>NC_044306.2:73539489-74739489 GCF_007474595.2 Lynx canadensis
ATATGTATATATTTATAGTTGTTATAGCCATTGTGGAGAGTAGTTTGGCAATATATAGTAAAGCAGGAGATAGTCTCTCTGACAACCTAGTTAATTCCATTTCTATGTATACTCTAGACACAATCTCTCTTATGCATATGAGACACATAATAATGCTTATTGCAGGACTATTTCTAAAAGCAAAAATTGGAAACAATATAATTGCCCTTCAATAGGAGTATTGACAAATATCTGTGGTCTATTCATAATGCTATTCACCAGTTAAACTGAGTGAGCTAGAGGTATTTGTTTCCATATGAATAAGTCTCTAAAATATTACACTGCAGAGTAACAAATACCATATGACATGCTTACATGAAATTTAAAACATGAAAAACAAGACTATATAAATTCTCTGTCAATGTATACATATGTAGTATATGTGTAGTATACTTAGTATAAATACATGCTTAGGAAAATAAACAAATTTGCAATGATGTTTACTATTAGAAGACAGGGGCATTGGGTATTCCAATGTGTTTGTAATATTTTACTACTTTGAAAAGTCTGAAGCAGATCTGGCTAAATATTAAACTTTCAGTAGACAGCTGGGTTGTTAGTGAGATATTTTAGTTAAAAATGCATAGTACCGATTATAAATATCAACATCACATAAAAGGACTTTACGTTAAAAGCATGACTTTATCTAAGTTCACACTTGTAACTTAGAAAAACAGATTTTTCTTCTAAAGGACAGTGCTTTCTCCATGCAAACTGCAGCAGTGAATCCAAGCATTCAAGTGCTGTGGAAAATTTTTTGGGCAGTATGCTTTAATCAGCGTCTTCTGCCAATGATTTTTCTTTTCTTTCACATTACAAAGAATGCCAGTAGAGTGAGTGCAGTCATGTCGCTGTACTACATTAGTAGGGGTGAACCACAGAACCTGAGAACTGCCGGGGCAGGGTGGGGGGGGTTAAATACACATTTTAATTTCGAGCAAAGAGTCCCTTGTTTCTGTGATGAATGTGATGTGGCATTTTCTGATTGGCAAGTGACCCATAGAAAGCACCCAGGGAATAATCATGTCACAGTCCAACTTCATAATGAAGTGTAGTTTTGTTTGTGGCCTTAATTGCATTTGTTGGAAGCTCAGTCCTTGATTTCCTAATCATGTCTGTGTTTTCACTTGCCCTATGCAAAAAAAAAAAAAAAAAAAAAGAATAAGAGGAGGTATGTCTCCAAAGCAGTACAAATCTGGGAGATTTGTTTGGTACAGTAACAGTAGAATGTCTATCTTGTTATTTAACTGCTGTAGCCCTCCCAGGAAATAGCTGAGCCTTCTTATCATGTGGGCATTTTATTTTTTATTTTTTTAATGTTTATTTATTTTGAAAGAGAGAAAGAGCAAGAGCTCTGAAGGGGCAGAGAGAGAGGGAGAGAAATTCCCAAGCAGGCTCCGCACCATCAGCACAGAGCCCCATGCGGGGCTCCAACTCACAAACTGTGAGATCATGACCTGAGTTGAAATCAAGAGTTTGTCACTTAACTGACTGAGCCACTCAGGTGCCCCTGTCATGTGGGCATTTTAACCATAACTGAGAATGTGCCCTGTAAGCTAACTGCTGCTCACCTGATACTTCTCCCTAAACTGTGTCACTTCAACTGATAAATGGGTTGGTTTAAGGGTCTAGCTTCTTGGTCCAGCTTTATATACACAGATGCTTCACCCAACCACTCACTCTCCCTCCAGAATACCAGAAGGAAGTTTATTTTACACCTCAATCAATTTGACAATAAATTTCATATTAAAAAAAAGAAGTAAAAAATAAATACATAAAAATAAAAAAAATTTAAAAAGAATAACAGAAGGAAGTTTGAAAATAAGAGAATGTATATGAAATGCTTTGTATGCTGTAAACTGTTTTACAACGGTAGTAAAACCATCCTGGATGTAGGGAAGAGTCACATTCATGGAACTCCATGTCCCTTCCTTTAAAGGAAAAGGGATGCTTGGTGGCTACTGGCTCTTTGGAACATGAGGTTTCCTTCAAGGAGAGGTGGGTGGAAAGAAAGGGTATGGTATTCACTCTCACCAAGCAAGCCCCAATTTTCTCACGAGGATGAACTATCACAAGCCCACAATCAGTGTCTGGCAAGCAGCAGGTTCCCCATGTACCCGTGCTGATTCCAAAAGCATTATGCCGCGCTAACGAATATAGTGGGATGGGTAGAGGAAGAGCCCATCCTCAGTTAAGCATGGCAGACTGCGTGCAGAGACAATGTGGCTCCACCTGCAAACTGATCTGCGTCCACTTTCACAAGCACTTCTGCTGAGGGATGTCCTCCCCACCCCTACACCTCACCACCTCCACATCATTCTTTTAAAAGCCCTTGTCTAAGAATTAAGCAGATTGTTTTGAGAAGAAAAAAATGAAAACAAATGATAAACAGCAGAACATTCCGCAATCATAGGAAGATAGTGCATCTAGAGGAAAATAGGTAATGCTGCTTAAGCGTTAAGTTGCCTGGGGCGGAGGAGGGACGGAGTCTAAGAAAGACGTCTGTGCACCTCTGTACCCTGTGAAGTGTGTTGTGATGCCATCTGACAAGCCAATTCAGTCATCTGAATTAATTAACTCAAGAGTACCCATTCTCTAAAATGATGTCATTTTTCCTTAATTGAGACATAAATTAATGCATCAGGATTCAGAGAAGTTTGCCCTTATGAAATGCTAGTAGCTAACGGAATATAGGAAAGACCCCCTTTAAGTCAAGGTTAACAACATAGAATGTCCCCTGAGGGAAGGCAGGTTATTGTCCGGGCACTCACTCTGAATTTCTTATAGGACAATACCTTTGGACAATAGTAGGTGATAGTAGGAGGAATTGTCGCTTATACCCAGTACGATAACCTAGTTTCCCACTGGGGTTATAGAAACATTTAAATATTTTTATTTCTTCAAGGTTTATGTGGACAAGCAAAGCCATAAGATACATCTTATCTTCCCGCCCCTCCTTTGCCAATCCTCTTTCTAGAACAGCACTCACGTTGCTTCCACCTGAAACCACCCTTCCTTGGCAACTAGTTTTCAATAATTTAATTGAGGCAGGGGCTAGAGGGGCAATACACAAACATTCAGACCACAGCAACAATGTGACAATTTATTTTCACCGGAAATAAAAGATCATCTTAAAAGTTCATAATGATCATAATGGCTATCATTGCTATCATTGTTCATCGCAAGAGGATGATTAGAGAGAACAAGTTGATTTAAGATAATTTAAGGATTCACAATTTCTTCATTTCATAGAATATTAGTTAATGTTGTAAAATTGTTATCTGTTAGGAACAATGATAACAATGTATGGAAATTTTCTGCTAAAAGGCAGTATTGTAAGAGCAAAATCTGGACCCAGACTTCTTCATGAGCTCTGTCACCCTAGCAAGTTCTTAACCTGTTGTGCCTTAATTCCCTCAGTAGTATTATCAGGGCAATGATAATGCCTTCCTCATAAGGTTGTTAATCAACATAAAACAGGACAGCGTCTTGCACATAAGTGCTTCATCAACATTAGTTCTATCTTCTTTAAAGAAGCATTAACTTTCAGTTTAGAAGCAAAAACAGCTCAAAATCTATACGAACACTGGCACCATCTATGCCCAATATCTTGCTCTCAAGGGAGTCAAGTCACTTTAGAAGCTGATGATTTCTGTGGGGTCTAAAGTTTGACATTTAATAATGTCAAGTGGATTCTTATCAAAAGACTCTCCACGGTAATTGTCAATTTGTTATTCACAGCCCTGTCATTAGAATTTGTCCACATCTGGTAACACATGAACACTCCACTAGCAAATATATTTACAGAGGAAGCATGACACATTGAGTCTTTTCTTTCATGTAGGAAGACCACTTCCCTAGATTTAATTAGTTTTAACTGGAAACTACAGACATTCATGTAGAAATGTATGGAAAGTTTTATGGGGTTGCAAATTCCTCAAGGAAGAGAAACAGTCACAGTTTGAAATATGCTCTAAAGCTAATTTTGCCACAGTTTGAACCCCATCAATATATTATAATACTGCTTAAAAGAGGTTTAACTGGGGCACCTGGGTGGCTCAGTCGGTTAAGCGTCCGACTTCAGCTCAGGTCACGATCTCGTGGTCTGTGGGTTCGAGCCCCGCGTCGGGCTCTGGGCTGATGGCTCAGAGCCTGGAGCTGCTTCGGATTCTGTGTCTCCCTCTCTCTCTGACCCTCCCCCGTTCATGCTCTATCTCTGTCTCAAAAATAAATAAACGTTAAAAAAATTTTTAAAAAAGCTTTAACTATTCATCCCTAGCTTGACCCTACAGAAGTGACAAAATTTAGAAAGAAACACAATTTTTAAAATGATTTTTTTCACATTTTCCTGTTTTTTATGTCTCAGCTATTTCCATCCTGAAAATATTACTATCAGGAACTTTCCTTTCCCTTAGAAAAAAAAAAGCAAAGACTGCTATGGGAATAAATAAATGAAGTTGTCATTAGAAACCGCTAGATAAGATGACATGATATTATACATGGAAAATCCGATAGACTCCACCAAAAGTCTGCTAGAACTGATACATGAATTCAGCAAAGTTGCAGGATACAAAATCAATGTCCAGAAATCAGTTGCATTCTTATACACTAACAATGAAGCAACAGAAAGACAAATAAAGAAAATGATCCCATTCACAATTGCACCAAGAAGCATAAAATACCTAGGAATAAATCTAACCAAAGATGTAAAGGATCTGTATGCTGAAAACTATAGAAAGCTTATGAAGGTAATTGAAGAAGACTTAAAGAAATGGAAAGACATTCCCTGCTCATGGATTGGAAAAATAAATATTGTCAAAATGTCAATACTACCCAAAGCTATCTACACATTCAATGCAATCCCAATCAAAATTGCACCAGCATTCTTCGCGAAATTAGAACAAGCAATCCTAAAATTCATATGGAACCACAAAAGGCCCCGAATAGCCAAAGGAATTTTGAAGAAGAAGACCAAAGCAGGAGGCATCACAATCCCAGACTTTAGCCTCTACTACAAAGCTGTCATCATCAAGACAGCATGGTATTGGCACAAAAACAGACACACAGACCAATGGAATAGAATAGAAACCCCAGAACTAGACCCACAAACGTATGGCCAACTCATCTTTGACAAAGCAGGAAAGAACATCCAATGGAAAAAAGACAGCCTCTTTAACAAATGGTGCTGGGAGAACTGGACAGCAACATGCAGAAGGTTGAAACTAGACCACTTTCTCACACCATTTACAAAAATAAACTCAAAATGGATAAAGGACCTAAATGTGAGACAGGAAACCATCAAAACCTTAGAGGAGAAAGCAGGAAAAGACCTCTCTGACCTCAGCCGTAGCAATCTCTTACTCGACACATCCCCAAAGGCAAGGGAATTAAAAGCAAAAGTGAATTACTGGGACCTTATGAAGATAAAAAGCTTCTGCACAGCAAAGGAAACAACCAACAAAACTAAAAGGCAACCAACAGAATGGGAAAAGATATTTGCAAATGACATATCGGACAAAGGGCTAGTATCTAAAATCTATAAAGAGCTCACCAAACTCCACACCCGAAAAACAAATAACCCAGTGAAGAAATGGGCAGAAAACATGAATAGACACTTCTCTAAAGAAGACATCCAGATGGCCAACAGGCACATGAAAAGATGTTCAGCGTCGCTCCTTATCAGGGAAATACAAATCAAAACCACACTCAGGTATCACCTCACACCAGTCAGAGTGGCCAAAATGAACAAATCAGGAGACTATAGATGCTGGAGAGGATGTGGAGAAACGGGAACCCTCTTGCACTGTTGGTGGGAATGCAAATTGGTGCAGCCGCTCTGGAAAGCAGTGTGGAGGTTCCTCAGAAAATTAAAAATAGACCTACCCTATGACCCAGCAATAGCACTGCTAGGAATTTATCCAAGGGATACAGGAGTACTGATGCATAGGGGCACTTGTACCCCAATGTTCATAGCAGCACTCTCAACAATAGCCAAATTATGGAAAGAGCCTAAATGTCCATCAACTGATGAATGGATAAAGAAATTGTGGTTTATATACACAATGGAATACTATGTGGCAATGAGAAAAAATGAAATATGGCCCTTTGTAGCAACGTGGATGGAACTGGAGAGTGTAATGCTAAGTGAAATAAGCCATACAGAGAAAGACAGATACCATATGGTTTCACTCTTATGTGGATCCTGAGAAACTTAACAGGAACCCATGGGGGAGGGGAAGGAAAAAAAAAAAAAAAAAAAAAAGAGGTTAGAGTGGGAGAGAGCCAAAGCATAAGAGACTGTTAAAAACTGAGAACAAACTGAGGGTTGATGGGGGGTGGGAGGGAGGGGAGGGTGGGTGATGGGTATTGAGGAGGGCACCTTTTGGGAGGAGCACTGGGTGTTGTATGGAAACCAATTTGTCAATAAATTTCATAAAAAAAAAAAAAAAAAAAAAAAAAAAAAGAAACCGCTAGATATCTTTTCCCATTCCATCTGTTGCCTTTTAGTTTTGTTGATTGTTTCCTTTGCAGTGCAGAAGCTTTTTATCTTGATGAGGTATCAATAGTTCATTTTTGCTTTTAATTCCCTTGCCTTTGGAGACTTGTCAAGTAAGAAATTGCTGTGGCTGAGGTCAGAGAGGTTTTTTCCTGCTTTCTCCTCTAGGGTTTTGATGGTTTCCTGTCTCATGTTGGGATGAGCACTGGGTGTTGTATGTAAGCAATAAACCATGGGAATCTACCCCCAAAACCAAGAGCACACTTTACACACTGTATGTTAGTCAATTTGACAATAAACTATATTTTAAAAAAGAGAAAGAAACTGCTAGAAATTCTAGAGAAGAAACCTGACTTATGATGCCAATTTTTATTAGGGAATTTTAAAATATAATTTTTCCTATAAGTTTCCCTCATATTACAAGATCACTTCTTCTATTTGGTGAGCCGCCTGAAAAAAACAATCTGTGACTCTCTCTTCCTGTCCCCGACCCAATTCCTTCCCTTTGGCCAGCGAGATCCCTGGAGGGAGCATGTTTTGGGAATGACAGCTAGGAACTTCGGTACTGGTCCCATCCACTACCTTCATAGCCTTAAGCAATCACTCAACCTGTAAACTTAGTTCCTCAACTTAAAATTAGGGAATGGAGAGGGATGATCTTCAGGAGCCCTTCCAAATGCTGACATTCTATAAATGTAGTTTTTAGAAGATGTCTTAATTAGCTGCCCTATATCAGCTAATACAGGAATCATTATATGTGTCCTTGAAATGTGTTTTGTTTATTTTGTCTTGTAACTGAATCTATATGCCTACACAATGATGAGGCAACTCTTCTGGGTCTTTATTTCCAAATACTGCCCAGCCTCTTAGAATAATGGAGCATACTGCCCCCAGCAGAGCAGCAGTGTTTTGAAAGGAGATAGCCACATGGAAGGACAAAGAAGGATAAACAACATTTTGATATCAACAATTTATTGTTTGCACAATTATTTTTATTTACTGAGTTCAATTTTTTTCAGCACAAAATGCCCTGCATGAAACAGAAGCACTGGAAACTAAAAAGCCGCCTAACATTTATGAACCTCTAAAAGTGTGCCTAAGAATACTTTGGAAACTTGCAAGCTCCCGGAGACAGCCTCAGAGAACCTAAGTGAGCTGCTCAAATGCCAGGCACAGTGAAGGAGAGAGTCTTGTGCAATGACTCCCCTGTTTCCAGCTTCTGCCTTCCCCTATCCTGGGGGTCTGGGAACACTGATGTTCTGTGGTTTGCACTCATTTTCTGTAACTGAGCTTTCATTGGCTTCCCCTTGGTCATACCTCATCTTGTACTCAGCTCCAATGACCAGATACAGATCTTCAGGTTCTCTCCTGAATTCACCCATTAGGTGTGTCTTTGTCCACCTCATTTTCATAACTTCCTGAAAAAAGTGATATCGATTCCCGGAAACTTGGGTAGCCATGTTTTGCCTTGCTCGCCAAACCATTCAGCTATCGTAATCCTCCCTCCGAGGCTTCGGTCCAAAGCTGTCTGGTTCTTGATGTCTATGCTACTCTGATAAAAGAGCATAAATCGCAATCAGTCTAGCCCCACAAATTGTAGTGGCGTCTATGAGATGCCTGGCACTACATTAGGACCAGGGGTACAGTTAACAAATAAGGAATTGTTCTTGTCTGAAGTTGCTAACAGTCGAGGGCCAGGGTTCTCAGTCTGTGGCCTCAAGGTCATCAGAGCTCCTGAAAAGCCACATGTACTTCAGGCCTTTTCAACCATCAGTTGTGGGATTTGAGGGTTTTTGTTTGTTTGTTTGTTTTTGCCTGTGTCTGTTTAACATCTTTCTTGAGAACACTGTGCACACAGTCTGTTTACCAAACATAATTCAATGATAAATTGAGATTGCAGTTTCGTCTGACTGCTTTGGAGAAGATTCCACTGTTAAATGGGAGCATGGTCATTTTCATTTCTTTTTAATCTGTCCCCCTTTAAGGAAAATACTCTTAACAGTAGACTTGTGTTACATGATTGAAGTGTTGTAAGTCATTTGCTACATTGTCCCCAGATGGGAGATGCAAAATAGGGTGTTTGCCTGCAACTCCTCTTCTAAAACTTAGCCAACAAGTGGGTAGGAAATAGAGTCTTCCAATTCTCTGGTTGTATTTATTTAGTTCATCTGCTTGCAAAATATTTCTGTATCTCATTTTTAAAAATATTATCCCAGGGAGAGATTGACAAAGAGAGTTACAAAATTACCACTTTATATACATCAAGAAACTAAGCATATGTGAGTCAGAGGGTCTCCTGGGAGGACAGGTTTGTCAGCAGTGGCATTGGCATGGGTAATAGAGATGTGACAGGTGTCTTGCCAGTCCTGCTTCCTGATCCTGCCCATTTTTTTCCTCATCTAATTCCATGGGCTTGGTGGTCTGAGTGGCCTTTTGCTTCCCAGGCCCATCATCTAGATGTCCAAATGGTAAGGCTCTTGTTAATTTTTTTCATCACATTCTGCCAGCTTCTATGTGCAGCCCCAAAGATACCTTGATGGTTAGGCCTTCCCCATTCCCTGAGAAAGTGGTCAGACCCAAGGGAGAGCTCCCAGAGATGCTCTGAACTCTGTTCCTAACATTATTCTCAGGGACCTGAGGGGTGGGGGAGTCCACAGAGCTTGGAGTCTGCAAATGAACTCAGTAAATCTTATCTACATCAAAGCCAGACAAAATTATCACCTTCAGGAGAGAACCCAACAAGGCTCAGGGGTGGGGCAGTCCTAAATGTGCACAGTTATGTCCTTCACCCTTAAGCCTACCATTAACACCAGCCTATTGAGCTTACTGGCTACTGCCCTCCTGAATGCTCAGCCTATATCTATTGCCTCTTTGTCCCTGGTTGCCACAGGGGAGGAGTGGATGGAGAGAATAGGACTGGTACTGACCATGGGACACAGCTTCCAGAAACAAAAAATAATTGGGATTGTGTGTGGGAGGTAACAAACCAAAAGGATTAATTGATCTAATTATGGTCCAAAAATACCAGAGGATTTCACAAAAGATTTCTTTTTTCATTGCTCACTTGGGTTTAGGGACCCATATATCACAGTCTGACAGGGTCCAAACACACCATCTAATGAAAGTTGAATGTCTTTGCTCACAATGCTTGTACTGTGTAACATGGAAATGAAACATTTTGCTGCTAATGTAAATCATTTCCTTCAACTTACTTTGCCTTTTGTCATTGTGTGGGTGGAAAGTAGAAGTAGGGCAAAGGATTCAGGACAATTAAAGGGTACAGGAAGGCACAGAAACCATCCAGAGTCTAGGCTGGCATCCTTCAGCTCCTACATCTATTCCTAACAGAGGTCACCCTATATTTCCTTTGCCTGCTACCCAGGGCTGGGATAGGGACAGAATCCCTTGTGAAAGCCAGCTAGGGGGTCCCTGCCAGCCTCTGTAGGAAAATAAACCACAAATCAAGAGGAGGGCATTTGCATTCAAGGAAGGAGATTCTTAGAATAGTTCCCAGTCCCATTACAGAACCAAGTACGTCAAAACCAGATGATTTCATTTGTGCCGATCTCTGGAGAAGAGGGAGGAGAAAACATGTGATTTGCCACATTCTGAGGGATTTGCCAAAGCTTCTTCATCAACCATGCACATATCCATGACTCTTTTTAAAAAGTCTGCAAACCCCTTAAACAGCATGACAAGGGCAACATCAACACTGACTAGTAACTTCATCCTTTTAGCCCACTGGACACTATACAATGCAACTTCCAAACATTTATACCAAAGGAATTGCTTAAGTAATGGGCAAAGCTCCTAAAGAGCCAGACTTGCTAGTCTCATTAAGGTACAAGTGTCCAGGATCTGGCTGGCGGTGTGTGAGCTTGGGTCTATTTTTTCTTCTCTCCATTCCAAGTATCTATCACTCCTGGGCACACAGCCCACTGCATCTGGAAAGCACTTCAAGGGATCATGTTCTGTGATCATCTTCACCCTCACACCAGTCTCTCCAAGTAATGGTAGCCAAGGAAATTTTAAAAGCACCTCAGTGGAGAGGCCACATAAACTCAACTCTCAAGGCAGACAGCCACTACAGTGAGAATTAGCTTCACAATGGCAGAAAATGCAAGACAATGAAAAAGCACTGCAATACTGTAGACTGGCTCCCGCAAAGCATTCAGGCCATGTCGGAATTGCAAAGTAGAAGGGCTGGGTTTCTCTGCAGCTTTCGCTGGGAGTGCACTTTCAAAACGGACAAAGGTCTTCTTGGGTTGAAACAAGACTGGAAGACTCCTAAGAACACTTAGCAGAAGTGGAAAGGAAGCCACCACTTGGTGATGGTGATGCCAAGGTCGAGGTATCTAGAAAGTGTGGTGGTGTGGCAGGATTACGTTTCTTAACGGATTGCTGCCTGATGAGCTGTGAGTAGGCCTCACACTTATTTTCCTATAATAGTAGCTTGATAAGAGTAGAGAGGAAATGAATGGCAAAGGAACCTACAGTACTAGTGGGTCCTAGAGGGCTCTCTGCTCCAAACCATTCTCTAAAGAGACAAAACCTAGTGGTGATGGTTGGACAACTGTGAATGTGCTGTCACTGAATTGTACACTTAAAAATGGTTACAATGGAGGGTGCCTGGGTGGCGCAGTCGGTTGAGGGTCCATGATCTCGTGATTCACGAGTTTGAGCTCTGTGTCAGGCTCTGTGCTGACAGTGTGGAGCCTGGAGCCTGCTTCAGATCTGTGTCTCCCTCTCACTTCGCCCCTCTCCCGTTCTCTCTCTCTTCTCGCTCTCAAAACTAAACATTAAAAAAAATTTTAATGGTTAAAATGTAAATACTATGTACATCTTACCACAATTACAAACAAAATGCAAGTATGTAGAAATGAGACCATGTCAGGCAAAGCATGAGATGTTTTAGAGACCAAATGAGAGAACCAGAGGGCTCCATTCAGTTGGACTTTGGAGGCTGAACCAGAAGCACAAAAGAGCTCATTCTGGAATCACAGTAATTGTAGATGAATACATTCTTTTTCCTAATGTAAATCATATCCTTTGGCTTTTGTCATGATAGAGATGGAAGGCAGAAGTAGGGCCTAGGATTCAGAGCCATCATTGAGGGCAGATAGGGCTTCCAAGAAGATGTCTTCAAAAGAGTTTCCCTGCTCTCTACTACATTACAAAACAAAGATAAAACCAAAGCTATTCCCTCTGCTCAGCAGAAGTTCTCTGGGTAGGCTTTAGAACTGATTTTCTATTATTTCTATAATTCTATTATTCAAGGATGCCTGCTATCTGGTAGACTCGGCTGGATGAGGGACCAAGAAGCTTGATTCTGGCAGCAGGAATACCAGGAGACTGGACCCAGGCACAGCAAGTGAGCCTAGATAGACATATCATGTGGGAATAGTGAGTCCAGAAATCAGGGCCATGAATATCAGGAAAAGGGCCATAGCCGAAGCAGGAAAGCCACAGTGGAACAGGGTTCCAAAACCAAGGCCTTTTGCCCAGGAAAGGGTCAAGAGCATCAGTCCACCTTACTAAGAAAGTAGTTCTCAAGTCCTGGAAAAACTCTGAAGGAGATGGGAGAGTTAAGAGAAACTTGGAAGAAGGAAGTATATGTGCCAGTTAATAGTAGCAGAGATTATATCCATATATGGAGAAAAGACTACATGCCATGCAAAGTACTAAGCAAGACACATATATTCTATTTAATCCTCAAAGCACTTCAGGGAAGGTATGACTGCTCCTATTTTGCCCATAAGAAAACAAGTTCAGGTTAAGAGATGATACACTTTGCTTGGTTGGACCTCTCATAGTTTTATTTGAGGGAGAAGCAAACATACCCTATGTTTCTCAGTGATTTTCAATAGGCAGCAAGAGTAAGACCACTTCAGCATTTTGACCTGGACAACCCTTTGCTATATAGGATTGTTTCACTATTACAGGATATTTAGCATCCGTAGTTCCCATACATTAGAAGCCTATGCACTCTTATCTCAATGACAACCCGGAATGCCTTCACTCAGAGCAAGCCATCAGAGGACCACAGTGCCGTCTCTTTTATATAGAGAAAAACCTATGTAGGCAATATTTATCGAGTAGGCATTCTGTATCAGGTACTATTCTAAATGCTTTACACACAATAACTTTTACTTAACAATCATAAGAAGTAGGAATTGTTACTGTTTCCATGCTAGAGATGATGGAACTGAGGCAAAATGGTTAAGTAACATTACCCAAGGTCATGCAGCTAGTAAGTGGCTAAGTCAGAAATGAACCGATACAAGCCCAACTCTAGAGCCTAAATGCTCCCTTACTCCTTTTCTGATGCTAGATCCAACCTCTGACCCCCTCCAGCTCCGAGTTTTATTATTGTTGGTTGGGGGTGGGTGGGTGGTGGTGGTTTCTTTTGTTTTGTTTAATGAACACTGCCCCCTCCCAAAGTGTTGATACCCTCTCGGATATCAAACTTGAAGATAGGTTCCATTTTCCCTTAATAGATATTTTTTCTCTATTGTTGAAAAATAGCTGCCAAATCATGTCAATAATCTGTTAACTTTTAAATTTACTTATACTTATTTCTTTAAACTGCTTTAAAACTGACCTCCTCTGAGTTTCAAAGATTCCTATCCTCCTTTGATTTCTAGATTTAGTGAATAGTTTTATGGATTTTTTTTCCATATTCCTTTGCTAAATTCACTTTTTGGGGGGATATATTCCATAAGATTTTCTATATTATCAATTATGTTATCAGTGAATAAAAACAGTTTTCCTTCTTTTCAAATCTACACGAATTTTCTTTGTTGTCTTGTTTTTGTTGTTTTCTTTTCTTTTGTTTTTGCTTTGTTGTACTAACCAGAGCCTCCAATATAAAATTGTTTAGAAATGATGAGAGGAAACATTCCTGCTTTGTTACTGATCTTAAAGGGAAAGCATTCAATCTTTCACTATAAAGTATGTTGTCTGCAAATATTTTTAAAAAAAAATTTTTTTTCAACGTTTATTTATTTTTGGGACAGAGAGAGACAGAGCATGAACGGGGGAGGGGCAGAGAGAGAGGGAGACACAGAATTGGAAACAGGCTCCAGGCTCTGAGCCATCAGCCCAGAGCCCAATGCGGGGCTCGAGCTCACGGCCCGCGAGATCGTGACCTGGTTGAAGTTGGACGCTTAACCGACTGCGCCACCCAGGCGCCCCTGCAAATATTTTTTAGATGCCTGTTCATCAGGTTGAGAATATTTTCTTCTATAACTAGTTTGCTGAGAGAGATTTTTAGTCATAAATGGGTGTTAAATTTTATCAAAGCTTTTCCTGCATTTATTAAGATAATTGTACGGTTTTCTATTTTAGTCTGATTATGTGGTACATTACACTGATTGATTTGTAAAGTTAGACCAAAGTTGTGTTCTTGGATAAACCCCACTGATCATATTATCATTTTTTATATATAGCTAGATTTTGTACACTAAATATTTGTAAGAAGTTTTGAGTCTAACTTCATAAAGGATATTAGTTTTCTTGTAGTATATACCTCTGGTTTTAGTATCATAGTACTGATACTCTTATGAAATGTTTCTTCCTCAGGATGCCTGGGTGGCTCAGTTAGTGGAGAGTCCTACTCTTGATTTCATCTCAGGTCACGATCTCACAGTTCCTGAGATCCAGCCCCACATCAGGCTCCATGCTATGGGCAAGGAGCCTGCTTGGCATTCTCTCTCCCTCTCTCTCTGCCCCTCCCCTGCACACACTCTCTCTTCCTCCCCACCCTCAAAATTAATAAATAAGTAAACATTTTTAAAAAATGTTTCTTCCTCCTTTTACTTCTCAAGGTATTTAAATGTAAATCTGGAATTATGTCTTACTTTAATATTTGATAGGATTCACCTGTTTAGCAATGTGGGCATGAAGTTTTCTTTATGGAAAGTTTTTAAGCTATGAATTCCTTTAGTTATGTAGAACTAGTGAAGCATATCTATTTCTTTTAAATAGAGCCTTAGTAGTTTACTCCTTCTTTCTAGAAAATTTTCCATTTCATCTAAGTTGTCAAATTCATTTGGTTTAAAGTTGTTAATAACATTTTAAAATATATTTTAATGCCTATAGAATTTGTAGTGATGTCTACTCTCTCATTCTTAGTATTGATAATTATTTTCCCTCCCCCTCTTTCTCCTTTTTTTTTTCCTTGAACAATATGAATAAAGCAGAGTTTCTCAACCTTGGTTCTATTGACATTTGGGGTCAAATAATTCTTTGTTGGGGGGAGCTGTCCTGTGCTAGCAGTTTTAAGAGCATCCCTGGTGTTTACCCACCAGATGCCAGTAGCAACTACATCGCTCCCAATTGTGTTGATCAAAAATGTCTCCAGACATTGCCAAATGTCCCCTGGTGTGGATGGAATCACCCTTTGTTGGGGATCACTGGGCTACAGCTTTATAGATTTTTGTCATATTGATTTTTAAAAATGTATCTTCTGGTTTTTCATTTCACTGCTTTCTGCTCTTTATAATTACCTTCCTCTTATTTAGCCTCGGTTTAATTTTTCTAGCTTCATTAGTTTAAGATCTTTCTTTTTAATGGAAACTAATTTGACAATAAATTTCATACATTGAAAGAAAAATTAATATGAGTATTTTATATATATATACATATATATACTTATATATACTTATATATATGTATATATATATACTTATATATATATACATATATATATACTTATATATATATATATACATATATATATATATAAATATACTCTCTTGGTACGGCTTTAGTTGCATCTATAAATTTTTACATGTTATGTTTTTTGTTTTCATAAAGTTCACATTATCTCATAATTTCCTCTTGGATTTCTTTAACCCAGGCGTCTTAGTCTGTTTTGGCTGCTATAACAAAATACCATAGACTTGGTGTCTTGTAAACAACAGAATTGTTCTTCACAGTTCTGGGGGCTAGAAGTCCACAATCAGGGAGCAGGTCTGGTTGGGTTCTAATGAAGGCCTTCTACTACCAACTCTCTGTGTCCTCACAGGGCTGAAGGAGGTAGGGATCTCTCTGGAATTTTTTTCTAATGACACTAATCCCATTCATGAGGACCCTGCCCTCATGACCCAATCACCTCCCAAAGGCTCTACCTCCTAATACTATCACACCAGGCATTAGCTTTTCAACAGATGAATTTTAAGGCAACCCAAACATTCAGACCATAGCTTAGGGGTTAGAGTGTGCTCTCGAATTTTCAAATATTTGGAAACATTGTCCAGTATCTTCCTGTTACTGATTTTTAACTTAAATCCATAGTGACAGCCATATTTTTTATTATTTCAATTTTCAAAGAGTTTTCAAGAGTTGCTTTTATCTCAGCATAGTCTATTTTAGTGAGTGTCCCATGTGCACTTGAAAAAATTGTGTATTCTGCTGGTGTTTGGTGGAACGTTCTGCAAATATCAGGTCTATTTGGTGGTCTTCTTATAAAGTCGTCGATTTCAGTACAGATTTTCTGTTTATTTGTTCTGTTAATCAGCAAGTGAGAATAGCTATAATCTCTGTATAATTGTAGACTTGTCCACAATATCCCTTTCTAGTTCTACCAATTTTTGTTTCATGTATTTTAAGTTTTTGGTATTATGGACATACACATTTGGATTTTATCATCCTGATGAATTTACCTCACTAGTCATTATGATCTCTATCTTGATCATAATTTTTGTTCTGAAGAAGTCTATTTTGTCAGATATTACCAGAACCACTGTAGTTTTTTTTATAATTAGGTTTGCACTTTAAAGCTTTTTTCCATCTCTTTACTTTTAAACTATGTGTGCCTTTATATTTTAAGTGGATTTCTTAACAGACAACGTATAGTTGGGTCATGCTTTTTAAAAATCAAAAACTGACGATCTGTATCTTTTAATTGGAGTGTTTGGGACATTGACATTTAATGTGACTATTAATACAACTGGTTTTAAATCTACAACCTTGCTCTTCCTCTCTGTTCATGCCATCATCTCTCCCGTTTCTGGTTTGTTTGTTAGTTGATTTTTCTCCTGTTTACAGGTCCTATTTTCCTTTGTCAACTTTGCTAATTTTTGCTTGGCTTCTAGACACTGAATCTGAAGGATTTTACATAGTAGGAAGCTAGACTATCATATTCTTTTAAATAGTATTACACTTTGTCCTGGTGTGCACATAAGCTACTTGAGAGAAGTTTGATCATTTTGAGACTTATTTTTAGATTGTCTGGGAGTAGATAGAGAGCAGCCTTTACTCTGGGCCTAATTTATCCCCACTATTTTGTTAATGCCTTTCTGAGAACCCTACACAATACCTTGTGCATTATGATATCTTTCCACTCTAGCTGCTAAGAACACAGACTATTCTTAGCCCTCTTTGAGCTACAGAAATTGTTTAGCTTACTGCTTTCAAATGGTTCTTTCCTGCACCTTGAGTAATTTTCTCTCACTCATGTACAGATTAGGGTTCAGGCAAGAACTCAGAAAGATCCCTCTGCAGAGTTTATTCTGTGTGGGGTGGGGGAGGGGGGATGCTAGGTCAGTAATATGTGTCTAGCAACTTCCTCTATGATACTCCTCCCCAAAAACTTCTAGCTGATTTATTCTTCCTGAAATCCAATCTCCAGTATCTCTCTGATGAACTCAGTGAAACTAAGAAGTTCTTTTTGGTTCCCCTGCCTGCCGTGCAACCTGGACCTCAAAACTCCCTTTGGCCATGAACTGGGGCAGTTGTAGGCCCAGCTTATTGTGTTTCCTTTCAGAGATCGGAATTCTGTACTGCCTGTTTTATAAATGTTTTTAAACTATTATTTCATACACTTATGCCAGTTTTCTAGCTGTGTAGAGCAAGAGGTAAATCCAGGGCCTGTCACTGAATTAATTGAATGTGGAAATCTATCACCTTCATTTTAACAGGTTATTTTCATTAAATATACAGTTCTGGTGGTGATTACTTTCTTTCTGATTTTAAAGATGTCTTTTTACTGTCTTCTAGAGTCTATTGTTTCAGATGAGAAAAGAGTGCACATTTGTGTCATTGTTCCCTTGTGCATAACTTGAAAATTTTCTTGGGTTGCTTTCAAAATGCCTTTATCTTTGATTTCAGGCAGTTTGATTATGATATTTTAGGCAAACTTTTCTTCGCATTGATCTTGTTTATAGTTTGCTGAGCATCTTGAGTTGTAAATTTATGCTGTTCCCTAAATTGGCAGAGGTTTTGGTCATTATTTCTTCTAATATTTTTTACTGCCCTAATCTCTCTGCTTTACTTCTGGGATTCTACTTTATGTATGTTAGACCTTTCGATATTGTCCAATAGGTTACTGAGGCTTTGCACATTTTTTTGCATTTTTTTTTCTTCTCTGTTCCTCAGATTGTCTACTTTATAAGAAACTTTCTTCTGGGGCACCTGGGTGGCTCAGTCAGTTAAGCATCCAACTCTTGGTTTCAGCTCAGGTCATGATCTCATGGTTCATGAGCTGGAGCCCTGCACTGGGCTCTGTGCTGACAGTGTGGAGCCTGCTTGGGATTCTTTCTCCCTCTCTTTGCCCCTACCCTGCTGATGCTGTCTCTGCCTCTCTCAAAATAAATAAATAAACTTGAAAAAAAAAAAAGAAACTTTCTTAACATTCACTAGCACTTTCTTCTGTCATCTCCAATATCCTGTTAAGCTTATCCAGTGGATATTTTATTTCAGATATTAATGTTTCAGTTTTATTATTTTAAGTGTTATTTAAAAATTTTTTTATTTCTCCTCTGACATTCTCTATTTATTCACTTACTTGAACATACTTTCCCTAACAGCAGTAAGCCCGGTTAGAAATCTCCATTAAAGTCTTTGCTAATTTCAACATCTAGGTCATCTTTGGGTTTGCTCCACCGGTTGCCTTTATTTGAGCCCTCGTCACATGTTCTTATTCTTACACATGTCCACTCATTTTGTATTATATCCCAGTATATCAAATGATATGTTGTAGAGGTTTCAGATTCTCATAGCCCTTCTTTAGAATATTGAATTTTGCTTTATCAGGCAATTTTCTTGACTGCACTCAAATATAAATTCTATATTTCCTGTTGTGTGAAGCAGCAGAAATCTATTTTATTTCTTTCAGCCTCAGTTGGGCTGCTTGGAGCCTGCCCTAGTGTTCAGGGATCAGTCAAGGATTTAATAGAAACTTTAATACACAAAATCCAGGGATCTGCCTCTAGGTTTCTCCTTTCTGAGATTTTCTCTCCAGTTTCTAGCTGCTATAGTACCCCTGAAATTAGTTCACTGATTCTTCAAGCCAGTAGGACTAGGGACTTTCTGCCACCTCATCTGGAATAGACTTGGGTCTGCTTTCAGGGAAAAAGTTAAGACAAAATGACATTTTGAATCCTATGACATTTCTTCCCTCCAAGTATAGTCTGCTATCAAGTCTCTGCCTGTCTTTTTTGCTCTCCAGTGCCTTTGGGTAGTTGTTATATTGTCCCCACAGTTCATAGTCATTTGAAGGATACTTGGTCCAATAGGAGCTTTCTTCCATTACCAGAAACTAGCATCCCATTGCTCTGGCTTTGGATCCTTTAATATACAAATACAATGCCTTATACTTGTCCATCATAAAATAATTTTTCTGTTCATTCTCACAGATAAATCCAATCTTTCATAAATTCATCTAGTCTCACCTCAACTACCCAAAATGATATCATCATCCTCAAATACGAATATTTTGCTGTGTTGTCTCTTCTCCAAATCACTTATTAATTCATGAAGTCCCTATAGAACTCTCTTATTTACTGATTTATATTCAGAGAAACATTCATTTATTTACACCCTTTGCTCCTGTCTCTAAACTTTATACAAGGTAAAATAGCCTCTTCACTACACCATGACCAGATTTTAAAAGTAGCTTGTATGGAATCTTGTCAACAGTCTTTTGAAATTCTCATTAGACTATATCAACTCATGCCTTTTCAGCTCTTTAAGGACACCAGTAAATTACTAATAACATTATTCAAAATGTTCCTTTGAAGAACACATGTTGCCTTGTAGGTTATTTTAAGAGTTTGATAGCTCAATCCTTTATTAATTATAACCTAATATCAGTTTGTCTGGATTGGAAATAAATGTAATAAGTTAAAGCCTTTGGATTCTTCCTGGAATTTTTTTTAACTAAGATTACATTTATATAATCCGCTAATCTTCTGACATGGGAGTCATAATATGTCAAACTTTATATTTTGGCCCACATCCTTGCTGTCATACCTCAGTTGCTTTAAAAGTGTGATCTGAGTTTGGTGATTTAAACTAAATTTATTTTGCTAATAATGACAACTAATATTTATTGTACATGTATTACATGCCAGACAATGTTCTAAGTGTATGATCTCATTTTTCTCCTCCAATAACCCTATAAATTAACTATATTCCCATTTAGAGATATAAATCTATTGGATCACATCTTAGGTATTGACCACCACTTGGCCTAATGCTTCCTTTTTTTTTTTAATTGGAGGAAATTTTGGAACTGCACGCCTTCTTTTTTGGTATATCTTTTTTTAATTTCTTAACTTTTTTTTTTTTTTGAGAGACAGAGCATAAATAGGGAGGGGCAGAGAGAGAGGGAGACACAGAATCCGAAGCAGGCTCCAGATTCTGAGCTGTCAGCACAGAGCCTGATGTGGGGCTCGAATACGTGAACCACAAGATCATGACCTGAGCTGAAGTCAGACGCTCAACCAACTGAGCCACCTGGGCACCCCAAAACACAAGGTTCCTTGATGTATTATTTAAACTAGTTCTATAAGAATAATACAAGTTTCCCCCCAGGCAGAGAGGACTTTAAATAGTAGGAGAAGCGGCCAACACAAGAGGTTGTCACTTAAAACAGTGGAAGTGCTGAAGCTGGCAGAAGAGATAGACTAGCATGTTGTAGGACAATAAATCACATTTTATTACTCTTAGAGCTTCATTCATTAATGTTTGAATAAAACAGTCATGTTTTGCAATTTTTTTGTGTGTGTTTCTTACTCAATTTACCTGCCCCATATGTCTGTCTTTTTCTTTTCCCATTTTGGTCTATAGTGGTATTTTTTCTGTCATTCTGTTTAAGGTCTCCCCTTGGGCTCCTTCTCACTCTTGAGATATCTTCTCATTTTTTCAAACTTTGCTTTTAGTTGAAGAGTTTTGTCCTTTAAAAATATATATATTTTCTTTTTCCCTCCTTCACGTTTCATCTGCTTAGCCAACTGTGACTCATTTTCATTTTTTGTGT
This sequence comes from Lynx canadensis, assembly GCF_007474595.2. Classification (NCBI taxonomy): domain Eukaryota; kingdom Metazoa; phylum Chordata; class Mammalia; order Carnivora; family Felidae; genus Lynx; species Lynx canadensis. The sequence goes on from NC_044306.2 coordinate 73,560,288, forward strand.
TTTTAATTGCAAGCTTCCTCCCATGGTGCTCTTTCTGTGCCCCTCATAATTTTCCTTTATCTCTTCACAATTTATTTTCAACTTCCACAATTAACAGGCTTGTTATGATTTCTCCATAGTGGGATCCTTTTCCTTTCTTCTTTCCTTAAACTTCCATCTTTCAGTCTGGTAATGCGCTGAGTTGAAACAGGATTTCATTGCTTTCCACTACTTCAGTCATTGCCCTGCTTTTCAAAAGCAGGTCTTTGAAATTACCTGCTTCTATTTGCAGGCTATAATCCTCCCTTCAGCATAGATAAAAATGTGACAGGAATAGCTAGAAGATATTAGAAGTTGCCTACATTAATCACAAAGGCTATCTGTAACAAAAGCACATCTGAATGTAAGGATGGGAGTGTAAGACCTCCTGCTGATTAAAGCAATATATCTATGTGATAGAAGGGAGCAGAAAATCCTCTCTATCAAGGATATGAAAAATGAGGTGGAGTTGTTTTTATTTTTGGTGTCCTGGAGCTATAAACCATTGAAAACAAAAGCAATGTTGAAATCAACATTATTTCAAAAATGTTTTTACAGTCTTACTGCCTTCCTTTGGAGATGGCACTTTATACAACCTTGTATTTGTTTGGTTCTTATTTCCAAAGTGTTTTTAATATCATCTCAGTTAATTCTGTTAATTACTCTGAGAAAAAAGGACGTCAGGGAAAGGTATGGGGTTTCACTTGTCTGGCATAATGTAACTATTTTATAGCAAACAAGGATTGGAATCTATGTCTGTTGAGTTGTGTACTTTCTCAGCTTTCATTTCCCTGCCACTCTCCCCACACTACCTCCACCTCTCCCGGTTCTAAATTCCTGTTTCTCTCTCCTTTTATAATGCCTAAGATCTTTCACATTCGTTGCTAGGATGACATGTAATGGAGGGAGAAGAAAGTAGTCATCAGTTTCCTGTATGCGAATGAAATTGGCCATAGATAGTCTATGTAGTTAAGTTTCATTTGATAATTATTCAAGTTCAAAGTTAGTTCCTGTTCCTGAGGGTTTCCTTAAAAAAATTTAGCAGACAATAAATTTCATATTAAAAAAAAACAAAAAACCCCAAAAAACAAACAAAAAAAAATTTAGAGAGAAAGGACAGAAGAATCAAGGGTGGAAATGATAGGGAAGACAGTTTGGCAGGAAGAAAGACTAGGAGCCCCACATGGGTAGGAGGCTGAGGGACAGAAAACATTTAGCCATCTTTCTTGTTTTTACCTCCATGGCCCCTCATGGTATCAGTGACACCTGTGACCCTCTGCAGTTTCTGGACAATTCAGGAGTCCAACTTGTGCTTCCCTTTGCTTCCTTGTGGAGGGAACAACTGAGCGTTCCCAAAAGGCTTCTTTTCTTTATCACAAGCATTCAAAAAGTGTTTCAAAGTGCTCTCAAGATGTTCTGGTTTATGTCAGCTGCCTGGTATACTTGCTACAAAGCCTCATGGACTGAGACCCTGTGTTTTTATGAAAATACTCACAATCCATTTTTCCCTACCATTATCAAGTTTGTGCTCAAGGTCACCCATTTCACTGCTCACCTTTAGCTTCCATTGTACCTGACATAGTGCTGAAGAGGTATGAGGGAGCTCTGGGCTTGCCCCTAGGTAAAGCAGACACAGTTCTATTGCAGAGCATGACTTTGCTTAGCATCTTATAATTGTTTTGTCATCTGGTAGGCTTCCTCACTAATGGCTTCAATTGTAGGCATTTTTGTTATCAGCCTCTGGTGGGGGTGAGGCAGTGTGGGAAGTGGATAGGCGTGGAGGCATAACTGAGCATATATACTCTTTGTCTACTTAATCCTGTAAAAATTTGATAGCCCCATTGCACTAATTGATAGGAGAAGCCAGCTGGATAGCACAGTGTCTGTGGTCTGTGGTCATAATTCTTGGTCCAATCTAAGTTGATGAAAACTTCTCCTAAAAATATTTAGTTCTAAAGCTAACTTGAATAACAAATCTGGTGTGAAATAGATCTTATCCTGTTTCCCCGCCATCAGTCACTTTTCAGATTTCATCCTGGAATACAAACATGCTGGTTAAATTTAGTCTGTCTAAGGAGAAGCACTACATGTGCTTAATGGCCAATAGCACTTTATGTGGGGAAATTCTGTTTTCTGCCACCCTCTGTAGCCTGTAAATGGCTAAGTGAGCTGCCTTTTCCATAGGCAACAACTCTTGCTAATGCCTTTCCAAAGAGCCACAGAGAGCAGGAAAAGTATATCATGAACATTATTGAAAATAAACTGGTTTTTGAGACAATGAAAACATTTTATTTATTTATTTAAATTAAAGCAGATGGGTAGTGGCCTGCTTTTAATTCACATTGTCCACGAAATTGCTTCAATTTGATATTCATTCGTTGATATTTCATCTTGATATTTCATGTCCATTGTCCCTATTTTAAAATGGTCAGCTTCAACTGCCTATTATGGTCCAAAAATTAACCAAGTACATTGTATTGCTGTCATTTACACATACCCAGCAGCCTCAGTTAGCTAAGCCACTTGATCCCACAGAGTAGTCAGAGCTCAGAAGATGGTATTCTCTTTGATAATGAAACCATGTTGTGCTCTGAGATTTGCTAATGGGAATAGAGTATTTGCTAGGACCAAAAAAGCTAAAATTGAAAAACTTCTCATGACAAGTTAGAAGTCAGCCTGTGCAGTCCCTTAAAGTACAGCATGTACATACATTCCATCATCCCTGGCATCAGCTTGACAATGAACAAGGAAGAAATGACTGATTCACACAGGTTCCAAGTGGTTTTGTAACCTGATAGTGATCATTTCTAAAATCATTTTTAGCCTCCACAAGTCTGAGATGTGTGAAAAGGCATATAGAAACACCTTCATTTTCAAAATAAAATCTTGGTACTATTTTTAAAATTATTTACTTATTTATTTATTTTGAGAGAGAGAGTATGAGCGAGGGAGGAGCAGAGAGAGAGAAGGAGAGAGAGAATCCCAAGCAGGCTGCATGCTGTCAGTGCAGAGCCTGACGCAGGCTCTCATGAACCATGAGATCATCATCTGAGCTGAAATTAAGAGTCAGACACTTAACTGACTGAGCCACCCAGGTGCGCAAAAATTTAGTACTATTTTTTTACACTAAACTGGCGAACTTAAACTAATGGCTTACCTTAAAGTGTCATCTTTTGCAACTGGCACAAAATTCAAAAGTGCTCTAAACATCTCTCTAGATATCTAAATATCTTAAAGTGTTCTAACTGCAGTCCAAAATAAGTGACTACATAAGAAACACTGCACCTCAGAAATGAAGATGTAAACATTTATTTGTGGTACCATAATAGGGACGTACAGATACATTTTCTAAGTGTCCCTAGAGTTGTACTTATCAGCACTATTATTCATTTATAATTATTTCTAATTAAGTAATTATAAGCTGTATTTACATACACGCTTTTCTTTTCTTTTAGAAAAAGATCATCCAATCACATAATTAGATGATGAAGAATTTAATTTGCACAGTATCTATTAAAGAAATCTTTTTTCTTTTACAAAGTACATTTAAATTATATTAAAGATTGATAAATGGAATTAAGTGGAGAAATTATGGTTTTCAACAGGCTTACACTAAAAATCCAAAAGATCCTTTACAAGAAAGGAATCGCTAGACCTGGAAACAAAAGAAAAACTAAGAGAATCCTAAACCTCGCAGCTTTTATTTTGAAAGGATAAAAACTGCTTTGAAAATCAAATATTTTATTCTTAAGAGCCTGAAACATTTTCAATAAGGAAATAATTTTCAATTTTCTATTAAATAAGAATCATAGGAGTGGTGTTTCAATTATGTAAAATTCTGGATTAGTGGAGTACAAATTAAAGAGGAACTATGGTAAAATAGAAACAGATTGTACAAGTTTAGGTTTAGAGGTACTTCAAACATTCAGCCACAGAGCAGGATTTTGGAACACGCTGTGATTATTGACGATGTGGGTAGCGGCTGTCTCCTGAGTTTGGACGGGGCTACACGTCTGGGTTGCCAGAGCTTCATGTCTCATAGTATGCCATATTGAAATGGCTTAGCAATCTTTCCCCAGAATTTAGTGTGAGAGGAAGATAAATTGGAACTTCAGAGCAAAAGTGAGCAGCTGAGTTTTCGTCATGGGAGAAAGGGAAGATTTATAACTGGACACATATGATAGTCATTTATTTTGTTATTAATGCTTTTGAACCTAAGTGCTTCTAGCATTGCAGCTATCACACAAGGAAGGGGCCATGCTTTGGGCTGAAATGAGCTCAGAGAAAGAATCCAAGGATTTCTCTGGTAGACCTGAATACTCTGGGCAAGCTTTTCCCATCACTCCTTATTTATTCCCACTTCGGCCTCCTTTATCATTCTGTTATGGGCTACATATATTCACTGATTCACACAAGCACATATTATGGAATTTAGGAAGAAAATAACACCTCAGATCCCAGTCGGCGTCTGAGCTAACTGAAGAATAGGGTAGGACCCCAGTGGACAGAGATCAAGAGATCTGATTTAGTAATAATAAAGCCATTTGTTCACTAGAGTTTAGGTGTAGCCAAAAATGAGCTTGATAACATTTTTTGAATTAGACATTCACTCTCAGAACATAAGCTTTCTGCAGGAAGGAGTCTTCTCAAAAAGAAAGTAGAAGTCCAATTTCACCTCTGAAAACTCATCCATCCCATAAATGGTAAAGAAATTTCGGGAGGGTTACTTCACTGCAGTGGTTTTCAAATGTGTTCCAGGTCCTGGAAAATCCACAGACCTTTTCAGGAATCCACAAGGCTCCTTTTACTTAATAAAATACATTCATGATTTTCCATGAATTAATAGGTTTTTTTTAATGGTTTGTTGTTTTTAATGAAGAGTTTTTCATTGTATGGATGTACCAGTTTCTTACCCACTTACCCATTGAAAGACACCTGAATTGACTCCAGGTTTGGACAATTATGAAGAAAGCTCCTATGAACGTTCCCATATGAATTTTTGTGTAAGCCCAGTTTATCATTTTTTTTTTCTTCTTTGCATGGTGCTTTGGTGATATATTTAAAACTCTTGGTCAAATCCAATGTCACACAAATTCTTTTTGCTTTTTGGAGGGAGGGATCTGTAATGTTGGATTTTACATTCACATCTACAGTCTTGTTTAAGTTTCTTTCACATAAGGTGTAAATTAGAAGTCAGTCTGGTCCTTTTTCATGATAAGGATGGGAATATGTTTCTTGCAGTTGGTTACATCTTAGTGTGAAAACAAGTCTACAAAATTGTTTGTTTGTTGTTGTTGTTGTTGTTGTTATTTTAATCCAGGAAAATACAGTTACTTTCCTTTTTTACCACTTTCTTGGGTTTTTCTAAAAATTTTATTGAGATAACTTTCACATATGAAAATTATATATATTTAAGGGGTACAGGTTGATGTTTGGATGCAAATATGCATTGTGGAAAAATCACCACAATCTAGCTAAATAACTTACCCACTATCTTTCGTTATCATTACGTGTATGCATATGTATTTAAAAGATTTAATTTAAGATCCATAAATTTATGTTATTTATGTCAGTAGGCAACATTGTTATATTTGTTATATTTAAATAACTTCAGTAAACAATTTTAAATCGTTAATTATTGTTACATTTAAATATTGTTATATTTAATTGTTATATATTATTATATTTAAATAACTTAAGTAAACATTTTAAAAATAATTCATTTATAATTTCTAATGTGGGGTGACTTCATTTCCTTCCAGACTGAAGTAATAGGGAGATATATACCCTCCTACATTAAATAATTTTTTTAAAAAAGACAAAATATATGAAACAATGGTTTTAGACACTGGACAGCCAGTCATGTCTGGCACATGACTATGGCCTGAAGAGAGGGGAAATAAACAGAGTCAAACAATTGCCCCCGCTCACTTCCTAGAGCAATTTCCAGGCTTCCGGGTAAAGAAGGAGAAACCTACATGATGTCTAGTCATCTTTTTGAGTTGAGAAAGTACAGCTGGTAGTGCAGGAAGGTCAGGCAACTAAAGTTCACAGGGAAGAGTGGTGGAGAGAGAGCTGTACAGAGACCGAGCACTGGAAATATTCAGAGAGCCCCCTTAAGACTTCAGCTGGGTGCTGAGGAGTGCATACATAAAAGAAAAATACACAACGCTGGGAAAGAACTACCTGAAAGGAACACTCACAATAATCGGCTCACACGTGCCTAGGATAGTTTGGGTTTCCCTGTGTCAGAGTGGAAAAAAAGCCATGTAACATGCAAGACCCCAGATAGACAGACTATTCAGAAGGGCATGGTCTCAGGGCGCCTGAGTGGTTCAGTCGGTTAAGCATCCAACTCTTGATTTGGGCTCAGATGATGATCTCACAGTTCATGAGTTCAAGCCCTGCATCAGGCTATGCACCAACAGCACAGAGTCTGCTTGAGATTCTCTCCCTCTATCTCTTTGCCCCTACACTGCTGGCTCACTCTCTCTCTCTCTCTCAAAATAAATAAACTTAAAAAAAAAAAAAGTGCATGGTCTCAGTAGTGAGGTGGTAAAATTAGCCCCAGACTAAAAGCTGTTTTTGTCTTGCTAAAAAAAGCTGAAAAGTATACCTCAAAAGGATCAATCTATTTATAAGTAACTTTACCATGTCTCAGAATAAAGCTCAAAAATATGTTAAAATGTATCAGACTGTCCAGCATCCAAAAGGTAAAATTCATAATTTCTACATCTAATAATAAATGACTGGGCATGCAATGAGTCAGACAATCTGACCCATATTGAGGATGACAGCATATTTCTCGTCAGAAATAATGCAACTTGGAATTCTTTACTGAGAGAAAATATCTTTTAAAATAAAGGCAGAATAAAGACTTTCTCAGATATACGAAACCAGAACATATTCACCATCAGCACACCTGCATTGCAGGAAACAATAAAGTCCTTCAGGCACAGGGAAAGTAATACTAGAGGGAAATAGGGATCTACATGGAAGAGTGAATAGCACTGGAAGGAGTAAATATGTGGAGATATATACATGTATATATCTATATATGTATATATGTATGTATGTGTATATATACATATATATTTTTTTCTAAACTTTATACACACATATATATGTATACATATGCTATATACATATATAAAATATATTTTTCTAAACTTTAATATCATGGTTAAAGTAAAATTAATAACAATTTATAGTGGGATTTGTACCAAATGTGAAATCAAAATGCATGAGGTAGGGGGATAGGTGAACTAGATAAAGGGGATCAAGAGTACACTTATCCTGATGAGCACTGACTAACGTATAGAATTGTTGAATCTTTATACTGTATACCTGAAACTAATATAACACTGTATGTTAATTTTAATTCAATAAAAAAAGAAAAAAAATCTTTTTAACTTCTAGAGCTAACCTAGCATTAAGAATAGCTTGTTTCATGACGTGAACTAACAGAACCTGGAATATCAAATAAAGGCTACGTGAAAAATGTATCAAATAGTTATTCAGCACCTAGAGTATACAGCACATAGTACTAATGGAAGTGAGTTTGGGATTAGAGGAAAACTGGATTGGATGTACTATATATTTGTCACTTCGAATTATGTGTGATGGTCTGAATATTTCATTCTTATAGTCAGCAAAATACTTTAGGTATGTGTCAGAGAATTTAACATTGACCTCACTACCACTTAAAGTTATTAAAAGTTTTCCTGAGGAAAGGAAATGCATGGTGATACTAAGACACAGACCAGAAGAGGGAAAATGGAGGTATACAGCATAAGGGTCTTATAATGTACATGAGTTTATATATTACTTGAAGATAGATGATAAAGAAACAAAGACCTCTACTATCAACCCTAAGGCAACCATTAGAAAAACAGAAAAGGTATAGCCAGTATATTAGTTTCCTATTGCAGCTACCACAAGTTACCACAAACCCAGTGGCTTATAACGACGCAAATATATTGTCTTACAGCTCTGAGGTCAGAATTCTAAAATGGGCCCACGGGGTTAGTTTTCTGGAGGCCTTAAAGGAGAATCTCTTCCCTTGCGTTTTCTGGCTTCTAAAGTCCGTCTACATTTTGTGGTCCATGTCCCCTCCTCCATTTTCAAAACAAGCAGTAGAGTTATCTCTTCTCTGACCTGCCTCCCTCTTCTAAGGACTCTTGTGATTACCTCAGGTTCACCCAGATAATCCAGGATATGCTCTCCATCTCAAGATTCTCAACTCAATCACATCTGCAAAGACGCTTTTGCCACATAAAGTAACAGATTTTGAGGATTCAAATGTGGACATCTCATTATTCATGGTCACTATTAGCCTACCACGGCTAATAAACCAACAAGGTAGATAAAAAAGGAATAATTAAAAAAATCTATTAAGTCAAAAAAGCAGGAAAAAGTGAAGAAAAATGAACAAAGGACATTTTGGGGAAATATAAAACAGTAGCAAAATTGTACATTTAAGCCCAGCCATAACAATGGTATTAAATGTCAACACTCCAGTTGAAAGGCAGAGATTTTCAAATTAAATAAAAAAGTAATATACATCGATATGCTTGCATATAGCATATATACAATATACAATATATTGCATATAGAATCCCACTTGAAGGGTAAAGACACAAATTCGAGGTAACAGAACAGAAAGAGATCTATTGTGTTAGCGCTAATCATAAGAAAACATTATCATTTCCTAATGAGAAACAGATCACTTCCTCAAAAGGATGCAAAAATCCTAAATGCTTATGAATCTAGTAGAGTTTCAAAATGTATGAAGTAAAAAACTGATAGAAATAAAAAAGTAGACTGATCTACGATTATAGACAAAGATATCAATATCCCTCTTTGATATTCAATAAAATAAAGGGTAAGAAAGACAGGATAGAAAAGACTTAAAAACACTATTGTCCAACTTGACCTAAGCAACCTTTATAGAATACCCTAATTAATAGCAGCAAAGTGCACATTTTTGGTGGTGTGCAAAAAGAAAAAAAGAAATAAAAAATACTAAAAACCATTTTAAATTGAATGAAATTAAAAATACATTATGTTTTGATATAATTATCATTACAATGATATAATTATCATTATATTTTGATGCAGTGATAAGAAATACAAAGTACTAATATGCTTACATTAGGAAAACCAGTGACTTAAGCTTCCAGCTTCACAGATTAGAAAAATAATAGTAAATTAAAGTTGAATTAAGTAAAGGTAGAGAAATAACAAAGGTGAGAGAGCACATATCAATGAAATTGAAAACAGAAAAAAACATACAGTAAATTAATAAAAATAAAAGTTGGTTCTCCGACAAGATATATAGAGCTGACAAATCTCTAAACAAACCGATGACGATATAAAAAAAAGAGATCCAAGTTTCTAACATCAGGGATCAGAAGAAAGCATATCACCACAGATTCTATAGACATTAAAAATATAAGAACCTATTGTGAATAACGTTAAACCAATATATTCAACAACATAGACAAAATGGGCAAATTCTCTGAAGGATACTGTATTAGTTTACTAAGCCGCTGTAATAAGAAACATCAAACAAAATGGCTGAAACAACAGAAATCTATTGTCTCGTTGTTCTGGAGCCTGTGTGTCCACGATCACAGTCCTGGGGGGATTGGTCCCTTCTGAAAGTTATGGGAACGAGTCTGTTTCATGTCTTACTTCTGGTGCTCCTCTGGCAATCTTTTGTAGTCCATGATGTGTAAAAGAACCATCCTGACCTCCGCCTTCATCCTCACATGGTTTTCTCCCTCCCCTTCACATAGTCTTCCCTCTCTCTGTCTCCTCACGTGGCATTCTTATGTCAATCGCATGATACATGAAATTGCAGCTAATTCAATCTGCAGAAGCACATGGGAGAATCTAGCTGTCTTCTACTAACTGAAACATTGAAGAGTTGTACAAAAATGTAAAACAATGTTATTCTTCTCACTAAATTTATTTTTGTTCTGGAAAATATAATTTTCATAAACATATATACTTTAACATGAAATAGGCTTGTTACTGTTATTTTTTAAGTGAATTAATAAATATTTTAAAGATTTGCTCATTTTAGTTCTTAACATGGTGATTACCAATAAGCAGAAACTATGTAAACAAAAGCTCTTTGGGGTCCTCAGATTTTAAGAGCGTGGCAGTTTCCTTAGATCAGAAAGTTTGCACTCTGGTCTAACCATTTTAAAGATGACTAAGCTGAAGCCTACACAGTAGAAACAAATTGTCCAAAGCAACTACGGGCCCTCAGAGCTTAGACTCAAAGCCAGGATTTTCCACTCCAGATGTTTCCACCACACCACTCTGATCCTCTTTGCCCTGAGTCTAGGTGAAGCCTTTCTGTTTCTCCCTCCTGTATGCCCAACTGCAGCCACTGCTCCCAAAGGCACAAACATATCAGATTCCAGTTATAAACAGGGGTCACAACTTGTCACAAGCCACACTGACCTGCCTCTCCTCAGCACAGATCTCCATGCTCACCTGGTTTGGGATTATTTTAAACATAACACATTCTCCTCCCAGAGGTCAGTTACTGTAAACAGACTTTGCATCTCTACACCATTCTAGGGTGGTCCTCATGGAGCTTTTTCCCTGCAGCTCTATTTCTAAATTCTGTTTCTCTTCTTTAATTCATTGGCACAATCATGCATTTGCATGAATTTAGAATTTCTATAAATGAACTAAATGAACTCTGGAAAGCTTGGCCTGTGTTAAGGTTACTTAGAAGGAATGTGTCTTAACATGAGGGGTGGCAGGAAGGATGCCATATCCCTGTCTGTTCACTCACCAGCAAAGAATGTGTGCACTTTGGAAATGAAAGGCATCATTTCTACAGATGCTAATGGACGAGGAAATTTCTTCTGTCTTCAGTCGGCGGTGCCCAGGAAAATAAATGTAACAGGACTAAAAACCAATTCCTCGGGCATATTTTTTTCCAGGTAGTAACAAGATTACTTTCCTCTAAGATAAATAGAGGTTCATTTGAATATTAAGACTAATTACTTAACACTTGCAAACATCTCAAAGGAAAACTAATTGTTCAGTTCACAGTATCACTGTTGAATTAGGACAGGTAGGAAGTACAATAAAACCTCGGATTGAGAGTAACTTGTTCGGTAAGTGTTCTGCAAGACGAGCAAACATTTCTAATAAATTTTAACTTGATAAACGAGTGAGGTCTTGTAATACGAGTAGTACGTGACACTGAACATCGCAAGATCACAACTGAGCCAACCGTTCTTGAAATTCACTTTGATATACAAGTGCTCTGGACGACAAGCATGTTTCCAGAATGAATTATGCTCACAAACCAAGGTTTTACTGCACTTCTAGTAGAGGTCCTTTTTGCATTCCATTGCCACCTTGTATGATGCCAGGTACCTTCCGGACTGAAGTCACTGCGTGCTTGAGCAATCTGGTACTTCTGGCCTCGAGTTTCATCACACAGTTCGCTGGGGTGGAACCTTACTGTTTTTCTTTTTTTAACATTTACTTATCTTTGAGAGACAGAGAGAGACAGAGTGTGAGCAGGGGTAGGGCAGAGAGAGAGGGAGACACAGAATCCGAAGCAGGCTCTAGGATCTGAGCTGTCAGCACAGAGCCCGATGTGGGGCTCGAACTCACGAACTGTGAGATCACGACCAGAGCTGAAGTCGACACTTAACCAACTGAGCCACCCGGGCACCCCAGAACCTTACTGTTTTGAGCTGTCATAGCTATTGACCAAATGGAGCTGCCCTGAAGATTCTCTTTAGTGGGTCCTACTCCCCACCCAGGTCATGCATTTCTCTCACAAGTAACGTACCAAATATCAAGAGATAACTCTTTGTAACTTTCTCCCCTTCTGACTTAAAAAAAAATTTTTTTTATTTGGTATACTTAACGTGGACATTTGTTGGAAGGGAAATCTCTTGATGGGTTTGCAGGAGATAATGCCAAATAGAAAAGAAATACTTCCATTGACATGTGGATAATTTGAATCTGATCCCTTGTTCATCCAGAGTCCTCAGCATGGCTCAGTGACTGATCTGGGAGGAAGTTTTCATATCTGCTTTTAATTATTTCTGTTTTCCCCAATGCTTAGGTTATTCCTGGAGAATAAAGCCTTAGCCAAGTGGTGACGAAGTGCTCATTTTTCCCCTCAGGACATTAAAGATTCAGCACACCTTTGATGGGCCTCCAAATTGCGGCAGAGGCATGCTTAGGGCAACTTTTTCCCAGAGGCCACTTTTGCAAAGCACTGACTAGTTGTGCAATAAAGGGAAAGAAAGAAGGGATTGATCTCCCACCCCCACCCTCCACTCCACTACCAGGAAGGGTCAATTTACCCTCCATATTTCTTGTTTCCCACCAGACTTTCCAATGATGTTTCACTTAACAGGAAACATTTATTACTATGAATACTGAACCAATGAAATAAAAAAGGGAAGTCAATATTCAGACATTGTTTTAACCATTTCCATACTAAAAAATCAACAATGGAGAAAAAAAATGCTATAGCAGTACTGAGAAGCAGGACTCAGTTGTGAACATAAGACATTTGTGGGTAGACAGTAAATGTTTCAGCACATCGCATCCCAGTGGGTGTAAAAATGGGGGCTAGAAGAGCCATGTATGGGAACTGAATTACAAAGCACAGAGCTCTGTCTGCAGAACAGGGCAGGAGTAGGAACAACTCGTAGTTCATTTCCAAATCCACTTTTCATTCGTTGTAACAGACCTGCTGCACTGTCCTGAAACCCAAAATAGTTCAAGACCATGTGCAGAAACAGAAGACACACATTTGACACACATAGGTAACCTGTGTGTTTTATTTTATGTTTCTTATTTTCAGCATTTAATAATTAAATGCGCCTGAGAGTCCGCTTCCGGGGCAGTCTGTGAGGAACACATGAGCCACGCTGCAGGCAAGTCCCAAGGCAGCCAGCACAACTGCTGGAGGCTTTGGCCAAATAGCTAAATGCTGCTGGCGGAAAATGTGATCCTCAGCACATTGGCATGTGGCTGCTGTGACTGCCATTGGAGAAGAGGAAGTAGACAGCACTGGATGGTTGAGTTTGGGCATCCCTGCCAGCCACAACCTGCTGGGGTCGATAATGGAGATGCCCAAATCAAATGTTAACAGCCTACCCCCCCCCCCAATATAGGCTCACGTAAGCTGAATGAATTCACTTCAAATTCTCTTTATCTCATACTGGGGGAGAAAAGGTAAAGACAAAAAGTTTGATCATGATCCTGACAACGGAGGCAGAGTTTTAAGGGGAAGGGAGGATTCCTTCAAACAAATCTCTTTTCCTTTGTGGGTTTTCCTTCAAAAGAGTTCTATGCTTTATTCACAAAGAATGATACATAACTTGAGGTCCCACTATATTATTTGGGGTGGAAAAGTTTTGGCAGCTGAAGCATAAAGCCCCACGTTGTTGCAATTATCTTTCCTTTACATTCCCCCCCCCCTCGTGTGTTCCCCAGTGAAGGAGCAGAGCTGAAATGTGGGGTACAGCATCCAAGGAAAGAACTTAGCAACTCTCATGATGAAAATGTGCTGATTTTAAAAGGTAGTAAAGAGCATCAATGATAGAGTTCTACAGACTCATTTCTTATTCCTTTTTTGTAGATATAAACAGCTTTTTACTGTTTATATTTATGCCACTTAAGTCTATGAAAATATTTTATTTAGATGATAGTTTTGCTCTAATTAGCATTGGGGCTGAATCATGTTACGTTTGTACCCTCAGAAGGCAGTTTGGAAATAAAGGTGAAAATGACATTACCTGCTAGGAAAAACTGTGTAGCCCGAGTGGGCTTGTCCTCTCTCTCTCTCTCTCTCTCTCTCTCTCTCTCTCTCTCTCTCTTTCTGTCTGTCTCTGTCTGTCTCTGCATTTCAATAGATGGAAAAACAGATTGGATTTTAAAAATAAAATATATCCTCGACCTTTGCTAAGCCTGAATAGAATTGATTACGAATTAAAGAATTTATCAACAAACAGAGAAAGCGTAGAACACACGTTGTTTCCTAATTAAAACCTCTTAAAAATTAATAAACACCAAATGTAGAGGTCTAGATAGATTCATGCATCAGTACACACATACAGGCATTATTACATGTGGAGGCATAGAAGTTGTTCCTTATTATTTGCTTGCTTGTTGATTCGTCATTACTGCCTCAGAAATGGGAGAAAGCTACAACAGATAATAATATGGAAATTCTGTGTGCAGACACCTTCCTTCAAAATACAAGTCAGATCCTTCAGTTGTTAAAGCAAGGAAAGGGAATACAATCGCCTTGTTTTCAAAAGGGCACTGGCTTTTTCTATGGTGCTTTGGGGGCAGAGGGGGGCGGACAGGAGTGAGCTTCACAGAAGCTGCTAGTTAGGCTCTGAGTCTCAGCTTTGTAGGAGAGGTTGAATGGGGAGACGTGTTTCCAGAAATGGCTGAGAGCAAGAGACAAATACAAGCCACAGACAAGAAGGGAGGCCAGAAGCTAGTCCCTGTGATGAGAGTTAGGAATCAAGTTCAAGAAATTGATACAAGTTATAAATAGAAAGTGAGGTGAAGGATGAGGAACCAAGGTTATGTGCTGATAAAAACTGTAGTTTACTATATATTTTTAAAATGAAGTAGGATACAAAAGCGTTCAGGATACAGACTATCAGTGAGACAGGGAAGCAATGGAAAGCAAACAACAGTGGAAAAGCTGTGCTCTCGGATGAGCATCGGTTTCAGAATTCTTCATGTTAGAAGTGAAGATTTAACTGGCAAAAAAATTGCAAGACACTGTTTGCTCGGGGGTCCAGCCTGGGGAAGGCACTCCTGACATAGAGGCAAAGCCTGACCCATTTAACGAACCCTGACAATTGTGGATTTTTTGTTTGTTTTGGTTTTTGATGGTAGTTTATTTAGCTGCTATAATTTTTTAAACGCCAAAGAGAAAAGTAGTGATAAAATATTTACCCATGTAGGTGTAACCATCTTAAACTTTTTTCCTCTTTCTTCATGCCAGACTCAATACACAAACACATTCTAAAAAACAAGCATGCAAACAAAGACGAACTGACTCTAAATCCATTTAAAGACATGCAGACCTTCGCTGAAGGGGTCTTGGAGAAAAGAGAAACAGATTGTATTGCACAGCTTCGGAAAGCTAAATTTCCTAACAGTCCTCCTTGAGCATTTCTTTTCCTCTGGGAATTCTGCTTCTGAAGCAGTTTCTGCCTCCTTACCACCTTCTTTACCTGCTTTTCCTCTCTTCCCACCCTCCTTGCACTCTTTAATTTTGCCCCTCACATCTTGGCTTCTGCTGGTGGCAACTTGTCTCCTGCTGGTGGCATGTCGTCTACCATAACACAATCTCTGCACCCAATCAAAAATGACTAGACATGCAGTGAAGCATGATTGGCCTTCTCCGCTTTTCCCCTTCTCTCCACTTCTCACCCCTTTCTTTCGCAAAACAAACTTCAGATATCTAACATGAGAAATGGTTCTTTTTGTTCAGAAGAAGATAAGGATTTGAAATACTTCGAGTTTATTTTTCTCTGTCACATAAGGAATGCAAATCATTGCTTTGAGTTCCTTGCTCAGCAGGATACAAATTTGAGTCAAGCATCTCAATTTAGATGCTGGCGTGGAATAGAAAGAGGACTAGATCCAGTTGGGACCATTGGGCTAGAGTCCCAGCCCAGCCACTAAAGTGATTGATGTGTACCTGGCAAGGCTAGACAATTATGAGCTTTGTACAACATGAAGATGTTGGCCTGGACGAGAGTGGCTTTAGCAATGGCCAGCACTTGTGTAATTTATCACAGATTGCAAAGCCCTTGTCACAGTTATTATCTTATTAAATTTTCACTTGGTCTCTGAGGCATAGGGGTCCCCATCTGACAGATGATGATAATCACGGGGATTAGGTAATTTGTCCAAGGTCACACAGTTAGAAAGTGGCCAGAGCTGTATCAAAACCACAGATTTTTTTATGTAGAAGTGTGAAATTTTAGTGTTTGAGGTTTGAGGATACAAATCCCCTCCAAGGATGTTTTATGTATCTATTGAGAAAGACACAAATACATGTGATGTCAATGAGATCCAAAGGCTTCAGAGACAACTAGATACTTCTCTTATATTTTAATTTCTCATAAAAATTCATTTGCACCTTCTTAATTACATTATTTAGCATAGGAATCAACATTCCTGCAAATTCACATTTCTAGTCTTTTGAATAAGCTGACACTATACAGATGGCACCCCTATTAGAGAGTCAACGTGCTGGTGATTTCCAAAATGTACGAATCCCTGGAGAGCTTGTTAGAATGCAAATCACCAGAGCCCATCCCAGACACTCAGGTGGTCTGGTGCTTTTGTCCAGGTGATCTGGGCCAGTGGCCCAGAGAGCACATATTAAGAAACACCGCCCTCATTTACTGCCTCTGGATATCCATAGCTACTGGGTTTTCTTGAAATAGTCAGAACAGGCTATTTCTTTCACGAAGCACTCTGAGTTTGAGTCAAGATACAAAACCCACCCCACAGCCTCTCTGATATTGGCCTGCCGTGGCGCTGAAAGTCAGGCCTTCCATTTAAAACATTATCTTTCTCCTAGGAGGCCAATTTGACTTTGGGGTTAACGTTAAGCTTTCATGTTATTCTGAAATAGTTTATGCAGAGAAAAAAGTCATTTGGAGTTTGGTTCATTTAGGAGGGAGGAAGAAGGAGATGTGATGAAGAACAAAGAAAGGAGGCACAGAAAGGGAAAAGAGAAAAACCACCAAGAAGAACACATGTTACATACAGCAAGGTCCTCAGCCTGGGTGCACATCCACTTGGGAAGATCTACGAAACATGAATGCCCGTGTCCCACCTCCAGAGATTCTGATACCATTGGTCTGGGTGCAACCTGAGCATCAGGATCCTCAAAAATTTTGCACATGATTTAAATGTGCAGCCCAAGTTGAGAATCGCCGCTTTATACTTTTGCCCCTGCTAGCTCTGCTTAGCAAAAACGATGTGAGGTTTGGATGCAAGTGAAAACCGCAGCTATAAAAGAAAATGTCCGGGGAGCCCAAAGGGGAGCAGAAAACTTTTATTTTCCATGTTGCTACACTCCTGGGGACGTAGGATGTAGTCACCGGATCAAAATGTAAGGTGTTTAAAGGAACAGTATGCGTCTTGCACTTTGGTCTGTAATGGCATAGATGTGCATTCAATGGATCTAGACAATAGTGATATGATTGCAAGCCCTCTGGTGTTTAGTGCACATGTAAAAGTTTATGGTTTATTGAAATGTGAACTAGCAAGGGTCTCCTGGCCCGCAAGTGGAGTCGTTAACAGCATGCGGACTGGCCGCTTCCAGTAGAGAAGGTAGTTCTCTTTTCTCTGCCTGTTGAGGGAATTGCGTTCGTGAGTTTTCATGATTTCCACAGACGTAAAATCCCAGCCCTAATGTTGCAGTTCCATTAACTTAGTGGATTACAGTTGCGTGTTCTGGCATGACTTCCAGCAATAGTCCCGATACTGGTGAAGTCTTGCTGTTTGACATTGACCTATAAAAAGTGTTATAATGATCTAAAATAAGGGAAAGAAATGAAAAATAAAACCAGCCACAAAGGCATTTTGAAATGAGGTAAGATTTGGAAAGGCTTTGGCACGTGCAGTGTTCTGTAAAGTCAAGTCCAAGACTCAGCCTTTCTTTCATTTTAAAAAGACTGTTGCAAACAACAACAACAACAAAACAGTAATATTTATATGATAAAAGACTGGAGATCGTCAGTCCAGACCAAAGCAGTGTTACAGACGACCAAGGGTCCACTTGCTTACAGTTTACCTTGTGCATCTTACAGCCAGCCTCAGGCAGTCACAGAAACCACTAGGCTGCTATATACAAGTGCCTAAGATATCAATCGGGAAGCACTCCCCCAAAACATCTAATGTCCATATGCTTCACCACCACTTAATGGTCAAAAATAATATCATCCACACTCTTCTAAAGAAGAAGCCGACACATGCCAAACTCAAAAACAAAATGAAATATTCCAGCCACCACTCCCTACCAAACCAGAGCGCAGGGCCACGTGCAGAGAGGATGTCTATTTCAAGTCTGAGAAAAGTCCTCCAGGCTTGTACATCCCTTAAAAATCTCCTGTCTACTTTTTAAGTGGAAAGCTGTGTAGAGCAGTGGCTAAAGCTCTGTTTTGAAGATAGGAAAAGCCGTAGTTCTATCATTCACTAGCTGCCTAACCAGGTAGGCTGCTTATCTTCTCTGAGAATCAGTTTGCTTATTTGTGAAGTGGAAATAACAATACCCGGCTACTTCATAGGATCATTCTGAAGACCAAGTGAAACACTGAACGTGAAGTGCCTAGTAAACTGCATGGAACAAAATAGCTTCTCCGTGATCTGCAGCTGCAGTGAGGATATTCACATGGAATTATCTTAGATTTGGCATCTAGTGGATGTTGGAGGTAGAGGACAAAGAAAATTCAAGATGACTTTTAAATATTTTGCTGGATAGCTGTGTCTCCTCCTCCTTTATATCATTATCTTCATTACCAGGATGCTCTTTGGGATTTATTTAATGCTTTTTATCCAAAATTTTAATAGTAAATTTTCTGACACTGGGTCACTTTCTGCATTTTATTAGTAACCAAACTTCCTTTTCTTAGGCAGGACAGAAATGTTTTTTTTCTACCTCCTACTGCCTTGTACTTAACATGTGGCCAATAAATACTTCCAGAAACGAATGCGTGAATGAATGAATTCTGCTCTGTCCTTAGAAATATTTGAGTGAACTAAACGATGACCAATTCTGCCCTGAATATTTCAGTTCCTGTTGAAGTCATTAATATTTATCCTGAAAACACTGGCTTCATGGTATCTGAAATAGTCAGCACTACCTAAGTAGTTTACCCATGCATAATACTGTCGCCAGTGTGTTGGCTACAAACTTCGTTATGAATAGGGTGGACAATTAGGGGCATTTTTTGGCCTTCCAGCATGTGGGCGTCCTTCCCAAGATTTGGGAAATCTTCCATTGTATGGGTCTTAATTGGAAGTAAAGTGCCACCTCCCAGGAGCCCTGAATACCCTTATTGTTCTATACCCCTAGCAATTGGAAGGGACCTAAACTCAGCTCCACAGATAATCACCACGGGACCCTGGGGTCTGGGAGTGAGTATGACACAAGGAACAGAGATAGTTGACAATACCTTCCAGAGCAGGGAAAGCACTTGCCTCTAGAGAGATATCAGGGTCAAGGGTCCAGTGATGCAGCCAGGTGTCCATCATTTGTGATGTGACAACACTGTTCCCCACATGTGTCCTTGCCTAAATTGTCTCCGGCTCCTACGAGCCTCCATAGGTGTCTACCCATTTTCTAAATCTGGTTCTCCAGACTTTCAGTTCAGTCTGTAATCTACAAGGTATGGCTCCAATAAATTCCTTTTCTGCTTGTTAACCAACGTTGGTTTGTATTGTTTTCAACCAAGAACTCTGACAGTCACTGTCTGGGTGAATGGAGTTTTATAAAAGATTAATAAGAGCATGCAATCTTTTTTAACCAATCTTTATAAATCAATTGTTACTACACTCTTATTTAATTAACACTAGTGAGCATTTTCTTTGCATTTCTATAACGCATCCAATGCCTAGCATGGTAGGCACTCGATAAATACTTCTGTTGAAAGAATGAAGAGAAGGCAATAATTGAAATAAAAAACTCAATAGGTGAGCTTGACACCACATCGGACATGCAAAAGATAGCTGAGTAGGAAGACAACTAAGTAGAAAATGTCCAGGCTGAAAGAGCTCCAAAGAAATATAAGTTTTTGGTTTACGTCCCCCCATGAAACTTACAATCTAGCTAAGAAATGGAGACTGGAGACTGACATCTAAGAAACATTTGCAAACAACAAGACATAATTGTATATAAATAAGGAGTAAATGGGGGAAAGTGATGGAAGAATGTACGTATTGTGTATGTTTGACATTCCTCCTTTGGTGTTTGTCTGTCAAATTATCCCTCATTTGCCAAGCATAAAGATGTGGGCAGGAAACAATCCAGAACAGAATATCCATGTTCTCATTGTATTAGCTTTGAATGATGTCAGCTGAAGCATTCATTCTCTGGGATCTGTGTATTGACAGAGCCATAATACCAGGTTTGTCTGTTGGGTTTGTTTCAGAAATAGCTATTGTGCCCTCTAATTAGAGAAGACAAGAAACGAGAAGCACTGTTCAGTGACATCCCTCATCCCAGGCAACCTCTGTTGAAGTTACTGAGTCATACAGAGGGCTCCTCTCTCCCTGTATGCTTTAGCAAAGCACACTCAAGTTAGATAATGTAAGGAGGATTTAATAGAGGGGCTATTTTCAAATACTGTAGGGAAGTACCCTGGGGTACTACCCTCAAAGGGACAAGAGGAAAGAGTAACTGCCAAAAACTGGAAGGAGAGAGTCATAAAGAGGTGACCACCTGAGAGGAACAGTGACTATGGATCAAGGGAGTCAGCCTTCCCTAGAAAATCCTGCTGGAGGGGACCCTGGAAAATATGCACCCCAGCTTCACTCTCTTCCCTAACTCATTGCATAAACGTAACCAGAAACCAGGGCAAGAAAGGCTAAATATTATCTATTTAGATCAGCCCCCAGGGGCACCTGTGTGGCTCAGTTGGTTAAGCCTCTGACTTCAGCTCAGGTCGTGATCTCACGGTTCATGAGTTCGAGCCCCGCATCAGGCTCTGTGCTGACAGCTCAGAGCCTGGAGCCTGCTTCAGATTCTGTGTCTCCCCCTCTCTTTGTGTCCCTTCCCCACTCATGCTCTGTCTCTCCATCTCTCAAAACTGAATAAAAAAAAAAAAAATTAGATCAGCCCCCAGAAGCAGAAAGCAAGGTGGAGAAGAGTAGGGAATTAATTTGGAGGGAAAAAGGAACATTATCTAGCATACTACGGAACAGTGGTTTTCAAAGTGGCACATTCTCACCTAATATTAGAGATACATGAGGATTTTCCAAGGGGTACGTGTCAAGCAGAGCTTTAAGACAATCAAGTTCTAGACCCTTGAGCTGTATTGGTACTCTTTCCTAACATTGATCTCCCTGAGAATGTACATTTGGCTGAGGCCACTTCTTCCCCACCTCTTCTTTTACAAATGCCCTTTAACAAATCTTTAACAAAAAGACATATCTTACTCCTCTAGAAGGAAAAACATACCTCTTATCTGTATTATTGTGAAACATAAGACGTTTGAAGTGACAAAGGTACAATTCGAAACATTGGCATCTATAAACTCCCTTTCATCAAAATGTATAATGTATTGAATTTATTAATCAATTGTATACCAATAAATTTGCAATGGTTACACCTACAAGAAAAAAAGTTTTTTTATATTTAGAGCAGTAAATGCCAACAGTGGCTGCACATTATAACTAGTTGGGGGAGAGATTACAGATACCTTAATGTCAAGCTGCTCCCAAGACAAATTAAAAAAGAATCTCTAGGGATAGAACCTACACATGAGCAATTTTTAAAGCCCCTAGGTACTTCAAAATGCAGCCAAACGTGAGAACCATTGAGTAACAGACTTGGAGAGCTAGAAACCATTGGTCCTAGGAAATTAAATTTTTTTTTTTTTTTTAATTTTCAACGTTTATTTATTTTTGAGACAGAGAGAGACAGCGCATGAACGGGGGAGGGGCAGAGAGAGAGGGAGACACAGAATCGGAAACAGGCTCCAGGCTCTGAGCCATCAGCCCAGAGCCCGACGCGGGGCTCCAACTCACGGACCGCGAGATCGTGACCTGGCTGAAGTCGGACGCTTAACCGACTGCGCCACCCAGGCGCCCCAGGAAATTAAATTTTTAAAAAATTGTGTGCCCGTGTTGTTTAAGCAAAATGATACATGGTGACTGATAGACTTTAAAGCCTAAAGTACATGGCATAGAGATCTTAGGTCTTACATAGGAAAGAACTATAATTACAAAGAAAGGTGAGCTGACATTCTTTGAAAGAAATGTCCAGTTGAGGCGTTTGTGGAGTATAGCTCTGGACAAGAGGCTGAAACTCAAGCAAAGGATCATGGTGATGAGGCACAGAAGCCCACAGGCAATTCTCTGGTCTTGAAACACAAAAATTATAGTTTGGGATGCTAAGGCATGTAGGATTTGGAGGCCCAGAATGTAAAGAAAGAAAATACAAAGAAATGAGCCCACCACTTAGTGCTGTTCCCGTTAAGGAATTGGCTGACTATTAATCTGCTCAGGGCAAATCACTAGGTCACTAAGCAAAAAGCTTCAGAAATGCAGAGTGACAGTTTTTTGTTTTGTTTTTTGTTTTTTGGTTTTTTTTTGTTTTCAGCAGGGCCTGAGGGCTAAAGAGATAAAGAAATTTGCGTATGTCCTAAGAGGCCCCTCCTCAGGACTACCTTTTCTCCTTAAAGGTGGAACTTTACTGACCTAGGCCCTCCCTCAACTTCTTAGTCTTCATTGTGCCCTCTGGTCATCTAGCCCTGTAAAAAGGGGAACTCCTTGGCACTGTGGTGAGAATGCTTTTCACTGCACCCCACATTGTTGCTGCCTGTCATCTCATTGGCTGTGGGGGCCTGACGTAAATTAACTTCAAATATACGGCACCAATAAGACCTGAGGCTCAATGAGGGCCTTTGTGTAGTACCTGTTGACCCCTAAGCTATTTATTTAGGTACTCCCTCAACTGGTCTTCTATGTGTGTCCAGGTTTGGAATAAGCTAGAATGTTTTCAATTTTAAGGTACGAAAGGGCAGAGGCCATGCATATTTAACTCCCCATGCTTTAGTGATGATGATGTTGGTGATTTGGGGGCTTCATCTTTCTTGCCTCTTTGAGTCTCACAATAATGTCTCAAGTGGCCATTTCTCCCTGATTTTCCCAGCTTTTCACCAATGAGTTGGCCTCCAGATATAATGGCAATACATGTGAAACCAGTCATAAAGAAGCAATGCTTCTCAAGCAGTGTGTGAATCAGCAGCCGCAAGTTTGCATTTTGGAAATAGTTTTGGCAGTTGGGGAAATTATCCTGAGCTAGTCGGGACTGTTATCGCTGAGTGGAAAGAAGGAGTCATCTGAGGGTGAGGTGGGGCAGAGTGAAATGAGTGGAGAAGAGGTAGCAATTAGGATAGCGCAACAGCAGCATGGGAAAGGTTAGAAACAAATATTCTGCTGAAACTGAATGTGATTTAGAGCCAGAGAATTCCTGGCAAACCACATAAGCCAAACCTCTCATTTCACAGATAAGCGGCCCAGAGAGGTCGTTATTTAGTGAGTTACACGAGGAAGTCAACGGCAGAAGCCCACCCGAACTCCACAGTTCCATTTCCATGCCTACGCTACCTCAGGATGCTTCCAACACACGCTCTTCTCACTAAGAACATGATGGGCTTTTCTGTTTGGACTTTTTGACTCCTAGGATTCTTTAAAAGCATGATCAACCAACAACTTGGCAACACTTTCACAGAGAGTCAAAGAGGGCAACAGCTTTTCAAAAACTAAGTTGCCTGCGCCGTATGTAGATTTTTTTCTTCAATCAGAGCCTTAACACCATCCGGGATGTGATGATGTGTATGTTGACTCAGCCCTCTTCCCAGCCTGTGGTTCCCTGACTTTACCCTCTGTTCCTACACATGAGTCTACTCTGAGACCCACAGCTCAGATATTGCCACTACCAGGAACTGCGGTCTTAGAACTTCACTCTCTAATTTCTGTCTCCAATTCTTCCATTTCTCATTCTAGTTATATCTGTTCTGTGAAATTTCCAGTCCCACCATGCCTCTCTACCCTCCCAAACATCTCTTGGCTTCAGTTTTCTCACCCAGCTTGGACCCCATAGTCAGTAATTCCAGCAACGTCAGCAGCAGCATCTTTGAGTTCTTCACCCCCCGTGATCTCCAAATGTTGGGTCCAATAATTCATTACCCTCACTCAACCCCACCACAACCATTTTCTGTTCTTGACCTGCTGAGTTCAGCAGATCATAACAAAGTTACAAGAGTTAGTCACCTGTATATACTTATCATTGCCACCCTCACTTGGGCCCTCATTACATCCCATCAATCTTTTTATTCTCAGCCTTTCTTATTTCCCACAGAGCAGTGATATCCGAGTTCTCAAACCAGCTCCTTCGCTGCACTTGCAGGAACCTTAGAGGGGACCTCACCTCCTACGACACCAAAAAAGGACCACTGATGTAAACTTCTTCAACTTCTAGTTTCCCACCCCCAAATGAACATGTCTCACCTACCCTTTACCTACTTTTACCTTCTCTCAAAATATCTGGAGCTGGTTAGGTACAAATACCAGTGCCTTGTCCATTCCATCCACATCCTCTTTCCTAACATTGCACAGAGACCTTAAAAATAACTGTTTCACTAAACATTCCTCTTTCTCTCTTTTCACTTACTAATTGAATGTCTCAGCGTATTTTTCTTTAAGTTTTATACACACACACACTCACACACAGAAACACACATACATACACACACACGAATTTAAGAAGTCTGTATAAGCCAGTAAAATTAATGTCCTTATTATGGATCATCGTTACAGAGCTCCGGGAAAAATAAATGTTGGTGCATGTTAGGTTTATGCACTGAGTTGCTACCCAGTCTCTTAGTGGGTAATTCATGCTAGTTCCACTAGTAATAAAATACTGATTCTCAGCAGTTTACAGCACATAGTTAACCTACTGACATCATATGAAGGGGAGTTTTCCAAAATCCCAATCTTTTTATTTCCAAAACTCCTAAATCAACAAGCCAGCTCAGGGGTCACTTTATAAGGCATTTCTGATCCCTATGAGCTCCAGGTATGTTTCCCAGAATTCTTTTTTAACTAATTATCAACTGCACACATGAAATTTCCCCTGTGAACACCATTTCCACTGGGAGAAATTACTTAGCCATCTGTACATCAAAAAAATAGACACTTTGATAGTCCAGGATCCTGGCAAAAAACCCATTCTGTATTTCACATAGGAAGGTTGAGAGAAAATACAAAGGTATGACATCGTCTAAAATCAAAATATTTGTCCCTTATTATCAAATAAACAAAAAAGTATTCATTTTAACATGTCTTGACTTCTATCTAAGGTATATCTATAGTGCCATTAAACAAAACCCCATATTTTAGGCGAAGGATACTCTATGTTCTTTTGCTAAATCTCAGTATTTTCAGTTTAGTTGTTTTCAAACCCCAGGCTGATGGCCATCGCAATGTTCAGTCTTTCATAAATTTAGGGAAGACACCCATTCAGACTTCCTGAGGCATCCCTAGGCAGTTGATCCTGACCCTGGAGGCCTTAATCCACAGAGAGGGATGGAATGGAGAGAATCAAGGCATTTGTTATTATGCTTTATCGTGACTTGTTCATAACCTACTTATTACACTTGGCACATGACATGGTGTCCACAGCTGTACCTCTTTCCTGAATTTATTTGGAGCTAATAGATGATGGCCCCTGAGCCAGGCTGGGCTGGCCCCCATGAATAGTGCCTTTTTGCAAAGCTATTTCACCCTGTGTCTGAAATAACTTTGCATAACTCATTATTTTTCTTTATTGAGTCTAAATAAAGATGCATGTCATCTGATATTTATGAAGTAATGCACACATGCTCTTAATATGGCAGGCAATGCACGGGGCTTGGTGGAACTGAAACATTCAAACTTTCTCTTGCCTTTTCTTCCTCCTTTTTTCCTCAAAGAAAGAAAGAAGAGGGAAATTTATCTTGCATAGGACTTAACAGGAAACTCTAAGAGTTTGGGGTAGGGTTTAAGGCATTTTTTTGTGTGTTCATATGTGTTTCATCTTTTCAAACAGCCACAAGGTGAAACCTGGGGAAGGTTCGACGAAGTGTTAAGGATTTGCAGATATTTAGTACCTAGGACATTTTGAAGGTTCCAAGAGCGAGAACCTCTCCTCTTGCACTTAACTGTCATGGTTTCCACTGGTGTCGCTGTGGCCCTGAACACCTCTGTGTACTATACCAGATCCCCAAACAATAAATGCAGTAAATTAAATGTGGCTCCAGTGGTTTTGGACCCGAACCAATAAGTTATCTTTATTAATGCATTCGGGGGGCGGGGGGGAAGGTCTCGATTTTATTACATTGTTTCCTTAACGTTGCCTTAATGATAAAGGCAGGAACAGCACTGAACAAAAAACACAGCGAAGAAATCTGTGGCTTTGGAGGCCAGGTTGATTCCCTCGTGTGCTTGGTACAGTTAGGATTTGGCACTCTACCACTCGCCCACTCCTGGGTTCCAAAAGCAGCCCCCTCCTCGTTTTCTCATGCTGCCTCTCTTTGCTTACTCTGACATTTTCTTGGCTTCGGCTGAAATTTTGACACATAAATCCCACTTGTCAAATGATATTGTAAAACAAGCATCCAAGTGTCAGCACATGGCACTACAGTCTGGGGACTAGAAAAGAGAATGAGGAACACCTCCATGGAGGCTTTCATCTGCCTCCAGGCATCTGCAAGTAATTTGAAACCAGTTTCCAATGCAGCTAGGTTATTTGGCCTGGTAACACAGGCCCAGCAAAAAGAGAGGGCCAGAGTCATCAGAACCTGTTAACTCTGTAAGGAGTAGATAAAACCGTATGTTTTTAAAACCTGTCTCAGACCAATCCATTAGCATTTAGTCAGACGGTCTGAAATCTCTTTTTAGTTACAAATCCCACCGAACGGCTCTGGCCCATTACAACCTCACGTTTGCCAAACACCCCTTTGCCTCTTGGCCTCAGACCCTGGACTTGAAAATTGCTGAGACCCTGCTAAGACTTCTGTGATCCTTCTCGAGTCTGAATCTGGGATGCTTCCCCATCACTTAGGGATAAAATAGAGACTCAAAGTCAAGATGTGGAAAGTATCTTATAAAGAAGCAGGTACTCTCTTTGTCTGGCCAAACCCATTAAATATCTGTGGTTATTCTTCATTCTTAGCCGACTTACAGGGATTTCTGTGGAGCTTTTGGTCTGGTCTGCAAGAATGGTAGAAAGCTCATGCAAAACAATAAAGTGAGAATCAAGGAAGACAGATCTAGGGAGGGGATGACTGCTAGAAAATTGTAGTCAATTCCACATTCCTGCTTAGACGTCGACCTCCTTGGATGTCAGCTTCCTCATCTATAAATGAGAACGCTAATTAATAGGTATCTTACGAAATGGTTAAATTAAATATGGCAATTTAACTTAACTGCTCAGCAAATGTTAGTATTGATTATCTTCTTCCCCACGACCTCCCACAGTAAGGATCCACTATATGAGCCAATCAGAGATGGTTTTACTGTGACGCTAAAGAAAATTAAGTTTCCTAGTCTCTCTTGTGCACTTTCACCTAAAAAAGGATCCCAGCAGTGTGGCAGGATGCTCACATACTTTAACGTTTGAAATCATAAAATATGGCCACAGCAACAAACCGATTTTTGAATGACAGCAATTCAAAAACAATTTAAGGTCAGCTCTTGTGCAAGAAAGCTTAAAATAATCTGAAACCTACAGTTCTTATAAAAAAGAGATTTGATAGAGCTGTTTCCAAATTTGACAAGAATCCTCAATATTCATATAATGTCACTAACAAGTTTGTGAAGCTGAAAGAATGCTATTTAGCCATGATAAAACAACAAATGTTGAGCATCCATGCTCCAAGAAAGGAGATATACTGATGGAAATATTATTTTTCACTTCTCTCAGTAAAAAACGTCACAAAAGCACCATCATAGGAAGAGGTGAAGGAAGAGCATGCAGACAGAAATGTAAGGGGAAAAGTATTTTAGAGGTGTGTTATGACATCAGTCAATTAAAATATACGTAAAATTTTAAAGTTTGCTGGGGCGCCTGGGTGGCTCAGTCGGTCAAGCGTCCAACTTCAACTCAGGTCATGATCTCACAGTT
Organism: Lynx canadensis; assembly: GCF_007474595.2. NCBI lineage: Eukaryota > Metazoa > Chordata > Mammalia > Carnivora > Felidae > Lynx > Lynx canadensis. The sequence goes on from NC_044306.2 coordinate 73,588,243, forward strand.
TGTGAGTTCGAGCCCTGTGCCGGGTTCTGTGGTGACAGCTCAGAGCCTGGAGCCTGCTTTGGATCCTGTGTCTCCCTCTCTCTAGCCATGCTTGCTCGCGTTCTGTCTCTGTCTCTTAAAAGTAAATTAAAAGGGGGGCGCCTGGGTGGCGCAGTGGGTTAAGCGTCCGACTTCAGCCAGGTCACGATCTCGCGGTCCGTGAGTTCGAGCCCCCGTGAGTTCGAGCCCCGCGTCAGGCTCTGGGCTGATGGCTCAGAGCCTGGAGCCTGTTTCCGATTCTGTGTCTCCCTCTCTCTCTGCCCCTCCCCCGTTCATGCTCTGTCTCTCTCTGTCCCAAAAATAAATAAACGTTGAAAAAAAAAATTAAAAAAAAAAAAAAAGTAAATTAAAAGGTTAAAAAAAATTTTTTTTTTAATTTAAAGTTTGTAATGTGGTAGTTATGGTGTTTTCAAATTTTGTAATGTGTTGCGATTACCCATCTCATTATAAAATAATATCCACTTCCATATTAAATCATTTCATGATTTTTAGTATTTTTCTCAAAGAGGACCCCTCAAACTATACCAGCTGCAGACCTCAGGAAACCTGGATTTGCCTGTGTGGCCAAGGAACAAACGACACACTCCTGGGACTGAAGGCAGGCTGGATTGTACTAGCTTACTTGTGCACACCTTGTCCTTCCTGCCCTGGTCTCCAGTCCTGGTTTCTACTTCCTGCCTTCAGATGAGCCCTCCTGAAGTCCTGTGTCACTCTAGGAAGGCCCAGACACCAGCACGGCTCCCTGTACCCCGCTTCCCCTCTTCTCTGGATCTACCCCTGTCAATATTCACCTGTGCCAATTCATGTTCTAGGTCAGGACTGCAAGACCATTCACAGTTTACCATGTGACCAAAAAAAAACACCTAAATAAATACTAGACGACATAAATTAACCATGCTATCACATCATTAGTGAGTTCCCCAAAACTCTGAAGAAGTATATCTAAAAGGGAGGATACCAACTTTTGATGATATTGGGACAGAAGATACTTCCTAGATCTCTCAGTGATAGAAGTTGCTTTCCTAGGTTGCTGGTGGTTAGTTGGATAATATTCCAGGAGAACCTCTTATATGGCAGCCAGCATGGAAGAGTATCTAAAGACAGCAGCTGCCTGCTTTGTTTCAGTTGTTCAGACCTTTTCACAAACTATTTCCAAGATGTTTGGATAACGTAGTCATCCCAGAGGACAAACTTAAGGGCTTTAGTTTTATAAAACCCACCCCAAGTTGGTAGTGTCCCCATGACTCACCATCAGTAAGACAACACAGACCTGTCCGACTGGGTTTACCAGTCACCTTTTTAACCTCTTTCTTGTACTCATGGAGGCCCATCTACTTCAGTGGTCCCCACACCTGGCTGATTGTCAAAGTCACATGAGAGCATGTGAATAGTACAGCTCGTAGCCTACAGGCACACCAAGTTGGCATTTGGGGAACACGGGGCTGGGAATATTTGACATGTCCCCAGGTAATGTCAATGACTGATTTGTTCTTCATTCTCAGATATATTTTTCACTCCAGTTGCTGGCTAATCTCCCTTATGCTATTTTACCAACTTCACTATTCAATTGTCCTTCTTCCATAAAGCCTCAATCTACCATGCTATGTGAAAGAGATTCTACTCCTCCGTGTTCAAGGACCAGAACATTCATTCATCAAGTCCCCATCAATTTTTGTTTTGGCAGTAACAACCCATGCATTCTGGGCCTACGTAGACCACATTCCACTCAACGACCAAGTTGATCTTTGCAAAATCCAAATCCAAATATACCGCTTAGACTCTGACCCAGGCCTTGCACTGTGCAACCTTTTTCCCTTTTTCCTTTGATACCATCTTCCATATCAGTCACACTGTGCTCTTCCAGCCTGCCTCTCCTCGGTTCTTGGCATGTTCCATGTTGTTTACCCTGCCCCATGACCTTTGCATATACTGTTCCCCTAATGCTTATTGCCCAGTCAGAGACTAAGCATATTTGAAAGCCACTAAATCCCAGGCAACCAAAAAATGAGCAAAAAAACCTTCAGAGTATATTTGGAAATTGAAAAGAAAGCGCTGAAATAGTTATCATAGGAAGCAATCACTTTATTGGTCTTCCTAGATATTTGAAATTTCAGTTTAGTTAAGTATTTTTATTTGTTTTTGTTTTTATTTTTTTTATTTAAAAAATTTTTTTAATGTTTATTTATTTCTGAGATAGAGAGACAGAGCATGAGTGGGGGAGGGGCAGAGAGAGAGGGAGACACAGAGTCTGAAGCAGGCTCCAGGCTCTGAGCTGTCAGCACAGAGCCCGACATGGGCTCGAACTCACAATCCGTGAGATCATGACCTGAGCTGATGTCAGATGCTTAACCGACTGAGCCACCCAGGCGCCCCATGTTAAGTATTTATTTTTAAACACATGAAGCAGGGAAGGCAGGGGGGAAGAAGCACACCATTATTTTGTTCTGGGCCCCACTCCCAGAGTCTCATTCAGTAGGTTTGGGGTGCACCTGAGAATCCATGTTAACAATGTTCCAGATGCTGTTGGTGCCGCTGGCATTGATCACCTAGTATTTACTACTCTGACTACACAACAGAGTCTACACAACTTGCTGAGCTCTTAAAAATATAGATGCCTGGGTTTACCTGTGACCAATTAAATAGCAATCTCTGGGGACAGGACCCAGGAACCTTTATGTTAAGTTTCCCATATGATTTTATTATGTAGCCAGTATGAAAAACCACTCATTTAAGAATCACAGACTTAAGCCACAATCTCCCCCACCCCCATGGAACATTCCTCACCTTCACCTGGATAACTTTTACCTGTCCTTTAGATGCCAACTCTTGTCACTTCCTTTTTATGTGTCTCTGCATCAGAGGCCATCTCAGATTGTAACGGTCGATCACTGATATGATGATTTAGGCACTGCCTATTTCTTTGCAAGTCTCTATGTTCCATGTATCTGGGCTTATCACTGAAATCCAGAGTCTAATGAAGTGCACAGCACGGCCGAGTTGCTCAATAAATATTTGTGAAATGAGCAAACCATAAACTACGTAGTTGTCACTTATCTCTTTTGCATATTGTGAGACCAACTCCAAGAAATATTACAAAGAGCTTTGTGACTTTATTGGCATCTCAGTATTTAGGAGACAGTTCTATCTCAAGCCACAGTGCCACAAACAAGGAGAAGCATAAGACTCAGAGCCCTGAACCAGTGCCTAGGTCCTAGAAAGAAAATTCTATCCATGCTCTCAAGAAAGAGCAAGGAAGATCCTTTTGTTCTGTAAGTTGATGGCAAAAAACAATGTCATCCATGAGAAATCAAAAGCCCATATTTGCCCATGTGTAAGGAGCCCATGTGTGAGTAAGGATTTACATAGTCTTATAACACCAAGCTAAAAAGTTCATTGTTAGGGACAGGACGGGAGCTATAAGGGGAGACTATCTACTGATGATGCACTAACAATACAAAAATTCACAAACCTCATGAGAATACAAACCACTAGGTTGAGAGACTTAATGCAAAACAACCAGCAATAGCAAAGGCTGGGAGAACAACTAAATAAGTACATTTAAAATAAGTTTAAAATAAGTATGCTTAAAAATGATTAAAGATATAAATGCAAAAATAAAAACCTTAAAAAGGGAAAAAGATGTAAGTAAAGGGATATGAAAGAATCTTTAATGTTGAGTACATCACAAGCACAAGAGGTACCTGGGTAAACCAGGAAGGCCTCAAAGCTTTCCAAGTGTTCTTCCACACCCTCAAGGGGGCTGAGGACAGACCAGAGAAGGGGACAGTCCTAAAGGGAGGCTTGGGAGCAAAGAAAGAGGAAACAGAGAGTCCTTGCATGGGCAGAGGTGCCTGGAGGCCAGCGAAGGCCTGCTGTCTCCTTAGCAGATGTGCAGGGTCAGAGGCTGATGCTGAGACCAAGGAGGCCAGGTTAAACAGTCTGACCGGAAGCTGTCTCCACGCTCCAAAGAAAGAAGAAAGTCATCCCAGGGGGAAAGGAAAGAAAAGAGCATAGGAAGAATGGAGAACAGCTGAGTATTTACTCAACGGGGCTGACTCTAACTCAGAAGCAACTAACTACCTTGAATTGACAAGTTTGTTATCTACCGTCAAGAGGAATGGGGACTGAGTTCACAGAAATAAAGTTACTAGGCTGTCATACCTGATTGTGCTTTTTGTAACTCTGAAATCCTTACCTTTACATGACATAAGTGGGCCTTTTACCAGTGTGTAGGGAGAAATCTTATTCCACAAAGAATTCCACCCTTGCATTTGTCTGTTTGCAAGTAAGATACTGGTACTCATTTTAAACATTGTGTTTCGTGCTTTAAAGGACAGTCCTCTGCCAAGGATGGAGACACAAATGTCTGCAAAAAGATTTTCTCATTTCTTGTCCACATTCCCCCATCTGTTGGTTGTGGAAGATACGTATGAACCCCAATTCTGTTATAGAAACAGCAGTTCAGACCCAGCAGGAACACTTTCATGATAGATGAACACGCTGGTCTTCTGCTCATATATATAGTCAGTCTTGTAATCCAGTGGATGCCAGGCTGCCTTTAAGAGAAGGGAGTTCTGCTTTCTCTCTCTGTGCTGAGCAGTCAAGGCTGTCAGGAACTACAAAGCTGAAGGTCAAATTTTAGACATAGAAAATTCACACTATAGGGGCCCCTGGGTGGCTCAGTTGGTTGAGTGTCCGACTTCGGCTCAGGTCATGATCTCACAGCTCATGGGTTCGAGCCCTGCGTCAGGCTCTGTGCTGACAACTCAGAGCCCGGAGCCTACTTCGGTTTCTCTGTCTCCATCTCTCTCTCTGCTGCTCCCCTGCTCACATTCTGTCTCTCTCTCAAAAATAAACATTAAAAAATAAAAAAAAAAGAAAATTCATACTATAGAGTCCAGGGGAATGTTAGCCATTTTCCATCCACTGGAAGCCAGCATCATGTATAGATCGTAGCACTGTCATCCCCTCTCTGCTTGCCATCATTAGTATTCTTGACCAGGCAGAAATCATCTCCCCTCACTTTAATCTTGCCTGGTAGCCCATCTCCATTCACACTTGGACCCATTAAAGGAGACAATTAAGAAGAGTAAGATTAACTCAGAGTCTTCTAGTCTCTATTAGAAAGTTTCCTAAATAAGAACTTTTTAAAATGTCATCATTGCAACTTGAGAGAGAGAGATTCCGGCTCTTTTCTGACATGGATTTGCATCAGAAAAATCCCTACCATCTATAAGAGCCAAAAGACACCCAAAAAAATACAAAGTACTTTAGAGTAAACCTAGAAGAATGTACAAAACATTAATGAGAAGTTTAAAATATGCCTGAGTGACATAAAAGTAGATTTGAACAAATAGAAAGATACACCTCGTTCTTGGATAGGCTGTGTTCACATCTTAAAAGTGTTACTTCTGTCCAAGTAAATGTATAAACATACAGTGATAAAAACATCACAGTGGGTTTTTCCCCTGAAGACTGACAAATTGATTCTAAAGTTCTTATGGGAAATAAACATACAAGAATTGGCTAAGACAATCCTGAAGTTGATCAGCAACTACTGTGAAAAACTTAAGCTCTCTTCCCTGCTTGCATTCTTCTCTCAAAGAAGAATGTCTAAGCCCCAAGAGAGAACAGCAAACTCTCCTGCCCCAGGGCACAGATAAAGACACTTTGTTGCTGGGGGAAAAAGGGGGGGGGATCCTCTAATTCTGCCAGAGTGGCAAGAAACAGTCCTGAGCCCTGGATCTTCTATCAACAGTATAGTACTCCTCTCTCTGGGGGAGTGCTAGGATACTCTCCCAGACAAGGCCTGATATAGATACATGTAGTGTTTGACTGACTGCCATGGGGAGGAAGGGCAGAAAACTCTACACCAAAGGTCCGGGCACACAGGGTTTACCAAAGACTGAGGCTGGACCAAGACAACAGAGAACTCCCCTGGGCACTCAACTCCAGCCTAGCAAGGAATGATTAACAAGAAAGAACAAGAGGCATGGGGGTGTGTGAAGCAAGACCACAGAAAGAGATCTTCTTTGTGGTACAGGTGGGCAGAGATGTCTGAAAACTGAGGGTAAAGCAAAATATTGAGAAAAAAGACTCCATCACTCCAATCTGCACCCAAAGCACAAGGCATCACTATTGGAAACTGAAGGCAAGAAAAACAACAGAATTCTGAAACCTAGCTTGGGTCCTGACTAAATTGACTCAATTTTCTTATTGAACTGCCTGAGAGGAGGTATACCTATTTTCACACATATATTCTATTTATTTTAGTCTCTTGGTAGTCAGTAAAAATTATGAGGCACAGAGAAAAGCAAGGGAGGAAAAAAGAATCCTCAGACAAAATAATCAATATAAGCAGATTCAGAGATGACCTAGATTTTGGAATTTTGGAACTAGCAAATAAACTTTAAATAACTATGATATATGTAAAAGTATCTAGTGGAAAATATGTACCACATGCACAAACAGAGGGAAAATTTTAGCAGAAAGATGAAAACCAAAAAAAAAAAAAAAAAGGACTCAAGTAGAAATGTTATAAATAAATATATGGCAGAGGTAAATATGCATAAGAGATGAAGAATTCCATTGATGTGGCTATCAGTAGATATGACACAGCTGAGGAAACAACTAGTGAAGTTGGAGATACATTAATAGAATTACCCAAAATGAAACACAGGCTAGGATATTACAAGGAAACAAAACAAAACAAAACTATCCTTTTGTAAACATACACACAAAACTTCTCACTAAAGTATTAGTAAATCAAATCAGCAATATACAAAAAAGATAAGACATTATGACCAAGTAGGGATCTATCATAGAAATTCAAGGCTGGTTTGACATTTTGAAATCAATTAATGTATTTCATGTTATCAACAAGTTTAAAAAAAGACAATAGATGCAGGGAAAGTATTTGATAAAATTCAAAATCCATTCATAATAAAAACTCCAAAAAAATTAGAAATTAAAGAGAACTTCCCCAACCTGATAAAGAGCATCTATGAAAAGTGTATAATTAATATCCTATTTCATAGTGATATTAGATAAGGAGCAAGGCAGAAAGCCTTGGGTGGCTCATTTGGTTAAGGGTCTAAGTTTCAGCTCAGGTCATGATCTCATAGTTTAATGAGTTCAAGCCTCATATTGGGCTCTGTGCTGCTGGTGTGGAGACTGCTGGAGATTCTCTCTCTCTCTCTCTCTCTCTCTCTCTCTCTCTCCCCCCCCCCCCATCTCTCTACTCTCCCTGGCTCACTCTGTCTCTCTCAAAATAAATAAATAAACTTTAAAAAAATTAAAAAAGAAAAATATAAGGAGCAAGGTAAAGATACACTCTGTCATGACTTTCTTCATCATCATACAGGAAGGCCTAGCCAGTCATATAAGACTGAGAGAAAAAGACATAAAGAGCATACAGATTTAAAAGTAATAAATAAAAATGCTTTTTTTTCATAGGTGAGATAATTGTTTACACAGAAAAACCCAGACTACAAAATAAGCTACTGGAACCATAAGTGATTTAGAAATATTAATATTCAAAAATCATTTGTATTTCCCTAATAGCTTATTTTTAGAAATGGAACTTGAAATTAGGAAAACACAGTACTATTTACTATAGCACCAAACATAGGAAATTTTTAAGTATATATCTAACCAAAATATGTGGAATACTTTTGTTGAAAATTAATATACATTGATGAGAGAAATCAAAAAGATCTATTTATGGAATGAAAAACTTAATTTATGAAGATGTCAATTCTCTTTCAAATTGATGTATAGATTCAAACCATGCCAACAAAATTCAAAGTAGGCCTTTTTCCTATAGAAATTGACAAAATGAGTGTCAAAGAAATAAATAACCAGGGACGCCTGGGTGGCTCAGTCGGTTAAGCGTCCGACTTCAGCTCAGGTCATGATCTCACACTCTGTGAGTTCAAGCCCCACGTCAGGCTCTGTGCTGACAGCTGAGAGCCTGGAGCCTGCTTCACATTCTGTGTCTCCCCCTCTCTCTGCCCTTCCCCTGCTCATGCTCTGTCTCTGTCTCAAAAATAAATAAAAACATTAAAATAAAAAAAAAAAAGAAAGAAATAACCATAACATGTAGGGTACAAGCAGATATAGGGCACAAGTATAAAACTACTATAAGAAAATCTGGGAGGAAAGCTTTGCTACATTGTTAGGCAAAGATTATATAAGGCACACAAGCACAAATGGTTAAAAAATTGATTACTTGGACTTGATTAACATTAACATTTTTGTTCTCAAAGAAGACAGTTTAAAACATAAAACTTAACACTTGGAGAAAATACTTGCAAAACACATAACTGGTATAGGACAGAGATCCAGAACCTATAAATAATTCACAAAACTCAATAGTAAGGAACCAAAGAATCCAAATTTAAATAGTGGGAAAGATATTTGAACAGATTCTTTAGCAAAGAAGATGTACAGTTGGCAAACAAAAACATTAGAAGATGCTTAATATCTTTAGTCTTTAAAGAAATGCAAGTTAAAAACCACAATGAGATACTACTATATAACTATCATAATGGCAAAAGAAAGAAAGCACAGGAAAAAGGCAGGAAGGAACATGGAAGGAAGGAAGGAAAGAAGAAAGAAGGGAGGGAGGGAGGAAGAGAAATTTTGACAGGAATAAGTGTGGATAAGGATTAAGGATGTGTAGAGCAACTAGAACTGGAACTCTAATTCATTGCTGGTAGGAATGCAAATTAATGCAGACACTTTGGGAAACAGTTTGGCAATCTCTTATAAAGGTAAAAAATACGCTTAAAATAAAAAATCAGCAATTCCACTTCTAGTTATTTACCTGAGAGAAGTGTCCATAAAAATGTTTACAGGGGTTTTATTCAAAGTCATGCCAAGTGTCCAAATGTTGAATACATTTAAAAATTTGGGGTACATAAACACAAAGGACTCCTACGCATCAATAAATCTGGTGATTGGCACAACATGGATTAAACTGCATTATAGCAATACACTATATTAAGTGAAAGAAGCTAAACTTAAGATTCCACGATGTATGATTCCCTTTACAGGTAATTTTGGAAAAGTCTCAACCATAGGGACAGAAGACAGTAGTGCCTGCCAGGGGCTGAGTATTAAAGGAGGGGACTGAACAGAAAGAATGAGGAAACAGTAGTGTGATGGAAATGCTATCTAGCTTGACTGTAGTATGGTTACATGACTTAAACACTTGTAACAACCTCATAGAACTCTACCAGGGTGAATTTTACCGTGCATAAAATAAAGGCCACTTATGAATTGTAAACACAATTAAACCTAGAAAATAATTAATTAAATTAACTTTGAAATACAATTCCTCTAATTGTACATCCTCTACGGGATATATTCTAAGGAAAAAAGGAACTGAAATAAGATTTAAACTTAGTATGCTTAGTGTTTGTAGTAAAAAAGGTATTGTATTATCAAACTATTTTATGTACAGTATAGGATAAAGCAAACAAATGAATATATTGATATTATTAGGAACTAATATTTGAACTATAAAAGAAGTATTAATATAAAATTAAGGTAAGTAGAAATCGTACAATTCCATTTTTTATTTGGAATTAATACAAACTCATAATTTATATTCATTCTAGCATTGTCTACCTATAGCAGCTAGAAATAATTTCCCCCATAGGAATGAGTAGAGTTAATGTTTAGCTGTTGATTTCTAAACGATGATTTCTAAACATTCCACACTATAAGACACCATGGCTTGCTACAGTAGTTGCAAATTCCAGGTTTGGGGCAAGGAAAAAACAGGGGCAATGCAGTGTAAGAAAACAACAAAGTGCTCACATACTAATGGCACCATATCAAAGAAACACAGGAGTCATCTTGGAGTAACCTCCACTAACCAAATTGGGAGCATTTGAGTGTCAAAAAGAACAAGGATGGCTATGAATCAAAATACACTAAATTTTTTAAAAATGAGTCCATAATGATTATAGAGAAGGGGCAAGACTGAGAAATTTAAAAATCTCTTCTTTGTAGAACACCAGTTAATAAATGAAAAATAAATAATAGTATTGGGAAAGTTACCATTTTGCAATCCCCAAGTAATAATTGTAGCAGGCAAAAATCATTAATGGATCATGAAAATATAAGATGAGAAATTGTTAAAAAACAGAAAGTCACACAGTCAAGTGTTCCCCCACGGATTATTTATTAATCCCAGAGGGAGAAATATACCTCACTCTAGAGAGACCCCTCTGGTCACTACTTTGACCAAGTGACCAAAATTAGGATCACCAGTGGCGGGACAATCTGACATCAACTACTCCTGGTGTAAAGCATTAAGAAATATACAAAATCAATGTAATACTCTTGCCAAAGCACCTGAATATAACAATGAAAAATCAATCAGGCAAATCCATAATGTAGAAGATTCCATAGGACTAGACTGGGTTCTTCAGAAAAGTCATTGGCATGAGAACAGAACCAAACAAACAGAAATGTCAGAGACCTATTCTAGATTAAAAGAGAATGAAAAGACAACCAGATGCAATCCATCAACCATGACTGAATCCTACATCAATCAACCAACCAACCAATACAACAAAAGACGTCTGGGAAATAATTGGAGAAATTTGAATATGGACTTCATATTAAATGATACAGTTTAGGGGTATATAATAATAGTTCTATGGCTACATCCCTATGCCTAGGAGGGATATGTTAAGGTCCAAGGAGGTCAAGTGTCACAGTGTCTGCAACTTACTTGCAAATAGTTCAGTAAAGGTAAATAAATAGATAAATAAGTAAGAGAAAAATGTGAATAACTGATAAATCTAAATGAGGCCTATGGATTTTTATTATACTAGTCTTTATCTTTTATGTAATTTGGAAATTCTAACAATAAAAATTTTGAAGAAAAAATAAGTGCCTTGATCAGTGAAGCACAGGCCGGAGAGATGTATCTGCACCGCACTGAATGATGTATTTTGCATTGTGGTTGAGAAGGAGGGGCTAACTTCTGAGGCTACCTGGGAAGGCTCTGGTGCTGCTGGGAAAATTAGAGGCACAGATTCCCATGCCTAGGGTTCCACTGCCCAAGGCCAAGGTACAGACTACCTTTTCCTCAACGGAGAATCTGGAAGACACACACAATAAATACTAAACAACAGAAGTCTGTGCTTCCCACCAGTTTGAGAAACGGCATTAGACCAAAAGGTTATTAGTTTTAATTTTAGCTAAACCACTGCCAAAAGAGTATGGCTGCCTTCATATTCCTTGGGAATTGATGGAAAACGCAGGCTTCATTAGAAACCTGCAGCAGGATTTCAGCGAGATTGCTTTGGGAAGTCATGCTCATCCATTAATTGGCTCAACAACCATTTATCATTACTCATTTTTCCCTAATCATTAGCATCACATCTAATCAAATTTAGATATAAGCAAAGACAAAGATTTGGTATGAAATTCCATTACTTTTTAAAAATCTTGTCAAGCATTTGTAAAACAAGGTTTTGTTTTCTTTTTTCTTTTTTACTAGATGTTTTATAGAGGACTAGATGTTCCTCAAAGAATATTGTGGGGAGAGAGGGCCATGGCTGGACAGAGAGATGAAAACAGAAAGTTTTCCAATGAAACAAAAGGAGAAAGTTCTCCAAGCCATGTGTATACTAAGGGCCCATCCCAATCAAAGGACTCAATCCACTCCACTCCAATTAGAAGAGTAGCCTTTGAAAACTCAATTTTAATAAAATTCAAGCCAGGGCTTTGGTTGCTCAATCTTTTTAGCCAGGTGCCAAAAATCTGGCCAGATGTATGGAAGCGGATTCCTCTTCTATGAACTGCCACAAGAACTTTGATGTTTATCCTAGCAGAAAGAATCTAGGTTGATTACCCTCTCTTCCAAAAGACCATCCCTTTCTTGGTAGAGAGCATTCTTCCTGATTTATCCAGCTTGGAAGGACACCATGAACTTGATGTTCCAAACCTACTTACTAAAGATCCCTTCCCTTTTTTGGATCAATCGTAAAAATCAAAGACTGTCACACAACAAAGTAATTAACTTTTTCATTTTTTTCTTGAAAAAAATCTATTTTTAAGATAGCCCAAATATACTCTATATTTGCATTTTCAGTTCATTATTACTCTTCTTAAAAAGCAACAAAATTAAACTCTATCCCTTTGATCCTATCATTCATTATTTGAAAAATGAGCTTGCTTTGCGTTTCCCAACCCACCTGAGATTTCTCCTGACAAACTCTTACACAATGTACTTACAGCCGTTATTCTTAAGACTTCATTGTATAATGTAAAAATATAACTGGATATTCCAATGAAAATTCATGTAAATACCTCAGTACATAACATTTTTTTAACGAGTTACTACATATAGCACCTCATTCCTGTTAGCACTCAGTGCAAACATCTTGTCTTAATTCAACAGCTTGAATTTTCTTAAGACCTTGAGCACTTGATTAATTTCTGAATCTCAGCTGACACTGCCCTAAAAGGGTGAAAGAATTAATCACTCTGATGTCATTCCAGATGGACAAGCACAGGTTTTAAGATGCTTGTTTTGCATGTGGGATTGGAATTTAAGACATCCCATCTATAAAATTCTTAGACAGCAATTGAGAAGTTGGTCATGGACCTAGGCACTAGAAAAACATGTTTGTTTTTTGATGCCTCTGCAAGGTAAATTTCATTATTCCTTCATTAAGAGTTATATTGAGTAGTTACACAGCACCCATCGTCATCACTTGTAAAGGGAATGCTAGATGCTTTGTTTATTTTATGCATAGGTACAGCCAACCAAACACGCTAAACCACTTAAAGGAGTTTATTGACACTGGCAAGGAACAACAATTTAGTAAAGCAAATGACGCAGATTGTATATTGTGGAGTTTTCAAGGTTTCTCTCTCTCCTTCCCCACCCTGCCCTACTTTTCTTTAGAACAGCTTTCTACATTGAAAACATGTCAAAAATTTGGAAAGCAATAAGCAATCAGCTATTTTTTTTCTCCTAAAGCTATGATTTGGTTTTGGGCCAATCTCAAGCAGTGGGTTTTTCAAATAGGACCAGTTTTACTCATCCAAAAATGGGAAGATCTATCCAACAATGAATACCTCTACTTGTTAGGTCGTCAAGCCTGAGCTAGTGAGCAAAGGTCAAGCTAAAGCTTTATGAAGAGCGACTTTATAACCACCAAATTTTAAGGCAAACAACTAAAGAACACTAATATCATTCACATATTGAGTTTTAGTTTTGATCAAACACTACAGTTAGCTTTATGTCCTGCGTGAAAAAAAATAATACTAGTCTCAGTCTATCATAACCCATATGAATAGATTTCCTTTAAAAGGCAATATGTGAATTTTAGAGCACATATTGTAGCATGGCCTAGAACTAGGTGACATGATGATGATTTCATCACTGGTCATTACTGTATCAACAGACCTCATCAGTTAACATTTTGGTTTGGAAGTAATGTTACACGGTTTGGAAGTAATGTTACACGGTGGATGAGAACACAACCAAACTGGATTTTGTCCTGTCATTTACTAATTCTATGACCTTGGACAAGTTAATGGGCCTCCGTCTGCCTCAATTTCCTTGTCTGAAAAATGGGGATGATCATACCTTCTCCTAAGTGTACTGACTACATTAAGATATAAATGAGAAAATATCTGTAAAACCATTAGCACATCTCCTAGCATGTAACAAACAGTTATTGATAGCTATTTCTTTCAAACTTTAGAGGTTGTCTTTCTAAAACAGTAATTGGTTTAGTTCACAGAACAAATACATCATTCTAATTCACCAGAAGACATTTCTTGAGAAACACTGATTTTTTTTTTTTTTCCTAACCTCATCTCATACCTGTCTAGTCTGCTATGGCTTCTGTATCCCTATGGACAATAAAGGTAGTATTTGCTTGCTAAGTGCACTATACTTGGTATCTCATTAGTTCTCACAATAATTGTATGAAGCAGCAACCATGACTATTTTCATGTTACAGGTTAAGAAACGGAGGCTTAGAACCCTAAGGTTATATAAACAGTTAAGTGATGGAGGCAGCATTCAGATCTGTGAAATCTGATGTTAGGTCATAATCACCAACTTAATATCTGTCAGGTCCTATATAAGCTATTTAAATTATACTGTAGAGAAAAAAAACAACATTTAGATGGTACAGAAAAGGAACCATGTGCTTGAGACTCACCTTATGGAGAGAGAAAAAGGTGGGCTCAGCAAAGCTTGTAGTTTGTGTTTTAGCCCCTGCAGGACAACAGAAACATCCCTTGGTTCAAGAGCATGGAGTCTCCTGGCTGATGGTCCTATCTGTACACCCCACACATGTTTAAATCACATTCCAAGTGAGCTGTTGATTCAGGCTTCTGATCCTAGAGGGTGGAAACAAAATCCAGTTATACATAGCTAAGAGATTACCCTCCAATTCAGAGATAGATTGTAACAGGGAGAGAACAACGGGGTTAAATGTCTATTTCTACCTAGACAAGCTAAACTGCTCTGAGATTCTGGGTCAAATACAAGCTGCCCTGGTTCTCATCCTTGTGCAGAGCATGGACCCAATGGAATATGAGGCAGACCTGGCATTTTGTGTTTATTAACTCTTGTGTGGATTTATTTAATCCACACAAGAATCCTCTGTAGATAGCACTGTGATCAGCCCTGCTTTGTAGAGGAGAAAACCAAGGCAGGAACACTTCCAATAACAACCTGCATTGTGTTCCACAGTAGACACATGGCATGGGCAGGATAGAAGCCAGGGAGGTAACAGCACAGGCCTGGTCCCTGGAGCCCCACAGAACACACACACGGGAAGGAAAACACCCAGTTCCCGGAACTTTTGACTTAACGATGGTATCACACACACACATACACACATGTGCAGCTTCATCACTTTTACCTCAAGGTCTCAGATACATATAGGCTTAAAAAAAAAAAAAAGAGGTAACTGCCAGGGACTGTGGGGAGAGGGGTATTGGGGGTTGGTGTTTAACAGGAACAGAATTTCAGTTTCAAAAGATGAACAAGTTATGGAGAGAAATAACTGTTATCCACCCATGATGGCTGCACAAAGTGAGTATACTCAATGCCACTAAACTAGAGAGTTAAAAATGGTTAAGATGGTAAATTTTGTGTTATGTATAAATTTGGCCCCTACAAAAACAAAAACAAAACAAACAACAACAACAAAAAAAACCACACAGTAAAAGCCACAGGAGAAAATCTGTGGTTGGGTTATCTGGCCCAAAGTGCCAACTGTGCTAAGAAGCCCTGGGTCACAGGAGATGTGACAGATTGAGTGACGTCGTGTATTGATTTGACTGGTTTTATTTTTAGAACTTGAGTCCTTGCTGTCTGCCCTTTCCCAGAAAGAATATAGGACAGAGATTTATTAAGCTCCTGAGAAATTCAGCAATTGCTGAAGAAAGGTGCTTCTGTCAGTGGCACTCTGAATTTCCACGGCCCGGAATAAAGGTCTCCTTGAATAATGACGGTCAAGGTCCAAAACAGCTTCCAGGCTGAGACGGCTCTGTCCTCTCTCGGTGTGTTTTGGGGGAAAAGTGATCTATTTACAATATTATCTCTGCTGGTTCATTCAAAACTACAGAACCTTCAAGTGAGAACAGATTTTCAGATTTAGAAGATAATTTTTGCCCATTAATCGGCAGCTGGAAAATAAGAACAGAACCCTTGGAAGCAGCTAAAACCCAAAACTGTCGCATGCAGGCCTTCTGTCCATAAGGATCCTATCTCTCAATGAATCAAAACCTTACCCTTGAAGATCGAGGTTTTCATACCAAGATAAATAAAACTATTAATTTTTTTTCAGAATGTCTGTTAGAAATATAATTCCACATACCTGCTGGTTTTCAAAAAATTCGGGCTTAAAAATGGAAAATAAAATTTAATACCATGTTATTACTTACAGTTGTCATTGGCAGAGCTTCGAGCTGCCTTCTGAATTTTCGAGCACCACCCAGAGTTGTTTTTCTTTCAAAAAGGATTTTTCCCCTCAAGATTTTATGAAGATCGCTAAGTAGAATTGCATGCAATCCTATGAAGGGTATATTTTATTCATTTCACTTCCAGTTTGATTCTTACAATGTGAACTCTGTAATTTTCCAGAAAGAAAAAGCTGTGTGTAGTGTGATATTGGCATTGTGCTATGTAGATGTATAGGATTTACACTGTACATATCTGCATGGGCTTGTGCCTGGAAATCTTGTCTAAACCCTCTGTCTCTACAGATCCCTGTGGCGACTTTATCTTTGGAACCAAAATGCTAGAAAATTGTTTGTAATATTTAAACTTTTACCATGTAAAACTTTGATGGTGATAGTGATAGAGATGTGTGAGACAAAGTGAAGCAGTTTGCGTAACATTTTTTGGAAGACTTAAATTATTTCTATGTGCTGTGAATAGATAATAGAAACCTTCCCTTCATTCACCCATGTAACAAATACATACTGAGCACCCTTCATGTGCTAGACACTGTTTTAGGCGATGGAAATCCAAGGTGAACAAAAACAGATTTGGTTCCATCTTTGTAAAACTGAATTTTTATGGGGGGGGGGGTTGTAGGCCTTATACCACCAATTAAGCATAGCTCATTAAACTGTGAATTATTTAATTATCATTGTAAGTGCTACAAAGGGAACTAGGAGGTGCTATGAAAGTTTAACTGGAGAATCTGGCCGTGTCTGAGGGGCAGAGTCAATTTCTTCAGAAAGGGATGTTTGAGCTCAGCATCACCTATAGACCGAGTCAAGAGTCCCCAGACCTACACTTTGAAGGAGGCTTTACCTCCCATACCACCAATGCCTGGGGTGCCCTGAACCTCTGAATCCCCATCTAAAGGACCTCATCTGTGTCTAACATCCCAAAGGGGCAAGTACGAACACCTTCAGTTTCGGGGGTGGTCAAGAAGGGCTGCTTGTAGAGTGTGAGAATGCAAGGGCTTTGATGTACACATTTGATGCTCACAGTCCTTTCACAATGTGAAAAGAAACCAAGGATGGGCGAACAAGGGAGATGAAGCTTTGGCCACTAGCATGGAACCATGAGTTGTGGTCCTTATACCACAACATCCTCATGTGGAACTTCAGGGGGGTCTGAGAAGTCTAAATTCTGTCTATAGCAGGTGAACCTTCATTTGCACTCTTGCTTTGAGCCCTAAAAATGTTAGGGGTGGTCCCATTTGATCTGGACTTTGCAAGAGGAGTTGGCATTGACTGGGCAAGGAGAGAAGGAGCCTTTCGGGCAGAGGGGCCCATATGGGTGATGGCTCTGAGGCAGAATGGAAAATGAGGTGTTTAAGAACCTAAAGGAAGCTGGTATGTCTGGGATACAGAGAGTCTCACTGTAGCCTGACTGAAGATCTGTCCAGAACAATACATCTTTGAAGGAAAATACTATGTGACCATAAATGAAAGGTCTCCACAACACATTTTTGAATAGCTACTTAAAAAAATTATGAAATGACTTCTATTGCTAAACTATAATTGCAACACAACATATACAAAAAAAAATCGAAACAGATGTTTGTAAATAATTTTCTTTCAAATACTGAATTATCAGTGTTCCATTACCTTCATTATCCCATGACAATATAGACAATCATTTCCCACGATTGGGAAGCCTACGAGACTCAAGCCTACGACATGGGTTCTGTTCCCACTGCTTTTCCAGCTCAATTTTTGTATTCAATAAATATTCATAATATTCATTCATCTTTTTACTAATTTAACTCAGCTGCAATATAGAAATAATATTACAATAGAGATGTTAGGAGGATGAAAGAAGCTAATATATAAGAAGTACTCAGAACAACAGCAGGAAACCACCAGGCTCACAAAAGGATGATATGGTCTCTGTACCATATTAGAGCTTCCAATTAGAAGAAAAGCAAACATGCAAGCAATTCTGTTGTGCGTATTTAAGAGCAGCAAGATTCTAAAACCACAGAGAAGGAACCGATTATTCTACCTGTACAACAGGGTGAGACTTCACAGATGAGGAAATATTTGGTCACAAGTCCAGAGGGAAAAGGACAGCTACCCCACTGGACAAAAGGGATGACGTGAAGGTATGGAGTAGAAGAGTGTGTTGGGAAGGTGGGAAGGTGGGAAGGTGGGAAGTACTAGGGATGACCTGGTACTCAGCAAGTGCTAACTCACCCTGAAGACTGGGTCATCAGGATGACAGAAATGGTTGGGTCTAGGGTTGGGAGTTGAGCATGCTGGGACTCAAGAGTTGAGCCAGAGTGCGAAGGGACTTGCTGGAGTTGGACATTTATGTGGTAGGGGAATGTTTCTCAAAGGGTGGCCCTTGGACCTTAGACACCCCTGGGGTTTCATGTTAAAAATAAGTCTCCCCAGGGGCTCCTAGGTGGCTCAGTCCAGGAGCAGCCAACTCTTGATTTTGGTTCAGGTCATGATCTTGCGGTTTGGGACTTCAAGCCTGGCATGGAGCTCTGCACAATAATGAGGAACCTGCTTGGGATTCTCTCCCTACCTCCCTCTCTGCCCCTCCCAGCCTCTCTCTCTCTCTCTCAAAATACATAAACTTAAAAAAAAAAAAAAAAAAAAAGGCCGGCTGGGCCCACTCCAGACATAATGAATTGGAATAAGGGGCCTGGGGCAGTTTAACAAGCTCTCCAGGTGATTCTTGTTTTTACTGGTGGTTGCAGTACCAGGAGTTTTTAAAGGAAGTTTTTCCATAATTCGTACAATGAGCTTTGTCTTACAAAGTGGCTAGCTATATCCAGATTGCTGAGAAAACCAAGAAGCTCCCCTTTCAGAAGAAAAATACCTATTCAGAAATGGGGCTGCCTTCTGTGAAAATAAATTAGTATCAGACCTTATTGGATAGATATGGGCAGGGGAATCTCAAAGCAAATATATTTTTTCCTATATCATTCTGATCCCTAGCACCCTGACATCCAAGGGAGAAAAGATCCAAATTCTCCCAAAAATAATAAGACTTGTTAGTTTTTCCTTTATAATGGAATACCTATTAAGGACTCCTAACCTAAAATAGACTCAGGGTTTGTGAAACACTGCTGAGAAGGTAACAGAAGTCACAAAGCAATGGCTGGTGTGGAAGTCAGTAATGTTTCAAATTTCCAGGAACTAAAGTCAATGAAATGCAATACTTTCAAACCTTCTTCCTTAAGATTCATTATCCTGAAAAGTTATATATTACTCAGTGCAGGCTCCTTATGCTTAAGATTTTTAGTTTTACAACTCTCCAAAGAGTCTGAGTGTTTAATAAAGAGAATAGAGAGTTTGCAGAAACCTCAACACATCACAAAATTCTATTTGGTTGATTACTACCCTTTATTCTATGGAACATGACATTTTCAAAGCATGTTTAAAATGGGAAAACCCTTGGGGTGCCTGGGTGATTCAGTTGGTTAAGCGTCCGACTTTAGCTCGGGTCACAGTCTCGTGGTTCATGGGCTCGAGCCCTGCATTGGGTTTTGTGCTGACAGCTCAGAGCCTGCTTTGGATTCTGTGTCTCCTTTCTGTCCCTCACCCGCTTGGGCTCTGTCTCTCCCTATCTCAAAAATAAATAAACATCAAAATTTTGTTTTAAAATAATGGGGAAACTCTGGTCATACGGTAAAAGGGGAGGAAAACATACAAAATAATATATATATAAATATTTAATATACATATATATGTATATATATTGTATATGCATATATAGTCATTAAAACTAAATCCCTACATATAAAGATTAGAAGAACATAAAATATCGGTTAATTTTTGATTCCAGGGATGGTGACATTATCAGTAATTTCTGGTTCCTTCCTTGTGCTGTTTTATAATTTTGGAAACTTCTAAAATGAACTCACCTTAGTTTTATCATTTGAAAAAAGCCCCAAACTTGTACATGATGAGGGTGTGGGTGTGGTGGTACAAGAAGCCGAATGAGGCACAGCAGTTGGTGGTGAGGAAACTTCCCCTTCGCCTCAAGCTGGACACACTTCTTCCTTTATGCTCCCCTCTCTGTTGGGATCTCCTTGCTAAAGAGTGAGTTCTTGGGGCGCCTGGGTGGCGCAGTCGGTTAAGCGTCAGACTGCAGCCAGGTCACGATCTCGCGGTCCGTGAGTTCGAGCCCCGCGTCAGGCTCTGGGCTGATGGCTCGGAGCCTGGAGCCTGTTTCCGATTCTGTGCCTCCCTCTCTCTCTGCCCCTCCCCCGTTCATGCTCTGTCTCTCTCTGTCCCAAAAATAAATAAACGTTGAAAAAAAAATTTTTTTTTAAAAAAAAGAGTGAGTTCTTGGAGAAGTTCTTTGAGGTTTGCAGCTGCACTTAACTTGTACCTGCAAGTTCAGCACCTAAAGCAGAGTCTGGCCCAGAAATGTTCCAGGGTTGAGTGACTGCTCTTCAGTTCCTCAAAAGCCAATGCTGACATCTCATCCCGTGGGACCAGGCTCTGGAGTCTGCTGTTCAGAGATGCCCGCTTCACCTTGGGAGCTGATCTCCAGCCCAGGAAGAGTGAACAGGAACGACGATTTCATGTTCCACTCCGGAGAACTGTAGGCAGGGCTAGCTTTCTGGTGTTAGGATCTAAAGAGAGAGCTCCCTGCTCTAAAATACCCACGCTGGCTCCCAGCGTTTTACCATCAAGGCTTCCTTCCTTCAGGGATCCGAATTCTTGTAATGGTTCCCTATTAAAATGCAAATACCTCCAGGAGGTGTTAGGCCTTTGTTAGCAAACACCTTGCTTGTTAACTAACACCTGAGCTGACATACATCTGAAATCAAGTGGCTGGTGGGAAGCAGCTCTTGGAGAGATGGGGAAGTGGTGGAAAGCAGGCAGTTTGAGGACACCTGAGACCTTAGGATGAGTGGGCTCAGAATGTCACAAGTCGTCTAGACCTGGTGGTCAAGGTGAAGACCCAGGTGGGACACATGGCAGGAAAGAGTGCTGTGGGCCTAGTTCTCCAGCCTTTCAGGTAGGCAAGCCTTCTAGTCAAGTGCACATGAGGGTTAGAAAATTAACTGGTAAAGGGTCTGTTTGTTTGTTTGTTTGGGTTGGTTTGGGGTTTTTTTTGTTTGTTTGTTTGATTTGGGGTTTGTGTTTTGGTCTGTGTTGTTTTTGTTTTTGTAAATAAGATTGGTCGTGATTTTTTTGACTCATGAACACAAGGATTCAGTGTTTGGGCACCAAACATGCACCTCAACTTTTAAGTTAATAATGTCGCTATTTACTTTCCTGTCTTACATTAGTTAATCAACACACATTTAACTCCTGTCATTTCTCTACAAAATTCAAAGCCTTCATTTCTTATTTTAAAAAATGTTCTCTCAAAGTCTTTCGGCTGGTCTGTGTCTTTCTGTCTGGAAATGCCATGACTAGAGAAATATGCTGAATTTTCCCACTTTTGTGTGTATTATTAGTCATCATGGGAGAGCTAAATGGCACTCTGGATTGAGTAAGATTGCCTGAACGGTTTTCAAATACTTGGGGTTCAAACAAACCCAAAATGTGTTTTGCCAAAACATTTGCTTTTCTCTTCATTTTTTTAAACCCATGTTTATTTCAAGGAGCATTTATTCCATGTGTTTTTAATGCATTTATACTCAGTTCATTAAAATGCTACTCTATAACAGTTCCTTGGCATCCGAGAGGCCCATGGAACCCTTCTGCTTTGAAGGGGTAGATGTGCTGTGCCCACCCCAGTCTACAGTCTGGAATGGCCCAGCTCCTTCCTGGAGCCCATGGAGTCTAGGACGCGGAGGGTCTGGCACACCAGAGCACTTGTGCCCCAGGCCCTGGCACCAGGGTGCCCTGTCTACCTCTGCTGTGCACATGGGCCAGTTAGTAGTCAGGAAGGTCCCTCACAGTCTCGGCTTGGTCAGGATTTAAGTGTTTTTGAATTGCATCCCTGCCTTTGTGAATCCTGATAATGCTGAGGATTTAAGGGCCAGGCTGAAGCCCACAGGGCCTTATTAAATATCAATACTGAGAATGAGGGGGTGATTAGGGGCTGAGAAGGTCCCCCATTGTCTCCATTTCTGTAGTGGCAGGGAGTGACTCAACCCTCTAGGAAAGTAATAACAAACCTGTCAGATTGAAATTGCTAAGTAGCAAAAGACCCCCTGGATAGGCTATCTCCCCACTTTGTTCTAGATGCACTGCCCCACCTAAAAGCAACTGCATGGAAAGCAGTGAGATGCAGATACAGCCTGATGTTTATGTAGCAGTGGATTAGCTTAGGGTAGTCAGGTCGTTCCCCAAATAAAATGTCTCCATGCATGCTTCTGGCGGTTCTCTGTCAACATGGTCAGATCACACGTCAAGAACTGACGCAAATTCTCTATAAAGGTTATCCCATTTCATCTTCACCACAGTCCCCTGAAGTACATACGATTAGCCCCACTTTGCAGATGAGCAAAATGAGGTGCAGAGCAAAAGCAACTTGCCTCAGGTCCAGCGGTGGGCAGGATTTTCTTTGACTCAGACCTGCCACATTGGCATTTCCTGGGCCAGTCTAGGCCTGAAGCTGGGCCCCCAGTCACTTGAAAATCCCAAGTCTCACTTCTTTACTGGAGACCAGCCCTGGAGGAATAGCAATTATTTTGATAGGTCTTAGTGAGATAGGAAAACTGAGGGATTCCATAAAAATCTGCTTTTTGCTCCTTTTCCTGCTTCTATTCTTGCTATGATCTGTACTCTCACACACTTTACACAGGCTTCATTGCAAATAGTGTTCTCCTTGTAAGAGACTAGGATTTAATAATGACTTCTTTAGAATACATAATATCTCAGGAAGGACCAGGTGAGATGACCAGAGGAAGCTGTCACACATATATTCCAGACCAGCAGTGCTAGATTTCTGGCTCCAGACCTGGGCCCTTGCCTTTGTTCTCATTGGTTCCTGGATGCCTGAGGGGACACTTGCACCTGACCATTGACCTCAATAAAAACCCCAGTCCCCAAGCAAAGATGAGACTCATGTGCGTTTCCTTTCCAAGCCCCCAGATGCTCCATCTGTATCCGCACTCTGTATCTTCAATAAACTCTGCTCTCACTTCCTGCTGGCTCGCATTTGATTTCCATCCCTCAAGAAGCCAAGGACCCTCTTGGCCGCTCCTGCAAGATCCCCTCTGGGTCCTCAGACCTGGCCTGCTGGCATCATCTGGAAAAAGACAACGCTGGGGAAGGGGAGGGAATTTGCACGGGCCAATCTCCGAATTAGAAGGGACTCAGATTATTTTGTCCATCTTCTCTAAACTCTTTCTCTATCAAGAAAAAAAAAGTGTGCTCTAGTTACTCATTGTCCCTCTTAAAGTGCAGGTCACTTCATGGAAGACGAAACTCCAGATGTGGTCTGGCCGGCACCAAAGGGTGGGGCTGTCTGTCCCTGCTTTCAACACTAGAAATGTGTTAACAAAGCCCTAATGTTTCTACTTCCCAAATCCACCCATTATGTGGCTACGTCATGTCATGTAACTGTCGCCTCACATTCAGCTACCAGTTAACAAACCCTTCAGCCTTTTATTCATTTACTTAACTTCTTCCTTATCTTCTCATTTCCCATGAGCTCCTGTCCCAGTTAGGTTCCACGTGGTCTAAACAACTTCTTCCTGCTCCTGAGCTGCCTGTGTCGACTTTTCTGTCATCTCAGCTCCACTGGATCTGGCTGCCCATTTCTTTTCAAGTTCTTTCTCCTTTGCAGCGAGTACGGACATGGGTAAGGGGAGGAAAGGTTCGTTTTTCTAGACCTACCCGTTTCCTTCTGTATTGTCCCTGTTAAAAGCCCTAAACTTTCTTGTTCTTTTCATTCAGTGAATGGTTGAAAAAAATATCCCTTTTCAAGGTCTCATGTATTTTTGGAAATCTTCAGCTCATTCTGACACTGCGTCTATCTGTGATTTTTGTCACAGGCCAGGCCATGATTTTGCATCCTCCTTCATTTGAGGGGCCTCCTTCTACCTTAAGAATGAGTCCTACCCTAGCTCCAAGAACACTCTGGGAATGCATGATAATTTCTGAAAACTTTCCTTCTTTTTTATTCAAGTTTTAGGGTCCAAATTTTGTCTATTTTGAGCCCCCTATATCTTTTGTGCATATTTCCTTTAGAATACTCTAGCTATAGGGGCACCTGGGTGGCTCAGTCGGTTGAGCGTCCAACTTTGACTCAGGTCATGATTTCACGGTCCATGGGTTCGAGCCCTGCGTCAGGCTCAGAGCCTGGTGCCTGCTTCAGATTCTGTGTTTCCCTCTCTTTCTGCCCCTCTCCCATTCACACTTTGTCTCTCTCTCTCTCTCTCAAAATAAAGAAACATTAAAAAAATATATATTGTCTATAGAATTATCTAAACTTCCTCTGAATTTCTTGAAATCTGCTTTTCCAAATTCCAAGTTATGTGCAATGCCAAACACATTCATTTCTTGACAGAATCATTCAGTGATAACATGGTCACACTTTTTTATAGTTCCTATTATTTCCAGACTCCACTTTAATCTGCATTACTGCTCAGAATTAAGACCAAGTAGCAATTCCATTTATTGCTTCCTCTGCATGCTGAGGCAAATAACAAATTAAATGAAGGCTTTACCTTTAGCAAAATAAGCCATTAAGCAGATGTCCAAATAGATGAAATTCTCCATCTCTACCCTCAGGTGCTTTAGTGATGGTTTTGTAATCTACAAAAAGAAAGAGTTACCCATTTCTCAGAAGTAACTAGCGGGGTTGCTTGACTTTACTTCCTCCGCAGTGTTTTTCTGATCCACTTTCTTGTTTTTGTTTTTCAAGTTGTCTCCAAAGTTCTTCCATGTAAACTCTCACAGATCATGGATTTCTGTGTACTTATGAAAATGGCCCAGGGTATAAAGTAGAATATGTTGATGTATAATCACCCTTGCCTCTTTTATATGTTGGGGGTGGAAACACTTTCCTTAGAGGGTTATTGAGAGAGTTAAGCGAGGCAGTGTTTGGACAAGGGGTCATGCAAACTGGAAAGTATGGCACAAATGTTTACAATTATCTTTACTGAATTATTATCACTCTGCCTCTTCAGTGAAACATGTCTGTGAAATGAGGTATACCTCTCCTTTACAACTTGGGTCTTGTTCTACAACTCTTTGTAAACCCATAATTTACCTTCCCATATTAGATTGTTAAGGTCCTACTGCTGATCAGATATAATCAATGTACTAGGTGATAAATAAAGAGAAAAACTTCTTGAAGAGAGGGAATTTCTTTTATTTTGGAACACCAGGCATTAAGCATGTACTAGGATCAGACTCTAGGTGTCTGGAGAATATTCCCTTTCTCCTTCACCCTCTTGGACTGGATTTTTCCTAAACACAGTCAAGCTCTGCATAAGAAAGGGAAATAACCATATGAGGCTGGCTACTATAGGTAGAAAAAAAAAATAACACACTTATTTTACTATCAGAGAGAAACAGGAAGAGAAAATAAATTATTACATAGTGTACAATTTAGATTTCCAAACTTAAAGCCATAGTATTTACTTTTAAATATCTTCTATTAAGATGTAATTCACATACCATAGGAATTGCTATTTAAATATACACTTTAGGGGCACCTGGGTGTCTCTGACTTTAGCTCAGGTCATGATCTCACAGTTTGTGAGTTCGAGCCCTGTGTTGGGCTCTGTGCGGACAGCTCGGAGCCTGGAGCCTGCTTCAGGTTCTGTGTGTGTGTGTGTGTGTGTGTGTGTGTGTGTGTGTGTGTGTGTCTGTCCCTCTCCCACTCATGTTCTCTCTTCTCTCTCTCTCAAAAAATAAATAAAACTTAAAAAAAATTATAGTGTACACTTTCATAGTTTTGATATATTCACAGATATGTGCATCATCACCACTAACTTTAGAATATTTTTATCAGCCCCAAAGAAACCCTGTACCCACTGGCATTAGCAATCACTCCCCATTTCTCCCCAACTCCACACCTGCACAGCCCTCCACAACTGCTAATCTTTCTCTAGATATACATTTACCTATTATAGACATTTCATATGAATGCAACCAGTACATGATTGTGACTGGCTTCTTTCTATTAGTATAATGTCTTCAAGTTTCATCCACATCATTAGCATGTGTCCCTTCATTCCTTTTTATTACAAAATAGTATCTCATTTTACAAAGATTTCCCATTTTATTTATAATTTTGTCAGTTTTTCATTTGAGGTTGTCTCCATTTTTTGGCTTTTATGGATATTGCTGCTATGGACACTCATGTGCAAGGTTTTGTGGAGATGGATGTCTTCAATTCCAGGAGTATGTTTAGCACTTTGAAGAACGGCCAAAGTGTTTTCCAGAATTGCTGTACCATGTTGGTTCCCACCAGCAAATTTATGAGGGTTCTTACTTCTCTATAGCCTTGCTAACGCTTGTTACTGTCTTTTTTATTACAGCCATCCTAGTGAGTGTGAGGTGGTATCTCACTATGGTTTTGATTTGTACTTACCTAATGACATGATATTGAATATCTTTGTGCTTGCTGTGTTTTTCGACATTTTTCTTGGAGAAATGTCTACTCAAATCTTTTGCCCACTGGTGGAGTTGTCTTTTTATTATTGAGTTTTAGAATTCTTTTTCTATTTTGAATCCCAGCCCCTTATCAGATATATGATTTGTAACTTTTTCTCATTTAAAGGGGTGTGTTTTCGCTTTCTTGATTGTACCATTCTCGGCTCAATTTTCTTTCATTCATTCATTCATTCATTCATTTGTTTTTTAATTAACAAACACTGAACAGCCTCCTATCATTGTATCTCCATCTCTCTACTAGGGCGATAAATGAGAGAGGGATGGGCTGCAAGAGCATAGCATTGGCCTTAGTACTGGGAGTTTCCCCAAGTCTCTGGGCACTAGATGCTCTTGTTCGCATCCCAAACTCTATGGTGTTGATTCTCTTGATCAATAACATGTCATTATGCAGATAACGTAGAGAATATGCGTAGACAGTATGAGTAAATCCTATTAAAATCCTTTCACATCTGAAAGAATTCAGGTTCCAAAGAAGCCACAGTGATGCATGTCCAGGTCTGTGTCTGAGAGAGGCATAGAATCACAGAGGCCTTTCTCAGCTCAGAACACATTGTTACCTTGCTTTTGCCTCCTGTGTTCAGAGGTAGAGCCCTGGACACCTGCACAAAATCAGAGTCCTGTGACTGGAGGCTAGAGGGATGGGTGGCAACCAAAAGCATCTACTACAGATGTTTATGATGAATTCCCTTCACCTATTGATTTTGGTCATGGTGCATGACCTGAGAGGAAAAAAGACCCTCTTTGAAGACTGGCTTTCAGGGATCACCTCAGGCATCCAACCACACAGTGGACAAATAGCTACTGAGCAAATCCGTCCTCAGAGAACCTACCCAGAGTTGATCACAGGTTGATTATAAAAGCATATAATCAGGAACAGCCAGATGGAAGAGATGCACAGGGCAAGAAATGTGGTAAAGGATGTGGATCTTCCATGCCCTCTCCAGACTCCGTTCTCCCCAAAGCTCCACGTGTTCACCAACCCAGAATCTCTCAGGACAATTTTTTTTTTTTTCCAACGTTTATTTATTTTTTTTGGGACAGAGAGAGACAGAGCATGAACGGGGGAGGGGCAGAGAGAGAGGGAGACACAGAATCGGAAACAGGCTCCAGGCTCCGAGCCATCAGCCCAGAGCCCGACGCGGGGCTCGAACTCACGGACCGCGAGATCGTGACCTGGCTGAAGTCGGACGCTTAACCGACTGCGCCACCCAGGCGCCCCCAATTTTTTTTTTTTTTATGATAAAGTTCAATTTCACCTATTCTTTAACTGTATATGTTTTTGGTATTATATCCAAGAAACCATTGCTAATACTAAGTCATCAAGATTTTCTTCTATGGTTTCTTCTAAGAGTTTTATGGTTTTACCTCTTAAATACTGATCTGTGATCCATTTTGAATTAATTTCTTTATGTGGCTTAAGAAGTGGTTGAAGTTCATTGTTTCATGTGGGATTATACAGTTGTCCCAGCATCATTTGTTGAAAAGACTATTTTCACACCATTGACTTGTCATGGCACTCTTGTTGCAGCCAATTGACCATAAATGTAATGGTTTATTTATGGACTTTCAATTCCATTCCGCTGATTGTATGTCTGTCCTTATGTCAGCATTGCACTGTCTTCATGACTGTAGCTTTGTAGTAAGCTTTGAAATTGGGAAGTGAGTCCTCTCATTTTGTTCTTCCTTCTCAGGATTGTTTTGACTATTCTGGATCCCTTGCATTTTCATATGAATTTTATGATCAGCTTTTCCATTTCTGCAAAAAAAGACTTGGGATTTTGATATGGATCACATTGAATCTGTAGGTCAATTTGGAAATTATTGTTTTCTTTTTTTTTAATTTTTTTTTCAACGTTTATTTATTTTTGGGACAGAGAGAGACAGAGCATGAACGGGGGAGGGGCAGAGAGAGAGGGAGACACAGAATCGGAACCAGGCTCCAGGCTCCGAGCCATCAGCCCAGAGCCCGACGCGGGGCTCGAACTCACGGACCGCGAGATCGTGACCTGGCTGAAGTCGGACGCTTAACCGACTGCGCCACCCAGGCGCCCCTGTTTTCTTAATAATACTAAGTCTTCTGATCCATGTATATGGGATATCTTTTCATTTATTTTTATCTTTAAATTTTTCAACAATGTCTCACAGTTTTCAATGTATAAGTCTTATCATTTTTTGTTAAATTTATTCATAAATGTTTTTCTTCTTGATACTCTTTTAAATGGAATTGTGCTCATAATCCCTTTTACAAATTGCTCATTGCTAGTCTATAGAAAGAAGGAGATTTCTTAGGATTTACCATATACAAATCATATCATCTGTAAAGAGAAATAGTTTACTTCACCCTTTCCAATCTGAATGCCTTTTATGTCTTTTTCTTGTTCAAATGTCCTAGCTAAAACCTCCACAGCAATGTTGAATGGAAATGGAAAGAGCAGACATTCTTACCTTGTTCCTGACCTTAGAGAGAAAGCATCCCATCTTTTCCATTAAGTATGATGGTAATGGAGTGGTTTTCACAGATGGCCTTTATGAAATTGAGGGAGTTCCCTCCTGTTCCTAGTTTGAAGAGTATTTTTATAATGAAACGGATTGCCTCAAATGCTTTCTGCATCTATTGAGATGATCATGTAGGGATTTTTCTCCTTTATTCCATTAATATAGTTTAGTACATTGTTTTCTTGGGGTAAATTCCACTTGGTTGTGGTATATAATCATTTTTATATGTTGCTGGATTTGGTTTATTAATATTTCTTGAGGATTTTTGTGTCTCTGTTCATAAGGAGTATCAGTCTGTAGCTTCTTGTCTTGTGCTATCTTTGCTTGGTTTTGGTTTCAGGGTAATCATAAAATTAGTTGAGAAGTATTCCTTCCTCTTCAATTTTTTTTTTTTTGAAAGAGTTTGTAAATGATTGTATTAGTTCTACCCTTATTGGAATTTACCAATGAAGCCATCTGGACCTGAGCTTTTCTTTGTGTGAAGATTCTGAATTACAAATTCAATCTCTTTGCTTGTTACAGGTATATTCAGATTTTCTATTTCTTTTTGAGTCAGTTTCAGTAATTTGTATTTTTCTAGGAATTTTTCTATTTCTTCTAAGTTATCTAATTTGTTGCCACTTAATATTTATTTATTACTATTGTCCTTGTTTTTCCTGGCATTTTGGATTTTTTCAACATAAACTTTGAATATAAATTCATATAAATTTTTTACCATATGCCACAAAACACACATGTTTTTGTATACATGTGTCATTACAACTTTACTGTTTAATCAGATCTGTTTATGCCCCTTAGAAGGCTGGGGTGACTTAGCTACATAGCTCAATGGGGAGCACATGGTCCAAATTATTATAATTCTTGTCTCATGGTGATATTAGTACAGCCAACACTTATTTTAAAAGGACTGCTTTTTAAAGCTGTGAGCTAGTCTCTCTTTTAAAATTCATTTCCACGTTCATTCTTTGCTACCTTTTGTGGAATGTGGAAATTCACGTATGCAGTATAAATTGCAAAAAAGAAAACCAGAAATTCAAGAACTCATTTCCTTTTTCTTTCTTTTTATTTTTACTATTTTTGAGACACTCAGAAGTAATGAGAAAGGAAGATAATTTGGTTTCTGGGATTGTCGCTCTCCACTAGGATATTTTGAGAACTCTCCCACCTGAAGTCAGACCTCTTAATGTAACTTTTATTTAACAATAATCATAGTGCTTTAAAGGCTAAGCAAACACAAGGTTGACAAACATGGCATAGATGTAAACAACTCATATTGATTTGTGTTGTTAGCTTAAAGAAGAATCTAGGTTCCTTCTAGATTTGTCTAATTCAATAGTCAGAAATTTCTTCCAGGGTTATAAAAAATGAGGGTAAAAAAATAACATTCTTGTCTTTGCTTTTCATTGAAAGAACAAAGTAAATTCTTAACATCTACTAGAATAGATAAAGCAGAGAAACTTCCTTGTTTTTAAACATAGCACTAGGGGCGCCTGTGTGGCTCAGTCCATTAAACATCCAACTCTTGATTTTGGCTCAGGTCATGATCCTAGGGTCATGGGAATTGAGCCATGGGTTGTGGGGCCTGTTTAAGATTCTCTTTCTCTCCCTCTGTCCTTCTCCCCTGCTCACACACTCTCTAAAACCAACAGACAAAAAAGCAAAGCACTAAACGCTAACCGTATATTATATTATATGACCATAAAGCCAACTTCAGTACATAGTAATTCTGTTCCCACAGTTGTTCAGGAAGTAATATATTTTCAATACCTCTCTTTCACTCATTCACTGAGATGCAGTGAGTCTCTTAACTGTCTCCACTAGGGTTAATTCTGAGCCATCTCATCTGATTTATTTTCCTATTCAGTTACAAAGAAAATCTCCTGGCCAAAAGAAAATATGATGTGGATTTGGGTTTTGCCTAGAAGTCTTTCCAGTTTGCTTTACTCTAATAATAACTTCTATAGCATTAACAAGCAACTAATTGATCAGAAATTGAAGTTAAAAGTGTCTAACTCAGGCTACCTATTTCCACCTTAAACTGTTTCCTGTCCAATTAAATCTACTAGGTAAACATTTTTTGTGGAATTCTCAAGCTGATTTTCCCCTAATGCTTTTTTTTTTCCAGGAAAGAAACACAGCCCAGAGAACAAAAATGAAGCTCCATGGAAAGCCCCAGAAAGAATTTAAGTGAAAATACCCTGGGGTCCCTACCTGCAAGACCTGTCCTAGCAAATATTTGTCAAAGGTGATGGCTATTTGTTCTACTACCCACCAACCTGAGCTCTCCTGTAACCGTGCAGTACCTACCTGCCCTCAGGGGATGGCAGTGGCATGACCTGCAGGCCTGTCCTTGTCACCCCATGAGGCACCCCCAGAGGAGATTACACTTCACATTTACGCCTTCCTCTTGCCACGTAGAAAAGCATGCCACAATGTCCCTGGGACATAATCCATGGATGCTTTGTCTTGTCCTGATCATAGGCTCTCAGGATATATGTTCTGTGGTCCAACAACATCAGCCTCCTAAGGGTTTTTAGAAATACAGATTCTCAGGGGCACCTGGGTGGCTCAGTCTGTTAGGCATCTGACTTGGGCTCAGGTCATGATCTCACGGCCGGTGGGTTCGAGCCCGGTGTCAGGCTCTGTGCTGACAGCTCGGAGCCTGGAGCCTGCTTCGGATTCTGTGTCTCCCTCTGTCTCTGCCCCATCCTACCCCCTCCCTCTCAAAAATAATAAACATTTTATTTATTAAAAAAAAAAAGAAATATAGATTCTCAGTTTCAACCCACACCAATAAATTCAAATCTATATTTTTATTTAATAGGATCACCCGGTCATTCCCACGCACCTTAAAATCTGAGAAGGACTTCTTTAGAGCCATGGTTTCCAAACTTTAGTGTGTACCAAAATCCTCTGGAAGGCTTGTGGAAACAGATTATGGGCCCTACTCCCAGGGTTTCTTATTCAGCAGGTCTAGAGTAGAGCTGGGAATTTGTTTTTAAAAGTCCCTAGTGATGTTGGTAAGGCCGATCTGGAGACTCTACTTTGAGAAACACTTCCCTAGAGGAATCCCATCCCACCAATGACTAGGAATGTTGAGGAGTCTTCAGAATCTAAAATGATTTGATCTGCAAGTTATTATAAATAACTCATAATGTTATTTTTTTCTGCTTTGCCACATCCCCCTGCTGCCTGTCGAAAGTCTGTTGGTCTGGTTTCCCCCTGACATATCACTCCACCCTCCCAATGTGCCCTACCCTGCCCCCACGCTGGAACACACCAGGGTTCTGCCAAGTTCTGTCTGACCTGGCTATGCTGGGAGATGTCTCCCCTGCCCTGGCGTGGGCTACCTCTTACTGCGTGAGCCCCAGGACTGTCCACTCTGCCCACCCCCGCCCTGTCCCAGCCCCTCCCATTCACCACTTCCTTCTGTGCGAGGCCATTTGACCAGGCCAGCTCAGCCTCTGCCATCGCATACCTCTAAACTTCACGCCCTCTCTTCCCCTTTTCCTGCTTAGCAGAGTCCGCTGTAACGTTTTCAAGAGATTTCCATCTCTGCCCTTGGATGGGAGTTCTAACACAATTTTGGCAACTTACAGATTTGCCAGGAAGAACCCAGAGCCGGATTTGGACATCACTGGAAATGCTGAAGGGCGTGGCTCCAGCCTCAGGGACAGAGCAGGCTTGGGGGGGGGGGTGCGTAGGGGGCAGTGCGGTCTGTTCCCTGCAGGCAACTGGGCTCAGAAATCGTGCCCGTTTCTCTGAAGAAGCAGCTAACACGCCCAGGTCCTTTGGAAAAGATGTTTTCCATGTACATGTTTTCAAGCCAGTTTTTCAAGCCATGGTTTAAATCCATCAAAAATGTTTAGCTAAAAAAAGTTCAAAGTGTGGTTTATAGGAGTCCTACTTGAACATGAATCAGTGATATAGACTAAGGCTGTGGGGAGACTACAGACCACTTCCAAGCCTACTCTTCTTTTTTTAAAATTTTTAATGTTAATTTGTTTTTGAGAGAGAGAGACAGAGACAGAGCATGAGAAGGGGCAGGGGAGGGGCAGAGAGAGAGGGAGACACAGAATCTGAAGCAGGCTCCAGGCTCTGAGTTGTCAGCACAGAGCCTGATGTGGGGCTCGAACTCACAAACCATGAGATCATGACCTGAGCGAAGTCAGAAGCTTAATCAACTGAGCCAGCCAGGCGCCCCGCAAGTCTACTCTTTAGAGCATTTGTTACTTCCAAGGCAGTGAAGACTATTTCCTTTAAATAAAAGCACTACCCCTTCACCCTTGCCCCTAAGAGGAGTTCCATGTAAAACCCTCCCATTTGCCTGGATGAGAAAAACATCTTTAATACAGTTGTACAAATGTGATTTCCTCACTGGTGAATATCACATTTTTGTGGGTTCGCAAAAAATAAAACTCCTTTTCCTTTTGGCTGAAGATTGCTTCTGAAAAGGAAAGGCGGTTTTGGGTTCTGGTGCTTTCTTTCCCAGGCAGGACATGTTTTTTTTCAGTGGTGAGAAACTGCCTCTGTGATACATACACTCAATTTTCACCTGCAACTAAATTGGTTTCACACTAAATTTCCCATTTGGACTAGGAAAACCATGCTTTACCTGGTGAACTGGTGAAGTGTTATCCTGGACCAAATTTGTCAGGGCCTATAAAACTGTCAGTCACAGAGGAACTTTCCCCACAAGCCAGGAACCACAAAGACATTAACCCTTTTGCAGTGAAATCAGGTAAAAAAAAAAAAAAAAAAAATTTAAATCCTCAAACTGAAGGCAAGCCATGTCCTTGTGGCACCCAACTGTACCTGGTGGCCAGGTGGGATCTCAGAGATTTGTCCCTCAGCTGAGTGACCAAGATACTTTGCAGACACTTTTCTCCCTGTTAAATAGCACTCAGCCTCTTACACTCCAACCCTTAAGAAACCCTCAGGTTAGCTATAGGGCAATGAAGTAAATTCTTATTCAGGACAAGTGATGCTTTCCAGATCATGGATTCACCAGACATTTTGTTTTCCTCACACTGAATTATTTTCTGGGTTTTGGTAAATTCCTTTCTCATGGGTTCCTTTACTCACTGGGGTGCTGAAGAGGACATCAGCGAGATAGTATTGTTCATGACCTTCTGGGCCCCCCTCTGGTGAGAATGAGGACTTTTTGTACATTCTGCCATTTTTGCAAGGAAGTTGAACCGTAAGTCAGCAAGGTGGCCCTCAGTGCTTTATGCACTAGTTGTGCTGCCTCAGGTGACTAGCAGTCTCTCAGGAGTCAGTTTCCTCCTCTATGAAATGAACCTAACACAGTAGCATTGCCTCTAAAAAGGGTAGTAAGGAAGTCAGTTTCCAAAGTCTAAACAGAAGGCAAAACACATGTATAATCAAAATTGCCCTTGTAAATCTCCAGTGTAGAACGAATCTGTTTCCTTGATTTGAGCTTATATTCAGGGGCCACATTAAAGGGGGCTGTGGATCTGTCTTTCCTCTGAGTGAAGCCATCACCCTGCAAGGAGCTCTGGGGAAATGAGATCCTAAAAAACAGCTGATTCACAGCTCAGGCTGAGGCAGGGACTTACCCAGGGGGACAATGCTACTTCCTCCTGTCCTTCCTCCTCCCTATGTGCCTACTCACTGGTAGAGATTGTTTATGGAATTCAACTAAGTAAACCCACACTTATGTGAAAAACTATTGTATTGTTTATGAATGTGAGAAAGTAATGATGGTGATGAGGACATATTTGCCTAAATGTTCTAGAGAAAAGACACTTTTCTATGTCTACCCTCTCTCCTATTTTCATAACAACCCTATGAGGTGATTCCTGTTACTTGTATTTTACAGGTCAGTAGTGAAGTTCAGAAACGCAGGGCTGAGACAGGGACCTGGGCTCCCTCCCTAGCTCTGGATGCTTCCACAGGAGCACAGCTGGCTGCAGGTTAGGCACAGAGAGAATGATGAGATTCCAAATCAGCCAACATTGAATAGCCAATCTGCCAGGCATAGAACAAGGCTCTTGTGCATACATTCTATTTAAACATTTTGTTCTTATGATTGAAAATAATTGGATTCATCATTTGTAACCATTGTAACTACGACTGTAGTCTCTGGTGCATTTACAAAGTATAAACATAACAAAACAACATGTTCCTAACTTTTTGATGTATTAGTTAATATATCTCCTCGATGTAGGATGCATTTCCACAACTATCCTGTAGGGAATCAAAAATCTTTACAATGGTTTGGCAGTGAGGTGCCTTACTACTTTACTATTTCACTCTTTATAGCTTGAATTGAGTATTTTTAAGTGCTTTCAATTTCAGTGTTATTTTTAATTACAAAAACAACAACAACAACAAAAACTTGTAAACAAACTAAATCCAACCATGGAAGATCCTACTAGGATCCATTTTTACTCCAACACCACTTCTGACACCAAAGGTAGGGGTTTGTTTGTTTGTTCGTTTCCCACACTGACCAATTTTCTGACACAAGCTTGGTGTCCTACAATTTAATTCAATTTAATTCTGACACTTAGCAGAGTGGCAGTGAGTGGCAGTTCCCACAAGTTAAGGAGTCAGTCCCATTAGTCTACCCCCACCTCAAATGCCAGTCATAAGTCTAGGCCATCTACTCCTCACCTACTGGCTACAAATTGGGGCTTCTCACAGCCCCCTCCTTGGGTTTGACACTTTTCTAGAAGAGCTCACAGAAGTCAGGAAAATAATTTGCTTACTATTACCAGCTTGTTATAAAGGATATAACTCGGGAATGACCAGATAGAAAAAAAAAAAAGCACAGGGAAAAGTATGGGGGAAGGAAGGGGAACATGAAGTTTCCATGCGTCCATGCCCTCTCCAGGTACCCTGCCTCCTATCCCAGACCTCCATGTGTTCACCAACCAAGAAGCTCTCCAAACCCTGTAGTTTAGGGGGGTTAGAGAGGTTCTGTCTTGTAGGCGAAATGGATTAAATCATTGCCATTGGCAATTAATCCCACCAGCCTGACTGGTGATGAGTGTATAATGATACCACAGAACAGAGCCCTGATCTCCTCCTGACCAGCCTCTCCAACATGCCACCACCACATTGAAGGATTCTCTTCCCCACTTTTTTATCTAAGGTTGGAATTCTCTTCATGCAAAAGAACATACTAAAACCGGTTAGAGCTTCCATATAGCTCATATATCTATTTTGATTTTACATCTTCATTCTCTGGTAAAATGAACTATGCATGAGAAAAATGAAGGATTAAAGCATTTTAGAATTACATGAGAACTGTAAAATTACATACTAGTTATTCTTGTGGGGGGGGGGAAGAGAGAGAGAGGAGAGAGAGAGAGAAAGAGAAAGAGAGAGAGAGAGAGAGAATGGTTCAAAAGGATTGACTTGAATTATCCACAGAATTATCTGTTTCTCCTCACTATGAATGGGTCAACCACCATGTGTTAGTGAGCTAAGTTTAAAATGTCATGACTTGTAATTATACGAACCAAGAAAGTACAACAAAATCCCCTAAGTATCTGTATTTCTAGACTAAATTTTTATAGCTCTTTAAAAAGTAACTTGTAATCTCTCTTGTTTGAAGCTAAAATTTAAACAATGAGTTTTAGCGAAATAAGATTGAGTCTCATGGTATATGAAACCTACATGGAAAGACTTCTACAGATTTGAAAAGACAATCTCTTTGTTAGAAATCATCACCATCCTTACCTCTAGGGAAGAAAATCTGCAGTATGGACTTCTAATTTTTTTTAATGATATTGAGTTCCAGAATTTTCACACTAAATTTCATGTTTCAATCTGTCTAGCTAGGTCCCTGAGAAGATAGAAAGAAATGCTTTTGCTGTGGTAATTCTGTCTCTATCAAGACTCCATGTTCATTTCTCAAGTGATTAAAAAAAATACACTGTCCTTTTAAAAGAAACATGTTGATCTTTTAAATCCATCACAAGTCTCTTTTTGCCTCTAGCAAAGGCTGGTTAGCCTCCAAGTAATCGAAATTTCATCCTTTTCATCCTGGCAGAATATTGTAAAGATCTTTCACAAAACTTGTTGCAAATATTTTCATCTATGTTTGCCATTCAAAACTCCACAGAACTCAAAGGTGGCTACAAACCCACATTCTATAGAGTGCCATGATGGATCCCAGAAAGGGGCTGAGAACCAACCAGCAGATCCAAAGCAGTGGGAGCCTACAGTTCCGACACCAGCACAAGGTTAAACCTTTCCAAGTAAAACACATCTGTCTTTCCCATTGTTTAGACTGATTCCATGCGGACTTCAAGAAGAGCGGGTTCAGTGTAAATGTGACTTAAACTTCCATCTGTGAAAGCAATTAAACACCACATCCTGGTTCTAAATTCTTGTGCTGAAACAAAAGCAAGTCCCTATCCCACCAGTGAGCTTATCAGTTCTTTTTTTCTTGGCTAAAATGCCAAATAACGACTGCTGAGGAAGGAAAAGAGAGGGAGCAGAACTATCGGGTGTCGGCCTTCATGTGCAACTGACCAGGAGCTCTAAACCTTCCTAAACCGGAAATACCTTCTGAACTGGAGGGGTTTCATCTGGGTTAGATACAGTCAGAACCCAGGTTTCCACCAGACCCTTATTAGGGAAGGTGGGTGCAGAGAGTGAGAGAAGAGAATGATTTGGGGGAGGACATTTTTTTCCTTTTTTATAGTTATTTTTATATTTTTTACATTATAAAAATACTAAATGCTAATTACATATTTAAACAAAAACTATTGAGAAGAAGTAAAAATTATGCAAAATCTCACCACCAAGAGAGAAGTAAAAATGAATATTTTAGTGTATTTCCTTCACATTATCCTATAATGATTGGCCCATCCATGCATCTACTGGTTGGATTCAATTTGCTTCACCAAATTCAGGTGTGAACACAATTGTGTCTATTTCGTTTCTTTAAATTATTCTTAGGGGGAAAAAAATAAGCATGTCCCTCTTGAACTAACCAAGACCACTGGCATTCCCTCAGTCTAAGGACCTTAGTCTTTCCCTGCAATCTGATTCATGCATGACCAAATGGGTTTTGGTCACTGACACATGGGATCACAACTGAACACTGTCATCTCTTCCTCTAATCCGATGGACACATGACAAGCCATGCTTTTGCTGTGCCCTTAATGGCCTAGATCTCCCCACAGCCGGCTGTGGTCATCCTCAGTTGGGCTCCACTTTCAATTGTTTTAGGTCTTACAAGTTTGGCCTTTTTTTTTTTTTTTTTTTTCTTTTCAGGTTTTATTTCTTTTGAGAGAGAGAGACTGAGAGCAGGGGAGGGGCAGAGAGACAAGGAACAAGAGAATCCCAAGTAGGCTCTGCGCTGACTCAACGCAGGGCTCAACCCCACAAACCTTGAGATCCTGAACTGAGTCGAAATCAAGAGTTGGAAGCTTAACTGACTGAGCCACCCAGGTGTCCCGTCGGCCTTTGGCTCTTGTTACAGGATAACTAGATCTGGCATTTTCTGGGCCACATGCAGCGTTCACTCATGAACCCTTGGACTCTGATTTGAGTCTTACATGTTTAATAATTGCTGAATATTCTTTTATACCCATGATCATTTACTTAGCCTTTCTCCTCTTTTTGGATATTTAGGGCTTTTATTTCTGTTTTCTCTCATATTTTAAATAATCATAATGAGCATTTTTGTTCATATATCTTTGAACATACCTTGATTACTTTCTAAAAGCAGAATTACATGAGGCAAAGTATATGAACATGTTAAAGCTGTTTTATATATATTGTAAAATTGCATAGTACACTCTTCCAATCAAAATCATAATGAGATATCCCCTCACACCTGTTAGAATGGCTATCTTCACAAAGACAAGAGATGACAAGTGTTGGCAAGGATGTGGCCAAAAGGGAATCCTAGTGCACTGTTGCTGGGATTGCAAATTGGTGTAGCCACTGTGGAAAACAGTATGAGGGTTCCTCAAAAAACTGAAAATAGAACTTCTACATGATCCAGAAATTCTACTTCTGGGTATTTATCCAAAGGAAACAGAATGACTATCTTTAAAAGATATCTGCCCTCCCATGTTCACTGCAGCATTATTTACAAAGCCAAGACATGGAAATAACCTTAGTGTCTTAGTGAAATTATGATTTTGTGTGTGTGTGTGTGTGTGTGTGTGTATATATACATATATATGTATATACATATATGTATATATGAATATTTATATGTATCTTGTACATATAAATTATAGATATAAATTAATATATGAATTATATACATAAACAATATATACAATGGTATATTATTTAGCCATAAAAATAAGAAACTCCTGCCATTTTCAACAACATGGATTAACCTTGAGGGTATTACGCTAAGTGAAATAAGTCAGTCATAGAAAGACAAATACCATATGATATCACTTACATGTGGAGTCTTCAAGAGAAAAAACTGAACTCATAGACACAGAGAACAAATCAGTGGTTGCCAGAGGCATAGGGGATGGGGGATGGGTGAAATGGATGAAAGGTGGTCAAAAGATATAAACTCACAGTTTTAAAATGAGTAAGTCCTGGGGATATAACGTACAGTGTGGTGACTATAATTAACAATACGACATGGTATATTTGAAAGTGGCTAAGGAATAGATCGTAAGAGTTCTCATCACAAGAAAAAAACAACTATAACTGTGTGTGGTGATGAATGTTAACCATTATTGTGGTGATCATCTCATAGTATATACATATGTCAAATCATTATGTTCTACACCTAAAACTAACATAGTGTTATATACTAGTCATATTTCAATTAAATGTATAATAATGATAATATAAACAATACTAGAAAAACGGTATCATTAGTAACATTGGAAATTGGAAAGTAAAATAAACTTTTTTAAAAAGAATGAATGAATGAATGAGGAAAAAAGTACACTCGTGGAAGCACAAAAAAACAAACACAAAAGCAGTATTGTCTACTTCCCCATGTACAAGGCTGATGTGACCAGAACGAATTGGTGAAAGAAATGCTGTCACAGTTATATTCACATTGCTTTATATTTCACGTAGGTACACATCTAATTTCATAAAGCAATTTAATAGGGATTTTCCTAAAGTAATCTTTAAAAAAAACTTTCCAGACAATGATGTGTAAGACTGTCCATCTCACTCAACCTCTTGTTAGTGTCCAGTGTTATCATAATAAACAAACCTTGCTAGTTGAATATTTGTAAATTGGTGTCTTGCTGTTTTCATCTGCATTCTGTAATTTCACACTAAAATATTACAATCGTCAGTATCTCTAGTATGGACTGTAATATGTCTTTTTTTTTTTTTTCTGTGATTTCTATGTCCCCGTGTAAAGGTACAGTTCTGTCATGCGCTATCCCATCAGGGATAGTCAGGTTATTTGAGCACAAGTCAGAGCTGTGAAAACATGAAAATACCAAATGCCTTGGGGAAGAAGTGACACCTATTTTACATTTCCCTCTATTAACTGACTGAGATATTTGCTTTGGGTTGCAAAAGGAAGGTAGTTTTGAAATTTTTAGCTGGGAATTCTGGTTTTTCAATTTTTTTAACCTATTATCTTTTTTTTTTTCTTATTTTGTCATCTGGTAGATAGAAATAAGTGGCTAAGGGTTACTACCAGTACAAAATAATTGAGTTACATCAGTTCACGCAGGGAATCAGAAAATTCAGCCTTTTACATTGGTTGCAATTCATGGTGTTTCACCAAGTGCTATGACCTAAAAAAACTGATACTTTGCCTGACACTATTAAGATAATCACAGTCAACCTATGAGTATTTTGATCCTGGCTCTTCTGTAAATGGTCATTGTAAAACTGTTCTGAGACACAAACTCTTCAGGAGTCTTACTCTGGTGTAACCCATTGACAATTTTCGTGGTATTTTTTATTAGAAAAAAAATGACAGAGGCCAGTAAAGATAATTTTAAAAGTAATTAAGATCCTGTTTTGTAACAAAATGAGATTCCCAAACTCCCAAACTCTAGGGAACTCTTCTAGATATCATCAGGTCCAACTGAAAATTCAATATTCCAGGGGAAAAAAAAAATTGTTCCACCTTTAGAAGAGGGTTTTAAATCATTACCTGGATTTATCATTTTTGGTTCAACTAGACCTTCCATTTATGAATTTCAAACTGCCAATACTTTCTTGTTGTTATTTATTGCCACTGTCTCTTCTTCTATCACATACATTGTATGTGACCCGAGTCCAAACACCCCCTCATAAAAGGCACTTAATTAAACCAACAAACAAACCAAAAGATTAAGAATTATAGGGGACCTCTCTAAGAAACATAAGGGCCCAGCATTATAAACAACATGGAAATAGATCATAGAATCCTGTCAAGTATTCTAAACCTAATTTATGTGGTCAATAATATAATTCTTTCCATCTCTGCAAGAAACTTATCCTCCACACTCTGGTGACTATACAGTTTGAATACGATTTCTCCTCTAACCATGCCCCCATTAAAATGTAACACATGTCTATAGCAAGCATTAAATCAAAAGACAAAGTACAGGAAATCATTTTCATGTGTTGCCTGTGCATGAAAAAGATGGGAAAGAGGAACCTTTGCAATTAATGCTATCTTCATATTTCATGGCTCAGTATGAAGAATCATGCCTATTCTTGACCAACTCTCTACTCTTCTTGAGAAATGATACAATCTCAATTCATTCCTACTCTCAGATAAACCGTGAGGTTTGTGCTTAGTGAATTGTATCTAAATAGACTTTATCATATGAAAGTAAAAGTAAAGAATATTTATGTGTGTGTTCGTCCCATAAATGTGATTATAACCAGATACAAAATCTAAAGTGCTACTACAGGTTTTAACTGCCTCTACCAATTTCTCAATAAAAGCAAGAATCTCCTAGAAGAGGAAATATATTCTGGAAGTGCTGAATGTGCTCTAAGAAGGAAGGAAAAGCACAATTGCTTGTAAAACCAGCATGAGTGTCGACCTCTTTCTCTCAAGCATACTGTCGGACTCACTGCAGCGGACAAGGGCTCGGTGGTTAGTGTGTGAGGGCAGTTCCCTCAGTATGGCCCTGCCATGAGGTACAACCTGTCACTGGTGACATCAGGGTCAGGTTCATGGCCTCATGGGCTTGGGGCAACCTTAGGTACTTAGCATCATCTCTGTTTGGTAGGTCAGCATCCAATTTATCTAAATCGAAGCCCAGAGGCATTGAGTCTGGAGTATCTTCTTGAGAAGAGGTATACAGGCATTGCTAGTTGGGGGGTTCCAATGTTCATTTGTGAAAAAAGAAAAACTTCCGCTTACTGAGACAGTCCATTAACAGAAAAAAGATTGATTTTTGTTCCTTCCATGTATGTAATGCAATTAGATACACTTCTCATGATATATATATATATATATATATATATGAATAATTTAAATGACACAGAAGCTCCTTTATTTACAGACTGGCTAGTTTCTGGGAAGTATTCTCAAATACAGTTGCTTATAAACCAAAGTGATTTTACAACAGCCAACTGTTAACCCATTTGTTGGCAGTGAACAGAGTCACGATTCTTATGCTCTGGCGCATACCTTTTTCTTTAAGCATGAGAATGTTCAAGTAGAAAGTTTGTGAGAGGTAAGCATCAATAATATCAATAAATGTATAACTCATGTGCTGGCTTCCTAGGACTGCTGTTCCAAATTACCATAAACCAGGTGGCTTAAAAGGGCAGAAATTTATTTTCTCACAGCTCTGGAGGCTACAAGTCTAAAATTCATGTATTAAAAGGGTCGGTCATTTCTGGAGGTTCTGAGAAACTGTTCCAAGCCTCTCTCCTAGCTTCTGGTGCTCGTTGCTGCCAACCCTCAGTGTTCCTTGGCTTGTACATATATGACTCTAGTCTCTTCTCATGGTGCCTTCCCTATATGCCTGTGTCACGCTGTATCCAAATATCCTCTGCTCATAAGGACATTAGTCATTGGATTAGGGCCCACCCTAATCTAGTATGACTTTATCTTAATCTGGTTAGTTCTGCAAAGACCCCATTTTCAAATAAAGTCACATTCACAGATACAGGGTTAGGACTTCAATATATCTTTGATGGTGACACAATTCCACCCATAGCATCTTCCAAATTGGGTGTTTCTATTCAACTAGAAATATTAAAATCATCTTTGTGCAGATGAATGAACAAGTCTTGAAAACTTATTACTTATATCTTATCCTCCACTGGGAACTTTAAAATATATATCCACTTACTTTGAGAAACATGCATATTCTACTATTGACATAACAGCAACGGTTTGTATATATGTGTATTATTTATGGAGGTATTTATGCATCCCTTCATCACACACACACACACATACATACACACACTATCTTTTTATATTACTTTTCATATTACAATACTCCTGCCTGAGAATGTAATGAAGATTCACTGTGAAGCTTCCCTTGCTAGGAATATTTACCCATGTATAAACTGATCATATCAAAAAAGACTCAACCATCTTTGAACACACTCCACAAATCAGTGTCTTCCATTGGAGAAGAACACCCTTCCATTAATGAGATTCAGCATGACTGTTTATTAAAAAGTGAAAGGGTGGGTCATCAAATGATACATTTCAAGTAGAACCCTGTTCCCCTCTCCTTTTCATTTCTTGAATCCAATGTTCATGGACGTTATGGTTGACTATTCATAAAACCTGTTCCTTCTTCATCCTGTACGCACACCTAGATGATGCTTTTAAGTCAGATAAATGTGGCCATGAACCTGACTTCTAGTCAGTGGAGCATAAGCGGAAAGGATGTGTGCCATTCTAAGCCTGGCTCATGAAAATCTCCTATGCATGTTTCCTCTTTCCTTTGGCTTGAGTCAGACAAGCAAAGCATCCTTAGAAGCCCCATACTGATGGAAAGAGCCACAAGATGAAAGCATCCAGGGTTTCAGAATCACTGGCTGGTGATCACCAACACCATCTTGAACTGTATCATGTTTGAGTCATTATCGTCATCATACAACTTGGGATATGTTTGTTACAACTCCTAACACTACCTTAATTTAAACACATTTGCTCCGTGTGGGGACTTGAGCTCACATATCTCAGGATAGAGGCAGTGAGAATGACTGAAAAGGCGTGTCATTATTGTTTGATTACAGTTCTTCCCCACCCTGCTAGTGCCATGAAGCTTATACAGCTGATCACTCACTTAGATGATTTACATCAAATAGCTGAATTCTGTATATATGATACTCTGCCATGCATTTTTCTCTCTTATTTCAGGTCATAGCCTTGTCTCCTTAACTAAACAGTAAATTTGTTAAAGACTTTTACTTTGTCTCCTACAGCTCTTATTTCAGAGTCCAGAACTATTGAAATGCTCAA
Organism: Lynx canadensis; assembly: GCF_007474595.2. Classification (NCBI taxonomy): domain Eukaryota; kingdom Metazoa; phylum Chordata; class Mammalia; order Carnivora; family Felidae; genus Lynx; species Lynx canadensis. The sequence continues at coordinate 73,632,689 of NC_044306.2, forward strand.
TATATGTTTATTGATCTTTGAGTAGATTGATTCTTAAAAAAGCCAAGGGCAAGTTTTACCAGCTAAGTAAGTTTCAATGTACTCAATGACTTTTAAAACTAGTTTCAAGGCCGTAAATGAATAAAAAATGTAAAGCATATGTATATTAAATATACTTAATGTATAAACATCTAGAACCAAAAATACTATTAAAATAAATTTAAATGTGTGTTGCTTTCTTCATTCAAGGAGATGAAAGAAGTTTTATTAGGTTTTTCTTATAGCATTTTGAAAGAAGGCAGGACATTTTTAGAAACAAATTTACTTTGAACTGAGACTTTCAATGTGTTTGCTGCCACACCTCTTCTAATTTATCAAATCAGTTAAAATTAAATTAAAGGGGAGAAAACCCACACTATTTCTCAGGTTTAATCACAGTAAATAGGCTCACAAAAACTAAACACAGGCCATCTGTAAATTATTTCCTATTCCTGTGTAAATTTTGTTTCACAATCGAGTACTATGCTGATGAAAATATACTTCAAGTCCTTGTCAGATGAGCCTCATTTTATTTAAATGACCTACATGAGGACCTATAAGCACCATGTAACACTAGGACGTGAACGGAAAGGCAAGAAGTAACACAAAGTAAGGATTGTCCTTGTAGTGGCTGTTGTCTCTTTCTGCCCAGATTTTCTCCATTTTTCTGGTAACATAACCTACCCACCTGGCCTGATAAGAAGTCCGAAGATTCACGTTAGACCAGTTATGGTATCCTTCTGTCTCCAGACACTGTGGAAGCCAGGATGACAGGTGATGATCAGGTGTTCCAAACTGAGCTCTCTCCAGAAATTATTCCACCTGAGGTGGTAGGACAAAACTTTTCTTTTTTTTTTTTAATGTTTATTTATTTTGAGAGACAGAGAGAGAGAGCACATGAGTGAGGAGGGCAGAGAGAGAAAAGGAGAGACAGAATCCCAAGCAGGCTCTTTGTAGTCAGCACAGAGCCCAGTTCGGGGCTTGATCTCAGGAACATTGAGATCATGACCTGAGCCAAAATCAAGAGTCAGACGTTTAACTGACTGAGTCACCCAGGCGCTCTGATGGGACAGAACGTCTTTACTTTTCTGGTGATGGACTTGCTGTGCTAAAGTGAGGGATGCCTTTGTCCCTCACACTGATACAGAACATCTGAGAGTAAGAGGATGAGGTCAGCACAGATAAAAAGCAGAGATGCCAAACAGAAATGGGAAAGGGATAGTCTTGATAGCATTTGAGTCTTAATAGACATTGAGTCATTCCTGAGGTCAATACTGTCCTTTGTCCTGAGTTTGGTTTTGTGGGCCTATAAACTCCCATTATTGAGTTAAAACTGGTTTGTGTTAGATTCTTATTTGCTTGAAACTAAAAGTCAGTTCCTATATCAGCAGTCCCAAAGGCTGATGTTTTCCTCTCACTCTGGGGTGGGACCATACTTGGTTTCTGCTAGTTTGATTTTTCTTCTGCCCTCAGTTATTTCACTTTGCTATTGCTCTGGCTCTAGTTTTCAAATGGTTTTCCAACAAGACCTTAATGGTGTACTTATACTATGTATGCATGATAAATTGTTCTGGAAGATTAAGGATAATATATGTTTCTCTTGAGGAAATCACATAAATGTTTGTATATAATCTACCTAAAACTCTGGACTTTGTACTTCATGGCACCTCATTTCACAACCCATTCCATTTAACAAGCTAGAAAATGGCTTGCAAAGTAGGCTCAATGGAGTAGTAGACTACTCCAGGAGACAACTTCATTGTTTTGGTAAGAGTGTTTGGCACATAAAACAACTTCCAATCTTTCAAGCATCCTGTAAAGACTGGGATTCTGGGAAAGTAATATAATAGGAATAATAAAAATGGTATCTTCTAGGATTCGTGAATAATTGAGATACTATCATATGGTGAAATAGTATTCAGTGAATTTAGAATCAGAAAAACCTCAGAAACATATTCGATTGTCAGTGAAAGAAACATAACTCCAGTGATCTCAAGCAAGCTTAATAACCACTAGTTTAGTTACAACTGATATTGATCATATCAGTGGTTGAGTCATACTCACAGAGTGATTGACCATGCAAATCAATCATGGGAATATAACCACTTTTTGTCTATAAATAAATGTTAATTTTTTTATTCCAGCATCTTCCTAGTTTATATGCCACCTGAACTCTTATATACTGCAGAGGTAGAGATGATTGTTATTACCTAAGTACTCATTTTCTAAATGTAACTTTGTCTGTAACTCTATAAAGAGTTTGACAAGATCGAATAGTCAGCATAGCATGAAGATACTTACTAATCAACTCTCCATTAATAATATTAGTCTCCACCAAAACATCCCACCCAGCTTTGCACTGGTGTTGTCTCCTTCTTCTCCTCCTTCTCCTTTGCTTTCACCTTCACCTTCTCCGCCACCTCCTCCTCCCCTCCTCCTCCTCCTTCTTCTTCTCCTTCTCCTCTTCCTCCTCCTCCCCCTCCTCTTTCTCCTCCCCTCCTCCCCCTCCCCTCCCCTCCTTCTCCTCCTCCTCCTCCTCCTTCTCCTCCTCCTCCTCCTCCTCCTCCTCCACCTCCTTCTCCTCCTCCTCTCCTCCTCCTCCCCTTCCCCCTCCTCCCCCTTCTTCTTCTTCTTCTTCTTCTTCTTCTTCTTCTTCTTCTTCTTCTTCTTCCTTTGTTCCCAATATCTTTCTGATTACAACATGACACTGAAAACCTTGGAAACAATGTAAGGCTTTACAAAGATGAGGAAAGTTGTTTTTTTTTTTTTGAGAACTACTGGAATCATGTGGAAAATTATTAATAATAAGAATCTAGCAGTTTTAAATACATCAGCAATTGACAAAAGTCAATAAATATGGCAAATAAATAAAATTATTTAGATGTCAAAGTAAAACGACATTGGTCTTTGGAAAAACTAATGAAACTCTTGAATATTTTTGCAAAGTAACCTCTATATGATAGTACTCTACTCCATAATGCTATTTGTCATAAAAAATGTTTTTTATCCTGTCTTTGTATGTTCTAAGAAGTGTAATAAAGATAAAATTAAATAATAATCTAAATTTTTGTTTAATAAAGGAAACTATTTTCATATTTTTAATTTTATTTTTAAGATTAAACAAATAAATATTAGTTTTCCAACTTACTTGGAAAAGTTGGTATCCAATTTAAATGTATTCATTTAAATTGACTTTTCTTTTTTCCAATTTTCTTTTGGTAATGAAGACCTCTGTGCTTTTCTGACAGCCCTCATCACATTGTTGGTGTTTATATGTTTCTTGTACCAAACTGTGAACTCTTCAAAGGCAAGTATCTTCTTTAATTCATGTTTGATTCCTATAATGCCTAGCTAAGTACTTTCCCATAATGTCAGTGGAATGAACGGATGGGGGATTAGATGAAAAGAATAGGTATTCAGCACCTACCTTGTCAAAGGCCCTGCAACTTCCACTTAAGAGATTGTTCTGGGTCCTGGAGGTCTAAGCAGTCTATTTCTAGAGGTAGGGTCCTGGACTAGATAATCTCTTAAAGTCTTTAAAATGTAGCAATTCCTAATCTATTTTGCATTTTCCTTCCTTTGAAAATATAATCTTAGGTTTATTTTAAATCTAGATACTCATCAACTCATATTAAAAAAAAAAAAAAAAACATGTTCCCAAGATATTGAAAGGAACTGATCACTCACAAAACTATATTTTGTCACTAACAAGGACCATGGGAAATCAACCAGCATAACTTCCAAGAATTACAATACATGCTTGAGAATGGTCTAGTGTAGATGCTAGGAGCCAGAGGCATGATAAACTGTTGCCAAAAAGTCTTAGGACAGTCCAGAAAGTGGCTAGGAAGCTAGCTGGACTTGATATGAGGTTGGCACCAGAAGGGTTTGCAAACTCAGCCCATAGTTGCCGACATGCCTCTTTGATTCACTTAATGGAAAGTAACCCTAAATGGGGCCCTCTCTGGCTGGCCTGGAACTGTATGGCTCAGACTAAACATATTAAATTCATTACAGCAAATTGGTCTTTGGCCCCTGGTGGCTGCAGGGCTACAGGGAGGACAAAAAGCTCTGCTGCTGTCAGGATGTTGGAAATCTGCCGCTGGAGATACAGATGGAGGTAGGGAGGATTTTCCACAGATTCAAAAATGGGAGTCATTATCCAATTAAAATAGATTGATTTAATGGCTTAGAGGATGATATAATGTGCCTGAGGAGGGACCCACAAAGAGCTTTTGTGAGCTTGAACAAGCACTCTAAAAAAGCATCCCTAGAGTTCCGTACAGGACCATAGAGCTCTGCATTTGGAACACTACATTTGTAGGCCTTTAAATGACACACTCAGGCATTATATCACCTTTTTGCCCTAAAGAACGGACAATGACAAGTAACATAATGCAATTCGACTTATTGATCACCTACCATGTGTCAGGTGCCCCGCTAGGCACAGGACTATGGACATGTCTTGAAAGTGCTCTAAGACTTGGCTCAGACTTCTAAAAAGAGTCAAGGGAGGAAGACTGAAGTATCTGGATATCTCTGGTTTAGGCAACTCTTACACCATCCATCCAAGCAAACATTTCTTGGGAGGAAGATAAGGAGGCAGTGAATAGAGAAGTTGAATAAGAGACACAGGCATAGGAGAAAAAGCAAAGTATAATCACAAAGTTGTGCAACCACCGATTTCAGAATATTTTCATTGCCCTCCAAAGAAATCCCATGTTGGAGATGTGATGTCATCCAGATGGCAATGTAAGCTGTTCCTAACTTCAGTGTCCCTCACAAGAAGGCCAACAAACAACTCTCCACAGATAACACACCATTGTGAAAATCTCAAAATCTGGGGGTGAGGCTGAAGCAGCCCCCTGGACCAGAGACCAAGAAGGACCACATTGCAAGGGTAAGAAGAGCAGTTTCACTTTTGTTCCTCCCCCAGTTTAGCACAGCACCAGACTGAGAGGGCCTCCCTGGGCCTATGGCTTCTACAGTGAGAAAAGAGAACCTGAGATGGACATGCAGCTCCACAGCATTGTGGGATGCTTCCCAGGACGGTCAGTAGGGTCTTGTTTCACAAGAATCACAAGGAGAATCTACAGGGCTTGACCATTGGAGATCAAAAAGAGATGGAGAATAAAAGCCAGGCTTACAGCACCAGTGCTCAGATCTTGGCAGAATGTGTTACTGCTGGCATCTGTGCTTAAGCAGAGATCCCAGCCAGTGGCTCTTCCCATCTATAGAGCTGAATCAGTTGCCTCATCTGTCCAGAGAGTGTAGTTGGCAGTTTTGCCTGACTTGGGTTCCCAGTCAATGGGCAATATCAGCCATGGAGTTAGTTCTATGGTTTCAACCAGGCAGAGAAGCAAGTTTGAATCATGATCAAACTTCTGAGAGTAATCTCCAGTCCCTCCTCACAAGAAAGCTGGCCAGAGAACCCAGGTGGCTATGGAGCCCATCCTACAGTCCCCCTTGGGCAGTGAGCCAAGCCAGCAGCCTTGCCAACTGTTGAGTATAGCCTCTGGCTCCACATAACCAGGGAGCCTTAATAGTGACCCCGGGCAGCCTCAGAGACCAGCCTATGGTACTGCCCAACCATGGAACACAGCCTATAACCCTACTCAGCATCAGATCCCAGCATACAGCCCTGCCTAATTACTAAAAAGAGCCTATGCCCCCCCCTTCCCCCGGCAAGGAGCCCAGCCAGTGATCTCATTCACTCTTGATGCATTGCCTGCAGCCCTACCCTCCTGGAGCTCAGACAGAGACTGTGCCCAACTATGGAGCACAGTCCCCAATCCTACCCAACTATGGGATACAGCTGGAAGCATTGCCTGAACAGAAAGCCCAGCAAGTGATCTTTTCCAACAATAGAACATAGCCAGTGGCCTACCTATTCAGAAAGCCCAGGCTGCAGCCCTACTCAATTGAAGAGCACAGCCTGAGGCCCCATCCAACCAGCTGATAGCCCTGGCCACTCATGGAGTCCACCTGGTGGCCCTGCCCTACCAGGGAACAAAGACTGTGAACTCACACAACTAGAGGTGATTACAGAGCCCAGCTAGTGGTCCCTCTTAACTACAGAGCATAGCCTGCAGCCTCACCCAGCCAGCAGGTCCACCCAACCTTTGGAGACCAGACAGCAGCACTTCCCCACAACCTCAGAGCCTGGGCACTGGCTTTGCCATACTAGAGACCCCAATAAATAGCAAGTCCTGCTTGCCTGAAGACATCAGCAGCTGACCCATCCAGTACCCCAAATCAGCTGCCTAGTAAAGGTCTTTCCTTGCCAAAGCACACCTATAAAGTCTGGAAGAGGAGACCACTTACTCAAATGTGGAGATAACCAGCACAAGGATACAAAGATCATGAATAGGCAAGTGAACATGACACCACCAAAAGAAACTAATAAAGCTCCAATGACTGATCCTAAAGAAATAGATGTATGAACTGTTTTACATAGAATTTAGAATAATCTTCTTAAAGGAAAAGAAAAAATGCTGAAAAAGGTCCTCCAGTTGAAATAGACACTAAATAGTAACAAGGAAATATGTGAAAATATAAAACACACTGGTAAAGGTGAGTCAAATTCAGAGTCTTCTAATACTGTAATATGGTGATGTGTTAATCATTTAACTCTAATATAAAGGTTTAAAGGACAAAAGTATTAAGAATAATAATAGCTATGATAATTTATTAATGGGTACACAATATAAAAGGAGGTAAATTATCACATCAAAACATGAATTATCGGTTGAAGAATGAAAAGTTAGAGTTTTTGTATGAGATTAAAGTTGTCATCAATGTAAAATAGACTATTCTATCTATAAGATATTTTATGTAAGCCTTATAGTAATGACAAGTTTAAAACTTACAGTAAAAACACAAAAAATAAGAGAAGGGAATCAAAGCATTTCACCATGGGAAATCATCAGCCCACAAAGAAAGATAACAAAAAAAGAAGAATGGAACAAAAATTGCAAAACAGCTAGAAAACAATAATGTGGCAACAGGAAGTCCTTACCTGTCAGTAATTACTTTAAATGTAAATGGATTAAATTTTTCAATCAAAGACATAGAATAGCTAAATAGATTTTTTAAAAATCCAACAATATGCTGTCTATAAGAGATTCTCTTTAGCTTTAAGGGCACACACAGATTGAAAGTGAAATAAAGGAAAAAGATATTTAAAGCAAATGGTAACCAAAAGAAAGCAGGGATAGCTATACTTATATCAAGCAAATAGACTTTAAGCTAAAAATGGTTAAAAGAGATAAAGTTGTTATGTAATGACAAGTGGTCAAATCATCAAGAAAATATAATAATTATAAATATTTATGTACCCAACATTGAAGCACCTAAATGTATAAAGCATATATTAACATAATTTAGTAATAGCAATAAAATAATAGTTGGGGACTTTAATACTCTACTGTCAACAATAGATAGATCATTCAGATAGTCAATAAGGAAACAGCATAGGACCTAACAGACATATACAGAACATAAACAGACATATACAGATAGAATTATCAAATAGCAGCAGAATATACATTCTTCTCAAGCACAGAGAAAACATTTCCTAGGATAGATCATAGGTCTCAAGAGAATCAAGAAGTTAGAAATTATATCACGTATTTTTTCTGACCACAGATGGTATGAAAACAGAAATCAGTACAGAGAAAATCTGGAAAAGTCACAGATATTTGGAAATTAAACAATGTACTCTTTAACAACCAAAGGATCAAAGAAGCTATCAAAACAGAAATAAAAAAATATATCCTGAGACAAATGAAAATGTAAACAACATAACAAAACTTATGAGATGCAGGAAAAGCAGTTCTAAGAGGAAGTTTATAGTTATAAATGCACTCATTAAGAAAAAGAAAGACCTTAAATAAACAACCTAACATTATACCTCAAGAAACTAGAACAAGAATAAACTAAGCCCAAATTTAGGAGAAGGAAGGAAATAACAAATATTAAAACAGACATAAATGAAATAGGGATAATAAAACAATAGAAAAGATTAATAAAACAAAGAGTTGGTTCTTTGCAAAGGTAAACAAAACTGACAAACCAGTAGTTAAACAAACTAAGAAAAAGAAAGGGGACTCAAATAAATACAATTAGAAACAAAAAAGGAGACATTACAACTGGTACCACAGAAATACAAAGGATCATAAAAGATTACTATGACCAATTATATAACAAAGGATTGGACAACCTAGCAGAAATGGATAAATTTCTAGAAGCACACTACCTGCTGAGAGTGAATCATGATAACTACTAGAAGAAAATCTAAACAAACCAGTAATAAGTAAGGAGACTGATCAGTAATCAAAACCCTCCTAACATAGAAAAGCTCAAGACCAAATGGTTTCATTGGCGAATTCTACCAAACATTCAAAGAATTAACAACAATCCTCAAACCCTTCCAAAAAAATTGAAGAGGAAGATAACACTCTCAAACTTAGTTAGCAAGGCTAACACTACCCTGAAAACAAAACTAGATAAGGCACTATAAGAAAACTACAGGCCAATATCTCTGACAAAAATAGATGTTAAAATTCTCAAAAAATACTAGCAAAACAAATTCAGTGATACATTCAAAAGATTATACACCATAATCAAGTGACTTTCATCCCTGAGATTCCAGAATCTATATTGAAATTTTGAAAATTTGATTGAAATCTTGATTCAAAATCAACATACAAAAGCCAGTTGCATTTCAAAACACTACTAATGAACTATCTAAAAAAAATTAATCCCATTCACAATAGAATCAAAAACACTAAAATACTTACTAGTAAATTTAACCAAAGAGATGAAAGATCTGTACACTGAAAACCATCAGACATTGATGAAAGAAGTTAAAGAGGACACAAATAAATGAAAGATATCTCATGTTTATGGATAAGAAGAATCATTAAAATGTCCATACTCCCCAAGGCCATCTATAAATTCAGTGCAATGGCATTCCAATGGCACATTTGTATAAAAATAGAAACAAAAAAAGATTCATATGGAACCATAAGACCCAGAATAGCCAAAACAATCTTTTTTAAAGTTTTATTTTAATTCCAGTTAGTTAACATACAGTGTTATAGTAGTTTCAGGTGTTTAATATTGTACTCAACAGTTCCATATATCACCGTCTGTTCATCATGACAAGTATACTCCTTAATCCCCATCACCTATTTAATCCATCCCTGACTCAGTAGCTAAAGCAGTCTTGAGAAAGAAGAACACAGCTGGAGGGATCACATGTCCTGATTTCAATCTATATATTAGGCTATAGTAATCAAAGCAGTATAGTGTTGGCATAAAAACAGACACACAGAGCAATAGAACAGAATCAACAGCTCAGAAATAAACCCATGCATATATGGGCAACTAATATTTGACAAGGAAGCCAAGAATACCTACTGGGGAAAATACAGTTTCTTCAATAAAATGTTCTGGGAAAGTTGGATATTCACACACAAAAGTATGACAATGAACTGCTGTCTTACACCACTCACAAAAATTAACTCAGTGAATTAAAGAATTACATGTAAGACCTGAAACAATAAAACTACTAGAAGAAAACAGAAAAAATATCCTTGATATTGGTCTTGACAATGATTTTTTAGATATGACACCAAAAGCACAAGCAACAAAAGCAAAAATAGCCAAGGGGGACTATATCAAACTAAAAGACTTCTGCGTATCAAAAGACATGATCAATAAAATGAAAAAGCCACCTACAGAATGGGAGAAAATATTTGAAACCATATACCTGATAATGGGTTAATATAAAAATATATAAGGAACTTATACAACACAATAATAAAAAAATAATAATCCAATTAAAAAATGGGCAATGGTCCTGAAGAGAAACTTTTCCAAAGAAGATATGCAAATGACCAACAGATACACAAAAAGTGTTCAATATCATTAATCATCTGGAAAATGGAAACCAAAACCTCGAAGAGCTTTCACTTTATTCCTGTTAGAAAGGCTATTATCAAAAAGACAATAGATAGTAAGTGTTGGTGAGAACACAAAGAAAAAAGATGCCTTATACACTGTTGGTGGGAATATAAAGTGATACAGCCACTACAGAAAATAGCATGGAGTTCCCTCTAAAAATTAAAAATAAAACACTCATATGATACAGCAATTCAACTTCTGGGTATATATCAGAAATAAATTAAATCACTATCTCAAAGATGTATGTGTGCTCCCATGTTCATTGCAGGATTATTTACAATAGCCAAGGCATGGAAAATACCAAAGTGTCCATGAAAGATGAATGGAGGAAAAAAGGCCTTCAGAACATTCTATAGAAGAAGCAGAGTGATATGAAGTCACTGTACCAACAGACATCTCACTTTCCCCACTTGGAGCTTTTCAATCAGGTAAATGCAGGTGATTATAAATTACTATTTAATAAGCATGGTGAACTTGACATTCAATGGGCAGTAATTAAAGAAATGACAACTTTTTTTGAGCCAAGAATATTAAACAAACCAACTTATTAAATAAAATTATAGTAAAGGTATGTCTCTTGTCATCCACTAGGAAAGTATATATGGGACAATTTTTAATGATCTTTTTTTTTTAATCTCAATTCATGAAATTTATGATGTGGAGGAATGGAGGGAAAGGAGCAGAAACTTTAGTCATGGGCAGTTGTACTTGACCATAATTTATGAAAAATTTAGCCCATAAAACCTCTCTTTGGCTCAACAGATGGGCCATCTTCCTACTAATTGGTTCTCTAGTATTTCTCCTTATGTGCATGGTGCTAAGAATCCAACCTGCAGAGGATGCAGTACTGAGCAGCCACAAATACCAATGCTTAGGACTCCTGGTGGGAACAGATGCTTGGCAGAGGGATTTCACTTGCATTCTTTCTCTCAACTCCTGCTTCCACTCAACATCAAGTCCAGTTGACTTGGCCTCTTCAACATCACTCACCTCTTTCAAATCTTTCTGTTTAATATCCTGGCCCTGGCCTCAGCCATTGTCATCTCTTCCCTGGCTACTGTAACAACCTCCCAACTAATCTCCTGGCTCCCTCTCCACTGTCTTCTTTTCATCAACCAACAGATTGGACTCACAACTACGAGCATAACATTCACCAGTTAAGCCTAAAGGAGATAGAAAGGAACAGCAAATAAAGCCTAAAGCCAGCAAAAGGGAAATAATGAAGATTAGAGCAGAAATAAATGATACAGAAACAAAGAACAAACAAACAAACAACAACAAAACCAGTAGAACAGATCAATGAAACTAAGAGCTGTTTCTTTGAAAGAATTAGCGAAATTGATAAACCCTTAGCCAGACTTATCAAAACTAAAAGAAAAAGCACCCAAATTGATAAAATCATGAATGAAAGAGGAGGGATCACAACCAACACCATAGAAATACAAACAATTATAAGAGAATATTATGAAAAATTATATGTCAACGAAGTGGGCAATATGGAAGAAATGGGAAAATCACTAGAAACTCACAAACTACCAAAACTGAAACAGGGTGAAATAGGAAATTTGAACAGACCTATAACCAGCAAAGAAATTGAATCAGCAATCAAAAATCTCCCAATAAACAAGAGTCCTGGGCCAAATAGCCTCCCAGGAGAATTCCAGCAGACATTTAAAGAAGAGTTAATACAAATTCTTCTCAAACTGTTCCAAAAAAATAAAAATAGAAGGAAACTTCCAAACTCATTCTACAAAGCCAGCATTACCTTGATTCCAAAATCAGACAAAGACTCCACTAAAAAGGAGAATTACAGGCCAGCATCCCTGATGATGAACATGGATGCAAAAATTCTCAACAAGATACTTGCAAATTGAATCCAACAATACATTAAAAGAATTATTCACCATGATAAAGTGGGATTTATTCCTGGGCTGCAGGGCTGGTTCAATATTCACAAATCAATCAATATGATACACCACATTAATAAAATAAAGTATAAGAACCATATGATCCTGTCAATAGATGCAGAAAAAAGCATTTGACAAAATACAGCATCAATTCTTGATAAAAACCCTCAACAAAGGAGGGATAGATGGAACGTACCTCAACATCATAAAGGCCATATATGAAAGACCCATAGCTAATACCATCCTCAGGGGGGGAACACTGAGAGCCTTTCCCCTACAGTCAAGAACAAGACAAGGATGTCCTCTCTCACCATCACTATCTAACACAGTACTAGAAGTCTTAGCCTCAGCAATCAGACAACAAAAAGAAATAAAATGCAACCAAATCAGCAAGGAAGAAGTCAAACTTTCACTATTTGCAGATGACATGATATTCAATGTAAATCCTGAAAGAACTCCACCAAAGAATTGCTAGAACTGATACATTAATTCTGCAAAGTTTCAGGCTATAAAATCAACATGCAGAAATCTGTTGCATTTCTATACACTAATAATGAAGCATCAGAAAAAGAAATTAAGGAATCGATCCCACTTGTAATTGTACCAAAACCACTAAGATACCTACGAATAAATCTACCTAAAGAGGGAAAAGATCTATACTCTGAAAACTATAGAACACTTATGAAAGAAATTGAAGAGGACACAAAGAAGTGGAAAAGCATTCCATGCTCATGAATTGGAAGAACAAACATTGTTAAAATGTCTAAACTACCCAAAGCAATCTATACGTTTAATGTAATCCCTATCAAAATTCCACCAGCATTTTTTGCACAGCTAGAACAAACAATCCTAAAATTTGTATGGAACTACAAAAGACCCTGAATAGCCAAAGAAATCCTGAAAGAGAAAAACAAACTGGAGATCACGATTCTGGATTCCAAGCTGTATTACAAAGCTGCAGTCATCAAGACAGTATAGTACTGGCACAAAAACAGACACATAGATCAGTGGAACAGAACAGAAAACTCAGTAATGGACCCACAACTATATGGTCATCTAACCTTTGACAAAGCATGAAGGAATATCCAATGGAAAAAAGACAGACTCTTCAATAAATGGTATTGGGAAAACTGGAAGCAACATGCAGAAAAATAAAAGTGGACCACTTTCCTACACTATACATTCGAGATGGATGAAAGACTTAAATGTGAGACAGGAAACCATCAAAATCCTAGAGAACACAGCCAGTAACCTCTATGACCTCAGCTAGAGCAACTTCTTACTAGACACATCGCTGCAGGCAAGGGAAACAAAAGCAAACATGAACTATAGGGACTTCATCAAGATAAAAAGCTTCTTCACTGCAAAGGAAACAATCAACAAAACTAAAAGGCAGCCTATGGAATAGGGAGAAGATATTTGCAAATGGCATATCTGATAAAGAGTTAGTATCCAAAATCTATAAAGAACTTATCAAACTCGACACCCAAAAAACAAATAATCCAGTTGAGAAACGAGCAGAAGGCATGAACAGACATTTCTCCAAAGACATCCAGATGGCTAACAGACACATGAAAAGATGCTCAATACACTCATCATCAGGGAAATAAAAAATCAAAACCATGATGAGATATCACCTCATACTTGTCAGAATGGCTAAGATTAACAACACAAGAAACAACTGGTGTTGGCAAGAATGTGGAGAAAGGGGAACCCTCTTGCACTATTGGTGGAAATGCAAACCGTTACAGTCACTCTGGAAGACAGTATGGAGGTTCCTCAAGAAACTAAAAATAGAACTTCTCTACAATCCAGCAATTGCACTATTAGATATTTACCTAAAGGATACAAAAATACAGATTTGAAGGAGTACATGCATCCCAATGTTTATAGCAGCATTATCAGCAATAGACAAAGTATGGAGAGAGCCCAAATCTCCATTGACTGCTGAATGAAGAAAGAAGATGTGGTATATATACACAATGGAATATTACTCAGCCATGAAAAGAATGAAATCTTGCCATTTGCCATGATGTGAATGGAGCTAGAGTATATTATGCTAAGTGAAATAAGCCTCAGTCAGAGAAAGGCAAATACCATATGACTTCACTCATATGTGGAATTTAAGAAACAAAACAGATGAACATATAGGAAGGGGCGGGGAATAGAGAAGAGAGGGAAACAAACTACTAGAGACCCTTAATGATAGAGAACAAACTATGGGTTGACAGAGTGAGGTGAGTGGGTGATGGGCTAGATGGGTGATGGGTACTAAGGAGGGCACTTGTGATTAGCACTGGGTGTTGTTTGTAAGTGATGAATCACTAAATTCTACTCTGGAAACCAATATTGCTTTGCACGTTAACTAACTAAAAAATTAAATTTAAAAAAATATGGAAAATTAAACAAATAAATGGATAATGAGTAAAAAAATCTTCAATGGCTTTCTGTTATGTTAAAGGTTAAAACACACACACACACACACACACACACACACACACACAAGAGCAGGGGCTCAGGGCTTGGAGGGGTCTCATCTTGCCCCTCCCCCTCTTGCTCCCTCCTGCAGATATACTGGGCTTCTTTTCAGGTCTTCACACATCCTACTTCTTCCTGCTCCAGAGGATTCACACGTGTTTTTCTCCTACCTGCCAACTCCTTTAGCCTAAATAACTCCATCCTCTGGGTCTCAGCTGAAATGCTATTTCCTCCATGACTCTAGCCTTTGCAGACTGCACGCACAAGTTAGGCAGCGCTTTATCCTTATTCCTGTAGCGCTTCTCCATCATACCTCAGAGCACTCTGAGCTTACTCAATGTCTATCTTTTCTAGTAACTGAAAGTCTCATGAGAGGAGAAACAAGGTCCTTTTGTTTAATTTGCAACTATAAATTGCAACAAATACAACTATTCCCATTTTAGAGATAAAAATAATGAGGCTTTGAGAGTTGAAATTTTGTTTCCACGGTCCTTAAAATAGTAGGCAAAGCTGAGCAGCTAATCTTTGTCCATTACACTCAAAAGTCTAAGATACTTTCATTATTTCACTTGCCTCCTTACCTATGATTCATGGAGAAAGTAGAAATGTAAGAAATAAATACCTAATACCTATTATATTCTAGGAGATCTATGTTGTTTTGATTAATCCTCACTGCCCTCTGTAGTCTTCTAACTTATCTCTGACTAGATGTGAATCTCTTGACGTCGGGGATGATCTTTTATGTTTTTGCGTATTTGGGATGTAGCATTTGTTCCTGAACAGAAATGAAACAGTGTGCTAAGTGATGAGTAGTCACTGACTGCTTGGAGAGTAACTTTGGAGAGACAAGTTAAGCATGAACCAAACCGTGAGATCATGACCTGAGCTGAAGTCAGATGCTTAACCGACTGAGCCACCCAGGCACCCCAAGATGAAGCTAATTTTATAGAATAGTCTGATAAAATATTAATAGAAATATGTTTAAAAACTCAGAGAGATAAAAATTAAGGAAGAATAAATCAACAACAAAAATAAATGCAGAATCTTAGAAATAAAAATGCAGTATATATGAAATAAAAATATATATATACTAGATGAGAAGTGGATGAAGAATGGTTTAGAGAACTGAAAGATAGAACTAAGGACTTCACCCAGAGAACACAGAGGCACTGAAATCAAGGATATAAAGAAAAAATCCACAATCATAGCAGGATATTTTGAGATATCTCAGTAAGATAATAAATAGATTGAGCAGAGAAAAAAATTAGCAAGGACTTAAAATCTAAACAAGAAAAATAATAAGCTTGAGCTAATAGATACATTTACAGTTTTGACCATATTCTAGGTCACAAAAGATACCTAAACAAATTTTAAAGATTCAGCAACATACAGGCCATCTTCTCTAACCAAAAATTAATTAAATTGTAAATCAAATAAAAAGATAATTTAAAAACTCTCATGTTAGGAAATTCAAACTCCAAACCTTAACTTACTCATGAGATAAAGAGGAATCACAATGTCAATTATTTAGAATAAGATGCTAATGAAATTATTTCACATGAAAATTTATAGAAAGCAGCTGAAATGGTACTGATATAATTTTTTAAAATCAGAACTGTAAATGAACGCATGAAACCCTAGCAACTAAAAAATGAAAATAAAAATAAGCCTATAAGAGTAGGTGAAAGAAAAAAAAATAAAGATGTGAACAAATATTAATAAATAAGAAAAAAAGAAACAGAATTGAGGACATAAAAAGCTAGCTTTTGGAAAAATCTAATAAAATACACAAATCTCTAGCAAGGCCAATAAGAAAAATAATGTGAACATGCATGAATAAACATTATCAGGAAAGAGAGGAAATGTAACTATGGAAACAATAGAAAACTTTAAAACTCATGAGAAAATATCAAATGCAATATACATTCTAATTCATTTTTTAAAACTTAGATAATATCTCATAAAAATATCTATTGCCAAAATTGTCTCAAGAAAAAATAGAAAAACTAATAAAATCAGTAACCATTAAAGAAATTGACTAATCAATTTTCCTTTTAGCCGGAGTGACAGTGGGGTGGGAAAGTGGAAAGAAATTGTTCTAGAAGTAAGTTCTAACAAATCTGTAGAAGCAGATAAATCTGCATTTTGTAAAACTGTTTTAAAGAATTGAAAATAAAAGGTGTCCAATCTTTCTAAAAGGCTAGTTGATCCCCAAATTAGAAAAGGTAATACAATTATAGTCTAAGTTTATTTATGAATACAGATGCAAAAATTAGCTGAGTTTAGTAGAATTTTATCATGACCAAGTAGAGGTTAGTTCAAAGGTGTAACAAAAGCTGAATATCAGACAACCTACTAATTTCTTACATGACATTAACAGATGAATGGAAAAAAGTTTGATGCGAAAAAATCGATAAATTTGAACATATACTCATTCATGATGGAAATTCTTGGTAAGAATTTCTAAGAATTCTTGGGAATAAAAGGAAATGTCATTAATCTGGAAAAATGATTTTTGTCAAAAACTTGCATCAGACAACATACTCGTTATAAAACTGTAAATCCAGTTCCATTAAATAAGGAACAAGATGCTTTTAGTTGCCACTAGCTGCTATTCAGTTTTGTACTGAAGATACTATCCAATACAGCTCACAAACAGAAAGAAAAGAAACATAGGAATTAAATAGGAAAACTCAAAACTTCACCCTCCCATTCAGTTTCCCAGTCTTCATCCAACCTCATCCAACATGTACCCTTACTATTTCTGATGAATCAAGTCCCTCATTCCACTCTGCTTTGAATCAAAGACACCCTCTCCTCTGTCACATAGACAGAAAAGTAGTTAATTTGCCACTCCGTGGGTAAGGGAAGAAGACATCCTGATTTGTAAATTTGATTTTTCTATAAGAAACCAAAAATTGCAGGCACCTCTCACATGGTGAAAATTAGCTTTCTCCTGAAGTCCCTCATTAAGTTACCAATGAGATTTTCTCTAATTACACAACTTTACCTTTATTGTCATTTGTCATTTTCTGAACTCTGAATTAAAAGACAAAACCTTGTCAAAGAAGACCTCCATGATAATCCCCTTAACCCAGCTCTTAGGATTTTCTTCTGATTGACAGACAGAGGCTCCATTCTAAAACATGATTATATCAACATTATCAGTCCTTGAAACTATAGGTGTTCTTTGACACACCAGTCATACTTTTAGAAATTTATTCTAAGGAAATTATCAGACGCTATGAAGGATATCTGTTCCAGCATTATTTATAATAGTAAAATTTAATGTTTAACAATATGGAATTACATATTATAGGTCCTTAATCTCAGGAAACATTTTGCAGCCAATAGAAAAACCCTGCTGTAGGAAAACATTTATCAACATGAGAAAAATGTTCTTGATATCTAAGTAAAAAACTAAGCTACAAAACTTTGTTTGACAAACGTCACTATTATTTTGATAACAGTTACACGCCTGGGAAAAATCCTGAAAAACTTTACAATAAAAATTTTAATTTGCTTATCTCAGAACAGCGTGATTACAGGTATTTCTGGTTTATTTATTTGTTGTTTTTTTCCATTGTGGGTTTTTTTTCCCCCATGGGTTCCAAGTGAGAGAAAAAAGTAGCCCCTGACATTTATCGACTGGGAGCTGTACTGGCTCTAATAACCACGGTGTTCTCCTGAGGAGCGTAAACAATTTCACACCTTCATCCCGGACTGTGATACTGTAAGGGAAACAGTAGACCATTCTGTAAACACATGTAAGCACAGACAAAAACAGAAACACTGTGCAAACCACAAACAGCCAAACATGGGTGACTGCAGCTTCTTTGCCAATTATAGCATTATCCCAGTCTTCTTCCACCTCCTAGATAAAAACTACTAAGATACCCAATCAAAGAATTTCCATTGTCCCGCTTCCTGACAGCACCCAATCCAGAGCAAAAGCACATGCCATCACATCATCTAATACAAGCTTAATCCTATAACAAGCCCTCCACACACACCCTAATTGCAGCGATTCCCACCTGCCTCCCTTGCTGCAGTAAAATCAGTAAATCTAACTTTGTTTTACTCTAGGTTTGATCTTGGTCGTCTTTGGCCAAAGATGGTCATTAATGTAAAATGTATGCATGGAGCATGTATTATTTTATAATTAAGGGAAAAAACATTCAAAACTGAAATGAAATAATCTTCATACATTAATATTTCAAGTGATTTTCAACCTCCAGGAAAGAGGCAGATCCTTGGCTGCCACTGGGTTCTTGCATTTCCAACCAGCCAGTGCTCCAACTCAGCACGACTGAGCTGAGATCCTCAGGTATCGTTGCCTTTGGAAACTACTGAAGGTATTTTAGGCACATGTTAAGCACAGTTTCTCAACAGCAACACTATTGACATTTGGGCCAGATAATTCTTCTTTTTTAAATATTTATTCATTTTTGAGAGAGAGAGACAGAGCACTAGTGGGGGAGGGACAGAGAGAGGGAGACACAGAATCCAAAGCAGGCTCCAGGCTCCCAGCCGTCAGCACAGAACCCAACACGGGACTCAAATTCATGAACCACGAGATTATGACCCGAGCCAAAGTCGGTCTCCTAACCGACTGAGCCACCCAGGCGCCCCCAGATAATTCTTTACTATAGGGGGTTGTCGTGCATTGCAGGGTATTTAGCAGCATTCCTGACCTCTATCCACTAGATGCAGGTAGTACCCTTTCTACTGTTACAACCAAAAATGTCTCCAGACAATTTCCTCTAAGAGGCCAAGGGAGGGGCAAGGTTGCCCAATGATGTGGAGGGAGGACAATGGAAAGCAAGAAAGATCCCCTGAGGCGGGGGGAGCGGGGGAGGGGGGGGAGGCTGGTATTTGAAGGCCTAGGGTTGGTTCCTCTGTCTCTGTGGGGCATCCTCTAGAATGGAGATTGTTATTCTTGCCCTACCTACCTCATGAGGAGAGTGTGAAGAAGTGAAAGAAAAGATGTAAACAGTCTTGAAAGTAGCTAATGAGATAACTATTTAGTCAACAAAGATTTATCAAGTGCCTTCTGAATAATTGTGTATCTATGGTGTTCTAGCACAATCAAAAAGTTCCAACTGATGGGGCGCCTGGGTGGCTCAGTCGGTTAGGAGACCGACTTTGGCTCGGGTCATAATCTCGTGGTTCATGAATTTGAGTCCCGTGTTGGGTTCTGTGCTGACGGCTGGGAGCCTGGAGCCTGCTTTGGATTCTGTGTCTCCCTCTCTCTCTGCCCCTCCCCCGTTCATGCTCTGTCTCTCTCTGTCTCAAAAATAAAAATAAACATTAAAAAAAAAAATTAAAAAAAAAAAGTTCCAACTGAGAAGGTACTGGACCCTGAGTCTGACTGTATGAATACAGGAAAATGACAAAATGGCATTATTAAGGCTAATCTAAAATAATACAAAACAGCAACAATGATTCCTTCACAAATAGTCATATAATTAAGGTAAATTTATTTAATTTGGATTTGCCTAATGTTGCTTTGTAGGGAAAACCAATTTTCACCTAAGAAATTAAAAAATCAAATTATTTGTTCTAAAAGCAGTCTTTCATAGAGTTTTCTAAATCTTGGCATTACTTTTAATGTAGAACTGTGAACTACAGTCAGCTAGCTCTGACTCATTCTTGGCGGATTTACTGAGTCAGTAGAAGGAGGGAATAAACTAAGCAATGACAACACATGTTAATGTGTCCTTAGATGCTAGGAACAATCATTTCTGGAGCATCTAAATGAATAAGAATTATAGAGCAAAAGGGGCACCTGTGTGGCTCAGTTGGTTAAGCATCTGGCTCTTGATTTCAGCTCAGGTCATGATCTCTCAGTTTGTAGGATCCAGCGCCGTGTGGGGCTCTGTTCTGAGAGTGCAGAGCCTGCTTGAGATTTTCTCTCTCCTTCTCACTCATGTGCGCGCTCTCTCTCTCTCTCTCTCTCTCTCTCTCAAAGAGAAAGAAAAGAATTATAGAGCAATGATCAAAAATGAAGAAATGTGGGGTCACAAAATAATGTGAATAGCTTTTAAATAAGAGCAGCATAATCCAAAATTAATAGATCTCATAGGACCCAGAGTGGGTCCCACAGGACCAGCCAAGAGGGTTGGCTTGGGACACAATAGGTATAAAACTCAAGCCAGAGGAAGCAAACGCAGAATTCGTTGAATAGCATGAATGACAGAAAAAGTATTGCACAGCATCTGGAGCCTCAGAAAGGAAAGGAGAATGAGTCTCTTCATCCTTACAGGGTTATATTGGAAAAAGGTCCAGGATACCCGTTCTTTCAGGAATCCAGGGTAGGGTTCAATCAAAGGCCAGTGACAGGTGAATGATAAGTGTTATTTGATAAATCACTGAAGGTAGAGGGTATTTATGCCATCATCCGTAGGGGCTTTTTTGAAGTTAATGTTCTGTCAGGATCTGGCTTTATTAGCCGTTAGTGTTTGGAGCCTAGGACAAAACTCAGAGAAAGACTGACTTTCTTGTTACTCCCTTGGAGTAGGACCATAGCTTCTTTGAGTTTTACTCAAATACAAAATATAGAACATGAATAGATGGGGCCTAGCAGAAAAACAGCAGAAATGCAGCCTTTCTAAAATGGAGTCCCTTCAAATTCCCTATCTCATCAATAAGACTTTTCAGGCAAGTAGCATAGTTTACTATGTGAACTCCTTGTAACATTTAAAAAATATATTCCAAATAATGAGGTGAACCTTAGAGTCTTAATGAAATTGAGGATTTCTCATAATGTTTTTTTCTAAACATGATGGTTTCTATTTTTCTCTTCTGTTTCCTGAACAACAGGAATCAGCTGTTTTCATTTACAAATATTTTATTGAAAATGCATTACGAGGGACCTTTTAAACCAGCTCTTAAACAACCAAGTGGAATGCTTGCCCGTCTTTGCAAAAAATCAGATGTTTCTTATCTCACTTTTTTAAGTCTAAAAAAAAAAAATGGGAACTGGTCTGGGGGTATAAATAAAGTCTCACAGAACTGAGATGCCAAGATTAAAATCTTTCTCCTACATGGTTATTTAATGCAGTAATTACTAAAGGAAAATAAGACCATTCAAAAATGGGTTCAAAGAGTAGAAAGATGTTCCAGTTAAACTGTGTAAGAGACTTGGAGGGTCACATGGTCCCAGCGGTTAACGGTGGAGTTTCTGCTTATTATTTACATTGTAGTTAGTTAACAAAACAAGTTTTGGTGAGAAGGCTGGCCACCTGGTGCAGCTCACTCCTGGAGACTTGCTTTTCAGAGCCAGGAGGCGGGTACTTCAGTCACCTCCCAGCCTCCCCAGCTCTCAGAAACTTCTCCCCAGCATGGGAACTTGTTATCAGTTTCCTTCTTTCACACTCCCTGGTGAAGTTTCACATTTATGTACATATATATATGTATGTATCTGGCAAAGATCACAAAATAAATGAAATAAAGAGAATTTCAAGATACAAACTGGTATGGGGGCGGGGAATCTCAAAGTTTGACATTTGTATCTAGATAGAAAACTTGACACAATAATTTGATCTCGTTTTACAATCTTTCTTGTGCTGTTTTGGGGTTGTTTTTGTTGTTGTTGTTTATTTTTTATTTTTATTTATTTTTTTAAGAAAACACTGCTGTCTACAAGCAAGTCTTTTTGGTCAGTATCATAGGCAGTAGGCTGTGCCTATCTTCCTTCATTAAGTTTACACTTGACACTTGGGACTCCAGGAGACTTGAATTTGGAATTGTTTTCAGAGTGGATACTGTTGACCTCTATTCCAAATTAAAGATACCAAAAGGTAAGCCAATGTGCTGTGACAGTTTCATCGGGAGGGTTTTCTTGTGTCAAAACCCTCCTTATCTTCATGTTTAGATACTCATGCAGCATGGGCATTTCCTGTTGCTTGGGTCATTACACTGAGGTATGAAGGATTAGAGTATCTCGAAAGGATGGACTCCTCATTGTGAGGATGATAACATAATGGAGGGAGGAAGACAATTCTTTCTCCTTTAAAAGAAATGGGAGAGATTCTTACTTATCTGGAAAGGTTTTCCTGTGTCTACCTGGCCACTGGGGATGCCACTTCCCATTCCCTTAGCACATGCTACAGGCAAAGCAAGGGAGTTCCAAGCCTCTGATATTTAAGAGGAGGGTGGTTGAAACTTTTTAGCAGCTTGTAATTTTAATCACCCGCAGTGGCATGGACTTTACTAGACTGTTGATTATCCACCTGTCTATACATTAGAATACCCTGGAGAGCTTTTTTAAAACACCTAATGCCAATTAGTCTGGAATGGGCCTGTGGTATCTGCATTTTTTAGGAGCTTCCCAGGTAACCCTCATGTTTAACCTGGAGTGAGAACCATTGAATTGGACTCTTGGTCCATTTCTCATCTACTGAATCAGAAGTTCTTGAGGGAAGTCCCTGGTGATCTGTGTTTGCCAAGCATTGCCAGAGGTCTGATGAGAGCAAAGAATTTGCAGACTCAATATTTATTAGGTTCTCACTGTAACCCTGCTTCATGGCAGAGGGCCATGAAGATGTTTTCTCCCTTTTGCAGATGATGAATCTGTGGTTTAGAAAAATTAAATGATTCACCCAAGTTCATCTAGCCAGAAGTGAGAACTTGGGACAAGCCTTTGACCTCAGAACCCCATACCCTACAGTTGCTTAACCCATAGAATGTCAACTATATAGGTGGATGGTAGGTCTGGTTCTTGGTTAGGTTCTTAATAAGTACTTCACACTTTCATTATATTTCCATGTCCTCTTTGTGGATGGATGGCAGAGATTTCCCTAAAACTGTGCACCCCTCAGTGTCCCTCATCCCCTCTGAATGCTGATCCCCCTCTGGAAAAAGCTGACTCGGTGATGCACAGCATCCCAATGCTGACAAGCTGGGCTGCCTTGGGGCAGCAGCCACAGGCCCTCTAACTGCACTCATTGTGCTCCTGTTGTATGCAGAGTTCTGTGAGATTTAGGGATAGAAATACACAGTCTCTACTCTCAAAAGTTGTAGGACACTATCCAGAGTCAATGGAACAGGTAGAAGGAGAATTTACAGAGTATCCCATCAACTCGAAAGGATGAATTAGAAAGTCCAACTGAAATAATAGCAGGGTGCAAATGGGAATAGTCATGAGGGATGACTCAGAAGGACTGGCTAGATTTTGAGCCAGATTTGTGGTGAGAACATTCAACCAGGTAGCTTGGAAAATACATTAGAAAGCAATCAATCAATGTCAAGCATTGTCCTTAGAAATGTGGGTCTCCGGGTCCTGTGAGGATGTTTTATTGCTGGCGGAATAAAAATGATTATGTAAGGGCATGTTCAAAGTTCAGTGTGGATGCTTTGTATTTTATTTTCCTTAGCTTGGCAACCTCCACAAATAATGGTGCACAGTAGAATTAAAGGGATTTGAAAGGCTCTTCCTGGAACTCAGATCATACATACTGGTTGGGTATTTGCATCAGATTCCTTTTTATTCATTTGCTCTTTCTGCTGGTAAGCCCATGGTGTGTCCAGCACGTTGGAGGAATCTTTGATCCCATCTCAAATAAAATAGACTAATGCACATTTATTTTTGCCATTTTCATTATCACTAAATGATATGCCAAAAAACATTTCAATATAACCTCTGGAGAAAATAAAGCACTTTCCTAACTAACATCAGTCTGTCTCTTCGTAAAATGGAACCACACATTTGGAATGCTCCACTCTCCTCAAGCTACTTCAGAGCTGTGGTACATGAAGTGCCTGTCCTGGGTCTCCTTCTGGAAGAAGCTGGTCCCCAGAGCCCAAAAAAAATGATAGGAAAAGCGAAGCACAGCATAAATATGTATTGAGGAAGGTCTTACAGTTTTGTACTTTCTTTCTTTTGGTATAGTCTTGGTGCTCTTTCATTTCAACAGAAGACTGTTCCCTGTTGTTTCTATGTTAATCATGAAACTGGAAAGCTAACTCAATAGCAGAAGATATATGTGTTTAATGAATCACAACAAAGGCAAAATAGGGCCAGATTGGCCACTGGGTAGTTTAGGAAATATCATGGGGCTGGCACATTGAAGAACCAAGAAAACAAAATATAGCCTGCTCTCTGGAGGTAAAGAAATGTCCAGTGTTTCCATCATTTATTCATCCAAAAACTATTTGCCGAAGACCTCCTGTAGATGTTGGGAATAGAGCAGTGAACCACACATAAAAGTCCCTAGTGCTAAAGGGAAGATACACAAGATAAATAAGGTAGGGACTCTCCTGTCTTCCTATCTCTAAGTCTCATAATACGCTGCATACCATAGGAGCACAATGAGTGCAGTCAGAGGGCTTGTGGCTTCTGTCCCAGGGCAGCCCAGTTGCTGGGGCTAGAGACTGTGCAGCACTGAATGGGCTCTTCTCAGTAGAACTTCCCTGGGCCTCTAACTTAAAAGGTGAAGTTCAAGCTGCACCTTTAGCATTATGTGGTCACCACATGGCAATAAAGTCATTTTGCAGAATGTGGAAGCAGATGAGGCAGTAAATATGAAGATTCATCTGCGCAGGCTCCAACAAGATGGCAGCTTGGGCCCCAGTTCTTCCTGGGTGTTTGCCCTTTACCCTGATAGAATACAATTCTGGAGAATTGAGTCGGTCTCCATTGCTGTTTTATACCACTTTTCCACCATCCTTCCACCTTCCTGGATATTTTCCCTTTCTCCCTTTCTCTTTTCCTGATTTTTCTTTCTACCCACACCCACTCTTCTTCTTTTCCTGCCTTCACCATCCATGTAGAGTTTTCCACAGGCTTTGCATTCAACGTTATGCAAATTCAAAGGTGAGCAAGACTTGATCTCTGTCCTGTGGAAACTCAAAACTAGCTTGGGGAGATGAGGCCTGAACACAGGCAGGAGCTGGATGGCCCTGTCAGATGGATGGAGAGTTTAATGAAGAGACATTAAGCAAAGATGTTGACAGTGTTAGGAGAGCTGTAAGGGATGGCGAAGCACCTAGGAATTAGCCACAGAAGGAAGCCATTATATCCCCGAAGCCCAAAGGAGCAAAAGAAGGTTCTGAAACCCAGAGAAAACTATGGCCATGGAAAAGGGGCTTCCCAGCAAGAGCTGTAGCCTCATGCATTCCACACGGATGCTATCTTTCTCCTTACCCCTCTTTTCCTTTTCATTTGACCTCCTCCATTCTCTTCTTATGGCCCAAATTCAGTCTGTGTTCTCTATTGGCCCTACTTTTCTTCATCAGAAAATTCCATCCTGACCTGATAAGGTAGATGTAAGACCAAGCTCATGGCCCCTTCTTGCATTGTATAAGCCAGCATATCGAGCTTTGGTCAAGTGATGATGGAGGATTGTTTGTTTGTTTGTTTGCCTAGCTTGTCCAGCTGAGAATGTGCTAAGAATGGGCCCTGAGATCGTGAACGGAGCAGGGGAAGGAGACTGGGGACTAAATTCCAGCTGTCTCACCACTGGAAAGGTCTGCATCCAGTTTTCTCACACCTCACCATACTGAGTATTAACTTTCCCTCCAAAAAAATACAAACTTGCTTCATGTAGAGAAGGAATATACCTCCTGTTAAGTGACTCAAGTAATAATCATCCCAGAATTTTTGTTCTTCTTCATCCTGTTTATATTAAATACCACCATGCTACAGGTGCCTAGATGGCTCAGTCAGTTGAGTGGCCAACTCCTGGTTTTTTGGTGAGTCAGACTCTGAGCTGACAGTGAGGAACCTGCTTAGGATTCTCTGTCACCCTCTCTCTCTGCCCCTCCCCCCTACTCTCTCTCTCTCATTATCTCTCTCTCTCTCTCTCTCTCTCTCTCAGAAAATAAATAAACATTTTTTAAGAACCACCATGCTAGTTGAAAATGAGTTGGTCTTTACCATCTGGGATATAGAACCAGCACTATATTACTAATTCCTAATTCCTCTCTCTTGTTGGCTAGGGGTGAAGGAGAAACTCTCTCCAATCTGCCACAAACAGAAAGATGAAGAGGGAGAGAAATGCAATCAGAAGATGAAAGAATTTGAAGAGAATTTGTGACATACATTGGACTCTCTTTCACTAAATACTTTGCACCTTTAATCTTTAAAGAAATATTTACTTGTGTTGTGGGTTGAATTGCGTCCCCCTACCCATATTCATATGTTGAAGTCTTAACGTTCAGAAGGTGACCTTATTTGGAAAAAAAATAAAAAAAGTCGACCGTATTTGCAGATGTAATTAGTTAAAATGAGGTCATGCTGGGTTGGGTGGGCCCCTAACCCAGTATGACTGGTGTCCATAAAAAAAGGGAAATAGGAAAAAGGGACACAGACATGTGTGCGTGGAGAACACGACGTGAAGGTGAAGGCAGAGATGAATGTGATGCATTTACAAGCCAAGGAACAAGGATTCCCAGCAAATCTCCCAAAGCCACACAAAACGCCTGGAACAGATTGTTCCTCACAGCCCTCAGAATGAACCAACCCGGCTGACACCTTGGTCTTGGACTTCTGGCCTCCAGAGCAGAGAGACAATACGTTTCTGTTGAGTAAGCCACCAGGTTTGTGGCACTTTATTATGGCAGCCCTAGTAAATTAATATAATTTAAAACCTGGTACTTTAAATACAACCAGGAAGTATCTTGGCTGCAGAGCCATGAGTTTCCAAGTTCACCAGCATTTAGGCAGGGCTGATTTTCCAGGAAGCTGCACAGGAAGGAAAGTTCCAATTTCAGCAGCCCCCTTTGTGGAGATGGCAGGATCTGGAATGGCGAATCTTGTTAAGATGCTCCACAGCGATGATGATTATCAGGATTTGCTTATAATCCCCACTACCTCCTGTGCGGGTCCCAGAAATATTCAGGATGGAGCTTTCTAAGATACCTTGCTTCTCATAGCCAGGCAACCAGGAGGGTAGTTACTAAGATTAACAAGACTATGGTTATACTTAACATAGATAAAACCTGAAAAACTCAGATAACTTAAAACTTGTAATATTATGTAAAATCTCAGCCACTGGTGTTCACTTACAAACACATATTAATGCAAATCACATCTGTAAGTCAGACTATAATGAAACTCTTGGCAACCTAAATGATTGACGTTTTCTGTTGCTTAAAATAATAAGAAGTGATTGAGTCCCCAAATCTAATCCTGTCTTCTCTTTGCCTGGAATCTTAAGGTCAAGTTGATTGTCCTAGACTTCCAGATTCATAGGTTCCAACTATAATGACCCTTGTCAAATAATGCTATGCATTTCTAAATACTTATACAAGTAGATTTTTTTAAAAAGCTATAGGCTCACGTTTACCCATACAAGTTAAAAGAGAGGAGTTGGTATATATCACGATAAAAAAGAAAGGGGAGGGCAGATAGAAACCAGAGAATATAAGAAATCCAAAGAACAAAGCACAGGGAAGCCCAGAGCAAAAACAGACAATAACTTACAAGCAGAAGACAAATTAATAGGAAGAAATCAAAAGAGATGAGACAAAAGAGGCTATTAGAGGTCCTACAGGATTGCTTTTTGAATTCCTGGCAAACATTACATATATCTCCCAAGAAACTCATCTATAAAATGGTTCATGTCAACTACATTTGGGTATGACCAGCATGGGAACAATAAAAGGCACACAAATCAAAATTACACCGTTTCCTAAACATGCTTTATTGTAAATTTTATATTTAATTACATTGAGTTTTGACACATGCAGAATTCCATCAAAATGTTTTTGTATAATTTCCTGGGAAGTACACTTACCATAAACTATGTTTGGCTAACCTTGAAGGAACTGTTCTCTGAGTCTGCTTGCTTGAGCTCCTCAGATCAGAGCTGCAGCCTGGAACACAGTGTGGGGCTGGGATGAAATCAGTGATAGGGTTGGCAGGTGCTCAGCCAGACTTGGACTGAATATTTCAAATAATCGCCTGTATATTACTCTATAAGCTTCTGCAATTTTGACTTCAATGAATTTTTACATTTTAAACACGTTTAAAGTTCACACACCTTTAGTTTTTACACAGAGGCTCAAACTGGATCCAAGGGTTTTGGGGTGGTTTTTGTTGCTGTTGTTTTCTGTTTTGGTTGTTTTGTTTTGTTTCCTTCCTTCCTTCCTTCCTTCCTTCCTCTTTCTTTCTTTCTTTCTTTCTTTCTTTCTTTCTTTCTTTCCTGCTATTGCTATGAGAAGCTGCAGGACTTATTTTCAGTTCCATCATCATCACTGAACAGCAGTGCCTGGGACCAATCTTCCTGGACCCCAGCTAAATGTGCACTGTGGCACAACTCAGATGTTAGCCACATTTAGTCCTTTGACTGTGGATAGCCCCATGTACTCCACTGGCCTTGCGAACTTCTGAGCCAACCCCAGACACCTCAGCCCCTGCTTCTCTGCAGACATGAAGGCTGTACATCATAAAGGAGCTGGTCCAGATCACAGAATCACTTATGGAATTCAAATTCTGAGCTATTCTCTATTAACTGACAGACTGTGCTGACACTTGAAACAAACATATACCACTAATCAAATGCACAGATGTGTAGAATATTGTCTTGGTGCTTACCAAAAACGAGTGCATATTTTAACAAGTCTTTAAATATCTTACCTACAGGAAGTGATAGGAGGGGAAAAAGTGTGGCCAATATGATCGATATTCTACTATTATTAGCAACATACTAACCAGAAGTCATTTTCTCTGTTGTGTCACAATGGAGTTAGTGATGTTTTGGTTTACATTTCTTAATATGAGGGGTGGCTTAAGTTTGAGATTTAAGGGCTAAAGGATTTTATAGGGTTTTTTTTTAAAGTTTATTTATTTTGAGAGAGAGAGAGAGAGAGAGAGAGAGAGAGAGAGAATGAGTTGGGGAGGAGGAGAGAGAGGGAAAGAGACAGAATCCCAGCCAGGTTCTGCACTATCAGCGCAGACCCGACTTGGGACTCAAACTCACAAACCTGTGATATCATGACCTGAGCAAAAATTAAGAGTAGGTCGCTTAACCGACTGAGCCACCCGGGCACACCAAGGGTTTTGTAGGTTTTAAGAGATTTTTTTTCCTCTCTCTCACTTCCCCCAGCTCATTTTTACCTCTGTAATGTTCCCACTTCATTAATCCTTCCCCTGCAGCTTGAATATCCAGGGGAATGAGATGAGCAGGTGGGTGTGGAGGGGGGATCCAAATTTGGAACAGTGGCTTGAAAGCCCAGTGTCCTACACCCAGATATTTAACAACAGAGCAAACTTCCTCATTCCCAATTGCTTGCTCATTCCATTTGTCACTCTGAATTGATTATCTGTAATCATCATAATAATGATAATACTTTATAATTTAAAGTGTTTCTGGACACAGTATCTTCTTTAAGACCCTCAGCCCCATGAGTTAGGCTCATAGCATTAACCATAAGCCATAGCATTTCAACAGAGGTCTAAATGGAAGATGTGTAGAAAGAAAAAGCATGCTTAAGAGCTGGCACACAGCAGACCAGAGCCAAGGTACAGCTGTCACTCTGAGTGTAGAGAATTGGGTGTTGGTTCATTTACTGACCTTGCATACAGCAAGCTCTTCCTGAGAGCTGTCCTCTCAGTGTTTGGCACACTTTGGGTTCAGAATGCTCGTGACATTGGTTCTTAAGACACAGGTTTCTCCCGCCTGCCACCACCTACATACCCATGAATATTCTTTTCCTTGTTCCTTCAAAGGGCTACTCTGTAGATGAATGACAGGCCTCTACTACCACCACTTCCAGTGCCACAGTTTCACACCTCTGTGCTTTGTACCCTTCTGTCTACTCTTCTTTCTTTTTCCTTGTTTCCTCTTGCTTCTCTGAGTCCTTCTGCTTCCTGCTCATGTGATCACAGGTAAGTTATTTTACGTCTCTGTGCCTTAGTTCTCCCATATGTAAAAGGGGATGATATTAACACAATCAACTTCCTAGGATAGGTAGGAGGGTTGAATAAGTTACTACTTTAAAACAGGTATTTACTCTATATTAAACATTCAATAAGTATTAGTTATTGTTATTGTTGTTCCATGTTGTATACCATATAGAGACATTTCCTTCGGGTTGGTTGGTGAGTTAACCAAAAAACCACTTGTGGAGGATAGTCCTTCCATAGCTTCTAATGTGGAATCTGGGGCTGCTTTTTGTTATTTTCTTTCTCTGCTAAGTTCCTTCCTTATTTTGCTGTTATTAACTGGGGCCTTGTTTGGGTTGCCAGAAGCCTGGTTTTTGAATGTAGTTTTCCTGAAGTAATAGGAGAAGACATTTATTGCCGTGACTGCATTACTTGGACCCTAAAGAGTCCCATTCACTTTATTTTTTTTCAATATATGAAATTTATTGTCAAATTGGCTTCCATACAACACCCAGTGCTCATGCCCTTCTCAATACCCATCACCCACCCTCCCCTCCCTCCCACCCCCCCATCAACCCTCAGTTTGTTCTCAGTTTTTAAGAGTCTCTTATGCTTTGAGTCCCATTCACTTTATAAAAATTTTTTTTTCAACGTTTATTTATTTTTGGGACAGAGAGAGACAGAGCATGAACGGGGGAGGGGCAGAGAGAGAGGGAGACACAGAATCGGAAACAGGCTCCAGGCTCTGAGCCATCAGCCCAGAGCCCGACGCGGGGCTCGAACTCACGGACCGCGAGATCGTGACCTGGCTGAAGTCGGACGCTTAACCGACTGCGCCACCCAGGCGCCCCGAGTCCCATTCACTTTAAATGATGAACAGAGAATGTGTCATAGCTGGAGAAAATTTGATACAGAAGCCCCAACATGATTAAAAGTTTGGGAAATAAAATTTGTGAATGCACCCAAGGTCCTATGGTCTTGAGAAGAGAAAGTTGAGGGGAGGTTTGATTACTGCCTCTAAATACTTCTGTATTTATTAAGAAAGGGATACTAATTGGCTTCTCTGTTGAGGCTCAGATGAGAAAGAAGTCAATGTTTGGTTTTTTTTTTGTTTTTTGGTTTTTTTTTAATGTTTATTTATTTTTGAGACAGAGAGAGACAGAGCATGAACGGGGGAGGCTCAGAGAGAGGGAGACACAGAATCTGAAACAGGCTCCAGGCTCCGAGCTGTCAGCACAGAGCCCGACGCGGGGCTTGAACTCACGGACCGCGAGATCATGACCTGAGCCGAAGTCGGCCACTTAACCGACTGAGCCACCCAGGCGCCCCTCAATGTTTGTTTTTTAAGGCATTCTCAGTTCTGGGATCCAGAAGAAGAGTCATGATTACATTTACATTCCCACCTAATCACTCCAACTGTAGTTCTAATTTTACCTCCTTCTTGAAGACTTCTTAAATCCTTATCAATGTCTAGTATATTTTGTATCATGCCTTTAACAGTTCGCCTCCCCCATTATATGGTAAGCTCTCCAACTGGGTCTAATTCATTGATGAAACCAAACAATTCACATTGTTCTTTGAACTAGTAAATGCTTGGTACAAATGTGTTCAATTAACCCACAGTTATAACCTGGATGTTCCTAGGCTTTGCCAGCCTAAGTACCTACCCAAACTCTGCATATTTCTAAGAAAAGCTTGTCTTAGGGACTGACCTTCGGCCAACTCTTGGGAGATAACTTCTAAGCCCTCAGAATATTTTCCCTAAGAGTGTTTTTATATGCCTGAAGACCTGGGCCATGCTGTACCAGTTTGACCAAATAGTTTAAGCTAGGACATATGATTTATGGTAAATTCTCCATGTGCCTTTTTGCTTTGCTGATTTTCATCTGTATTCTTTTGTTGTAATAAGCCATACCCATAAATATAACAGCTTTCCTTAGTCCTATGAGTCCTTTTAGTGAATCATTAAACCTGAAGGATGGTTTTTAGGGACCACCTCCAACAGTTTCCTATTACTGCTATAAGAAATTACAATTTAATGGCTTTAAGCAACACAAATTTATTCCCTTACAGTTTTGGAGGTTATGGAAATAAAATGGGTCAGCAGGGCCACCTTCCTTCTGAAGACTCAAGGGAGAATCTATTTCCTTCCCTGTTCTAGTATCTAGAGGCTGTCTGCGTTCTTTCACTCATAGCCTTGTCTTCTATCGAGTTCAGCATTATAGCAACTCCCATCTCTTTCTCTCTGCTTTCATCATCACATTGCCTTTTATTCTTCCTCTGATCCTCCTGCCTCCTTCTTATAAGAACCCCTGTGACTATATTGGAACAACCCAGCTACCAAGACAATCTCCCCAACTCAAGATCCCTAACTTAATCACTTCTGCACAGTCCCCTTTTCCATGTAAGGTGACAGATTCACAGATTCCAGGGATTAGGATGTAGACATCTTTGGGGTTGGTGTTATTCATCCTGCCATAACACCACACAAAGGCCAACATTACAATGGCTCTCCATTTCCCTACTTGCTGGGCAACTGTGAGACCTATCTCCCCACCTCTTCCCCTACCCAAGGAGCTGGCCCAGATATTTCTTGGAAATATTTCTTGGAATCCTTGGGGATATCTTTCATATTTTGCCTCCAGTACCTCTTCTTGGGTTGGGGAGCAAAGGGAGAGTGCAGAGAGTACCTCTCTGAGGACAGTAGAGCTTGTGTCTTCTTGGAGGATGCTGATTTCCAGCTACTCTCATGGATTGCTTTAGAAGAGAAGGCATTCGGGGCGCCTGGGTGGCTCAGTCGGTTAAGCGTCTGACTTCGGCTCAGGTCATGATCGCGCGGTTCGTGAGTTCAAGCCCCGCGTCGGGCTCTGTGCTGATGGCTCAGAGCCTGGAGCCTGTTTCGGATTCTGTGTCTCCCTCTCTCTGACCCTCCCCGTTCATGCTCTGTCTCTCTCTGTCTCAAAAATAAATAAACGTTAAAAAAAAATAAAAAATAAATAAATAAAAGAAGAGAAGGCATTCAAAGCAGTTGTTTTTAAGTTGCAGTCTTAAGGAGCACCACCACCAGATTCATCTAGAAAATTTGATAAGTTGGATAATCCTGGCTGCACCTTCAATCCATGAAATGAAATTTTGTGTGTGTGTATGTGTGAGCACATGTGTGTGATTTGCTTTTAAAAGTCTGTTTAAAAACAAGCTCATTCCTGAAATAATAACTCATAAGAAAACTTACGAGTTTTCATAAAGTTTGAGATTATTTGGCTTAAAAAATAGCACTAGCATCATGGAGAAAAGCAAAACATCTCTTTTCTTTTGTCTCCCAGAAAAAAATGTTTCACCCTCACCTTCCTAAGCATGTGTTTTTTGTTTTTTTTTGGAGGGGGGGTCCATTTCCCCAGAGCACCCCCTGAAGCCTGAATTAATGTAAAGCTCTAAATCTGGTCATCACTACCATCATCGATTTATGCCAGATTCTCCCAAACTATTAATATTGGCTTGAAAAATCCTCCTTTCTCACAGCACTCTAGGGCATGTACTTAATCTTTTAATAAGTCAAATAAAAATATTTCTAAAATGGTATAATTCTGAGGTAACTGGAGATATCCCAGAATACTACAAAACCAAGGCAGGCAATCACCAGTTCAAGTAATCTGCTGAGCATGAAAATAAGTTGGTATAAAGTTAAATAAGGAGTCAACTGTAGGGTTGTGAACCTCATTATCACTGCCTTGACACAGAGTTTACCAGGTTGTGGGCACATTGGAAAAGGACATATGCAGTCTTCAAACTGGTCCTGATTTATCTGCTTACTTACCTGTATCACAACAAAAGAAACTTGGGAATTGTGGTCCTGCTGCTCAAAACCCTTGAAGATAATCAATCTTTGGGGAAAGGGCCAAAGAATATTTGGGTCCTTTTTGCTGGTATAACCCTGGCTATGTCTACTTCCACATATTATGCCCAGGGCACAAGAGATTCAATGTTGTGGGTCATTTAAATTGTGCAGCTGGGTCACCAGGCATTTAATCCTGGAGAAGGGTGAAGCAAACACTTATTAATATAGCCTAAGATGTAAGTGGCCTACCACCGATATTTTGAACAACTAAAGACATGCCCATGATTTGACCTCTATGTTAAAACACACTAACAAAAAAAACTACTTAAGCTTTTTTTATTTGTTCTACTTTTCCAGAAATCAAGCTTTTATGTTCATGGTAGCCAGTTTTGAGATAGCTTCAAGTTTTACTTTTGTGAGTGACTCTCCCTTCACACAGTTCCTGTGAGGGAACCCCGCCTCCAGTTGCCAGGCTATCATGTTGGACAATTTTGCTGTGTTTTTAAAGAGCTTACAAAAGAAAATTATGCTTGTCAGTACGTAAACTCTTGCTATAAGGAGACGCTTTGTGAATTGAAAGCCTTGCCTTCAGAATTCTCAAAATGATGGCAAATTTAGCCAAATTGGGCAAAAGTGAATCAGGTTTCACAAATTTAGGAATGTTTATTTAAATCTTTAAAACATATGTTGCCACAGCTGTGTTTAGCATAAAATTATGATGAAAATAATCCTAATGAAAATGACGGCATATTTATATAATGCCTTCCATCCAACAAGCGCCAAACCCGCTACACAACTGATCTCATTAGGCCTGACTAAATCCCTTTGAGCTACAACATAAATATTAGTTCCAATTTGCAGATGAAGAAATTGGGACACAGGCAAGATTATTTACAGCTAAGTAGATTAAGTTATAACCAGCCCGACTCGCCCATCTGTGGAATAAGTTACAATTTAGTCAGAGACCCTGAAAGGGGGACGGATGAGGGAAAGGCATCCTTTCCTCTAAGTTCCCTATGTGGCTTGCCTGTCCTGGCATTGGGGGAAGGAGGGAAGGAAGAGTATAATACCAGAGATTTTTTTATGCAATATTCTTTCTAGGAATTCACTGTGTGGATCTATGAGAAGATATTATCTTTTCAAAACATGCCAGTGAGGGTAAGAGTTGAGAAGGTGGCAGAAAGTCTTACATCTTGGGTTTCATTGATGGGAAACACAAGGCATAGGAAGGAAGAAGCTAATTTGGCACCCTATACAGTGGAGTCAGGGTCAGGAGTCACCATTACCATTCAACTCTCTGTCTTTTTGAAATGTTAGGATTTGGTAAGAACTTTTTACAAAATGCCCATGGTAGGCTCAAATACTTTAACTTGGTCTATGGAATGTTGTCTTTCCCTAAATCCAGATTTTCCTTACATAACAGAGTTAACCCAAGCATTCAAGCAGATTGCAGTTTAGTTCCTACAAAAGTCCCCCTGGGTTTCTGCCAGCTAATGGCTAATTCCTGCATGTCCCCTCCTTCTGCAAGGAGCTGTGAGATCATTACCTTACTGTGTGTGATTCAAATAGCTAATTTAAGAACCTGCATAGCACCTGAACACTAGAGATTTTACCAAAGTACTAATTTTGTCTCCACTTTCAGCAACACATTTTGAATTACAGTTTAAAGTAGAAAACAAACCTTTGCTTAATCTCTGCCAATCAGTATTGATGTTAGGTATGTGCTTTCCAAATTCAATTAAAAAAAAAAAAGCAAAAACAAAAACAAAACAAAAACAAAAACAAAAACAAAAACCTGCCTTCCTTCTATTCAGAAAAAAATTCCATGAAGCCATTTTTGCCAAAACTTGAATTTAAGTCTGCCCAGGAAAAGCCATTCTCTAGAAACAGAGGGGGGAAGAAAACCGTTTGGATGTCTTACAGACTTTATCTAAATTTGAATTCTCAGAGTGCCACACTATATTTAATTTTAGTAAAAATGTAGTCAGCCATTCGTGGAATGAGGCTCTTATTTCCATATTCCTTTCCCAAGGAGGTGGGCTGGGGATAATCTAGCCTTTTGCCACAGAATGGTCCCTGTTCCCACCCTGCCTTGATAATTGGTTCACTAGGTATGTGACCTAGGCAAAGCCACTCAGCCTTCCTGAATGTCAGCGTTCTCATATGTAAAATGGAGATAAAATTGTAGTGAAGTTTAAACAACACAGAGCTTGCCCAAAGTAGGCTCTAAATGAATGATTTCCTTAACTATCCTCTTTCCAGCCACCAACCCTCTTCAAAATCTATAAAGATTTACAAAATCAGTGTATATTTTACCTATGGGTTGTGTGCATGTGTATGTGTGTGTCTGGACTAGGTACACCAAAACATCAATAGCAGTTATCTCTGAGAAGTAGAAGAATAAATAATTTTCACTTTCTCCTTTATACTTTTCTGACTTTCTAAACTCACCGTCATTTATAATGAAGATGTACAGTTTGAGAAATTTTAGAAAACTAATTTTTAGAAAATCACTGTGCAGACCTATCTTCTTTGAGAAAAACAAATCAAGTTATAAATATTTATAGTTTTTTTTTAAAAAAAGCCTAGAAATGGCTAACCCAATTTTTTCCAATATTATATGAAAAGAAATTGAGGCCCCAAGAGATAATTGCATCCAAAGCTTCCAAGTTGAACTAAGGCTGGATCCCACTTCTTAGTGTAACAGGATACCCTAGAGCTCTCCAGCCCAGGAGTATAAATGAGGCGGCAATTTGACCTTAAGAGTCCTGTTTAATACCTCTATCTGTCACTTGGAAGGCTGCAGCCCTCCCTCTCCCTTTCTTTTTTATGGTTCTATTCAATGTGTACCCTGCTCATTGAGTCCACTGATCTGCACAGATTTGTATAGGTAAAGTTAACTGATCTCTGTATAATAGTGGTCACTAAATTATTTGACATGTGTAAAGCTTATATTAGGGGCCTTGCCATCACACTTTCTCAGGGTCCCAAAGATGGGTGGCTGAGAAGCAGGGATGTGTCTAGAGTGAAATGAATGAGGCACTTACCCCAGGTACCAAATTTGAGGGGATGCCACGAAGTTCAGTAAACAAGATAAATAATATTTTAGTGGAATATTTTTAAAAATCAAAATTAATAAAAAATAGTAAATTTTTTAAATAAAGACAGTGCGATACAATGTTATACATGCAACAATGTGAATGAAACTAGAGCGTATTACGCTAAGCGAAATAAGTCATGCAGAGAAAGAAGAAATCACATGATTTCACCCATATGTGGAATTTAAGAAACACAACAGATGAACATAGGGGAAGGGAAGGAAAAATAAGATAAAAACAGAGAGGGAGGCAAACCATAAGAGACTCAAATACAGAGAACAAACTGGGGGTTGCTGGAGGGAGGTGGGTGGGGGGATGAGCTAAATGGGTGATGGGCATTAGGAGGGCACTTTTGGGGATGAGCACTGGGTGTTATATGTAAGTGATGAGTCACTGGGTTCTACTCCTGAAACCAATATTACACTGTATGTTAACTAACTTCAGTTTAAAATAAATAAATAAATAAATAAATAAACAAACAAACAAACAAATAAATAAGTTATACATGTTGGTCTTTATCTCTGATCCCTGGCAAAGAGTTCCTAAAACCCTTGGAATTTCCTGAGTGACAGGAGGATTATATATTATTCATAATGAGCCTACTTCAACCATACCTGAGTTTATCCTAATGAAGTGACTCTTGGCTGGGCCCTAAAAGATTTCATAATGAAGCTTGTCACCGGAGGAACCAATATGTGATTAGAGGGTTGAAACTTTCAGCTCCACCTCCCAGCTTCCAGGGAGGGGAGAGGGGTGAACACTGAGTCCAATCATCAATGGTCAATCAATCATGGCTACCTAATGAATCCTCCATAAGGACTCCTAAAAGATGTGGTTTGGGGAGCTTCCTAGTAGACAAACATGTGGAAGGGTGCTGGCATGCCCCGAGAAAGCATAGAAGCTTTGCACTCTCTGCCCCAATACCCTATGCATTTCTTTCATTTGGCTGTTTCTGAGTGTATCTTTTATAATAAACCAGTAATAGTAAATAAAGCACACTCCTGAGTTCTGCCAGTAATTCTAATGAATTATGGAATCTCAGGAGGGAGTTGTGGGAACCCTTGAATTGGTAGTTAGCAGGCAGAAGTGTGGGTAAGTTGGCTACCCCATTTGCAGCTGGCATCTCAAGTGGGGCAGTCTTGTGGGTCTGAGCCATTGACCTGTGGGGTGTGCACTATCGCCAGGAGTTAGTGTCAGAATTGAGTTGAATTGAATTGTTGGACACTCAATTGGTGTTGGAAAATTGGAGAACTGGTGTGTAAAAAATGACAAGTATTTGGTGTCAGAGGGGAAAGAAAAAGCATACATTTCATGTCAGAAGTGATGTTAAAAAAAACACAGATAAAATCAGTAACAATACTGTGCCAGGCCATATTAGAGTCAAAGGCAAGAGGAAGGACATTAATAATGATCCAACCTTAATTTAAAATTTTGATATTATGAATGATTGGCATCAATTTTTATTTTTTAAAAATATTGTACTAAAATATTTACCTTGATTACTGAGTTTCTTGGCTAATTAAATGAATAAATAAAATAAACAAATGAATAAATAAAATACGGTTACAGTAATCAAAGAGTCTGTAATGGAAGCAAACATTAGGCTCTGGATTTCGTTCTTTTTTTTTTTTTTTTAATGTTTACATATTTTGAGAGAGATGGAGAGCGTGTGTGAGCAAGGGAGGGGCAGAGAGAAAGGGAGAGAGAATCCCAAGCAGGCACTGTCAGCACAGAGCCCAATGTGGGGCTTGAACTCACGTACCATGAGATCATGATCTGAGCTGAAATTAAGAGTTAGACATTTAATTGACTGATCCACCCCTGTATCCCTAGGCTCTGGATTTCTTATCTGAGTGAGTAGCCATGGAGAATGAGCTGCTTCAAAATTAAGTAAATGCCCTCTTCCAAGATAAAATCCCAGAGCTTTTCTCATTTGTTGACTGTCCCAGTTTCTTGAAATCTAGAATCAAGACAGTAGCAATCTAACAACTATCACCACTAAAATGCAAAGGACTCGAGTCCTGGCAGGATCTTCACTGGAGATGGTCACAGCTGGGCCCAGCACACAGAACTGAACAGGCTGTGGGTCTTAGAGCTCACTCAGGGGGTGGCCAGCAAGCAGCCCCATGGGGACAGCAAGGCTAGAAAAGGAGTCCAGAGTAGGATCCAGAGGAAATGGACCAGATAGTCCCAGGTTCCCGCCACAAGAGGCAGACATCAACCCATGGTGACACAGGTGATAGTGGCCCTGGTTAATTCCTTGTTAGAGCCTTAAAGGAATCAACTTTAAAAAGAGCAATTCAGATTCCATCATATACATGGTTTTAGCATCAACCTTTGGCAAAAAAGTTAAAATGCTATATTTCTTCCTTGTGCTTCACATAATACATGGTTTTAGATTCCTGGACCTTTAATATAAGCTTCAAATTTCTTATCAGCAACATGGGAACACCACAGCTTTTCTAAAACTCAGGGCACCAGATGTGCTAGAAGTTCAAGTGGGCTCTGTGAAACCACTGTTTTTAGGCAGCTTGGAGCAACGGCCGACAGGACTGATAGCAATGGAATTCTATTAGTCAAAACTGAGGGTCTACAAAGAGCATCACATTTTCAATTGGAGGCCAATTGTTTTCCCAAACAATTGGGATTTTGGACTTTGGATTTTGTCAACTGAAAGATTTTTTTGTTCATACTCCACTCAAAAGGGTCCTTTGAAATAGCTTACCTGGTCTCCACAGCCACTTTGGATACTTTTGGAGCATCAGAAGTAATAAAATTCACCAAATTTCATCACACTCGGTGACAACTTTATTTGATAGGTTCTCGTTTTTGTTTAAACTATCCTTACATGAGTTTTCTTTTCTTTCTATATTTTATGGTATCTTTAGGATGGCTCTGCAATTTGTAAACTATTATCTTTTCTTTTTTTTAGGTTGTGATGTTGCTGCTCTCTTTAGGTTTGACTTTCATTTTGCTTTATGTTGGTGTTGGTTAGGGGAGAAAGGATACAACAGCACTCTTCCACTCAAAATTTGCAATTATTTATATCTCAGTCCCTTCATTGACAGAGATGGGGAAATGAGTCCTTTAGAAGTTAAGGACTTAACCAGTGTCACCCAGCTGGTTGGCGGCAGAGGCAGGGATGGGGACTCAGCTGCCCAGCACTGCTCTCATGAAACCACACAAATTTTGCCTTTAAGCAAAGTCCATAGGACACCTACTGAAAGAACCAGAGTTGTTGCAGGTGTTAAATACCACCCTCCTTAGCATGCTATGAGATTCCTGAAAGCTTACCTGGAGCCTGGAATAGGGGCAAAAGGCATGGACCTTAAGTGATTGCTACTTATACAAGGAGCAGCTGGTGAGACCTAGTCTTCTTCTGTCTGTCAGACCTTACTGCTCCAGTGACTTCTGGGAAGTTCCACCCCCAAGTCTGCTCCATGAATCAATGAGGGCCCCTCAACATCCTCTAAAGACACCCATTGTCCTTCTCTACTAGTACGCTTTGGCTCCAAAGCATTGCCCACAAGCACTGCACCCCACATCCATCCCCTTCCCGGTCCCTAGGAAGACACTCTTCTCCCTGACTCCAGACCAGCTACTGCCCTCACGTCAACATGCTGGCCTCCATCTCCTACCAAAGGTGATCCCACTTCATCTCCATCACAGGGCCAAATATGTAAAAGCTTTTTGTTTCCTGGAAGTCACGTAAAGCAATGCAAGCAATGTTAGCCTAGTTGTGAAAAGACACACTGGTCTTTTATTTCTTATAAGTCACTGTTCTCAAAGGTCTTGCTTTCTCCTGAGGTATTTTCAAAGAGGAGACTGCACTCCATGGGGGTCTCTCTCACAGCCCTCTCTCTCATTCATTCTGCAGAAATCTCCCTCCCTATGTGGGCATCCCCAGAAGACTTCC
Source organism: Lynx canadensis (assembly GCF_007474595.2). NCBI lineage: Eukaryota > Metazoa > Chordata > Mammalia > Carnivora > Felidae > Lynx > Lynx canadensis. The sequence goes on from NC_044306.2 coordinate 73,673,739, forward strand.
TAGCCAACCCTCCCCTCAACTCACTCTTTCCCCAAACCCCAAGTGTTACCCCTTCAGTAGGCGTCTATAGCCCTGGGCTTTAGTGATCTCCATTCAGTACTATAAAAATCCATCCAAGCAGAAACACATACCATCTTGATCAGTTCCAAGAAATGGGAGCACAGAGGAAAACATTGGAAGGATAAGTGATTTAAATTTCCTAGTCATGTTTGGCTGATGCTCATGGGGAGAACAGATTCTTACGCATTATAGGGAAAAACATGTGAAAAGCATTACTCAAGAGCTTTAAATTTCTTTATGCTAAAAGCTTTATGCTTTAATCTTTATTTTAAAGCTATCATATCCAAGGCAATAAATTACACAGAAGAGTTTAATGATGGGCATTTTTCCCCTGGTTGCCTTAAAAATAAGGTCAATTTGTTTTTTAAAATTCTTACTTTATGAAATAGAAGACTACACTGGATCTGCTTGCTCCCTTCCCTCCTGTACTAGTTTCCTTTGGCCCCTGTAACAAATTACCAGAAACTTAGCGGCTTAAAAGAACACAAATTTATTGTTTTACAGCTTTGGAGTTCGGAAATCATAAAATCAAGGTGTCAGCAGGGCACATTCCTTCTGGAGGCTCTAAGGGAGAATCTGTTTCCTTGCCTTCTCCAGCTTCTAGAAGCCTCCTGCATTCCTTGGCTCTTGGCCTCCTCCTGACATCACTCCTCTTGCCATCTCTGCTTTCATCTTCCCATCTTCTCTGACTCTGACTCTCCTGCCTCCCTCTTTCACTTATGAGGATCCTTGTGATGATATTGGGTCCACCTGCATAATTCCAGATAATCTCCCCATCTCAAGATCCTTAGCTTAATCATATCTACAAAGCCCCTTTGCCACGTAAGGTAACATCAAGTCCTGGGGATTGGGATGTGGACATCTTTGGAGGCAGTTATTCAGCTTCCCACACTCCTTTAATCATCTGACCTCAGCTTGACTTCCCTGACTTTGCACTCACACCTCTCGTGTCATCCTGGCCTCTGGCCCTTCTGGTCCCAGGCCAGACACCAGAACCATGGTCCTGAGCAGCCCTCCACCTGGGAGCTCTCAGGCTTACTCCCTTAGCAACTCCAGGCCTTTACTTTGTCATCCCCTCCTCAATGAACCTCTTCTGATCACTTTATTTATAGGTTCATTTCCTGTCTCATCTCCAGACATTTGCTGTCCCCTTCCCTAATTTATTTTTCTTCATGGTAATTATCATCATCTAACACATTATATATTTTACTCATTTACTTTTTTTTTATTTCCTCTTTCACTTCTCTCAAATTTAGGCTCCATGAGGGCAAGGATGTCTTTCTTATTTTTTTTTTTCTGCTAAATCTTTGGACTTACAAAAGTGTCTGGCACATAATAGGCCTTCATTAAATGCTGGTTAAATGAATATGGCTGGGTCATTCATTTATTAAAGAATCTCCCAACTCTGTATCTTTATGTTTTATGTCTTGGGCTGGTTAAACTCTGGATAAAACAGTTATCCAAATTCCTGCAGAGCCAGGGTCTGGCTGCCCAGTGAGTTCAAGGAGCCCATTGGAGGAAGAGGTCTGGGTCCTTGCTAACCAGCACACATACATTCACTTAATCCTCAGTTGTGTAAGATACTCTCCATTTTCCCTCCCCAGGAACCTCCTTTGTTCAGTTGGGTGAGAGAAGGGCAGTCTCCAGGCTGAGTGTAGTGGGAGAGAGGATTTGGGGCCCAATTGCTGTTGAAATAGACTTTCCACCAATCCTTCGTATCTTCGATGCATCTCACCCTTGCTTCCAGGGGTACCAGGAGCTGTCAGTGCCTGAGGCTCTGGAGGACTCTGCACTAGGGGTTTTGTGGAATCCTTGTTACCTACTATTGTCCACTTTTTAAAAAATCTTGTACCGCTCATTCCATTGCTTTCCAACCTCGTAAGCTGTTATCCCTTCCTTAGGTGTTTATGCCTTTAACCAAATCCTTTTACTATTATTTTATTTGGGTTTTAGGAGGAGTAATAGTAGATGTAGTCCATCCCATTACCTTTATTAGAAATATCCCATATTTTCCTACTGTTTTGGGGTCTGGGGATCAATACATTGACCCGTTGTGTACTTCGCGCGTGCAGGTTTATTGGGTACTTAACTTGAATTTTAGAAGAAACGTGTTCCAAATTATACCCAAGGTGGTATTAGGCACACTTTCATTTATGAATGACACCTCACCATTGAATATCTCTTTAAGTTACACGGAGCATTTTAAAAAATTATCTCACTTAATCTTGTGAGGTAGACAACGATCTAAGACTTAGAAGAATTAAGTACCAATATGCCCAAGATCAACACAGCTAGTCAGTGGTGGGCCAGCTCTCATACATGTCTTCTGGCTTCTGACTGTAGCATGTGGTCTCTCTCTTTGTCCTTTTGCCTTTCTTTTTACAAAGAAAACAAATTAGGAAAATGTGTAATGTGTAACTTTTCATAAATGTGACATAGCACAGAAAGCTTGCTGAAAAAAAACTAGTCACATTCCTGAAATGTGAATCCTGGAAACCTCCCCACTCTGGTCCTGCTCAGGGAAGACATTTTGTTAGCCTGGCGGGATGGCCATATCAGTCGGGGCTCAACTAAAATGTGCTGTCGGGACGCCCATTCCACACCAGGGCCTGTCGGTGATCTGGCTCACGCTGATAGCCTTCCCACTTGGTCTCTGTGGTTCTTCCCTGGCCTCAGAAATTTCTGAAGTCTCACAGAAAGCATCTCCCTCTGGTCCCCACGATGCTCTCACATCTTTGCTCCCTTAAGGAGATCTGCACATATGTTTCCCATGACTGTGAACTATGAGAAGTTGTCAGGGCCTTTCAATCACTATAACGGCCTATAAAAGCTCGCTGTATTTTCAGTTTTACTAAATATTTCTATAATTCAAAAATTATGGAAATGGATAATGTTTCTGTTCTTTGGGAATATATTTAACAGCTGTGTGCATACCAGATGCAAATGAATACATAGAAATAAATTGTGCATTTTATAGACTACACTTCTTATTACCCGCCTTCCTCTTTAGACACCTCAGGCTCTGCTCCTGCCAGAATGGCAAAGGTGCCGAAGCACTTTACAAAAGACAGTTTGGTTCTTAGTTCTCCCAAGAGAAGAGAGGACGTCCATCCAACCAATATGTGAACAAAAGCATGACTCCTCCTACCTAAGCTGGTGCTTCTCCAGTTGAGAAGCAACTTGCTAAAGGTGATCCCAGCATTAGAGATGGCGGTAAGTTACCAGCCTTCCCTATTCCAGTTTCCACATTTGTAAAATGGACATACTGAACCAACAGAGTTACTCATGATTCAATGTGGCAAATTAGGTTCCCAATAAATAGATCAGTAATCGTGTGGTGGACAGCTATAATGCTTTTTTGACTGCCCAACCTCTGAATCTTTAGCCAAAAAGGCCAGTCTTTGCTCTTCCTAACCTCTGGCAATTCCTGCTCTGTATGATTTGAAAATGGGCCAATTGCTTATTGCAATCTGAGTTTGAATCTGAGGCAAGTGAGACAAAAAACAAGGGCAACTGCAGAGCTCTGGTAGAGCAGAGGCCTCCAGGTCCACTCCTGCCCACAGGGTGGGGTCCAGCGCTCACCGGCAGTGGCTGCAGTACCCGACCAGGCCATTTCCCTGTGCACCCCTTCTTGCTTCCTCTTCCATTTCTGAGTTGGTTTTGCTGGCCTTCCTACTATTCTGTGAACTACTCAGTAGCTCTCTCTAATAAACTCATTTTGGTATAAGATAACTTAAAATAGACAACTTCTCTTGTTTATAATTAAGAGCACTGACTATTAGGCAACACAACTTTGTTCTCTACCCTTCTAGAGTTTGAGGGACCCTACCTTGTGCATCACAGGGAAGTTCCAAGGACATTATGGAGATCAAAGCAGAGATTCTCTGGAAAGCTGCTTGGTGGAAACCAACCATAGGTCTTATGAAGCGGGTTTACCTCTTCCTGGTCTCCCTTCTGTCTTGTCCTTCATACTGCAATTCTCTAGCTTGTCAAGGCAACAACCAAGCTGAGAATGAGTCCTGAACAGTCAAGAGGATTAAAAGGTGGGCTGCTTGGCACAGTCTGTGACTCGGGTTTTTGTCAGGGTCCACTGATTAATAAGGGTTAATTAAGAAAGGAGACAAAGAAAGCAATAGTCCCTGTAGCTAGATACCCCAAACAAATCTCTACAGAAGAGCTCCCACTCGTCAACCTGCAGCATCAACAAGCTCTCTGCTTCCCCAGACACGTGAGCAAGACCTCCTTTTGTGAACTCGCTCATCCGGGGTTTACACACATACTTCAAAGAGGTGACGTTATACACTTTGGTTCTACACCAGTCTGTCTGGGTTTAATGTTTATTTGTTTTTGAGACAGAGAAAGAGAGACAGAGAGAGAAACAGAGAGAGAGAACAAGTGAGGAAGGGGCAGAGAGAGAGGGAGACACAGAATCTGAACCAGGCTCCAGGCTCTGAGCTGTCAGTGCAGAGCCCAACACAGAGCTCAAACTCAAGAACCCTGAGATCATGACCTGAGCCTAAATCAACTGACTGAGCCACCCAGGCACTCCCAGCCTACCTGGGTTTAAATCCCAGCTCAGCCACTCACCAGCAGTGAGACTTTGGGAAGGTTATAAAGATCTCAGTGTTCTGGTTTGCACATCTGTGAAATGGGGATAATAATAGCATCTCCCTCACAAAGTTGTTGTGGGGATTAAAGACATCAGAACATCTCAGGTGCTTAGAACTGGATCCAGCACAGCATAGGAACTCAATACATGGTAGCCATTATTATCAAAAATTGCTTATTGCCAAATAAATGCTACTTGTAGCCTGAGAGTACTACTTAAAGTAACTGAAGTTACCTTACAAGATGACTATAAAATTATTGCTTGACAAGACTCACTAACTTAAACAATAACTGGCATCTTACAAAGAACTTTTTTCCATAGAGAGTAGTGGTTAGTTAAGGGCATCAGTCTTCACATCAGACGAACTTGCTTTCAAATCTTAATCTGTCACTTCATAGGCAGGTGAACTTGGGCCTCAGTTTACATATCTATGACATAGGGTTAATAATACCTACTTTTGTGGGTATTTTGAGGGTGAAATTATATAATATACACAAACAGTGTAGCTTAGTTTCTGACACATGGAAAACATCTAATAAATAATGATCATTTTCACAATAATAAGTAACTCCTCCAAGATCACATGACACTTAAAAAGGCAGAAGAGGGACCTCAAATTCCACATTTTCCGACTACACACATTCATCCCTCCAAAAAGGCTCCCTGATCAGCATGTTATTGTGATTTCCATTTTTTGTAGATGAACTGTCAGGATCTGTCCAATTTATTCAACTAGAGAAATAAGTGATCCTCAAAATTATTCTAGCTTTGTTTCTATATCTAGTGATGCTCTTTTAATACCTCAATTCAGGTGATCCCAACTCAGGTTATTGAGGGTGAGGAAAACAGAAGCTAATTCATTTTCATATCAAAGAAAGGACAGGCTTCATCCAAAATTGCATTTTATTGAGTCTGGGTGATTTTTCTCTCTTGCTTCTGAGCCCTTTGGCTTTTGATACCTCGTATTGAGTACACCCCTGTCACTCTCTCACCCTTCTTTATGTTAAACAGGATAATTTCAAGCCTGGACGTGTGTCAGTTTCCAGAGTGAAGAGCCATAGTTTCAGAACCTTAAATTAAAAACAGGGAGAAAATGTCCTATTCCGTTCATCAGAAAGAACTCCATCTTTCTCAAACTTGCTTTTCCATATTTCATCCCTGTTCTCTCTCTGAATCGACTTGACAGAAAAATTATTTGGATGTGTTATGTGCTGTCATCTCAAGCCAACAAACTGATGGTTTAATGCAAAATGACATGGCAGCCCAGGAATTTCTTACTGAAACCTACCTCACACTAAAGTTGCGGGAACAAGTGGTCCCACCTGGGAATTTTAAGTAACAGTTTGACATTGCCCTATTCTTCTAGTTGTTGATTTCTTAGAGAAGGAATTAGCCCTGGAAAGGAGGTGGGAGGCAACAGGAAATATATTCTCATGTCCCAAAGACTAAGTTATTTCTACCAAAGGAAGGGGAATCTTCTCCCATCTTCTCCAATGGAAACAAATTTCTCTGTCTGTTCCTCAGTCTCTCTCTTCCCCCGCCCTCCTTGTTCCCTCACTCAACCCACAAAAATGCTCAAAAGAACTTGAAACATCAAACAACTCAAAAACAATGTCGGGAGTCAACTTATTATTCGGCTTTCAGGATTACTAGGTTGCCAAGTGAAATTGTCCAATATTGAGTAATTGAGTAGTTACAGCACAACTGGTTGGCAGAACGCCTCTTGCCTGGAACAGTGGGTCTAGTTCCTGATACTGTGAGACTTTGAGCAAGTCATTTGGCCTCTCTGGGCCTCAGTTTCTTTACCTGGGAAAATAGGCGGTAGGTGGTGGAGAAGGGTTTGGATAATTTAATATTTAATGATGTACATATTTTATGGACCTCAGCTGGGGAAATTCTCACTGTCCTCTGAGCACAAGAACTAATGAGGACTAGAAGTCTTCCCTCAGAAATAGGATAATTATTAGTTTATATGTAGAAACTATATTAGAACTAGGGATCTGCATACATGGCAACTAAAGAGGTGAAAGAATAAGATCCCAAGAAAACGTAGAGCTGGAAGGGCTCATAGGAATCCTCTGTCCATCCCCTCCTTCTACAAAGATGGAGGCAGAAGTCCAGAGTGGCCAAGAGTCAGAAACCCACATCCCCTAGTTCCCAGCACCCTTCTCCATACATAGAAGGCCTGATGCTGTCTCTTAACCACCAGGATTAGAATTACTCAGCCTGTGAACTCTTGTTCTGCTCTCTCTTTGGCAAACTGAGTTTTAGGACCAGATGATGGATGGATTCCCATCATTGCCTTTGAGATATTAGATAGGATTCTCTCACTTATGCATTTCTGCGGGTACGGAGGGAGAAAAAAAAGAATTCCCATCATTGCCTTTGAGATGTTAGATAAGACTCTTTCACTTATGCATTTTTTGTGGGTACAGAGGGAGAAGCAAAGAGAGACATCAACTGGATGTTCCTTTTGGTGAAATGGCCCTGATAATGAGTCAGTGCTCTTACAGAAGAACAGGCCTACGGAAATTACTGGCTCACTTTATGTGAAGTATTCTGCCTTTACCTGGAATCTTGTCATTTATATAGACATTTTTTCCTTGAAAGTCAGAAAAAAACATTTGTGTCTCATGGATTCTTATTTAATAATTATTCTCCCACTACAAGTAAAATTAATATGCTTAGGCATAAATATGCTAGCTGATTCTGTCTTCAGCTATGCATATGTCAACTTAAAGTCTGTGACAACTATCATGTGTCAGCATTAGCTGGTCTCAATTACATTTTTATACATAATTAATCTGTTTATTTAACTGGTGGCTATATTGCTCACTAGGAGTGCTTGTATTTTAAAAAGAGTTTAAAAATCAACAAACAACTTTATGAACTAACAGCAATACAACCTGAAGTATCATTTTTCCAGGTTTGACATATTTAGCAGCCCTGAAGTTTGCCTAAAGCCATCATTTGAAAAAATCGTCTGCTCCACATTGATGGAAAACAGAGAAAGGAAAGTTCTATTGCATTTGACATAAGAGGAAAACCAAATTCACAGCTGAGAGTGTGAGGAAGGGAGAAAAGTTAGTGTGTTCCCTCTTTCAGCAGCTAACCAGTTACTTTCTATGGGGTTGGATGTGCACCAAATTATCAGCTAAATCATGGGCAATGTATTTTAATCATATAAACCTTTAGACAACACAAATATAAAAGAATATTTGGGAGGATAAAGATTTAATTCTTTCTTCATTGTTTTAGCAGAAGGATGTCAGATAGTTTTAAACTCTACCCTCTTGGTGTACTATTTTAATAAAGGACTGAATTATCCAAGTACCTAGCTTTAAAAAATGTGGTTACATGTATTTTGAAAACCAAGCCAAGAAATACAAGACCCATAAAATCCTGAAACGTATTAAATGACGGTTCTTTTTTCCTTAATCCACCACCACAAATATCAATTAAATGTAATTATATTAAATAGGTTCCCTTGAGAGCAAATAAAGATTTGCCAGAACACAAATTGCTACCCAGGTGAACAATATATAATTTTCCTGAGTACACAGACAAATACAGATGGTATATTCCAGAATGTAATGTAACAAATGTGTGTTTACTGTAACATATACATTTATTTTTTTTTTAGCTACCAAATGGCAGAGGGCCAAAAATTACTAATAAAATATATGTGTTTTTCTTTCTCTTTCCTCGGATGAGAGGATAAATATTGCATTTTATATTAATAACTGCTAATTAAAAGGCTATTAATCTGGGACAATAATAAATAAATGGACTCAACTAGGAGCAAATGCCAGAAATGAACTTGCAAGTTCTGGTTAAAAAAAAAGTTTAACTTATTTAAACAACTATTTTTCTTATTAAAAACAAATGTTTTACTGTGCTTGCTATGAGAGGAAGGAATGAATCCATAAATAGGAAAGTAAAACAGGTAGAATAAAATGTATTTTGTTAACTCTTTTAGGAGCTAATTACTCCACTCCTATAGAAGTAAAAGAGCAGAAAGGGAGGTGGGAGGGGAGAGCAAAGGTTCAAACAACTTTCCCAATTATGAAAACGAGCTGCCCAACAGATGTTTGAACTCAAAGATCTCAAGGAATAATTCTCAGGAAAGCTTTTTTCTCCTCCTGCAAATGCCATGCTCGTGTTCTTTTTCATTATATGATATGTAAGGTATGAATTTCTTCTGTCAGATGTTTTCAGGAATGGAAATTTAATTCATTCTCAGTGTTGTACGGAAAACCTTGAAGAATAATCAATTTAAGATTGACCATGCTGATACGTCAAGTATTTTTAGTCTCTGCCCTTTTTTAAGGAATAAAAATAATTATCTAAAAACAGAATCTTGGAAGCATAGGCATTTTCCTTTTCCTATTGCTCATTCTTTTCAGATCAGAATCCCCACCCCACCCCCGTTCCTGACTTTCATAATAAGAATGCGACAGTTTCAGACCTAGGAAGTGCTATAGGGAAACATAAGTTGGGGCTTTTGAACCTACTTCATCCTCAGCTTTCTCAGCTAGAAAACATCAGACATGGCCACGAAGCACCCTCAATTATTAACGATTCTATGATTTCCTACATAAATGTCAAATAATATGACCTTGACATAGGATTTATCTTGATGAAGTAGATGCTGCTATAAAAGCAGCTGTCTGCTCTTTCCCTCTTCAGGGCCCAGAGTAACGCTTGGTGTCACTTTCATGAGACACTTAGCTTGAGGGAACCTCCTCCCTACCAGCAACGCCCTTCAGGCTGCCTGGAGCCACTCCTTAGGGGTTGGGGTCACTTGGCTCTGTGGAGCTAGTGCTTGGGGAGTATGAGGACCAGAAAAGGTGAGATCATTCACCGTGACCAGTGGTTAGGTGGCTGACCTTCTCACGAGGCCAGGCTCTTCTCCAAGAGGGGTGGGCAGATGGATTCCACAAGGACCTCTTTCCCCTTCCTCACCTACTGACTTCTCCATCACACCCCCTACCCCCCAACATTAGTACCCTTAAATCCTTTTTTCTCCCAAGTTTCTTCTTTCCTCTGTTATGCATTACTGAACCCCAAGCTTTCTGTTCCATCTTGTAAATCCTAACAGCCTCTTCAACACTGGTGGGTGAGCTCTAGCTGTCCTCTCCTGCCCAGCTCTGCAGGCTGGTGAGAATCTGGGAGAAAGCTTCCATCCTGGGACAGCAAGGGAAGGGAGGCTACAGAATGGCTCTGCATTCCTCCCTTGCTTTCTATCCTTCCTACTTTGCTCTACCTCCTCTGTACTCTCTTTCATTTCTCTGTCTCCCTCCCTCCCTTCCTTCTATTCTTCTTTTCTTTCTACTTTTTCTAGAGGACCTCACAAACATTACTTAATCACACCCCAGTTCATCGCACATTATCTACACTGGTTCAAGAAGGGCTACTCACTTGTGTAAAATTGTCACTCAGTCTCTCATGCTTCATACTTTGCCAGTTACTTCTACCAGCTACAGAGCATTTCATGACATATTTCCAACACATGTCTCCTGAATGGTGACTGTCGTCCACGTACCTTCAACCACAAACAGCACTATAATGATCCCCCTTGCACATGTCTCTTTATGGACACTTGTGAAAGTTTATCTGAGACACCGACTCAGGAGTGCAATGCCTTAAATTTGACCAACTACTAACTACCAGGTTCTTCTCCAGAGGCTCCATGCCAAGTTTCACCTGTGGTGCATAAATGTTCCTCTATCCCACCTTCCTGACAACATCTGGTCCTTGGAGGCAATTTAATGGAGAACATGATTATCACAATTCATAAAGTGGCAGGAAACTTCTCTACATCCTCTGATGCATTGCTTCCAAAATTCTTCCCAAATTTCAAAAAGAATGATGTCATACATTTGGGTACATATTAGAGATTTCCTTTTTAAAAAGAATGTGACAATATTATTAGCAAATTGCAAAAAGAATGGAAAGAAAACTGCATCATCTCGATCTAAGAAGTCACCAAATGTCCTATGCTAGGAAAAAATAAATGTTGTACAAGACTCCAAAAGAAGTACATTAGGGTCTACTGGTCAGTTTCAAGACCTAGCTGAAAGATGGTCTCATCTGGTAATGCTCTCATCCATTACATCTTAGTTTAGTTTCATCCCGCAAGATTTTCCTAACCCTCAAGGTTGTATAAGTACACTTCCTGAGCGTCAAGCCTATTTGCTTGCCTGTCTCCCACCTTAGGCTGTTAGGCAAGCTCCATGAGAGCAGTGCCTCCTGTCTTGTTTGTTGCTGAACACTAATGCCTAGAGTGTCTGATACATACTGGTCATTGAACAAATGTTGAATAAATGAATGCATAAATAGGTGAATTGATTTTGGATTGTCAAAGCCTAACACAGTGCTTGATCTGGACCTTGGGTTAAATAAATGGATACATTGCATGAACATGTGTCCATGTCTACCCCTCTTACACCATCTCCCCTTCTCCTCCTTGAGCTCCTCCATCATATTTATTCCTCTTTGAATTTTTGCCAGATTCTAGGTAGGAGGACAGGGCAGCAACCAGCAGAGCCTTAGCTCATTTTGCTGGCAGCTGCCCCTTTCTCCCTCCAGCATATAAGGTGTCAGGGAAACTAGAAACGACTCATGCTCATGGAAAAGTTGTGAGACCCAGGGAAGGAGTGAGAATAGGCAAGAGGTAATAGGCACTTGGTGTGCATGAGCACACATACACACACCATCCTTGTTGTGCATGAGCACACAGCTTCCCTGTCCTCCCTTCCCCTGTCCTCCCCTCCCCTACCCCATCTAGGTTTTATCATTCATGACAGTCTAATGAAGGGCTGGTTTGGAGGTGGAGGTCCCCTGATTACACACAGATCTATACGTGCACATACCATAGAGAAAATGCATATAATCATATTAAGACCATTTGTTTTCATATCTATACATTTTATAGTGATCTAAAGTTGACAGTTTCTAGGCATAGATTTCCCTAAATAAGCCCTCCCTATTTTTTCTGGATGTGAAAGACTATTTTCACAGCCAGAAAAAAAGCACTTGAGAAATTCTTGGGGACTGAGTGGAGCTTCAGGCCATCTTCCTTGGTTAACAAGCAGTGAATAACTCATCTTAAATTGTGTTTCTACCTAATTAAAATCAGCAAAAGAGCCTTTTGAATCAAAGCCATCCCACCCAAACTATTTGGACCAGAGAACTCGGACATTTGATAGCTTAAGACCAAGCCAGTTGCATTCCAAATATGATAACACATTTGCTTGTGCAACAGAGTCTGCTCAGTGTTTTGACTGAATGGGCTCTCACCTCTCTGCATCAACCTTGGCTTTCACACAGAGATTTGCAATGGGACATTGACAGCACAAATTACAGGGCCCTGCCACAACCTTCACTTAGCAATTACTTTAAAAGGGAACATTTATACTAAACTTATGTTCCTTAAGGACACAGTCTATAACTTACAGCTTTTAGCATAGGGTCTCATCCATATAGTAAGGTATCAAGATTGGTTGATTTATTGATAAAAATTTTAAAACTCAAAATAGATCTAAAACTCAACTTCTTTGGTTGAGGACAGTTTTCTTGCCCTACCTCTGACACAATCCAGGTGAGAGTCCTGCCTCCTCTGGCATGAGATCATCTTCTCAAATCCTTTGGGCTCCCTAGAAGGGGCCATTTAAAGGCAGAATAAATAGCATCCATTTTTAATAAACCCAGTTACCTAAACCAGCCAAGAAAATTTCTTTTAAAAAGAAAAAAATATATATTGGACAAGCATATTTTTTAGAAGACCTCCATCCCTGGAAAAGAAATGGGGTTTTATGTTTCCATGACATGGAATTTTCTCTGAATGACCTGATCCAGAGGGCAATTCTGCCTATAATTAAATGGTATGAAAACCCTCAATAACACCACTGCATGAGAGTGTTAAGCTGCCCAGGCACTGCCTTCTAGTACTTAGACTTTTTGGAGAACAAAAGGATGAGCTGGTTTGGGCCAAGTGACTTAGGTACATTGGGATGAAGCATGGGATCTGTCTTCCAACTCTAGATGATTATAAGTGTCTTATGGAAATGTATTCTGTAAGCCAGGACATAAATGCCATCTGAAATTACTTCTGGAACAAAGCAGGAATGCATACACACTGCATTATAGATAGATGTCCAGACACTAGACCCAAATAAAGGGAGGACCTGAATGCCTAGAACTTCAGTCTGACTAAAAATAGTACCTAATATTTATTTGGCAGTTATCACTGTTTTAAGGCATTGTTCTAATCACTTTGTATACATTAACCCATTTAATATTATTACTGTCCCCCTTTTACTGATGAGGAAACTGAGACACAGAGAAATTAAGCAATTTACTCAGAGTTACACAGTTCAACCAAGGCAATTTGGTTCCAGGGACTTTTTCTTTTTTTTAATGTTTATTTATTTATTTTAATAGAAAAAGGTAGAAAGTGAGTGGGGGAGGTGCAGAGAGAGAGAGAGAGGGAGAGAGAGAATCCCAGGCAGTCTCTGCACTGTCAGCACTGAGCCCAGTGTGGGGTTCAAACTCACAAACTGTGAGATCATGACCTGAGCCAAAATCAAGAGTCAGATGCTTAACCAACTGAGCCACCCAGGTGCCCCATACAGGGCCTTTTTTTTTAAGAGGATTCTATATTACTTGCCTGAGAGATGGTCTGGGCTTCAAGGGTACCAACAGAAGAAACATGAAGCTCAGCACCTATATACCAGGACCTCACAGTATAAAGAAGAAAAGGTTATGGGGGAGCTTCTGGACAATACAAGGGTTGGGTGCACATCTAACAGACTCAATCCCCTGGAATAAAGCAGAAAAGATTCCCATGGTGAGGAGAATGCCTCTGTGGTTGTTATTTGGCATTTCCCCACAATTTTAATGAGTAACTGCCTCACCTCATGAAGACCACTCCACCTGCCCTCTTGAAGATTCTCCAGAGTGCCAGCATAGCCCTGCTGAGAGCAAGGCCTGCCTCCCAGGACCTGCCTCTTTCTCCTTCCCAGATCCTCTTTTAAAAGCAAATCTGAGTTTGTTTCAAGAATATCAAAGTAAATGTTTTCAATCCACCAGAGCCTGTTTACAAATACGAAGCTATTCTATACTTTCCCCTCACTTAAAGTGTGGCCCTGACAACACAACAGGACTTACACAAAAGATATATTAAAAGATGAATATGGGTGTGCTCTACAAAAATACAGTTAGTTCTTCTATAGAGCAAGCTTCCTTAGCGGGTTTAAAAATACGATTCAAACTCCAACCCCACCCCCAAGCTCTACCATACACACTCCATCTTGTTTCATTTTAAGTGATTCCCCGCCCGGCAACACATTTATCGTGTGTTTACTGCAAATGCTTATCTGGGAGCTTATCAGCAGATTTTTCCCCAACACCTAAAGATATGTAGAACTAATCTGTAGTTGAATACAAGTGGTTCTATAAACATGGGGGTCTCCACCACCCCCTTATTCTTGGCACTCTGTGAATAACTAAGTCCACATCTCCCTTGGGCAATGGATGAGCACATGAGCTTGCTGCTGAAAAGAAAAAAACTGCTGTTCAAATTACAGATCAGGGCTGGAATGAGCATCCTGAGTCATAGCTCCAACCCACAGATGAATATTGGCTCCAAGGAGGTGCATCAGAGCTGACAGTTACCTTAAGGTAAACAATTTGACTGTAAACTACAGTTTTATGGCCCCGGTAAGTGATTTCCACTCTGCCTCACAGGTGTTATGTGCATATTTTTTTTTCTTTGTTGAGGAAATTGTAATATCCTACTCTTAGCACCACAGAATCCCCTCTCCCAGAGAGCGTATTAAATGACTTTCCAGTTTCCAAGGCTTAGTTAAGAGCTCTGTAAAAACAACTACATATTTTACACAGGCCGTTGCTAAGCATGTTGACTGATTCTCTCCCTAAAAGCCATTTTCAGCCAGGAACCCATTCAATTCCATATGAAAGGACTGTAAAAAGACTGCTTTTTTCTTCCTTTTCTCTTTCGTTTTGTTTTGTGTTGTTCCAACATCTTGCCTAAAACAGTCAAATAATAGATCATCCTTAGCCAACATGTTGGGAGTATAGAGACCTCTAATTTGGCAATAAATTTCATATTAAAAAAATAAATAAAGAAAAGAATAAAAAGAACATTAAAAAATAAAATAAAATAAAATAAAATAAAATAAAATAAAACTTGCATGTCATCCCTGCCAAGTGCTCATATTCAAAGGCCAGGATCTGGTTTATTCAAATGTTGTAAGACTTTCTTGAGAAGCCATGCTTCTATCTCTGAGCATCCTCTTTAGTTTACTCTCTACAGTTTGACTGGATGAGCCTCATGAAAGGAAAGAACTTCCTCTACTCCCTGACAGAGCAATAGAGAGGAAGGACAAGTACCACAGTTGCCTGTGGTTCAGTACTTTGTATGCATCTCAGTCAGTCTGCTCTACCAGAATGCCATTGGCTGGGTGGGTTAAACAACAAACATGGATTTCTCACAGTTCTGCAGCCTGGGAAGTCTGAGATCAGGGCACAAACACATCCCATGTCCAGTGACTTCCCATGTCTGGTCCCACTTCCCAGCTTGTAGATATCTACCTTCTTGCTGTACCCTCACATGGCAGAGAGATAGATTGATTTAGGGCCCCTTTATCTCTTTACAATGGCACTAATCCACATAAGGGCTCTGCCTTCATTACCTAAATATCTCCCAAAGGCCCACTTCCTAATATCATCCCACTGAGGGTTAAGGTTTCAATATATGAATTTGGGGGTCACATAAACATGTAGTCCATAACAGTATATTACCTTCCACTTAACTATCTTTAATGACATGTGTTATTTCCCAGTAAATTTATTCATTCTCAATTGTGGGGAAATAGGTTTTCCTTACATTAATGGGTTAGAAGAAAGCTTAGGGCAGAAAGCCACCACCACAGGGAGAAAGCACCCAAGGTTAGCTAGTGAGATATTATAATGGGATCAGATGGGATTTCATCTGCAGGAAATTACTTTCCATTTGGCACCAATATACTATTGTACTTTGATCACAAACACCACTTGCCCCCCAGACCCTTTGCTTCTTATACACATAAGCTAATGATTACTGTCTGTTTTTGCCACATTCACAAGCATAAGATCTTGTTTTCTTCACATTTACCACATGGGTAATATCTTGTGAACTCAATAAATACGAAGATGAAACCACTGTTCAGGGCTCTTGTCTCCTCCTGGACATTAGCCTCTCTCATATTCAATTCTGCATCCACTCTCTTGCTGGACAGGAGAGAACTCCAGACTCATAGTCTGCAACACTCAATAACAGGGCAGGATGCAAATTGGGTCTTTCTGTGATATTATATTTTCAGCCTGGCACAGTACTTTATAATAGGTGTTCAATATTGTTTGAATAGATGAATAAATGTTATCAACTCAGATAGGGGTGGAAGAGATTTTCCCAAATGATGTTTACGAAGGTAGTCAGCCCCTAGCTAGGCCCCATCTCTACTATAACTATCTCCATTATAGGGATGTTGTGGCCACACCTTTTCCTCCTTCCTGATTTGAAAGTCCTTGTCTGATTTCTGTTTTAACCCTTGGGAGGAAGAAAAGCTGAAGAAGGGGTAGATTCAAGAGGCTCCTCCTCTCCCACACTCACAACAAATTTTCTCAGTGACAACTTTACGTGGAGACTATAATTGCGTTCTTAAAAGTATGGTGGGCAGAATTGTTCTGAAGCCTTTTCTTGTTAGGGAGAATTTATTGAGTGGAAAAAGAACAATCAGTCCAAAGTTTCCTGTCTGTTCTTCAATTAGATATGAGTCTTAAAAGTTAACTCAGATTTCCCTCCAAAACCAAAAAAGCAAACACATTTTTTATTAATTAAATATGCTTCTTGTTGCTAGTATATTTATTTTAAATAGGTCACATTTTATTTTTTCAAATGTTTATTTATTTACTTTTGAAAGAGGGAGAGAGAGAGGCAGAGAGAGAAAGAGACTGATCATCCCAGGCAAGCTCCATGCTGTCAGCACAGAGCCTGACATGGGGCTTGAACTCACGAATGGTGAGATCATGACCTGAGCCGAAATCTAGAGTCAGATGCTTAACTGACTGAGCCACTCAGGTGCCCCTAAATAGGTCACATTTTAGATATACGGAGCCGTAGCTTATTTACTTTCCATATTGATAAGCAAACTTCACAACACTCTGGTTACAGTCAGTGTGTGCCTACATTTCCTCTCATTTGGAAAGGAAAACTCTGGAGTTGCTAGGCCCTCTGGTTTAGCTCCTTGACTTTGAGACCTGGTTTTCTCATCTTAAATTGCCATAATGGGTTAAACTTCCCTGGGTGTCAAGGAGTGAGGTGGGAGGTGTAGAAAAGACTCAGAAGACCTAACCAAAGCAGTGACATCTTAATCTGAGTTAATACCGATTCACTTTATATGATTTTCTTTGATCAAAATGAAGCTTTGACATAAAAAAAATAAGTCTGAAAATCCCTGGTTTAAGATGCCTGAGGTCCCTTGGGTTTCCAAATTTCCATGGTAGAGATTAATTTTATAATTTTACCCCTTAAATAAAATTTGCAATAAAATTGTTGAATCTTTGATTTTAAAGGCAGTAATAGCTATGCCTTCTCTGAGGATGATGAGCTTTTGGTAAGGAATGCAATACCATCATTTATACGGTTTCTCTGGAAAGCCTGTGTCCCCATTTAGAAGGCCAGCTTTGTGTAAGAATCCCAGGAGGGGCAAAGCAGAGGCAAGGACTGAGGGACTGTACTTCTGCCATTGACAGAGGAGATGGTTGAGGGTAAGAAGACAAAGGAAGCAGGAGAATTTCCATGAGAAAAGTTGTGAGGAGAGAATGGTGTTGGAAAGAAGGAAATCAGTGTGGAAGGGGAAAATTGTTCCAAAGTAGCTTCTTAGCTTGGAGAGGAGGAAGGATATGTGAGGATCCTTTCACTTGGAGGACCCTGCAAAGTCACAATGGGGAGAGGGAGGAGGAAATGAGAAGAGGTAGAGAAATGACAGAACAAAATGAGGAGGACATGGTGACAGCTTGACATGTTTTGAGAAGGCTTTCTGAAAAGTGCTTCCCAGTGGAAGAGAAATAAAAGGTTAAGCTCCAAAGGTTTGGTTGTGAACCAAATACAAATTTCACAATATAAGGAGGGAACAAACAGCAGGAACACACACACCCCAGAAGGGAAAATGAGAAGAAAAGTAGTACTCAGAGGATTTGGCCAAGGAAGAGTATGTTTTAAGCCACATAGGAAAAAGATGCATCTTTGGTGGAAGGTAACAGCCCTGAAGACTAGTTTCTAAGACAGACTATCACTGAAGGGTCTTATAACTGCCTCATAAATGGCCATATTCATTTCATAGCACTCGAAGGGCTCAGAACACACTCTTAAAACATCTTAGAGCTAAAATCTGAGGGTTGACTATGACCAGGTTTTATTCACAATGCTTTCATACATGCCATCTGCACAACATTTATTTCTCTTAACTTCCTCTTCTTGTTAGGTTTTTATCAACACTGTAAAAAGCCTTTGAAGAAAGCAATCTACACATTCAATCACATCCCAATCAAAATTGTAATGGCATTCTTCTCAGAGCTAGAACAAACAATCCTAAAAATTTGTATAGAACCACAAAAACCCCAAATAGCCAAAGTAATGTTGAAAAAGAAAACCAGCATGGGAGGCATCACAATCCCAGACTTTAGCCTCCACAGAGACCAATGGAATAGAATACAGAACCCAGAACTGGACCCACAAATGTAATCTCTGACAAAGCAGGAAAGAGTATCCAATAGAAAAAAGACAGTCTCTTTAGCAAATGGTGCTGGGAGAACTGGACAGCAACATGCAGAAGAATAAAACTGGACCACTTTCTTACGTCATACACAAAAACAAACTCAAAATGGATGAAAGACCTAAATGTGAGACAGGAAACCATCAAAACCCTGGAGAAAACAGGCAACAACCACATTGACCTCAGCTGCAGCAACTTCTAACTTGATACGTCTCTGAAGGCAAGGGAAATAAAAGCAAAAATGAACTATTGGGATCTCATTAAGATAAAAACTTCTGCACAGCCAAGGAAATAATTAACAAAACTAAAAGGCAACCAATGAAATGGGAGAAGATATTTGCAAATGACATATCGGATAAAGGGTTAGTATCCAAAATCTATAAAGAATTTACCAAACTCAACACCCAAAAAAAACAAATAATCCAGTGAAGAAATGGGCAGAAGGCATGAACAGACATTTCTTCAAAGAAGACATCCAGATGGCTAACAGACACATGAAAAGATGCTCAGCATCACTAATCATCAGGAAAATAAAAATCGAAATCACATTGAGATACCACCTCACACCAGTCAGAGTGGCTAAAATTAACAACTCAGGAAACAATAGATGTTGGTGAGGATGCGGAGAAACAGGAACCCTCTTGCACTGTTGCTGAGAATGGAAACTGGTGCAGCCACTCTGAAAAAGTGTGGAGTTTCCTCAGAAAATTAAAAATAGAATTACCCTACAACCCAGCAATAGCACTACTAGGAATTTATCCAAAGAATACAGGAGTGCTGATTCGTGGGGGAATATATACCCCAATGTTTATAGCAGTGATTTCAATAATAGCCAAATTATGGAAATAGCCTAAATGTCCATCAACTGATGAATAGATAAAGAAGATGTAATATATATACATATATGTACACACACACACACACACACACACACACACACACATACACAATGGAATACTACTTCGCAAAGAGAAAGAATGAAATCTTGCCATTTGCAACAATGTGGATGGAACTGGAGAGTATTATGCTAAGTAAAATAAGTCAGTCAGAGGAAGACAGATATCAGACGTTTTCACTCATATGTGGAATTTGAGAAATTTAACAGAAGACCATGGGGGAAGGGAAGGGAAAAAATAGTTTCAAACAGAGAGGGAGGCAAACCATAAGAGACTCTTAAATACAGAGAACAAACTGAGGGTTGGTGGGGGGAGCAGGGGGGGGGAATGGGTGATGGGCACTGAGGAGGGCAGTTGTTGGGATGAGCACTGGGTATTGTATATAAGTGATGAATCATGGGAATCTACTCCCACAGCCAAGAGCACAGTGTATACACTGCATGTTAGCTAACTTGATGATAAATTATATTAAAAAATATATTAATAAATAAATTAATTAATAAATAAAAAGTTTTGAGGAAAACAAGGAAGTTGAAGATTTCTACAAAGGAAAAAAAACTTAGTTGAAGGAAGTAACTCGATTGAGGGTCTAGGGGGCCTCACTTTGCAAATATAAAAAGTGATTTAAATATCATAATTAGTTCTGTGGAAAGGAAAACCAAGTCTAGTTTCAGTCCATATTCACTATGAGCCCTCCTTGCCATCCAAAATAGGCAAGATGAGAATCTGTGATAAATGACAAGCTCAGAAGGCAATGCTTCCTTCAGATTTGAATCTTTCCACAGAAATTCTGCTGAGTCTGTCATGAAATTTTCTAGTGTCTCTCATTTTTTTTTTAAGTTTATTCATTTATTTTGAGACAGAGAGACAGTGTGGGGGAGGGACAGAGAGAGAGAGAGGGAGACAGAATCCTAACCAGGGGCTCAAACCCATTGCTGTGAGATCATGACCTGAACCAAAATCAAGAAAAACACTTAACTGATTAAGCCACCCAGGCACTCCAGCGTCTCTCATTTTTGTTTTAATTTTTTTTAATGTTTATTTTTGAGAGAGACAGAGAGATACAGCGCGAGCAGGGGAGAGGCAGAGAGAAAGAGGGAAACAGAAACTGAAGAAGCCTCCAGGCTCCGAGCTGTCAGCACAGATCCCCACTCAGGGTTCGAACTCATGAACTGTGAGATCATGACCTGAAGAAATTAAGAATCAGACACTTAGCTGACTGAGCCACCCAGGCACCCAAGTGTCTCTCATTTTTAAAATAGCGACAACTAGCACCCTTTATTGATATTAGGAGTAATTATTTTATTTGTTTAGTTATTTAGTTAGTTATTTGCCTCAAAGAAGCAAATAAGCTCTATGATTAAGAAGGAAAGTTGATCTTAAACCATTTCCTAAAGCTAAGGGCCCACAGCCCAATAATGCCATTAAATATTTCATGCAAATGATAAATTTGAAAAGACTTAGTTTTTTGCCAAGCCATGATGGAGAACTCCTGAGGTGGTGTCCTCAGAGAAGGACACAGGATATATCATTGCTCCTTTCTGGAAGTGACTAATTGAGATGATTTGCAAATCTTACTCTACAGAAATCCCTCTCCTTGGGGGCAAGACTCTTCCTCTCTTGCATGCTATGGAAGGAACACAACAAAAGCAAAAACAAGTCTGGTAGGGAGCTTTGATAGAAGGGTGGAGAAGTATGGTGTTCCTATGATGGCCAAAGCCCACCAAGCACCACTGCACCTCCTCTCACCAAAGCCCGAATATGCAGAATCAGGACTTCCAGGCCCCATCCAAACAGCTCTCCCCTCCCCAAGCCTGGCTTCCCTGCTCCAGCAGGGCCAGGGCCCACAGAGCCCCCTAAACCAGTGTAAGCCTCCTCACCTTTACTTCGCTGTCCCTGTGTCTCCTTTGTCTCAGGACACAGCTGAAACCCCACCTCCTCTGCACAGCATTCTCTAACCTGCCTGTGCACACTCCTCTCATCTTTCTCTCAATTCCATCCATGCCCAAAGTGTGATCTGTGAGCCTGGCGTTAAATCTCAAAGTACCTTTTCTGTTTCTCTATATCCAGTATATTTGTCTTGCTCTCCCATTCAAATGGCCAACGAAAAGACAAGCAGGCATCTCATATCTTTTGTTGTCCTCCTGATCTTAGCATAAGCCTCACTCAGGAATTACTTGCTGAGGTGACTCCATTCAAACTGAACAATGAGGTCAAGGGTGAGGCAAAAGCAAATACCTTCCAGACAGAGGTCAGAACTCTTTCTGTTTCCCAAGCTTGCAAAGGGGGTAACAGACTTCCTCACCAAAGTCCCTCTATGCTCACAGTTGGGGTCAAACAGTAGCATGTGAACATGTGAGAAGTACTCAGGGGGAGTAGAGTTTTGAGAGTGTATTGTTTTCCTCCTAGCTAATGAAGGTCTTTTCTCTCTCCTTGGTATTTCCCAATTTAGAAAATTGTCTGATTTTAGAGAAAACTAAAAGAATGTGTGTGGTTTATTAAAGCCAATTTATAAGCCTTAGAAATCTGATATTTTTCCTTTTTATTCATTCATCATACATTTATGAAAAATATTTAGTTACTGAGGGGCAACTCTGTTCACTACAATAAGTGCTAGTTGTACACCGATAAATAAAACATGCAAGGTTGTTACCATCACAGAACGTGTTATCTCTCCTAAGTGAGACAGATTCTGAGCAAGTGAACAAACATAGAAACAAAGTGTTAAGGGGTGGATTGGATGATGTGTCAATTATGTCTCAATAAGACTGTTAACAAAAAGGTGAAGACTACAGAGAGGGGCTTTTAGAAGAAATTTTTTAAATGTTTATTCATTTTTGAGAGACAGAGAGAGAGAGACAGAGCGTGAGCAGGAGAGGAGCAGAGAGAGGGAGACACAGAATCCGAAGCAGGCTCCAGACTCCAAACTGTCAACACAGAGCCTGACGCGGGGCTCAAACTCACAAACCATGAGATCATGACCTGAGCCGAAGTCGGACACTTAACCTACCGAGCCACCCAGGCACCCTAAGAGAGGGGCTTTTATAAGCTGAGCATCAGGGATACCTGTTTCTACCATGTTCTGAGTGCACATGCCCGGTAATTATCATCTGTATGTCCTCACGGGATACCCGGTGCACACTAGGGGTATGCCCAGACAAAGCATGCTGAGCCAGGATTGAATCTTTCCTCATTGAAGATTATGGAGAACAGAAGGAAACACACATCTAGCTACTACCTCCTGTCACAAACGTTCTGGTCACATTTTAACTTGGCTAATTGGATCGGCTGTTCCTGTGGCCACTCCTCTCCCCCGCTTTTGGGGGATAACTTTAATCTCCAACTGCTTCATTTTCCACTTTGGTGAGTCACCAGGCAGAGGATGGAGAATGTAAGTCATTACTTTCCTCATCTTCGCAGGTAATTTGATACTGTACATGGTCCTTTAGAATGTTTCTTCTGTATTTAAATCTTGGCAAGGGCATGCTACATTGTTTGCAATTCTTCTATTCTCATTGCCAACTTTTTCTGGAAAAATCATAGAAAATAAGATGCAGGATACATCAAGCCACAGCCACTTGGCTCCCTGGAGTTATAGGGTTTTTCTCATTCCCTTGCACCCCTCATTGGTTTCCAGCACTGGCTTGCTCTCTCTCCTCCCCTGTTTTTTATCTCTCCCCCGCCCTCTCTCCCTTTCTGTCCCTCTGTCCCTCTGTCTCTCTGTCTCTCTCTCGCTCTCTGCTAATGCTTCTGAAGAGACCCTCTGGAAACTCTCCTGAGACCCCCAGTTGTACTCAGGGGCTGCTTGAGAACATGCTAATCCCCTTCCTCTTTCACACCCTGAAAATTAAACATTCCAAAAATGCCCTTCTTGCAGGTGACATTGACTGGCTTAATCTCTGACAGGTTTTCTACTTGTGTTGACATGAGAGGCAGAGAAAAATTAGGTGTTCTCCAATGGGTTCTCTTAGAATACACTGAAAGGAAGCTCCTAATATAAACCAGCCCAGAATTCCAATGCTTTGGACATGTCCTACAATCTACACATTGTTAGAGCTAGCTCCTTTAATAACAGCAGGGACTTGTTGGACTTCCAAAGGATAAATTAAGTTACCATTTGCTGCCCAGTGTATCATTTAGGGAGGTTTTCCCTTCAGGGCCAAACCCATGGTTACAGACATGAGAGTGTTCCTTTGGTGAACAGATAATGAAACTTGAGAGTTATTTACCATCGTTCATTACTAACTATATTAAAATATAAGCCTTGGCCCTTGAGTCAAACTTTGTTTTCTCAACATTTGGGCTTGAATGTTTTCAATATATTAAACAAGATTCTGCAGTAAAACATTGACTCTGTACTGGTTAGCTTTATGTTAGTCACGTGTCTAAAGTATTTCTTCCGAATAGTTCAACCCAGGTTTATTTGTGGATGGTAGTGGATCTTTATCCCCAATGCATCTATTGAGGATCAGCTGCCGTGGGGACATGCCCAATTTTAAGAAGAGACTGCTATGTTGTGAATAGACAATGAAATAGGGAGTTTGAACTATCCGAAATGGATTATCCAGCAGCAAACTGAATAGCATTTTTGATCCAATTATCGCAAGAGGGGTGGCATCAACAATTCAAAGATTCAGTCATGGGTTTGGCAACAAACCTGAAAATGCTCAATTCCTTATGCCATAGAGGCACAGCCAAAGGATGTATCACTTCAGTGTATGTTTAAGACGACAACTCAAGGGGCACCTGGGTGGCTCAGTTGGTTAAGCATCGGACGCTTTGATTTTGGCTCAGATCATGATCTCATGTTGATGCATTGAAGCCCCATCTCAGGCTCTGTGCTGACAGCATGGAGCCTGCTTGGGATTCTCTCTCTCCCTCCCTCTCTCTCTCTCTACCCCTCTCCTGCTCATGCATGCTCTCTCTCTCTCTCTCTCTCTCTCTCTCTCTCTCTCTCTCTCTCTCCGTCTCTCTCAAAATAAATAAGTAAACATTTTTAAAAAGACAGCTCAGCAATTATAACATTAATATAAACACAGTAGGGAGCTCAATCAGGGGGCTGAGCACACAGATAAATTTTTTCTCTTAAAAATTTTGGAATTTGACAAAATAATCAATTAGATGATTAGGTCTATTATGTGTGTCTCCTTGAGTCTTCTTTACAGACTTAACCCCAGGAACATGGAGCTGCTATGTGTTGTCACTAGACTGAAAGCTACATATTTTGTTACCTGAAAGTTTTCCTTATATTTCTGAAAAACAAATATGTAACTAACAGGGATAATTAGGCCAGTGCAGACTTGGTTGTTCCTTCCAGTCTCAGGTCAATGGAATCTTCACCCTTACCTCACCTGCAATTCAGAGCAGGCAAAGAAAGGACTAAACAGCAGGTGCCAAAATATAAATGGAGCATTCAGCAGATAGTTATCCCTCTCAGGGATTTAGATCTGATTTCCTTTTAATATAACTGAGGTCATATTTTTCTCTATGAAAATACTGAGGTGTGTTGTGGGTTAAATTATGTCTCCCAGAAAGATATATGGAAGTCCTAACCCCTGGTATCTGTGAATGTGACCTCATTTGGAAATATGGTCTTTGCAGACACAATCTCATTAAAATGAGGGCATCCTGGATGAGAGTGAGCCCTAATCCAATTACTGGTGTTCTAATAAAGAGAGGGAACTTCAGACACATGGACACAGAAAGGAGGAGGCCATATTAAAGGAAGCAGACATTGGATCGTTGCATCTACAAGCCAAGCAACATCAACAATTACCAGCGACAACCAGAAGAAGCTGCAAGAGGCAAGGAAGGCTCTTAGAGCCTTCAAAGAGAGTACGGATCCTTCTGGACTTCTAGCCTCCAGAACTGTGAAGGAACATATTTCTGTTGCTACAAACTACCCAGGTTGTGGAAGGAAACTAATACAGACTGATTTTCATCTTTTCTTCCATTTTAGTTACTTAATCTTTAAATCTTCAATTTTAACTTCTACAGGGTTTGCCTATCAGGATTTGAAGATGACATTTTTGTTTAAAAACCTGTATCTGGACATGGCAGTTTTCCTTGGTGACTTTGCTGTGGAATGTTTGCATTTCAAGGGGAAAGAAAAGGAAATGCTTATTTGTGTGTTTAAACACAGTGTTCCTGCCAGGATAAAATAAATGTCCATGATATGACAGTTAAATGGGGATTCATTCTGCCGCAGAAAATCTGCAGAGAATGAGCTTTCCAACAGCATTGCTCCCATAGGTAAATGGACACAATTCTATTGCAGGAGAAAACTAGGGCTCACCAATGGGTTTCTCGGTGAATTGTCTCTAGTTCACTGCCATGCATATTTACATAGTTAAGTGCTGATGGAGTGACAAACAGAGAAGATTCAAATCTTCCTCATAAAATGACCCTATCTCTTAGAGTGGTAGTGAGTATTAAACAGTAGAACATAGTTCCTACTATGCCCTGAAAGCCCAATGAAGAGAAACCACTGTCATTATTAGTAACTGTAAAGATACTTAAGGTTTTCTTATTGCAAATCACTCTGAATCTTTTGTGAAAGGAAGCAAACTCTAGAAAAACAGGTAAAGTATATTTAGGAGGTAAAATTTACTAGTTCTTTTTCCAGAACACTTGAAAATTTCTTGATACCCCAAATTCTCTCACTTCTATAGCCTGGCTGAAAATCTGCCCAAACCCCTCCCCACACCCCTCCCCCAAATGATAGCGGCTAATGTTCACCCTAGCTTACACTGATAAGTTCAATGTTAGCTATTGACCTGGACAATGATCTGGCCTACAAATGTTGTATCTGCTCAACATTAACCAATGAATTGGAAAATATTCTATTGTAGGGCTTAAGGCCAAGCCAATACTGCATTTCAGCTATGCTCATTCTCTTTGATCCAGGATAACCCTTAAATTCATTGATACCTATAGATACTAAGTTTTAAGTAAGGAAATTTATTTTTTTGTTTGTTTGTTCCAAATTTTTATGTAAATTCTAGTTAGTTAACATATAGTGTAATACTGGTTTCAGAAGTAGTTTCATCACTTACATACAATACCCAGTGCTCATCACAAGTTCCCCCCCTTAATACCCATCACCCATTTAACCCATCCCCCGCCCACCTCCCCTCCAGCAACCTTCAGTTTGTTCTTTATAGTTAAGAATTTCTTATGGTTTGCTTCCTTCTCTCTTTTTTTCCCCTTTCCCCTATATTCATCTGTTTTGTTTCTTAAATTCCATGTATGAGTGAAATCATATGGTATTTGGCTTTCTATGACTGATTTATTTCATTTAGCATAATATTCTCTAGTTTCATCCACATCATTGCAAATGTCAAGATTTCATCCTTTTTGATGGCTGAGTAATATTCCATTGTGTGTGTGGGTGTGTGTGTGTGTACACACACGCACACACACACATATATATCACATATTTTTTATCCATTCATAAGTTGATGGACATTTGGGCTCTTTCCACAATTTGGTCATTGTTGATGATGTCGCTATAAACATTGGGGTGCATGTACCCCTTTTAATCAGTATTTTGTCTCCTTTGGGCAAACGCCTTAGTAGTGCAATTGCTGGGTTGTAGGGCAGTTCTATTTTTAATTTTTTGAAGAACCTCCATACTGTTTTCCAGAGTAGCTGTACCAGTTTGCATTCCCACCAACAGTGTGAGTGTTCCCCTTTCTCTGCATCCTCAATAACATCTGTTGTTTCCTGTGTTGTTAATTTCAGACATTTTGGCAGGTGAGAGGTGGTATCTCATCATGGTTTTGATTTGTATTTCCCTGATTATGAGTGATGTTGAGCATCTTTTCATGTGTCTGTTAGGCATCTGGATGTCTTCTTTGGAGAAATGTCTGATCACATCTTCTGCCAATTTCTTCACTGGATTATTTATTTTGGGGGTGTTGAGTTTGGTAAGTTCTTTGTAAGTAACGTAATTTCATTTTGTGGAAAACAGTAGTTTGAATTCAGGCACAAAAGCTATGTTTGAGTATGACTGCTTTTAGAGATAACATCTGTAAGGTTTGGTGGGTCATGTGTCCATATGTGATTTTTGCCTGATGAATGCCTGTTTGCCCTTGCCAAGACCCAGCTGGGACTGTAAGCAAAAACCCTTGGAGTACTCTCTCTAGAGAGCCTATGCCCTTCTGTGGTTGCTGTTGCCACCTCCTGTCATGATTGCTGAGCCTTCCTTGACTGGGCAAGTTAGACCCAGCATTCCTCAGGGGCCCACAGACCACCAGAGGGTGCTCCCACCTCTGTCATCAGTGTGTGATGTCTTGCCTTCAGTGGTGAGAACCTTTCCCTCCCATGGGCTAGGACCTTCTCCTTCCTCACTGCTGGACTGAGGAGACAAGAAGCGCCAGGGATGCTTGCTTTTGTCTTACTTACACAGATGAGTGTATGGTTTCAGTATAACAACCCATAGTTATAGTAAAAGATTTCACTCTGGCTATAAGCACCAAGCAGAGAGTTAAGGAAGTAGCCAGTATGTTCAGATAGAAAGCAAATGTGGAATAGCAGTGATTTTCCCAAGTTGTTTGTCGATATCAAATTAATCAAGTTTATTCTTATAAATATTTTTGTAACTTTATATCTTAAAATGATTTGAAACTTAGGTTGTAAAAACAGCACAAGGTGCACCGCATATGCCCTTTTCCCTGAGTCAACAACTGTTTATTTTATTCCATTTGCTTTATAATTCTCTCTTTTGATAAGCAGATAGATAAATGTGTGTGTATCCATATGCACAAATGCATGTATATGTATATATACATATATATGTACATTATTTTTCAAACCATTTGAGAGTAACCTGAAGACATCATATACCTTTGCTCCTTAATGCTTCATTGTATATTTCTTGGGAACAAGGACCTTGTTACAAAACCACAGTGCAATTTTCAAAATAGGGATATTTAATTTTGATGTAATCCTATTATTTAACCCACAGCCCTCTTTCAAAGTGTGTCAAAGTCCCCCCACATGTACTTGGTATCTAATTGCTTGCCATTCCAGGATCACTCCAGGAACACATAGTGCATTCAGTGGTCCTGTCTCCTTAGTCTCCTTCAATCGGGAACACTTCTCCATTCTTTGTTTTTATAGACCTGATCACTTTCAAATATTACAGGGAATTATTTTACTGAATGTTCTTCAATTTGGGTTTGAATGATGTTTGCTTATGACAAGATTCAGATCACTCATTTTTGGTGGAAATGTCACCAAGTGGTGCTGTGCCCTTCTCAGTGCACCATATTAGGAAGCACATGCTATTAGTTTGTCCCATTATTGGTGACATTGATTTTGATCATTTGGATAAGGTGATGTCCACCAGATTTCTCCACTGTAAGTAACTATTTGTCCCTATGTAATTAATAAGTAATTTGTGGAGAGATACTTTGAGATCATGAAAATATCCTGTTTCTCACTAAATTCACTCGCTAGCTTTAGCATCAATTGTTGATTTTCTGCCCACCATTCTTTATGTATTTACTATATGGCATTCTGTTTTATTGTTTCTTGATTGTTTGGGTTCTATAATTATTAGTATGTATTTTCCCTTATTTATTATTTTTACTTCTGTCAGTATGAACTTGTAGAGTTTTAAAGTTCTTTTTTTTTAATTTCTTTTAACATTTATTTTTTGAGAGAGAGATAGAGTGTGAGCGGGGGAGGGGAAGAGAGAGAGGGAGACACAGAATCCGAAGCAGGCTCCAGGCTCTGAGCTGTCAGCACAGAGCCCGACGCAGGGCTCAAACCCACGAACCATGAGACCGTGACCTGAGCCGAAGCCGGACGCTTAACTGAATGAGCCACCCAGGCGCCCCTGAACTTGTAGAGTTTTTAAAAAAAAATGTTTATCTTTTTGGAGAGAGAGAGAGACTGGGGGAGGGGCAGAGAGAGAGAGAGAGAGAGAGAATCCCAAGCACGCTCTGTGCTGTCAGTACCAAGACTGACATGGGACTCAATCCCACAAACAGTGGGATCATGACCTGAACCAATATCAAGAGTTGGCAGCTTAACCAACTGAGCCACCTAAGAGCCCCTGACTCATAGATTTTTATTTTACCCAATGTGTTATAATCCATTACTGTCATTATTCATGATTATGATTAAATTCACCCTAGTCAATTAGTAGGAGCCCTTTCGAGCTAGCTCCTCTGTCCTCTTGGTATATCTCCATTAATCTTCAAGCACTTCCTTACTTTTTAGCAAAATAAGAGGCTTATGAGCACTTCTAACAAAATAAGTACATGTTTGCACTAGCTACAGCCACAAAAAATACCACTGAAGTCAGCTTCCCTCTTGCTTGCCCTTGCCCTGGAAGGCCTATGGTTGAAAGGGGGGGGGGGGGGGCTATACCAGGCAGGGAGGCTGACCCTGGTACCTTGTGTCCTTCAAGGTGATATATAAGCATGTGGTGGCAGAAGATTCTGTATAGGCTTGGGGCTTGGTGGCCATTGAGTAGAAGGAAAATGTGCTTATTTCATTTATTTCTTATTCAAGCATCTTTGAGTGTCCTTTGTCATAGTCTTATGACAAATTCTCTGCTCCTACTATGCAGGAGGGATGCATAAGAGAAAAATAATCAGATTCAAAATGAATCAAAGATTGTAGATACACAGTGCCCATGTCTTGGCTATCAGTATGCACAAACTATATTCAGATCAGGCATCTTGGCACCAGGAGACAAGAGCGAAAGGGAGCAACACAGAGCATAGGTGGGTTTTAGAGGGAAGTGTTCATGTGGCCTCAGACACTTCTCAGTTGGCTCACAAGTATAATGGGATGGCGAAGACATGAATCCTGAAGGAAACATGGATGGAAGTTTGTATTTCATACTTAAACCTAAATTCCCATTCCCCTACCACAAAGGGTTAAGGTGGTTAAATTATTCTCCACTCATAAAGAAAAGAACGTTAAAAGATTTATTTTAACCACTAATCCCTGCTCAGACCTTAAAAGAAGATTAATGGTATGAGTGGAGGATCTAGTTCATTGCAAATTTTGCCTTAAGATCACACTGGCCTAGCAGATTATATGATTACAGAGTATTAATCATAATACAGACAAATTACACCTTCTCTTATTGGGAAGCAACAACACAATTGGGAGTTGAGTCCTGGAAAGTTGAGTTCTCCATAATGCTTACTGAAAGGAAAAGGGAGTAGTAAGTTAGTCACAGATTCAGCTAGAAAATCAAATTCTGTGAAATTGTAAACAAATTGCCTCAGGGACATTTCATAGATGGCCTTAAATCTGTATTTGCCAGATATAAACCTTACCCCTGAAAGTGGGAAAACACAGTATCCCAAATCTACATGCATGATGACAGACTTGAGAGAGAAATAAATTATACCCATAATAGCCTTGATTTCATCTTTTGGGCATGGTTAGAGCGAGCATACACGTAAGGCCAAAACATGTCCTCACATACCTCATAACAAAGTAAGCTCTTTTAAACGTCTTTTGCAATAGACAATTTTATGGTTTGGTTAGGCACCGTCACCCTCACCTCTCTGCTTAGAGAGGAATTTCCCCTCAACTGAAATCCAGAGAAGAGGGGTGGGGGGGGGGGGTTGGGGAGAGAAGTGAGGCCGCAAGAACCAAGTGGTCCTTCTGCTATTTGGACATGCGGTGACTTTAAAAATGATGTAGAAATAAATGTGTTAGCATGTGGAAAGTTAGCCTTAACAGAACGTATAAGGGGTCTCTTGGCACGCAAAAGGTGTCTGATAAAGTGTGTTCCAGACCAAAGCTCCAAATTATTTGAGAATGTCATCCAAAAGAAAGTGGTGGGGGACAGGGGGCCAAAGAGTTGGCAAAAACACAGCTGAATCGTGAAACTGTACCCCAGACTGCCAAGTCTCAAAGAATACTCTTAGGTGCAATTTACTAAACCAACTAAATAAGAGGCAGTCATAAATTACCGATGAACGCAGATGTTGGTGGACTCCGCAGTCACCTCTAAGCCTATTAAAACTTTAAACACTCCGTTGCCTGATAGCCTGGCAGGCTGGAAATGGTGCTTTGGTGAACTGCTTAAAGACGACTCTGTGTATGTGTATGTGTGAGAGAGACAGACAGACAGACACTGAGACAGACAGAAAGGTCTGCTACCGGGCACACATTCTACCCTGCTGGTCCTGCCTCCTGGTCCCTCAGAAAATAAAAGAAAAATGCCTGTGGAAACAACCACATGGTGCCAGTGGAAAATGAAAACTGCTCCAAGAGCAAAGGTGCCAACAGAGCTGTTGAAGTCACAGTCTCAGTGCTTTTGAGAAACAAAATGCATTCCCCGGGGGCTTACGCGAAACACAATTCCACGGAGATAATGCCTGAGGAAATGCGAGCGCGAACCTTAACATTAGGAAACCGGCTCCTACACTTCCACCCCACAGAGGCGAGACTGTCGCAGGGCCAAGGAGGAGACACTGTTTCCACAGCATGAGGTCTCCTCAGACTAAGAGGTACACCTCTGTTCTATTTGCCTCAGAATAGCGATGATGGTTTTGACACCTGTTAGTGCTACATTTTACAATCTACAGAAAGCTATCATATACATTTAAACCTCTAAAGATCCAAGTCTCTTAAAATGCTGAATAGCTTTTATTCTGAAATATGTGCTTAAGGAATGCAAAAGGTAGTTCCTAAAACGCTGCCTAAAATGTTGGCTGGTAGTGAAGTTATGGGATCTTCCTTTGTTGTTTTGAGATGATGATCAAATAAAAAGGAAAATGGTCAAGAAGCAGACAAACTGAATCACTGTGTCTGGACAGCAAGCACCATTCATGCAACTTGCCTAAACTCTTTCAAAAGTCCAGACTGGGACTCTACATGGCACATTCATCAGATGGGCAGATTCAGTGTACTCAAAACGGACAACTGAAAACATAAATAATCCGGTAAAAAATAAAAGACATATAAAGACTGATAAACAAAACAACTTTGAATGCAACATAAATGGCATGTATTTAATCTCATGGCAGAGAGTATATACCCAAGTCGGACAGAATCTCAATTGTATCACATACTAGTACTGATGATGTTTGGGTAAGTTACCTAACTTCTCTGTGCCCCAGTTGTCTCATCTGTAAAATAGGATAATCATTAAAATACAGACTGGTATCAGTCAGGGTTCACCAGAGAAACAGAACTAGTAAGATATGTATAAATCCTATTTCTATATATAGAAAGAGATTCTAAGGAACTGATTCATGCAGTTCCTTAGCCTCATGGAGGCTAGCAAGCCCAAAATTTGCAGAGTGGGCCAGCAGGGAACACACGAAAGAGCTGGTGCTGCTGATCATATCAGAAGACCATCTGCTGGCAGAATTCTTTCTTGCTTAGAGGAGGTCAGACTTTTGTTCTGTTCCGGCCTTCAACTCATTGGATGAGGCCCCCCTCCACATTATGGAGGGCAATCTGTTTTATTCAAAGTCCACTGGTTTAAATGTTCATTTCATCAAAAATACCCTCACAAAAACATCCAGGGTGATGTTTGACCACGTATCTGGGCATCCTTGCCCAGCCAAGTTGGCACATAGAATTAACAATCAATCCACCTCAAAAGACTGTTGCCAGAATTGTATCAGTTAGTGTATGTAAAATGATTAGTTTAGGGCTGTGATGGGCACATAAGTGCTATTTAAGTGTTAGCTATTGCTGTTATCATTACCATTATCATTCTTATTAGGTAAGAAGTAATGAGTTGTAGAGAAGCCACTTTGATGACTTTCCAGGAGAGAGAGACATTCTGCTCCCAAGCAGTTGGGAAAAGCCTCATAAAGAGATGGAAGTTTTCTGGAAGTGTGGGAAGAAGGCAAGAGTGGCTGGAACACTATGAGACTAGGTGTACTTTCAGGGCAATCAGATTCAGAGCAGAGGAGACTGTGCAGGAATAAGAGGAAAAGGGTTCAGAATAGAAGGTGAGACCCTCAGGCCTCGTTTGCAGAGCCACTGGAAGTCTCCCTAAGGCCTCTGGGTGGGGGACAGTGAATGAATTGAGTGAGGGGGGAGCATAAGATAACTTTGGCAGGAAAGTTGGAGGAATTGCTGAGCAGGAGATGGGGACTCTTTTCTGAGAAGAAAAGATCATAATCTTCCCCCAAATAATGAATGAAGAATGATCATTTTCTCCACTGCCCCTAAGGACTATAGAAATGAGGAGGAAGGCATATAATAGAGTTGAAAATATGATCAGGTTTCTTGCTTAGGATATTGACAACTGCTTGCAGATAGATCCCGGGAAGGAGGAAAGCTTGGCCCAGTGGGAGAGTGGCAGAAAATGAAGAAACTTCTTTCAACAAGTGGCATTTTCATTCAGTCTTTTCCCTTATGATGCAACTTATCTCTCACTTTAAATAAACCTACTCTTCTGAACTTGTACTATTAATAAAACAAGACACTAATTTATTCTGCTCACTCAAAAGGCTCAGACATAACACTGCATGTTAGACAGGGACAAATTATGTTCCTGCAGCCTAACTCCATTAAACATTAGACCCCAAAAGAAAACGAAAGGAAGAAAGTTAACTTATGAGATCAGGACACCAGTAAATCCTCATGTATGGAAGGTTAAGAGGGGACCACTCAGAACCAGGAACTAAGAATGAGATGCAAAATTAATTGTTCAGGACCAAGAAGACTCCCTCCATAGATGTCACTTCAAACCCTTTGTTTGTGTAGTTTTTTGACTTAACCGAAGACTTTTTTCACTTGTGAAAGCCATGCACATTTTCTAACAGGTTTTAGTGAAGAAATCAAATTCCTCTTATATAATTTTATGTAATTCATCTTTTCCATCTTATTCTCTCCACATCTTAGTGGTTAAAAGAAAGGAACTGTGATCTGAGTCCCACCAAAGTGCCTGAAAACGATGACGGCACTGAAAGAACCAATGACCTGACATCCCAGATGTCATCGTTTAAACAAAATAGTGGTTATCATCCTCTGACTTGTATTCATCTTGGTCTACAACTGCCTAAACTACCTTGAAAATTCTCAAGTGCCCAAACTAGAAAGCAAGGAGGCAAAGCCATAGGAATAAAGGCAGCCACAGCTTCCCTTTCTACCTTCTTTGAAAAAGAAAAAAGAACAAGGTCAAGTTTACTTCTATTTGATGTATACTTATCAAGTATCAATTACTGAAAAACTAGACATTGTGCAGGAACTAACCATTGGATACCTTCTATGGGATAGTCACTTTTTATCCATCAATTCAAGAAGAAACAAGATCCTTTTATTAAAGAAAACTGATATAAAGATATTGGAACCCCCTCCCACAAAAAATGGTTAAGTAATAAAGCATATTAGATAGTTGCCCTAACAGGTAGCAGAGATGGCATGTTCAATAGGGTTTCTGTAGATAAGGAGAGGGGTGAGTGTTGGGAGCTGAGAGCTGAGAAAATACATAGGTTTTCAGCTGACTTCCAAAGATAGGCAGGATCTGGATTGACAAAGAAGAGGGGTTATCAGTATTGGTGGAGGAGGAGAGTAATGGAGAGTTGGATAGCAACAGTGAGAATGGTGGGTTTGGGGTTCTTCTAGGATCCCCTGAGATGAGTCTTCCTGAGTAAAAAGTGTGTATCAGTGAGCAATGAAATACAAGGGCAGAGAGGTCATATGGTCACAGTGTATCAGACTGACCTCTGGAGAAACCCATACTTGCTTTCTTCTCTTGCCAAGATCACAGTCCAGCTGAATCACTTTGGTGACTTAGAAGAACTGGCCTCGTGCTCAGCACATAGTAGGTGCTCATTTAATGTTTGCTGGGTGAATGGCCAATGTGCTTTGCTAATGTCCATTTCTCCCATCATGGTGACCCATTCCATAGCCATTCTGACTATGGACATGAAATGAAGAGGTAGGTCAGACCCCTGAAAGCATCTCACTTGCCCAGGTACCACACACTGATAGTTTGGGTTGAATGTGGGAGACGATCACATGCCAACTGTACTCAAGTTTTTGTAGTAGGTGATGATGACAGAGTGTGAATCTTTCAGACATTTTTCTTTCCTTGAGGATTTCAGCAAAGCAGGAATTTGGGAAAACAATATGTCGAAAATGAATGAAGAGGGAGAAACTTTAAGAAAACAAAATACTTCTTCCTCTCACAGTGCCAAAATTCCTTGTAAGAGTAAAAAGGGCCCTGGTTTAATGATTGCAAAAAAATTACCATTAGCCTATTATTTACCATACTTTCTTTAAAACCCAATTCAAGAAAAGGATGAGTGTAAAATTGTAAAAAAAAAAAAAAAATCATTATTTAGAGAAGGAAGATTCAAGAACTTACTAAAGTAGTTCAGCTTCAGAGAACTGCCCTGGCATTACATCAGTGGAAGCTTAAGAACCAGTGCATAATTTGGCCCATTCCTTCCCCCAACAGTGGTGAACATGGAAACACATCAAAATGAAGCCTCATCTTGGGTTTCTGAGAGACTGATGTGCAGCAAACCTCTGCCAATTCACATAGGACATATCATGGCTATGAAAAATAAACTTGTGTTGTGTTAAGCTAAAATTCTGGATTATTAATACAGCAACAACTAGGCTCTATTGAGACAAAAATCTAGAATAAAAATAGAAGGATAAAGAAGGAGAATAACAATCTTAAAATATGTAATAAGTGTCAAATCCTAACATCTACAATAAATTATTTTGTTTGTGTAGGAAACAATAGTGTATCACTATCTGGTTTATTTCCCTTACCTCTAACACATATACCCAAAATACTTTAAAACAAATAAGGCAAGATGTTAGGATTCCCACAAAGAGTCATTATATATTAAAGACATTGAGCATGCACAACAAATATAAAAGTATATGAGCTATGAGATATATGAGATAAAGATAAAAATATTGTCTGTGTGCATTCCATTAGCCTACCCTGGAGCCTGCCCAATAGCTAATATATTCAACATTTAATATGTGCCAAGCAAGTACTTTGCTAAGTGCTTTATATACATTATTTTGTTTAAATCTCACGACAATTCTAATATTCCCATTTAAGTGGTGAGGAAACGGCAGCTCAGAGAGGATAAGTTACTTGCTCAAGCTCACACAGCTAATAAATAGTAGACTAGAGATGAATCCAGAGTTTGGCCTTAGAGCCCACCTGCTTAAGGTATACGTTATATTGCTTCTTCACTTTTCCCAAATTCAGAGGGATTAAAGTGTTCTCCCAAGGTCATAAAATTAGCAGCAGAGCCTCAACTAGAGTCTAATTTTCTTCTTCCTCTTCATTGCCCTGTCTCACCACAGCCTCTTCCGATTGTCTTTATCTCCTCTTCTCTGACAGATACCCTGCCCCTATCGAGAACTTCCTGTTGGAATCCTGGGTATTTCCTAGCATGTAGAGGAGGGGTGTTACTTTAGAAAACTATCCTTCCCTAAAAAAAAAAAAAAAAAGAAAAGAAAGAAGAAGAGAAGAGAAGAGAAGAGAAGAGAAGAGAAGAGAAGAGAAGAGAAGAGAAGAAAAAAAATGGCAGTGGCACAGAAACACCAACCGACTGAATTAAGCCAGTTCATCCTCCCAGCCATCTCCAGGTCCATCACCTGCTGTTGGTATTTATGCAGTTTTAATGATTGTTTTAAGCTTCCCAAACGGACAGTCAGAATAGGGAACGCTGCCCAAAGGAAAGGTAAACACTGAGGAATTAACATTGGCCCACGTGCTCCTCCTGTGGGGAGGCTGTCCGCACTCCGCCAGCTGTGAGGGACCCAGGGGACACTCTCTGGGGCCAGTGGTCCTCCGTGAAACCAGCTTCCACTTCGGGGCAGTGTCACCGTCCGCAGAGGGTCGGAGAAGGACTGTCGTGACATGCAGTTCCAGTCAAAGACAGCAGGTAACATTTCTTGTCAACACTCTTTAAAAAAAAAAAAAAATGTATTACATTTATTTTTGAGAGACAGAGCACAAGTGGGGAGGGGCAGAGAGAGAGGGAGACACAGAATCCCAAGCGGGCTCCAGGCTCTGAGCTGTCAGTAGAGTCCGACCTGACCTTGAGATCATGACCTGACCCATCTGAGGCTTAACGTACTGAGCCACCCAGGCGCCTCTTGCGAACACTCATCTTAGGGAGATTTTAAGGGTCAGGGAAATCCTCTAGAACAACTTTTTCCGCAGTTGAAGACCAGGAAGCCGTGGAAAGGGAGGCTTGGCTGCTCTGTGGCAGCCGGCTTGGAACCGAGGCGAGAGGAGCCGCAGCCGCGTTGTAAACATTGCCATAGCTCATCGTGGCAAAACAGAGGATGAGCCCGCACGGCCCAGAAGGATTTGCCATATCCTGTCCCTCAGGGTTTTTGTGGGAGGGTTGGGGGGGGGGGGACGGTTTTATTTTCTTTCAGACTTAGGTAACTTGGATGGTGGTTGAGGGAAGGCAGAGAAATCAAGATCTCCATTTACAAAAGAAATTTAGAGCCTGGGAAGGCGGCTTGGGAGTGGTGACTACCACACTTCACTGACCACGCTACACCCCCTCCCTGGCGGGGCGCCCTCCCTGGCTGGCGTCCCCTTGAGGGGGAACACCCTCAAGCTGAGCCTCTGCCAGGAACCGGCCCCAGCTTCTCGCTGAGGAAGAAGCAAGATGGCCGCCGCCGCCACTTCCGCGCACGCGGAGGGGAAAGCCACACATTTCCGGGCAGAATTCCTGACGGTGCTCTGGGAACGCCGGGTGGGAGTAAGTAAGAAAAAGTGGGTAAAAGACCAACGGTTTTCTCCCTTTGCCTCCACATTTATGTATGAACCAACAGCGTGGGGATTCCCAACAGACTTCTACCGCCATAGCTCTTCCCCCGCCCCTCCTGAAAGTTAGTAGATGCGAGCCAAGTTTTCTCTCTTCTTTCCCTGGAGAAAACTGAAAAAAGGCCTGTGTCCTGCATTTTAAAACATCTGGTGGGGCCATCAGGAGAGAAAAAACGCAAAGGCTGTGTATAATTTAACTTACCTTTTGGGATAGTTTTTATTACAATTACACTCTTGGATACACAAAAAAGTTTGGCATTTCCCCCATTAGTTAATGGGTTCGGAATTTTATTAATCAATGTCTAAATGTTCATAAAATAATGCCACCTTTTAAAACCAGGGGCAAGGACCATTTCCAAATGCTTCCAGTCAGAAGGAATAATATTAAAATGCAGGTTGCATATGTGCTAAAACCAGTCTTTGGGGAGTGGGGCATAAGCTCTCAATTATCCCAGCCACCTCCAGAACCATAGATCAAGGCCAGAAACGTACCCTAGGCCTGAGGACCAGGCCTGCAGAGCCCTCAGGCAGCCACGCTGAACGCCTGCCTCACTTCCTTCCACCCAAGCCCTACTCAAAACCCACCTCTAGTCTAGCCATGACAGCAGTGGGTCACCAGTCACTGGCTTCTAGGGAGTGTGTTGATGCTCAGTGCCATGTGGTTCTCCCTAGAGATCACATGCTGTCCTCTGGGTGCTAGCAAAGTTTAAAGTTCATCTTACATCTTCCTTTTTTTCAGAGTACTTATTCCCTCTATCATTGAGCACGACTATTTATGTCAGCTTCTCCCACTGGTTGGTAAAATTAATGAGAGCAGGAACCATGTTTGTTTTGCTCACATTTAATATCAAGCACCCAGCACAAACACTGATACATAGTTGATGATTAATAAATAGTTAATAAATACCCAGTGATTCCACTCCTAGGTAAACACCAAAGAGAAATGAGTGTATTTGTCCTTAAAATATCATGGATGCAAATGTTCACAACAGATCTGTTCTTAATAGCCCCAAACTGAAAACAACCCAGATGCCCACCAGTAGTGGAAAGGATAAATGGAATGTGGAGTATTTGTGCAGTGAAATGCCTAAGAATAAAAAAAAGAACCTACCGCTCTATTCGACAACACAATATTGAAACATAATAAGCCCCCAAAATGTGTGGTTGCATGTATATTAAAGTTCAAAACCAAACAGAACAAATCTACAATGGCAGAACTGAGACTAATAGTTACTTCTGCAGGGGGATGGATGGCTGTAAGCGGTTGGGCAGGTGTCAGGGGTGTTGACTGGGAAGAGTCCAGAATTGCTTGAAGAGCTAGAAGTCCTTCCTTCAGACTGAGATGCAACAGATGCTGAATTATCCCCCATTGAGAATAAGTACTGAAGGAAAGCTATGGTTTAGGGCTCTGCCTAAGTATTTGGCCTAATTAATTGCCCTATAAAAAGAGAAAGCTCCATGAAAACAGTGACTTGTCCTTGTTCATCCTGAATCCCAGTACCTAGAATAGGGCCCATCAAAGAACGAAAGTATTACAGAATGAAGTAAAACTTTGGACCCTTCTACCTTCCATGACCATGCTTCTCTCCCTGGTGCTCCCAACCAGTGCCCTGTTATGCTCATTCAGCCCGTGAGAACCTGCTGGGCCTGGAGGGCCAGCTGCTACCTCCAGCCAGTGTGTCTAAATGGCGCATCTCAGATTCCTACCTTTAGCCAGTTCTTTCTCCTGGGCTTCATCTTTCTCTTCCACACTCTCCCACTTACCCAGACTTGATGCTTCAGCTACCTTTAACATTGCCCTCTCCTTCACATACCAAGCCAAAGCCCATCTCATGCATCTGTTCTCTCTTTTCAGTTCCTACCACTATCATCCTAGCTTAGGCCTTGATTACTTCAAGAAATACCCCTCAGGAGGCTCCAATCCATAGTTACCTCCAGATCAATCTTCCTTGAGCATAGTTTGAGTCCTGGCACTGTCCACAAACTTTCAAAGGCTTCCCACTGCTATCAGGTAGGACATCATATTCCTTGGCCTGGCACTGAACGTTTTCTAAAAACAAGCTTTGGTGCACTTGGGTGGCTCAGTCGGTTAAGTATCCAACACTTGATTTCAGCTCAGGTCATGATCTCATGGTTCGTGAGTTTCAGCCCTGTATCAGGCTCTGTGCTGGCGGTGTCAAGCCTGCTTGGGGTTCTCTCTCTCCCTCTGCTCCTCCCCAATGTGTTCTCTCTCTCTCTCTCCCTCTCCCCCTCCCTCTCTCTCAAAATAAAGAAACTTAAAAAAAATAAAAATAAAAAATAAAAACAGACCTCAAAATACAGTTGACCCTTGAACCACATGGGGGTCATGGGCACCATGCAGTCAGAAATCTACATGTAATTTTTGACTCCCGCAAAACTTAATTATAAATAGCCTACTATTGACTGGAAGTTTTAGCAATAACATAAATAGTTGATTAACATATATTGTGTACGTTATGTGTATTATTACTGTAGTCTTACCATAAAGTAAGCTAGAGGAAAGAAAATGTTATTAAGAAAATCCTAAAGGGAACGCCTGGGTGGCTCAGTTGGTTAAGCGCACGACTCTTGATTTTGGCTCAGGTCATGATCTCACGGTTCATGAGATTGAGCCCCAGTGTCAGGCTTCACACTGGGTGTGGAGCCTGCTTACAATTCTCTCTCTCTCTCTCTCTCTCTCTCTCTCTCTCTCTCTCTCTCTCTCTTTTTCCTCTGCCTCTCCCCAGCTTGTGCTCTTGCTCCCTCTCTCTCAAAAAAAAAAAATCCTAAAAAAGAGAAAATACATTTACAGTACTCTACTGCATTTATGAATACCATAGTTTTTGTCATCTGTTTACAAGATGAATCATCTGTTAGTACCTACATCAGTATTGTCTTATATGATATCTTTATGTTTATACTATATATGAAGAATGAAAAGATAATGTGACAAAGAAATTCATATTTATAGGTATCATGGTTTATGCTTTGATAATGAAGAAGCAGTATTATGATTGCTTTATGGCAGGCCAGTGTAATCAATATGATTGCTTCATGCTAGCCTATCTAATACACTAACGGATTAATCATTATAAAATTTTTATGGCATACAGTATTATAGTCATATTTATAATGGAGAATTAGAAACACTTTTATATTTAATTTTAAAAACCACTTACCTGTGATGATAGGCTGATACACAGTTTCTCCAATTACAAGAGTGAGAGAGATATACTGTGAGGCAATGTAATTCTTTGAAACACAGTACATCTCTCTCACCCTTGTACTTGTCAATTTTATATTAAATATCACTCAGCTTATGCCTATGTAAGGATAGACTATCCACTTCCATACAAACCATGTACATAATGTTCTACAGGACAAATACTCAAGTGATGATGATAATGACATTTTTGCTATATAGTTCTTAGATTTTTACATGAAGATGCTCACACACATACACAACAGATAGGTTTATTAATTGTATGTCATTATGATTATTTACAATTTATTAAGTGGAAGTGGATCACCATAAATTTCTTCATCCTTATTGTCTTCACGTTGAATAGGGTGACAAGGAGGAAGAAGATGATTGGTCTTGCTGTTTCTAGGGTGGCAGAGATGGAGGAGGTGAAAGAGGGGGCAGGAGAGGCAAACACACTTTATGTAACTTTACAGAAATATGTCATAGTTTCTACCTGACGTTTTTGCTTTTTCATTTCTCTAGAAATGTTTCTATACAGTACCAATCCTTCTCCCACCGTTTGCTTTAGTTTCACTGCCCACATCATGTCCTAAAAGAAGTCAATAGCAGTCTTAAATAATCAGAACCTTTCTGCCAGGTTGTCTATGTCAATTTGTTTTCTGGCACTGCTTCTTCTATGTCTTCCTCCTCATCGTCTGGCTGTGGTTCAGAATCACTCATCTCCATCAATTCATCCTCTGGTAATTCCTCTAGCATGGTCAGAAATCTACAATCAATTAGCTCTTGAATTTCTACAAGATCCATATCTTGAAACCCTTCACACCTTGTTCCTCCTCCTCTTCTTCCTCCTCCTCCATCTCTTCCACTCCTCTGCCCCCTCCTCCTCCTCCTTTTTTTTTTTTTTTTTTTTCCATATCCACAATCTCTTTCATGATTTCCTTGATTGGCTCTGCTGTAAATGCTGTGAAGTCATGCACAACATCTGGACACAGTTTTCTCCAGCAGGAATTTATTGTTTTGGGCTTGATGTCTTTCACGGATTTTTTCTGTAACAATGATGGCATCTTCAATGGTGTAGTCCTTCCAGACTTTCATGATATTCTATAAGGGTTCTCTTCCCTAGCGTTGACAATCCTTTCCATAGAGTACCATGTGCAATGAGCCTTAAAAGTCCTTATGACCCCCTAATCTAGAGGCTGAATTAGAGACATTGTCTTTGAAGGCAAGTAGACCACTCCAGCACCTTTGGTGCCAAACTCATGGTATTCTGGGTGGCCAGGGGCACTGTTCAATATCAAAAGAATTTTATTTTTTTATATGAAATTTATTGTCAAATTGGTTTCCATACAACACCGAGTGCTCATCCCAACAGGTGCCCTCCTCAATACCCCTCAACCACCCTCCCCTCTCTCCCACCCCCCCATCAACCCTCAGTTTGTTCTCAGTTTTTTAAGAATCTCTTATATTTTGGCTCCCTCCCTCTCTAACCTTTCAAAAGAATTTTAAAAGGCAGTCCCCTACTGGCAAGATACTTCCTGACTTCAGGGACAAAGCATCAATGGAACCAATCTAGAAAATGGGTTCTTACTCTCCAGGATTTCTTACTGTACAAACAAAAGAATGGCAGCTAATGTTTATTTTTCTCTTTCAAGGCTCAGGAGTTAGTACTTTTGTAGATAAGGGCAGTGCTGATCACAAACCTGACTGCATTTGTACAAAACAGTAGTTAGCCTGTCCCTTCCTGCCTTAAATCCTGGTGTTCGCTTCTCTTCCTTGCTAATATATGACCTTTGAGTCATTTTTTTCCAGAATAGGGTACTTTTGTCTGCATTAAAGACCGGTTTAGGCAGATATCCTTTCTCCTCACTGATTTTTTAAGGGCTTCTGGGAATTCATCTCCTGCTTCTTGGTCAGAAGAACCTGCTTTCCCTGTTCTCTTGACATTTTTTTTAAACCAAACCCCTCTCTCAAATGATTAAATCATCCTTTATTGGTATTTGATCCTTCATCTTCTTTTTGCTTTAAGTTGTCATGTAATGACTTTGCTTTCTAAAAATCATATTAGAGTCCATGGGTCTTATAGCAATCCTGCACCCACATAAAAGCTGCCTTTTCAATATGAGACAAAAAGGTCTTTCACAAAAAGTGCAAGACTTTCATTCCTGATGGCATAGTTGCAGCAATAGCTTCATGAAATTTCCTTTTTTTCCCCCCATAGTGGTCCTT
The DNA here is from genome assembly GCF_007474595.2 of Lynx canadensis. Taxonomy (NCBI): domain Eukaryota; kingdom Metazoa; phylum Chordata; class Mammalia; order Carnivora; family Felidae; genus Lynx; species Lynx canadensis. The sequence continues at coordinate 73,717,339 of NC_044306.2, forward strand.
ATGCTGGATTCATTTATCTTGAAATGGTGGGCCACCACAGCTGCAGACTTCAATCTATGGTGTGTATCAAACAATTCCACTTTTTTTGGTTTTTTTTTGTTTATTTTTGTTTTTTGTTGTTGTTTTTTTTTTTGTTTGTTTGTTTTGCAATGTCATGATTTGTCTTTGTTTCTCTTTGTTTCTTCCAGATCACCAGTGGCGCTTCATATAGGTCCCATGGTGTTATTCATTGTTTACAGTATTGCACTTAAACTGATGCAAAATGCATGAGAACTGTCAGAGATCACTTTTTACTGTGGTACACAATGTCCTGGAGAGATGAACTGCTCACGTGGAGCATATGCAGTTACAACTCAATACTTCATTTTTATGTTTGTTTACACTTCTCTCCAATGCACCTGGTGCCAGGTATGCTCTGTGTTTGTGAGCATAGTTTAGGTAACTTTAAACTTGATAAAATAGACTAGTATCTACATATATTTTAGGCACTTGTGACATACCTAGCTTTTTCTTAATTTTTTTTTTTGATATTTCTACGAAAGGCTACGTGGTTCATCTGTGAATTTTTTCAAATTAGTGCAGAATTCCAAAAAATTTTCTGTTATATTTATTGAAAAAATATCAGTGTGTAAGCTGATCCACTTGGTTTAAATCCATGTTGTTGAAGCATCAACTGTACCTTTTTAATCTTTATCTCCCATTACTCCTTTACACACACTCTATATTTAAGTCAAACTGAACAATCTGAATTCCTCAAATAAATGTGGTGGTTTCCTCCCCTCCCCTCCATCTTTGCTCATGGCTTTCCCTCACCTGTGAACACCTTCCACTTTTCTCTCTCCACCTTGTCCCCTCCCCCTGTAGCACCATTAGTTCAATTTGTAATCCTGATCAGCCTTCAAAACACCCATCCCACATGTTGCCTCTCTCATGCATACTGCTGAAATTCCTAGATATTTACCCCCAGCTCCTGCTCTCAATCACTTTTAAAAGTCTCTTCGTGTTATTCTTATGGTACTTACTGTATGCTGTCTTATACTGACTTAAACTACAAGCTCATTTAGGACAGAGTACAGGTCTTACTCCTCTTTCAACCCATACAATATTGATCTTGCCCTCACATTAATATTGATTAAAAGAACAAATGCATGAAAGAAAGAAAATCAATCCTTAATTAGCTTTTATATTGAATAAGACTGCATAAATTGTTTTATACTTAGATGTAAATGACTGCTCAAAGGATTATATAGACAAAGATTTTTTTTAATGTTTATTTATTTTTGACAGAGAGACAGAGCATGAGCGGGGGAGGGGCAGAGAGAGAGGGAGACACAGAATCGGAAGCAGGCTCCAGGCTCTGAGCTGTCAGCACAGAGCCCAGCGCGGGGCTCGAACTCACGGACCACGAGATCATGACCTCAGCCAAAGTCGGACAGTCAACTGAGCCACCCAGGCGCCCCTATACACAAAGATCTTTTAACTGTAATTGGAAAAAACCATTAAACGAAAGAGTGGCTGTAGTTATGGAACTTCATCTATGCAGTGTCGAGCTTCTTCACCTATGCAGAGCTTTGTGGCGTACCTCAAATCAGATGAAGAACTCTTCTGCTTTGGACAAAATCAGTCTTAAGGACTGGCTAGGCCTGGATGTTTCAGGGTTTCCAGGAGGTGTTTGTCTCCCACGTAGCCAGGTGCAACTTTACAATACCGCTCATCTCCAAACAAGACTCACTGCCATACTCTCTGCCACGCACTAATGTGTAGCTTTAGGAAAGTGACCAACTTGTCTGAAGCTTGGTTTCCCGTATCTGTCAAACAGGACTGATAATCCTACTTTGCCAGATGCTTATGAGGAAAAGCAATCCAATGCAGGCAAGTAGGAGGTGCCAGGGTAGCCTTTAGCAGTACTGTTTCTATTTGACCCTCTACCATAGCAGGCACCCTTGTGGTTCTCTCTGGCTCCATATGGCTTTGGCAGGAAAAGGTAATCTGCCTCTCTCGCTCTCTGGACACTGAAGGGAGGTGTTCTAACCTTTTCCCCAGTCCTTGTGGGACGTTATAATAGGAGGAGGTTTGAGGGAGGCTCCTTGATCCTTATGAATTCTTTCACCTCTGAATTCACTAGGACCAAAAGAGCTTTTCCCAGGAAGGAGAAAAACATCCCAGGCTGTTGAAATAAACATAGGATCATCTCAGATGCCCATGGGATCATCCAGAGGAAATCATCATAGGGGAGGGAGACTGAAGAGGTCTTGTGGCAAAGGCTTCAGGACAACACAGGGTCACAGGGTCAAGCACACAAAGTGAGAAAAGGGAAATGTATGTGCCAGTTCCTTTTGATGAATACATACTATTAGCACCAGGAGCAAACACGCACACATGCACATTAAAAATACCAAAAACAAATGCAAAATTTTCCCTTGGAAAGAATTATAGTCTCTGGCAGAAAACCATGAAGTAAATCGTGAGGGGCCAGGCCTGTCCTGGCCCGTTTTCGCTCAGACACTCCATACATGAAAGCTACTGCTCACTCGTCAGGCCAGAACCCCCAGCCAGGCCTTCTGCTCTCTTTGGCTCTCCTCAGGGAGGATTCGGTCCCACTGCCAATTGGCAGTAAATCCGAACAAATTGGCAGGGTCCCACCTTCCTTTAAGTGAATGCATGTGCACCTCTCAAACTCACAGAGGATACCCATTAGCCTGGTCCCCTGCCCCTTTCAGCAAGGTTAAGACGGGCCTTCCACCAATGCTGACAGAGCCTAACTCTTACCACTGGTCATCCCCTGAGGAGCAGGAAAAAGACCTGTGCTCCCCAAGTCCCTGTACATATAAAGACTTTCTGTTCAAGGAGTCAAATGCTGGCTCTTTACCACACATTGGATTTTCCCTATACATTTCTGTGGCTGTGTGCTATGTCCAAAGTTGAGAGAAGTTGGTAGAGCTTAAAAGCCCCCCAAAACTTAGCCAGTGAGCATGAATCGAAGCATGCTCCAGGGAACACAGCCCAGAGAAAATTGTTAATTAAATCTCGGTTGAAAACTCAGTCTGACCACAGTCATCTTGAGTCTAAAATGGATCAGCTAAGAAACAACGAAGATTCATCCTGTGGGCACCCAGCTGGAATTTTGTCACTGCCTGGTGATGGGGAAAGTGGACTGTCTGTACTGTCTGCTTGGGAGTACTTGACCCATAATGGGCAAGCAAGGCCTGAAGTTTGAGGAGTTGAAGAATTTACACTTGGCTTTCTTCCTTTCTGAGGGACTTCTCTCTCCTTTGGTATGTGTTCTTCTTTGTCACATTCTCTCCCCCACCCGAGTTTAGGGAAACTCTTCAAAACAGTGGATTTCCTATTTGATAATTCTATTTAGCCCTTTGAGAAATGTTGGAAAGGGGATCAATTGCCAGTCAATACACAAGCATGTGTCAGCCAGGGTGGGCTAAGGTTGATGGACGGCAAGGTGAGGGCAGCAGACTTCCTGTGTCCCTCCCTCTCCCTCCTAAATAGTTGTCCATCAAGGAGTTGGAAAAAAAAAAAAGGTAGTAAGTGACAAATGTTTAAGGACAGTGGAGAAAGTTTGGAAATCCTTCCACAGAGAGTGGGAAATCCTTCCACAGAGAGTGAGAGCCTCCACCAGAAGGCTGCTGGGGAGTGCGAAGTGCCCAGCTGTGATCCGAGGCCACCTACATGAAGTGGTGTAGATTGCTGCCCATCTATGTGCAGGGCTGTGTGGCTTGCTCCAGCTGCTGTTGGCAACCTGGGTATAAACATGGACAAAACAGGCGTGATCAAGGCCAGACTGGAGAGTCTAAGGGTCGGTGAGTCAGAGAAGAGAAGGTCATGAAAGGAGAGGGATCCAGCTCATGGGCAAACCAGCAAGTCTGCAGAAGAGGGAACTAAAGGCAGGAGGCAACTGCAGGATAGAAAATTCAGGCCTCAGGGGACCAAGGAACATTCTGTAGGTCCCAGCTCAGACTCTGTCTTCTCTGCGGGGCTCTGCCTGAACAAAGATGCCAAAAGGATCTGCTGAGCTCAGGGAGCCTGGAATCCTTGAGTCTGATCTCACTTGGTCTTTAGCATACTCTGGAGGCCTCCCCATTGCACACCGGGTTCAATTCCTTCTCCACAAAGCACATATTCTTTTGCTTCACTTAATCCTCACACACAAGGTTGGGAGGAGAGGCAGGGAGCAGACTGGAAGAGACAGGAAAGACAGAGCTATGGAAGGCAGGGGTGGGAAGGATGGTGCTACATGGCTTTTTCTTTTTTTTTTCCCCCCAATACCTTGATGGACAACTATTTAGGAGGGAGAGGGAGGGACACAGGAGGTCTGCCACCCTCATCTTGCCGTCCATCGACCTCAGCTCAGGCCACCAAGTAAGGACAAGAGGAGGCCGGCCAGCCAGCAGGCAGTCCAGCCTCTGCTCTCCTCACTTCCCAGCCCCATCCCTCCCTCTGGGAACAAAAGAAGAGAAGGGCTGCACTGCTGCCCCTTACTCCCACCTTCTGTACCTGCCGCATCGGGCAGTGAATGCTGTGTTTCATACCCATGACACAGAGGCTCTGCAGCGTCAGCAAGCCCTCTCCAGGGACTCAGGGCCAAATTCAGTTGTGGTCTGTCCACACACCACTTTACGTTCTTTCAGGGGATAAACAAAACAAGCGCTCTGGGTTTCAATTATTTTTTCTGTGTTAATTTTTGAAAACTGACACATAGCACATCTGAGGAAATGCTCAGTAAAACTAAAATGCCATTTGAATGCAATATCTGGTTCCCTGGGTATACTATACTTGGCTTCGTCTTGCTGATATTTCTCCTTGGCCAGCCTGGGTGTCCTTGGCACTAATGTGTCACCTGAATTGGCCAGTTGATGAAGGTCTAGGGAATTGTGCACTTATTACAGAGGGTTTTGGAACAAAATTGGGGAAATCTTTTGGAAGGCAATTTGATGATCCTGTTCACATGTTCACCTTGTATAACCATCAATTCCACCTCTAGGAAGTCATTCTAGAGAAACATGCAAGGATTTATGAATAAAAAAGCAGAAAAGGTATTTATAAAAGCAGAAAAATGTTAAGAAGTAGAAGTGGAAATTTAGTTGGATGAGTTATAACACAAAGGAATATCTCTAAACCATTAACAATTATATATTACTATGTATCAGAAAAAGATGTTCATGATACAGGGGGTAAATAAAGTGGTTACCAACAGTATGATCCTATTTTGGTGAAATAGATAGGAAAACAAATAGGAAGGGAGGAAAGGAAGGAAAAAGTCTAAAGGATATACACCTTAAAATGCTTCTTTGAGGGGCGCCTGGGTGGCGCAGTCGGTTAAGCGTCCGACTTCAGCCAGGTCACGATCTCGCGGTCCGGGAGTTCGAGCCCCGCGTCGGGCTCTGGGCTGATGGCTCAGAGCCTGGAGCCTGTTTCCGATTCTGTGTCTCCCTCTCTCTCTGCCCCTCCCCCGTTCATGCTCTGTCTCTCTCTGTCCCAAAAATAAATAAACGTTGAAAAAAAAAATTTAAAAAAAAAATGCTTCTTTGAGTGGTAATTTGACTCTTTCTTTATGCTTATTGTATTTTATAAATGTTCCTTATAAAGTGTTACTTTAATTAGAGGGAAAAATCATGCTACTTAGACACACACATCTTGTTAGCTCCGCTGACTGTCTGAGACCAGATAAGTATGGACTAGCCCCTGCTGAGGGCCCTGGGGGACAGGCTTCATGTCCTCTGTGGCTGGAGCACATTCCGGTGCTGCTTACCCACCCCACCATTCCACAAAGCCAGGCAGCACCAGGTGATGGCAGGAAAGAAGAGCATGGACAGCAGGACAGTAGGATGCCTGGCCATCCAGGTTCTCCTACTGTAAGCACAGGCATGTGACCCAAACCAAACCTCGGTTATAGAATGTTTTTGTTTTCAGAGCCCAAAATACTGAATCTACAGGAAAAGGAGAAAGTCCTGATGGGCTATGCTGACTCTAAGTAGGTTATTTCAATCTATAGCTTTACATTCTTGGTCAAAATAGTTTAAACATTTGCTTCCTATTGAGGAAGGGTGGTCATGTGCTGTCCAAATGGTGCTAGGTTGCTAAGTGTCATAGAGCATGGAGCTGGGAGAGCCAGGAGGGCTGCAGGTCGTGGCAGCACCAGCTGCGTGATACTGGCATCTCAATTGATCATCCGGGCTTCACTAATAACCTGTATATTAGTCCATACTTTTCACACTGAGGAGCTCCGTGGTTCAGTGGAGGTACAGGCGGTGGGGGGAGCTCTAGTGGAGGCCAAGGAAGAAGCCACACGTGCAGCACCCTGGTCCCCTTGCCCCAGTATAACCAGGGCAGCTCTACTCTTTCTCTTTTATATATTAAGGTTCCAAGGTAAGATTTCATCAGAATTCTGCTATAATAAGCTTGAAAACCACCAGTCTAATAATGCAACTCTGATATTCTTTGTAACAAAGTACCACCCCTAAGCACAGTGACTTACCAGTATTTTTCAGTTGAGGCAGTCACTGATATCACCTGGACCTTTTTTCCAGTTGTCAGTGTGATTTATTTATCCACATTTGGCCACATTTGGGTACAGCCTCAGAAATGAGATTCAAGTATTCACCAGGCAAGGATGTGTTATTAACTCATCTTCCCACAAAGAGAGTGAAAAATCCACGAAACTGGCATATTTACAAGGCACCTGGCACCAATTTGTCCTGGCCCCGGGTAAGTAGCTCCATGCAAGAGTGCTTAAAAGTGAAGTAGAGCTATTTTGGGCTCTTTGCTTGGGTTTTATTGGGTATTTTCTTTCCAAATGAGGAAATGGTTCATTGCTCTATTCTCCATGGTACCTGCTATTTCACAATGGTGATGTCTATGTCTGTGCATATACACCGTCATGCAATGCCCTTTGGTGGTGGATGTCTGCATTTTAGAAGTGCACTGAACAAGGGAGAATATATGCCAAACTTTATTTCTCAAAATGAAAGCAACCAAAGCAGAACTTTCAAAGCTATCTCATTCTTTGATTAAACAAGATTAAAAATTCTCTACATTCCTGGAAATAAGAAGGAGAGAGAAGTGAGAGGAGCAGGAAGACAAGAGGAGAAGAGGGGAGGAGGGAGCAAGAAAGAAGAGTAGAAGATAAAGAAATTAAAATTCATTTATTTTGGAACAAGATTTTTAATCTCAAGTACACTAGATTTACGTTCTGGATGGGCTGGAGAATTCTTAGCTCAAGTTTCCATCAACTTTAAAAGCAAAACCATCTATGGGAACCATGCATGGGGACCTAGATTTGACTGCATTTTGCTCTCATCTTTTGTGCAGTGTTGGTGGTGACCATGAGGAGCATGAAAGTCATGTTGACAGAATCCCAAGCAACTTTTCCAAAACAAAACAAAACAAAACAAAACCCTCACCTTTATCTCCCCTCCAACACACACTAGATTGGTAACTGCTCATGGTGTCATGCTGAACCCCCTCTCCCCACCCATCATGTCCATCCTGCCCAGGCAGTGGTAAAGGTCTGGGAAGACTCTCTGAGAGCCATGCCTGGGATGGACTGGCCTCCCACTAACATGACCAACAGAAACCTAACCCCCTACATTAGAATGTGAGGAGACTGGGAGTTTCCTGTAGTTACAGAGGATTTATATTGAGTTTCAATTAGGATGACTATTGCCTATATTCAGCTTCCACAAAAAGCTGAATGTTTTATTAAGAAACATCTCTGTACCTCTGTGGAAAGGCTTTGAAGGATGATAATTTTTTTCCAGTTATAGCCACTTTTATAACACAGTGCAGAGAAAAAAAGGCGACTTCAGGATAGGTTTGGGTTTGCACTAGGAAGAGATGCACCAGGAAGAGACTATATCTGGATTCCATAGTACACCTACTGGCAATAATCATAAAGCTAACATGTGTTGCTTTATGGCAACATGCGTTGCTTTAACATGGCACCATTTTGAGAAACATCTCTGAGGCCCCTCACCTGAACTACCTCATTAATCCTCACAACTCCTCAAGTGTGGTAGGTCCTGTCAGTGTCCTTATTTTACACAGGAGGCTGGGTAACTTGCCCAGTCACACAGCTAGGAAGTGGTAAGCAAGACTGAACCTAGCACTCAGGTATGAGAACCTAGGATTGAACCCACTATACTCTACCACCTTCTTTCAAAAATGAATGAGATTGGTTCTGCCTTTGAAAGAAAGTACTATCAAGTGGAGGAAGGAGGAAGCAAACCTGATCACATACAGTATGGAGAGTGGGACAACGTTGACTAGCTCAGTGCAGAAGTACAACATCACAGTTCTGAATTGAAGCATTTCCACTGTAGGCAGGCATAAAAACACAGCGACCAGCAGAGCATCTATTTGGTTCTGGGAACTGAATAGAAAGTGAAATATTTTACCTAAGTGCCTTATTTATTTTCTGCATTCCTTCATTGCAGTATTTATATCTCTGGTTACAATTGCATCAAAACCTGGCAAAATTTGGCTTATCTTTGAGTAAGGAAAGAATGGAAACTTCCCATCAGAGAGCAGCTATAAAACGAGAGATGCTCCCAAGCTGTGGCTTTCCCTTAACCAAGACCATTCCTATTTGTCAGGTTTTTGACCCATCTGTATGACCATGGTGATATCATTCTGACACTCTGGAAAGCAGCATATATCATGTGTGATATATTCTGTTGAAGAAATATATAAATAGTGCAGGGGATCTGATAGCCAAATATGCCAATAGCAGGGATTAATTCATTGTTTTATCTTAATGCTATTCATTGTCACCTTGCCAGAATGGGACACTAAAGGAAATGGGGGAAGATGAGGCAAGACAGATTTGGACTGAAGAACTTCTGAGCTGAAGGGAATACTAGAGCGAGCTATTTAGTGAGAAGGACTGAGGTGGGTGATCAAAACTGGAGCAGGGCAGGGGTACCCTGAGAAACAAAGGCACCCTGTGGCAGTCATACACTAGGGAGCCATTGGGTTGAGCCTGGCACAGAGGCACCCAGACCAAAATGGAGTGGACAGGAGCACTCTGGAAACATTTTACTCTTTTCTATTGGGTATACTTCTTGAAATCATTAAGGAGGTGGGGAGAGAAGGAATGGATTACTTACATATACAAGTCTTCCTTCAAATGAGAAGTAAAGAAAAAATATGAGTTCTAAGATGACACCATGATTCATTCCCAAGAAAAGAGAAGGTGAAAAGTGACCATGACAACTAAGGTGGCTTCTTTTAGCTTTCCTTGGCTGGAAGAATCTGCCTGGACCCGTATTACATGACAGAGTAAACCTGGACTTCCCAGGGTCACAGCAGGATACAACAAAATATACACAACCATGGCCTTGGTCCCGAGCCCTAGAAACAAAGAAAGGCAGAAACCTGTCAATGGTCAGAGCTTTCCTGTGAAGGAGTAGTAATAGGTGGAAGACATGTGAGGGGACAGTGGAAGTCATTTATTTAAAAATGGAAGTCTGGGTACAAACTCACTTCTGGACTCCATGGGACCTGGGCTATTCTTAGAGTAGAGGTGGGAGTGAAGAAATCATAAAAACATTCTCTCACAGGTAACCAGCCAACGTGGATTTGTGCCCAGGCCCCAGTCCCATCCTGGAAGAAGATATGATAGACAGTTGTTGAACCCCATGTCCAACTACTTTATTCAAGTGAAATCAAATTAAGGTGAATATCAAAGGCATCTTCAGGATAAAATAAGGAGGAGAGTTTAGAACATGGTAAAAATACTACCCTAGTATGAAATAGGGGAGGGAGCAGTAACCCCCCTGTTGCCTAGAAGCAAAAGGCAGACAGAACCGTGTTTAAATCCTGGCTCTCCCAGTTATTAACTGTGTGATTGTAGGCAACTTATGCAACCTCTCCGAGCCTCAGTTTCCTCATAAGTAAAATGGACATAAACCTTAGAACCTATCTCAATGGGTTCTTGTGAGGATTAATTAAGATAAGGCACAAGGTCTGGCACTTATTAAGTATTTCTGTGAATGTGGGCTTTTATATAAAGTGTATACAGGAGACCAGGGGTCCATGTGTCATCCAACTCCCCCCTGCAACAGCTTTTCTGCTGGGTTACCATCCATACCCAAGATTCACTCAAATCGTGGGTCCTGGGGCATCACTCCTACTTGCTGTAGCCAAAGGACAGCTCCTCCTGATAGTTACCTCCATATGTGCAGATCATGCTATTCTCAGGCCTGTGCACAGGACTCCAAACTTGCCAAGAGGTTGGATAGTTTCAGTGTCAGTGAAACCATTCCTACTAAAAAAGTTTGGCCAAACTGTCAAAGACTTGCTGTCTAGGCTGGCAAATACATACGGTGTACTGGCAACCCACAGATTGCCTTTGGCCAGTCGACTTTTCCCTGGTGACAAAGCAAGATCGAATCCTCAAGATGGAAGTGTCATCCAAAAATGTGAGAAGGAATATAGAACGAGTTCAAAGTTTTCTTCCTCTCTCTCTCTATTTGCTTGAACATTGAGGTACTATTTATATATAGTAAACTTTATCCTTTTAAGGGTATACAGTTCTATGAATTTTCATAATTGTCTTCAGTCATATAACCAACATCACAATCAAGATACCAAGTTTTTCCATTACCCTTAAGCCCATTTGTATTCAACACCTTCAATTCCTAACAATCACTGCTAATTTCTTTGTCTTTCCTCAGAATATCATTTACAGAATCCTACAGTCTGGAGCCTTTTGTGTCTTGCTTCTTACATTTATCATAGTGCTCTTAAGATTCACTCATGCAGTTGCATTTTTCAGTACCTCATACCTTTTTGTGGCTGAGTATATTCCATTATATGGACGTTGCTACAATCTGTGTAACCATTCGCTACTTCATAAACACTTAAGTTGTTTCCAGATTTAGGCAACTATGAATAAAGCCAATAAAAACATTCACATACGGGTTTATATGGAGACATACCTTTTCATTTCTTTTGAGTAAATATCTAGGTATGGGATTTCTGGATCATATGGTAAGTGTGTTTAATTTTATAGGAAACTTAATAAGCTATTTTTTTGAGAGAGAGAGAGAGAGAGAATGTGAGGGGGGGAGAGGGGCAGAGGGAGGGATAGAGAAAGTCTTAAGCAGGTTCCACACTCAGAGCAGAGCCTGATGCCAGGCTCCATCTCAAGTCCCTGGGATCATGACCTGAGTCAAAATCAAGAGTCAGATACTCAACCAACTGAGCCACCCAGGGGCCCCTGAGCTATTTTCAAAGTAGCTGTAACATTTTGCATTCCTGTCAGTTGCTCTGCTTCCTTGTCAGCACCTGGTGGGTTTTGTTTTGTTTTTTTTTTTTTTTTTTGAGCCATTCTAATAGCTGTGTCATGGTACCTCTTAGTTTTCAATTTGTACTTTACTATGATTAGTGATATTTAGCATGTGTTCATGTGCATATTTGGCCTTTCATATTTCTTTCTTAATAAATCTGTTTAAATCTTTTGCCAATTTTTTTATATTGGATTGATTTCTTTTTCACGAGAGCGTTTTTTTGTTTGTTTTTTTTTCCTATAGATTCTGGATCAGTCCTCTTTTAGGTATGTTTTTTGCAAACTTTTTCTTTCCATTTTTAGTCATGTCTTTTAATAAGAAGTTTTAAATTTCTATAAAGTTCAGTTTATCAATATTTCCTTTTATGGTTTGTCCTTTTTATATACTATCTAAAAAATATTTGCCTAATCCAAAGTCACAAAGATTTTCTTTATGTTTGTCTAGTTTTATAGTTTTTGTTTTACATTAGTTCTATGATTTGTTTGATGTTAATTTTATATATAATATGAGGTGTAGACAAGGTTCATTTTTTCTTGCATATGGCTGCCAAATTTTCTTGGCATCGTTTGTTAGAGACTGTCCTTTCCCTATTGATCATATATGTGTAGATATATTTCTAGACTGTACTGCACCACATTCAACTATGTGTCTATACTTTTGCCAATACCAGTCTTGAATACCGTATCTTTATAGTAACTGAGGTATCCTGAATCCTCCAATTTGCCTTGGCTTCTCATCCTTTTTTATTTTCCACATACACTTTAGAACCAACTTGTGTATTTCTAGGAAAAAATGCTGAAATTCTGATTGAGATGATACTGCATCTATAAACTAATTTGAGTAGAAAATTGACATCTTGACAATACTGAGTCATCCAATTCATGAATCCAGATATATTTCTACATTTATTTAGGCCTTTTTGTACATAGTTTGTTAGAATTATCCCTGAAAGTATTATTTCATGATTTGGGTTGTTATTGTTAATGTTGTTTGGGGTGCTATTGTAAATTATCCTGTTTTTTTAATTTCAATTTCTAATTATGCATCACTAGTATATAGAAGTACAATTGATTTTAATATAGTGGATTTGTACCCTGCAACTTAGCTAAATTCATTTATTGGATACAATATCATTTTTCTCAATCGTTTGAGATTTTATATGTAAACAATTATGTCACCTAAGAATAAAGCATTTTATTGCTTCCTTTCCAATATGAATTCCTTTTATTTCCTTTTCTTGTTGCACGGACTAGAATCTCTAGTATAAAATTGAATACAGTGGTGAGAGCAGACATCCCTGCCTTGACAATCTTAGGTGAAAATATTCAGTCTTTTATTATTAAGTATGATGTTACCTATAGATTTTCTGTAGGTGCTCTTTACCAGGTTGGGGAAGTGCCCTTCTATTTCCAGTTTGTTGAGAATATTTATCATGAGTAAATGTTGAATTTCATTAAGTTCTTTTCCTGCATCTATCAAGATTATCATATGCTTCTTGTTTTCTAGGTTGTTGAAGTACATTAATTTTCAAACATCAAACCAACCTTGCATTTCTGAGATGAATCCCATTTGGTCATGATGTATTGTTATTTTTATATATTATTGGATTCAATTTATTATTTTTTTTAATTTTTTTTTCAACGTTTATTTATTTTTGGGACAGAGGGAGACAGAGCATGAACGGGGGAGGGGCAGAGAGAGAGGGAGACACAGAATCGGAAACAGGCTCCAGGCTCCGAGCCATCAGCCCAGAGCCTGACGCGGGGCTCGAACTCCCGGACCGCGAGATCGTGACCTGGCTGAAGTCGGACGCTTAACCGACTGCGCCACCCAGGCGCCCCTCAATTTATTATTTTTTAAAGGTTTTTTTTTTATATTTGTGAGAGAAATTGGTCTGTAGTTTTCTTATAATATCTTTCTCTGGTTTATGACACCCGAGTAATGCTGGTTTCACATAATAAACCAGGAGAGTCAGTTCCGAGTGGGTTTTCACTACTATCAGAGATCTGAGAGGGAATTCCAAGATCTGACCCTAACCTGTGTGCCTTTCCTTTAGCGTTCTCTTATTTGCAGTTCTAAAGTTGGAAAAACTGTCACGTCTGTTTGGTGAACTTCAGCAATTGAAGAGAAATGAAGGTTGATTTTCAAATGACCATTAAGAGGCAAAGAAATAAAATGTCACAGTTATAGGATCTTTTCTTCTGAGTAACAAGGAGACTGTGCCACTTATATAATGGCTGGTATAAGTCTTTACTGACAAAGTGGTTTTTGTTCAGGGCCTTGGTTACCATAAGTAAGGATCATTAGAGAAGCAGTCCTTATTCAATGATTACAACTCTCCAAAAAAGAAAATGAAATGAAGTGCCAATATTCCCATTAAATTTTCACTTTGTCTGGGTATTTAGATGAGAATGTGTTTTCCCCATGCTGAGGAAGTACATTTCAAAGATTCACATTTCTACAGATGATACCATAGATCAGTGCTATACAAAAAGATTTTCTGTGGTGATGGAAATGCTCCATATTTGTGATGCCCAATAAGGTAGTCACTAGCCATATGTAGCTACTGAGCACCCGAATGTGACTTGTGTGACTAAAAAACTAAATTTTAACTGTATTTAATTTTTTAAGTGTAAATTTAAATAACCACATGTAGCTAGTGAATAACAAATTGGACAGCATGGTTGTACAGTGCCAATATTGACTCTTGAAAACTTTTAGAAAGAAAAGTTGTCACTAAAGAAAGAGTCAGAAAGACTTGGGAACAAGTTGTACAGCTAGAAATGTAAGGTTTAGTGGACAGCCTGCAGGTGAAACTTACATCAAATTGCAGACCAATAGAGTCTCAATTCTTAAATCAATTATATTCTGATTTATTTTGGTATTATTAGCATCAGGCTAACAAAAGGACAAGGTTGACAATGGATAGCAACATGATTGGTTTTCTTTGGAAATAGATGTTCTGATGGTGTTGTGTATTTTTTTATACATATACTCTATAGGAGGCAGCCAATTGAATATTCACTGTGGCTCCTCTGAGGTTTGATTCCTACACAATGAATAAATGTTTTCACTCTTAGTGTTGGTAGCATGAATTTCTGAGCTTTAGATCACCAATAGAAGATTCAAAAAGGAATCAAACTTCATTTTTGTTTTTTTGTTTCTTGTAATTTAGTTTTATATTCTACCTTTATCTTTCTTTGTTTCTTTCTCTCTCCCTCTCTCGTCTCTCTCTCCCTTCCTTCCTTCCTTCCTTCCTTCCTTCCTTCCTTCCTTCCTTCCTTCCTTCTTAATTACAACTAGTTTGGTGGTTTATTTTTATTTCTTTTTTATTTGACTATAATTGACAATGTTCCATTAGTTTCAGGTATACAACATAGTGATTTAACAACTGTATATGCTATGCTATGCTCACCTCATGTGTAATAACTAAGATAGATGAGGGGAACACTTAAAGATAAATGGCATGCTTTGGAGTGGCATTGAGCTTGACTCCATTTTTATGCATTTCTCAAAGGACCTTTTATGTTAAATCACTTACTTGCTATCAGAGATACTCACAGTGAACACAACTTAGAGATTCATCAAAATGACAAAACTGAGAGTCTCCAGGGCAGGAAAAGGTCACCAGACTCTGTACAGCACTTGATCTGTTTGAGTCTTTAACAAATGCTCTCAGGATGGTGATGCCTTTGTTCTCCTCTATTCTGGTGGAAATGATTTAGTGAATGCTCTGCACCTTTTTCTCCCTTCAATGCCACCCTTGACCCCTCACCCCCACCCTTTCACATTAGATCTTTTTGCTTCACTGGCCTTTCCGGATGAGGAAGAGTCTCACCAAATCAAGAATGCACCTTTTCAGAAGAGGTCAATTAGTCCTGGGGAGTAATGAGGACTAAGCTGCCCTCTCCACTTTGACCATTGATTTAAACACTATTCACAGGCTCCAGGGTGCTAGTGAGGCAACGCTCTGGAAACTGATGAGGGACTCCATCTCCATTCCCATAACCCATGCCCAGTCACCCCAGAGAATCAGCCACCAGCCATAACTCCCTCCCACCCAGCTACATGGTAACCAAAACAAGCCCCTTCTGTGTACACTTTCTGTAGCGTGTAATTGCCAACTGGTGAAAGAGATGAATAGAAAGGAAATGTATTGAGAGAGCTTTGACAGAATTTTCGTAACAAGGGTTAGGAGGCCCTAACTCCACATGCCAAGAAGCAAACTTTATGGCATGGCCCATGTCTGGAGGCTGAATAGTGCCAGGATGTGCTCCTTACAGAAACTGGTTGGTACCTTCACCAGTGCCACACACACTACATAGGCCAGCATGGGCTTCCTGAAACCAGTGACTCTCAGAATTAGAAGACCTCGGAGATTCTTGGAGTTTTACCCATTCACAGCATGAAGATTCCCTCTTCAAATCCTCTACAAGTGGCCACCCTAAGACACCATTATTTTCCCAAAATAGATTCAAATTGAACCAAATAATTCATGAGCTATCATACTTTCCTTGATTTTATCATTTCTGCTCCAAGTTAAATTTCCCTGACTCTGAATTGTGCTTCATAAGGCATGATTTTGAGGTTATTCCTTGTTCTGGTCACTCTTATAGTCAAGGCCAGTTAGGATACTGAAGCTCAGCTACATCTATACAGATGTCTTCATTGGCTTCTAAATGTTTTATCTGAGGTTAGCAGAGTGGGGTCAAAGGTATGTGAAGAGTGGGGAGGTGGGAGGTCAGGGGAAGAGGAAGTGGCAGTAGCTTTAGTCTGTCTCTGAAGCAGCATTGGGTTAGGGTAGGAGTGCATGGAGACAGGAACAAGGCTTTTCACTGTTAAAGACTTCAGTCTTAGAAATAATTGTGTAATTTTTGAGCACCTATAAGGAACCATACGAGGCATTTCACATACAGTAATCCTAACAAGAAAGTAAGCCTTACTATTCCCACTTTGTAATGAAAGTTTGAGGCTCATAGAGATTAAATGATTTGCCCAAAGTCATATAGCTAATAAGTGGCAAATACAATTATATTACTCCAAAACTTCTCACTTAGAATTATTTCTCCTGGGCCAATGCCACATCTTAGAATTATGCAACCTCTTGGGGTCCAGATGTTTTCTGTTTTGACCTTTCAGATCTGTCCAGTCACTCCTGTTTGGGTCTGACTTTACTGAGTTCAGCCCACCACCTGCTATGACCTTCAATTCTTTCTTGATTCCTTCTGACTTGCCTGCTCAGAACTTGGATATCTTCCTGATCCCACAAACTAGCCTCAGTGCCTAGTTCTCCCCTCATTGTTACATGTGCACATACTCTTCAGCTCCCCCAAGAGAAAGGGAGATTCCAGTCCCCTGAATCACTGAGTCGCAAGTTCTGAGAAATGATACACTTGGTGATCAGAGAAGAAATTTATCTCTTTAGACCTAGGCCTCCAAATGCCACTAGATAAATTTTAAATTCTTCAAATATTTGTAAATCTTGCTAAAAGTTCACAAATTCCTTTTTGTGTGTGATTTTTCCCAAAGAATCTAGTGTCCCATGGATGTTTCCTGAATTGTCAGAGAAAGAAAAAATGGAACAAGCATCCAGTTGTTTAAAGGCTCATTTAGTTGGCTTTCAGCTTAGCTCATACTAAAATGACATAGCTTGAGTCAAATCTCCAGAGACCATTTTTAAGCAATTCTGCTTATAATGCAATTCAGTTGACTGAGAGCCATTAGAGAGTTCACATCAAAAATCCACTGAGGCTGAACATGGACATGGTACTCTTATGGAAGAAACTGGTTCTCATGAACTGGAGAATACTTCATACTTTTAACAATTGTTCATGAACTAGAGCCCCATGTGGTCCAGTCTCTGTAAGCTATAGCATTCAAGTAAATACAGTCCAACAAGTATAAGTAATTAAAAGCAATTCCAATGTTTTCTTGAACATTTTAAACCATGTCAAAGAGAATCAATTTATAACCCACAGTGGTGTTGCTGAAAGTCTCTTTCTCTATTATTTCCCTCTCAGGATCAGTCATATTCCCAACTTTCCCAAAGCCTTTCCCTATATATTTCATTCTCAACCTCCAATCCCCAAATCTACCCCTAAAAACAAGTTGGCATGGACTTCCTCTTTTCTCTTGTTATCCCCCTTCTCCAGAGCTCTTTTGGGAACTCATGGGAACCTGCTCTGTGTTCATACATATGCAGTCCCACAGTCCAAGGTTGTTAACATTGTAGGGCAAAACTTGACTAACGGAGGATAGGAGGGGATTAATAAATGTTCCCTTATTTCTTCCTCCCGCTGATTTCATAAGCATTTCACACTGCCCTAAAGAGGTAGTTTGTGAGATACTTAGTATCCTTTAATAAATTCCTTTGTTTTTGCTTGAAGTAGTCAGAGTAAATTATATTATTTGCAACCAAGAATCATGTCCAATAAAGATTCCAATAATAGAGTTAGTTCCAGTTTCTCTGGGCCCTTGACAACTCTGGTTATTATCAATTAAAATAAACAAACAAAATGAAACAAAAATACTTCCTTGGGAACCATACCTATAGGATAAGAAAAGCAAATAAATTTCCACAAAGTACCCACAGTTGAGCTAGCTCTTACTCTGAGCTACAAATTGTGTTTAGGACTCATGTAAGCCAGGGATGATAGGAATTTAGCTGGAAGGCTATCTCCATCCTTTTATTACTTTGATTATGTCATATCGTGACCCTAGGTTCCATGTGATGCTTGGTGGAAAACATATTTTGCCAAGCATGACTGTTTCTGATTGGTAAATTAGAAGAGGGATGTTTATGACCTACAGACAGATATCATGGATTCCTTCTCAACCGAGGACCAGATTCCCAAAGCATTTATCCAAATTGCCTTGCCTCACAACAAGTGAGGCAAACTTGTCCTCTAAATTACCCCTTATAGCAGAGTGTATACATTCCCTCTGGGATTTGGTAGCAGAGTAGGAAGTAGCATAATTTAAATTTATTTAAAATCTTGAAATTTTCCTTCCCTTCCCCTATGTTCATCTGTTGTGTTTCTCAAATTCCACATATGAGTGAAATCATATGATATCTGTCTTTCTCTGTGACTTATTTTGCTAAGCATCATATACTCTAGTTCCATCCACGTTGTTGCTAATGACAAGATTTCATTCTTTTTCATCACTGAGTAGTATCCCAGTGTGTGTGTGTGTGTGTGTGTGTGTGTGTACGTGTGTGTGTATGTGCGTGCATGCATGTGTGTGTATATGTATATATATGTATACGTGTGTGTGTGTATATATATATATATATATATATATATATACATACCACATCTTTTTATCCATTCATCAGTCAATGGATATTTGAGCTCTTTCCATAGTTTGGCTATTGTTGATAGCACTGCTACAAACATTGAGGTTCATGTGCTCCTTCGAATCAGCATTTTTGTATCCTTTGGATAAATACCTAGTAGTGCAATTGCTGGGTCATAGGGTAGTTCTATTTTTAATTTTTTGAGGAACCTCCATACTGTTTTCCAGAGTGGCTGCACCAGTTTGCATTCCCATCAGCAGTGTAAAGGGTTCCTCTTTCTCCACATCCTCGCCAACATCTGTTGTTTCCTAAGTTGTTAATTTTAGCCATTCTGACAGGTGTGAGGTGGTATCTCATTGTGGTTTTGATTTGTATTTCCCTGATGAGTGAAATTTTGTTCTTACCAAAAAACTAATTTACATTTTTACTTCTATTCTCTAAAATTTCAATGTCTACTTTTATATAAAAATAATAAAGGAGACTTCCAATTAAATAAAGTAGATGAGACAATGTATTCATCTCTGCTCCATCCCAAAATGTCCCTAAAAAGAATTTTCAGTAATAAAAACCTACAAAGACAAAGAGATCATGACAGAGAATGACACTGAAAAAGAGAGGCAACTAACTATGGAAGATGCAAAGCACACTGATTAATCTTAACTGACTTAACATAGTAAAGAAAGTGAGGGCCTAAAATGACCATGATGGGGAACACCAAGCAAAGAAACAAATATCCAGAAAATTTGGGCTGCAAAATTCTAGGGATGTCTAGGAATTTATGCACCAGAATCTCTGAAAACAGAGTTGAAGATTGGGGCTGAAAACAGAAGAAATTGGTTGAAAGTCTATTTAGGGAGCACACAGATCCTCCTTCTTGTACTTCCAGATAACTATGGCCCCAAGACTCCCATTGTAGAAGCAGATAGAAGGTTTATTTTCAGAAAAAACTAAGCCAGAGAAGCTGGGTAACAGAACTTGCATAGTGTGGGAGGGAAGTCCCCTATGGAAAACAGGATTAGGTGAAACTATCAAACATTGAGTACCCAGCCCTCTTCACCAGTTCCCAAAATGCTGGCAGCCATATATATATATATATATATATATATATATATATATCCATCAGAGGAACTAGCTGGCCCTAGAGGAAAGGCCTAAAGAAAGTGACCTCTGTGGAGCACCAGGTAAAACCCCAGACCCTGCATCAGTTCATGGCAAGGGCCAGGAATGGGAGCCATCAGCCCATAGTGTGAGTAATAAGGGATTGCCTGCAGAGAATTTAAAATCAATAATTAAATCACCTAAATGTTAGTTGGCTTTGTATTATTTATTTTTTATGCACAATTATGCAGCAATTTTAAACAACCTTAGTGATAAAATACTTCCCACATAAAACTCCATTCTATATCTAAGTTCCAAACAATTGCTCTGGCTACTGTGGAATATCAATAATATGTATATAAAGTACAAATTAGCACATTTTAATTCTCTACCTGGAAGTTCATTTGAGAAACTCCCCATCACCAAGCCCATTCTTCCACCTACACAAACTCAGCTGTCTGTGTTCCTTTCATGAGTACATTCAAAGGTTCAAATTATCTGAGTTTGCTTCAGCACAATTTATGTCCAATCCCTGTGGCACTCCATATTCCTGTGCTTAAACAGTAGATTCAAAAGTAAACAACAACACCATAGAAATTGAAAAGACGGAAGAAAACTCTGAATTACTGAGTTTTGTCATTCTACATAAACACTCTGAGTTTTTATTTATATTGAAAATTTAAAGCAATGACACAGAGAAGTATGAAGAATAAGAGTTTTGTTTGGTAATTGCAAAATTTAGTATATACATGAAATACTAATTTGATTAATTTCTTAAAATTAAAATTCATCCCTTTTAGTATTAATTGTTTGCAACTAAAAATCATGAAAATAATTACCACTGATCTCTGTCACCATTGCTGAAAAGAATTTTGGTTATCCATGCATGATATCCATGCATAATCAATGCGTGAATTGATCTGATCCGGTGTAGATATGCTAGGTACACCTCTACCTTGAACCCTACTTCACTCCTATATCAGCACAGTCAGCCAGTGGCCATCACATACATGAAATGCAGAGACTCAAATTAACAAACCAAATACATGAAGCAGTGACCAAGCTGAGATAAAAGGAAACTTAAACCTCAATCTACAATCCTCAGATAAAAGAAAATATTACCTTCACAAATAGAAATAAGACTAGAAGAAAAGAAAGAAACTTTCAGAGAACAAGAAAGACTCAGTGGGAATTAAAAATATAAATGCAAAATAAAGAATTAATAGGAAAAGAGAAGGTAAAGTTGAGAAAATCTAAAGTAGAACAACAACAAAATAACAAACTGGAAAATAAGAGGAAAAAAAGATTTTTAAAAATAGATGATCAATTCAGAAGGTCTGACCTCTGACTAACAGGAGTTCCAGAAGGAACACCAAGTAAACAGATGGAAGCAAAAATCAGATAATACAGGAAACTTTCCCAGAACTAAAGGCCGTAACTTTCCAAATTGAAATGGCCCACCAAATACTCAGGACAATAAATGAAAAACAAACCACACCAAAGCAAACCACTGTGAAATTTCTGCATTTGGGAATAAAGAAAAATACCCTAAGAAATCCCAGACAAGGCATGTACCAAGGGCCAGGAATCAGCATGGCATTGGATTTTCCAAAAGCACTCTGAAATCTAGAAGATGCTGGAGCAATGCTATCTTTAAATTTAAAAATAATAGTTTTAATCTAGAATTTTATAGGCAGCCAAACTGTAAATCAATTTAAGTGTACAATAAAAGTTTTATGATATTCAAAGTCCTCAAAAAGTTTACCTTCTACATATCTTATATCAGAAAGCTACTAGAGGATGTGTTCCATAAAAACAAAAGAATAAACCGAGATAAAGCAATGCAAGACAGCCAGGAAATGAGGAATATAGTTCTCCAGGAGTGACTATGTTTAGATGTGAAGAGAATTCTTTAATAACAAAAAATGGAATACCCAAGTCAGCAGCTATCCGGCAAGCCTTGGAAGTCTTCAAGTTCAGATTGGAGCAGGAAAATGAAATATTCCAGAAACAATATCTCCAAGAAAAAAAGTAGAACCAATTCCTGAAGTCATGTTTCCTGGAGAATGTGGAAACTAATTAATGTAGGAATAAGACACTAAGCAGATTTTTTTAAAGACCATTTAAACTCTAGGAAAAACAAGAAGGGAAATGTAATCATAGAGAACTGTGAGTGACATTGACATTGTCCTAAAAATGCAAACATTGGGTAATAATTTAACAAATAATGATGATTTTACTGCATGGGAAGGATGGGGGGCTGGAGAGAAGTATGTACATGAAAGAGAGATCAATTTCCATCTTTCATAAGTGAGTAATTATAGTGAGAAGTAGCACTATTGTTATATTATTTAGAAATATACAGCTAAATGCCAAGGAATAAAGTCAGAAGAAATGAGAGTAGCTGCCTCTGGGGAGTAGGACTTGTGATAGGAAGGCAGGGGACTGCTATTTTGTTTTCAATCTTATGCTATTATTTTATTATTTAAAATTATGGACACATAGTACTTTTGGCAAACATATTTAAAAGAGAGAAGCAGGATTTCAGAATTCCAGGTTTAAAGTGTTAAAATTAATATACAATTACAACATAAAATGGTGAGGGCCACTTCATGTTCTAACAAAATACTTCCCTAATTTCTCTATGACAGATCAGACCTCTGGGCCACAGGAAGGTTTTGAGGGGAAAAACAACACTTATTTAGCACCTACTGCACACTAGTACCATTGTAGAAAAGTTTCAGAGATCGTTGTGACCGATCCTCACCACACCCCTGAGGAAACGAGGAAGTTATTTCCTCGTAAGACACTACATCCTTAGAGGACAAAGAAGTATTGCAGGTATTTGTTTATATCTCTGTGCGTGAGCCCCAGGCTGTCTGTAGCCTGATGGAACCATTGATGATCATCACAACTTGGTGAGGTATGTGAACCCATTTTAGAGATGAGAAAACAGAGTCCTGAGAGTCAAGTGGCTTAACCAAGTCATTAAAATAGTAAGTGGCAGAGCTATGATATGGCTCCAGCCTCCAGTATAACTCTCCACTCTCTGGACTTTTGGAGAACAAAGACTGTCTTCTCCCTGTTTGCACCCCCAGCACCAAGCACACTATGTCTGGCACATAGGAAATATTCAACCAAAATCTATAGTCTAAATCAGGAAAGGCGCTGGTTTATCAGCCTAGGAGAATTTCCAGCAGATCCAAGCCCCCAAATGCTTCCTGCCTTTACCTGCCACGCATGTGACCTGCACAAGTTCTGTCTGGATACAGCTCCCGAAGGGACAGGTCCTCCATCAAAACAAGAGGGAACTATTCAGCTTTCCTTCAAGTAATTCAACGAGTTGGTTTACAGGTCTAGGACGCAGGCTTTCATACTGAAATGTCACACACTTCAAATTGCAGGACAGTGACAATTTTTGTCTTTAAAAATAGCAAAATCAGGGGCGCCTGGGTGGCTCAGTGGGTTAAGTGTCCAACTTCGGCTCAGGTCATGATCTCACAGTTCGTGGGTTCCAGCCCCGCGTCAGGCTCTGTGCTGACAGCTCAGAGCCTGGAGCCTGCTTCAGTTTCTGTGTCTCCCTCTCTCTGCCCCTCCCCGGCTCACACTCTGTCTCTCTCTCTCTCTCTCTCTCTCTCTCTCTCTCTCTCAGAAATAAATAAACATTTTTAAAAAATTTTTTAATGTTAAAAATAGCAAAATCAAACCTTTAATGCAAAAGAAAATGAAATTGTGGAAACAATTTTGAGCCCCCAGAACTTTTGAAAATGTCATTAACAAACTGTGAAATTGAGAGATAAAAATCAGATGCCCTGAGGGGGAATAGCAGTGCCCCCAGTCCTGCCTCTCAGCCTGAGTCATGGAAAGCCTAGTTTCCACTCTGCAGGTCCAGGAAGCAGGGGGTAGGGAGCTAATTCATGTCTCCTGCTCCACACTGGCTCCCAGGGTGGTGGCATTTGGAAAACACAGAATGACTGAACTCTTCAACATGTGAAGTTGGGCCTGCCGGAGACTGAAAGGATAATACATGGAAACCATCACCCCTGGGAGAAGGCCTGGGAGGCGGAGAGGAGCTCTTCAAAGAATTCTGGAGAAGTGCATTCATTCTCCAGGCTTCTCTTTGCTGATTCCACACGTCTGTGAGAGCCCGAATTACAGAAACTATCTCTAGGGCTTCCGTAATAATTTAAAATTATTCTCAGGGGGAAAAGTACTTGTTGTAAAGTGCTGTAGAGCATGCACAGAGAGCAGGGTAGAATACAAAATATTTTCAAAAGATCCTTCTTGTTCTCTAAGAACTTTACAGTCCTTGTAACATTAGCAGAATTTATGTTCTGCTCTGGAACAAAAAAATTCAGAACTGGCTATCTTTATTAGTCACAGAGATGCTTCACAAGACTCAAGAGACAGTGGAAGAAATATGGAGAAGTGTGTTTGATCCTCGCAGGTTGGTAGCCTATCTAAATTCTCTGCCACAGTTGCCAGACTCAAGAGAAAGGGAGCCTGAAGAGAGGGAAAGTGTCAGTGAGGCACCAGTGTGGTCTCTGAGCCCATGTACAGAATCTATGAGTGTGAGGGGGCTGCATCCTGGAGTCCAGAAAATACAGATCTAATGCCCGCCCCCTCATCCTCAGGAAAAGAAGCACACTCAAGCCCCCCAGAATAGAATTCAGGGATAAGAAACATGGGAATGTTTCCATGAAAGTTCACATACGAGACCACAGGTCCCGCTTTCCTGCACCCGCCACCGTGACTTTCTTGTTTGCTTGATCCCTGGCTCACAGGAATTTCTGAAGAACTTACCCCAGCCCTCTGGAATATCACACTTTCAGGCTCTTCCCTCTGAACACAAAGTTGCAGAAAATTGCAAGAGTAGGAGAGTGCTTATAATACCAACCCTGGGTGTTAAACACTGGGAGGACTCTGTCACAAGACCAGGTGCCTACTAGACCTCCTTAGAGCCAGCTTCCCAGGGCACAGTAACCCACCACCATCCTGCTTCTATTGGATGTCCATTAAAAACCAACAGATATCATACTACAGAAATGCATGCTTTTTTTAAATCAGTCATTCTTGGCAGGGGCATCTTTCATTTTAACAACAATAGAAGGGAAATTACTGGAGAGTGGGGGCCAGCTTATCACAGGGAAACATGTGTTGGCAAGACTAAATTGCCTATCCTTACCTTCAGGAATATTGTCCAACCATCTTTGCTCCAGGAATCCTTGAAACCCTGCAGTAGTATTTCCTGGAGAGCTCCATTTCCTCCTTACCCAAAAGTACAATGGCATAACCATCCCATGTTAGGGCAGAAACACAGGCTTTACAACATGATTTGTCTTACAATCTTTTTGCCCACTGGTTGGAAGAAGCATTATTGGTCTGCTGCTTGGCTTTGAGGTCTGTCACTACTGTGCAAGTCAGTAGCCCCAAAGTGCACTTATGCTTCAAATCAAAATGGTCTCCATCACATTCATCATACTTACCACCCCCCCGAACATTTTAAATGTTGCTGAGTATATTTCACTTTTCTTTGGGTGCTATTCAAGTTCAGTAAATGAAATCCTGCTCTCTGCCTTCAGAATCTTTCTATATATAAAACACAAGCCTTGCAATAAATGTTGCCTCGACACTGATGGTGGGATCAAAATCAGTGCAACCCCTCTGGAAGATTATCTGATATAATACAACCCCCAAGATGAACATACTTAAAGTCATATGTAACTTCCAACAACTTATCCTGTGGTTATATTTAAGGATGTTCCTAAAGATGTCTGTGTCAATAGTTTTTAATAATTTGAAAAAAGTTGAAATTAGTCTGAAGGTCCATTAATAAAACATTGTTTCAATTAATTATTGTGCATCCATTCACCATGTGAAGATCTATTGTGCCACCAATAAGAATAATGTCATGAAAGTCTATTTACTGACAGAAAAAATTCACACAATGCAATATAGAATGTTTCAGTGGCGCACAAAACAACGTATAGTATGACAAAGTTTATAACATATATATGGATAGAGAGGATGTCTGTTCATTCATCCATTCACCAAACACATGTGGAGCATTTCTATGTTCTTCCTGTTCCAGGCACTATTCCAGGCACTGGGGAGATAGCAGTGAACAAAAACATCCCACGTTCACACAATTTACAATCTAGAAGGGTGGAGAGAGAGCCAGTAAACAAATAAATATAAATATAATGTCAGAAAGGCATAAGTGCTGTGAATAAAAGTAAAATAGGGTAAAGAATTAAAGTGTAGAGGAGGGAACTATTTTAAATAGTGTGCTTGGGGAAGAATTCTCTGAAGAGATGGCATGTGGATAGAAATCTGTAAGAAGGGACGGACAGCAAGGCCCTCCCTGGATGAAACCCAGTTCAAATGCTGGGAGTAAAGCATGGTAGGCACAACCATGGCACAGCAAGGACCCACGGCTGGGAGCTAGTGGGAGGTGAGGTGAGCTTAGCAAGGGTTTTGAGAAACCACTGGAGGGTTTTGAGCAGGAAAGTGACAGAGGATTTTGACTGCTGGATGGGGAATAGTCTGTAAAGGAACAAGAGTGGAAGCACAAAGACCAGTTCAAAGGTCATTGCCATAGTTTAGGCAGGAGATGCCGATGGCTTGAACAAGGGTGGTAGTAAGGGATCTGGTGAGAAGTAGTTAAATTAAAAGTACAATCACCAGGTTTATCTGTTCTACAGGATTTGGCATGAGGTAGAGGGAGGAGCGAGAGAGACAGCAGTGAAATGTTTGGCCAAATAAGTTTTTAAAAATGAGAATGCCACTTATTGATTTGGGAAATACTGAGGGGGGAACAGTTGGGAGGGGAAATCAAAGGGACATACACCAAAGTATATGATAATTACCATAATTAACACCCTCATTTGTGCTTGCTTGCTCTGGGCCAGGCACTGCCACTGCATTTACATCCACTCATTTATCAGAGGAACTCTTTGAGATAGGTTACTATTATTGCATTTGGGAATACAGTTTACTTTTATATTTATCTAAATATACTCATTTATTTGCAATGAACATGTGTACCTTACATAATAAAGGAAAGTTGAGTGTGTGTGTGCATGTACATGCACAATAATCCCAGTGAGAAAGAAATTATATATTTATAAATTTTCATTCTTGGCGAGTCCCTGGTGATTGCTCAATATAGGTTGATGTGAGATTGTTTCACAGCTCAGCATATTTTCAACTTTTTTTCCTGCCAGGTCAGATAAGTTCATACGCAAGACCCAGTCTCATCGACACTCTCAGGGGAACACACAGATCTCTGTATCCTAATTTTAATTCAGTCCTTTTCACCCTCGACTTCCAAAAACACTGGAGACCAATGAGAGAAAAATAAATATTAAAGGAATAGCCTTGACTCTGCTTTCATTTTTTATATGAAATTTTGCAAATGGGTTACTTTAAACTATTACATTGGGACGCCTGGGTGGCTCAGTTGGTTAGACATCTGACTCTTGATTTTGACTCAGATCGTGATCTCATGGTTCGTGAGATAGAACTGTGTGTCGATCACTGACAGCACAGAGCCCGCTTGGGATTCTTTTTCCCTCTCTCTCTCTGCACCTCCCTTGCTTGCTTTCTGTCTCTCTCTCAAAATAAATAAACTTAAAAAAAAACTATTACACTTAATATATCCTCACATACTATTTTCAACAAACCCCAAATGGATAGAGACTTACCAGTGGATCCCCACACCAAGCTGAGAGCCTCTGGTTTAGATGATTACATGAATCACGTTGTTGGAGGACACTGATTTTTTTAAATTTCAACATTTCATAAACAAGAGTTCTCATTTAGTTTTGTTTTTCCTCTTTAATCCCTAGTATTTAACCACAAATTTTGTTTTCTCCAACAATTTCCATTTATGTGAATGTATTCAATGAAGTATAGGGAGCAGGGTGATTGTAGCTCTGGAGGTAGTCCACTGGGTGAACAGGGGAACACTTGGCTCAGGGGTCCTTGTGGTTATCATAGTGACACTCTCTTGACTGGAGAATTGTGCAACACTACCTGCTATGGGAATAACGGATTTCCATGGAATTCTGACTGTACTTTGTTGTTATCTGATACTTTCTGGGTACATGAGTGCTTTGAAAATGAACAAATCATCTCCAGTTTAAAATGAAAAGCCAGATTAGGTCCTCTGCTCATTCTGCTCCTCCATCAATGCTTAGTAAACCCCTTGATGCTGGAATTTTACCAAAAGCAGTCACGTTCAATTACTGTTACTCCAAAACAAATATCTATTTTTATTTTCTTTTGAGAATGTAGAAAGGAACCCCATCATAACATGAGTCTTATTAAATGGAATTGGATATGCCTTGGATCTAATTGAGTCTCCTGAATCATGAACATTGGAACTGGAAAGGAATTAGATATTGTATGGTCACTTAATAGATGAAGAAAAAGATGCTCAGAGAAATTAGGGTATCTTCTCAGGACCACACAGAAAGGAAGACCAGAACCCAGTTGACCTTGTCCTGAGCACAGTGCTCTTTCCACCCACTAGACCATGCAGTCTTTCTTGTACACAAACACTTGCCAAAGCCACTGCTGGTGGTCTCAGTTGGACCCGAAGTGGTCCCGGATTAGGACTCAGGAGCTGCCTCCCACAACCACTCCATGTGACTCTTGTCTTCCACGGCAGCAGAACTGGGCCGTCCAGGAAAGTGGAAAACCCACTTGCGCAGCAGAACCAATGCTCTAGCACCTTCATGGTTGGAAGCCATGGAACATTTGGCCTTACCTTGAATTCCAACATTGTGAAGGTCATTTGGAAGGACTAAAGAAGAGAGAAAGGGAGAGAAGATGGAAAGAAAGCAAAGAATACTCATGGACATGTAGAAAAATAGGGGAACATAGGTCAGAAGCATTTAAGAATCAAGTCTTTACCTTTTAAAGGCCATTTCCAATAACAGCTATTGTCAGAGAGCTTCTACTTTGCTTATGAATATTTGCTCAAGTTCTGAACAAGAGAAACTTCAGATCACAATTATTTTCTTGATTTATACCTTCTCTTTCACCTCCGGCTACACTGCCTTTAGCAAACCAGCTAGTAACAAGATCTCAGCTTGCACTGTGGTCAAGAGCCAAAAAGCTTATGACAGGAATAGTTTTAAAGATGAAAAGTTGGCAGTGCCACCAGTTCTGCAGCAATCAAGAGCAACATAGTATTAGCTGTGAGGATACATTTAGGTGTGGAAACACGATCTAGACTTGATGCCAACTGTAGAAAAATAGCATTTTCCTGCCTCTAATTATTTGTCACAAGCTAGTAACCAACCACTGACTTTCACATACACTGCAGGGTATTAGAAACAGGCTGGGTTTGTCCACGGCCATACCACTCTGAACGTGCCTGATCTCGTCTGATCTCGGAAGCTAAGCAGGGTCGGGCCTGGTTAGTACTTGGATGGGAGAAACAGGCTGGGTCTACCTAATTAAATACCTTACCCTCTGTTCTGATGACAAGCGTGACAATTCCCAGCTAGCCACTCTTGGCAAAGATTTCCTCAGTGTGGTGATAAGTCAGACCGCCACGTCAGTTATGCAACTGGCACTGGAGTGTCAGGTCCAAAGGAGCAGGTCTGTCCTAGAGTCGCACTGTTGAACTGTCCTGGCTTGCTCAAACTCCTGCTTAGCTATCCCTTGAACTTACTGATTCAGTGGAATGTGCAAATAATGCTAATATAGTCACATGCAAATGAATTCACAGAGAAAAACTACCTCTCTGCTCTTATATTAATAATGACTGGGGCGGGGGGGGGGGAATAACCGTTGGTGATCTTTCAGGACACAGTCTGGATCACTGCTGTTGGCTACATCACCTTGGATAGGTTCTTGCCTTCTGGGCCTCTGTTCTCAAATCTATAAAATAAAGCAGGGAGGAAAGAGGATCCCTGCATCACCTCAGGCTCTAGCATTCTGTGATTTGGCTTTGGAAAAAAGCATCTATCTGGATGGGGGGAGGGGGTCAGAAACAGAGAAACATTTTTTTTTTGTAGCTACAAACAGCCAGCCTTGAGAAGTTACAAGGAGTCTTCTTGAAGGCCAAGGCAATCCTTTTCTCATGATAAGGCAGGTGGCAGCCTGGCCTAGAGGAGAGAGTGTTCATTTGAATGTCTGGATGAGGGTCTGCAGAAGCATTAACATCTAAATAGGCATTTCTGTTCGATAGGGGAGTATACTAAGAGCTTTACACGTATGTAACCAAAAGCTGGTGTTCCTTCATAAAATGTCCCCAGATTATGCGTAATTCCAGGACATAGCACATAGTCAACATCATCCTCCATGGGATTCAGAAAGTGTCAGTTGGTCAGATACAGATTTCATTAATGTAACCTAATTCTTTAGACCTGCACGCCATGGTCCACCTCTTTTACAAATTTGGAATCCTGATACTTCATGATTTCTGACACTCTGCTGACTGTCTGCAGAGTCAGCTGCCTTCATGATTCTAAGACAACAGTCCTGCCCTGCTTAAAGTACCTGCTATGGCACATAACACTTCTGAGCCCCAACTTTTCAAATAATCTCCAGAAAATATTACTGAGAGATGAGGTCATTGCAGTGATAGACTAGACAGTGTGCAAAAGCTATATCCCATCCTAGTACTGGATTTATGTGGAGAATTCTATAGCAAATAACTGTCAGAGAAACTGTGCCACATTTTATTCTGTATAGATTTACCTTGTTTGAAGCAATCTTAATCTACAAAAAATCTGGCAATATTAAGTTTGCAAATTATAGAGTAGTTGTTTTACAAGATGTTTATTAACCTTTTCATGAACAAAGGAGTAAAATTAAGTCAAACATCTATACCTGAAACCCCAGAGAAAAAAATCTTAGTAATTTACAAATGGATCCAGAATAGCACTACACCCAGGAAGTATCTGCTATGGGCTAAGCATTATTTTAGATGCTTTACCAATGTTAACTCTTTTACTGAACCCCAGAACACTTCTATGAGATAGGTTTTATTACTATGTCTCTGAGACACTGACAGATTAAGTTTGCAAAAACATCTACCAAATGGAGAACCCAGATTTGGGCACTCTGAATCCATACTCCATGTTTCAAATCTCTCTACAATAGTGACATTTTAAAATGTTAACTTTACTTAATACATATACCATGATTTTTTTTTCTTTTTAAGTCTTAGCTTTAAAACCAAAGTACTTTGATAGTTCAGAATCACAGCCAGGTCTATGAACACTTCTTCTCATGGATTTTGAAGGAGAGACATACATTTGTCACAAATCTCTCAGTTGCAATGACAGAAATGCAACTCAACTTTAAGTAGAGGACTTATTTTAGATATAAAACAGACATAAGGTAGAGTTGGCCTCAAGGACTCCCAAGGACTTACAATATGTCATCAAAGCTCATTTTTTTCTCTCTCATTCTCTCTTTCTTCCTATCTCTCTCATGCGCACACACTCTTTCTTCGTGTGTGTGTGTGTGTGTGTGTGTGTGTGTGTGTGTGTTCTTAAGGGACGGGGGCATGCCTGTGAGCAGCCCCAGGCTTACCTGATTCCAGTGTAGCACTCCCAGTGTGAGTGAGGACCTCTGGGCCAGTCATGCCGTCAGAGGGCTTCTTGACCATCAACAGCCAGAATTAGGGCTGTAAGATGGTTCCACTGGCATTCATTTAGTTTTCCTTTTATTCATGGGTTCTGTTGAAAACACTTCCCCCTCAACAAGTTGCAAGAACGTAGTTGACATACTTTGGTTTGGTCTGCCCAGAATTCTGTCTCCCCTTCTTTTACTAGCACCACCTGTTCCTTGGAGAACCACTCCCCTTCAACTGTGTTTTGTTTGGGCGGGGAGGCAATGACTCATCACATTCTGCCTCTCTGCCCATAATGAGAGTCGAGAAGAATAGGCTTTGCAGACAGTGATCATGTTCAGAAAACAAGCCACTCTTGGAGTGTATAGAAAACATCTATGCATGTGGGCAGTAACTGAAATGACTGTTAATGCAGAGCTATGAGTGCAGAGCATCCCCAGTATCCATTCCCCCCTTTCCAGAGTATTGAAACCCCACTTGTAGGCTGGACATACCCCAACTTTTCTTATAGCTAGGAGTGATCATGTGCCTAAGTTCTGGACAATGAGTAGTAAGATGAAAGTGTTTTTATGTTTTGTAAAAAGACAGTAGGGAATGTCTTTGCCTATTTTTTTTTCTTTATTCCTCCTTCATTTATGTTAGCTGGAATGGAGACATGGTAGCTGGAGCTAGAGCAGCCACCATGGATCAGGAAGTAGCTTGGAATAGAAAGATGCACGATGCAGGAACAAAAGGAAGTTTGCCTCAGTCCCAGAGGATTCATGTACAGAACAGCCATCTGCACTGTCTACCCTTAGACTTCTGCAGAGAAATAAATTTCTACCTTGTTTAAACTACTACTATTTGGGGTCTGTATTACTTATAGACACACCCAATCTTAACTGAACTTAGAAATACATGAATATTTAAGCATGCCACGACATAGGAGCCTAGACAGAGAAGTGGGACTACTGAAGGGTGCTCACTTGGTTAGCAGGTAGAGGATAATAGTGAGCTGCTGGGCCTCACAAAGAAGACCTCCCTGGGGCCAGGGACCACAGCAAGCTTCTGGCCCGTGTTACATCATTTAATCCCCCAGCATCAACCCTCTGAATTTCTCTGTAGTTATCCTCATTTTACAGTTGAGGAAATAGAGAGTCAGCTAGATCCAATATTTTCCCTAAGGTCACAGTGCTAGTAAATGAGGAAGGAACAATTTGTGCCCACCCGGAACTGTCTCCATAGCATCTGTTGTCTCCATTACTGGACCCCTGTCTCTTTGCTCCCTGGTCGAGGGGCTTCACTGTGGGTAAACCCAACACATGGAAACATAACACAAAAATTAGTCAAGTGTGCCAGTCTAACTTCGTTCAGTTTTACAGTGGAATATTTTTCAGCCATCAATGGAAGGAAAGCCTACCATTGTCAACAACACGGATGACCTCGAGGGCATGATGCTAAGGTAAAGTAAGTCAGACAGAGAAAGACAAAAACCACATGATCTCACTTGTATGTGGACTCTAACAAAAGCCAACCTCACAGAAACAGAGAATCAAATGGTGGTTGCCAGGGATTGGGGTGTTGGGAAAGTGAGGGAGATGTTGATCAAAGGGTATGAACTTCCAGTTATAAGATGAATAAGTTATGGGGATGTGATATACAGCATGTTGACAATAGTTAACAATTCTGTGATACACACACACACACACACACACACACATACTTATACACTTGAAAGTTGCTAAGAGAACAGATCTTAAATGTTCTCACCACACACACACACACACACACACACACACACACAAAAGGCAACTGTGTGAGGTGATGGATGTGCTAACAAACTTTACTGTGGTAATCACTTCACAGTATACATATATTAAATCATCACACTGTATACCTTAAACCTACACAACATCATGTGTCAATCATATCTCAATAAAGCTTCATTCAATTCTTAAAGTTGACTTACACCCAGCTTTCAGGAATATACATGTAACATCATTCTAACCACTCCTCAACTGAGGACATTCTCCTGGTGAGACAATCCCCTTCTCCCCTGGGTGGAGGAGACAGCAGTTTTGCTTCGTAAAATATCCCAACCAAGAAATGAAGTTCGGAGATGCACCACCTCTTCCCACACTGCAGAGCACATTGGTTTAGTCAGACTCTGACCTTTTTTGTGCCAGGGTTGTTTCCTTGTGAGACTCGCCTCCTCTGTGAAAGTCCTCCGGCCCTGCAGAAATCCTGCAAGAGTTCAACGCCAGCGCTTGGTCAACCACTATTATGGAGCTGACAGATTCTTGGCTCTTCCACATTTTCTCTTCTTCTTCTTCTCTTATTTATTTTTTGAGTGAATAAGTAGATCTAGTTAGGTTTATTATAGGAACAAAGTTCTTCTGGAAAGCTAATTCTTTCGAATGGTTGAAATGAAAAATAATACCCCCCTCCCCACCCTTCAGAGCCCACTCTGATTTAAGCAGATGAAAACGCTAGCATTTCTAAACCCAGGGCTTTATTTGGGATGTAGAATATAAAGTGCCTTTTCTAGCCATTGTGACAGGAAAGGAATGCACAGGTTTCTCAAGAGCAGATTGCAGGGCCCATGCTGATCTAATTTATGGATCTTCCTGCCAGGAATAAAACCTCATGGCTGTGGCACTTATTCAATGATTATTTGATATTTTATGTATTCAGTGAATATATGGAAATATTTTTAAATTGGGTTTTTAAACTACCTATTTTTTTTTAAGTAGTTTTCCTCTTTAACTTCTGGACAGCCACATTGAAAAGTCTTCCTCACATGAAGAAGGAGATTAATGATTATCGGACAATGCATGAAAATGTGACAATGATTAAGCCCAGACAGATTATAACATTAGTCAATGGGAGACACGTGGTACCGAGCCTAGCATTGGTTTTTGATGTTAGCAACAATCATTTGGGATAACTTGCTTAGCAAGCTAACCGCCTCTTATTTTTGCCCTTTATCTTAATGAGAGAGGAACAATGAAATTCAAACCCTGACTGGAGTGTGTGCCCACAGACAGACAGGCAGATGTGTGTTCACCACGAAAGAGGGCAGAACCTGTGACAATAACCGAGGCACTGGTCAAAGAAAAAAAGACCTGAGTGCAAAAAAAATCTGTTTTGTGAACATAACATGGTCAGGGTAAAGTGGTTTTTAAAAAGTCTTTCAGTTGAGCTGCTCATTTTCTCAAGTGTTAACCCATTTAGAAGACACATTATTAGCAGGGCTTGGGGGGGGGGAGAATATAAGAAAACAAAATATTTAAAATATTTTTTTAAGTGTTTCACCGGTTCTAAAGATGTGTTTTATTTATCTTGCCATAGTACTATTGGGTCAGTTTCCTAGGGCTCCTGTAAAAAACTACCACACACTTGGTGGCTTAAAACAACAGATTCTCTCACAGCTCTGGAGGCCCAAAAGTCTGAAATTAAAAAGTGTCAGCAGGCTTGGTTCCTTCTGGAGGCTCTGGGAAAGAATCTGCTCTCTGCCTCTCTTCTGTCATCCAGTGGCTGCCCACAACTCATAGCTTCGCTCGGCGTGTACATGCGTCAGTTGAATTCCTGCCTCCTGCACACCGCCTTCCTGTCTGGGTGGCTGTGCACCTCTGCCTCTTCCATCTCTTATAAGGACGCCCACCATTGTGCTTAGGGCCCACCCTGATCCAAAATGATCTCATCTCGAGATCCCTGCCTTAATTACAATAGCAAAGACCCATATTTCAAATAAGGTCTCATTTGCAGGTTCTGGGTACACATGGTTTTTTGGGGCAAGGGGTCATTATTCAACCCACTGCAGCAATAATGGTGTCCTTCTCCTGGTAATCCCTCAGGTTCTTAATCTTACTATCATCTCTAATGTCTTTCCTTTTTGCTCTCTTTTTTTAAGTTTATTTATTTACTTTAAGAGAGACAGAGACAGCGTGAGTTGGGGAGGGGCAGAGAGAGAGGGAGAGAGAGAGAATCCCAAGCAGGCTCCAGGATGCTGGCACAGAGCCCAACACGGGGCTCAAACCCATGAAACCATGAGATCATGACCTGAGCCGAAATCAAGAGTCAGACACTTTGACTGAGGCACCCAAGCACCCCTCTTTCCTCTTCTCTCTGCTTTGCTCCACTTTCTACTTCCCTTCTCCTGTGACACACAAAATACATTTTGTAACTTGATTATTCCTATTGCATCACTGTGTTGGACAAACAGGAGGAAGGTATAGAAACCTATAAAATAAAAGACTCTCATTGTTGGACTTAACCATTTTTAATCTTATTTAAATGTGCACAGCATAGAACTAGGTTCAAAGTTCTATGGCATACCATTCTCAGCCAATCATAAAACAAAAACAAATCTACAGATTAATACAACAAAAATATAAAACCAATAAAATTTTTACAAAATATTTATTTATTTTGAGAGAGAGAGCCCTCACGTGAGTGGGGGAGGGGCAGAGGGAGAGGGGGAATCTCAGGCAGGGTCCCAACTGACTGGCTGTCCGTGAGGAGCCCAACAGAGAAGCCCAGGCCCAGGGCTTGAACTCATGAACTGTGAGATTATGACCTGAGCTGAAATCAAGAGTCAGATGCTTAACCAACTGAGCCACCCAGGTACCCCTAAAACCAACAAAATTTAAATGTAATCATTCCAAAAGGTTTGTATTGAGGTTCTATTATGTATCAGGCATAAGAGGTGTAACAGGTGGGGGAGACACAGCAATCAACCAAACTGGCAAAAATACCTGCCCTGGTGGATTACACTTCAGTATATTAGCGACCAAATGGGAAGAACCAGGTATTAGTAATATCCCAAAGCCAAACGCTATTCACAACATGACTATATGTGACTAATTGCTACAGGGTGACATCATTTGAATCCAGCATCTATGCTACTGTTTTCCATGTGATGAGTCAGCTCTGCAATCTCTTTTCTCTTTGTTAACAAATGCAAACATTTCCTCCACATGGTGAACTACATTATTTGGCAGACCGACATCATTTACATATGAAGCCTACCTTTTTCTTCTCTCATTAGCCTCAACAATTAAACACCATCATTCGGACACACCATTCCACTTTCTTGTGTACCAAATCAACATGTCAATACATTACACAACTTAAAAAACCAGAATCTTGCCCTATGGAAGCTCCCTTCAAGTGCAAAATTCACTGCAAACAAGTAATTCTGTCTGTGGAATTGATTAAAATAATTTGACATTCACAGTCTGAATCTGGTTTTGTGGGGGGTTTTTTGTTTTTGTTTTTGTTTTTTTTGTTTTTTTGTTTTTGGTATGTCCAGACGTGTGGCTTGATTGAGATTCCCTCTATTTCTAGAGCCTTAAATCCAAAAGCATACTAGCATGGAAAAAACACTTGCTCCACTGCAGTATTTCATGAATGCATCTCGTTCTTTTTCTTCCCAGTATTTAGGTTAAGAAATGGGATACGTTAGACGTATCTGTCAAAGTTCTACTTAATACTTTAAATTTAACACTTTGGCACGGTTATTACCTACCAAAACATGAACAACCTAGAACCACCACTAACCCATCTCATTCACAAGGCAGAGAGAGAGAAGGAGGGATGGAGGGAGAACAGCAATGATTCCACAGTGACCATTTATGGCCATTCACATATCCTTTTGCCCCATGCTACCTGGCCCTCTGAATTCTCAGACCATTCACTAGAGCAAACACTCTAGAGCTAATCATTCTTTATTGCCATAGAGATATTTTTAAACATTATTTTAAAATCATTTAGGACAATTTTGTTCTTTGGGCACTTCTAGTGTTTAGACTCCTGGGTCAATAAACCTTCTACTGAACAGCAGTTGAGGAATGGGTGAGGAATGGTTATTGTGATTTTCACATTAGAAGTTGCCAACCTAATAGCAGCCAGACGTGCTTACCAGCATATTTGAATGTTAAATGCTATCATTTTGGTAATTACGTGGTGCCAACATTCAACCACAAATGCCAAGAAAACACAACACCTAAATCACATGGTGGTGTTCAGTTAAAATGTGGTCATCCAGATGATCAAAAAGAAAAGGCAGCATTTTCAAATTCTTAGTGAGAATTTGCTGACCCTAAGAATATAAACCCTGATTGCAAAACCCTACAACATGCTTCAGACCTTCCGTGTCCATTCCCACTGCCCCTGTCGTGCCCACTCTAGGCCCTCAGCTCTTACTCATGGCCACATCTTCTCTTTGCCTTTGTTCCCATCCATTCCAACCTACTCCTACCTGAGTCACATCTTCCATTAGCTCTGCTTGGCTCCTTCTGTTCTGTTTATGTTTTATCGTCTAATAGGTAAAATGGGCCAAGTTTTACATACTGGCTGCCTGGGGTCATTCAAAAGCTTTGTAACTCCCATAATGTCCAGAAGACAACAAAGTCAAAACCATCTGAACTGCCCAACAAAGTAATGCATAAAATAGCCCCTGACTCCAAGCAAGGTAATTTGCAATAAGAGAGAGCAAATGAGCTATAGAAGCACTCACTTTAGTTCATCACATCCCAGAAATCATTCTCCACGGGTCTAGCCACGGCATGGGAGCACACACAATAATAGCAGCAAACACCCTTCTAAGACCCCTCCATATAACTCACTTACCTTTGTAACATCCCTATGAGCTAGGTATTATTATTACTCACATTTTGATGAACGTGGAGATGTGTCACCAAGATCCCTCTTCAAGGAAAACCTGCCCCTCAGTCGAGGGGGAGAATGGTCTGCAGACAGCCTCCAGCCCCCTGTGAGTCCATCAGCTGCAGAGTTGCCCTGTGTATGGTCATGCTCTTCTCTCAGGCAGCCTGTGTAAGGGGGTGAGTCAGGGAAGAAGGGTCAGCCACATCAGCCTGCCTTGGGATTGTTCTAATGGACACTATTCCCCGCAGGGCTCCCCATTGGGTCAGCCTCCACATTGTGGGGCTTGCATTACTGTTTGAGCTCTCCCTCTGTCCAGTACACTTCCTTCCCTCTTCCTTTTGCAGGCGCTGACTTCTAACCAATGCCCTGCTCTTCAAACTATTCCTCCTCTGCTTCTGCAGATCCCAACTCATGACAGGCCCCCGGGGATTCCCTTCCCTCCACTTCTCTAGGTTAAACCTTCAACACTCAGTCCACATCTCCCCTCCTCCATGAAGCTTTCTCCAATTCTAATGAGCTTGATCAACTTTTCCTCTGAAGCCACACAAGCCTTACATGCCATGATCCTAATTTACACCTTGTTTTATAAGTCTCCTTTTATCTGTGTGTCCTGAATCCTCACTACAATAAAGCCACCTTCAGCACAGGAATCAGTGTCTTCCATAAATATTCTTTTTTTTATCATATTTTTAGAAATTTAGAAAATGCAAAAAGACACAAAGCATTATAGTCTTAGCACTCAGAATTAACAAATGTCGCCCTTTCAAGAAATTGTTTCCAGAATCTTACCACCACCCCCCCATCCCATCACCCTCCCCATGGACCAGGAGGCTCCATTCACATAAGGCTGATGTGTCGCTTACACATATGCAACATCACATAAATGTTATACAGCATTTTGTGTATGAATAATTACACTTCACACAGGGAGCATCATATTCTGCTGTTGTTCTGAAGTACTATGGTTTTTCCACTAATTAACTGCATTCCTGATACACATATTGGATACCCCAAAATATTATTGATAATAACAATGATGGTGAAAGACACACTGAGTCAAGAGAGTAACTAGAAATTCATGACCTTAAATTTTTCATGACCTTAAGAACTGAGAGCTAAATGTATACTGTCTATATCCCATGTTCTCAGTTTCCTAGCTGTGTGATCTACAGCAAGTCACTTAACTGATCTATGTCTCATCTATGTTTCCATCTTCAAAATGGAAAAAAACAGCAGCTACTTCACTTACTTCGCATAGTGATAAGTAATTTAGTTAGTGCATTTCAGGTTCTTGGAAAAGTGTGTGGCGCATAGTGGGCATTCAAAACACTGTATTTAAGAATAATCATAACTGGGGTGCCTGGGTGGCTCAGTCAGTTAAGCGTCTGACTTCAGCTCAGGTCATGATCTCACGGTCCGTGAGTTCAAGCCCCATGTCAGGCTCTGTGCTGACAGCTCAGAGCCTGGACCCTGCTTCAGATTCTGTCTCTCTCTCTCTCTCTCTCTCTCTCTCTCTCTCTGCCCCTCCCCTGCTCACACTCTGTCTCTCTCTCTCTCTTTCTCTCTCAAAAATAAATAAACACTAAAACAAATTTAAAAAAAAGAATAATCATAACTATTAATATTATCATAGCACACCAAGGATGTTAGCTCAAGAGATCTGAATGATCCAGATTTTGAACCTTGAGAAAATACAGAAGAGAAAAAATCATTGAGAAGCTTCTTATATTATAAAGAGTAATTAATTCTACCATTAATATTTGCCCCAACAGCCCAACTCTTAAAAGCCGAGGCATTTTGCTTCTTTTACCCAGTTAGCTTCAGGCTTACGGCCAATCGTTTGTCAATTATTTTAACCTCTTAACCTAACTCCGCAGAACAGATTATTCTCAGAGAAAGCTGAAAAGTGAATTTGGCTACATCTTTGCCTGCAGTTTCTCTGCTTGCACTTTAAAGAAATCTTAGTTGGTAAGGAGAAATCCCCTCTAAAGCCACTGTGACTAAGTTATTCTAGAGCTTCAGTAGTTTTTCTTTCTTTAAGCCAGGTTTAAAAAAAAAAAAATTGTTACCCTTACACTCTCTGTATTTATTTATTTTGGCCTCGGTGGACTAGACCACAGCTAAAACTTTATGGACCTCATAAAGTTCCCAACATTCTCAGACACGGGTCGTGATGTTTGTGCACTGGGCAGAAAACAAAGGTGCATTTATGAGGAGAATGGACATGCTCAGAGATTAATGAACTGAGGTCAGGCATATAGGCTTAGGCTACAGCTACACTGCGTCACAGGCAACACATGGCTTAAGTGTGTCCCTCTCTTTCCAGTCTCCCTCTCCTGTCCTTTATTCCCTACAAATGACATGGGGCCCTGGTGCCGGGGCTGTTCCTCAATTACCAGGACCTCCCACCATGTCACTGCCCATGTCACTGTCAAGGGCTTGTCCTGACCGAAATTAACTATGTCTGGAACTTTCCATCCTACCCTCACACAGTCATCTTCAAAAATTATCTGTCCTGTGTCTCCTTTCCTCACAGTTTGGCTTCCTTATAAAGGTGAAAGTTGGTTAATCGATAAAGGAAATTAATTTGTTACCTCTACCACATAGCGAAGGTCTTTCAGCAGAAGCTTTCTAGAGCCAGTATCTCAGTCCGAAGCACTGGTTCCATTGTAAGGAAGTGGGCCAAGCTTGTGGCACTTTTGAAATTACACCACACCAGTGGCTGCCTAATTTACCCACTGCTATGGACTGAATGTGTGTTTCCCTTAAAACTTTACATGTTGAAACTCTATCTCCAAGGTGATGGTATTTGGAGGTGGGAAGGTAATTAGGGGTCGATGAAGTCATGAGGGTATAGCCTTCGTGATAGCATTGGTGTCCCTATGAAAAGAGGAGACACTGGATCTCTGTGTGTCTGTCTCTCTCTCTGTTCTCTCTGTTCTCAGAGGGAGAGAGACAGAGAGACAGAGAGAGAGAGAGAGAGACATCCAATGGAAGGTCATGTGAGGATATAACCAGGATGAGAGTCGCACCACAAACTGACCCGACCGGCACACTGATACTACTTCCGGCCTCCCCAACTGCGAGATATAAATGTTTGCAATTTAAGTCACCTAGTCTGTGGTTATCTTGTTTTGGTAGCCAGAACAGACTGAGACAGTTACCCACAGCACTGGCCCCCAAAGCTTGCAGGAGTGTGCAATATGGTATTTCACTCTACTTGTGCACAGTTAATCAGACATCATACTTTCACCTTGAACTTTATGCGCTTTATAATTTTCAATATACTTTTATATCGCTTGATCCTCAGAACACCTTGCTAGGTAACACAGGTCTTGACAAATTAGTTTTCTTTTCCCCATACCAAACAGAAATTCTCATACCAAAAGGCTTGCATGATATTGATTACTTAGGAGACTATATTATGTCAGCTCAAAAGCACAGAACTTCCTTTCAATGATTAACGTTGAAAAGAAATAAGAAGTAGTTCTTCTTGTTATTTAGGTAAGAATTACTGCTCCTGAAAGAAAATATAAATCCTCAGATGGTCAGTGCATATGGCCTTTCCATCTTTTAAGATCTAAAACTCAGTAAGAATATATTACAAGATTAATTATGCCCAAAGAAAATAAGCATTGCCGTCAATCTTCAGATAAGATTAGGGTTTTTGTTTTGGTTTGGGTTTTGCTCAAAAAAAATCATCTATGTGCTTTCTATCATGCGTGATGTTTTTAAAAACTGCTTTTAGCATTAACATCTTGCCATACTTCCTGTCCCTATATTTTCTCCCTTTTCCTTATGTCTGCACAAGTTTTCAATTTAGATTATATTTCCAGCAGATGTTATATCTTTTAGAGTGTTTGCTTTCTCTTCATTAAAAAGGACGTGTAATACATTTTATTATTTTGAAAGAAAATAGCCTGAGTAAAGATGTTCAGAAATCTTGAATATTGCTTCTTAATTTTTTGTTTGTGTGTGCGCGCGTGTGCACGTGCATGCTGTTTCTGGGAACAGGAAAGCTATAGGAAAGAAGGCTTGTGTTTCACAAACACTGAAGGAGAATAAGACTATCTTCCACTAGCTCCTAAAAATGTAATATAGACAAGCATTTAAAAAACACAATAAAAACTTCTACTGGAGAGCATTTTCAATATTCAAAACCATATATGTGTAAAATAGGATGTTCATATTTTCTAAAGCATTCTTGATGCTCAGTATAAATATCAGCTCACGATGCTAATGAACAACTCTCTGGGGATTTTAAGCATGTAAAAATCTGCATCTAGCTATAGTCACACAACTTTAACAATTCATTTTAATAGGCTGGTAGCTCTTGAATGAAACTGTGGCTGCATCAAAAAATTGTCTTTTTCCCTTTAAAGTAGAAAATTTCACCCAAATTGTCAGTGCCCTCCAGCCCCTCTCTCCCCTCTCTTTTCAAAAAAAGGCAAAGATTTCAGTTATTAACACCCTTTTTAGATTTAACTCTCTATTATCACTCTGGAGTAATTTGGATTTTCAAACATCCCTAAAATATGTAATGACCTCTGTTTCTATTAGTGAAATCCTAGACATCAGTAAGCAAGGGTGGGGCAAATTTGGAGAGGCAGGAAAAGGGCACTTTCACTCAGCTCCTGAGATCACCTGGGTTGCTTACTCATTTCCCAGCAAGGTTGACCTTGTTAACTGTAACATAAATAGCAAAAAGCACTAAACGACAACAGAATCTCTATGGCACTTGGAGACTATAAAAGTCTCTTAGTCTGTGAAATTGGCACACAGAGTTATTCTTGGTTTCTCACCTCTCTTGAGCAGGGAAGCCATTTTCCATGCATTATGGGGTATGTTATCCTGATTATCTTACTTTCAACTAGGTGATCTCTAAGTCACCAACAGTTAGGAAATTCTAGGATTTCACTCAGCTTCAGTACTCTAAGAGTTTGGCACAGGGATAAAGGCTGACACCCAATAAAGAAGAAAGAAAGAAAAAAAAAGAAAGAAAGAAAGAAAGAAAGAAAGAAAAGAAAAGAAGAAAGAAAAGAAAGAAAAGGAAAAAAAGAAAGAAAGAAAGAAAAGAAAGCAACGCCCAATATCTGAGATTAAGCTGGGATTGAAGTTCCAGGAGACAAGAGCAGGATTAACAAACTACTGCAAACACCTGAAAGAACATTTCCAAGACTGATATAATTTGAGAGCTCATTATCAAATTAGCACTCTTTGGAATGGTGAGTCAGCCTTAATCAATAAACATTCTTTGAAAATGGCATTAAAGGAGTGAGTTTCCTCAGCAAAGTATTGATGCAGCTTCTGAGCAAGGAGTACCTAGTCTATTAGAGGAATAAGACAGAGAAACTGTTAATTAGGAAATGCTGTGATGAGATATTCTGTTCTGCATCGGAGAATTCCAACTAATAACCAACTCAGCTCATCAGCACTTCAACTAGAATTCCAGCACCTCAGAAAAACATATTTTAGGGATTTACAATTCATACTAAACTTTTTAGGTTACATACACAGCCAGCCAAAATAGACAAAACAAGCCTTTTCCTCCCCTAAATACCTCCTCCTTGGTTTGGTTAGTAACAAACAAAGATTTTCATTCCACAATGAGATCTAAGTCTTAAAATAGATCTACCACCTCTCCCTAACAAAAACACATAAATGAATATCTGATATTGGGCTGTTTCCTGGGATTCCATAAATTGAGTGGGAAGGAGAGGATCTATGGACAGGAGTTGAGAAAGGAATGCTAAAAGTTGGCTGGAACAGATGAAAAGTCAGAGACCTAAAGCTCAAAGAAGGGGGCCTGCTTACCCAGAGTAACCAGGACATCTCCACATCTGAGCACTCTTCCTTCACTGAAGTTTTAGCAGACAATAGCCACAAGCCACAGCCAGGGGACTGGTCCACAACCACTGACTGGAGACTCACAAGAGCTTCATCCTCCATCAAGGATATCAGCATCAAGACACCAGCCCTAGGGGCGCCTGGGTGGCGCAGTCGGTTAAGCGTCCGACTTCAGCCAGGTCACGATCTCGCGGTCTGTGAGTTCGAGGCCCCGCGTCAGGCTCTGGGCTGATGGCTCAGAGCCTGGAGCCTGTTTCCGATTCTGTGTCTCCCTCTCTCTCTGACCCTCCCCTGTTCATGCTCTGTCTCTCTCTGTCCCAAAATAAATAAACGTTGAAAAAAAAAAATTAAAAAAAAAGACACCAGCCCTTGTACTGCCAACATCAACACCTCTCACTTCCCTATGTCAGGTCTACAACAAGAAACTGGAAGAGCTAAAGCTTGTGAGAGGTCTCAAGGAAGACAAAACACTCTCCATAAAATCTCAGGGGACCTGGATTTCTCTCTTGTTGGCCCTCACCTCACCACAGTCAGCACTCCAAATGGGGAAAGAGAGCCACTGCCCAGGGCTGAGCAC
This sequence comes from Lynx canadensis, assembly GCF_007474595.2. NCBI lineage: Eukaryota > Metazoa > Chordata > Mammalia > Carnivora > Felidae > Lynx > Lynx canadensis. The sequence goes on from NC_044306.2 coordinate 73,761,705, forward strand.
CATCTCAAGAGTTCCATGACCCCACTTTCAGATTTAATGTCAAGGAGATGCCCCTCATATGCTTTCATTTGCCCACAAGTAAAGCAACAAATGAAAGATCAATTGATTATTCTCAAAGCAGAGAGGAAATGTATTTTTCAAAGGAATTTGATGGTTGGCTTGATTTGAGAAAAACTGTTCCTGATTAGTTTATCTAGAAATACTTAAATTTAAATTGAGCATTCATGGATTAGGGGTTGAGAACAGATTTATTTGTTTATGTGCTATAACCAATTTACTCTACTAAATTAAAAATTAATATTTTTCCAAAAAGGTTTTCAAAAACTTATATGAGACATTTTCCCTTGAGATACATGCTTCTGTGTATGTGAGCATCTTGCTAACTCTGTGTGGGGAGAATGCTTTTATGTGAGAATTATTAGAGAGTTATTCAAATTTTGTCTTCAAATATTTTAAAGCATTGATACTTTGCCTTCAACCAAACACACATTAATAGAGCCATAATGGGGCACCTGAGTGGCTCAGTTGGGTAAGTGTCTGACGTTGGCTCAGGTCATGATTTCACGGTTTGTGAGTTCAAGCCCCATGTCAGGCTCTGGGCTGACATCTCAGAGCCTGGAGCCCGCTTCAGATTCTGTGTCTCTCTCTGTCTGCCCCTCTGCTGCTTGCACTCTGTTTCTCACATTGTCTCAAAAATAAATAAGCATTAAAAAAATAGAGCCATAATGATAAATATGATTTATGAAATAAAAAAAAGATAAAAACTATGAAGATTACTTAAAAATAATGAAATAGAGACATACCAACCACCTGTCTTCTAATTATGCAATTACATTTAAATAAATCCTGAGACAAAAAAAAATCTTTGACTTCCATAAAAAATCTTATCTTTCCAATATTTTTTTCATTTTTCTGTTCTAAATAGCAAAAGTATAACCCCCTACTTTACTTCCCTTTGATTTTTCTGTAAACTCTGTGAAACAATGCATAATCTCCAAATTTCCCCCATCTCTCAATTCTCACTGTAGTTTCTCCAAATAAACATAGACTACATGAATCTTCCCCATGAAAAAGTACATCACAATGTAAATAAATGGGGAGTGGCAATGAAAAGAACTCGCAAATGAATGCTGTACTTAGTAGGTGTCTCCATAACATGGAAATCAGAATATTTGCCCCTAATTTCTCTGGTGGTGAAAAAAATCATTTACACTCTCACAGAACCCATAGAACTGTGGCTTACATATCATATTTTATAAATCTGATGTCATCAGTTGCATGTTATTTCATGTTTTTCAATATAATAAATATTTTCTCAGAGAAAACTGGAACATTCAACAGATACACTGAGAAGACTATCCCCTCCTCATATATCTATACACCATGCTCCTTGTTGCTGCACTTACACATCTATTCATTCCTCCAGAATACATTTTGTTCCTCATTTTCAATTAAAAGTTTACTTTACTCATGTATTTCTGGCTTCCTAACCCAATTCACATACAGAAAAGAGCAGAGAAAGATTAAGGATAAAAAAAAAAAAAGAGTCTTACAGACTGGTTAGATAATATCAAGTGGTAGAACATGCATGTCTTTAGAATCCAAGAAAGAGAAAGAATAGGAAAAAAATGGAGAGAAAACTATTTGAAGTGCTGACCACACTTTTGCTAATTTGGTGAAAGTTATAAATGTACAGATTCAAGCTGCTCTATGAACATCAACATGGGTAACTACAACATCAGACTTAGAACTCAGAAATCAGAGTCAGAATCAGAAGCCAATATAAAAAGTAAATCTAGAAATCAGCAAGAGAAATATGACACATTGTATACAGTGGGATAGTAATTGAATAATTCACTGACTTTTGGCGTCTCATAAAAAACTGTGGATGTCAAAAGAGTAGAACACATTTCTAAAGTGATGAAGGGGAAACTTGTCAATCCAGAATTCTATATCCAGCAAAAATATCCATCAATAATGAAAACAGAATAAAGACATTTTCTGTTAAAAGAAAACTAAGAGCATTTGTCACTGTAAAACTCATACGACCATAATTTTGGATAAAGTTTCTATGAAAACTTGAAATCTCCAAAACACGAAATTTTATATTCAGTATGATCTCTGCTAGTACAAATATTATGCACAGAAAAAATAAAATAAAAAGAAACACAACAGAATGCTAAGAAATAATGGTTCAAAGGTGGTCCAATTGCAGTTGATTTTTCTTATTCTCTGTATTTTTATCTTTCCTATCTTCTGTAACATATGTGAATGATTTCATCGTCATAAAAATAAAGTGATATCAACATTAAACTATAATTTATAAATAAAAGTAAAGTTTAAAAAATAAAAATGTATTAATAGGAGGTATTGTGCTGAGCATTTAGAGGAGACAAAGATATATAAGAGATAGTCCCTGTCGTGGAGGATCTGGACTCTGGTAAAGCAAAATAAGACAAGTCGACAATCATTTTAATGTTAAGAAAGTATGGGAATGCACTAAGCCTCAAACCATGTGCTATGACATTGTAGAGCAGGGGCTTCACCTTCATTCAGGAGGAAGAGGAAGAGTTTATACTGAGAAGATCCTCATCAATTTTGACTTAAAAAGATGATGGGAAGGGGAGAAACAGTTAGTCATTGCTGTAGATTAGCACAAGGCCGGAGATAGAAAGGCCCAGAATATGTTTAGTCAGTAGTTACTGTCCAGCTGTACTTGAGGGTAGGGATACTAGTAATATAGGGAGGTGAGGCTAGAGAGATGGATTTTGTGGCAGTCCTGAGTGCCAGGCTGAGGAATCTCAGTTATTAGTCATTGGGTGTCCTTGATGCTTTTCTGAGCATAAAGAAACTTTCAAAGTTCTACATTTGGGGAAGATTAATCTAGCAGAGCTGAGCAGTAAGAGCCGTTTAAGGCTCTATAGCAATGATTCAGACAAGAGGTAAGAGTGGTGTCAGTGAAAATAAAAGGAGAGGATATTCACTCATTAAATAAATATTTATTAAGCATCATTTTGTTCCCAGTCTTGTGCTAAGTGCCGGGTCTATAGAGGTGAATGAAAGAAAACACAATCTCGGCTTGTTACATTGTGGAAAATAGACAAGTAAACAATCACCAAAAAAAAAATGACACTCGAAATAAAACACACTAGCGCTGTATTAGAGAATAAAGAGTTGTAGAGGGGGCAACATGATCTGGAAAGGCATCCCTGAAGGGGTGAGTTTTAAGCTAGATGTAAAGATGAGAGGGAAAGGGAGAGGAAAACTCCAAGCAGAGGAGCCAGCACAGCTAAACCCTAGAGAAGGAAAAGCCTAGTTATTCCGAGGAGCTCAAAGGAGGTCTCTGGTGCTGCCACATTGATTGGCAGCGGTGTGAGATGAGGTTGGACACCTAGGGAGACGCCCAGCGTAGAGGGCCTTGTAGGCCAAACTCAGGAGAATGAGATGATACTCAAAGGCCAAATGGGAGTACCAGAAGCACAAATGACCAAAAAGGAATGATCAGGAAATATTGCTATAATTTTAATTCTCGAGGAAGCAGATGCCACGATGCAATCAGAAGTACAAGAGCTTTGCTGCAGGGAACTCCCTGTGATAAGTAAAGGGGAGAAGAGGTGGGAGCAGTCGGGGATATCTTTCAGAGGACAGCATGGATCTGGCCCCTGGAACAGGAGAGGGGAAGTGAACAAGGATCGGGAAGGAAGAGTCCGAGATGGCTGTGCATCTCTGAGAAAGCCTCAGGCCGGCAGGGAACCCAGATGCCTGGCTCTGGTGCTCCGGCTGAGCATGGCCAGTGGCAGGGGTGCAGGGCTCCAGTGTGCTGCTGTGATTGACACTGATGGCAGAGAAAGGCTCTCAGCTGACCGCCCTCTGTGCAGGAAGTTCTCACTGAAGGGATATCTGAGCAGGGCCTCTCCGTGGCTCTCACCGTGGTCACTTGAAAAAAATCTATTTAGGAGTTATAAACCTAGGTTTTACCAAGGTATCAAAAAACAGTAACACTGAAGATGGGAAGAGGGAGTTTGGGTTAAAGCATTTTATGATTCTATCTTCTTTCAGAAGAGGATAGAGACACCAATTAATGTTAGGCTGCTGGCAGTATGCGTATTAACATTTCAAGGGAAACCACTGAAAAGAATTATGAAGTGTAGGTAATCACTTTTCAAAATACAGTAGAGGGACCTGAGGAAGAGAAAACACTTGATCACTCTAATACGGCAGGAAGAAAGAGGAACAAGGATGAAAGGGCAGGCAAGATGAGTAGAAGAAAGCAATGCAGAGCTCAGAGAAGTTAGCTGGAAGGGATAAAAGTGGAGAAAGTACAGGCATGGTCACCTCTTTGTCATCTCATCCAAAGTTACTGACATATCTGTGGGGGTTAAGGACCTTTATAAAGTTAAGCACTGGACAAACTACAATAATATAATAAGAAAATTTGGAGGGAAGTATAAATGAGTTAATTCCTCTTCCTTCATAATGAGGAATTAACAGATGTTATCTAAAGTTAACAAACAAATTCACGGAGGTATAGTCTTGAGGTAAAGCAAAAGAGTTAAAAGATGCAGGTAGTTGAAAGTAATTGGGTCTAAGGAACTGCCGAGGACACGGGAGTAAAGGTAAACTTTCACATTTATATTTTTTTATGTCTACATCTTACAGTTTTTAGCCAAGTGAATGCATTACTTCATAATAAAATAACAGCTACCTGAGAATGGATGAAGGCACCTACAAAATGTAGAGAAGGGAGCTGAGTTCTGCCCATTAGAGGCTTGGCCAGAGGTGGAAGCATCAGTAAGGGAGACCCAGAGGCATGGCCAGCAGGGAAGGAAAGGAGTCAGAAGAAGGGTGACACCATGGTTCACTGAGGGATGAGGGTGTCTCAGAGGACAGTGACCTTCAACACTAGTGTTCAGTCAGGCTGAAAGAGAGGCTAAGATTGAAACCAAACAGTGACTTTGGGTTTTAGCAACAAGGGGGCCATCGGTCACCTTGACAGAAGCAATTTCAGAGGAGTGAAATACTGAAGAGTGACAGGGACATTAGGAAGCAGAAATAAAATGAATAAGTAGAGAAGGAAAAAAAGATATCTTGGCAGTAAATAAAAAAAGAAATTGGAAACCATGGATGCTAAAAGCAAACAGAGGAAAATTCATAGACAACTCCATGCCAAGTGACCAAAGAATGAGAGGTACCTTTAACAAAAACATAAAAGCCAAGAGGAGTGGGTGAGGAGTGTGGAAGGAGAAAGTGCTGTCCTCCCTGTTCAACCACACTGTCCAGTTTCTGTTCACAAATCAGTCGTCAAGAGTTCTCAAACTCACAGAACGCAGAGACACAAGTTCGAAGGCAGGCTAAGAGAGATGGAAGTTACAGAGAATTGGTTTGATTTCTTCTATTTGCCCTCGACAAAAAAATTGTTAAAAGGTACTGAATTTTCAGCCCTCATACTGGCAGGATCACTCACACTCAGTTATGCCTTTAGTTCTGAGACCCAAAAAATTTCCAGAAGGAAGATTTAGAAATCTGTTTTGAATTATAGCACAGCTAGGCAATATTCTTCTTAGCCAGTGGGGTTTTTCTCTTATTGTGCTTCAGAACACATTGGAAGAGAAGGACATTGGAACAGGGAAAGGCAGGAGGTCTCTCAAATTCTCCTTTCCAAGTTTAATAACTTGAATATATTCTAGTTAATCATGTTTAATAACTTGTATCCATTTGACTATGATTTTTATTTTCTGCAAAGCCAGTTTCCGAATTTTAAACTCCTCATAATAGTGTGATCCTCAGAACAGCGAATTTAGAGATTGTTATTGTCAGTGAGCCTTCATCATCTCCAGGCTCCAACATCCTTAAATTGGGAACACAGATTAAAAAGTGTATTCCATGGGGGTGCCTGGGTGGCTCAGTCAGTTGAGCATCAGACTCTTGATTTTGGCTCAGGTCATGTTCTCATGGTTGTGAGATCAAGGCTCTGTGTCAGGCTCTGCCTTGACAGTGTGGAGCTTGCTTGGGATTCTCTCTCTCTCTCTCTCTCTCTCTCTCTCTCTCTCTCTGCCCTTCCCTGCTCATGCTTTCTCTAGTAAAATGAATAAATAAACATTTTTTAAAAAGTGTATTCCATAGAGTGTAGAAATCTTGGGAAGGGTAATCTGACCTTTGTCTTCAGTAATTGTGGAATATGTTTACTCAGAAGTACTAAGCGATTTCTAGACCACTTTAAATAAATAAATGGATGGAAAGGTTAAAAAAATGAATGAACATAGGAAATTATCAATGATATATAGGAGTGATCAGTGATGTGAAAGAGGCCAGTGACCCAGTGAAAATTTTGTATGACACAGATCCCACACTGTCTGCTTAGACTTGGTCTTAGAATGTGAGTTCCATGAGAACAGACACCTCTTCTGTTTTCTTCTTACCTCTGCGTCCCCCCACACCAAAAACATTACCTAGAGTTAGGGCTCAATAAACTAAAAAGCAAAATGGAAATGACCATCATTTGACACTTTAGGAGGGAAATATTAAGGAACAAGCAAACAAACGAAAATCTACCCTAACTCACAAAATGCTATTTATGCTATTTTCCCCTAAATCCAGGATGCTCAGAATTGTCTTTAAAAAAAAAAAAAAGGAACTTTTTAAATTGCTTTTTTAAAACTGTAAGAGGAAGTTCTATGAACAGAAAACAACAATTTGTCTCTTTAGCACTTTGCCTGATTTGGGATTTAGACGCATATTTTATATCCAGTCTCTACCACACTTTACTGAGAAAGCCCCTTTAACTATCACATCACTGACTCCTCCAGTCAGAAGGGTTATAAGACCCTGGAACAAATTACCCAGGGATTTTGAGATCTGCTTTTGGCAATTTCTATGAAAAATCATTCTGAGAGATGGTGAATTTCAAACTTCTATGCAATTCTCACAGTTTTGTTTTCGCTTTTCACTTTATAACACAACAACCAGGTGACCACACTCCTCAAGGAAAGGATAAAGTTAAAACCCCTTTGCAACAGGGATTTGCACTGATCTTAAGACTTGGGACTTTGCAAATGTTCACATCAGGAAAATCTGAAAGTGTATGTATCTCTCTGCGGGAATCCATATGTCAATAGACACATTTTCCGTACAGCTATGAAGATATCTGCCAAAGTATGCTTCAAATCTAGTGCTATTTCCATTGCCCAAGAAAGCCAGAAGATATTTACCCTCAAGTGATAATGACTTTAGGATACAGGAGGAGCTGGTTATGACCTGCAAATCAAACACACAAAAAGCTGCTCTGACACCATTCCCCACACCAGTGCTGATACTTCCCAGAGAGCCCTCTGGTTCTACCAACTGACAGCAGCTTCAGACTTTCATATGGAAAGTTCATCATTGCTGCAATTAGTTTTTATCATCCCATCGTTTCTTCCTGTGTAATAATAAAACAGAGGACTATGCAGAGACAAACAGTACCAGATGCCCCATCAAAACCTACACTTCTCAACTCTAGGAAACACAGATCAGCCCAAGTTCATTGATCTAACTTCACAAACCCAGCCACTGATTATATCTCTGAATCTCTTCACATGCTTTTCATTGCCAAGCTTGGACATTTTTCCCATTGTTTAAGTGTTCATATTTGGATTTTTAAAAAAGATTTGATAAAATTTCTTTGCATTGAGGCGGATTCCCACTTCATCCTTTAAATCTAAAATATCTTGCTTCATGAACTTGCTTTTTATTTTTACTTTTAAGGTTATTTGTTATTTATTTTGAAAGAGAAAAGAGAGAGAGCAGGGGAGGGGTAGAGAGCGAGGGAGAGAGAATCCCAAGCAGACTCCTTGCTGTCACCATGGCTCCATCTCATAAACTGTGAGATCATGACTTGAGCCAAATTCAAGAATCCGATGCTTAACTGACTGAGCCACCAGGTGCCCCAAACTTTCTTTTTAAGGGGTACAAAAAGGAAAACATTTATTGAGTATATACCATTTCCAGGCACCTATAAATAGTATATTTATACTTTTAAGTCTATGTAATAGATATCGTTATCTCTGTTATATGGATGAAGAGAATGAACGTAATAGAAGTTAAATAACTTGCTCAAATACTACATAACTTATAAGTGGTGGATTCAGGATATGAATAGAGATCTACCTGGAACCAAAGCCAATGGTTTTTCTACTCCACCACACTGCCTTGTCATAGATCTGTAATGCAGAGAATAAAAAAAATATATAACAAGCCTGCAAAGTGATCGATACAGTCAATATCATCATCGAAGTATGATTCCACATACATACTTACAACAAGAAGAATCAGAGTCCTCCCTTATATTTTTCCCAAAATGTGCACAATACCACTGTCTCAATACCTTAAGTATTAAATGAGAGATTATTTAAATAACCAACTATCTACACTATTAAATTATGTAGAGATATACCATTCTTTAAGTCCATTGGAATTGGAGTCAATGACCTGAGGTAAAGGGGTGCCTGGGTGGCTCAGTCTGGTTGAGTGCTTGGCTCTTGATTTTAGCTCAGGTCATGATCCCAGGGTCATGAGATTGATCCCCGTATTGGGCTCCATGCTGAGCGTGGAGGTCGCTTAATATTCTCTCCCTCTCTCCTTCTTCCCCTCTCCCCTGCTGCACTCTCTCTCTAAAATAAAAATTAGAAAAAAAAATGACCTGAACGAAGACCCAGCTTCTCCATTTAATATCTGTGTGGATTTGCACAAGTTATTAATTACTAAGATTTTTGTATTTATAAAATTGTGTGTGGCGGAGAATGGTAGAGTTCTCCAGATATACCTCCCAAACTCCCTGAAGTTAGGTTGAGGCCACGTAACTAATTCAAGCCAATGAAATGTGAAAGCGTGTGACCTGGGTCACCCTAGTTCAAGGCAAGTATAAACCAATGTACCATCCCGATCTCTTTCTTTCTCAGCTGAAGCTACCTCAGAGGCCGAATGTTCCAGATGTTCAATTTGGTGTAGCTGCAAGATTGAGAGGGGTGGCCCAGTTGCCATCAGACTTTTCCTAAGTGAGAAAGAAATCTTTGTTGTGTTAAACCACTGAGATTTCAGGGTTACTGCTACGGCAACTTAAGTTAATGAACCCCAACTAGCACATGGAGATACAGGTATACCTCATTTTGTTGCACTCACTTTATTGCACTTCAGATACTGGATTTTTTTTTTTTTTTTTTGTAAATGGAACATCTGTGGCAACCATGCATCAAGCAAGTCTATGACACCATTTTTTCCAACCGCATTTGCTCATTTTTGTGTCTTTGTGTCACATTTTGGTAATTCTTGCAATATTTCAAAACTTTTCATTATTACTATATTTGAATTGCTACAATCTCATAAGAAAACTTAACAGATGAGGAGTTGCTTCTTATGGATGAGCAAAGAAGGTGGCTTCTTGAGATGTAATCTACGCCTGGTAAAGACGCTGTAAAGATTGTTATTAAAATGACAACAAAGAAGTTTGAATATTACATAAACTAGTTGACAAAGCAGCAGCAAGATTAAGAGGAATGACTCCTATTTTGAATGAAGTTCTACTGTGGGTAAAATGCCATCAAACGCAGCATTCACACGCTACAGAGAAATCATTTGTGACAGGAGAGTCGATCGATGTGGTAAACTTCCTTGTGTCTTATTTTAGGAAAACTGCCACAGCCACCCCAGCTTCAGAACCACCACCTGAATCATCAGCAGCCATCAATATCAAGGCAAGACCATCCACCAGAAAAAAAAAATTACAACTCACTGAAAGCTCAGATGATGGTTAGCATTTTTTGCAATGAAGTATTTTTGATTAAGGTATAGACATTGATTTTTAGACATAATGTTATTTGCACACTTAATAGATTATACTATAGTGTAAACACAACTTTAATGCACTAGGAAACCAACAATTCATTTGACTGGCTTTATTGTGATGCTAACTTTAATGTGATGGTCTGAAACTGAACCCAAAATATGTCTGAGATATGCCTAATAACTTCTGTCATGCCACTTCGGAGTATCATGAGATTCAAATAAGAATACCGAAATAAATATTTGTAGCTTTACTTAGGTAGATGTAAGGCTTATCATTCTTATTATTCATATTTTAAAGAAATCTGACTTCATTACTCCAAAACTTTTGTAGGTCACAATTATGTAAAAATTGTTGTAGTTATGACAATTATTTACTAGAGAAATGATGCTTTTGATCTGCTTAAATGTTGTTTTTAAGTAAAATGAATGTTCACTTTGTATAAAACTAATTTTTGTTCAACAAGCTTCAATAGATAGTACAAATACAACCTTTAACTGAATTCTAATTGAACTAATGCAAGTATCTAACTACTCCTTTCTTAATGAGGCTCTATTGGCATTTACTTTCCAGGATATTTCTCTCTTTTTCTGGTCATGTACACAGTAGAAGAGAGAACAGCTGGTCTGCACATTGACTTTCATCTACATTAACATGGTAGTGGGCCAGGCATTCAACCCCCACCCCCTAACTATTGGTCTTGCCGGAGCAAACTCAAACTCATTTACTAGGAACCAGAAAAAATCAGCATTCCAGGCAGGGCAGATGAACATTGTCATGGCCCTTTTCTCTCTATCCCCAGATGCTTATAAACTTGAATTTAGAAGTGAGAGTAGAACTAGAGTTAGAGACCAAAGTATTATAATCACGTAAATTCACCCCCACAAAAGATTGCTACATGGAGCTATAAAATGGGCTGGTCAGGAGGGGGGAGGGTTGGTGGGAAGAGAGAGAGAGAGAATGCGTGTTTTGAGAGTGAAGATAAGATACACAAAAATGTGTATCAAAAAGTCTGTTGATGGATGAATGAGAAAGAAAATGTGGTAAATATATACAAGGAATATTACTCAGCCATTAAGAAGAAAGAAAATCCTCCATTTGCCACAACATGGATGGACCTTGAGGGCATTCTGCTAAGTGAAATAAATCAGACAGAGAAAGACAAATACTGTATGATTTCACTTATATGTGGAATTTAAAAAAAAACTGAACTTTAGATACAAGAACAGACTGGCTGTCACCAGAGGCAGGAGGTTGGGGGTGAAAATGGGCAAAGGTGGTCAAAAGGTACAAACTTCTAGGTATAAATAAATAGGTTCTGGTGATGTAAAAAAGATGAATATCAATATTCCCTGCAAAACTTCTTTCAAAGGCTGCCTTGTTTCATTCTGAAGAGGAGGATTCCAATCTCAAGCAATGAGAACACCTATCAGAAATGAAATTGTTTCCTTCCATATTTCAGTTATAAGTTCATATAAATGGTCACGTGAGAGAGGGAAACATAACTATGAAATTATGATGCTATTCACACACACACAAACTATAAGGTTGTTTTCAGTCAAACTGTAAGTTTGGTTAAGCTTTAGTATTATCATGAACCATGCAGGTGCGCTGGGTGGCTCAGTCGGTTAAGCATCTGACTGGGGCTCAGGTCGTGATCTTCCAGTTTGTGAGTGGAGCTGCACCATCCCTCCCCCCCACCCACGGCCCCCATAGGGCTCTATGCTGACAGCTGGGAGCCTGGAGCCCTGCTTCTGATCGTCTGTCCCCCCTCTCTCTTTCCCCCACTCATGCTCTTTCTCTGTCTCAAAAATAAATAAACATTAAAAAAAAAAAAGAACCATGCTAAGTCACAATGAAAAGTGGCAGAACTTTCAAGAACTGAATCAAAGAAAGGCAGTGGGGATGGGGGGAGGAGGGCAAAAGGAATGGAAGGAAGGGAAGCTGGGAAGGGAAGCTGGGAGGGAAGGGAAGGGAAGGGAAGAGGAAGGGAAGGGAAGGGAAGGGAAGGGAAAGGAGGGAAGGGAAGGGAAGGTGAAAGTGTACCACCACAGAGCACAGGCTAGCCTTCCGCCAGTCCTGGGGTCTTCAGTCCTCTGCAGTCAAGCCACAGCCTCAGTGAGTTAACAGAAAGGTAAGAAGGTAAAAGTCTATCTGGGAAAACTATGCTTTTTCCCTTAAAAAGAATATTTGAATTAGGAATAAAAACATCTCCATTTCCTGGCATATTTTACAATTAAAAAAGGCTTTTATAAGTCTGCCGGCAATCTAGCCTGAAGAAGATCCAAAGCGTCAAGGTTTGTTTTTTTCCCCTGAATTATTATGTTCACATAGTTTTGTGTGTTTTTTTTTTTTGTTTTTTTTTTTTTTAGAAAAATAAGGCAATTATTAAAAAGGGTTTTTTTAACGTGGCAGAAGAAACATTTCATTGTTACAAGAATACTTTGATTGAGAAGTGCTTTACGAAGTGAGAGCTAAGGCAGCTAAAAATTGATTTTTAAAGTGGTTTGGTTTTGTTCTAAATCACAAGCCAACCCTCACATCCCCAGCCCTTCCTGCTTTCAAACGTTCAAGCCTGGCCAGAGAAGCTGTCCCAGGGGGTCACACTCTCATCTGTGACAGAGAGAGAGCCATGCAAGACAGAGGTTAAAGGTCTTGTTTTCCAGGCAATTAGTGCGTAAAACAGCCAGAAGAAGAACCAGCCAGCAGATACCCACACAGGCACTGCCAATAATGGCTTATGTCTGAATCGATCACCTTTGCTGCTGGCCCAGTGCTGATCACTCACATCTGCAAGCAGCTAGCGTCCCCCAGCAGCTTCTAAATATACCTCGGGGAAAGGTGTAACAGAAAGTCCAGAACACAGGAGAAGATAGAGCATCTTTACCTAGATTTAAAACTCACTGCTGACTTTCGGTTAGCTAACAGAATAGGAGAGCTTCCCTAATGGAGGCCCTCTTTGGCTCCCTAATCCTTGAGGAATCTGTCTAGTTTTCCCTCTACCACCCCACAGATCCTTAGACTGCAGCCAGACCTTGAATGTGAGAGGAAGACCATAAGCACTACTCCCAGACCTCTCCTATTACTAGGTCTGATTTCTCAGTATACATAGAACCACTAAAGCTAGCCACCTGCTCCAGTCCTGTCCTGCCCTCTGCACTGCCAAGTCTTGATGGTGGAGTTGACATGTGATACCACTGCTTGACTGGTCTCTGACCATGCTGCTATTTATTTCAGCCACAAAGCAGTGATGGCAAACAGGTTTCCTCTTGTGTGACAATTCTTATCAGTTATCTTTATGTCTAAAAATCTGTTGTGAAGAAGGAATCGATATATCTGCATTCAAGGGGAGCATGAAAAATAGGGGAAAATATACCACTTCACTTAAAAACCAGAAGCTGCAATTTTGTAAAGAAGTATCAAAAGGGAGAAGAAGTAAAACCAGCTGGAGGTAAAATAAAGGAAGGCAGGGTTATGTGGCTGCTGGAGATGTTAACTTTGTATAGTTTTTTCTGGAAGGCCATTTGAAAATATACAGGAAAAGCCTTAGCAATGTTCACAGTTCTCTGGCTCAATCTTTTTACTTCTAGAACTATACTAAGGAAATCAGCAATGGATGTACTCAAAGACTGTCTATAGATATGTTCCAGAAGCACTGTTTATAATAGCTGAAAACAGAATCTACATAAATGTTCAAAGAGTATTGTCTAAACTATGTAACTTAGAAACAATAAAATATCATGCAGTCTTTAAAAATTATATTGTAGAGAGCGCTTAAAGATATAGGAAAATGTTCACAATATATTCACATATCAAAATATATTTCACATATCAAAAGCATCTAAAATAGTATGCATAGTATTACCCAAATTCATTTTAAAATATAGAATATGAAGATATATATGTATATATGCTCTAAAAATGTTAACTCTGCATATCCTAAATCCTCTACAATAATTAGGTGCCACTTGTGTGATAACAGTTTTTAAAACTTACTTTTAAAGAAAATAACAGACTACCTAAAGAAGTCCTGAATTAGGTGACTTAGGTGAAATATGACTTAGGTGAAAATGTAACTAAGGACAGAAAGTGAGAAATATTATACAAACAGCTACCACTTGTGTGAGCATAGCATAACGCATAGAATTGTTGAATCACTATGTTGTATACCTAAAACTAATGTACATTGTGTGTCAACTGTACTCAAAAAATAAATAATACAACTTGGGTTGCTTGATGGCTCAGTCTGTTAAGCATCTGACTCTTGGTTTCTTCCAGATCATGATCTCATGCTGTTGAGGGTTCGGGCCCCACATGGGGCTCCACACTGACAGCACAGAGATTGCTTGGGCTTCTTACACTCTCTCTCTGCCCCCTCGCTCTCTCTCTCTCTGTCTCTCTCCAACTAACTAAATAAAATATAAACTTAAAAAAAGACACCACTTTGTTAGTGTTCACAATAAAGAAATAAATAAGAAAAAAAGGGTGTTATTTAACGTATGAAAAAAAGTATTAAAGTCTCCCAGAGGCATATTCACTATCAAATGGCTATGTCAGGACCATGTGAACAATTAAGTGGACCAAGAATAGACTCCCCTGCATCAGCAGCATTAATCTTTTTTTTTTTTTTCCCCTGGTTGGTGCTTAACCTATCTGATACAACCACCATAACACATTTAGAATTATGGTTTTATCAGGACTTATAAAGTGACTTAATAAAGAATAAATCGGCCATAACATCAAGGGACTCTGAACGCACGTTGCTTAGAAGTGGTCATACGGTCACCCAAATGTGAACCACAAGGTCTTCTTTGAGAAGAATGTATCCTGCTTTTATATAAGCAAGTAAAAGGACAACTTACATCAACAGATTTCTGGCACAGCTCACAACATAGCTCACAAATTAGAATTTGTGTCCCATTGTGAGCACCACTGCACCCCAAGATGTTTGATTGCAGGCTGTCTCTACCTTAGCTCTAGTCTTTCTATACTGGAAGTAGGGTGAATAATCCATCAACTCATTTTGCCCCCAAAGAATGAATATTGTTGACAGCATGTCTGGAAAAATGCTCTTTGGAAGTCTGTAAACATTGGCTGCCTTTTTGTGAATCAGAAATTCTCTTTTCCTCCTGTTCTCATTTGTACAGAAGTCCAATAAAGGAAATTCTTGTTCCAATTTACTCATTTCCAGAAAACTCTAACCTTAAATAATTGACGGAAGTACACTGGTTTACCCTGATTCAAAATTGCATTCAGCCTATTTATCAAGGAAGCACAAGCTAGCTTAATCTTGACTTTCTCAAGTGGAGAGAAAAAGCAGACAACCTTGATGATTGGGATCAGATTCCCACTAGACTGTTTCCAAATGAATGACCAGTACAAGCACTTGCCCCTGTGGTTAAGCAGTCATTTAGGAGGAGGAGGAGGAGGAAGAGGAAGGAGGGGGGAGGAAGGGGAGGGGAGGAGGAGAAGAAGGAGGAGGAGAAGGAGGAGAAGGAGAAGAAAAGAAAATAGCCAGATAACCAAAATGAAGAAAGGTAAATTAAAGAGGAAGAAGACTTCTGTTTCCCACAATCCCAATTAGCAGGAGAAAAATGGAATTTCCAAATGTGAAGAAAGACAAAGACAAAATCCTCAGCATAGAGAACTTGAAGATGAAATCATTGAAGTTAGCTTTGCAGGCTAGCAATTTATCTGTAAAATAAAATGTCTTGAGTGACCCATCCATAAAGTGTAGTTCTCTACCCTGTAGGTCTCTCTCATTCACATCTATCCCCTCATCTACTTAAAAAACATACCCCCATAGGTGGTGCGTTGTCTGGTGCACAAACATTCTGTTATTTTGTCTGTCACACTTGTATTTCACAGTTTTAAAGAAAGGTTAGGGGAAATCGCTTTGGAAGAAGCAAAGATGTTACCTTTTTAAAGGGTAACATTTTATTTGAAAAGAATTTTCTAGAGGAGAGGAGGGAATTGTAGCCCCAAGCCCTAAAACTTGATATCGTTCATCCTGAGAGGGAAGAAACTCCAAGAACCAACGAGTGCTTATTTCTCCTTCCAGTGACCTTGAACCCACTGCTAAGTGTCTCTAGGATGAAACTCCCACAGAGCTGTCCATATATTCCCTTCCAAAGTCTTGACTGGAGGGAGGGTCTTTTGGCCACAAGTTTGTTGGATACATTGAATGAGGTTGTTTATGCTTGATACCAAACTGCTTGGAATCACATCGTAAATGCTGTAGTCCATAATATTGGAAACAGAAGTGCCACCTAGAATCTAAACTATATGTAAACCCTTTATTTTACTTCTGTGCCTGGCACCGGCTTATACCATTCAGACTTTTAAAAGCATCTTTTCTCTAATCATACATAGTATGAGATTTTCATGCTTGTGCCCCCATACACATATTGTGATTTTTTTATGCTTTCGCTGCATTGGTCTCCTTGAAATCACACTTTGGTTTTGTTTTAAAACAGCATTGATAATTTTTAAATACCTGACATCTTTGCTTCTACCAAAGCTATTTCCCCTAACCTTTCTTTAAAACTGTGAAATACAAGTGTGACAGGCAAAAATAACAGAATGTTTGTGCACCAGACAAAGCACCACCTATGGGGTATGTTTTTAAGTAGATGAGGGGATAGATGTGAATGAGAGAGACCTACAGGGTAGAGAACTACACTTCAGACACATGTCTAAGTGGAGGGCTTGCTCAAAGGAGCTCAACTGGGAAACTTAGACAACAGTTTGTTACATGTCTCCATATGTAGACAGAGGGCTTCTATTGCTGTTATGGAAAAACAGCTAAGTCCACATTGCTTTATCTTCATGCAAAATAATAAGCATGGCCACTACTCAGAGGAACTCCAAGGAGAACATTAAGAGACACTCAATTCTCCTTTTGAGAGACAATCTCAGGAAAGCGATATTGTAGTTTGCAAGGGCTGCTGCTTACTCTGATCGAGAAACTGCCTTTACCCTCCGAAGAGACCCAGCCATCCCTAAAAGTGAATAAATCAGAAGGCACAGGGCTTTTCTCTCTTGGCAGCCTGACCCTTGCCCCCCCTTTCCTTCTCTCAGGCAGAAGCCTTTTAAAATTTCTTTTCTTTTTTGTTCTGGATCACTGCTTCCATTTCTTCCAACTCCGGAGTGGCTGAGCTTGTCGCCAAATCCAATGGCTCCAGCAAACAGCCTGAAGCTTCTCTAGACTTGGAGGGTTTCATCACAGCCTTCTCTTTGTGCAACATGCTCCTCAAAATTTTTTCTCATAGAGGTATTTTAAAACCTAACGTTTTATTTGGACAAAATAAAAATTCTTCTAAGAATCCCACAGAAACAGCTCATAGGAAATGACAAATAAATAGTCCAACCATAGAAGAAAACATAAATTTTTCCTAAATTGGAACAAATCCTCCCCCACATACACACACATATACACAAACACACACACACATATGCATCATAACAGAGTTATGTTTTCCTCAAAATGCTAGCAGAAGGTTCACAATCTGATGGAATTTAGGAGATCAATGCATTTAAATGGGGAAAAATAATCTTTATTTTCACTACTTTCTACTTGAACTTTAGTAATTCCTTTCATTATTACAGTTCCTTTGGTTGGTCACACACACACACACAAAAAGCACAGGTATTTTCATATTTCTCAAAATTTCAGAATTTACCATTTGCTTATTACTACTTCAAAAGTATGCTAATTGTGAGACTCAATGCTTATTATTATCATTATTATCATCTGATGCCTTTAACAAAGAAACAAAAATGTTAACATATCCCAAATTTGTTTTTCTTCTTAACTTTATGTATTTATAAAATGCATTTTTACATGCCATTCTGAGAGGGGTCCATAAACTTCACCAGTCTGCCAAAAGGGTCCATGATTCTTCTTTAAAAAAGCAGGAAAGGCTTTAAACCAGAGTTTGCTCATGGTTTGAATAGATGCTGATGTGGTTGGGACAGCTCATTACTTTCATTTAATCTCTTTTTCTTTAAGTGATGGTCAGTATTGTCCAATTAATGTTTCATTTTCTATTCAAAGCCACATTTTCCATCTTTTTCTGGTGAACTACAGAAACAAAGGTAAAATCGTATTTCCTGAGTTTGGAACGAGAAATAGTTTCCTTAAAGCAAATGCTTCTCACGGTTCACCTGAGAAACACTGCCCCAGCCCTCACTGTCACTTTGAACAATGCCTCTTTCTCTGTGCCTCTGTTAGAGGGCAGAACTCGGTGCCCTCATGGTCGGTATGAGCTCTCCTGGTTTGGGGTCATTTAAGAGGCTTTCTTCTGCACAGTATCACACAAAGATGCCTAGATCTCCCCCCTAAGCAAGGAATGGCTCTTGTCTATTTACATGGACAGGCATCACAATGAGCAGCTCTTGCTGACCTATGCCACTACTACACTTCATGGTAACTTCTGTGCTACATTCGCTGTTACCACTTCCCTTTACAGGCTTATAAATGTGATAGGCATGGGTTTCCTTCCACCACTCTTGGATATAGAAAATCTCAGTTTCATTCATTTCTCTAAATCATTAAATCTGCTATGACCTCTCACGCAAGGAAGCCAGTGGCAAACTCTAGTCAGTACTGAGAATCACTCCACACCCTCAAATGAATCATCCTCAAACCCAGGGCTTCCCCAGGGCTGGAAAACTACGTGAGGTACCAGTTTTAGAATTGCCATCATTTGCATTGTCCCTTCTCCTAGTCAATTCCTCCTGATTCTCAAGAAATGCAGAGATGCCCTCTCAGTGGGCACCGGTCCTCAGAGAGGCTCACCACAGTTTTCAAGGCTGAAGAACACACAGTCCACCCTTTACAGGTCTCCCAATCCTCCACAGAGGGGCTCCTGCACCGAATGCAGAGAGCCTCCAGCCCAACCCTATCCATGCGCAGCTCAGCGAGCCCAACCTCCCTTGGTTTGCCTGCAATGGCTTCCACTCTTGAGATACTCTCCTCTGTCTTCTCCTCGCGGAGGATCCAACATCCTTTCTTTCAATGAGCCCAAGTTTTCAGAAAGCAAAGATGAGACAGGCATTCCCTTGTGGATGCCTCACAATTTCTCCTCTTGACCTATAACCCCAAAGCCCCTGAGCTAAGGGAACATAAATGCCTGACTGCCTTATGGTAATAAAAGCAAAACCCTACGGCAACAGAAATAAGACACAAATTAATATGCAGGTCAAATATCCTGCATATAAAAGTAAATACATCTGCTAGAGACACATTTCTAAAGAAAATAGATCAGTTTAGGTACTAATGTGTATTTATAGAAACAGAGCTGTTTTACGTGGCAACTACAAATGACATTTTGGGGGGGGGGGGGGAGTTGATTCATTGTCAGTTGACTGCCTCTCCCTCCTCCTATCATAATACACTTTAGCCTTCACCAATCTCAGAGTACAGAACAAACAAGAACCACTTATCCAGGCAAAAATTACCATCATTTTCAGGGAAGCATCCTGGAGAATCCATATAACCAGTGGCACACCAGGATATCACATCCAGTAACACCACAACCACTCTAAAGATAATAGCAACAGCATCCCTCATCATGCCACATGACCCGTTCCACAGGTCCCTGCTATTCTGGCAAGGCCTTGTCGAACTTCTAACTGAATTCCCACTCAGAGAGCAAAAATATTCCAATTCTTCTGGTCATCACTCACTCTTAAAAGATTAATTTAACAAAAATGAATACCCACCACAGTAATGAATGTAATTCACTGGGAGAGTGGTTTGAGCAGGCTAGCCACACTGGAAAACATTACTTCTTAAATTAATGACAGAACTGGAGATTATTTTCAGATTTGGTCAGCATTTTTGAAAAGTAATGATTAACCAGGGTGGGAAAAATCCAGATTAGTATTAAGTGTTTGCATGTTATGAGGCAGAATTAGCTAACTCCAAGGCTGGGACTTGTTATTCGGCCTCTCACCATCCGCTTTACTGGCCAAAAGGGACACAGGAGGTCAGACTGTGCTGTAAAATTTGAAGAACTAATAGAGCTGATACATTAAGGCCTCAGTTATGTGGAGCCACCATAACAAGAGCTAATAATAATAGCTAACATTCATTAAGTGCTTACCATGCCAAACCAGTGGGAAAAGCACTTTAGATGTACTATTGCATTTATACCGCAAAACTACACAACAGAGGAAATATTACTATTATTAATATTGTTATTACTTTCCAAATGAGTGAGAATATTTAAGAACAGAGAGGTTGAGAAATTTTCCCACAGTCACACAGCGGGTACATATGGATACAGAATTTGATTCCAGACAGGATAGCTGCAGAGCCCACACCTTCAACCACTATTCGGTGCAGTGGCCAAGGACAAAAAATGCACACACCCACACATACACACTCGAAACTCCCCCTACATTTGTGCAATGTGAAAAATCACTTTCACAGACATTAACCATACTTAATCCTCTAAAATAACGACAGCTAACCCGTGCGGGAGGGGAAGGAAAAGAAAAAAAAAAAGAGGTTAGAGTGGGAGAGAGCCAAAGCATAAGAGACTCTTAAAAACTGAGAACAAACTGAGGGTTGATGGGGGGGGTGCGAGGGAGGGCAGGGTGGGTGATGGGTATTGAAGAGGGCATTTTTTGGGATGAGCGCTGGGTGTTGTATGGAAACCAATTTGACAATAAATTTCATGAAAAAATAATAATAATAAAAATAACAACAGCTGACAACAGAGCCCTGGCAACATTTCAGCCTCTGTTCTAGCACTTTACATCTATTCACTTACTGAATTCTTAAAACAACCCTATAGGGTACTTATTATCATCACTGCATTTTACATATGAGGAACTGAGGCACAGAGAGGTGCTATTTGTCCACGATTCACATAGCTAGAATGTAGCAGAGACAGAATTTGAACCCATTCGGGTATACTGACTCTTCTGCCAACCTGATAAAAAGGTATTATTATGCTTATTTATAGATGAGGAAACAAATTGACTAAGACTGGATGTGGTTTGTCTCAGAAAGGTGTTGTTGATGTATTGTTAGTTTTCTTTAATTCAGGATAGTTAACACACAATTGCTATATTAGCTTCAGGTGTTCACTACCGTGACTAAACAATTCTATACACACTCAGTGCTCATCACCATAAATGTATGCTTAATCCCCTTCACCTATTTCACTGTTGCCCCCCCCCCCACCTCCCCTCTGGTAACCGCCAGTTGTTCTCTGTAGTTAGAGTCTGTTTTTTTGGTTTGTCTCTTTTGTCTTTGTTCATTTGTTTTGTTTCTTATATTCCACGTATTAGTGAAATCATATGGTATTTTTTCTTCCTCTCACTTATTTCACTTAGCATTATATTCTCTAGAACCACCCATGTTGTTGCAAATGGCAAGATGTCATTCTTTTATATGACTAATATTCCATTCTATATCTATATTATAGCATCTATATCTATATATATCTATGTATCATCATCTTCTTTATTCATTCATCTATCAATGGGCACTTGGGCTGTTTCCATAATTGGTTATTGTAAATAATGCTGCTATAAACATTCAGGGTGCATGTAGCACTTAGAATTAGTGTTTTTGTATTCTTAGGGCAAATACCCAATAGTAGAATTACTAGATCATTGGTAGTTCTATTTTTAATTTTTTGAGTGAACTCCATACTGTTTTCCACAGTGGCTATACAGTTTGCATTCCCCCCAATAGTGCATGGAGCGGTTCCTTTTCTGCAACATCCTCACCAACACTTATTGTTTCTTCTGTTTTTTTTTTATCTTATTTATTTTAATTTATTTTCAGTTTATTTGTTCGTTTTGAGAGAAAGAGAGAGAGCATGTGAACAGGGAGGGACAGAGAGAGAGGGAGAGAGGTCCCAAGCAAGCTCCACACTGTCAGCACAGAGTCTGACCCAGGGCTTGATTCCACAAAACCTCCAGATGACCTGAGCCTAAATCAAGAGTTGGATGCTTAGCTGACTGAGCCACCCAGGTGCCTCTTGTGTTTTTTATTTTAGCCATTCTGACAGGTGTGAGGTGACATCTTTCCATTTGTTTGTGTTGTCTTCAATTTCTTTCATCAGTGTTTTATAGTGTTCAGAGTACAGGTCTTTCACCTACTTGATTAAGTTTATTCCTAGGTATTTTATTCTTTTTGGTGCAGTTGTAAATGAGATTGTTTTCTTAATTTCTCTTTCCACTGCTTCATTATTAGTGCATAGAAATGCAATGGATTTCTGTATATTGATTTTGTATCCTGTGACCTTGCTGAATTCATTTATCAACTCTAGTAGTTTTTTTTTTTTTTTTTTTGTAGAGTCTTTAGGGTTTTCTATATATAGTATTATGTCATATGCAAACATTGAAAGTTTTACTTCCTCCTTACCAATTTGGATGCCTTTTATTTCCTTTTCTTGTCTGATTTCCTTAGCTAACACTTCCAATACTATGTTGAATAAAAGTAGTGAGAATGGACATCCTTGTCTTGTTCCTGATCTTAGGGGAAAAGCTCTCAGTTTTTCACCATTAAGTATGATGTTAGCTCTGGGCTTTTCATATATGGCCTTTATTATGTTGAGGTATGTTCCCTCTAAACCTACTTTGTTGACAGTTTTTATCATGAATGGAAGTTGCACTTTGTCAAATGCTTTTTCTGCATTGATTGAAATGATCATATGGTTTTTATCCTTTCTCTTATTGATGTGATATATCATGTTGATTGGTTTGCAAATATTGAACCACCCTTGAATCCTAGGAATAAATCCCACTTGATTGTGGTCACTGATTTTTTTAATGTATTATTGGATTCAGTTTGCTAATATTTTTGTTTTGTTTTGTTTGCATCTATGTTCATCATAGATATTGGCCTGCAGTTCTCTTCTTTTGTAGTGACTTTATCTGGATTTAGTATCAGAGTGATGCTGGCCTCAAGCTTTCCCACTTCTATCTTTGGAATAGTTTGAGAAGAATAGGTATTAGCTCTTATTTAAATGTTTGGTAGAATTCACCTGTGAAGTCACCTGGTCCTGGACTTTTGTTTGTTGAGAGATATTTGATTATTGATTCAATTTCATTGCTGGTAATCAGTATGTTCAATTTTCTATTTTTCCTGATTTAGTTTTGGGAAATTATATGTTTCTAGGAATTTACCCATTTCTTCTAGGTTGTCCAGTTTGTTGGCATATACATTTTCATAATATTCTCTTATAATTCTTTGTATTTTTGTGGTGTCAGTTGTTCTTTCTCCTCTTTCTTTTCTGATTTTGTTTGAGTCTTCTCTCTTTTTGTGATGAATCTAGCTAAATATTTATCAATTTTGTGGATCTTTTCAAAGAACCAGATGCTGGTTTCATTGATCTGTTCTATTGTTTTTTAGTACCTATTTCATTTCTTTCTGCTTTACTCTGTTATTTACTTCTTTCTATTGGTTTGGAGTTTTTCCTCCTCTTTCTAGCTCCTTCAGGTGTCAGGATAGATTGTTTATTTGAGATTTTCTTGCTTCTTGAGGTAGGCCTATATTGCTATAAATTTCCCTCTTAGAACAGCTTTTGCTAAATTCCAAAAATTTTGGACTGCTATGTTTTTATTCTCATTTATCTCCATGTAGCTTTGGATTTCCTCTTTGATTTTATGGTTGAACCATTCATTGTTTAGTAGCATGTTATTTAACTTCCATGTATTTGTGCTTGTTTCCAGATTTTTTCTTGTGGCTGATTTCTAGTTTCATAGTGTTGTGGCTGGAAAAGATGCATCATATGACTTTGATCTTTTTGAATTTGTTGAGACTTGTTTGTGACTTAATATCTGATCTATTCTAGAGACTGTTCCATGTGAACTTGAAAAGAATGTGTATTCTGTTGTTTTAGGATGGAATGTTCTGAATATATCTGTTAGATCTACCTGGTCCAATGTAGCTTTCAAAGCCTTTGTTTTCTTGCTGGTTTTTGTATTGCTATTGGTTACTTCCTTTATGTTGGTTATTAACTGCTTTATGTTTGGGTATTCCCATGTTGGGTGCATAAATACAGTTGTATTATTTTCTTGTTGGATTGTTCCTTTTATGATTATACAATGTCCTTCTTTGTCTCTTATAATAGTCTTTGTTTTAAAGTCTATTTTGTCAGATGTAAGTAATGCTACTCCAGCTTTCTTTCCACTTCCATTTGCATGATAAATGCTTTTCCATCCCTTCACTTTCAATCTACAT
Source organism: Lynx canadensis (assembly GCF_007474595.2). NCBI lineage: Eukaryota > Metazoa > Chordata > Mammalia > Carnivora > Felidae > Lynx > Lynx canadensis. The sequence continues at coordinate 73,785,731 of NC_044306.2, forward strand.
GTTCTTTAGGTCTGAAATGGTCTCCTTTAAGCAGTATATAAATGGGTGTTGCTTTTTTTATCCATTCCATCATCCTATGTCTTTGATTGGAGTCTTTAGTCCATTTACATTCAAAGTAATTATGGATAGGTATGTGCTTATTGCCATTATGTATGTTGTTTTATGGTTGTTTTTTGCAGTTCTCTATTCCTCTCTTGCTCTCTTCTTTCATGGTTTGTTGGCTTTTTTAGTGGTATATTTCATTCTTTTCTCTATTTTTTACATACATATCTATTATTACTTTTCAGTTGTGATTACGTTTATATATAGCATCTTATGCATATAGCAGTTTATATTAAGTTGATGGTTGCTTAAGTTTGAACTCATTCTTTACTTTTCTCCCTACATTTTATGTAATGGTGTCATACTTTATATCCTTTTATTTTGTGAATCCCTTGACTGATTTTTATAGATATATTTAATTTTACTGCTTTTGTCTTTTCTACTTTCTTATGCCTACTTATGGTCTTTCCTTTCCACTCAAAGAGTCCCCTCTAACATTTCTCATAGAGCTGGTTTAGTAGTCATGAATTCCTTTAACTTCTGTTTGTCTGGAAAACTCTTTATCTGTCCTTCTATTCTGAATGATAGCCTTGCTGGATGGAGTATTCTTGGTTGCAAGTTTTTTTTTTCTTTCAGCACTTTGAATATATCATGCCTCTCCCTTCTGGCCTGCAGTTTCTGCTGAAAATTAGCTGATAGCCTTACTGGGTTTCCCTTGTATGTAACTGCTTTCTTTTCTCTTGCTGCTTTTAAAATTCTCTTTATCACTGTCTTTTGACATTTAATTATTATGTGTCTTGGTGTGGACCTCCTTGGGTGATTTGGGGGGGGGGGGGGGGGGGGGATGCTCTCTGCCCCCTGTTGGATTCCTGTTTCCTTTCCCAGATTTGAGAAGCTTTCTGCTATCTTCAACTAAATTTTCTGCCTTCTTTTCTCTCTCCTCTCCTTCTGGGATCCCTATAATGCAAATGTTATTATGAGTGATGGTGTTGCTGCATTCCCTCAGTCTGTTTGCAGTTTGTTTGTTTTTTCTCTCTCTCCCTCCTGTTCAGCTTGATTGCTTTTTCATTATTTTGTTCTCCAGGTCACTGATGCATTCTTCTGCTTCCTCTAGTCTATTGTAAATTCCCTCTAGTATATTTCAGTTATTGAGTTATTAAATTCTTCATCTTTGGTTCTTTTTTATGATTTCTACTCTTCCTTGAGTGTCTCACTGAGGTCACCCACCACTCTTCTCAAGCCCAGTGAATATCTTTATGACCATTTTTACTTTAAATTCACTATCAGGATGTCTTCTTTAGAGAAGTGTCTATTCATGTTTTCTGCCCATTTCTTCACTGGGTTATTTGTTTTTCGGGTGTGGAGTTTGGTGAGCTCTTTATAGATTTTAGATACTAGCCCTTTGTCCGATATGTCATTTGCAAATATCTTTTCCCATTCCGTTGGTTGCCTTTTAGTTTTGTTGGTTGTTTCCTTTGCTGTGCAGAAGCTTTTTATCTTCATAAGGTCCCAGTACCAAAATGAACAAATCAGGAGACTATAGATGCTGGAGAGGATGTGGAGAGAACGGGAACCCTCTTGCACTGTTGGTGGGAATGCAAATTGGTGCAGCCGCTCTGGAAGCAGTGTGGAGGTTCCTCAGAAAATTAAAAATAGACCTACCCTATGACCCAGCAATAGCACTGCTAGGAATTTATCCAAGGGATACAGGAGTACTGATGCATAGGGGCACTTGTACCCCAATGTTCATAGCAGCACTGTCAACAATAGCCAAATTATGGAAAGAGCCTAAATGTCCATCAACTGATGAATGGATAAAGAAATTGTGGTTTATATACACAATGGAATACTATGTGGCAATGAGAAAAAATGAAATATGGCCCTTTGTAGCAACGTGGATGGAACTGGAGAGTGTAATGCTAAGTGAAATAAGCCATACAGAGAAAGACAGATACCATATGGTTTCACTCTTATGTGGATCCTGAGAAACTTAACAGGAACCCATGGGGGAGGGGAAGGAAAAAAAAAAAAAAAAAAAAAGAGGTTAGAGTGGGAGACAGCCAAAGCATAAGAGACTGTTAAAACTGAGAACAAACTGAGGGTTGAGGGGGGGGGGGGGGGGGGGGGAGGGTGGGTGATGGGTATTGAGGAGGGCACCTTTTGGGATGAGCACTGGGTGTTGTATGGAAACCAATTTGTCAATAAATTTCATAAAAAAAAATAAATAAAATAAATAAATAATACTCTAATGACAAAAAAAAATAAAAATAAAAATAAATTCACTATCAGACATATTACTTATCTCAATTTTGTTTAGCTCTATTGCTGTGAACAGATTCTTTCATTTGGGACATATTCCTCTGTCTCCTCCTTTTGTCTGACTATGTATTTCTATGTGTTAGGAAACTTGGTTATGTCTTCTGCTCTTAAAAGTAATGGTCTTGCAATCAAAAAGAATGAAATCTTGCCATTTGCAACTACATGGATGGAACTGGAGCGTATTATGCTAAGTGAAATTAGTCAGTCAGAGAAAGACAAAAATCATATGACTTCACTCATATGAGGACTTTAAGAGACAAAACAGACGAACATAAGGGAAGGGAAACAAAAATAATATAAAAACAGGGAGGGGACAAAACAAAAGAGACTCATAAATATGGAGAAAAACTGAGGGTTGCTGGAGGGGTTGTGGGAGGTGGGGGATGGGCTACATGGGTAAGGGGCATTAAGAAATCTACTCCTGAAATCATTGCTTCACTATATACTAACAAATTTGGATATAAATTTTAAAGAATAAAAAATAAAGTTAAATTATTTTTTAAAAAAAAAGTAATGGTCTTATAGGGGTGCCTGGGTGGCTCAGCCAGTGAAGAATCCAACTCTTGATTTCAGTTCAGGTCATGGTCTCACAGTTCATGGGTTCAAGCCCTGCCAGCAGCATGTAGCCTGCCTGGGATTCTCTTTCACTCCCTCTCTCTCTGCTCCTCTCCTGCCCATTCGTTATCTTAAAATGAATAAATTTTTTAAAAAGTAATGGTCTTATGAAGAAGAGGTCCTATAGTACCCTACAATATAATGTCTCCTGTTCACCAGAACCTGGTGCTTCAGAGGTGTCTCCTATGTGTGTTGTGTGCACCCTACTCTTGCGGCTGGGCTGCATTTGCCTTCAGTCCAGTCATCTGCAATGGCTCTTTTTGCCTATTGTGGGCAGGGTTTGGTCTCTGTGTTGTAGTGGGACAGTCTGGGACTATCTTGAACTTGAGTTTAGTCAGACCAAGGCACTTTTCCTGTGTTGTCCCCTGAGAAGTTTTTGTGGGTAGGTGGGGCCCACAGTCATACCAGATGTCTGTCCCCAGCCCACTACTGGGGCCACAGTTGGACAGTATGTGTGGTTATCTTCCCCTCTCCCTGGGATAGGAGTCACTTTGGAGTGGTCCTTGTCCCTGTCAGGGCAGTTGCACACTTCCACAAGTTCGTGGCACAACTTTGGATAAGCTCTGGCCAAGGGTATATTGGAAGGTACAGGTCTGCAGGAAAATGTGAGGGGAAGGCACATGGTGCCAGCAAGGTCTCAGGCAGTCCACTGTGGAACAGGACCTGAAGCTGCCTGGGAAAACACCTGCCCAGGCTGAGATGTGAAGAGAAGTCCTCATGAGAATGTGGGGGCAGGGCACAAGATCCCTGCAGGTCTGTTGCAAGAGGGGAGCTGTAGCCACCGGGGAAAATTCCGGCTGAGGAGAGGGCAAGTCCATAGGAGAATGTAGGGGCAGGGTACAAGGTGCTGGCAAGCTAGGTAGAGAATATTAATACTGTGCTGGTTCCCATAGGTGTCTGTGTATCTAGGGTGGGGAGTGAGGGAGGGAAATGGCATCTGCCAGCTCTTTTCTTCTTGAAGACATCTCCCAAAGATCCCTGACCCTCCAGCATATGCTCTGAGATTAGTAAATAAATCTCTTTTCTGTATACCCCAGGCATTTTTAAACTACTGCTTCTCTGCTGTATCTCAGCAGGGCTGTTTGTTGTACTGTCTCTTTAATGACAGGGACTCTGCCCTCTTAGCTCTCCCAGAGCAGAGGGAGTTCCAGGTGTTAAGCCTCGCTGATTATTAGGCCCCTCTAGTTTTCAAAACCAAATGTTATGGGGATTTATCTTCCTCATGCAGTTCACCTATGCCTGTGATACCTGAGACAGGGGTCCAGTCCTCTCTCCACTCTGTGTCAACCAGTCCCTCCCTCCCACTGACAGTCCTGTAGGTCCTTTTGGCTCCCAACCACATCTCTGGCAGCCTTCCTATCCTCTCAATGTGGCCTCTTCCCTACATTAGCTGTAGAGAGTCTATTATGCCAGTCCTCAGGTTGTTTTCTGGGTTATTTACACTGATGTATTATCTAGTTGTATCTGTGGGATGAGGTGAGCTTATGATCCTCCTACTCCACCATCTTTCCCAAAAATCTACTGCTAGCTTTTAAAAGCTACAAAATGTTGAATAAACTAATATGTTATTTTGTGGTAAGACCAAGTAGTGGTTAAATATATACATGAATACACTCAGACATTTAAATAGGTATGCTTTTGAAATCTTGGCCTTCTTCCCATCACTGTAACTCTGCTCACATAGTGCTTCTACCAAGTCCTTCAACACCTGGATCAAAATGCTCTTCACTGGGGCACCTAGGTGGGCTCAGTCGGTTAGGCATCCAACTCTTGATTTCACCCCAGTTCATGATCTCATATTTTGTGAGATTCAGCCCTGCATCAGGCTCCACACTGACAGCACAGAGCCTGCTTGGGATTCTCTCTCTGCCTCTCTCTCTCTGCTCCTACCCCTGCTCTCTCTCAAAAATAAATAAATAAACTTTAAAAAAAATGCTCTTCCCTGAAGAAGCTATGCCTGATTGTGTGAGCTCTCCAGGATACATCCCTAACTCTACACACCAAAATCTTTGTTGTGTCATGTGTATTAGAATTGTTTTACCACCCTAACAAAAAAGTTCTTCTTTTTTTAATGTTTATTCATCTTCAAGAGAGAGAAAGTGATGGGGGGAGGGCGGGGGACAGAGCATCCGAAGCAGGCTCTACACTGACAGCAGAGAGCCTGAGGCAGGGCTCAAACTCACGAACCATGAGATATGACCTGAGCTGAAGTCTGACACTCAACTGACTGAGCTACCCAGGTGCCCCACAAAAAAGTTATTGAAGAGGAGTGACTTAAATGTTCTTTGAAACCTCCTCCCATCTCCTCCATAACCTCAGAAGCTGGCAGGCACATCCAATACTTGCTCCATAGAAAAGAGTCAGAAGCCCTTGTTGGTGGGTTACAGATTTCAGGTTAGTTTATAGGTAGCACCAAGTAATAAAATCCATCATTCAGTCAGTCAGTGATTCATGAAGCAGTGAGTGAAGAAATAAGTTCCTGACTGCATGAAATGTATTAAATCTCAGTGAAGAAAAACATATAATAAGAAAACAAACAAGTAAGTATAGCTTATGACTGATAGTGATAAGAGCTATAGGTAGAAACATAGTTAAGAGGACAGAGAGATGTGGGAGGCAGACAGGGAGGGGGTGGCTTTTTCATATAAGGGGTCAGAGAGGGCCTTTCTAGCAAAAGGAAGATTGATCAGAGATCTGAAAGAAGGACATGCAGATGAAATGCACTCATATCTGCAAAGCACTAGGATAGACTTGGCCCATTGTGAGCATAGCATAAGTGCTCTCCTTATGGAAAGAACATTCCCCACAGATGGGTTAGCAGGTACAAAGACTCCAAGGTAGGAATCTTCCCAACATCTTTAAGAAACTTGAAGGAAATCTGAATGGCTAGAGTTGAGTAAGTGAAGACAGGGGAATGAAAGTGATGTGTTCAGAGAAGTACTGGGTTCAGGGAGTTGGGGAGCAGATTCTAGAACTTAAAAGCCTATAGTAAAGGACTCTGGCTCTAAGTGAGGGACTTGTTGGAGAGGTCAAAGTCAAGAGGTTTGATTTATATTTTTAAAGGATCACTCTATTTACTGTATTGAAGTTAAAATAAAGCAGGTGGGCAGTGGCAAATGCAAGGATAGAAGCAGGAGAGTTAGGTGGTAGTTGCAACAATCTGGTCAGAGAAGATGGACGATTTGGACCAGAGAGGTGATGATGGAGGTGATGATAAGTGGTCAGATTCTGGGTATATTTGCAAGGTGAGCTCAATAGGATTTTCCGATAGAGCAACATGAGAGAATGAGAGGATTCAAGGTTTTTAAGGCTTTTGTTACTTGTATGTCATTTGCATGGGCAACTAGAAGGATGGAGTAGCTTTCTATGAGCTGCAGAAGGCAGTGAGAGAGCAAGATTTTGGGTTTTATGAGGTGGAAGATAGAAATCAAAAGTCCAGTATGGGTCATATTAAGTTCAAAGTGGCTATTAGACTTCCAAGTAGAGGTACTGAGTGAGAAAAGGGATACACAGTTATGGATGGGCAAGCAGTTTCTCCCTTTTTATGATGTCCCTGATGTATGGAGAGCTTCAGGCTAGAGAGATGAATTGAGCTGTTGCTAGCTCGTGGGTGGCATTTAAAAGCCATGAGACTAATTCATATAGAGAATAAGTATGGAAATAACAGCAGAGAAGTTAAAGGACTAAGCCCTGGGACATTCCAGTGCTTAGGGATTAGAAAATGAGGTAGAAAAGAAACTAGGAGGAACAGGAAATGGAGAGCCAAAGTGGAGAGCCACAGAAAGCTCAAAGTTTTTCTGTGAAGAAACAAAGGAAAGAAGAAACAAATGGAAAATAAGGAATCAAGAAAAGGGTCAGGTTGTTTAAGGTGAGATAAATTACAATACGTTTGCAGGCTTGTATTTGTTTGCTAGGGCTACCACAGCGAAGTACTATAGACTAGGAGGCTTAAACAGAAATGTATGTTCTCACAGTTCTGGAGGATAGAGTTCCAAGGTGTCATCAGGGTTGGTTTCCTCTGAGGCCTCTCTACCTGGTTTGTAAATGGCCATTTTCTACTTGTGTCTTCACACAGTCTTTCCTCTGTATATGTCTATGTCCTGGTCTTCTCTTGTTATAAGGACACCAGTCATTGGATTAGGGTCCACCCTAATCACCTTGTTTTAACTTAATTACCTCTATAATTATTCTGTCTCCAAACACAGTCACATACTAGGACACTAAATGTTGACTTCACATATGAATCTGGAGGAGACATAAATCAGCCTCTAAGAAGGCTGTTGAGAAAGATGCCAGGGAGAATCACTAAAACAATGTTCTTGTATAGGCAAAGAGAGATGGGATCAGGTGCACAAAGGGAAGAGCAGAATAAAGACAGGACATGGATAGTTCATTCATAATAACAAGAGAGAAGGGAGAGTGCCTTAATACAGATGTGTATGGATGGGTGCATGTGGTGGAGAACACACAGTTCTCTTCTAATTTCTTCCATTTTCTCAGTGAGCTAGGTAGCAAGGTCATCACCAGAGCATGTGGTTGGAAAGAAGGTGTTGAAAATTGAAAAGATAACAGAAGGTCTATAGTAGTCATTTCAGATAGTAGATGATGTGGTATTGTAGCTGAGCATCACCAAGGTCCCATTTAAAGTTAGCCAACCTAGATTACAAGTGAGGCCTGTAGACATGGATGTATTTTGCTCTCATGGTGCTCTGCTGCAAAAGCCAGGCCCAGAGTAGACAAAGAATTAGATTAAACCAGGATGGTAAGGAAGACGTAGGCTGCCAGACAAGTATGACAAACATAAACTAGAATAAGGGATTTGTGGGGGTAATAATAATGACAGACAATGGCATTTCTGCTGGTAGGGAGATATATTAGTTTCCTGGGGCTGTTGTTACAAAGTACCACAAACTGGGTGGTTTAAATAACAGAAATTTATTGTCTCACAGTTCTGGAAGCCAGATGTTCAAAATAAAGATGACAGTGCTGGTTCTTTCTGAGGGATATGAAGAAAGTGTTCCAGACCTCTCCTTAGTTTTTAGATGGTCATCTTCATGTTAACATGGCATTCTCCCTGTGGTATTTGTCACCAAAATGCCTCTTTTTATAAGGATTTCAGTCACATTGGATTAGGACCCATATTAATGACCTTACCTGAATTTGATTATTTCTGTAAAGGTCCAATTAAGGTATAAGGTACTGGGGTACTGGGGTACTGGGATGAAGACTTCAATGTATGAATTTAGAAGGGACACAATTCAACTCATAACAGAAAGGAAACCAATAAATAAGGTCAGGTATAGGAGACAGACATTTTAAAATTGGTAGATCATCGACCTTATGAACTAAAAAGAAAGAGTAAATTAAATACAAAATAAGCAAAAGAAAAAAATAATAGGAATTATAGCAGAAATCAATGAAATAAAAATAGGAAATCAATAAAGAAAATCAATAAAATTAAATCTGGTTATTTGAAGAGATTGATAAAATTAATAAGCCACTAGCAAGGCTAACTAATAGAAAAAGAGAGAAGACACAAATTACCAATATCAGAAATGAAAAAAATAGACATCATCACAGATTGTGGATATTAAAAGGACAATAAAGGAATACTGTGAGCAATTCTATAGCCACAAACTTGATAACTTAGATAAAATGGACCAATTCCTTCAAAGATAAATTTGCCAATTCACACAAGAAGAAATAGACAATCTGAATAGGCTTATGTCTATTTCTTAAGAAACGTAGTTAATAATTAAAAACCTTGCAAAACAGTAATCACCAGGCCCAGGTGGGTTTACTAGTGAATTCTACCAAACATTAAAGGAAGAAATCATATCAATTCTCTAGGATCTCTTTTAGAGGATAGAATCATAGGGGATACTTTCTAATTTATTCTATGAGGCCGGTATTACCCTTTTACCAAAACCAGACAAAGACATTATAAGAAAAGAAAACTATGGAATAATATTTCTCATGAACATAGATACAAAAATACTCAGCAAAAAAGCAAATCAATCCAACAATGTATAAAAAACATTATACACATAAATATACTCAATCTTTGACAAAGGAGCAACAACAACACAATGGAGCAAAGCAAGTCTTTTGTTATAAAACTAAACATATAATTCAGTAATCATGCTCATTAGTACTTACTGAAAGGAGTTTAAAGCAAACTGCCCACACAAAAACTTGCGTACAGATGTTTATAGTGGCTTTATTTATAATTGCCAAAACTTGGAATCAACCAAGATATCCTTCAGTAGGTGAATGAATGAATAAACTGTCGTACATCCAAACAGTGGAATACTATTTATCTCTAAAAGGAAATGAGCTATCAAACCATGAAAAGACATAGAGGAACCTTAAATGTACATTACTAAGTAGAAGAAGGCAATCTCAAAAGGATACATTCTTCATGATTCCAACTATATGCCATTCTGGAAAAGGCAAAATACTGAGACAGTAAAAGATTTGTGGTTGCCAGGGATTGGAGATAGGGAGGTGAATAGGCAGAGAACAGGAATTTTAGGGCAAACTACTCTGTATTATACTATAATGATGGATACATGCCATTATACATTTGTCCAAATCCACAGAATGTACAACACCAAGATTGAACCCTAATGTATACTATGGACTCTGGGTAATTATGATGTATCAGTGTAGATCCATCACTTGAAACAAAGGTACCACTTTGATAGGAAATGTTGATAATGGGGAAGGCTATGTACATGTGGGGACACAGAGCATATGGGAAATGTATTTACCTTCCTCTTAACTTTGCTATGAATCTGAAACTGCTCTTTAAAAAGTCTTTTTTAAAAAGAAAAATCAATGGATTGTTGGTCCTGGTGGGGTTGAAGGACTTTTGGAGTTAAGGACCAGAAGGAGGCAGATGAGAAGATATTAAGGGAAGAGGAAGAGTGGAATGCTTATAAACTTTTGCTTAATATTAGCACTATGCTGGAAACATTTGTACATAACTCAGTCAATAGCTCACACCAGTGGGTACCTCTCATCAACCCAGAATTTCCTGTTTTCTCTGCTCTGTTTTTCTCAAGTGGACCTCTGTGGTTTTTACTTTCCAGCCAACCTGATTTTTACTAGAGGAAGCGTCAGTAAAATCTCAACAGACAACTCTAGAGGTTTCTTTGACCTCTAGGCAGAAAAAAGTTGTTGTACAGTGACATGGAGAAATTTAAGATGTTAACTATGTGCCAGATGGTGAATGATACATTGAAGAAGCCCTTCCAGAAGCAGCAGGAAATTAGAGACAACTATCTTTTTCATATACGAATTTTCTTCTCTCTGTGCCAGATATCCCACTAGCATTGCTGTGGTTCAACAAATAGTCATTGAGTTTCATGTCTCAGGCACTGTCCCATGAGTAGGTACCAAGGTAGGTAAAACATGATACCTGCCTAGAGAAGCTTTTAGTTTTACTAAAAGAAAGTGAAAATAACTAAGATAAATAAACAAAAATTATAGAAACATAGAGTAGGAAAAGTGGCATATTATAGACATAAAATACATGAAACTGATGGAAAACTATAGGGACCAAGAGTTGGGACTGGGAATTAAGAAAGGCTTTGTAAATGAGGTAATATCTGAGGCAGAACTTGAAGAATAAAGAGAACTTCAATGGCAGAAGTCTGCGTGTCTGTATGAGTCAAGACACAGAGGCTGAAATCTGTGGAACATGTTTGCGTAATGACAAGTAGATTAATTTGCTTGGTGTCAGAAGAGCCTAGATGCACATGCACATAACCCAGAATGTCATTAAAAACATCTGATGGTTTTGAGAAAGTAGAAGACAGAATCAGAAATACGACAACATGAAGAACATTCTCTCAAAGAACCTAAAATGGACTAGAATGGAGAGTTCAACGGGCAGAAAGAAGAATTGAAAGGTGTGGTTTACAATTTAGGCAGGGGTGGGTGATAGGGATGGACAGGAGAGTGATGACTACAGAATACTGCAGAACTGGACTCTATGTGACTTGATAGTTTATTGGATGCAGGATACAGTAAACGAGTTGAACAAGACACCAAGGTTCTGAACCTGAGGACTTGGAGAACATAGAGCTATTCACAGATATGGAAGGCCAAAGGGAGAAGCTGGTTTGAGTTCATTGTTTTGAAGTTGCTGAATTAAAGATGCTTGAGGACACTCAAGTGAAGTCAGCTAGCAATCAGTTGGAAATATGGGATCAGAGATTAGAAAAGTGGATAGGGCTAAGGGGTCAGAAATTTGGGTCTGAGGAGCTTGTTAATATGGATAAAGTACGATAATGGAACTTTAGTTAGAAAAGACCTATGGAGAGAGAGATGGAAGAATTGCTGATAAAAGCCAGAGAGAAGGCTCAAGAAGGCATGCGACTGAGGGGGGGTACTCAACTATGTCAAATGTTGGAATGTTATAGATGCAAATGAGAACAGAAAACAAACTGATAAATTTGGCAGTTAGACAATGAGAAAACTTCAAGACTTCAAGGAAATGGGCAATCCTATACCATCAACTGAAGTCTGCTTTGCTATATTTCAATGAGAAGCTATCAACTTCTGATTAAGAGCATGGAATCTGATTAAGAACCTGGATGTGTGAATTGAAATTCCTGCTTGGCCACTTAAAAGCTCTTAACCAAGCAAGTCGAGCTTTCTTCTTTATAAATGAAGCCTTATATGAGACAAGCTTTATCTTTGTCATCTGTAAGAAAAGCAGGATTTGCTCAGTGATCTTAGGTATTATTATTGATAATGTTCACTGTACTGATAATGTTCATTGTACTGAATGGGCTGAACACTTAGATATTCTATATAGTTCATTACACCATAATGACTATCATATAATCATAGAGAAGAACTATATAACACAAAGGGAACCTATCCATATTTCTTATAGGTTTAGACAGAGATTCCATTCAATGTGTGTAACAGCCTCTCATTCTTCCACTTGCTCTCATTCCCAAACCAAGGGTTACCAAACACAGTAAAACAAAACCAAAAAACAAACAAAAACCAAAACAAACAAACAAACAAACAAACAAAAATACCTACAAAGTAGAAAGGCAAGAAATTCTTATTCACTGGGGGAAAAAAACAGATCACCTTTTTAAAAAGTTATAGGGCTGCATAGTTACTATGAAAACAAGCACAGCGCAGGCCTATGAAGATAGTACTAACATAACTAGAAATGAACACTTCAGAATATGGCAAGAAGGCAAATATATCTGTTCATTTTCTGTTCAAATACATAGGAAGAGGCAAATACACTCCAATCATTAGCCAAACCTGAACAATGTACAATGTAATAAATCAGATAAAGATATTTGATGTTCCTCTTCTATAGTAAACTAAAGTGGTCATAAAATGCAAAATACTTTATCCCAAATGCACTGCAGTTTTATAGGCTTAAGACAAGAAGGAGAATGGAGTCTGTTTCCCTCTCATTCTTGCTTCATTGTTTTTAATGTCCAAAAGGCCAGTGACAGTCCAGGCTGACTCTAACATATTTATGGGGGGGTGAGAGAAGGGATAAGGGTACAGCCATTTTGTTTCGCTTTTTTTGAGAAATTCTTATGTCACATTTTTTGCAGTTGTATAACGTGCACAATTTCAATGTTTATAAAATGCTAGTAGGGATTCTGATCTTGCAGGAAGATATTTTGGAGTCAGGAGACAGAGGGCTTGTCTACCACTACCCTATCTGATCTATGAAATTCTACTTCAGAAAATGTTGAAAAGATGGGCATAGCATGTGCTGGGCTTCAGCCATGTTGTGGCATATAAATAAGGGTTAGCCAGCCATCACAAATCACACAAACTGTTAAAATACTATGAAAGAAGAATGCACGATAACTAGTTTCTCAACTCAGAAATGTTGACATTTTGGCCGATAAACATTATCCCATGAAAGCAAAAAGATGTTATACTGTGCATAGTAAGATGTGTAGCAACATCCTTGGCTTCCATCCACTAGATGCCAGTAGCACACTTCCCCCACCCCAAATCATGACAACCAAAGATGCCTCTTGACATTGCCAAATGTCTCCTGAGGGGAAATGTGCTCCCAGTTAAGAACCACTGTAAGATAGAAATAAAAATCACAAATGATCCCTTGGAATTTTCCTTTGTTCTAACTACTGTGCAAAAAAAAAATCACTTCTTTTTTTTACAATGAGGTTTCATAAACTGAAAATCCAAATTTCTCAATATTTGCCATGTTGGAGAGAGGCTTTCTATGTTTAGTCACCAAGTAGAAGCAATAATCCTGGAAGATTTCCCATTCCTGGTATTATCAAGAGATTCACATAGATCATCCATAACAAAACCCAGACATTTTGTTAAGTTTTGAAGTACTGTCCCTTAACGTCAGATGTCTATGATCAAAAGAAGCCAAACAATACACATTTAAGATTTGAACTGTGGGACAAGAGTTATGGGGCAAGGGTTATAAAGAGGAATCTTATTAAGTTTACTTAATTCTACAGAGTAATTGCTGAAGAAATAACTTTGCACAATTCTTTCCAAAGAACAGCACAAGTTTATTAATCATTCTTCTCCACTGGCTCTTGAGATACCCTTAAATGTGTGTGGGATAATGAAGTTCCCAAATATTATGAATTACTGACACTTAATCTTTTTTGTCTTGGAATAATCATCCTTTGGATTCATTCATAAAACAAAACAAAACAAAAAACAAGACAAAACAAAAAAACCTAATCAAACATAGAAACTAAGAGGACTACTTGTTCTAGACTCTGTTTATCTGGACCTCAATTTCTCATCATTAACTGTTGGAGGTTACACTACCTTATCTCTACAGCCCTTTCCCAAATGAACAGGGCGTATATTTTATTTTTAAAACCCGAGTCACCTAATAAAAAATATCGGGGGGGGGCGCCTGGGTGGCGCAGTCGGTTAAGCGTCCGACTTCAGCCAGGTCACGATCTCGCGGTCCGTGGGTTCGAGCCCCGCGTCGGGCTCTGGGCTGATGGCTCAGAGCCTGGAGCCTGTTTCCGATTCTGTGTCTTCCTCTCTCTGCCCCTCCCCCGTTCATGCTCTGTCTCTCTCTGTCCCAAAAATAAATAAACATTGAAAAAAAAATTAAAAAAAAAAATATTGGGGATGGTAAGAATTGGTGAGACCATATGTTCCACTTTTGATACTCTTATATTCATATTCAGATGTGTGTAGGTTAGGTAAAGGCACTACATTTTGTTTCAGACAAGGCAACAAAAAATCTCTATCTGGAAGATTTGGGTCACATAGTGTCTCTCTTCTACTGCAGTACAAAGAGAATGCCTCTTCTCCCCTTATGACAAGGTCATGAGTTTGTTACTCTGGGAAAAAAGAACTTAGTATAGAGAAAGGGAAATTCCAAACCTCTTGCCTGGTGCACTGTGGAAAGAAGATGTGAGCTAGATAGAGTTCAGTTTTTCCAAAGCCTTCTATTCCTCCAAGAAACTTCATTTGTGGTTTTTTTGTTGTTATTATATATATAAAAATTTAATATGCAACTCAATTTTTGAAGGAGAGAGGAAAAAGAACGCATACCTGATCACTCAACTTGGCACATGAGTTGGCACATAGAAAATTCTGACTCAGAAAAAAGGAAACCTCTCAAACTGGAAAAACTAGGTGACTTCACCCAGACTCCTTCTCAAGGTGGTAAGTCTTCCGCAGGTTGTGCCAGTACCATTAGAAATGCTCAGAATATGGCTATCTTCAAACACGGATCCACAATACCGCTTTGGCCATAATTTGGCTAAAGCCATTAGCTGCTATCTTTATTTTTACAATGAAATGATTTTATGAAATTAAAAAAGTTTATTATTCAGAATTTTTTTCCCCCTTGGAAACAGACCACCTGAATTGGAGACAAATCTCTGCTGGTAAGAATGAAAATGCATCCCAAGCTAAACAAGGCAAAAACTATGCTCTTCACAACACGGTATTGTCCAGACTCAGTTTTGATTTCCCTGTACAAGAATTTCATATATGCTTTTTCCAATAAGATCTCAGTGTGAGGCAGACTCACTGATGAGCCCCAGAAGTAAAGAACCCAAACAGATGTTTTACTATGTGGAGTGGGACTCAGAGACCCTGCCTTAAGGTTTTTTCCTGAGATTTTGGAAACTCCCTATTATTATCACAGAGCCTGATTTTTTTCTACCTTTTTATACCCTTCCCCCACCCCTTGCCAGATGTCCCACAGCTTTCAAAACATCCTGATAATTTTTTTTTATATAGCACTACATATTTTTATTGGGATCTTTCAGTGTATTAGGTTTTGTTTAGAGCTCTTGGGTTTTCATTGTTTGGGTTGGGATTTTACTTTTATGAGGTGTGAGGGTAGAAGAGGGGGGTGTGTTTTGTTTTTATTTTGATTGCTGCACACTCTTCTAACCCTTCCCCTGGTGTTGACCCCTGTGAAAAGATGATAATCTCATTTCCTACATCTTGAGAGAAATTCCTAACAGGTCAAGAATCTTATCAGGTTTAGACAGTTATTTTAGCCTTCCTTTTCCTTCCCACTGACATTAAACCCCAAATGAGTCAAAATGTGACATGTTCCATGGTTTCTTTTCAAATATCCTTGAAATCGGCACATGGTTACAGTTCTATTCTGGAATAGTCTGTTCCAAAGAAGTGCAGCTTTCTGATCCTCCTTACTTGTCAGCATTGTATTTCTAGAAAGAACACCCAGGAAAGCTTTTCCCTGGGCATAACCTCCAAAAACTAAATTTCACCTGAAAGCAGATGTCCTGAGTCATATACAAAAAACTTTAAAATCTTCCTCCCAAGACCCAGGGGGGAAAGAAAGGGACAAAGAAAAATATAATAGTAAGTATTGTCAAAGGCATTTGCTTCCACACCCATAATGGAAATCTACTTCTTCTCTGACTCTGAAACTAGAAAAAAGGACGAATTTAACTGTGTAATCTTCTACCCTACCCTTATGGTTAGACCTGAACCAGTCTGACATGGAAGAAGTCTCACAGGAGAGCAGAACAGTAGTCTTCTTTATTCTTGGAACACCTGTTAACAGGTTATAGAGGGTTTTATATACAGCAAGTAGAACTCCAGTTTTCTCTCACTCTCAGTGTAAAAAAAAGAAAAAAAAAAAAGGCTCATTAAAACATATCCTTTGCCAAAGTTTCATTGCTCAAAAGAGTCAATGTAACTTTCAACCCTTAGGCACTCCGCAAATTGTGTTTTAAACCTTTCAAAGAGCCTTCTTGTAAATTCTGAATTTAAATCAATTTCCCATCATTTTCAAGGCCATTTCTGAATTCTTATCTATTTAACTACCACAGTGATTAAATAAGTTAGTTTTTAAATTTTTTTTCAACGTTTATTTATTTTTGGGACAGAGAGAGACAGAGCATGAACGGGCAAGGGGCAGAGAGAGAGGGAGACACAGAATCGGAAACAGGCTCCAGGCTCTGAGCCATCAGCCCAGAGCCCGACGCGGGGCTCGAACTCACGGACCGCGAGATCGTGACCTGGCTGAAGTCGGACGCTTAACCGACTGCGCCACCCAGGCGCCCCTAAATAAGTTAGTTTTTAATGAGCTAGCATATTATACACATACTTTGGTATCACCATATATATAAATAACCATCTCATAAGCATAACTGAGAGATTAGCATAACAAAATGTTCTGGAAAGTCAACAGGTAGCTAGAACCATTTAAAATAGAATAAAGATATTACATATTCAGTTTTGGGAAGCTTCTAAACAATATGGTAAACTGAGTTGGCACACAAGACACTCCATTCCACTACAGACACATAGAAATGCTGAATAAAAAAATATATTAATAACAAAAGAAAATTAAGCTGAGAGTGAAAACAGGAAAGAGAAAGTTCCATATACCAGAAAAAAAGAGAACTCAAAACGACAGTGATGAGCTGAAGACAAATGACCCACACAGTTTCAGTTTCAGATACAGATCCAAGAGGCTGAAGTCTGGGTTTTGGTATTCAGGGAAGCAAAAATATAAGAAATCAGGCTCAAGAAAAATGGGGGGATCGAACTGTGCCTTCTGAATAAAGCTGGGACCATGAAGAGCTGACCCATACATGAGATAAAGGAATGAGAGAATAAAACACCTCTGCCTAGGGGTGCCTGGGTGGCTCAGTCTGTTAAGCGTCTATTAGTTTCGGCTCAGGTCATAATCTCACGGTTTGTGAGTTTTGATCCCCACGTCGGGCTCTGTGCTGACAGTGCAGCGCCTGCTTGGGATATTCTCTCTCTCTCTCTCTCTCTCTCTCTCTCTCTCTCTCTCTGTCTGCCTCTCCCCTGCTCGCTCTCTCTCTCTCTCTCAAAAATAAATAAATAAAACTTAACAAAAACACATACCTCTGCCCACTAGCCTCGGCTGGCTTCAGGAATCATATTTTCTTCCCGAGGCAGCAGATGAAAGAAGAGTTGTCAGTCACCGAAGCCTTGATCTCAATGCATGTTCAAGTATAAAGTCTAAATTCCACTCCCAAGTGGCACAGAAACCCAAGAGTGACACATTAACAGAAATAATGGTCTGAAACATTGGAATCTGTAAGGTCCTAACTGATACCACCCCCAAAACAGTCTACAGGGATACAAAGGCCCAGGGCATGTAGGGCTCTCAAAACAACCTCTGATGTATATGAGCTAACAATAAACATGACAAACCATGAGAGGAACAAACCAGCAGATGATGGGATAATTGGCACCTCAAGAATTAGAGAAAATAGATCCATGGGGAAAAGTATTTAAAATAAGTGTTTACAATATTCAAAAATATAAAAAGAAGAAAAGAAACCACAGGCAGCACCACTGTCTTCAGACTTGGGGCATGATTTTGTCCATCAAAGGACAGAGGAGACAGAAGACAGAGTCCAGCTTTGAGGAAAGTGAATTACGTGGTTCTTGAGAAGAGCTCATTTATCTGGCCTGAATAAGCAGTTTGTTTTTAGCGATTAGAATACCTACTTCAAAAAACGCTGTTAGTTCATACAAGTGACATCACGAATTATGTGGTTCAGTAGTCTTTGTCCTTGAGATAGAGAAATTGCACTGACAAGAACAAAAAGACAATGCAAACTTTTTTGACTTTTTGGCAAACTTCATGCTGGTAGTTTTATTTGCCATGTACCAGCTTTAATCCTCTTCCAAAGGTGAGTTGAGGGGCCTTGGGAGAGTTTTGATTCTCTGCTCTACCTGTCTAGTAAAATTACTCATTTGTTGTAATTTTTTCCAGTACTGATAAATTCTGTAATTTTTTGTTTTCAAATTGTGATGACCAAGTAGTTTTCTCTTTCCTTTGTTTCTGGTAATCTTCAAAGTAGAAATTCTCCAAGTAGAGCCAGGATTACTATCCTATATAAATCATCCCATAAACCCAAATTACAGTCTTAGTCTTATTCCTAACTAGTTGCCTGATCTTGGACCAGTTATCAGTTTATTCATTTGTGATATAGGAAAAAATAGCATTTTTCCTAAAAAGGTTGTTGGAAGATTAAGTGACACAATACAGTAGGAGGTATGTTCCAAGATCCCAGTGGATGAGACCGTGGATAGTATCGAATCCTGTATATACTATGTTCTTGCTTACACATACATACTTATGATAAAGTTTAATTTACAAATTAGGCACAGTAAAAGATTAACAACAATAACTAATAATTAAAACAATATACCAAAATAAAAGTTATGTTTATATGGTTTCTATCTCTGTCTCTCACAATATTGTGTACGGTACTCACCTTCTTTTTGTGATGATGTGAGATGATAAGAAGCCTGTGTGAAGTGAGGTGAATGACACAGGCCTAGTGACTTAGCGTCATTGTCCTTCTGACAATGCACCAGAAGGAGATCATCTGCTTCCAGCCTCAGCAGACAAGAACTGAAAGCATGGAAAGCGAATCCACAAAAAGCCAAACCATAGATAAGGCGGGACGACTACCGTGATCTCTGCAAATGCTGGTTTCATGGCTGCCTGCCAGTTTCCAATTGATAAATTACATTAGCTTGGGTCATCTATGAATCATAAACGTTTTTCATCTAAAAAGCCATCAGAAATATATCATGGAGCACTTAGGTTTGCACAATCTCTTTGGACCACCTCAATCCTTAATTAATTTATTTTACTGCTTATTATTAAAATCTGGGTAATTTGTAGTTCGCCTATTGTTTAACCAGATGTACAGAGGGAAATGGGCTTCCAGAAAAATCTTAGGAGCCTCTACATTAACTACTTGTGGAATAAAAATGGAATATTTCCAGATGGTTGCTGATTTTCATTTTTTCCAGATAAAATATAGATACATAACTGAGAATTAAATTGTACTGACTACCTATGAGAGTATCCACCCAATGGAAGGTTCTGTCCTTGTCATTAAGAATCTAATAATTTTTTTGAATACAGAGGAGAATCTAACCCAGAACACAGAGCCAAAAGTAAAACTGGGGTGGGAGTGATTAATATCAAGTCAACATTTAGTGTAACAGGAAATATTGATAAAGAATAGTAAGTTAGATAACTGTTATGGTATTATGTTATGTTAGGTATTATTTAGATTATATATAAATTAGATAACTATATAGTATTATGTTATATTATGGTATTATATAGACAAATTTCCATTTAGGAAAAAACTTTGAGACAAGACAAAGCCTAATCATCATTATGAACTTATATATAGGAATAATTAGATGTCAAGAACCACGCATATTCAGTTGAACCTCAAAAAACTTGAGAAATAACAGTGCTTTAGAATTCAATCTAAGGGGCGCCTGGGTGGCGCAGTCGGTTGAGCGTCCGACTTCAGCCAGGTCACGATCTCGCGGTCCGGTAGTTCGAGCCCCGCGTCAGGCTCTGGGCTGATGGCTCAGAGCCTGGAGCCTGTTTCCGATTCTGTGTCTCCCTCTCTCTCTGCCCCTCCCCCATTCATGCTCTGTCTCTCTCTGTCCCAAAAATAAATAAACGTTGAAAAAAAAATTAAAAAAAAAAAAAGAATTCAATCTAAAAAACTCCAGAAAATCACAGAGGAATCCTGGAATTAACAACCAAAACAGAACAAGAAAATAACGCCATAATCACTGGAAGAAATTATCCCTACTCACCTCTTTCAGGACCTAATACAAATTTCACCTCCACATAAAAAAGAAACTTTACATTTGTAAAATAAACATTTCCATACTATTCCACTGGGAGATACACTGTATCATGTCATATATTTACCCATCATATAGAATACCAAATCATTCCTAACACTAAAGGTCCAAAGTAATAATATATCTACAGAAACTGTTGGAGAATTCAGCTTAATTTCTTTTACTATACTTGTTTGAAGAGTCACACTACCTTGATAGACCCTCAAGTCTTTCTTTGAAACTTGACTAAGACAATAACATATTTCATGTTCTTCCATGACACTAAGTAAGATTAATCAGAAAATTTTTTGACTATGTAAAGGTCCAAGGAAAACTAGGCCTAAAACTTCTGCTCAAAACTCTTAAGAAGGCATTGGAGAACAACAACAACAAAACCAAAAGAAGAAGATGAAGAAGCCCATAAAAACTATTCACAAAAATGTATCCACCAATAGTTCTTAAATGATTGAGCTTTACCATCTGGGATCAATTGCCCTCTGATGGAGAAACAAAAGTTCTGTCAAGTTTGCTTTGTGATCAAGTAGGCCAAGAAGAAAAGCAAGGCTAATTCCTGAAACATGCACGCATAGCTCTCTACAGAGATGAGAAAAGGTAAGGACGATAAAGAAAGTAGAGTATCTTTGACCAAAAATAAAATGAACAAGATTAGAAATTATATTTTGACCCACTAGTAAACTACCAATCCTGTGGCAGACCTAGAACTTCGTCCTTAGATGTCTGATATACGAAAGAAAGATAAGCATATTATTACTGCATATAATCCCAGTAGAATATATGTTCCATGAAAGCAGGGGCTTTCATCTAATTTGTACTTTGCCTGAAGTAGGTCCTCAGTTATTTACTGCAGGCATGCATGGATAAAGTTGCTTTCCATTAAACTTCAGCCCTGATTTGGATGCCTCTCCCATCCCCTTTCAGGTTGATGACACCAGCCACATCTAAAACCCCTCATATTTCAGAATCTTGGTTTGGACAGATGCTGTGGAAGCCCATAGATCTCAGGCTGAGCATCTACGACACATGGAAAGCATAACGCTGTGGGTGTGCACAGCACAGATATGAAATTTATTCCTGACCCAAGCTGAGGTCCAATTTACCCCTAAAATGTGAGTTATTAGGAATATTTTAAATTTCCGTTAAAAAAATTCTGTTTGTTATAGGCAAACAACTTTAAGCAGAGTTTTTAAATTATGAAGCTTACCTTTCTTTATATTCTGTTCTCCTTCCTTTTTTAAAAAAATAAAGAAACTTAAATTCAAATGTATGTAAAGAAAAGCAAAAGACCAATCTGCAGCTATTGAAATGATCATGTGATTTTTTTTTTTCTTTTTTCTTTTGGTAACACAGTGAATTACATTCATTAGTTTTGAAGAATTAAAGTAACCTTGCATTTCTGGGATAACTGCCACTTTGTTATTATGGAATATCTTCTTACATGTTACTGGATTTAATAGGCTGAAATTTTATTAAAGATTTGGTATTTATGTTCATGAGGAATACTGGTCTGCAATTTTCTCTGTTTTGCTTTTTTTGTAATCTTTTTGACAGGTTTTAGGATTGGGGTGATGTTGGCCTCATAAAACTAAAATCATTGGGAAATACTCCTATCCTCTCCATTTTCTAAAAGAGTTTGTGTAAGACTGGTATTTCTTCCTTAAATATTTTCTAGAATTCACCACTGAAAAATCTGAACCTGGAGTTTTCTTTGAGACAAAAACCAGTTTTAATTTTTTTTTAATCTTTGTTTATTTTTGAGAGAGACAGAGAGACAGAGCGTGGTGAGCAGGGGAGGGGCAGAGAGAGTCAAAGACACAGAATCCAAAGGAGGCTCCAGGCTCTGAGCTGTAAACACAGAGTCCTACGCAGGGCTCGAACTCAAGGACCACGAGATCATGACCTGAGCCGAAGTCCGAGGCTTAACCGACAGAGCCACCCAAGTGCTCCAAAGGCCAATTTTGATAACACATTTTATTCTGCTCTAATTCACCTGAGAGGATGTACAATAAATACTTTCTCCTGGTATCCCATTTAAAATGTATGAGCCACCATTGTTCAATAGACAGTGATAGTGACCATGAATAATAACTGATAGTAACCATAAATAAAACTGAATAATAATACCAAAATTAAAATTCGACATGATGTTCATAGAAAAAAATGTTCAATTTCCTTTTTGGATGAAAGATGATCTGATTGTACCAGAGAATTTGAAGTCCGGTTAGGTAATCCATATCCAAATCCAGCAAGTCAAAGCTCAGGGACCAACACTTCCAAAGCTTTCCAGAGCACACTCAATATAATTTGTCTTTTTTGTTCTTGGCACTCGTGATTACTGCCCATGTTCTTAATTTCCAGCAAAAATAAAACATCGCTGAGCCTGCCAAGACATTAAAATAGGTTCAATGAAGTAAAAACTGCCAAGAGCAGGCAGATCTGGATTATTATAAACATAGGTAATTTTTGTTTTTAATCCCCATTCCCAAACCCCAATCCTAGTTAGATTTTCAGGACTTTCTTTCACTCATGAACATGGCCAATAAATTTATGCAAAGAACTCCATTAAGAAAAAATACATATACAATGATTTGTCATTTTGTATTTTTCCATTCTCTCTTATCGGTCTCAATAAGGAGTACACATTTCTACCTAAAGTCTTATGAAAATGTCTTAGACTAAATGTATCAAAAACCATTCAATCATGTTCCTGTCAAAAGACAAGACATGGCCATGAAGAAAAAAGGCTGAATTATAATGAATAAACTAAAACATCCACTTCCTCTGTTGGTTGCATACTTATTCTAGTGAGTTTACATTCTCAGTTTATATAAGGGATGCTTTTCTTAGAATTGCCTTCAGAAGCTACACCCCATCCTCCTGACAGTCCTCAGCGGAGTGAGCTGGATTACTGGTCACAGATGAAAGTCATTAATGGCTGTGCTGGATATTCTCCATTAGCCCCTCCGGAACCACTCTTCATGCCTCTCTGCTCTGGGAGACTCATCTGTATGGGCTCTATTAAGGTTCCCCGGGCTCTCTGGCTTTCTCTCAAGTTTGGCCAAAGTGAAGCACCATCAGAAATTTTAAAGCAAAGAGGACAATAAGCTCAGAAATGTGGCTGACTTCCTCCCCTATGGTCCCCAGGCCAACGAGAAAGCTTTCACCTACATCTCATTCTGCGTTCTAATAGCAAACCCCTCCTTTGATCCCTTTCAGGTCCAGGGACCATAAGGGCTCCCCCATTTCTTGTTGGTTTCACATTGTCCTCCTCACATCTTCTGTAAATAGATCCTTTATTAAAGACCCCTCAACTTTTCTCTCTCTCTCTCTCTCTCTCTCTCTCTCTCTCTCTCTTTCTGTAAGTCAGCAATATGCTTCTTCCCAACCCTGACTGATAAAGGAATCCAGTCTGCCAAACCAGGTGGATGATCAAGCTGGGTAACATGTATTTTAGTACAAAAGAAACACTGTATAATCATGACAGGGATTTTTTTTTGGCATTTCCCATTCATTGGCTCTAAAGTACTTTCCAAAAGAAAAATCCCAAAATTATTTAGAGCAGAGACATCGCATTCCAAACATCTAGTCTCCAAAGGTGACTACTTTGCTGTTCAACTTCTGGGTACTTGTTGTTTTAAAAAAAAAAATTAACATTTTTATTCATTTTTAAGAGATAAAGAAAGATGGCATGAGTGGAGAGGGGTGGAGAGAGAGGGAGACACAGAATCCAAAGCTGTCAGCACAGAGCCCAACATAGGGCTTGAACCCACGAACTGTGAGATCATGACCTGAGCCAAAGTCAGACTCTTAACCGACTGAGCCACCCAGGCACCCCTGGGTACTTGCTGTTTTTAAACATCTGATGACATCATCATCATATTTTATGATATCTCTTCATCACACACACACACAAATAGATACCTTGGAATTGCTAAGTGCATAATCAAATTCTGGGGCTATGCAGGTCCAGAGAGTAAAAACAGGAAATAGCTTATTACTAGAAAGAGAGAGGGAGAGAGAGATTGAGATTCAGAGATATTGAGGACAGATTGGACATCATGGGGTCTTGAGAAAGGAAGACGATTATTTCAAAAAAAACCATATTTCATTAAGTAGACCTATGTAAAATTATTGTCATGTTGTGAGGGGCAAGTTGCTTATGTAAAACAAGCCGATGCTGGAAAAATCACTGATTTCCTTAGACTCTAAGAATCCGTTTTCTTTTCTGGAATATTAATATTTAAGACAAAAACTTGAAACCTGACCAGGTGGCTAGTTCTCTGTTTGGAGCTAGTTAATTTCATAAAGCTGGTGTTAAGCTATTCGTTTTCTTTTCTCTGTGCATAATGTACTACACCGAGCTGTTACTGTGGCTTAAAAAATACATGACAAACATATTGAATGTTCCCAATGTTTTTAATTTAGATTTGCACAATCATAGGAATTAGAGATGGAAAACTAGGATTCTTCTTTTTAATATGAACTGTAGTCCTTGGTCCAGGCTTGATTCTCTTTTTTTGATTAACAAAGCTAAGTCCAGAGGAGGTGAGGGGGGGAAGCCCTCTGGGCAATTGCTCCCATTATTTCAGTATTTCTCATCTAGTATTATCTCTCTCATGGAGCACCATTACTTTAGTGATTTTCCCTGGAGCCCTAACAAATAATGTCTCTTTCTCTTGGCATTATACTTTAAACTTGTTGATTGACAGAAGTAGTGTCTCTATCCACTGCAATGTATTCCAACAAAAGATGTCATCACTGCAATTAACTATAGTATCAAGATTGGCCTAGAAAAGGTAGCAATGTGAAACTTTC
This sequence comes from Lynx canadensis, assembly GCF_007474595.2. Classification (NCBI taxonomy): domain Eukaryota; kingdom Metazoa; phylum Chordata; class Mammalia; order Carnivora; family Felidae; genus Lynx; species Lynx canadensis. The sequence goes on from NC_044306.2 coordinate 73,810,688, forward strand.
TTGTCCCCTCTCTTTGGGCCCATGGAAACAACCAAATTCAGCCTCTCTTTTAGTCATATTTAATTCACATGATGGAATACTGGCACACATAGAATCCTAGGTCGGTTATCTTTTTAACAATGATCTATATGTTTAACTCTAATATGCCCCATAACTTAATGTTTCTTTTTTTTTTTTTTTTTTTTCACTCAAGAAGCAAAATGGTCTTTTAAATCCTCTGTTACTTTGGAGATTCTCCTAGTTTTGCTTTCCTCTCTCAAGCACAGATCCATATGAGACTCATACATACAGCTAGCTAAAAGGAAATTTGTCAATCATCTAGCTGCTCACCTCCTTTCACACTTGAGGTAACTAAACCCAAAGAGTGATTCGCCACTATCCCATTCAAGCTTTCTCCTTATATTCACCAACAAGACATAATATACTGTACCTTTAAGAAAAACATTTAAAAAGAATATGACCTACTTTCCAAGAGTTTAAGCCAAATATTTTTAAAATCAATTTGAAATTCCACTAAAATGTCTTATTTGTTTTAAATCAATTATTTTAAAACCAAACTCATTCAATGAGACTGTCCCATTCCAAAGTAAATAAACTGAGAGCAGATCGAGACTAATCTGGCCCTTATCAGATACTATGTTAGCTAGCCACATTTCCGTATATCTCTCATCCTCATCAGATTTTAAGATTTTTGTTCTTTCCCTCCCTCAATATGCCTACCCCTGTCCTTTCCAAGTAATCAATTAGACTGAGTGATAAAAGATACTGGCAACTCTAAATCCACAGCTCTTTATTCCAATTCATGTAGTGACAATGCCAACATCAATTTTGGGGAAAATAAATTATCATTTATTTTGATTTAAAAATACACAGAGCAATGAGTTAATTATTCTTGGCAGAAAGAACAACACATATCTGATGAAAACGTAACAGAACCTAGAAATAAACACATATTTGAACACTGGCATGGGAAGACCTCCAGTGAATCCCAACCATCCTCTTTGATTGGTTAGAATTGTCTTGTTGAGTGCCCAGCCTGAGACTAGCACTTATGATCAATCAGTACAATAAAGCAGGCACCATGCTTCTACTTCAACTTAACCTGTAAACTCACAAGGATCACCTATTTGCTCTCTTTGGGCTAGAAAAGTTGCTAAAGGCTGGTATGTGGGAACAGTCCACGAATTTTTTTGTTCATTATAAATGTGTCTTATAAATTTTTTGCTCATTCTAAATGTATCATATATCCTATATAGTTTGTTTTTCTGCTTCTTTGTTTTAAATAAATAGTGGTCTCCATCCTAAGAACCTTGATTTGTCTAAAATATTAAACCTGAAAATGTTTCCTTCTGTATTATTTGTCTGACATCTCTTGGAAGGAATTTTTAACCAATAGGAAAATATTAAAGTTTATACTGGAGAACGCTTTTGTAAGTCCATTTGGCCAGGTCAGTAGGTTTGGAATTTGGCAGTGCCTGTAAATTTTATTTAATTTCACTTCACTTTGAAATTTTGCTGAGTGAATAGAAGTAACTAAGAGAATCAGAGAATGATTGATTATAGGTATTTTTTTTAACATTGTCTAAAATATGGAGGAAAACACATCAGAGAATAAGAGGGAGTAAAAACAAGGGAACCATTCAGTGGATTAAACAGAATTTTAGAAAGACAGGTTCTAGTTTACAGGATGAAAAGAGAGACTCGACAAGAGTTGTCTAATTCTTCATGGACATAACTGATATTTTTTCCTATAGAAAGTGGTCAATACTTAGATGAGTTTTACTAAAGGAATATCCTAGTAATAAAAGTATAAATTGGAATTAAAAGAGAGAAATGAGAAGTCTGATGGATTCACAGCAAGTATCCTATGATGTGACCACGAACGGATACAGCTTTTGTGTTGTCTGAGGAATGAGACCATTTCCTCTAACAAAGGGCATCTTCATTGCCAAAGTTGGCTTCTCAAGGGAGTCATGAGCCCCACAAGTTTTCATAAAACTGAGAACGTCTAAGAACAGTGTAGCACATTGGAAAAAGGAGACCAACCATATGGGAGTGTCAAGGGGCACGGTGTTCCCACATAGACTATGGTTCCCACATATAGAATATTATAGTAAGAAAAGACTGACTTCAGGAGAATGATCAATTTTAATCTGAATTTTCCTTCCAGATATCTTTGCAACAAGTGCCTGCTACAAATCAAGGCTAGTTGGAGGAGTAGACTTATTTTCTCCAAATAAGTGTGGGAGACCTACAGTGTCAGACAACATAGCAGCAGCAGATGAACTTGGAGTTTCTTTTAATTTCCTCTCAATCACAGGCAAATGAAGTGTAAGTCAGGCACAAAAGTGAAGGATGAGTACCCTTTCCCTGGAAATTTTCTACAGGTGTATTTATATAAGATGGGAGTCCTATAGGTGGAGGGTGCAAAGTAAAAATTTGCCATCGTGAGACAATCAGCCATAGCATAGTTTAAAATTCATCCTAATTTAGCTAAACAGACTTATTATTTTAGTCCATACTATGTGTTAAGCTGTGTAACATAATTTAAGGCTCAGAGAGTGTGATAACTACAAAAAACAAAAACAAAAAAAAAGCAACAAGAAAGATAATTTGCTCCCTAAAATGGAAATGAAACTGGACTGCTTCATTCTTCCAAGGAAAGAGTATTGCTAAAAGTACAAATGCTTTTGGCTTGAATGACCAGCACAGAAATGCTTATTCTGCCCTTTGGCCAGACCCCAGGGCCCAGACTTCAGCAATGGTCTCCTAATGATCACAAAACATGGTGGTCCTCTTAATGGGGTTAATGAGACCAAAAGCAGCTTTCTCAAAGCTGTGCCTGGACACTTCATGGAGAAAAAATATGATAATTTAAATGTGTATTAGGAAAAGCAGGCATGAAATCAGCAATATTCTCTCAGAGGTTAATGTAACTCTGGACTTGGGAAAGAGTATTTGACAATCTAACTCCTGACATTTATCTGTCAACTTAATGCAGTGTAGCCCAGATATGAGTGGAGCCACAAAATAACCATATGCAGGAAGAGAAGTAGAAAAGAGAGGTCTCCTACAAAGATAAAATAATAGCTCTTAGAGTTCCATAAAGTCCTAGATTTGTTAGATTTGCTTTTTGTCATAGGAGTTAGATGTTCTGACTTTGTGTAACTACCTACTGAGTATTTCTTCATGTATCTACCTCAGGCACCTAAAATGCAACATCTGGTCCAAACCAGATTCATTATTTTAAAATTCCATTATAGAGTGAGATAATTAAGGTTTGCTCAAAGGTCTCTAGGCACTCAAAGGGACAGCTAACTATATTGTGTACGTCAAGGAAAGCTTCACAGGAAAGACAAACCATTAGCCACCTGTTATTGAGTGAGCAGGAGTTCATAAGGTGAATGAGTGCATGAAGAATATTCCAGGCAAAGAGGAGAGCAAACATAAAGGCAAACAAGCAGGAAGAGCATGGGATGTTTCAAGAACTTCAAAGAATGTAGTTAGTTACAATCTGTTTCTACTCAAAAAGCTACTGATATCAAATTTGGCGGGGGGTGGGGGTGGTGGTGATTTTCCTCACATCAACCAATTCTATAACTCTCTGGACACCAACTGGGTGTTCTACCATTCAATTCCAACAATAATACCAGAGTTAGCACAGACCCCACAGATTAAGGGCTCCATCCCACAAGATTGCCTCCACTTCAGATGCCGATAGAAAGTCCTGGGCCTCCAGTACTTCAAATGGACTGGCTATAAATCAGGGTTCTCACAACTCTATCCTCAGGTTTGATCATTCGCGAGAATGGCTCACAGAACACATGAAAACAGTTTATTTACTACTACCAGTTCATTATAAAGGACATTATAAAAATGAAGAGCCATCTGAAGAGATACAAAGGGTGAGATCTGGAAGGGTCCTGAGCTCAGGAGCTTCTGTCCCCATAGGGCTGGGGCATGCTACCCTTCCCTCCTAGCACACAGAGGTGTTCACCAATCTAGAAGTTCTCCGTCATTTAAGGGTTTTATGGAGTTCCCATAAGGTAGGCAAGATTGCTTAAATCATTGGGCATTGGTGATTAACTCCCCAGAGGTTGGACTGAAATGTCCAATTTAGGTTCCTCTGACGAACAACCCCCATCTAAGCTGGCGAGGGACTCAGTAAGAGTCCCCTCATTAACATAAACTAGGTATGGCTGAAAGGGGCTTATTGTGAATAACAAAAAATGTTCCCTTCACCACTACCACTCTAGAAATTCCAAGGGTTTTAGAAGCTCCTGTGTCAGGAAGCAGGGAAAAAATACAAATTTATTTCTTATTATATCATGATATCACAAAGTCAAAAAGAGGGTGATGGAGATGAAACAGGAGTGAAAGCCAGGGTCCATTTATAAAATGACCTTATTAAATTTAAATTATGCCCAGTAGTCAGTGGAAAGTTCCTGAAAGTTCCTGAAAGAAAGAAGGAGAATGATATGGTCATATGTGTGTAGAGATCTTTCTGGGAGCGGTGTGGAGAGTGAATTGGAGACATGTACAACTGGCAGCCAAACTCATTGAGGACTGGAATAGAGCCATGGTAATGACATTAGAGAGACACAATCAGATGGGGAGACAGTAAAAAGGTAGGTGCTATGGGACTTCATAGAATATCTGACAAGGGGAGTAAAGGACATGGAGGAGTTAAGGACACCTCCAATTTCAAGCTTGAGTGACTGATTGGACAATGACCCAAGTAGCCAAGGACCCAAGTGGAAGAAAGAGGAGGCTTTGGGATGGGGCAGGAGGCAATGAGACCTCTTTTGAAGATGCAGAATTTCCAGGGTATCATTCTGGTGGAAATGTCAAGGAGGAAACTAGAGAAATAGAACTGTTCAGAAGAAAGGTGTCACAAGAAATAAGGATCTGGAAATTGGGAGCCTGGCTGTGGTTACCCACGGGAATAATAAGCACTTCTCAGTGGCGATGAGGTGAAAGAGGCCAAAGACAGAACTCTGAGGGCAAAAACAGACATGAGGCAGCATCCTAGCGACAACCCTAGACAGAGACTCACCTCTTCAGTTGTTAGAAGTTGGCCTAATTAGGGGGAGAAAAGGGTGCATGCTTGGGGTGGGGGCCCACTCTTGCTGAATTTCTGTGATTTAGGGGATCAGGGGCCTGGATCTGCCTCCAGGAGTCTTCCAGCAGCACAATGTTTAGGAAGTAGGAGCACTGAAACAAATGGTTTCTATGGGAGCCTAAGGGCTACCCCTAAAATCATACCACCAATGCAGACGTAAAAGGCCGCCAGGTGGAAGCAGAATCGAAGGCTAAAATTAATGTTCAAGATTATATAATATGCGGTGATGTGTGCAAGCTTGTGTATACAATTGACCTTCGTTATTCATAAATTTGCTACCTGCAAATCCACCTCCTAAAATTTATTTGTAACCTTAAAATCAATGCAGCATTTTGAGGTCATTTTTGGACATGCGTGGAATGGTGAAAAATTGGGCGTCCCCGACACACACATTCCCAGCTGAGGTCAAACAAGCCGACCCTCTGCCTTCCTTTGTCAGGTCTCATACTATAAGCAAGTTTCCTTTTCACAGACTATGTAATGCCACGTGTTTTACATTTTTTGTGATTTTTGTTAGTTTAAAATGGCCCCCAAGCACAGTGTTGAAGTGCTGTCTAGTGTTCCTATGCACAAGAAGGCTGATGTGATGTGCCTTGTGGAGAAAATATGTTGTAGGTAAGCTTAGCTCAGGCATGAGTTATAGTACTGTTGGCCCTGAGTTCAATGTTAATGAACCAAAAATACATATTAAATAAGTTGTCTTTAAACAGAAACACATAAAACAAGTTAGGTATTGACTGACTGATGAAAGTGTGACCAGTCTCATAGGAACCCAAGCCTGTATTTCCTCAAGGAAAAATGTCTCAGTGTTCGCTAATTCAGTGTTCACAGTGATTTTATAAGACATAATTGCTGCAAATAACAAGAATTGATAATTTATGTAAAAGGCTAGAATGAGCCCAGAGTTACATCAGTCCTAAGTGAAACTCCTAATTTACTCAAAATGGTTCATTATACAAGCACATAAGGTTCAGGATAGGTATTCTTTTTGAGTTTCATTTAGGTTTCTTAGGCCAGAAAAAAATTTTCTTTGAACCACATGATCATTAATTGCAATCATGTGAACTAAAGAAGTTAAGTATATCATGAAGTCCAGGATCCCAGCCTGTCATGTCTACTTGTTCTGTGACCTTGGACAAGCATTTGCCCTCTCTGAATCTTCATGCCTCACCTATGAAATGAGGCAATGATACCACATGATCCCTTAAAGCCCTGTCAGTCTGTGATTCTGCAGCCGGTCCCAAAGCAAGAGCCACTGCCATCAGTTGTGACTTTGGGACTACATAAAGCTTATGAAGAAAGATTTACTGGAGTGCATTTCCTGTATTTCCTTGAGCAGCATGAGGGCAGATTTATTAGATTATTGATTTAAGGATTCTGCAACTCTTGTCTTGTTTTAACTTCAGTGACAGGAATATATCCAAAGAAAAACTGGACAACTGACAGTAAAATATCTTCAATTATTTCAAACTTAATAGCATTAAAAATAGAAAGACAGAGCACAAACAGAAGAGTGTCTAATTGTAATTATTTAAAGCAAATGGTTTGAGTGATCGAGGCTGGACCCAAATGATGTGCATGCCAGGCTACCCCAAGCACCCCCACTCTGTCTTTTAGGTCTCTCCAGAGAACCCCAGCATATCTTACCAAAAATTGCGTGCTCCATTAAGCACTTGGCAAAGGACTGGATGGACATGTGTAACCCAGACGTTTCCATGGAAGGTTAGGCCTCCCAGATGGAGTTCTCATTTTAAGAATGTATGCAGGATTAAGACGTAATCCATTGTTTCAAAGAATACAATGATGCACAAAATAAATGCTCTAGTTTTCCTCTACAGAATTTTTTTTTAACTGTAGAGGATGCACTAATAAATGGAATCCTTCATTTAACAAAAGGTATCTCTCTTCCACCAACATTATCAGAGGGTAACTATAGGTGGTAATGGGAAAAATTTTAGGTAAACATTAAACACACACACACACACACACACACACCACCTAACCTCACCTTTTTCTTTAGCCAATAAGAAAGTTGCCATAGCTATATGCAGGCTCATACCTGACATCTGTGGGTGTCCAACCACTTTCTTCCTCCAGCTCTATCCTACACTTGGGGTCCTGCATGCATGGGTGAAGACACCAGCACACGGTGAGAGCACAGTCAACACTCAAAAAGAGAGAGCCACAGAAGACTCCCCTGCAGGCTCAGGTCAGAGGCTCAAGGCCCCTAAGGACCTAGGAAATTCTGAGATTCTGGGCACTCAGATGGGCCCTAGGTGAGCATCTCTCTTTAATTCTTCAGGCTCTTCCCCCCATGGGAGAGGGACATGGCTGAACTGACATGTGTGTACTCTCTCATGATGCAACTTTACTTTTTCTCCACATTTTGAAGGATTTTTCTAAATATCCTTCAACATTCAATGTCTCAGCACATTAAAAAATGTCCCTCTTAGAGGATACAAAGCATAGCAGTACATTGCAATGTGTGTAATACACATGTATGATAAGACACTGGACTGAACTTTGGGGGAGAGAATAAAGAATCTCTTCCATGTAGAAGGAGCTCAAGACCTAAAATAAGTAAAGTTAATGTTTCCCTGAGAAACAACTGTACACTCCTATTCACATTTATGAAACACAGAAATGCATAATCACTGCTCTATCTCCATTTAATAAACTCCCCTAGAAGTACCATGAAAGTTCTATAACTACGGGAAACTTGTCTATCTTTGGCACCTGGTCCAATGCCTGGGCATCTAATGAATGACCCATCATTTGTTGAATAAATAAATTTAATTCGCTGTTTTAATCTGAGAACTTCAGCACCTCTGTTCTAAACAATAGGTTTAATTTCAAAACCCACATAATAAAGCAGACTGTGTTCCCTATCCCATGTCTCTTTTTGTGGTTGGTGATGTTTTTCATCTTAAGAAATGCATGTAGCTACATGGTGTGACATTGTTTGCTCAACTAGTTTTCATTATAAGGATTCAATTTACTTATATAGTGCTCTTCAAAAGATTACATGATGGGGCACCTCAGTGGCTCAGTCGGTTAGGCATCCGACTTTGGCTCAGGTCATGATCTCATGGTTCATGAGTTTGAGCCCCATGTCAGGCTCTGTGCTAACAGCTCAGAGCCCAAAGCTTGCTTCGGATTCTGTGTCTCCTTCTCTCTCTGTCCCTCCCCTGCTCATGCTCGCTCGCTCTCTCTCTCTCTCTCTCCCCCAAAAATAAATAAACATTAAGAAAATTTTTTTAAAGGTTATGTGAACTTTCAGCTTTTGGCTTTGGGCAACAGACTAGCCCCAGCAGCAGCAGCCATAAGGAGACAATAGTTATTAGACAGAAGGACAGCTGAGGGTGAGGAGACTCAGTCATTACCACTCCAGAGCACTGTCATGACGCACTAAAGTGTCCCCCAGCTGGGGCTAGAAAGCAACCAAGATCCACTGCCTTTCAGGTTCATTTACTTTGCTCTTGTCATCTTTTCCTTCCCAAATGTCATGGTTCTCTGAAGTCTACACATCAAGCTAAGCAAGTGCCCCGACAGAGGCAAGAATGCCATCGAAACTGTTAGGAGCTGAGGAAAGGTAGAGGAAAGGTAGGGTCTTTGTGGTTGCTTTTCTCAAGATAAGGAGTATTAAAAGCATTTGGGTATTTTTTAATTGATGCTTGTAGTTCTGTAACTAAAGTAAACACCCAAAATAAAACTATTTTTGAAATTACAAACTCGATGAAAAGACCTGTGATAATGTTGTCAGTGTGTTATGTTAGGTAAAAGGAAGTGAGGCACGAAACTTCAGACAGTGCATTCAGGGCCAGTGGTCAGTCAAGATGTACTGATCCTGCCAACCTGGGCCAGTACTGAAAAAGAGTCACTGCCCCAAGCACTCCCCTGCTGCACCCACCCCCACTCAGGGGCCCCTCAGCCTTCCGCACCATCCAACACAAAGGGGCTACAATGGGTCAATGCCCCCAATATGTAGGTCTTTTGATTTTTTTAGTATCATTGCTAAATGCAATCGTAATTTTTTAACTTGTATATATTTGTGTGTATGTGTGTGTGAGAGAGAGAAAATACCCCAAAATGCTTAGTAGCAATGATACTGACAGTTGGAATTAGGAGTGATCTTTATTTTCTTCTTTATGTTTTTAGGGTTCTCATAGTTTTCTACATTAAGCATAAATTAGCTTTATAGCCAGAGAAAAGATGAGCAAAAGTATTATTTGCTGAAATAGACTCCTAAAGGAAAATAAAATCGCCCCACTATTAACTCATACCTAATTCATTCCTGGTAGCAATTCACTAAATCTCTTGTGTGTTCAATTCATTGAGTATTGTGTATTGGTTGTTGTGTCTTAGGTATTGATTCTAGCATATGCAATACCAAGTAATACAAAACATGGCCTCCATCAAGGAATTTACAATCCAGTTGGGAGGAAAGATATACTACGTTACTACACACACACACACACACACCCTACACCCTTCTGACCTTTGCCCAAATATCATTCTAAGAAGGCCAACCCTGACTAACCTGTTTAATACTGCAGACCACCTCTAGGTGCCTGGGTGGCTCAGGCAGTTAAGTGTCTGACTTTGGCTCAGGTCATGAGCTCCCAGTTTGTGAGTTAGAGCCCCATGTCAGGCTCTGAACTTTGGATTCTGTGTCTCCCTCTCTCTCACTGTCCCTCCCCTGCTTGCACTCTGTCTCTCAAAAATGAATGAACATTAAAAATAAAAATATTGCAGTCCACCTCTGCCCCAGCACACCAGATTCTCTTTACTTAGCTCTAGCCTTTCTTTTTCCACACAGAGAGCACCTTACAAGAGCCCTGGAACAGCAGCACAGGCAGTGTATTTGCAGGCTGTCAGAGGAGGAGCAAGGAACAGGGACCTGACAGTTTCAGGAAAGTGCTGTGGTAAGGTGGGACAAAGGGCACGCCACCCTGGAAAGAGTTAATTTCCCTAACCCTCAAGCACCTCTCCTTGGGGAGAAATGAAAGACTGTAAATAACAAACTGACTTTTTTAATTGAAGGGCACTTCAGTCATCAGAGTAAGTAACTCACTTACCACAATTGCAGGTGCAAAGAAATTTAATTCATTAATTTCAATGCTTACAAGCTAAGGTTTTCTAACCAAAAATGGACTTGAATTCAGGCTCCACATGTGCTACCTCTCTGACCCTGGGCAAGCTATTCAATACCTCTAAGCCTCAGTTTCCCCATCTATAAAACGGGGGAGAATAGCAGAGCCCACTGCAAGGAACTGAATAAGAGCAGGGCACTTCACCCAGTGCCTGGAAGGGACTAAGCTCCTGGCTCAGTTAGTGGTGGCTGTACTAAGAGAAGAGGAGCACGGAGAGCATCATTCAAGTGCAGCTCTCGTCCTAAGTCATCTCCCTCCCTCTGATGTCTCAAAGCACACAGCCTGCCCACCACACACCTGTCTTTTATCAGGTCCTCTGTGTGTGTGCAAAGCTGTAACTGCACACTGGCCAGAGACATTCGCAACATCTGCTGCTCTGTAAGACATGCATCTTCACTAACATCCTCCACCTCCTTCCCAGGAGAGCCAGCCTTTGTTTTGCCAGTCTCTGTAATCTCGCTGTGCATGTTTGACAGATGCTAGCAGAACAAGTGATGAAATTTGAGTGGGCTCATGTGTTCAGTGAGTGAAGATGTCCTCGGTATCCTGGGGACGTGGAGAAATCCAACTGCAAACAGCTCTGCTCTCGTCCTACCCCGTATTTCCAGCATTCCCCTGGAACAGCTTAACTAGTAGGAGGAATATCCAGAGGGACAGTGTTTTCCTACGGCCATCAGGACACCTTCAGAGCAGTCGTTTTTCTCAGAATGGGGAAAATAAGGCCACTCGATCATGTCAAGGTGGGAGAGGTGTGTCCGGGATTGAGGAGTTTCAAGTACTCCTATGAAACCCCTTTAAGAAGGTCATGGAAGAATGTAATAGTCTTTGCAAGAAATCAATTTGACTCTAACATCCAGGCCTCGGTGTTTTCCTGGGCAAAGCACCACTCTTCTTGGTAATCCTCAGAGTAATGAGAACATATGTTTCACAGATTTCTTGAATTCAGCTTCCCGTGTGTGGGACGAAGGTCAACTGTCTTCTTTGTCCCAAAGGAGAACATTGTGGTGTCAGGCCACATGTGTTAGCATCTTCCTTGCCCTCCCTGTGCTTTAGACATGGGACTGTCAGAAACATTTCTATTTCTATTCACAGCATCCCAGCCAATCAGTAGAAATTCAATTTTACTTTCACCATTGTCCAGCTCCTCCAGTGACATACTACTTATTCACTACAGTTGGCACATCCATCTTGTCTATTTTCTCTCCAATCCAAGCAAAAACTCTAATCATATCATGAATTTAAAACTAGAAGAAACCATTCTAATTTCCTGGTCCCAGAGCTGAACATATTTTTTAACTCTCTTTGAACCAAGACAGACATAAATATATATATATATATATATATATATATATATATATATATATATATATCTCCTGTATCTATCTGAAGCAAATCCAAATCTAGTTTTCTAATTATTAATCTGGAACTAAAGCAGAATAAAAAATATTCTCTGAACTGAATGTGCGAAACCCAACTCTTCATGCCATTTGAGGACATTTGTGACATATTCAGGTGTAACATGCTTCTTTTGGAGTGGGGTGGAGCACAGATGCCTGAAACAATTTGGTACTCCCAAGTGAAAATTGCAACAATGGTGGGAGATGGAATGTGAAACCAATGCCAAAGTTGAGCCAGTGGTCTGAAATAAATGAGACAAGAGGTCCACAGGAGTAATATGCCCCAGTGAAATAATACCAGAAATGGGTCATGAGTCAGCACCAGGTAAGCCCATCAGAGCCTGAAACAGGCAAGAGTAAGAATCAGCTAAAGTAACGAGCTAAGTAGGCAAGAAAGAACCAGGCAGATCATGCAGAAGACCAGAGGGTGCAGGGTTCAAGAGTCTGGGTTAGATTAGCAGGAAAATAGAAGAAAGCATAGAATGTAAGAAAGCGGATAGAAAAGACTAATGTCCAAAAAGATGTTGATAACAATGGAAACTTCTCTGAAAATATGAGAGCCAACCAGTCTAGCCAGGCTGGCTTAAGCTAAGATGGCCAATAAGTGGCTGCCATAGTATCCTGAAGGCTAGCCTGACCCACAGGCTATAGCATATGTGTTTGAAGCATGCTTTTGGAATGAATTAATGAATAAATGAATGAATGGGTTCCCACATATGTGAGGGATGAGTTTGCTATTATTTTTTCTTACATGTACAATGTGTAGTCCACTCATACAAGAATAAGTATTGTGAAGTTAATAGCTTTTTCCCCTGTAGGCACTGGATTCTTGAATCTAATAATGATGTAAATACCACCTATCATGTCTCTTTAACACTATCTAGAAGGGTTCTTTGATTCCAAACTTAATACAGGTGACCAAAGGATGTTTTAAGAACAATATGCAAGCTGCTATTCAGGCTTCTATAAATCCAAACATAACACCTGTACAGAGGATTCTGATACCAATGTCCAGCTCATCTTCACTGATGAGCAATTAAAGAAGCAGTCCCAGTGTCACTGGGATCTTTTTCTGGATGTCCCACATATTCTTCTCCCCAAAGCCTGGTTTGTCCCCCATGATTATTCTTCTGGAGGCACATTTCAAACCAAATCTCTCACCAGCTCAGAAATAAGTCAATGTTCCCGCACTGTCAACTAAATAAAATCCATATTCTGACATAACCTTTGAGTCTTATGTCTACTATCCCCCTCTACATGCCTTTCCTACCAGTCACTCAAGAGTTACCTGCTATTTTCACCTGTGTCACGCACTTTCTCTCCTGTGTGCTTTGCTCGGGTACTTCCTCAGCCTGTGATTTTTTCCCCCCATTTCTGTTCCCTGGGTATAAATCCCACCCGTCCCACATTGTAGGCTCCTCCCTGGGCCGTTGCTACTTCCCAGCAGCTCAATCCCTGCAATTTGAAGCACTACTCCAGCAAATGTCCTCCGCAACCTACCTTTGGATCAGATGATCATACACAACCCAACCCCATTTAGTTTTAGGGAAATCTGTCAATTGCATGGCACTCTCAGGAAGTACTGAACATATGAGCAAACTACCAAGATGAGAGAAAAAGAGAGAATACACTTCTACAACGAGCCAGAAGTGATGACTTAGGGATGTGTGTTCGTTGACACACAACTCTGCACAAAAACTTTAAAAATATTCTACTAGATGGAGAAAGAGTGTGACTACAAAGGGAGAGCATAAGGAAGTGTTTAGGGGTGATGAAATTGTCCTGTAACCTGACTGTGCTGGTGGTAACACAGATATATAAGTGTGTTAAAATTCATAAACCTGAACACCAAAAGAAAGAAAAAGTCAACTTTACTATATGACCTTTTTTTTTTTAATTCTTAAGTGCTCTTCCAAAGAAGTGAATTATGCATTAATAATTAGTCAGTATTTTTCTGAACCAGGGTCAAATTAATAACTTACCTTTTACATTTGCCCAGCTCCAAGGAGATAAATAATATTGGTCTTGTGCTTAGGAGTGACCGACGGGGACCAGGAAGAGAGAATGTTTTATGCCAAACAATACTGTACAGTTTGAAAACTTTGGCCTTTAGTATATGTAGCATCAGACCTAATTTGCAATTTCCTTTCTCACATACCTTAAAAAAAGCGACGTGATACAAATATAACATACAGATTTTATATACAACTTTTCTTCACCTGATTTAGATGTCTATATTCACTTTCATTCATTATTTCTTATCTAATTAGTTTAGTCACTTCAACTAAACCTGGCTTCAGGTTATGTAGGCAATTTGTTTCAGAGCCATAAAAACTATGTGTGTTTTTATTGCTACTATAGTTTTCCAAATTATGCACCAATTTCATCATTTGTGGCATACTTTATCAGGTTTCTATATTAGCAATTTGATGGCCACAATAAAATCTAGATATGTGAATTATAAATTATCTAATATGGTGTCTTTTCCATTGTTCCCCTACATTAATCTAATTTCCATCCTCATCTAATTACATAATAATCCTCATTTAAATCCACAAGGGGTAGTTAAAATTCAGGCTCAAGTGAGAAAGGATTTAAATGAGTCCTTCATGGGGGCCAGAGAGCTGCCAAATTTAAAAGCTGCCTAATTCCTAGTCAGGTTATAAAAGACTTTCAACAGTGAAAAGGTACAGCCAGATTCTCAGCAGATCTTACCAAGAGGCAGCGGTGACCAGGCCAAGTTTTAGTTTTTTGATTTGGGTTTTTTTTTTCCCCCCCTCAGAGAATGTGAAGATGTAAACAAGACATAAAAGCTCTCCACTTACAAGAGTTCTAAAAAGCACTTTCACTTGGCCTGGATATACACACTATATGTCTTACCGTATGTCTTTATTTTGCTTAACAACAATTGGTGTATATAATCAACAACAAAAATGAAGTAAATGTGGGGTTTGGAAAAATCCTTAGCAAAGTGTTCATGCTGAATTAACTTCCATGCTGACTCAATGTACTCCCTGCACATGAAGTCACTGGGTTTTAGAAGGGTAAAATTCTAAGTCTCCAAAAAAAAAAAAAAAGTTTCTTTTGAGGACAAAACTGTTACCTCAGTTTTCTGACTCAGTTAAAATTGCTCTAATGGAAAGGCAAGTTGACCTAGGGAAAATAAATAGTGACTGGGCTAAAACTAAAAATCAATGTACAGGGGCGCCTAGGTAGCTCAGTCGGTTAAGCTTCCGACTTCAACTCAGGTTATGATCTTGCAGTAAACAAGTTTGAGCCCCACATCAGGTTCTGTGCTGACAGCTCAGAGCCTGGAGTCTGCTTCGGATTCTGTGTCTCCCTCTCTCTCTGCCCCTCCCCAGCGCTCTCTCTCTCTCTCTCTCTCTAAAATAAATAAAACATTTTAAAAAATCAATGTACAAACAAAAAAAAAATCAGTCTTTTCTAATATACCTCTAAACTTTCACGCCTTTAAAAATACCCAACCATTCACTAATTTTGGCTTGCTACTTTCCTTTTGCTAAGAAAAATTTTAACGGTAAAGTGTAAGAACCCTCTCCCTCACGATGAACAATGATACCTTTCCCATATTCTTCTACCAATTTCTCCCTGAAAAGTCCTAGATCAAAAGTCTGAGGAAATTCCTGCCCAGAAAGGAATAAAGCTCTGGAAGCTTTAAAACTCATAGTTTCACAGCATAACAAATAACCATCACCTACAAACCAAGGAAGAACTTTCTTTAGTCAAGAAATCATAGGGAGCCTGGGGGGCTCAGTCGGTTAAGCGTCCGACTTCAGCTCAGGTCATGATCTCACGGTCCATGAGTTCGAGCCCCGAGTCAGGCTCTGTGCTGACAGCTCAGAGCCTGGAGCCTGTTTCAGATTCTGTGTCTCCCTCTCTCTCTGCCCCTCCCCTGTTCATGCTCTGTCTCTTTCTGTCTCAAAAATAAATAAACGTTAAAAAAAATTTTTTAAAGAAATTGCAATGTAAACCATAACATAAATCATAGCTATAAAATAGAGGTCACATTTTGGGCCTTTTTTTCTGACACTACCACACTGGAGAGCTACAATATTGCTCTATAACAGTATATGGGACTCAGTAATCATCAGTTCAAGTAAACCAGCCATAAAACATTGTCACATGTTCAGTGCCTAGAAGAAATCAGGATGGGTCTGAAGGAAAGCAGGCAACGGAACAGAGAGAAGCTGTCTCATTCTGCTTCACTCTCCAGCCATCTGCAAGTGACTCTGTTATTGGGGGGATGCCAAAATGATTTCTCCAGGAAAACCCTCATACTTTCTTAGCCTGGCAATAATGACCTCATCATTACTGACCCAACATAAGGGGAGAGCCCACTTTAAACTATTGTTTCCAACATTGGCAACAGATTTGTACAGAGCCATCCATATTCTCCTGGGCTCACTTGTGACAAGCTGGTGGAAAAGGGGCATAAGCTACGGCCAAAGAATAGGCAAAACAATTGGCCTGTATGGAAATCAAACCCACAGTCTGAATGGCATGCAACTGCAAACAACTCCTCCGTGAGCACTCAGAGAACCAAAGATAAAATAACAGTAACAAGAATAAGTTGTCAAGAGAAACAAGGAATTGGAGACATGAATGTAAATGACTAGGTGCTTAATATGAAGAACAATAAAGTGTGCCTTTGGAGAATAACATGAACATTAAATAAATAGACCATAAAATATTAAAAAACGTATACTAGTTCTATAAGTGGTATAGTCTTTGTTTTCAAAAATAAGTCAAGAGGAGCGCCTGGGTGGCTCAGTCGGTTAAGCATCTAACTTTGGCTCAGATCATGATCTTGCAGTTTGTGAGTTCGAGCCCCACGTCGGGCTCTGTGCTGACAGCTCAGAGCCTGGAGCCTGCTTCAGATTCTGTGTCTCCCTCTCTCTCTCTGCCCCTCCCTTGCTCATGCTCTGTCTCTCTCTGTCTCAAAAATGAATAAAACATTGAAAAAAAATCTTTTAAGTCAAGAATTAAACTAATTGTATAGAAATTTCAAATAAAACATACACAAATTCCCAAAATGACTTTGCCTCAACTAACTGAAGATAGAAAACTTTTCTAATTACTTGACTAAGAAGGAATCTAAAACTTAACTTTTTAAAGTAACCTATTGGAGATTTTTGTATGTGTTCTTTAATGTTTGTATTTTAAACAAATGAGACTTTGGTCACTAGTTTCCCTTTGGAATTGCTTCAGTCCTCCACTTTGTTATCTCAGCATAGTATTGGGGAAAGGGAATTTGGAGGTTGTTGACTTCAATTCTCTTCATTTTGTAGAATGGAAAGACCCAGATGGTTTTGCACCTTGATGAGAGTGAACCAAGAGCTGAATAGACCTAACTTCCAAGCTAATGCTCATTACACTATTGTGAGTCAACTATGCCAATTTACAGCTACTCTAACCAAAGAGAGAAAAGGTATCCATCCTTTTGATTTGAGTACCATGAGAACATCACTGTATTCTCTTATAAATTTTGTACCTCAGATCCCAGATAGATCCATCTGTGTCCACACAGCTTGAAGTAAAATATGCGGCAGTTTGAGTTTAATATAAGCAACCTCAAAATAGACACTAAAAGTGTTTACTTTATTAATCATGTCTTGTTAAGTTAGAATTTGAATAATGGCTGGGGACCCACGATCCTTCAACCCAGCCACCTCCTTGTTCGATGTTTCTGAGAGCAATGAATGATCAGAGAGGAAGACCAGGCAAACTCTGTTGTTACCCAGAGGGCTTTGCCTCAAACCCCATGATAGTTTTTCTATTTACATCAAGACCAGAGGGAGGTCAGGTGGCCTCTGATCCCCAGCTCACATCAAAGTCTCACGTTCATCCTATCACTCTGATGACAAGAAAATGTTAGTTGAAGTAAATGTACCAGGAAATGTACCAGTTGAAGAGAAATGAAGGGAAAACAAGAATTTCCTTACAGGGCCTTGAGCCAATCTGACTTCTTACTACAAGACCTCTCCAAGGCAGGAGAAGCTTCCTAGGAAGAAAAAGTCTGAAATGAGACCACTACAAGACTAGACTTTGAACTCATTCTCTGATTACGTGAAAGCTCCACACCCTTGTACTGTGGGCCAATAAATATCCTTGACATTGATCCATTCTTTTTTTTTTTAAGTTTATGTATTTACTTTGAGAGAGAGAGAGAGAAAAAAAAAAAAGAGAGAGAGAGAGAGAGAGCACACACATGAGTGGGCAAGGGAAAGAAAGGGAAAGGGAGAATCCCAAGCAACATGGGGATCTACAAACATCATGACCTGAGCTGAAATCAAGAGTCCAATGTTTAACCAACTGAGCCACGCAGGTGTCCCACCCTGATCCATCTTATCAGAATTCCTCCTCTTTGTTGGCTGCAAAGAAAGGAAAAGCAACCACAAAACATTGCATTCCCACTGAAGTCACACCCCCCTCTTTAACTGTGTGCAGTAGAGACACACCCCAACTGAAACCAAACTTAAACAGAAACATACACAGCAGACATCCAGCATCCTCTCTCCTCTGGTTTTGATTGATAGGAATGATCCTTCTATCACCTGCAAATAGCCATTTGCCTATGCTCAGGCACAGATGAAGAGCATCCATCCGCTCTCCAAAATAATCAAATCCTATACCTGGTCTGGGAATCTTAAAACTTTGCTCTAGATCCCAGAGCCCCAGCACAGTCATCTGGAGATGGGGAAAGAAATATAGTACAAACCACTGGGGAAAGGAAATATAGTCTAAACCACGAGGATAAAACAAACCACTCCTCCCCCCCCCCAAAACACACACACACAAAGACTCTTATTCCTTCTCTTGGAGCAAGTCCCTTACTTACTTTCAAGTGTCTTTTTTAGCTTTAGTGCATCGTGGCTTCCCTCTCTCCCAGTAGGGTTCAAACTATCTTGATACCATGATAAAACAAACACTGAGCAATAACTTATAAGGTCAGCATGCCACCTAGTCCAGAATGGCATTTGGCCAAATTCTGTTTCCCTCTTATATAAGCCTACTTTTACTTTCTGAATGTTTTTCCCATTCATGCTAAGATACATTTGGTGGAAATTTTCTGAGTAAAAACTGGATAGCACCTTGTTAGGTCAGGTGGCTCTTTACTTGGCAGGAAGGAAAGCCAACATGTAAATAGTCTCATGTTGCCAATTTTCTGTATAGAAAGTGATTTCTCCCCTATAAAATTCCAACACTTTAGAGTGAAAGCCCATATGGTCTAGGTTCTAAGTGTATGGGGGTCATGTTAGGTCTCTGACCCACCAACATTTGCTGCCATCGAGAGAAAGGACAATTTCATTGAAATATGTTGTTACCAGTTGAACAGATTTTGCCTCTTACAGACTCACAAAAGCAAGACAATTTTAACTATTTAGGTTTACCATCAATGGTATATAGCCATTGAATTGAGTACTGGATCATACCATATCATATAATCTGGATATTATATGGAAAAGTTGAATCTAGTCTATCAACATAAGAAATATCTATTTTCCTCTTTAATGCATTGGCTATTGTTAACTCAACTATAAGGTCTCAGAGGATTTTTGGTTTAACAAACTTTTTCAGTCCTTGAGACATAGGTACATTAAAATCACCATGATGCCACCCTTCTTGAGAGCTAAGACAGCTCTCTTCACTTCATTGGTGGACTGTTTTAACTCTCTTCAATTTTGAGAAAAATGTCTCCCTGGCTGCTCTTTTCTAAGGGGTAGAGCTAAGAACAGGACCCCAATTTCCTGGCTCTTGTGGTTTTATCCATAGTTCCTCTTGGTTTTAGAATTACATATACACTTTTGGTGTGCCTCTTTGGCTCCAGCTATGTTATTAAACTATTATTACCTAACAATACTCCCATTAATCACCATGACAGATGGAAACCAGCCCTGGTCATGTTCTCTGAACTCAACGTCAAACGGTCCCAATGCTAATGGAGATGACGCCAGCCATGAATTAGCTCTAAAAGCTTCTGTTTATCCCCCCCACACCCCCCTTTCTATTACTCTTCGTTGCAATGCCTTTTTCTTGTCACAAGGCTCCATGCTTCTACATGGAGCAACTCCTTATGGAATTCTGGGAAATGGTTTTCGTTGACAGACACCATATAATGATGATAAACGATGGACAAGTCTGCAGTCTTAAAACTGTTATTCCCCTAGCAGCACACTTCCAAATACATGGAGTATTTCTACAAGCTTAAGCAGCAGAAAGCTGCAAACCTGGAAAAAATTCTCCATTCAACCTCCTTTCACAGACTGAGGAAAGAAGTGATACTAAACAGAAAATGTAAATCACCTGTGAGGTAATACACCCTGAATGATGCCTTGAAAGTGTTGAGGGTACATAAACAGTTTCTTTACAAAAGAGCTTTGTTCTGACTTAACTATGAATGGGGGTGTTGGTTCTCTTTGCTTTCCCTTAATAAATTACAGTTTGGCGTAAAAGTTCCATATAATAGTGAAGGTCTTCCTCTGAAAAGAGGCATACTTTTTTTTAAAAACTCAGTTAAGCAATCAGGCTCTTTTAATTGAAAGCTATTTGATATCCTATCTCTTAAGAAGCTATCAGATGCATAACTCCACACAACTGACTAACAGATTATTAACAAAAGGAAAACATATAATAAAAAGGTCAACCATGAAAAGTATAGGACAGCTAATAAAACTTTCTCTGCTGCTCCCAATAATGGATGTTGAAAATTGCATCATGTTTTCACTCTTATGTGAATCCTGAGAAACTTAACAGAAGACCGTGGGGGAGGGGAAGGGAAAAAAAATAGGTTAGAGAGGGAGGGAGCCAAAACATAAGAGACTCTTAAAAACTGAGAACAGGGGCGCCTGGGTGGCGCAGTCGGTTCAGCGTCCGACTTCAGCCAGGTCACGATCTCGCGGTCCGTGAGTTCGAGCCCCGCGTCGGGCTCTGGGCTGATGGCTCAGAGCCTGGAGCCTGCTTCCGATTCTGTGTCTCCCTCTCTCTCTGCCCCTCCCCCGTTCATGCTCTGTCTCTCTCTGTCCCAAAAATAAATAAACGTTGAAAAAAAATTAAAAAAAAAAAAAAAACAAAAAAAACAAAAACTGAGAACAAACTGAGGTTTCATGGGGGGTGGGAGGGAGAGGAGGGTAGGTGATGGGTATTGAGGAGGGCACCTGTTGGGATGAGCACTGGGTGTTATATGGAAACCAATTCGACAATAAATTTCATATTTAAAAAAAAATAAAATAAAATAAAGTTTTATTGGAAAAAAAAAAGAATAAAATTGCATCATGGCTTTGCATTGGCTTATAAAATGAGGGTATTCTCTCCACTGATCCCAGTAAGAGATAAAAAGAAAGTAACATAAAAAGAACACTCCAAAAGTTGCCACTGCTGTTGTTATTGACATTGCTATTGGTATCTTGCTACTGATTCAATCACTAAGTGCTAAAGACAGAGAAGAGCTGCAGTGTCCAATATGGTACCCACCAGCTACATGAGATGGCTTAAAATTTCAATCCATTAAAATTAAGCAAAACTTAAAATTCAGTTTCTTTATTATAGCAGCCACATATCAGGCATATAATAGGAACATGTGACTTAGTGGCTACCATATTGGATAGTGCAAATTATAGAACATTTTCAACATTGTAGAAAGTTCTGTTGGACAGCAATGGTATAGAGTATTCATTTATTTGTCCACTGAATAAATAGTTGTTGAATAGAGTTGTGACCAAAACAAAATTTGTGCTCTAAAGGAAATAACATTCTACAAGGGAAAGAGACAGACACAATAAACAAATACATGAACAAGATCATTTTATCTAGAATTAATTGCTGTGAAGAAAATGAAACCAAGTGATAGAGTAGGCCATGACTGGACTGGGGAGGGAGTGGGGATGGGAAATAGTTTTAATTAGGTGGCCACTGAAGCCCTCTCTGAGAAGGTGACATGTAAGCAGAACTTCAAAAGATAAGAAAGAGGCAGCCACAGAAATCTGGGGACAGAGTATTCCAGTTAGAGGCAAGAGAAAGTACTCAAGCCCTAACAAAGAAACCACTGGGAGCATCCAAAGGACATGAAGAAGGCGAGTGACTGGCATGAACAGACATGAGTGGTGGGAAATGATGTCAGATCTATCAGGACAGGCCAGGCCCAGTAGGGCTTTGTCAGTCATGAGAGAGAGTTCAGAATTAATTCTTTAAGGAACCAAATGTAACACTCCCTTAAAGCTCTCAATTTGGAAAAAATGTACTCTGAGAAATAACTCATTCTGTTGTTCCCTATCCAAAAGCAATTGCCATGAAGAGTATGGCCCAATTTGCAGACAGCTGCTGCTAGGGATAACCCAACTTTATATTTATTCAGCATTTGGTCTGAAAGTCATGCAGAATTTTATGAACATCTCATGACTTCCTCCAACACTTCTTAGAAACAAGTAAGCATTGTTCATAGAGGGATAAGTAACTACATACATACATACATACATACATACATACATACATACATACAAATAAAAATTCACCCAATCAAAGAGTGGGTGGCTTAGAAGTAAACTCCACACCAACAGCTCAGTGTTTGAAAGGCAACAACTTTTAAGGCCACCTGGATAAGTAGCAGAATCTCCCTGCCCATTTACAAGAGAAAATATTATCATTTATTTGGCTTAGAAATAAACTAAAAGTAGACTAATATTCTAGTGATGGAAAGAAACTTGTCAAATCCTACTTTTACAGGAAACTGAGGCCCAGAGAAGGTAAGTTACTTTTTCAGTGCCGCATGGCAAACGATTTCCTACTGCTATCTAGATGAATTAATCATTTTTAAAAGAACGAAAAATGGGTTTTATTCATGAGCTGAGCAAGGACACTTATGAATTAGAGATAAAATTGATTGTGTTGTTCAAAGGCCCCATGAAAAAGCATACTGTCCACCTCACCTTTCTTCTGAGTCTGCTAGCACTGCCATGGTCTAGTGGACAGAGGTTGCCAGGCAAGATGCTCTTAGTAAGTGGGGAAATGTGAGAGTATAGAGCAGAGGCCAAGGAAACCCCTTGACTTCCCATGAAATCTCAACGGACAGAAGATTCATTACTGAAAATTTAAAGGTGCGCACGAGCAAAGGTGGCCCATGTGAAAATTTGCTTCCTAAGATTTACAGGCCCTGTGTACAACAAATCTTGTCTTCTGTCAAGATTTGGGGTGTGGGGGGGGGAACAAAATATGAAAAAAATGAGTTTCTACTTTATTTCTCTTTTCTCCTTCTCCTTTGACTTGGTGTCCCTCACCATCAGTCCTCAGTGCTTTCTTCATTTTCCTTTTCAACACAGGGACTAACTAGGCACGTTACTGTTCAATATTTTACTGGCTATTCCTTTTTCAGACGTTTTACATAAAAGTCGCAAGTTTGAAATTTCAGGCACCTAAAGTAAATATGAAATACTTTTCCTACTTTTAAGAACCTTGTTCTAGTTAGGAAGCTCATTCTTATGCCCAGATGCTATTGGAAAGTATTTTCCCCCCTGTAAGAATTAGATGTGCCAAAAAGTACAAGTTCTGATTTTTTGGAAAATTTTCAATGTCGAATTTTCTGTTTGTTACCTGGCTGGTGCTTATGGAAAATGAGCTGAAAGGGATCCTGGAGGACACATAAGTAGTGACTAAAGGAACAAAACCTAAAGATCAGGAGTTCCAACCTCTCACCAGGCTAAGTGGCCAGGCCTGGCCATGAAGTAAGAAGCTTACGTTTCCAGGTATCTGGTCTCCGTCACTAAGATGAAGATAACACTGACCACTGGCTGGTTGCTAAAGTGGAGCTGATGCTCAAAACATGAAGGAAGATCTTTCGAAAGTTATCAAATAGACAAGCACATCAACATGAATGAATTCTTAATTTCCACTTCTTTTTAAAATATAGTCCGTTTCTTGTAGACATATTTTGAGAACCCAAAACATGATCTAAGTGAAAAATCTTACTAGGTGATTGCCAAATTTCCCTAGGAAAGGATGTAGGGCTGTGGGCAACCTTAGTAAGGATTCCAGTCAAGGCTGAATCTTGCAACTAAAGATTACAACCTGCTAGTTAAGAACACACCTAAAGTTGAGTTGGCATCTCAGTGCAAGCTGTGAACATGCGCATGATGTCTGAGTTGCCATGGACAGCTGGCCCCAAAATGAAACCTAAGTTGAGTAGACCACAGACTCTAGACAAAAATGGAGTATCTGAAGTGGATGGTCAAAATGTTAACACTGAGAGCAATGCTGTTGAGATTCTTAAAACGATGAAAGGAACACAAGCTGTCCTGGTATAAGTAAACTTTATTCAGGATTCTTTGTTATAAGAAAAAAAGGATGACCACAGAATGTACCTTACAATAATTACAGTAAAGACTGTCCCTTTTTTGCAAAGATCATCTATTTCTAATAATCCTGAATTAACACATATCAGCCCCTCCACATGATGAACAGCCAGGAGAATAATAATACATCTTCTAGCACTAAACATTTCACCACAACCCTTCCGGTTGCAAGCTCTAAATACCAATGCCTGGACAAAGAAATGAAATCTCTTCCATTCCCAAGTTTAATATTTTCTGTGGAGGATGTGGTTTATTCATCGTTAATCCCAACTCCCGCTGGAACACACTTTTCCAATTTGTCCAGAGAGTTGTCAACAGGTTGCCTGTGTTGCCCTTTCCTTCCTGGGCTGCTGTTGCTTTGTGGTATTTTGCAATAACTCATAAATAACTCGCCTCACCACTATCTATGCTCTACAAAGCAAACTGCATTTTTCTTCTGTTTTGGAAAAAATTAAAGTTTTTCAAAATGACAGAGTCACCAGATCAAAGAGGCCTGATCATGTATACAAGCCCAGGAAAGCCACTCCTCACTGAGTCACTGTGTCATGAATGAACCCGTTTGCAAGTCCCCTTTTGAGTAGATGCAGCAGGAATACAATATAGGCCAATGTCCATTAGCTTAAATCTCTCATGTGTGTGATTGCATGTGTGTGTGTGTGTGTGTGTGTGTGTGTGTGTGTGTGTGTAGAGAGAGAGAGGGAAAGAAGGATTACATTCAACCAAATGCATAATCCTTACTATATAGTAACACTTAAGATTCTTGACTTCTACTTAGAAGATATACTTATGATGGAAAAGACAGAGGTTCTACAGGCAGAGAAAATCAGGCATCACATGATAAGCCCTTCCAACTTTTATAATCCCTCCACAAGACAGCTCCCTTTTCATTTGTGCTCTAAAGGCTCTAGCATCAAAGAAAAATTAAGAAAGATGGAAACTAGATCTGGCTGATGCTTAAATTAGTCAAGACTAGACTTTTTCAAAAAGTGAGAGGCATTTTCAATAGTTTCAGAATGAGAATGACCACTGGGGTCAAAAGTGTTTCAAATCTTCCATAGCTGAACTCCCTTGCCTTCCTTCTATAAACTCCCCTATATCCCTGCACTCACCTGGCCAGTACTTGTAAAGGTTTATCTCTGATATTCCCAGGCTCTAAGTACTTTGTTGGTCCCACTTGGTAGAGACCCTTCCCACTTTGCATCCTCCTCCCTAGGTAAAGTGCTTTTCTTCTTGTTCCAGCATATTTATTTAAATAAATATATATTGAGCATCTACCATCATCAGTTCCTATATTAGATGCCATTGTCAGAGACACAAAGATAAATAAAACATTTTTAAAAACTGACAGTCTGCCAGGGGCGGAAAACAAGTGAAGAATTACTGTAATATGAAACAGAAAAAGCGCAGTGAAGAATCAGAAAAATTAATAATTTATTCCTTCTGAGTTAATTTGTGCATTTCTTGGGTGGTGATGAGCCAAAACTTGGCTAATCAAGAGGATTTCAATTGGAGAAAGTGAAAAGCCATTCCAGACTGAGAAAGTAGCATCGGCCCTTGGCAAATAAAGTACCAAGAAATGGCCACAAGTTCAGGAAGGGTAAAAAAAAATAGTGAAATACATAAATGTAGATCAAGAGATTTAGGGACAGAAGATGTAGAGCCTCAGATGTTAAGCTAGAAAGGAATGGAGCCATTGAAAGCTTTTGAGGCAGATTATCCCTGCGGCAGTGGGAAAGAGGGCATAAAGAGCCTTCCAAGGGGGGGCGCCTGGGTGGCGCAGTCGGTTAAGCGTCCGACTTCAGCCAGGTCACGATCTCGCGGTCCGTGAGTTCGAGCCCCGCGTCGGGCTCTGGGCTGATGGCTCGGAGCCTGGAGCCTGTTTCCAATTCTGTGTCTCCCTCTCTCTCTGCCCCTCCCCTGTTCATGCTCTGTCTCTCTCTGTCCCAAAAATAAATAAACGTTGAAAAAAAAAAAAATTAAAAAAAAAAAAAAAAAAAAAAAAAAGAGCCTTCCAAGGGAACAGAGTTGGATTGCTGACAGTACACATGGGTGAGAACTGACAAGGGCTAAACGAGGTCAGCAGCAATGAATGGGATGGATATGAAAAAGAAGCAACAAGAGTGAACAACTATCAGGCTGTAAAAGATAAAGGGTGAACAGAAGGATAATAGTGCCTACAAGTAAGGATATTTTGGTGAATGACAGCAAACTCTGTTATGGACATATTAAATTTGAGCTAAGAGCATCCATTTTAAAAAGATCTAAGTAGTCTAAATATTTGAAGTCATCTTTATATAGATGGTGTTTGAAATCAACTGGATGGAATCAGAACAGAAACAGATTTGACTTGCTCACTGTTGAGCCAAAAGTAGGATAATTTCCCATGCATGCTAAATGTCCATTAAATATTTGTTTAATAAATAAATATAATCTGGGAGAGGAGGTAAGCAGAGAATTGAAGATATTGAGGAAGGCTTGTATTTACAGAGGAGAGACCAATGAAAAATGGCAGGGGAGGATTAGTGGAAGAAATACAGAGATGACAATATCTCAGAGACAATGAAAGAACAAATCTTAAAAAGGAGCAGATACATTCAGTCATTTATTTAACAAATATTTATCAACACCTCCTCATGCCAAATACTATTTTATGTATTGGGGATACAGCAGAAAACAAGACAAACAAGAACCCTGCTCCTATAGAGCTCAGTTTATAGGAAATAACTAGCAGTGCCCAATCCCCATTGCTTCTGGAGATGTTAAGTGAGATGAAGTTAAGCAAATAGGAACTGGATTTGACAATCTTCAAAGGCCTTTAAAGAGTTTAGTGGAACTTTGCTAATAAAAATCAAACTTCAAGTTTACATGTCTTTTTTTTTCATAAGCTCTTGAGGTCAGGAACCAACCTTACCTGTTGCTACATTCCCACAATGTCTAGAAAACACTAGCTGGATGCATATATGAATGAGAAGAGATTAGGAAACAAGTGTTTGGTGATAAAGAAGAAATACAGAATGAACTTTTAAGTTAAATGAATTCAGCCATTTAACACTGGCCTATCAAATTAAGTAGAAAGATGGACCATTACCTGGCAAGTTATATTGGTCATGGTCTGGTAATAAAGAAACAAACAAAAAACAGAAGCTATTTGTATAAATCAAGATTGAACAGAGAAGCAATACCACTATGAGCAATGTGGAATAAGGGATTTATTGTAGGGATGACCTTATGCAACTGTAGAACTGGTAAAGAATCCAATGGAAGGCTATTGTCTCTCTGTTTCTGGTGCAGGCCTGAGGACTAGCAGGCAAAGAAAGGATGGGTGTGAAGTAGGAAAACCGCTGAGGGCAAACTGGAACCTTTATTCCAGCCTCAATGTCGCTCGTGATGTACAGAAGGAATCGGCGCCCTTCACCATGAAGCTATGCACACATCTGACCTATGATTCTGAGAAACTAAAGTGGAGATCTGACAGGAGCTGCTGGAATGTGGGCCCAGTGTCTGCCCTGTGTCAACAAGGCGAACCAGCAGATCAGTCTCTCCATGCAGGAGCAGCAGGTGCCTTGTACCCCCCACCGATCTCAGAGTACGAGGCTTATTGCTTCATTTCCACCCTCCAAAGTTCATGCATATTTCTTTTGTAGTCAATGCTAACGTCATTATAACCAGAAATCACAGAGGAAATGAATTCTGGGAAACTCAAGTTTAGCCTAATTGACATATGGCAAAGCCACCACAGTCTTCCCCTTGTCCATATACCTCTTTTAACTATACTTAACTTCCAAAGAAGAATACATTCAAAGTCACTCCTCTACCTAACATTATGTAACTCTTGTCCAATATAAAACACTAACTCTCTCTCCCAAAAAAAGATACAAAGTCCCTTTATCCATCTTTTGGTGATGCTTCTTCTTCTAAGTCACACTTTCCCTCTGATAGCCTATAACTTTACTGAGATATAAGGTTAGATGAAAGGGAAATGGAAGAGGGGCAAATAATTTTTAGATATAGGTATCATATATGTTATATATGGTATAATTATATATTATATATAATTTATAATGTATATATTCCTATCAAAAGAAAAAAGAAAAACTTATACTACTGCAAACCTTTTTACTGCAACTAGTCATATGGTCTTAGCTGATATCTATAATTTCCTTCTTCCATTACCCATTCTCTTTCCCTTCCCATACCCATATTCCCTTTGCCTTCAGCATGTACTCTAGCTGGTCATACTTCTTTGCCTGATGGGGTGACCCAAAACTTCATTCCTGAAGTGTCCAGGCTATTAAAAGTCCTGCCTGAGTTGGATAGCATAGTTGTCCACTGACTTTAATCACTGAACCTAGGAGTACAAAGAGGCTCTCCTGGGATCACCTTAATTCCAGACACTTTCCTCCTCACCCTCATTGTTTAGTAACAACCTTCAATAGTGAGAACCAATTCTCCCAGACAACGCAGTAATCCCCTTACCATTGCTTATTGATTCATTGATATGAGGACCACCCATGGCCAAGTGACACCTTCACCTTCCACTTTGATGGAACCATTACTATATCCCCTAGTGGAAAATGTCCTCTATTGGAAACTAAGTCTCCTACATAACTCAAAGTCACAGGGATAGGAAAAAAAAAAAAAAAAAAAAAAAACTTTGCTAATAGAATTCTAGGGTTAATAGTGAAAGAAGCTACTCCCATTTCCACTCCTTGATTTCTTGGGTACATCAATCCTGCCATGAGTGAGAAAATACCATGTATTAATTACTGAATTAGAGCATATATACCACTTTGAGGGCATTCCCTCAGCCACTGAAGGTGTTCCTACCTAGCTGGCACCCTAACTGAGTCTTCTCAAAGCTATTCCACCATTCTATCTGGCCAGCTGCTTTAGAGTGTTAGGGAACTTGGTAAGACCAGTGAATTGATTGAGCAGGAATCCACTGCCACACTTTATTTGCTATAAAATGAGTCCATTGCTCAGAAGTAATGCTACATGAAATACCATGATGATGAATAAGGCATTCTTAAAGTTCCCAGATGGTGATTTTGGCAGAAACAAGAAAGCCAAATCTGTGTTCAGAGTAAGGGTACATTCTAGTGAGAACATGTGCTGCTCCTTCTGCAACAGAAGTAATCCAGTGTAATCAATCTGCCAACAGTGGCATCTGATCCCCTGGAGAATACCATATTGAAGGCTGGGTGCTGGTCTCTACCACTGCAGGTTACAGCTTAGCTGATTCCCCATTTCTTCTGTTGCATGGAAGTCCATGTTGTTGAGACCATGCATAACCTCTAGCCCTGCTGCTTTAGCCACATTATTCATGAGCTCATCGAATAAGGACAGAGGTGGCTGGGGAAGGAAACTGAACAGAGCCACTCATCTTGTCCACCCAATGATTTTGATCATCCTTACTAAGGTCGCTTCCCAGTGAACGTTCATATAGGACATAAATATATTCATGCTCTGCCCATTTGGGGAGGTTTATCCCTATATCTCTTCCTCAGATGTCCTTGTCACCAGATTCCTCCGTCCGTGTGTCGTTTTCAAGTGCTTAAGATTCTAGCCAAACCATTAGCCCTTGTCTATGAACCAGGATGTCTCTTCTACCAGGCCAAGTGCAACCATGCACTGTGGTCAATGTCCACCCCACTGGGAGGTTCTCCTTTTACCACTCTTCTTCAAGGCCACCCGGGGCTGGGCTGTAGTGCCATGACTACTCACAGTCAGGTGATGCTAGTATATATCACACAGAACCTCTGAAAACTGCCCAAACCTTCTAGCCAGCTTAAGTAGAAAGGACACTTTTATGACAAATTATGAAATGGCTTGCCAAAAAGTGAGAAGTTTGAAAAGACAAATTTAAGGCTAATCTTCCAAGAATGACTCCCAAAGCCATGTCATAAAACCACGCAGCCTTCATGGCCAGAAGTGTGAGTCTGGCCTCATGACGTTTCATTTTACTTCCATTTTCCAAATCTCAAGAAGGTATCTCTAACAGACTGAGCCTAAATCACACCCAGAGCCCTGGATCAATGTACTCTGGGAAATGTAGGTTTTATATACATTTTGTATACATTGTCCATTTTATACATAAAACCCCTATAGAACAGGAAAGAGCTTGAAGTAGATGCTACGTAAGCCAGTTTGTGTTATTACCACGTGAGAGGTTGTTTCAAAGTGAGGTTTTCTTCTGTTAGGAGCTATGTGAATATGATCATACAAAAAGAAGCTCCAGCACAACGGGAGATTTGACAAAGGCAAGAGATAGGATAACTGACAAAGCAAAATCCAAAAAAAGGAGAACAAAGAGATGAGGTCAACACATTGGTGGAAAGTTAAACCTTATAAAGGAGGAGAGGCACTTGTGTCTTCAAAATAACAGAGAAGGATGCTCAGAACCAGAAATGTTCAGGTGAAAAAGAGTTGTGTTGAATGATCTTAACATTTCAATAAAGTAGGAGGCAGAGTCAGTCTCCTGTCACTGAGTAGTGAAGTTTGAAAACATTTGTGTGGAGTGAGAAGATTTGGAAGTGTGGGAAATGAATGAAGAGTTGGTAACAGATAAATGAGAGTCCCAAGAACTTAGGTAATATAAGATATGTGCATTTTTGTGTGTGAATTCATGTATTTGATAAAAGCCAAAATATTGGGATTTTTGCCAGTCTTTGGTCCTAACTGGTAAGACATAATGGGTGCCTACACCAGAGATGGCTGTATCCAAGCCTTGCTAGGTCCTTGGACCCCTCTCAACATATTTCTCCTCTCCCAATGTAGCTGCATTTTAAGAGAAAGCAAAAACCTTCCATTTAAGCTCGAATGAGCCAATTATTAAACTCGGTCATCAAGGGCAACAATTTTAAAAGTACTCTGAAGCTTACAGTACTTTCTGGGGGTTAATCACACTTATAATGAGGGAACATAATATAAGTAATTCCCAAAAAATCTCAATTGAGATAGCAATTTAGAAATATAACATTTTTTAAATTAAATGAACCAACGGATATTTTGTGGATGCATACTGTTCTATATTATGGAAGGCATATAAACAGGTTAAAGACAGGGTCCTGCTTTTGGCAAAACTGGCTCACTCTACAGATAAAAATAAAAAGGAGTGCCTGGGTGGCTCAGTTGGTTAAGCATCCGACTTCGGCTCAGGTCATGATCTTCCAGTTCATGAGTTCAAGCCAAACGTGGAGCTCTGTGCTGACAGCTCAGAGCCTGGAGCCTGCTTCGGATTCTGTGTCTCCTTCTCTTTCTGCCCCTCCCCCACTCACGCTCTGTCTCTTTCTCTCTCAAAAATGAATAAACGTTAAAAATATTTTTTTATTTTAAGAAATGTCTACAAAATTGATATTAGAAAATATAGGAAAATATATTTGTGACATAAAAGGAAGAAGTATTAAATAAAAACTTAAAAGCTCAAAGCAAAATTATTGTTATAATAATTGATTATGACAAAATTTTTAAAGTATACCATTGATAAAGTTAGCAAACAGATGATAAATTGAAGGAAAAACATGTGTGTGTAAAACCAATTAAGGACTAATAGAATATATTAAGAACCTCTAAAAATAACAAACCAAGGAAGAACACCAATAGAAAAAAATGAACAAGGACAATGAACAATTTACAAAAAAGAAACCTAAAAGACTACAAACTTTTGAAGAGATGTACAAATTCATTCGTCCTTAGAGGAATGCAAGTTAAAACAATGAGCAACCACTTCACACCATTAGATTGGCAAAACTTCGAAGGCTGGATAATAGGACACTTTCTAGATAATGTGGGGCCAAATGGAGGAAACTTTTATGAAATCCCAGTGGGAATAGCCCTTCTGGGGAGCAACCTGGCAATATTCAATGTGCTAAGCCACTGAGATTTGTTAATAAATCATAATTTTATCTATCCTGACCAAACACAAATGTTGATACCCAATGTGAGACAGTGATGTCCAAACAACAACAACAAACATTACATATGTGACACTGGAGGGGCTCCTGGGTGGCTCAGTCGGGTGGGCGGCCAAATACAGCTCAGGTCATGATCTCATGATCTGTGAGTTCGAGCCCCGCGTGAGGCCCTGTCCTGAGAGCTCAGAGCCTGGAGCCTGCTTCTGATTCTGTGTCTCCTTCTCTCCCTGCCTCTCCCCTGCTTGCTCTCTGTCTGTCTGTCTGTCTCTCTCTCTCAAAAATAATAAACAATAAAAAATTTTTAATAAAAAAAATATATGTGACACTGGCAGTTAGGCAGCAAGCACTGAGAAAACTATTACCAGAGGCTGAACAGTTGATAATGCTTATTACATTTGGTTAACTGTTTCCTGAGTAACCTGGGAAGTACCTAAAAAAAACTTGCAACTCAAAGGGACAAGCTGGAAAACAGAATTTTAATATGCACTGGTTGTTATTGACTACATTTGGCAGAAAAATTACATGAAAGATGTGAACTCAGGAAAACTGCTTGGTTTGAAAATAAATCTGTCAGAAATTCAGGTGGTGTTGCAAAGTTGGAAAAGTCTGAAGTTTTTCTCACCCCAGATCGTAAGGATGAAGAAGACTCTTGAGTGATAAGAACCTAAAGTGACATAGAGCAAAGACGAGCCTAAGAGTCTAGTGCTTTATAAAACATTTCAAAAGAAAGTGGAGAAGGAGGAACAGAAAGAGAGAGAGAGAGGCAAAGAGGAAGGAAGGAAGGAAGGAAGGAAGGAAGGAAGGAAGGAAGGAAGGAAGGAAGGAAAAGAGAGGGAAGGAAGGAGGGAGGGAGGGATGGAAGGAAGGAAGGGAAGAAGGAAGGAATGAAAGAAACAGTGGGGAGGGAGGAAGGAAGGAGGGAAGGGAAGGAAGGAAAGAGGGAAGGAGGGAAGGAAGGAAGGAAATAGAGAGTGGGGAGGGAGGAAGGAAGAAAGGAAAGGAGGGAGGGAAGGAAGGGAAGAAGGAAGGAAGGAGGGAAGGAAGGAGGGAAGGGGAAGAGAGGGAAGGAAGGAGGGAAGGGAAGGAGGGAAGGAAGGCAAGGAGGGAAGGAAGGAGGGGAGGGAAGGAGGGAAGGAAGGGAAGGAGGGAAGGAAGGGAAGGAAGGAAGGAAGGGAAGAAGGAAGGAAGGAGGGGAGGAAGGAGGGAAGGAAGGAGGGAAGGAAGGAGGGAAAGGGAAGAGAGGGAAAGGGAAGAGAGGGAAAGGGAAGAGAGGGAAAGGGAAGAGAGGGAAAGGGAAGAGAGGGAAAGGGAAGAGAGGGAAAGGGAAGAGAGGGAAAGGGAAGAGAGGGAAAGGGAAGAGAGGGAAAGGGAAGAGAGGGAAAGGGAAGAGAGGGAAAGGGAAGAGAGGGAAGGAAGGAGGGAAAGAAGGGAAGAAGGAAGGAAAGAAAGAGGGGGGGAGGGAGGGAGGAAGGAAGGAAGGAAACAAACAAACAAACAAACAAACAAACTCAAGGCAGAGTTTAGTGCATTAAGGGCATGGCTTTCCCATAGATTTTCCAGTTGCAAAAATGACTAAGCCAACATTTTCATGGATCCTATGTCCAGGGCACAGTTCTGTCTATTTCACCCAATTTGGATGTCTAAGTGACTGAAGTTTCTTCACTTATGCAGAAGTCTAATGAATTGTTGGTGAGCATTTAGCCACCCTCCCCTCCTCTATAACAGGGACTGTGCTTCCTGTCACATATTCTGAGGCTACTGTATCCCCTGCAGTCTCTAATTAGCATATCTGAAATAGAAATGTAAATACTATTATAGGTATATTATGAGTAAAATAGCCTAATCAGCTGACTGAGGACCCAAGCCGCTACTGTGACTTGTTGTGAAAGTGTATAATGAACACCCCATACTGACTTGCAACAAACTTTTGCAAATTGAATCTTTTGGAATCCATGCCTGTTCTAGCTAGAGAAGGGAGGCCTAGAGAAGAAGTGAGGGACAGGTACTACCTAATGGAGAGTAGAAGAAAGGAGGCCCTTTCAGCAAGAGGACCAATTTGAACCAAGGCATAATGCAGGATGAAAACACAGAAGTTGCTGGTTAAACTGATGCATGTCTGAAGCAACTTTGTTCTAAAGATATGGCAGAAGGACAGCAAGGTGAGCAAATCTCCCTCTCCCCCAAATCTAGGCACTATCAATGTGTCGGCCTTTTACCTGAGAGCTTACAGCAGGACACTGTCCATTGGGAAAATCATAAAAGCTGATGTCATCAAGAGAATGTTACTCA
The DNA here is from genome assembly GCF_007474595.2 of Lynx canadensis. Lineage (NCBI taxonomy): Eukaryota > Metazoa > Chordata > Mammalia > Carnivora > Felidae > Lynx > Lynx canadensis. Next base: position 73,844,924 of record NC_044306.2, read on the forward strand.
GAATCTTTACTATTCAAGTCACTAAGCCCCTCTGAGCCCTGCTGACTCTTTAAATCAATGCTACCCATAGAAATATAATACAAGTTTCATATGTAACTTTAAAGTTCCTAGTTGCCATATTTTTAAAGAAACAGATAAAATTATCTTTAATAATATATTTTATTTAACCCAATATATCCAAAATATGATCATTTTAACATGTAAGCAATATAAAAATTATTAACGGATATTTTATATTCTATTGTTTATACCTCTCAGCTCTTACTGGCTATGACACTCTAGAGTTTAGAGAAAATCCCAAAAGGAATTCAGAGCTTTTGAGAATGTGTGTGCTAAAGTCTTCTCAAAAAACATGCTTTTCAACATTTGAAAAGGGCTCCTTGTCATTTTATTCAAATATTAGCCAACATGAGTCAATGTATACATCCACATCAAAACATTAAATAAAATATAAGTAAAAGAGTGTATAATGTATTATTTATATAAAGTACAAAAATATGCAAACCTAAGCTATGCTATTAGAAGCAGGATAGTGATTACCCTTGTGGGAGGGGTAAGGTTTGAAGGAGGCATGAGGGTTTTCTGCGGTGCCGGTGATATTCTATGTCTCCCTCCAGATTTTGGTTACATGGGTGAGCTCAGCTAGTAAGAGTTTATCAAGTTGTTCATTTATGATATGTGATTACTGTGTGTATGTGTGCATGTGTGTCTGGACATGCAGGTATGTGTATGTATAACTTCTGTGATGACAATATAAAGTGATAAGAACTTGGGCTTCTTTCTTTGATAAAAATGAAATGATTTAACTATCAAACACGAAGATACAAACAGAATGCCCTTACTGGCATCATCTTCACAAAGGATGAATAACTCAAATATTGTGGCATAAAAAGATTTGCAATGCAGAAATTCTCCTGTTTTCACCGGTGAATAAATCAAGCATTAACTTTCCTTTCACCTCGATTAATTTGAACATGGCCATGTGATTTCAAAAAATTATCTTCAAAAGTATATTTTGAAGTTGGACCCAGTAACTTAAAGTAGTGTTTGAATGTGAGTGAACTGTCTTTATTTCAGGATACATGTATTCTTTAGATACTAATCTACTCCAGTTCTTCCGTATCTGCACATGAAATATGCAGCACCTTCCTTTGAGATCTCCTGGAAAATCTGTTCCTTATGAGAAACTTGGAACCAAGCACTTACTAAATACAACATACAAAGAAAAATGCCATATTATCAATAAGAATATTATTACCTTAATTTTATTACATATGGTAATTAAAACTTATTCTCAAATGTGCATAGCATTGCAAAAAAAAGAGAAAGCCTTGTCTCCCTTCAGCAGTTTCAGTTTCAATACCTCCTGCCTCAACTCCACACACGCACACACCAACAATGAGTCTGGCACCAATTAAAGAGAAGCCAACAGAAACTAAATTCAGGATCTGTGGTGCAGGTTGGAATGATGGGGTACCCTTACTCTGGTAGCTTGATTCTGCAGTCCTGGTAGCTTGGTTTGCTTTATACAAAGCAACACAACTCTATCAATTCAAGGAAAGTCTTGTGTCAAGTCACACCCCTCAGACAGATTAAAGAAGAGGTTGCCTTCGACAGCTAACCTCAGGACGGAGCCCTTCCTGTCCTGCCAGGATACCACATTCATGCTTTAGAACAATTCTGCTGTATTTTAGTAGCTAGCTTATTTTCCTCCCTAAACTGTGAACCCCTAAAGGGGAAAGTATTTAATATAATGCCTGGCACACAGTAAATACTTCTTGAATTTAGTTTAAAATATTTTTACCAAAACAAGAGAAATGCTTTAGTGTAAAAATAGGGGAAGATAGCTGAACACCTTTAAAATGTATACTAGGTCTTATTTTTTTAATTGCTCAGGAAGATGCACCTTTAAAGTCCTTTGGAGTGAGAACTTAGTACCCTGGAAAGAGATGCATAGATTTGTCTTGCATGCTGCCATATGCCCAATGCTTGAAATAGTTCCTAGGCCCATGGTTATCCCCTGAGAAATAGCTAATGAATACATGTACAAATGAACTAATTGTTCAAAAGCACTTGGGGACCATTTCTACGGTCTTCTCCACTCTCTCTAAAACTCTCACTGTAAAGGTTCACAGCCCAATTCATCATAATCACCTGGAGGGCTGGTTCAAATGCAGATTCCTGAGCCCGCCTGTATTGTATTAGGATTCTCCAGAGAAATAGACCAATAGGACTGATTGATTGATTGATTGATTGATTGATTCTAAGGAATTGGCTCATTTGATTATGGTGGCTAGTCCAGTAGGCTGGAAATTCAGGTAAGGGTTGAATCCACTGACTGAGTAGGCCAACAGGCTAGAAACTCAGGCAGAGTTTCTATGTCGTCATCTTGAGGCCCAATTCCTCCTCTTTCAGAAACCTCAGTCTTTGGTCTCAAAACCTTCGATTGACTGGATGAGGCCTACTTACATTAGAGAGAGTAATCTGCTTTACTTAAAGTCTGTTGATTTAAATATTAATAACATCTAAAAATGCCTTCACAGCAACATCTAGACTGGTGTTTGACCAAACAAGTGGGTACCATGGGCTAACCAAGTTGACACATAAAATTAATCATTACAACCATCATGAACACTCACCTAGAAAATGCAGAGGGTCTGGGGTTAGGGACCAAGTGGGTTTTTTTGGGTTTTTGTTTTAGTATATTTACTCATTTAAGTAATCTCAACATCTAACATGGGGCCCAAACCCAAGACCCTGAGACCAAGAGTCACATACTCTTCTGACTGAACGAGTCAGGTGCCCTAGGAAGTGTATTTTTAACAAGCTTCCTAAATGATTCTGATTCTGATTCTGATTCAAGTGTTCCCTGGAACCACAGCTGGAGAAACACAGCAGTTTATACACCTCCTCAGCAGCTTTTGAAGCACATGACACTACCAACTTCTGGAATTTAAAAGCAGTAGGATGGACACTACTGGTTATCAGTGTTCAGTCAGAAAAGCAAAAACCCACCAGTTACTTTTTTAAAAGAGAGAATTTAATACAGGAATTATTTAAACAAATATTGAAGGACTGAAAAACAAAAGGGAACTTTGAGGTAACACTGAGATAGTTACAGCAAGAGGCAGCTACAAACTCTCAGGCTGGGGGAACTAAAGCGGGCAAATGCAATCATTAGAAACAGGAAGTCTGGGGGCACCTGGGTGGCTCAGTCCATTAAACTTCCAACATTGGCTCAGGTCATGATCTCACGGTACATGAGTTCGAGCCCCATGTTGGGCTCTGTGCTGACAGCTCAGAGACTGAAGCCTACTTAGGATTTTGTGTCTCCCTCTCTCTCTGCCCCTCCCTGACTTGCATTCTGTCTCTCTCTCAAAAATAAACAAACACTTAAAAAGAAAAAGAAAGAAAGAAAGAGAGAGAGAGAAAGAAAGAAAGAGGAAGACTTAAGTAGCGACCTTGAAGAGTGAGGACTCAGACTTCCAAGGAAATGTGCTGCTTGGCTAGCATTGGTATCTCTAGAACTTGGAGGAACGACTATGGCGCTAAAACCCAGCTCTCCAAGGAAAAAGGCACTAGCTGTCTGGAGCTATATTTATGAGGGGGTGCAATGAGCCTTATTCTGAGAATGGGGGAAAAACTGGAAACTGGAACCAATGGTCACTGCCCAACTGAATAATCATTGCTGGGGCAACACTGGCAAAAACAAGTAGTAGACCGAAAGGATCCAGTCCTTCCTCTCCCATCCTTGCAGATCCCCTGTAGGGCCTACTATTGGCAGAACCCAGCTGGGAGCCCGCTGGCCCAGCAGATGGCAGAGTTCTAACCCCTGCATCACAAAGCACAGTGCAGAGGGTGGGTTTTGGAGCTGATAGTCAATAGCTTGATAATCAAGATATCTGTGTCACCAAGCCCACCCCAGATGAAACAACAGCATCCAAAAGAGAATAGACAACCTGGGCCATATATGATAAAGACTTTCTTCCTGCTTGGACCAGCACCTCTTCTCTTCTCACACAACTAATAACAGATCTTCAGTCCAGTGGTTCAAAAGCATACATCAGCATTAGCAATTTATTGCAATTTAGCAAAGCAAGAGACTTGATGAATTTAAGTAAATGTAAACATAATATGATCCAGTTATAATATCTATAAATAATAAAGCCTAGAGACGTTTTAGAATCGAAGTTCTCAAAGGATGGTCCCTGGATCAGCAGCAGCAGCTTCTGGTGCTGTGAACTTACTAGAAATGCAGATCTTGGACCCTGCCCCCTTCCCCGCCCCTCCACCTGCCCCCCCAAAAAAACCTACTAAATCAGAAACTGTGGGACAGGGCCCAGCAGCCTATGTTTTAACAAGTCCTTCAGGTGATTCTGATGCACACTTAAGTTTGTGAACCACTGTTCTAGGGCATGCTCGTAGCTGACTTCATCAAATTTCTGAATTGAAGGATCATTCCTTACCTCCTCCCTAATGCAAGGCTTACATGCAAGGTTTATATGATACAAGGTCTTCATGTATCATCAATCATTATCCTGCCACAAACATATGATTAATAGTCAAAACCATGCAGAACATAAATTATATAAGTTCTCAATTTCCCTTGGCACATGCAGACATCTTGCCTGTTTGTATCTATAATTTTTTTCAGACTTGCCCTGTAGTCTAAGGGCCCAATTTAAGAATTAAAAAAAGTACTGTTCTTCATTTTATTTTTAGTAATAAGCTAAGTAATTAAGTCTTTTCTGGTTCCTGAAGCAATCCAACTTTTCAGAGAACTTTAAAGTGAAGAAAGAAAATTCAGTTAATAGGCATGGACATAAGGGAATCAACTTACTAAAATTAAAGTCCTGGAAAGGTCACAGCATATAACCAGATTTAGGAGGATTAAACACATTATTGTGCTTCTTTTCTCCAACTATCCATGTTATTTTCCATATTAATGTTTTTCTCCATAGTTATTCAGGGAGGATGGATTTGTCACATGAAAATGCCAGAATAAACTTAACCCCTAAAAGAGGTCTTTCAAATCAGAGGTTGCAAACTGGTACCCACGGGCAGATTAGGCGAGCAGATAGATCTTGTTTGACCCACATGCTGTGTTGTTTGTTTGTTTAATATTGGCCAACATTTTTAAATTGGGAGCTTTCACATAAAAATCCAGACTTCTGGCCTCTCTTGGTCCCCTATCCTCCCATGACAAATATGGGCTCTGCATCATCTGCTCCCCCAGGAGAGCAGAGACACTCCAGGTGACCCCAGTCCCCATATACCTCCCTCTACTCACACTAGAGTTTATGATTTCTGCCTTATATCCTACCCAAGGGGTTTCTAGTTTGGGAGGATGGTGTCCTCTGTCTCTTTAAACTAAAGGGACACCAAAAAGTAAGTTTCACTCTACAGACAAGGACTATCCTAACTGCTTTTCTGGAATGACTTCCAGAGTGCCTTCTGGAATAAGGCCCACTCATTCTCCCAAATAGGTTCATGTCACCTATCCTGCTCCATCAAGGTGCCCTCCCTCCCATCCCTCCCGGCCCTTCATCCTTGTGTTTGTTATTGGAACATTGTACAGATTGTTCAAACCCTGAAAATAAAATAAAATAAAATAAAATAAAATAAAATAAAATTAAATAAATAAATAAATAAATAAATAAATAAAACACTTTCTTGATTCTAAGACTATCTCAGAGCAGAGGGCCTGGGTGGCTCAGTTGATTAAGCAACTGACTCTTTTTTTTTTTTTTTAATTTTTTTTCTAACATGTATTCATTTTTTGAGAGACAGAGACAGAATGTGAGCGGGAAAGGGGCAGAGAGAGGGAGACACAGAATCTGAAGCAGGCTCCAGGCTCTGAGCTGTCAGCACAGAGCCCAATGCAGGGCTCGAACTCACAGACTGTGAGACTATGACCTGAGCCGAAGTCGGATGCTCAACCGACTGAGCCACCCAGGTGCCCCAGCAACTGACTCTTGATTTCAGTTCAGATCATGATCTCACAGTTGGTCCCCAGATGGAGCCCCACATCAGGCTCCATGCTGGGCATGAAGCCAGCTGGGGATTCTTTCTCTCCTTCTCCTTCTGCCCCTCTTCCCCTGCTAGCTAGAGCGCTCTCTCTCTCTCTCTCTCTCTCTCTCTCTCTCTCAAATAAACAAACAGACAAACAAATAAAAGACCAAGACTATCTCAAAGTCCCTGGTCAGTCTTTTCCCACCCTTTCTCTTTTATCTCCACTTCCTCACTCCCTGGGGGTCACCCCAGCCTGCTTCAATACAGCTTCTACTCCCACCATCCTACCTGAATTGGATCTGGCTGATGTCACTAATAGCCCCTACTCACCAAGTCAGATGGGTTGCTTCAGTCTCCATCCTTCTCCCCCGACCCTTTGCATCCCTTCTTAACCTTCCTCATCCTGCAAGTGTCAGCTTGGGCCTCACTCCCTCCTCTGAGCCCTCCCAGTGCCCCCAGCTGTGCCTGATGCCCCCTCTGAGCCAGGTCTCTCATGATATCCTGTTCTTGTCACTATCATCCCACTGGGAACACATCATAACTCTCACTTATGAATCTGTCTTCCTCACTGAACATCAGAGACTGTGCCTCAATCACCTTTCTACATACAGTGCCCAGTACAGTGACTGGTATGCAACAAGCACTTGATAAATATCCATTGATAAAGAAATAAATGGATGAAGGATTAAATGAACCAAGAATTAAAACACGTTTTAAGCTAATTAGGAGTAGGAAGTTCTGAAATTCTCCCAGGAAAAGCAATTTGTCCCCAAATAGCTTTATTCAGGAGGCCACCCTACATAAAGCAAATTTTAAAAATATATGTTCTTCTTTTCCTGGTGGACATTTAAAAGTGTTTGGATTAGTAATGTCCTTACGTATCCACTGGGGATTTTAACAAGTCAACACCCCAGAATATTTTACAGCCCCAGTTACATAATGATGGAAGGACCTAGAAAGACTCTGCCCTTGAAAGAGAAAGAAAACCACTCTAACTGATGGAATCCAGAAATTCAGAGCAATAAAAAATAATGCGAAGGAATAACAAGGATGAAATAAACGTGCCCCCAACGTCCTTTAGGAAGTCATTTGTTGACATCATCACACAGAAATAGCATTATAAAGCAGCTAGAAACAAGGCTGGGAAGCTACTCTCCTTATTTCTCTCTCTTTCCAGAGTCCTGCGATCAGCAGTTCCACTCAGGACCAGCAGAGAGGTGAATGGAAAATGAAGAGAGGTTGGAAGTCCAGGCATTGACTGTCTATGCTGTCAAGGAAGAGTGGGGAGGGGGAAATTAGTCTGTGGTCACAGATAAAGAAGGTGAGTTCCAAGGCACCTGGGTGGCTCAGTCAGTTAAGAGTCCAACTTCGGCTCAGGTCATGATCTCACATTTTGTGAGTTTGAGCCTTGCATCAGGCTCTGAGCTTATAGCTCAGAGCCTGGAGCCTGCTTCAGATTCTCTCTCTCTCTCTCTCTCTCTCTCTCTCTCTCTCTCTGCCCCTCCCCTGCTCACGCTCTCTCTCTCTCTCTCAAAAATAAATAAACATTAAAAAAAGAAATTTAATTAAAAAAAAAAAAGGTGAGTTCCTGCAGCCATCTCACACTGGATAAGGGCTGCCCTACCATGTGGTCATTCACACATCACAGTAATTTTTCTAGCCCACATTTATTACATACAGATAGATAATTATAGCTACAGATATAGATACAGATATACCCATACACATAGATTCTCTCTGGACTCAAAAATAGTCTCTGGAAATTTCTTGTGCTGCTGTCTCCCACTTCCTCACGTAGCTCCTGGCTTCCAGGCCACCATGGTAGAATGTCAACCCTTTGCAATGCCTGAAGGTTCTTAGTGCTGGGACTAGCTGCCCATCTCAAAATATCAAAGCATTTTTCATTCCCATTAAGCAACTAGAATCCTCAGGCAGGTTTACCCCTACATCTTTCAGATATATCTAGAAACATCTGAATTGGCTGAATGTATTCCACTGAGGCCCGCAAGAATCTCTAGGCCCCTCACTAAGCCTCTTTCCAATATACAAAGAGCAGCTGTATGGCAGCCTTGGAGAGGCCATGTTCTAGTTCCTTCAGTGAAAAGGGACCTCATTTATGCCCTCTTCCACTCTGTTTCTTTTCCCTTTCCTCTACCCCTTTATTCCTTTTTCTGACAGTTGACTGAAGGTAGTAAGGGAAAAGAACAGAGATCTTTGGGATCTCCACAGAACAAGATAAAAAGAAAAAATACTAATTCCATGCATGCCTTTCTCCCAGCTCAAGTTCCTTGCCTCATCCATCCCATAGCAACTCTCCAAAAAGACCATAGTGGAAAATAAAACTGTTTCATTGATCAACTGATAAATATACATCATGTAACTTCCAGGCAATTGTTATCAGATATAGTCAAAAGCATAATTTGGAATTATGTCAAATCACTGCTTCATTGGGTCTGGGAACAGTCCACCATTTCTTAAATTAAAAACAGCTTTTAAAAGGTATGACTTATATGACAAATAAATAAATAAAAATGGAAGCTATGATAGCAAAGATTGCCATTTTATGTGAAAAATGCTTAAAAGTGGTTATTTCTCTAGGAGAGATATGAGTATTTTAAGTTTCTGGATAATTTCATCAATAACAATTAGATTTTCTGGGCATTGCTATGGACAGCACAATGCCCTCTGGTTTTCTTTTGTTTTGTTTTGTTTTTGATATATACCATAATAATAAAAAAAATTAAGCCCAGTCCTAATACAAGAAAATTATAATATTCAAAGACATGGTGTTTGGTCTCCAACATTTCAAACTCCCAAATTCCAGTGCTTAAAACAATTACATTAACCGTTAGGAGATCTGTGTTCATACCGCTTAGATGAGGAAAGGCATGGCATTCGATGCCCCTTCTGAATTCAGTAGGCTATCTTGAAAGGGCAAGGGTATATTATCACGATCATTTTGCCAATGGTGCATGCACCAGGGCTGGCCTAACCTCAGCTCTACCAAAGTCAGCTCCCTGAGCATCCAGTCCCAAGAATGTAAATGCCTGCCTCATGTTTTCTAAAGCTATTCCCAACCACCCCCCAAGACACTTAGGGGCAGAGAGTTGAGAGAGTAAAAGATTTGAGAGTCTAGGGAGGATTCAGACATCCTGACTTCTGGCAGCTCCCCTTGCCCTGTTTTCCTACAACCCACATGGTGTTTAATCAGTGATGAGTGCTAGAAAATCACTTACCATTATTGAAACCTCTCTACCACATTGTTTTCTCAGAGCAACATATACATTATCTTCGTAGCATACATTTGTATTGGGAATTTTCTGGATGCAATTATCCTTTGCAACTAATAAAATAAGATGTAATTATAGATGTACTGTTAGCAGTGCCACTTTAAATTTAGGCTGATATGTTTGTGGCTGTCTGGAATTCCAGATCCAAGTGCTGTTTATTACTTTCACCCACCGTTATTGGTGAGGACAGTACTGCTCGTGGTGAGAGTTCTCTGGGGCAGCACAACCACACTCCTCTGGGGGCCCCTCTGCTCTCCTGGGCTCTCTGTCTCTTAGCTCGCAGCTGCACTTTTGACCCTCTCCTCAACAGCGTACAGGGCATAATTCACTCCAAGCAGAGCCCCCGGTTGCCACCCTGAACCCACAGTGTAGTGGCCTGACTTTAAATGTCAGTCTAGTGTCTAGTGGTTTAAGTGAGGAGCAGAGATTTACATACAGAGGCATCAAAAATTTCAGCAAGAGGGGCGCCTGGGTGGCGCAGTCGGTTAAGCGTCCGACTTCAGCCAGGTCACGATCTCGCGGTCCGTGAGTTCGAGCCCCGCGTCAGGCTCTGGGCTGATGGCTCGGAGCCTGGAGCCTGTTTCCGATTCTGTGTCTCCCTCTCTCTCTGCCCCTCCCCCGTTCATGCTCTGTCTCTCTCTGTCCTAAAAATAAATAAACGTTGAAAAAAAAAAAAAGTTAAAAAAAAAAATTTCAGCAAGAGCCCACTTAGACTTGGATACAACAACTTCTCTGCATTTTCTACAATGAGCATACATTGTTTTAGAAAAACAAAAAACAGAAGAACCATATAATAAATGTTATATAAAGTCAGGAAGAAGACAGACCCTTCCTCTGAGACCCTCCTACAGAAACTCTGGAGGTACTCAAAGACTTACTATGGAGTAAATCAACTCACAGAAATTTTAAGGGAATTCGCTCTTGGAAATAACTTCCTACCCTGAGTCTTACTTAAAACTGTGCCTGAAGATGTGTACATTCATTGTATCCATACAAAAAGTTTTTTTAAAAAATACGTTGATGAAGAGTGTTCAGAACCTAACAAATGGAAGCCCTGTCAGTTGTTCTGTCCTCAGGACCCTTTAAGCTGAGCAGCCCCCCTACCAGAGACCTCTTTATCCCCCGGCTAAGAAGGATGGGCAGTCCTTCTACCCGGCCCTCTGTGAGACCTCTCCCTCCCCTGGCTGGGAGGGATGTCTCAACCTGAGAAGCCTCAGATTTCTCTAGACTCTAACATCTTAGAAACAGCACAAAGCATCCTCAGCGTCCAGTCTATGTATGTCTGTTAAGAAGTTGAACAAGTCTTATGAACTTTCAGAGCATTCCCCATGAAGTCCTCTGGCCTATGAGGATAACATCACTGTGGAGACAAGCCAAGCAATTTGATTTTGTGGCTGCCCATCAAAGGAACAACGTGGCCCTAAATGCTCAGTGTTGACAGTTGAGAATAAAGTCAGAAAATATGCCTCAGAACAACATCCTCCTAATGCCTAGAAGTGATTGAGACATCCCTCCCAGCCAGGGGAGGGAGAGGTCTTGCAGAGGACCAGGTAGAAGGACTGACCATCCCTCTTGGCCCAGGGAGGGAGAGGTCCTGGGTAGGGGTACTGCTCAGCTCCAAGGGTCCTGAGGACAAAGCAACTGACAGGGAAGCTAGCACAGTGTTCAGGAAAAGAGAAAACAAAACTGTATGAAAGAATCGCTCTAGCAAAGGAATCTGAGGATATGGGACTGTGAGCCGTGGCCAGTGGAGTAAGTGAGGGCCAGGGTGCCGGAGACGTGGGGTCCAGACACTGGGTCCAGCATCCAGGGAAGCTCTAGAGAAGGTTACAAATAGGACAATGAGGCTGGAGAAGCACCTAATGGCTAGGAGCATCAGCCCTGACCTCAGATAGCCTAGACAGGGATTCCAGTTCTGCTACTCACACTTGCTGCGAAACCTAAAGCGAACTACTCTCATGGTGCCCCAAAATTTCTTCCCTGTAAAATAGGGTTAATATGAGTGGTTATCGTATAGACTGTTGTAAGAATTTAAGAAATTCATTCAGGTAAAGTGCTTGCTATAACACACAGCACAGGAAAAGAGCCCAGATGTCAAAATTATAATTATTTGTTCCCAATTTTCTCAGCCAGAGGAAATGTCAAGTCAGAGCTTGAGTTTTGTCTCAAATACAATTCAGAGGCAGAGGTATAAAAATGAAGACAGCTGAGGGTGAGAGAAGATGGGCTGAGCAGGGGAAGTGACTAAACAAAATGTCAAGGGTTTTCTACCTTTTTCTTTCCCAGAATGCCAAGCAGGTCAGTCAGCACCCTGGACCCTTACAGACAAGAACATGTCTAAGGAGGGGGGGGTTGGAGACAAGGGGGTAATGAAGGACTCAGAACAGTCAACACCTCAGAATTAGACAAGACAGCTCATGTTGTATTCAATGTGAATACCTAACTTGGCCAAACATGAATGCATTCAGATACTGTTTTCCATGAATTTGTCCCTTCAACAAGGAACACACTAAGAGCATCTACCATATGCCAAGCACTGTGTGAGGTGCCTGGGATACAAATATTTTTAAATATTGTGCGTGCGCACGCGCGCGCGCGCCCACACACACACACACACACACACACACACACACAGTCTCTGCCCTTAAGGAGAGTACAGTCTAATGGTGTATAAGCCAAGGTAGGCATTAACAAATTGACCCTGAGGCTTCAGAAGTTTAACATACCAGAGGTTTATTTACCCTTCACGTTTGCAGGGTTGAAGCAGACATGTGGACAAGAGGAAGGGCCTGCTCACATAGCGACTCAGGGACCCAGACTGACAGATGCGCCACATCCCGACACTCTCCACATTACTAATGCAGAGCTGGAGAGAGCTGGAAGGCTTCACGTGGACCCTTAAACGCTTGAGTCTGGGACGGCATGCATCACTGTTGCAACAACCCATTGGCCAGAAGCTGTCACATTGCCCTGCTTTGCTACAAAAGGCGAGTAAATGTGAGGGAACACGTGGACATTCCGTGAGTCATAAATGCCTCTGCCATAAGTAGGGAGGCAGATACATAACAGTCCTTGTACAGAATTTGGACATGGTCAGAGCAGGGGCAAGGAATAGGTATTGTTTCTGAAAGAACTGGAGGGGAAGATGATCTCTGGATCGTAGAGAAAATAAAAGCATCCTCAGGGAACAATGATCAAAACGAATCTCCTTTCTTTGAGTAAAACATCATAAGAGATGTTCTGCCTGGTCAACTTTAGACATTCACTTGGAGTGCTGAGTAATCAACTGTTCTCTTTACTACCAGGTTGAAATCCTTAATCTAGAACATCATGGAACTCCCCTTCATTCTCAGATCTTCACATTACCTATTCTGATAAGATTCACTTTGTAAAAGCACAAGCATTCTTGAAAAACTATAGCAAAATATACTGTTTTCATGACACACGGTGCTTTTAAATTGCTATTTAAACAAGCTCTATACATTGGGAACAAATAATACCTGCCCTGCCCACCTCTCAGAAGGAATTGTGTAAAATGAGCCACTCACATGGAAAATACAAAATATTACGAAAAGATATGCAGTAACTGTTGATAAGGTATTTTGAGTTGTTCACGTTAGCTGCAACTAAATTATCTCACTGCGCCATCTTAGAAAATAATGAAGTCTTACTGAGCCAGGCAATGTAAGTCCAAAGAGACACATCCACCTTCCTACTCTTTATTCAACCGATATTTATTGAGCACTCACTGTGAGGTCCTGGGGATACATCTGTGGGCACAATAGAAATGACCTTTGCCTTTACAGAGCTTACAGTCTGAGCTACACATACATTGGCTTTGCAGGCTCAAAACATAGACAAAAGCTTCAGTAAGGAGGCTGTTAGAGCATTTTGTAGAAATAAATACATGCCAAAAGTCACATCTTTTTAATGAATGGGGGGAAAGAGCATACGTGTTAGTGTACCTCTTCCTATCTCTAAGAGGATGTAATTGATAGAATCAATTGATCTATCATCAATTGATGAGGATGACACCTGAATGACCTGAAAACCTGAGCTCCTCCCCCTATTCAATTCTAGGTCTCCATGCAAGTGCGTGATTCTTAGGCAGGCGATTTTTATCCCCTAAAAGGTGATAGTGGTACTTGTGCAGACACATGGGATAAATAATTTTAGGTGAACTAGTCCTGGTCATGTCCCCCAAATCATGTCATCTACTAATTCTCCCACCAGCAGCCTAGCTTTGTAATAACTGACCACAGGTCACTCTGACCTTTTCTCATAAGGTTCTTCCCACTCCCTAGTCAAATGAACGAACATATATAGCAGATAAAGTGTTTCGAAAGATCACAGTTCAAAATGGAACACACATCCCCAATCTAGCAAATCCACACTGGGGAATATATTTCTCAGAGCTTTCTCTTCACAGCCACTGAGAGGCTCTCTTGAATTGGACAGGGTTTCTCAAACCCTATTTCAACAACAGTGACAGGCACTAGGCTTCTTGGTTTTTGTTAAACGTCAAGTCATTCTTCAATGACAGGAAACCAATCTCGATAATGTTTAGTACCCTGGGGCAATAATTTATGACTGAATAATGTTCTTCTGAGTCTAAAATGTCCCAGATTGGTTTCTTAAATATAATCCCTAAGCAAGAAGACTCTTGATGCTGAGCTGCTGGCATTTATCAGGCTTTAAAAAACAACAACAACAAAAAGCATAAATCTGACCACAAGTAAATGTTTTCTAACAAGCACAAAGCATATAAAAAAAGACTTTCCTGACTGTAAGGTTGTCCAGCACTAAACAGATGCCCTCCCACAGTGGAACTGGCAACAAATAGCCAGAGGCTTCTTGGTGAATTTGCGGCCGTTGGAAAGCTAGAATGCTTTCACTGTACTTATAGGATAAAAATAACAAGTATTTAAGACAAAAATGAAATAACGCTACTTAAATCTTAAACCATATATCATAACCTTTCTCCATACTTTTTATTGAGTTCCACACCAACATTTTTCCTAGGCCATTCCTTACAAAGTGAACAGCATCCCCCCACACACACCAAGTGGGGGTATTTTAGGGGAATATTTGCTTTTTTCTTTTACCTTTTCCCTATTAGATTTTTACGTTTTTTTTTCTACAATGAGTATTCATCATGTTTGTAAACAGAATAATTTCTCTCATGAGAGTAGGCATATTAAAAAGAAAGAATTTTATTCAAAAATTGAAAGTGATCAAGTAAGTCAACCTCTTCTTTCTTCTGTTTCTCATCTCACATAAAAGCATATGTGCTAACTGTTGAAACTTATGAAACTCTCTTTTCTGAACTACCAGAATCTCTGGGATGCTAACTGGCATGAGACAAAATCATCATAAATATTTCTAGGTCAAGTCACAGAAATAGCTGACAGATTTTAGCTTAAACTCCATTGATTATTAGTAGGATGAAAAGGTATAGCAGTAATTTTTCTTAAAATAATGAAAATTCAAATCAAAATGTGACTTTAATAGTCCAGTACTCAAGGCCAAGTATTTTTTATCTTTTAAAAATTTTTGCGACTATCAATCAAAAAGTGACAAACAATGCCACAGCATAGCTCTTTGACCCCATGGAATTGCCACCAATTTCACAGAACATCCCGCAGAAGAAAGTGAAATCCATCTGGAGGTACTCCCAGCCTTTCCCCTCCCAGTGTTCTGGGCTGCTGCTGAGGCCGCTGCTGCTGCTTCATTAACCAGCTTCCCACAATGCCTTTAAAACTCTTGTCTTGGGACCACAGCTGCCCTCCATCCTCAACCACCTGAACAGCCTCTCAGCCTTCTTGCCTTGAGGGAAGCTGGTTATCCTTGAGGATGTGGTTTCCTCTGACTCCCTCTCTTAAGTAGAGGCTGACAATATTCCAGAGCCTTCATGATCAAGGTTTGAAGATGGAGTGAGTCATCCTTCCTATTCCCTGATACACCTCTCAGATCATTCCTCGTCTCATTTTTCTGGGAAAACTCCACTCCTCTTCAACGTTGTCGTCTTTATCTGCCATATTTGCCTGTCACTTCCCTCATTTACTTAACACCAGTACCTGGCTCACAGTCCTCATCCCAACCTGCAAACACTCCTGTCCAGCTGTCTCAATTCCTTGATCTGCCTACCTCTTAGGGTTTAAGAGGTAATGAGAAATTTACTGGATAAATTATCAAGTCTAATCATCCTGAGTAAGCAAGCATATTAATGTAGAGTAACAATATTTTTTATAACACCACCTCTGAAATATTAAGCTTCCTACTCTCTCATCATAATCTCCTGTCGTAGTTCACTCACTGAGCTGCTTCTCATACACCTACCTATAGGCTCCATCTGACTGTTGCTTCATACAACCAACTTTGATTCTCTTTTAGAAATTTTTTTTAACGTTTATTCATTTTAGAGAGACAGAGAGAGACAGAACCTGAGCAGGGTAGGGGCAGAGAGAGAGGGAGACACAGAATTGGAAGCAGGTTCCAGGCACTGAGCTGTAAGCACAGAGCCCGACGTGGGGACTGAACCCACAAACTGTGAGATCATGACCTGAGCCAAAGCCAGACACTCAACTGACTGAACCACCCAGGTGCCCCCATCCAACTTTGATTCTACTACCTGACCACTCTCTTGCCAGTATCATCAACTCATTTGCCCAGCTGGCCTTCCATCATGTCCTCCTGGAAAAGCCTAGTTCTGTGGACATCCAACTTTCCACTTCCTGCATACCACATCTATGCTGCGTAGCGTGGCTAAGGACCAAATTGGCTAGTCACTATTATCATATTAACAATAACAACAATATCAATAATAGAAAATATATATTAAGTGCTTACTACCTATCAGACACTGTGCTAAATGCTTTACATGTGTTATCTCATTTAATCCTCCCAACAACCCCATGAACAACCCAGTATACTGATAATATCTCTACTACATGAAGAAACTGAGCATCAGAGATGTTACATACCTGCCCAAAGTCATACACACAATGTCAGAGTAGGGACTCGAGGCAACTTGAAGGCAGGTGTATCTCATTTCCGAGCCTGCATGCTTCACTACCACAGTGAAGGTTCACAGGTTTCCATCTCCATCAGCCCTACACTGCCCTACAGTACTGTTTCTCTCATAACACAGCAACTCTTGCAAATCATTCTCCAGACTTCCCACCTCTAGTCCTCACCTCCCACCTGAAGCTGAGCCCCTCAGCTCCTGCTTTATAGGGGGAAAAAAGAGAGCCATCACAAAAGATAGCAGCTGCTTCTGTTTCCCATCACCAACCCTATGTAATTGGTATCCCTTCTTTCATCCTTTCCTCCTCCTTTCTAAGACTAATTTCTCCACTTCAGCCTGAACCCTGTTCCACCCACTCCTTCAACTCTGTCTTTAACTTTTCACTCCTGTTATCAGGTAAGTGGACTCTTTCTCACCTCTGGTCCCTACTACACAACTTCTTCCACCTGGAACAATGTTATTCCTCTCCTTCACTGACTGGGATTCACATTCTGCCACTTCCTCCAAGAAGGCTTTCATTAATTCCCAAGTGAGAGTGCAAACCCATCCCTTAGGCTCCCTCCCACCATGCTCTAGGCATCCCTATTGTCTATTCCATGGTTTACTTTTCAGGCTCCTGCTAGACAGCATACTCAACGAGGTTAGGGACCTTATTCACTGTACTCTCATCCCTGGCATAATGCTTAGCACACAGTAGGCACCCAAAAATATATATTGAATGAACTAATCAATGGATTGGTGGAGGCAAAGAGGCAACATTGTAGAGAGCTTTAAATTTGGCAGAGCACATAGACTTAATGAAATAAGAAAAAAAGTCATTGAAGGTTTTGAGAAACATGATGAAATGATAAAAGCAGAGGGTGTTACTCTTTTGTTCTAAAAAAAATTCATCTTGTCATGTCTTTGAAATAAAAGGAAGTGCACAGACTAGAGTTCTGAGGCCAATTAAAGCAATAATACAGGCATAAAGTAACAAATGCCTCATCTGGGATTTTACAGTACTTGAAATGAAATAATATTTTGAAAAATACCAGTAAGACTCGCTGATTAACCCATTATGTGGGCTGAGTACAAATGGATGAGTCAAAATGACTCCATCTATTCAGAATGCCATCATCCTTATGCATGTGATATAAAGAGAGTAGAAGTTGACATGGATGCTTTAAGGTATTTTCGGTTACCTGCCTAACAGTTATTTAACCTGTTTTAGTCATTTAAAATACCCTTTAAGGGGCGCCTGGGTGGCGCAGTCGGTTGAGCGCCCGACTTCAGCCAGGTCACGATCTCGTGGCCCGTGAGTTCGAGCCCCGCGTCAGGCTCTGGGCTGATGGCTCAGAGCCTGGAGCCTGTTTCCGATTCTGTGTCTCCCTCTCTCTCTGCCCCTCCCCCGTTCATGCTCTGTCTCTCTCTGTCCCAAAAATAAATAAACGTTAAAATACCCTTTAAGTTGAACATGATGCCTTGAATATAGAAGGTACCTACTGAACAGATGAATGAGTTTATATACCTCTTTTATTGCCTCAATCACTCTTTGTCAGGTAGGAAATATATAACTATACATATAACTATATACATATAACTATATATAACTATATGTAACTATATATATAACTATATGTAACTATATATAACTATATATATAACTATATATGTAACTGTATATGTAACTATATATATATATACATAATATAGTGTGCATATTAGGTATGTGTATACAAATATGCATATATGATTTTACATTCCTATTTCCTCTACTTTCTTTCTTTTCAATACATGAAAATCCTAATAGCCACTTAGGATGAAATCTTTTCTTTGGATTTCTCCAGTCAAATGCTAACCTCCTGTTAACAATCTGCTCCAAATCTTTTTCTATTTGACTTACCAATGTATGTGTTTTTTCTTCCTAAAGATATTATTATATGAATACATTTCATCAAAGAAATGCAAATGGACAATAAGCACATGAAACAGTGTTCAACATCATTAGTAATCAGAGAAATGCAAATCAAAACCACAATGAGATATCACCTCACATCCACCAGTATGGCTTCAATGAAAAAGACAGCTAATAAAAGGCACCTGGGTGGCTCAGTCAGCTGAGCACCTGACTTGTGATTTTGGCTCAGGTCATGATCCCGGGCTCATGGGATTGAGCCCTGAATCAGGCTCTGCACTGAGCACGGAGCCTGCTTAAGACTCTCTGTCTCTCTGTGTCTTTCTTTCTCTCTCTCATTCTCTGCTCCTCTCCCCTGCTCACACACTCACTCTCCCTGTCTCTCTCTAAAATAATAATTTTTAAAAGACAGATAATATGGTTTCACTCTTATGTGGATCCTGAGAAACTTAACAGGAACCCATGGGGGAGGGGAAGGAAAAAAAAAAAAAAGAGGTTAGAGTGGGAGAGAGCCAAAGCATAAGAGACTGTTAAAAACTGAGAACAAACTGAGGGTTGATGGGGGGTGGGAGGGAGGGGAGGGTGGGTGATGGGTATTGAGGAGGGCACCTTTTGGGATGAGCACTGGGTGTTGTATGGAAACCAATTTGTCAATAAATTTCATAAAAAAAAATCATATGTGGAAGCAACAGGAGATTGAAGGTCAATAAAGAGGGAACAGAGTCTGGTGAGGGGTAAGGTTCATTCATAGCCTATTCGAGAAACAGTTTTATCTATTTTGGGAAGATATTCACAGAAGGATATTTTACAAGGTCCTTTAGAGTTCACTTTGTTATTTTAATAGTCTTATAGTCAGGATTTATGTTTTTACTTATTTTACTTTCAGATATAACTCTAAGCCTGTTGATGAATAGAAAATCTAACTGTTTACTCTGGGTAAATTGCTTAACTCTTTATATTTGTGTTTTCAAATAATCCTTCTCAACAATACCGTGAAGTAAGGATGTATTATTCCTACTTTAAAGATGTTCTCCTTGAGAAGTTACATAATTTGCCCAAGATTATTTAGCTGATACATGATAAATGGGAATTTGAACAAAGAATTGATTCCAAAGCCAACTGATGCTGGGCACTTCTTGGTATAAAATAATCAAATAATTTACCACATTTACATCCAGATGCTTCCTGGTTGGTCTCATTGCCTCTGACCGATTATTAACAGACTTGTAATATGAACACTGTAATTATTTAATAAAATATATTTGAAGTAAAAAAAAAAAAAAAAAGACAGATAATAGTGTTAGCAAAAATGTGGAGAAATCAAAACCCTTATATATTGCTTCTAGGGATGTAAAAGGGTGCAGCCACTTTGGTAAACAATATGGTAGTTCCTCAAAAAGTTAAGCACAGAGCTACTGTTTGACCTAGCAATTCCACTTCTAGGTATACCCCCAAGAAAAACAAAAGCATACATCCATCAATGCTAGTAGCAGCATCAGCATTATATATAATAGCCAAAAGTTGGGAATAGCTAAAATGTCCATCAACAGAGGAATGGGAAAACAAAATGAACGCAATGAAAAAGTATGTGGTCATAAAAAAGAATGAAGTACTGATACATGCTACAACATGGATGAAATTGAAAACATTATGCTAAGTGAAAAAAGCCAGTCACAAAAGACCTCCTATTACATTCTTCTTTTTATGTGAAAAGTCCAGAATAGGAATATCTATAATGACAGAAAGTAGATTAGTGATTGGGAGAGGAAAGATCAAGCAGTGATGATGACTGAAGGGTATAAGGTTTCTTTTGGGGGTAATGAAATGTTCTAAAATTGATTACAGCAATGTTTGCACAATTTTGTGAATTTACTAAAAAACACTGAATTTTATGCCATAAATGAGTATGATTGTATGGTATATGATTTGTATCTCAGTAAAAGTGTTATAAAAGTGTTATTATTGACATGGCATTCTTTGATAGGCTTGTTTATATGAAGAAAAGGAGCAAAGAAATGGAGGGGTATTATTTTCAGCAGTGGAGGGTTGGGCGTATTCATACCAATCAATTGCTTTTCAGGAAACAACTCAGGAAAGCAACATATAAAGAACAGTTTGAATGCTACCAGTTATATCTCCTCTTTGCCTTTACTTAGGATAAATCCTTGTGCCAAGTTTTGAATTAAATGAAAACATATTTGTCTATCATTTTATTGAATTTTTGTTCACCTGTTCTGTTCAAAGAGGAGAGTGTCAAGGATGGAAAAGTGAATGATCCAATTTTAAAATTACAAGGTACAGATTCTTTCCTTGGGAGAGAAGCTAAACTAAAAGATAACTTCATCCTCCTCTGAAATCCCATGCAAACTCCATTTTCTCATCTGTAGAATGTGGAGGAGAGTAATTAACTAATACCATTAAGGTTCCCCCTAATTGCAATATTCTATGACTAAGGCACAGAATCCAACCCTAGAATATGTATGTGAACCATTATCAAACCTACCTGGATGAAACTTTGAGATTTCCCAGCTGCTCAGATGAAAATCACATCTGGGTTAGTGGTTGGAAAACCTTATCTAAGAGCTCATCCTCTACCCTGGCTCTTTTATCTGAAATAAAATATTGGGAAATTCAATCCAGCATGATTGCTAGTCCTACTTTCTGTACTATGAAGTAATAATCAAGGTGTGTGAATAAGCTTCAGTTGTTTCAGTCACTATGTATACAGAAAAAAAAAATTCACAAAAAGATTCTCTCTGAAATAAACGGTTCTTTTCAGGCCTAAGAATTGGGATTGGCCAATTCCTTCCAAATATTATAATTTTTTTTTAATGGAGTAGGGACTCAGCAAGGAATTTTTCAGGCCAAAGTGATACATTCCTTTTCCCCCTTGATAAATTTAGACAAGTAGAGGTATTCAAAATAGGAGAAGGACTTTGGGACAAGGAAGGAATGCAAATTGGCTCCTTAGCTCTGGAACTAGGAAGCAAAATTCCAAGGACTAGAAACCCAAAGATGTGGTGGTCCGTTGGGGAAGTGTAGCTCTGTAACGGAGAAAGCTAGAAAAGAAGCAATACTAATAAAACCTAATGAGTTTTCCAGGAATTGGAAATGCTGAGCAATGAGTATAAATTCAGAGGATTAAAATGTACTTTATCTCTTTCTTAAAAAATAATTTTTTTAAAGACCCAGGCTAGCTAAGCAAGGTACTAAAAAATGCTAACATAATTATACCCTAGTATTAGAATCATTCTTAATCCCAAATGAACTGGTCTCTGCCTTCACCCCATAAGTAATGAACTAAAATCAGTCTCAGAAAATGAAATGGGTTAGGTCCACTTACACTGGCTCAGATAGTTTTCTTTCTTCTTAGATTTTAGTTGGCTTTTAGGGAAGAGGCACATAAAAATTAGGCTTCCTTTTCCAATCCATAAATTTAATTTTACTTCAATATAAGTAGCCCTTGACATCAACTTTGTGTGCACTTCGGCTCTCTTCCAGCTGAACTCATAAAGTGTTTCTGTGTGGGGCAGCAAAGTGCCCAGTTTCATACCTAAACATTTAATTTCAGGTTGCATAAAAGGTACATATATAAAGAAATATAAGGAAGACTCAAAATAGCACTACACAAAGTGTACTGTGATGGATGAGGAAAGGAATGTGGAAGGGAGACAGGAAAAATCTATTTTCCAGTTGTTTTAACAAAATGTCAGAAATTTTTCAAGATTTCTAAAATGGGCTTTGGTAAGATTTGACTGGTGGTGTAGGGCTTGTAACTGGAATGAGAGTGAACGCTTGTTTGTGATTTATAAGAGACTACTGTGACCACTTCAAGCAATCTATGTACAAGGCAATAAATTAAATAGAAGCCCACCAAAGACTTGTTTTGTACAAAAGTATGAAGACTCCTCAATCTGAGTTTCCAGAAGTTTCAGCAAATGAAATTCAGTTTAGAAGTCTTTTCAAGTGGAAATGTTAATTCCTTGGAAACAAAGTTAGAATACTGTCCTACATTCTCCATATAAGGGTAACTATGTAATGCCATTACATTTCTCCTACTTAAATTATACGTAGTGAGTAGAATTTATGGCAAAGACGCTACAAAGGAAATCAACATTCGATGAATTTACAGAAGAAAAAAGAAATCCTTATTGGGTTCTAAGAATGAAAAACTCTCAGATCCAAAATTAAACTGCATATTTCTGTCTACAAAACTACCAATAAAATGCAGGCAGTGAAAAAATGAAGACAAAGTCTACCAAGGTCATGGGGCAAAAAATAAATCCCTGATATCTACAGGACGTTAAAGAAATGGAAACCTTTGTGAGGTCCTACTGTCAGTTTCCCTAACTATATTATATGGCTCAACCCTCCCCACGACACTGAGATATAAATGTTAACTCCCTATTTTACAGCTGAAGACATCAAAACTTGGAGAGGCCAAGCACTTTGTCCAAAGTCAACCTTGCTGGTAAATGAAGCCAGAATTTGAACACAAATCTGTCTGGCTCCAGAGTCCAGGCCATTAAATCACACTCCATGAAATATCCTGTGCCTTTATAATCTAAAAAATATAAATAAACAAAAGAATTAGCTCAGGAGTCCTGCTTCTTTCTCTTTTCTTCTCTAAGGGGCCTCCTCACCCTGAATATAGCAAAATCCAGATACAAATATATTTAAGTTCACTCCTGTCCCCACAGACTAAAAGAGGCTCTGCAACATCCACACATTGGTACCAGGAATATGTATAGTGTGTGGAAGGAAGCGAGAGAGTGCTAGTTTTCCATTGAGCTGAAAATATTCAATGGTGCTCAAGAAAGGGAGAATGCACAAATGCAAGTAATTCTTTCAAAAATGCAGCTTCATTAAAAATATTTTAACTTATGATTTTTAAGCCTTTTTTCTCTCCCAGGAGCTTTACTCATTTAACCTTGATAACAATCCATGAGGTACAATGTGTATTCATTCAAGGTATTTGAAGCATACACGGCATTTTATTAATTGCCCATATGGACGAGGTATGGTCTCACTAGACAGATATTAATAAATACTTAGTTGGCATGTTAACTGCTTGGATACAAATGGATTATACAAAACACTTGAACCAGGTTACTTTTTCTTTCATTATGATTATTTTTTTAATATAACTTATTGTCAAGTTGACTAACATATAGTGTATATAGTATGCTCTTGGTTTGGGGGGTAGATTCCTGTGATTCATCACTTACATGCAACACCTAGTGCTCACCCATCCTAACAAGTGCCCTCCTCAATGCCCATCACTCATTTTTCCCTCTCCCCCCCCCCCCCCCCATCAACCCGCAGTTTATTCTCTGCATTTAAGAGTCTCAGGTTATTTTACATGTAAGAGATTCTCAATTCATCATTTTTACTGTGGGACAGCCACAAAGCCAATCTGTGTTCCTCTCTAAAAACTGATCTTTTTATTTGTTTTCCATTCTTAAATTCATTTAAAACTTTGTTTTTTTCTTTGAAGGCCCACTGAGTATAAGAAACCGTGGTAGACACCAAGGAGGCTACAGAAACAAAGAATCCCTCAAGGACCAGCAGTTTGACAGAGAACAAAATACGGTACCACTAAAATAAGTCTACAAAAATGTCACATCATGGTAGACATAAATTCTTGGCTGCATATAGGAACCATTTGGTGAGCTTTAAAAAAATACTAATAACTGGGCCATAGCCACAGAGATTATGATTTAATTGGTCTGGGATGCAGCCTGGCACTGGTGCTTTTAAAAGCTCCCAGGTGATTCTACGTGCAGCTGAGGCTAAGAACAGCTCCAGGGTCCCAGTGAAGGGAGCACAGAGGCACATGAATGACTATGTCTGTTCAATAGCTGTTTGGTACATTACAGGGACCCCCCTCCCTCCCTTCCTTCCATCTGTCCTTCCTGAACTGACCTCTTGAAGTAGATGTGGCATAAAAACTGGGCCATGAATGGGAATGCAAGCTGGTGCAGCCAGTCTGGAAAACAGTATGGAGGTTCCTCAAAAAACTAAAAATAGAACTACCCTATGACCCAGCAATTGCACTACTAGGCATTTAGCCATGAGATACAGGTGTGCTGTTTCGAAGGGACACATGCACCCCCATGTTTATAGCAGCGCTATCAACAATAGTCAAAGTATGGAAAGAGCCCAAATGTCCATCGATGGATGAATGGATAAAGAAAATGTGGTGTGTGTGTGTGTGTGTGTGTGTGTGTGTGTGTGTGTGTGTATACAATGGAGTATTACTCGGCAATCAGAAAGAATGAAATCTTGCCATCTGCAACTACGTGGATGGAACTGGAGGGTATTACGCTAAGTGAAATTAGTCGGAGAAAGACAAAAATCATATGACTTCACTCATATGAGGACTTTAAGAGACAAAACAGATGAACATAAGGGAAGGGAAACAAAAATAATGTAAAAACAGGGAGGGGGACAAAACAGAAGAGACTCATAAATATGGAGAACAAACTGAGGGTTGCTGGAGGGGTTGTGGGAGGGGGGATGGGCTAAATGGGTAAGGGGCACTAAGGAATCTATTCCTGAAATCATTGTTTCACTATATGCTAACTAATTTGGATGCAAATTTTAAAAAATAAAAAATTAAATTAAAAAAAAAAAACTGGGCCATGTAGAATGGGGCATCTTGAAGCATTGAAGACAGAGGGCAGAGAGAGGGTGTCGAAAGAGAAGGAAATGCTATAAACCAAAGAAATGATGCAAAAAGAAACAAGGAACATTTCAGGGATTTTATATTTGAATGGAGCAGAATCTTGTGGGAAATTAGGAGAGAGAGGAGGCTAGAAATGTGGGCCAGGGCCCAGAGGCAAGGGACCCCAAGGCAGTTACGTTTGGAGCTGATTTCAGAAGCAATTAAGAAATCACTGATAATTTCTGATGCAGGAAGTGATGTGATTAAAGTACCTGTAACTACAAATGGAAATTTAGGAAAATGCATCTAGAGAAAGCACTACATGGGTTGTAGAAGAAAGCACAGAGAGAGGGAGGACAGTTAGGCCACTTAGGAAGTGATGGGGATGAAGGAAGCAAAGGTCAGAGGCACTGACAAGGGACTATGGCAGTAGGAGGGCAAAGTACAGATTCCAGGCACCGTGATGGAGAAGGAGATAGGACCTAATTGGATGACACGAGACAAGGAAAGAAAGGGATCAAGATGGCTGTAAGATATAACAGTGACATAATTAACAAAAATGGGAAGTCAGGAGGAAGGAGCAGGTTTTAGAGGGCAGATGATAAATTCTATTTTATATACATTTTGCTTCAGCTGCCTTCATATCAGCAATTTGGAAATACCCAGTGATAAGTCTGAAACTAGGAATTAGAGCACAACAGATCATTTCAAGGAAGCTGTAGATATTTGGGTGTCAAACTGTCATAATTACAGGTCATTAGAGAAGGCACCAAGTGAGTTCTCTGAGGGACATAAAATACAACAGCACCTTTGGAGATGTTTGAAGGGACTTGTGAAGGAAACAGGCAGCAGGCCAACACAGAAAGGAACCAGGACAGGTTGCATCATGGGACTCAATGAGAAAAAGATTCCAAGAGCCTAGGATCATCTATAATGGCAAAGTGGCAGGAAAAAAAAAAAAATGAATCCAGAAAACATCACTCAGTATGGCCAATAACAGATCATTGGCGACCAAAAAAAAAAAAATACTAGAGTGAACACCACATCCGTAGTATCTGAGATAAGACTGGGTCAGCAGGAGGTTGAAGGTGGGAGGCAGGAAGTGGACACAATAAGTAGAATCCACCCCTCAAAGAGTTTGCAAGCAAAAGAGGGACACAGACAGCTGGCAACAGTATTCAAATAGACTGCAATCGGTAAAGGAGCACTGAATGTATATCTGTGTAGGGGCTCAGGTCAATGGGGGAGACATTAAATGCCAGAAAGCAGTACTGGGAAGAGGGAGGGAATCATTTAGACAGTAGGTCAAATGCCGTCAAGGGGGAGGATTGGTGAGAAAAAAAGGCCAGATCATCTTTTTCTTGGAAATAGAAAGAAAGAAGGGGATTCGTGAAAGGACAGCTCAGTGGAGGTAGCAAAAATCCTGATGACCTGTGTTTCCTTAGTGAAGCAGAAAAAAGGGCACCTTCAAAAGGTGGGGGAAAGAAAGCAGCAGAGAGGAGAAGAGGATGAGTTTGCAAAGGGTAGAGACAGGGCTGGCGTCTGTGCTTCTGAACAGAGGCTCTCTAATGGGCTCATTATTGACTAGATAGACCACCTGAAACAATTGAGGAACCCACAGAGCACCAGCCACAACAGCATCTCTACACACTACCACGCAGAAATCATCTGAGTTTACTAGTTCCTCTTTGTGACACAAGTCCCCCCGCCCCCAACCCAGCGAGTCTTTCATGCCTTGCATCTTGGATGTCAGGGTTCCTCCAAAAGGCTGCAAACCTCAGCCTACCCTAGTGTAGCCCACTCTACCCAGTTCAGCCTCGCTGCCATTATCTTCATGGGCAAGTCTCCTGTGGTCCAAGCAGGCAGATTCTCGGCTCAACCTGTGTCCTTGAACAAGTCACATATCGTCCGCCTTCTCGACTGGAAAATGAAGGGCAATGATAATGGGGTGCTGCCTCCAGCACAAAGGGCTTATGAGGATTAAAGGACAAATGGCTGAGCAATTTGCAGTTATGAAGCTATAGAAAAGCTTAGTGATCATCTCTGCCTGGCTGGGCACAGTGCAGTTCAACAAACACAAAGGCCACATTCAGAACTTCCCAGGTGCCAAAACCCGCAGAGCACTGGCCAAATGAAGCAGAATCAGAAGACAAAAGAAAATCCCTCAACAAAACAAGGCAAGAGGAAAGAGGATACATAGAGAAAAGGGCTGGGAGGTTAGGGGGTCATGGAGTATTCTGCCGCTGAAATTCCCCTGGACAAAGAAATCATTTCATGTTTCTCTTGGGGTTACAATATATGTGTGCATATATCGAAGACTGCACATTGACCCTGGAGCCATCTAGGAAATTTATCTGATGGAAAGGGAGAGGTCTCCGCTATGCACGGGTGCCACTTCTTTCCAATAAAATCGGCTGTTGTGCCATTTCAAGTCCTTCTACGATGAATTTCATTCGTGGATCACTTTCTTCCAGAAAAGCAGCAACACTTCAAAGCATTTGGGGTAGATTTTGTTTCCTTTTGCTCCTCAACTAGGGACTTGCTTCATATTAACTTCTTCATGAACTGTACAGATTTTAGCTTTAGATAACAGTCTGGGCCAGATATTTTAAAGCCAACTAAATGCTGAAAGTCACCAATCTTGTCCATTCTTACCAATATTCTAAAGTGCTAATGGGTATCACAGTGCATTCTAAAGAAATATACTCTGGGGCGGTGGGGTGGGGGGGGCATCAAACTTGAATTTGTTGCATAATGCAGGGGTCCCCAAAACCCCATCCAGTTTGCAGGCCCTAGAAAACCACTTTAAGACCCTCGTCCACTAGACAGTAATTACCTCTAGCTCCCTGTATCTCTGTTTCTGAGACGCTCCAGAGGGGCAAACAGAGGGGCAAAAGGTGACTTACGTATGTTCAGAGCTGAGCCATCATCTTCAGCCAGCCTGCCCTGTGCTCCCAACTGTTTTCTCCATCACACAGATCTGGGCTTCCGGGTTCCAAAGTCATTGCCACTTGCTTATTGAGGCCCCTACATCTCACGCTGACCTGCTCTTAACCACAGCTGCTCCCAGGCTTCAGCCTCCTCCAAGCTGCCAACTTTGGGCATTCCTCACAGTGTCCACCTTACAACTGCCACTACCTTTCTCCAGCTGACACAGTAAGCATCTCTTTTGATGTCCTTCTTGTTCAGAAGAGTGAGGAACACTCACAAGTGTGTCATCAGAGGCTCTTGTGGCATGGTTATTTCACTTCTGCCTCACATGCGTTTCTCCCTCAAAGAACACAAAAGTGTGGGAGGGAGAGCACAGTGATCTTTGGTCCCTGTGCCCTTCTGACACCAGGTCTTGGGCTTGGTCTGACAGACCCTTTCAAATGCCTTGTTAACTCCTGTGATTTTCTTTCAGGGACCCTGTTCCCAATCTTCCCTAAACCTAGTTCCCATGAAGTAGGGATGGGGGGAGCTGCTACAGAGATAGTTGGTATAGTTAGTCAGTCATATCAGGACAGGTCTGAACATCAATTGTGAATGAGTTTCAAACTCGTTCTTAAAGAGGCTTCTGGGCCTCAGGTCTCATCCTCTCAGGAAGGTCCAATAAAAATGACTTATGCCAGGGCCACCTGGGTGTCTCAGTCGGTGAAGCATCCTACTTCGGCTCAGGTCATGATCTCACAGCTCGTGGGTTTGAGCCCTGCGATGGGCTCTGTGCTGACAGCTTGGAGTCTGGAGCCCGCTTTCGATTATGTGTGTGTTTCTCTCTCTCTGTCCCTCCCAGCTCACACTCTGTCTCTGTCTCTGTCTCTCTCTCTCTCAAAAATAAATAAGCACTAAAAAAAAATTTTTTTTAATGACTCATGCCTGGGTTTACATCTCAATGTGCATTTGGCCTCTAGAAAATTCATATTCTTGACACTATTTCCAGGGAGATTACAGGCCTTCCTGTGACCATCCCTTTCCCTTGGCTAGGCAGCTTCTAAAAAATCCCTCCCAGGAAAGTGGGCCCACGATTCTGCCACCATGCAAACAATCAGGCGGGAAGTAAAATGACAGACTCTCCTTTTTAAAGTATGCCCACTCTCTCTGAGCAGTTCTCAAAATGCCCATTTCTCCCCACAAAATATGTACACATATGCATATGTACACACACACACACACACAGCCACTACCTCCTGGCCTGACACAACTCTTTACCTTTAACTCCTTATGCTTTACCTTGATGGCTCTCTTCAACCCACCTTTCAACAGTCCACCCTTATCTTGGATAGGCTGAAGTGGGGTGACAAGATTGATGGTTCCATGACTAGCTCTGCTATCTTCTTACTAAGTCTGGCAGAAATGTCTCTAGCTCCATCTTTGAAAAGTAGGAGATACTTATCACTCTGTTCTCAGCTGGGGCAGCAGCTGAAAGTGGAACAGTAGGACTTCATCCATTTATGTGTGTATTTGGGTTACAAGATACAAATTATCAATATGAGTAGCAATTATAGAAAATCAATGATTCCTAACAATTTTAATAAAAATCAGCCCAGTATTGGGGTGCCTGGTGGCTCGGTCGGTTAAGCATCGAACTCCCGGTTTTGGCTCAGGTCATGATCTCACAGGTTAGTGAGATTAAGCCCCGCGTCGGGCTCCACACTGACAGTGCAGAGCCTGCTTGGGATCCTCTCTCTCTCCCCTCTCCTCCTGCCCCTCCCCATCCTGAAAATAAATAAATAAACTTTAAAATAAAAAAACTATCCCAGTATTATATTTGCTTCATGATGAGACACTTTCCACAGCACACCCACAGGTCAGTGCATAGTAAAGAAATTAGAGAGATTTACCAGGGCTTCAAAAGAATAAGGAAGAAATCCAACATGGCAGCATTTAATACTGATTATTTTGCTTATTTGAAATCTAGTGACTTTTATTTGCCAAGCGTATTCTAGACAATAACAGTTCTGATTGCTCTAAGAGATCTCCAGAAATTGAAAGTCAGAAAATTAGTTTTAAAAATTACTCTTTGTATTCCCATATTAAACTAAAAACAAATACTCTGCATAAGATATAGTTATTAGATTGAATTACTAATTTTTAACAGAATCCTCAAAGCCAGAGTTTTCCCCTCAAGTAAAAATTTCCAAATAATTTAATATACTTCCAAACCAAAGGTATTGTGTTATTTTGCACCATCCAGTAATGTTCACACATGATACATCTGGCCTGACATTTAATCCCCGCTGTCATATTTTTGGCTCCCTCTGTATCATTGACCAATATGTTAAATAAACTTCTACTCTGAACCTAGATACAGTAAATCACAGTATTGTTTGTTTGGGATTTTTTGCAGAGTTGGCAAGTTTCGACACATAAAAAATTAGGAACAGAGGCGTCCTTGACAGTCCCCGTGTTGATATATCCCTGCAGATTTGCCTCTCACATGAAGTATATCCACAGATGTTGCTAAAATACCGTTGGCCTGGGGCGCCTGGGTGGCGCAGTCGGTTAAGCGTCCGACTTCAGCCAGGTCACGATCTCGAGGTCCGTGAGTTCGAGCCCCGCGTCAGGCTCTGGGCTGATGGCTCGGAGCCTGGAGCCTGTTTCCGATTCTGTGTCTCCCTCTCTCTCTGCCCCTCCCCCATTCATGCTCTGTCTCTCTCTGTCCCAAAAATAAATAAACATTGAAAAAAAAAATTTTTTTTTTAAATAAATAAATAGGGGCGCCTGGGTGGCGCAGTCGGTTGAGCGTCCGACTTCAGCCAGGTCACGATCTCGCGGTCCGTGAGTTCGAGCCCCGCGTCGGGCTCTGGGCTGATGGCTCAGAGCCTGGAGCCTGTTTCCGATTCTGTGTCTCCCTCTCTCTCTGCCCCTCCCCCTTCATGCTCTGTCTCTCTCTGTCCCAAAAATAAATAAACGTTGGAAAAAAAAAAAATTAAAAAAAAAAAAATAAAATAAAAATAAATAAATAAAATACCGTTGGCCAAAGAAGCAACTCAGGCAGCCTATTCCGCCTGCCATGGTTTTCATATACACCTGCATCCCACCTGCACCAGAAAACAAGAGTTCTCTCCGAGTCTTGGCATATTCACCAACACTTGTTCAGGGAACGGCCGCCACGTATAACTTGTCCTTTACCATCCTCCCCTCTCCTGATACTTCCAATCCATTGTCCCCAGTGCATCACACCCTAACCAAATAGGGAAAATGCATCTTTGAATCTTCCACCTCTCCCTTTCTGTCTTTTTCTCACTGTCATCTCCTGGTCACCAGACCACAGGGGCTTTAAGTTTGTCTCCTCCTCCCATCAAAGCAACTTCTCAGAACAGATCAAGACAAGTTATATACACTTGAAGACTGAAGTGTAGAAGACTGACAAGGTTTGCACTTTTACTTAGTGATTTCAATAATCGTTAACTCCCTTGTTTGGCTGTAGCTGAAGCTCTGATTGTGCAGATATCTGCCAGCCTCTCTCTGCAATAAACTCCCATTGTCATTTCTTTTTAACTATCTTCCCATCACAGCTGCCCCCACCCCTGGCCATTTCACTTCTGAATGTTGAGCAAGATTCACCCTTTACTCTCTGCCAACTGCTTTGCTCTCCACCCCCATCCATACTTCCCAACCCTAAGACTTTGCCTAACCTTTCCCAATAAACTATACTCTGCACTCACTCCTCTATCTTTAAGCAAAATCGTTACACAAACTTCCTGAGTAATCTCTTGTCCATAACCCCTTGAAAGAGAAAAGAAACAAAGTTCCCCAAAGTGAGTTCATAGCTCATTCCTACATCGTTGTAAAAAAAAAATAGGCAACAATATAAAGAATCTATTCCTGGTAAACTGAAACCAAGTTGATGTATTTTTACACAAGCCTTTAGCACATGATAAAATTATTTGGACAAAGAGTACGAGGTTTCATATAGGAAAAACTCATTTTAAAAATCTTTCACTTCCAATAACAAAATGTAAAAGTTACATCAACAAACAATATAAAAAGAGGAAATATACTTGGTTACAAAAACAAGGAAATCTTCTTTGTCCCACATAGTTAAAACTTCAATTAAATTAACATTTTACATGTACAAAAATAGAAGAAAATGATAATATCCAATGTTGTGGAAGACTAAATTGAGAGGTCCTTTGGAAAATAATTTGGCAAAACATATCTAGTAACCTTAAAAGTTAGTACTCTGTGATCCGTAATTCCATTTCTAAGGAAAAATTCTGAATGCAAATAATAATAATAATAATAATAATAATAATAAGGTTTCAGAAAGTTTATAGCAGCAATGCTTATAAAAGCAAAATGTTTGAATGATATAAAGATACAATAATAAAGGAATGCTTTAGTAAAGTATAATATAACCAATTGATAGAATAGTGAAGCAGAATAAAAAGTGTGTGTGTGTGTGTGGGGGTGGATATATATATATATATATATATATATATATATATATATCTCAAAAAGATGAAAGGAAATATACCAAAATGTTAACACTGTTTTTGCTAAGAAATAAAGCTGATAGTAATTATTTCTTTCAATTTGATATTTTCAAATTTTTCATGATGAATATTATATTTATAGTTTTTTAAGCATATTTTAAAAGAAATCTTTTATAATCCATACTTATTTGCAGACTAATAAATGTAGAAATCAAGGGAAGTCTGCTTACCAAGTACATCTTTGGCTGTTTCTTGATGATATTCTTCTGATTTTCGTTGGGGGAAAAAAAAATCAAGTAAAGGATAAGAAATAATTCTAGTTCAAGGTGATGAACTGAATACACACACACACACACACACACACACACACACACACACACACACACACACCTCTGCCTTTCCTGCTGATGAAATGTAACAGAAACTGTTCCAGACCATCCGTATCCTATTCTCCTCTCCTTCCTAGGTACACAACTAAAATTTAATTTCTCAGTTTCTCTTGATGGGTCCAGCCAGTTAATGTTGACAGACGTGATACACTACACTTCAAAACCTCTCTGTAAAATATCTTTCTTTCTCTACTTCTCTCTATATCTGTCCTGCCTGGAAGTGAAAGACTCACAGACTAAAGGAGAACTGGTCAGAAGAGATGCCCAAACATTTGGAATATCAGACTGGATTCTTTGACGCAGAAATACACTGTTACTATATTAAGCTACTGAGATTTGGGGTTTGTTTGTTACCACAGCACAGTCTAACCTACTCTGACTAATATGCCAAAGGTCTAGTGAAAGTATAGGCATCTGGGGGCACCTGGCTGGCTCAGTCAACTAAACGTCTGACTCTTGATTTTGGCTCAGGTCATGATCTCATGGTTCCTGAGTTCGAGCCCCGAGTCAGGCTGCGCTCTGACAGTGTGGAGCCTGCTTGACGTTTTCTCTCTCCTTCTCTCTTCTCTCTCTGCCCCTCCCGCGCTCAAAATAAACATTAAAAAAAAGAGAAAATATAGACATCCATGTAGAAATAAACCCATAAACACATTTTTAATGAAAGAAGTTTAAGAGAGGCAGTTTGACAGAAGCAACAGAACAAAGACAGCTGCAGCCACAAATATGTGCAAGACGAGGCTACAGTGGAAGTAGGAAAGGATCTTCCCATAAGAAACGCAAAGATGATGGCATGGAGAGTGGAGGAAAGTTCTGAGCAATGGAGCAGAAAACAGGGAATCGGATGGACTTTGTAGATGGAAAAGTTGCGCCAGTTTTTCTGCTCAATGAGCAATCGGTCAGCCAGTGTTTACCTTCAAGGAAGAAAAAAAAAATCTTCTCTATACCGAAGAAAAAGGGACAACTGAGGCTGCTAGGAGGAATGATCCAATAGGATCTCCTAAAATAGAAAAAAAAATGGAGAGCTGGAAATTATTAGAGAAATAACAATCAAATATTCCCCAACCTGAAGAAAGTGAGTTTTCTGGTTATAAGGGCACCTGGGGTATGCTGCACAAAAACTGTAAAGGGACCTCCCTGGGCACAGAATCATAAAATTTCAAAAGAGCAAAGAGCGAACGAAGACCAATTCAAAGATCATGGAATAGTCAAGGTGGCCACTTACAGAACTGAAAGCTGAAACAGTACAAAATGATTGCCTCTGAAAGGCATTGTTGAAGGGATGGCGTGGGGGACTTGCTGTTCGTTATAACTTCTTCTACCTTACTTTGTATTTCTCATTTCTGTGTATTACCTTGATGTATTTTCATTTGAATTTGAAAACAAAAGAAGTCAAAGCGCTGCCTACCATACCTCTATTCAAATCCGTACCTGTGGATTATGAGTAAGAGAAAAAAAATCCCCTACCTTCACAGAACTATCATTTGCATAAACAAATCACACTAATTAAGTTCAAAATATGCACCTTCCCAAATACTTACAATCAACCTAGGCCTCTGGTTCACTCCCTCATTGGTTCTCAACCACATTAATCGTTGACAGAAGCCAGGATAAGATGCATATTTGTGTGGTACAGCTACAACTGCATTCAAAGTCCAAATTAGTCACCATTTAAATCATCATCTTATTTTCCCTCCACTAGCAACTATTAATTAAGAGTTCAGTTTTATATATTCACACTCTGCCATTTTTCAAGGGAAAATAAGATTGGAAATCACTTATAAAACAGCATGCAATTCATCAAATAGAGATTTTTTAAAAGGTAACACAATAGTAGAAAGAGGAAATCTAACAGACCAACCACAATAGATGAAGCATCGCTGAGTGAACATTAAACTGACACCATGTTTCCAGGCAACTGAGGCAAAGAGAGTTGTATAAGTGGAAAACTTCTCATTTGATAGAAGAAAACAGACCAATTTCTTAGGAAAGACAAAAGTCTTTCTTGAACAAACCTGGAGAGAAGTACATGGGGCGGAGCCCCACAGAGGGATCGCTGTGAAATATGAGGGCAATGTTCTCAGTAACTTCTCAGCAAACACAGACGGAGGATTTGTCTTTGACTGCATACCTCCCTACCCCCCAACACACCCACTCATAAAACCCACCTCTTTTTAAAGGCCCATCCTGATTATACGAGGTAAGTGATTCCCAGACTTGCCTGATCATAGCAATCAACTGGTCTGCTAGTTAGAAATTCCATTTCCTTGAGCCCTCCACCAGAGACTGATTTGATTTGATAAGTCTTCAAAACTCTCCAGTGTTAACACACTCCCCAGGTGAGCAGGCAAATCTGGGAAACAAGGTGATAGGTGATAGTCCACAGCTGCAAACGAGCTTGTTCCTCTTGTTGATTATGTCCCAGCTGTTTAACCTCCCTCTGCCTGACTCCTCAAAGCATCCTAAAGCTGGAGTCGCTCCAGATGACAGCCTGCTCTGACATGTATTTGCAGAAAAGCATTTGAGAAAGATAAGGAATGTAACATTTGTTCCTTGATGATAATAACTCAAACCTCCATGCTCCCTTCCTCCACAACACCAATTTCATCAGTATCACCATAAGAATTCACTAGAGGCTCCACATGATATATATCATGCACACGAATTGATACAAACACATCTGTGCTGATGTGCACATCTTTTTATCATTACAGATGATATGTCGGCTGCTGCATAATGTTTTTAAAGTCTTAAGATTGCATCTATTTATTTCTGAAACAGGGCGGGGGGTGGAATCTCCCTGGGAAAAGAGGGAGGCTTACATTTTGCTGGACAACATGCCGAATTAATTGCACTTCCAAAACATTCTTGCCTCAACCACATTTCAAGAAGACTCTAAGCTACAGAGAATGAAAACTACCTTCCACACACATCGAAATCAGGAAATAAGAAGAGGCACCAGATTGCCACCCCCCACCCACCACCCACCACCCCTCCCACACACAGGGTCTTATTTCTCTCCTGCCATTCATGAGAAACCTGGTGATTGCAGGGAAATTGGAGATGAAATGGTCACAAAAGTAGAAAGATATTTAGCCTAAGGACAGCTATATGTGTTCCAGAACAAAGTAAAAAAAGGTCAAACCTAAGTCAAAGGAATGGCTCAGCTTTCTCTAAAACAGAGACAGAGAACGTTTCTCAGCTGAAAACAAAATAGGAGCAGGAGAGGAAAGAAACCTGAGATACAGCTTGATAGCATTCTCTCGTCTTGGCCAAATGTTCATTTGGACTGTCAAAAATGATGAAGAATCAAACTGCATAAAGCCTAAAGGTGTAGTATGGTCTATAAGTAAATAAAAAGATCCCTAATCATGGGTTAGCAGTGGGGGCCTAAAAAATGCATTGCCCATGTACCGTGAAGTTTTAGGATGCACTGGAAGTCCTGGATCCAAAAAAAGCCAACTGTAGAGGTCAGACCTGC
Source organism: Lynx canadensis (assembly GCF_007474595.2). Lineage (NCBI taxonomy): Eukaryota > Metazoa > Chordata > Mammalia > Carnivora > Felidae > Lynx > Lynx canadensis. Next base: position 73,881,099 of record NC_044306.2, read on the forward strand.
TATGTGCATTCCCAATCAGCCTAACCAGTCAAACCCTGGCCATCTAAAAAGGATTAAAGATTAGTTATCATTTCAATCCTATGTAAGAAGATCTATATTTCTCTTTTAGACACAAAATTCTCTAGAGAGTGGGGCTTGCCAAACACTCTGAAAAAATAATCTCTCAAAATTCTTGCAACCCACTGTGTTATGATTTCATCTCATGAAATACAACACCTTTACATTAAACCTCATAAAACTAAATCCCACTGGATCTCTTCCAGATTCAGAGAATAAGCAGTTCTGTTGGGGATGCTTAGAAAAGTGAAACACAGCCTCTTCTCATTGGGCCAGTTCCCACCACTGGGTCCATTTCACAGGGAATAATTTTCCTTACTTCTACCAAATATTTACATGTGATTAATCTCACACATAATAGATCTTGCAAATTATTTGTGAATAAAATAACACCTTCCAACATCATGATGTTAATTCCCCTAAACAGTATCTTTAAGTTGAAATGTACACAAATTCATTCTGGTTTTCCAGTGTATGAAGTTGTCTCTGGTTCTCCTGGATTCATCTGTGGGTGATCAAAAGTATGAAAACAAAGGCCATGAAGGACAACATAAAAGGCTCTCTGGCCAAAGAGAAATTCTCTTGGGTTTCCATTATAGTCTTGACTTGAGAACAAGAAACAGTTGCCTTGCTAAATAGCATGACAATATCTCCATGCAACATACACACACATTCACACAAAGCAAATCTTCACATGGTCTCATCAGTAGCTATATATTTTTCCAATACTTTCATCTTCAGCAACAAGGCCATCCTTCCATAAAGATCTCACCAAGAAATCAATGACCAGTAAATCAATGAGTGATACTCCATGCATTCGTATTATTATTATTATTATTATTATTATTATTATTATTTCTCTTTACTCACATTTATCTCCAGTCTTTCCATTTGTCTCAAGGTGGGTCAAACATCATTAAGGAGTTGTCTCTATCAATCCCATCAAGACTCTTCTTACTAGAATTCTACACCACATGTCTTCTCACGTGCCCTCTAATCTGTAAGACAGAAACAATACCTTTTTACCAGGGTTTCTTATTAGTCTTAAGTGAGAATAATTACCTCCAAAAACACTTTTTTAAACTAACATCAGTTGTTGTGATTGTTATTAATAAGCCCAGGTTGAACCTCCAAAGTCCACTCTTTCCCAAGATCATTTATTCATTCTACAAATATGTTCTGAGCACCTATTAAGTGCCAAGCACTACATGGTTCAATGATGACCAAAAACAACTATAGCTACTGCCTTCATGGAGCTTATTATGGTCTGCCTAGTGAGGGGGAAAGACATTAATTTAATAATCACACTAAAAAAATGGAAAATTATAACTGAAATAAGTGCTTTGAAGGAGCTGTACATAGTGTTGTGAGAATTTATCATAGAGGATTTGACCAGCAGGGGTCATTATGGTTCACTTATTTAACAGTATTAATTGGGCACATTAATTACCACATACTGTGAGGTGCTGGGGATTCAAAGACTAACACATGATGCCAACCCTCAATCAGTTCACCATACAGAGAGGCATACGTGTAAATAAGCAAGCACAGCAACATCACAGGAGGACAGTGAGGCACAAAGGAAGAGGTAATTCTATAGAAAAAGAAAAGGGAATGGATATGAGAAAAGATTTTGTAAGGGAGGTGAACCAAGTCTTAAGGAATAAGTAGAAGCTTCTTGGCTTCACCCTGAGAAAAGGCATTTCAAAAAGAAGCAGTGTGAGCAAAGACAGAGTACTGGAAAGTGTATTACATGAGAGCAGTAGTTCTCAAGGGGGTGATTCCCCTTCTCCTCCACTACCGGGGGATATTTGGCAGTATCAGGAGACGTTTTTTTGGTTTTGACAACCTGGGAGGCAGGGGGAGGTACTGCTGGCATCTAGTAGGTAGAGACCAGAGATACTGCTAAACATCCTACAAAGTACAGACAGCCCCCTACAACAGAAAGTTTTCTGGCCAAAATGTCAATAATGTTGAGGTTGAGAAGCCCTGTGTTAGAGGAAATACAGCAGAAAAACTTCATCATTCACATATGTATGTCAGCGAAATAGGAACACTTCTACTTTCATGTGAAAAACAGTCCCCAGAATTGGATGTCCTTCCTCTCTGAGGTGTTGCTCACATCTCCATTTAAGAGACATCCAAGAAATGAAGCATACACAGGGGCCTGGGGTTTGAGGGAAATGTCTGCACTGGAAATACAGGTTTAGGGCACAACATTGAGATGATCACTTAAGTCCTGTGAGTGGATGAGGCCATTCAAGAAGAATATGTGAAATACTGAAAATATTAAAAAGCTTCACAGAGAACACTGGGTGGGGGGGGGGGTGGACTCCATTTAAGAGGCTGACAAAAGAAGCATCAGCAAAGGGAAACATGAATGGATAATCAAAGACTAGAAGGGAAACCAAAGGAGAAGGACACCATGAAAGTCACAGAAGAATAGGATTTCAAAATTAAGGGATAATTATTCAAATGAGTTGAAAATGTATGTCTATACAAAACCTGAACACAGATGTTTACAGTCTTATTCACAATTGCCCATACTTGGAAGCAACCGTAAGGTCCTTCAAACCGTGAATGGATAACTATGGTACATCCATACAATGGCATATTACTCAGTGACAAAAAGAAATGAGCTAGCAAGCCACAAACCAACTTGAAGGAAACTTAAATGCAAATTACTGAGTGAAAGAAGCCAATTTGAAAAGGTTACATACTGTAAGATACCAAGTATATACAAAACTATGGAGATAATAAAAAGATGAGTGGTTGCTAGGAGCTCCAGAAAAAAGAAAGAGAGACCAACAGATAGAGCATAGGAGATTTTTAGGGCAATGAAGCTATTCTGTATTATACTGTAACAGTGGATACATGACATTACGCACTTATCAAAATCCATATAACTGTACAACCCAAAGAGTGAACCCTAACGTAAACTAGGACTTCAGTCAACACTGACATACCAGTACTGGCTCATCATTTGTAACAAATATACCACACTAATTCAAGATGTAAAAACTGTGATAGGGGAAAGAGGAGGTATACGGGAACTGTCTGTACCTTCCACTTAATTTTTCTGTAAGCCCAATCCTGCTCTAAAAAATAAAGTCTATCAACTGTTCTTAATATTAAATATTTGAGTAATATATGTGCTAATGAAGGTTAATGTAGAAAAAGAAGCTAAATTTTACCTTAATGGTAAATTTTAATATTTTAGGTAAAATTCAATATAAAGGTAATTATAATAGATAATTTATCTTCCAAAAAATTGAGTGATAAACTGATAAATGCCACAGAGAAGTCAAATGGGAAGGAACAATACTGAATCTACTCAACTTGACAATTAGGGCATCACAGTGACCTTTGACAGAATGGTGAAATGGTCAACGAAAGGATTACAGTGGGCTCAACATAAATTAGTAGTAAGAAAGTGGATAAATTGAGTATAGAAGCTAATGCTACCATTGCAATCCTTTGAAATATACAAATGTATCAAATAAACACCTTAAACTTACACAATGTTATATGTCAAATATATTTCAATTTTTATAAATGCAAAAGAAATAGTGTAGACAGCTCCTTCAAGAAGCTGGGTTGTGAAAGAATAAAAGGAGAGTAAGGGAAGCAGAATAGAGATTTTTTTTCTTAATACAGAAGGGACTTGAATATGTTTGTAAACTACAGGAAAGACTCAGCAGGAATGAGAAATACAGCAAAAAGCAGAGATGACTAAAGAACAAAGTCAACTAGGAAGTCATGGCAGAAAACTGACTCAACTCTTGGAGGAAAAAAACAGGGACATCTTCCTTTGATATTTTAATTAAGTTTTAAGGAGATTTTGAAAGACAAGGGGTAGTGACCAACTACCAAACAGAGGAGAGAGTAGCAAGACCAGTTTTGACTCCCTTACCATCCGACCTGGTCTTCAGTCTCAGGTTCCTAAAGATCAGCATCGGGAGCACTCAACAAGCTTACACAGGCCAGCTGTGCAATATAGATTTGTGTGAACTTGAACTGGGAATCAGGAATCCTAGGACCCACTCACATTCCCCTACCCTACATCTATCACATCTGCACACCACAATAGCATCATTTCTTAGTGATTTCACCAAGTTTCTTGACCCTCCTGGGACCATGGAAACATCATCTATAAAACAGAAGCACCATCTTTCTAGCCTCCTGCTGGGTACTCGATCAACTGATATTGGGATTGTTTCTTAGTATAGACAGTGATACTGCAGATGGACCACTGCTTTGGCTGAGGAGTGAGGCTTCTGGTCAGGGAGATTTTCTTTCTAACATCATGAAGAAGAAAAACAAGTCAGCCAAGCAGTATTCTCTATGGAAAGTTCCAATATCTATCCTCCCAAAGTCAAAACAACCTCAAAAGATAAACTTGTGCTCTGAGGTCAATATGAACTTCAACATGAGCCAATCTAATGTTAACCAACACTGGGATTCATTGAATTTTTTAAAACCTTTCTGTTTATATCAAGGAAAATTGCACTGAGATAATCACAGATGGACTAAGCAATCTCTGAAACAAACAAAAACAGTTTAAATGACTTTATATGGAATAAAATCTTTATCACAAACTTTTGATCTTATAAGCAAGGCATTTTTTAATCAAGAAGGAGAATGTTCAAAAAAAGAAGGAAAAGACAAATAGGCTAAAACCATATCATCCCATAGTATGTTTCCATAAACTAAAGATCAAAGCCTAAGGACCCAACACATTCTACTCCCATAGCTAAACCATCCTGGTCTAAGAAATTTAGCAAGTATAGCATGGAAGTCTTAGTTAGAAGGTTTTCCAAGAGAAGACATTTCAGTACCATAGCAATGAGTTGGCAAACTTCCTCTAACCTCAACCTTGCACCCTGACACTTTTACTTCCAATTGCTTCTTCTACAGCCCCAGCCGAGGTCTAATCAGATTGAAAGGGCCAGGGATAGGCCATGGGGCAGCCTGACTCACACACCATACAGTCAAGTCTACGACCAGGATTACTGTGAAACCCTTGGTAAGAGCCTTACAAGAACACTAATAAATTCAAAGAAAACTGGTGATCCTAAATGCCCCCCAATTCATCTTCCTAGAGGTTCTTTAGACCAAGGATGAGCTAGAGCTGGGCTCTTCCCTGGCCATGCCTTAGTCTTATTCCCCCATTCCCACTGTCACCATGTCTTCAGCCCTTGACCAGAACGCAAGGACATTCTATGGAAAGAAGATAGGTGGCAGGACCTATCTGTGCTGTGGAAGGATTCATCTGGATCAGGGAACTAGAAACTGCATAGAGTATTCACTTCCAAATTTAAATCTAGAACTGATCAGTAATGTAAGAAGTGAGATTATATCTCTACATGAAATTATGATCAGGAAATAAAACTAACACATTGTCCTGGAAATGTGCAAACAAGAAATTAGTCATGGTGAGGAATACCAGAATGAAGCTAAAAAGATCCCAGGAGTTTACATCCTAACTCCCACTCTTGGCTGTAAGTGTGTTTTCTCTGCCTTCTTGTCTTTTGTGCGCTGTATATACAGAATGCTGATACAAAATGGCAGCAGGTTGCTTATTTCTTTCCACACCACACCAAAAGAATAGAGACCATCTTGTGGCTATAACAGGTAGATTGGAATGCTTGTGTTTCTATAACGAAATGTCTTATAGCTCCCAAAGTAATTTTCTATGTATTGTTTTGTAGTACAAAATACCACTGAATATCTCATACTACAAAATAGTCTTAATGTGACTTTAGGGAACACATGACATGTTAGGATCAAGTGTTTGATGCATAAATATGCCCATGTGGTGCCCAAACTGCCACAATGAATCCTAGGTCTTGTAGAAGATCATCTGAATACTTGGGGCCAGATGTTGGTACATAGGGCACTTATCATAAACTGATTCTTATCTGTGGTAATGTATGATTTCTCCTATTAGAAATTAAACTCCAAATATACAAGGAACATGTGCCATCTTCTCCTTTCCCTTCCTCTTTTCAATCTTCCCTCATTTCACTAACATGCACCTACTACTGTAAATGTTTTCAGTGATAACCGATATTAAATGAATGAATGAATGATCAAAGTTCTATCAGGTAGGCATGTGTTTGGCTACAAATGAATTTTAAAAATAAAAGCCTTCACTGCAATAATTTACACAGACATGATTTTATTTTGTCTCTGGCAACAAGAACTCTAAGGGTAGAAACAGCAGGCTGACAAGGGTAGCTCAGAATGCCACATGTCTGCCCTTGAGATCACAAGATGGCTGCTATACTTCCAGATCCTACATCTAATTTCCAGGAAGCAACAAGGTGAGAAGACTAAAAAACTTATCCCCAACAGTTTTGTCTTTTTTTTTTTTTTAATTTGAGAAGCAGGGCATAAGGGCAGAGAGAGAGAGAGGAGAGAGAATCCCAAGCAGGCTCCACACTCAGCATGGAGCTCCACGTGGGGCTCAATCCCACAAACCTAGGATCATGACCTAACCCAAAATCAAGAGTCAGTCGCTCAACCAACTGAGCCATCCAGGGGCCCCAGCTTGGTCTTTTTGCATGGGAAGGAATGCTGTACCCCTGCATCACTGGCCATCCCAGGTAGAAAGTGTCTAAGAAAAGTTATTTAGTATTTTCAACCTATTTCAAAGGAAAAGGCAAGGGACAAGGCTGCTGGGAATGAGGTTGAGTGAGCCAAGTCCTGGCGCTCTCTCTGTAGACAGTTCTTTCACCAAGAATGAAGTTTACACATACCTTGCTCCTCACTGATACTGTTTTCTTCAATTTATTTAGTCAAAGCTCTTTGGGTTGGTATTGTCAAGAGTCCCATTCATTTCATTCTAATATTTCCAGAGTCCAGTGGAGAGCCTTGTATTCTAGCCTTTCCAACCATTTGAAATTGATGTGGACAGCTCATATTTCTATCCCAAATTTCTGTCCAATTATATTCATTTCATTACCAAATTTTTGAAATTGATTAGTTTTGTTAGCATTCTTTTTTCCCTACTTTGTTTATAAGTGCCAGAGTTGGAATTCAAACTCAATCAGATCTGTATTCACCATTCTTTTGCTGCTTCTGGAATACCTCTGACTACAGAAGTATATGCACACACTTCACCACTGAAAGGATTTCCAAACCTTTTGCTCACTGAATTCTTTATAAACTTGCCTGGCATATGATAAATACATAAAATAGAAAAAGAATTATTTATGGGCTTGGAAAGTTGAACATCCTTATGGAAAAAAGTATTACAACCCTATCTCATACCGTACACAAAAGTCAGTCCCAGGTTAATTAAGGACATATATATGAAAAGCAAAATCTCTAGAAAGAATATTAGGATCCTCTTTTTATGAAATATGTCAAGAAAGGGTTAAACAAGTCATAGAAAGCATAAACCGTAAACAAAAAGACTGATAATTTTGTCTGAATTAAAATTACTTTGGAATGAAATAAGACCATAATAACAGTTTTAAAAACAAGACCCAGAGGAAGTGAAATATTCGCAATTCATTTCATTGATTTTTTTTAGAAACATGATATCTAGAATACATAAAGATCTATAAGTCAATAAAGATTTAAAAAATAGGAAATGGGGGCAAACAGGCAATTTGCTCAAGAAGAAATCTGAATGGCCTATTAATACACACACAAAAAAATTTTGAACTTCACTTACGATAAGGGAACAGAAAAAATTAATATGATACACATTCACACCATCAAAGTGATAAAATACATATATGTGAATACTAAGTGTAAGGATGTGGGAAAATAAGAGCCCTCCTATAATATTGTCTGTGGGAGCCTCAATTGGCACAGACACCTTGAGAGCAATTTGGACTATCAAGTGCATATCCCATGATTCAGCAATCCTGTTCCCCAGTACACATCATGGAAAAAGTCTCTCAAGTGTGCACAGCGAAAAGTATGCAAAGATGTTCACGGTAGCTTTCTCTGTGACAACAAAAATTTGGAGAGAAGACAGTCTAATTGTCTATCAGAAGGAGAATGAATTCCATTTATCTGATGGAATACTGTAAAAAAAAATTACAATTACTGAGATAGAGCTGATGTGCCAAGATGGATAAATCTCCAAAACAGGGTACCACCCTTAATCCCATTCGAAACATGGTACCACCACCAAAAAAGGTACCACCTTTAATCATGAAGTGTGGCCTGCCTTCCATTTCCACCCTCTATTTAAATTCCATCCTTCCTCCATGTCCTCACTCAAGTGCTAGCCTTCCCAGGAAATTTCTCTGCAGTTTCTAATCTTGATCCTTCCCTTTTGGTTGGCTTTTGGTTTGCATCTCTATTATGACACCCACACAGCAATACAAGAAAGAGCCTTCGCATCACAGCCTTACCAATACCCCCTTTTTTAAATCTTGGATAATTTCACAGGGGGGGAAAATCTCATTTTAATGTGCATTTATTGTTACTCCTGAGGTTGAAATTTTATCATATCCTAATACTTTGCTTGTATTACTTCTGTCTTATTCATTTATAGCAAACTTCACAGCCTTTTGAACACAGTTCCTAGCACATGTTGAAAACAGAAAATCAATTTTGAACTATAATGAATTAAAAGCTAGAAATTCAATGTGAATCAACAACAAAAAAACTCAGACAAAAAAAATAAGTGCAACATAAGAAGTGTACTACAATACAAAGCATATCACTAATACTGCAAACTTGCACACTGAGGCTCTTTCTTAATTAGGTGAATGGAATGCATACCTTTATTTCTTACATGATGCTGAGTATAGGGGGTATCCGTTGCTTAAAGTTTAAATAGCTTCTGCTGGTTTGAGGAACAAGCAGTTTTTGACAGAGACAGAAAGAACACATACACCAAGAAAGTATGTGCCAGGAGCCAGTGTTCCCTACAAGGACCTAACTTGAGACAGATCCCCCTCCCAATAAACTTTGAATTCTGTGAATGTATGACCTTATTCCTTAAATTTAACGTATGTATCTTTGGAAAGGTTCCTATTAACCTTATGACTTCTGGGTTTTACAGCTAATAAGCAGAATCATAACTGAAATGATTACATAAATACAGAGTCACCTTTCCTCCAGAAAATGCAAGCTATTTTTTCCCAGCAGTTCACACGGCATTTAGTGGTCCCTGGGTTTTCTATTATTTCTTTGTAGAATTCTAGAGATCCCAGGAATCATTTCCAGACAGCATAGTTTTTGGTAACAGTTTCCAGTAACAGTCTGCCATTCAAATTCAGACGTTCAAATTGGGAACCAAATGCTCAATATAAAAAAGATCTGTAGCAAAAAAACAGCAATAGAACTGGAATTACCAAGATCAGAGCCAGTGACCATCACTGCAATATTTTCTTGTCTTTTCATTTATGAGCAATTTATCACTGTCTGGACTTGAACATGTAGCATCAGCCAATCCAGATTTGAAAGGAGTGCTTGGCTCCCGGAGTGCCAGCCAGACAGAATCTCTTCCTTTTAGGGTCGAACTCCTTAGGAGATTAACTCCAGAACACTACTTACTTGGGATTTAACCTCACTAAACCCAACTGAATCAGGATCAGGTTATATGGTTGTCACAGGACAGAACAACAACCAGAAAGGACAAGTTTGTCATATTTTCATTACTTTATCCCCTTATGAGTATATACTATTCTGTTAAAAAGCAAAAACAAAATAATGATGGTAGCAACATGCAGAAATATTCCTCTAAATATTCTACCTCTAAATATTCTGCCAGCTTCTAAATTATATTTTCATAGATACAAATTTACATGAAATTTAGCAAGGGATGTTTCTGCTTTTTGTTTGTTTGGCTTTTTTGTTTTTGTTTTTAGTGTAATGCAAAATAAATAAGACTTTGTACTAAATCTGCAACTGTCATGAGTAAATACATTTCACAAAGTTAAAAAAAAAAATCAGCTTACACCAGACTTTGGTTTATATTAAAAAGTTCCTTAGGGACCTGGGTTTTACATTTGAGCCCTGATTTAGCTAAAAGATTTATAAGGGCACATGTAGAAATACAGGTCCCTACTGGGTGATGAACCCAGGTTGAGACATAATTATGATTCTCTCTGCTCTCCATTCCACTGGAAACAGCTCCCAGGAGCCCAGAGGGAAGATGGTCGCCAAAGAAGAACATAAATGTTCTAGCAGTATGGCCACCTGGGTCACCTTCCTAATCTCCAATGCCAATCAAAAGGACATTAGAAGATGATACACAAGTCTTTTTCAGATATTAAATTAACAGGAATACTTGCTTCCCTTGGAAAACTAATGTCAGTGATGTTTTGTAGACCTTGAAGCCAAATTTGGTTAGATCAATTTGTACATTATCATTCCATGCTGTTGCTCAGTTCAGCCTGTCATAAGTGCAGTGACAGCACTCATGAGCCTGAAAAATGATGTCCCCAAGTAAGATGTGTAAAACAAGCCAGGAATAGAAAATTGGAATTTTCCTTGTAAAAGAATAAATAAAATTGCTTAATAACTTGCTGTAATTTCTCAAGAGTAAAGTAACTCACTGGGAGGCCTGATCTTGGTGGCCTATACCCTTTGAAAATGTCCCCATATCATCCCCTTATGGGACAGAGGGGGAGAACCTATTCATCAGTCCACTGGGAGGTGCCACAAGGTTTTTTACAAGCTTCACGTGGCTGCAGTGTTGTTGCAGGAGTCCCCATTGTTGCTGCTGTCACTTAACTATCACAGCAAAGAACACCCAGAAAACTCCTCACAAGAGCCTGGTAATCAACAGCCAGGGTCTCAAGAATACAAGGGTTGAATGTCAGTATTCAGCTATACCACAAAAACAAGATTTAACAAGGAGATTATAGGAAGAAAGTACCTATTCTTTCTCTTGATGACACCCTCCCCACCACCTACCACATACCCTGACCAGCATTCTCCTAACAGTTCAGTGCAGCAGGACCCCAATCTTGCAAAACTTAGATAATATGAAATTTTGATAACATGAAAGTTCATAAAAACTACCATGTTGTCAGTTCTCACTAAGAAAAATATACACATTCTGTACACTTGGAGTAGGTACAGGTATAAAAAGTTGGAAATGTACAAATCTGTACAAGAACATTAGCAAAGTATTATTCTGAGTATTTTCTGGAAGTCTGACAGTCAAGCGAGTTCCATATGGAGAAACTACTTTAAATTATTATTTTAATTCTATGTAGTTCTGTTGAATAAAACATTGGTCATCATTACTTGTTTATTCCCTCAAGTAAGATTACTTACATGGTTTTCTAACATTTGTGTTGAGGATTTCCTATTTCTTTGGCAAAAGGACCTTACTGTTGTAGGTTTACTAGCTTGTCACTATTTTCATTTTTCCTAATTCTTTATTTTCACATCCAATGTGAGGTTTGTCTCATTTTTTAATCTTATAAGTTATTTATGGAAATGGATGTCATTTTTGAATACCCGCAACATCAATCTTTCCCTACATCAGAATGAGTTTCATCTGCCAATTTGTGGAAGGATCTGCCCATAATAAATAGTCTGTTTGCCTGTGTGCCTTTGGTTTAGGAACTGGACAGTGGATTCACAGATGTCCCTTGTGGCTCAGGGATTAGGCAGTCTGATCCCCGAACCACAAGCCACATAGGATATAATATTAAAATGATCATATAACTACTACATAAATAACAAGTGAAGTGTTCCCATGACTGCCAGCCATTCTCTTGATCACTAACATAATTTCCTATGGCTGAAAGCAATAATGCAGTATGTGAATGTATCCAGGCCTTGTACTCAATCATAGAAAACTTCCTTATCCCTAGATGTGTGATCTTCAAAGGCCAAGGAGAATAATCACCATTATATTTTGCTCAAGAAGGACATTTATCCTCCATATTCACCTAATTATGTCAAAATGAAAAAAAAAATTACCGGTAATGGACATGAAAATAATATATGCTTTGAAATATTTATTTTATGGAGGTAGACATATTCTTAACAATTGACCTTTCAAAATTAATAGCAACAAAAATGTAGCAAGGAACATCAGAACAGAAGCAGAAGCAAATAGAGAAAATGAAAGTGTCCCCACATAAGGGCATCTGTGACATTAGAAAGAAGTGTACATAATGAGAAACAGGGAAGCCAGATGCAGACTCCACCAACTAAGCAGTCAATGATGGGTGAAACTGAGTGATGTGTCGTTAGTCAAAGCAGGACAAATATTCTGCAGCTAAATAAGAACCTATTACACCTAAGAACTTGTAAATATCATTAAATGAGAAGGGCAAAGAAATAATAACAATAATGAAAGAATATGCCTCATTGAATCTAAGTAATCTAGAATATAACAACCTGCCCAAAGACCATAAATAAACAATGGTAACATTTGTCTACGCAGAATAGAAAGAGTAGTTCATTGAACCATTTAGAGTGAACCTGTTGGCTTTTTCAAATATCTGCAATTATCTGCCCCTAGCTGTTTGGAAATGAGAAACCATCACAGTCTAGTCGGCACCTGTTTCCAATATGAATGCCCTTCAACTGCAATGAAAACTCATCACATTAGTGATAGGTATAAAATCTCAAAAGACAGTTATACATTTAAAACCTACCTGATGGGATCAGGTGCTCAACCACATGGAAAATCACCTTGGTTTCAAAGCAGCAAAAGTACTGGTGTGCCTAAGTGCCATCATGAAGATGTTCTCTCACATTTCTCCAGACTTTTTGATCCAATCCTGCTTGGCAACCAGCAGGGCAGCCCAATGAATAAAGAGATGCATTTCAACTCATTTGGTTGTGATTCATTTGAGTACTGAATGCTAGGTACTGTGCTAGACTCTGGCAGCCCAAGATGGAGAAGGCAGGATTTCTGTCCTTCAAGAGCTCCTTGTCAAATATGGTCTTTAAAGAGGTAATTAAATAAAAGGAGGCTGTTAGGGTGGGGCTCTAATCCAATATGACTGTTGTTAAAAGATGAGGAAGAGAAATCATGGGTGTGCAAGCACAGGGACAGCCATGTGAAGAGGCAGAGAAAGGGCACCCATCTAAAAACCAAAGAGAGAAGCCTTGAGAAGCCACCTTTGCTGCCACCTTGATCTTGGACTTCCAGCCTCCAGAACTGTGAGAAGATAGATTCCTATTGTTTGAATCACCCAGTCTGTAGTATTTTGCTATGGCAGCCCTAACAAGTCAACACAGCATCCTCCCCTATAGCATGGTTGCTTGATGAATGCAAGAGACAGTAAAGGGAGTTCGATGATCTTGAAAAAGAGCTCATGAGGGAGTTTCATCACTCTGTGTGTTCAGGGGGAAACTGGATGAAGCCCTGATAGGGACATCACACTGGGTGGGAGAAGGGACTAGCTGATCTCAAATGTATTTTCCAGCACTTCAGTTTTATCATTTTTGTCTACACACTTCAGTTTCTCCATGAAAAAGAACTATCACTCCCATGATCAAGTATACTTTGGGGTCTCTTATCTAGAAATTAAAACTGAAACAAAAGCACTTTTAAATTCTTTCACTTGACTCCTTCTGGTCCCTCCTTTATTTGGCTCCTTCGTTTCTCTTTGATGGTCTTTTACCACTGCCATCATCTTTTCCCTAGTTTTCGAAGAAGAGTATTTGAAATGGAACTTGTAGGACTGATAGGATCTTACCAAATGGGAGGAAATGGACTGGGAGTTGTCTTTCCAGATGAGAAGGAGGGTGATGCTCCCCTGTCTTTATGTCAGAGTCACAGAGATGTGAGATGATCTTTGAACAGGTGCAATAACCATAAGAAAGCAGTATTCTAAAATCTCTTGACAGGCTCAAGAGTCAGCAGATCTGTGTCTACTCTTGCTGGTTGTGAAGAGTCAACTCAGCTTAGGGAACTGTGATCTGCATGCAGTTATTAGCTAGCCTAACCAATTATGTTCAGAGAAAAGAATAGCAAGAATAATGGCTATTGTTAATACAACGTTTTCATTTTGGTAGACAAACTTTATTTCCTATGCCATCAAATCATTTTACAAAGCTGCTGCTAAGAGAACCCATTAACTGATCATGGTATCTCTGTTTTTCTGTGCCCCTCTTTGGTAAAAGTGTTAATGTAGTAATAGGCAGTACACTCCCTAAAATGTGAATAGTGCTTTCATTAAAAATTTAACAAATGTACTTAATGCCACTGAACTGTACACTTAAAACTGGCTAAAATGGGAAATTTTATGCTCTATTTTACCACAATTTTCAAAAAGTAATGCCAAGTTTTAATCACATAATAAAATAACACCTCTAAGTATGTCAGCCTTGTAAAAGATGAGTTAACTGATTAATAGAACCATGTTGATCAGCACCATGCAGTGGACATAGGAATGGAAAAACTGATAATTGCATCATCTGTACCCAAAGAGATTTAAATGCCTTTATGCTGAGAATAACTCTCACTGTGAATTTATCGGCAAAACACTGGTCACATTGTCCTGGTTGGTTTTTACAAGGTTACACTCTTATGCTATATGAATCATCTTTCTATGAGCCCTATCTGTCTACTATTTTTGAAAGAGAAGGTCAAGGCTCCGGGTAGAGGGCCAGACTCCAGATGTTGTACCTCACCCTGTCAGAACCACATTTACTCTTTCACTTGGATTGTCTCTCAACAACTGCATGTGATTGGAAAAGAGAATGGCTCCCTTCCAGGAAATCCTTCTGCTCTGTGTTTGCTTTAAATGTATGATTTGATATTTAACTTTCACTCAGAGTGGTAACAAACTACATTGATTATATGCTTGCTGTATGCAAATCATACCACTTAGTCTGGGGGCTGTGGCGGTACAAAAAAACTATACTCCTGCCATCATCAGGCTTAGAATCTGCATGGGTTGACAAAATATGTTTCTAATTAGTAATGGTTACCCTGAGGAGATTACCAGTGAAGATTAATTACAAGGGTTTTTCTTGGAGTGCCAAAACTGTTTCCCTCAGTTAATATTTCAACTACTTGTCATCTATGTTATAATACAATTTTGACTTAAAATTCAAATTCCAATGACAGTAACAAATTTGTTAAATAATTGGATCTCTTTCCAATTTAGTGAGACCAATTTTCTTTTTAATGTGCGTAAAGTGTAAGTCAGATTTGTTTTCCCCTTTCTGGAATGATGGTCGGGAGTTCATTTCTAGCCCAGTCCTTCACAGCTGAGTGGCATTCCAACTCTCTTGGTGATTTGGGCTTTTATTTGTGACCTGGGCAAGTCTCTTAACACTTCATTACATCTACATGATAAGTTCCCAGAGGAAGCCTCTGTGGGTGGAACTGGCTGACACGATGAACTAATGACTACCTGGTAGAATAAAAATAAGAGATAGCCCTTACATAAAGTACTTACTCTGTATTTTGAAGTACTTTACTCCCTTAACCCTTACTTGGCGCATTAGTAATCACATCTGACTGGTGAAGAAACTGAGGCACAGAGAGTTTAGGTCACGTGTCCAGGATCACAGCTTAGAAAGCCACCAGGTCAGATTCAAACCCTGTGTGGTGTGACTTTTTACCAATAGCCTGGAAGAAGCTGGTATCATCTAGTAGCAAATATCTATTTCAAATTAAATCTCAGGATTTGCTTTCTTGGGTTGCAACTGTGTTGAAGAAGAAAAACTAAGAAAACATCTGCAATCTTCATTTGCCCCTATGTGACAAAAAAGACTCTGGCTCTCCTCCCCTGGGGAGTCTTGAAGCCTGTTCTTCCTCTTTTTGGCATTCCTTGTTCCATGGCAAACAAGAGCATCAAGATAGCTTAAAGGGTTCCTTTATCTTTCTTCTCTCAATCTACCTTCTTTAGCTAATTCCCTGGCAATTTACATTTCACTGAACATATTTTCATAGCTGGATCACCTCAAAAAAATTTTTTTTTAAATCTAACCCATGAAGAACAGTAATGAGTGTTATACAAAATATACCATCAAAGTGGATTTCTGGCTATAGCCCCAACACATTTCAGTTTGCTCAAAGACTTCATTTTATTTAAAGAAATCAATTCAGAAAGTCACTTTCTTAAAAAAAAAAAAAAGTTCTACTTTCCCAGGTTACATCCTTGTAAGTGCTTGCTTTCTGAGCTATATAAGGTAAACACATTCTTAAGCATTTTTTCCTTCAGTATGGCCTTCAGGTATTGCACTTATTTCCTATAGGGGTTCCTAAGGGAAATACGTATAGGAGTTCATTAAAATTGCCAATTAGAAATGTAGAAGAACTTGTACAGGGCCCATCAGCTGAGGCCTCTCAGTTCCAGGGAGCAGCTTTCTATTTCTCTAGCTTTCCTAACAGTGGACTATTTTTATTTCTTAATGTTAATTGACAAAGTCAGTTACAAATGCAATAGAATCAGATCATAACCTAGTTTTATGTCATATAGATTCTGCCCTGATACAGATCAAAATATAACCATACAAAAGGCTCATGTCATATTTCCCAGTTATCAATTTTTTCACTAAGCCCAACTTATAGCATATCAATCTATAAACCTTACCAGTATTTCCCATTACTTGACAGTTATTGATGAGCAATAGCTTAAGCACTATACAAAGCATGAAATTAGACATGGCACATGTATATATGTGTGGTAGGCATTACTACTACTCCCTAATATCTAATTCTTCTTCTTTTCCAGCCACAGGGCACAACTGTACATTCGACTCCTCTGAAGTTAGGGGTGGCCTTCTTACTGTTGTTGGCCAATAGAACGTGAGTGAAAGTGACATATATCACTTCCCAATGGAAGTACTTAACTTCTGGTAATGGATTCACCAGCCCGCTCTCTGTCTGTGAAGCGATTATGGGAGCATATCTTGATATGAAAGTGCCATAAAATAAAGCAGCTGGGAATGCTAAGCTGGGAAAACGGCTGCCCTGGAAGGCCCCCCAACCCACAGCAAATTTTGCATTAATATGAGATAAACTTCTGTTGTTTGGTGATGACTGTTACAGCAATATAACCTAGCCCATCCTGACTGAACAGTATTATATGTTATCCATGATTTGCATCATATTGAAGCCCAGGGCCATATGTGTAATTCTGAGTAAACTAGTCAACTTGCTCTGTCAATGGCCAAATATCATTTTAACTTCACCATCTTAAAAATGATTATTAACGTGTGGTTACAAGGAGAACTGGGAAAAATAATTTGCAAAAATCAGTGTACATCCTCTCTACTTCTATAAAAGCAAGGGATGGCATACATCTTAATGATCAATAATCAGAACATCCTTGCACACACACACAAAAAAGCCCATTATATCTTGTAAATCAAAAACCTATTTTAGCTATGTTAATCATGGAAGTAGAATATAGATAGATACAATATACAAAAGAGTTTCCAGCTATTTCATGCCAATATGAGATCTGGTGGGCATATAGTATGTGAACAAAAGGACTGATATTATGTGAGTGTATCAGGTCTATTTTGACACTCCCCTCCCCAAACTACACACATCTGAGAGTGAATATATTCTTCCCCCTGACAACATAAAATCATGGAGCCATAACCCTCAACTATGACTCAACCTTTCCCCACCTTCCCTGTCAATCACCCTCACTGTAGGCAGAAATTAGCCTTCCAAGTATGTTCTCCAAGAACCAGAAAATTCTGCTTCCCAAAGTACATTCTTCTCTGCACAAGGGGATACTTGAAATACATGAATGGGAAAAAATGGCTCAGAAAAATAAGAGCTAACCCGTCTCAAATTCTAACCACGCCATTTTTGAGGTTAAGAGGAAAGGAGAAAAGCTCAATTGAATTTTTTTTTCACTGCAAATCTAAAATTCCTCTTTTCAACCAAGTTGATATGGGAAATATCACATTGAGAAATACAAGAAATAGTCTCTGAGTTGTAGCCAACCCTTCCAAATGCCCAAAGATATTATCAAACGTCTATGTTGGGAGAAATCTGGACAATGAGGTGCTTACCCAAACCCATCTTAATCATGATATGCATAATTCACCACTACGAAAGCAGTGTCACTTATGAGCTGGTAAGAAACTGGAGAGGAAACATCAGTACAAGGGAATCTACTCAAAAAATTAAATATGGTTCAAATACTATATGCAAAGGTAATTTTTAAGACATAGATCTTCATTTCTTGACATATGGAAATTTGTTACAAATAGTATGTGTCATTTGATTGCATTTTTATAAAGCTTTGTACATTCATTTTCTCTTAAGTTAAAAGAATATAACTATTTTCCACTTTTTTCTGTAGATACAGGCAGTGAATTTTTTTTGATTTTTTTTGTTTATTTATTTTTGAGACAGAGAGAGACAGAGCTTGAACAGGGGAGGGTCAGAGAGAGAGGGAGACACAGAATCTGAAACAGGCTCCGGGCTCTGAGCCTTCAGCACAGAGCCTGATGGGGGGCTCGAACTCACAAACTATGAGATCATGACCTGAGCCAAAGTCAGACACTTAACCGACTGAGCCACCCAGGCGCCCTGATACAGGCAGTGAAATTAGAGAGATTTCCACTTTCCCCTTTATAATTTTGTGTTGCCTGAGCATTTTACATGTATTACTTTTATAAACAACAAAGAAACATTTGGGGGAGGAAATCAATTCATGAGTGAAAAATGAAAGTTTCACTTTAACTTGATCTAATTTTCAATCCATTCCCTTCAGTCTCCTATTCAGTTGTCCATTGTTGATTTGTAAAATCCAACTCTGGAAAATAACATCATTAATCTGGTTGTTAATGAGAATTTCCCATGTATCTATCTATTACAGTTTAGGACTTTTAAAGACATTGAATATTGTTCTCTGAAAGTAAATTTATAAACTAGACAGAATTTAATCCCTTTGTTAGTTTAAGCTGGTCTTATATGAGGCAAGGGACTGATCTCTCAAGATTTTTATAGAAGGATTTTTTGATTGCTTTCTAATAAGGCTTAGGACTACAAAAGACTATATTCTATCACAATTCAAAAAGCAACTAAGTTTCTCAGACATGACCTGCAAATGCCTAGGCCTTGTTATTCCTTTTCCCAGTAACACATATTTTGCTCTATGAGAATCTTTGTAATCTTCATAGCCCTTTATCCTAATGTAGGGAAAAGTCTTTACCCACAGAAATATGTGCCATCATCATCTTTAAGCTAAATGCAGAGAAGTGGAAATCTTATTTCTATCTACAAATACTAAACCATAAACCCCTTACATCCAAGGACTTTTTGATAACCTCGCAGTGTATGGTAGAGACCCAATAATCTTTTGATTGGGTGGATGGACTTAAACCCCAAAGAACTTGAGAAATTCCTCCCTTAAGGCATTAGGCTGCTAATTATATCATCTACGGGGAAGAGAAGAGCAGGGCAGAATAACTGTCCTTCCTGTGGTGACATGATAACATTCCCCAGAAATCATTCCAGTGACTACCTGTCCACGTCTTTCAGATACCATGAGAATATCCTAGGGAATAATATGCCTTTTCAGGGGGAAAAAATTGATTTCCAAATGAGAGAAATCTCATTTTGGGGCTGGGCACAAGCAACATTGACTTCCCCTCTCCCTAATCCTCCCCTCCACCCTCACTACACACAGCTCCTCTGAATGGAACCATAACTAGCATAACAAGTCAAAGTTTCCAACTTAATAATACCAAACAAGAGGGAGTTAAAGACATGCTTTCAGTATTTATTCCAGGGAAGAACTGATCACAGAAAACCTTAGAAATCTTGTTCGTTTTGAAGCTCTAATCCAGACAAACTTGGACATGGAAAAAGGTTTCTGAACTAGTACAAATAATAATAAGTTAAATGTACTCATAAAAGCACTCTTTTCTTACTTATTTCCTTCCAGGGCAGAACTTGTTGTGAATTTCTTTAATTAATTAAGATTTCAAGGAAACTAAGGGAAGACAGCAAAGCTCTGGACAGCATGGCCAAGATGGTCACTAGACACTTTGCAGACTGGCCATCTACCAGAAACCCAATTTAACATTTGGAAGTATTTCTCTAGAATATTTCACTCCCCATTGTACCAATGGAGATTTACAAACTATTAAGAAATGTTAGGCTTACTAATGAAACTTTGTTAACATCTAGTGCCAATGAACTCAGTGGACGGAGTCTGTGTATGCGGGATACTATAGTTTGAAATTACAGGTTATACCAAATCAACCAAAAATCTAAGTTACAGATTTCTTTGTTGGTGCGAACGCCTGTGGTTTACTCAAACTGAGCATGTCAAAAAACAAGGATGAATCATTTTCATAAATCTGACAAATTTCTTAGTTTGGGCAGCATAAAAATCTACCATTAGGAAGACCCAAACAAATACAGAGTATGGAAAGGTGTCCCTAAAGTCAGTTCAGTAAGAATGACAAAAGGCTTTTTATTCTGGGATTTGTCTCTGGAAAGATCGTACATGTGTGCAGGAACTCAGATTCCATCTGTTGCTTTAGAGCCAACAGGCTTTATTGTATTGACTCTGTGCTCTTATCTGATGGCAATAAATTCCCACCAGAGTGAAACACCAGCTTAGCCAGTGACCCCTGCTGTTCAAATCAGACAATGGAGCAGGTCTTTCTTCCCAGAGAAACACTGTGGCTTCTGGACCGCCCTCTATGAATGGCCTTGGGATTTTGCTGTTTCCATTCAGGATTTCCTAACGTGAGCAATTAGGAGATGCTTCATTTCAAGAGTCTCATCAGCAGTTGCAACACATCAGTGAGCAATAAACTGCTGGGACCCCAGAAAGAGACAGGAAAATTGGAAAGTAAGGGACAGGGAAGAAGAAAGGCAAAGTATCCAACAGAGCTCTTTACATATACGGGGTGCTCAATAAATATGTAAGAGTGCCAAAGGAACTAAGCGTACACAGTTGACACGAATTTTAAAGTTCTGAGCCCCAAGACCAAGGAATTACTATTGGTCCAGCAAATTTGAGACCTTATGCTGTAAACGAAAGGCGGCTGGGGAGGACGTGTACACTAAACAAATGGAATTTCCTTCCCAGAGATCTGTGTCATTGAACAGCATCAGGTGTCTTCTTTGGTTGGGTTTTGTGTTTTTGTTTTGTTTCTGAAGCAGAAGCAGTCCAGGGATGCAAGCAGGACAAGCCAGGCCCTAGCCCCATCCTTTCTCCCCAAATATCTACAGCCATTTTCTCATCGAGGTTAACAATAAAAGAAACAGAACTTGGTCTTTCCCAAGGCACCAACCACCGGCAGCCTCTATGATGTGCCTGAGAAAAATATACTGTATCTTTCTCAGTCCGTCCCAAACCAGTGTATGACCAAAATACACTCATGTGGCTGGAGAAGAACAAGAAAACGACCTGTTGCAGTAGATTATCATTGGAAGTGAAATCGGTTTTTGGTTAGTTGGTTGGGTTTGGTTTTGTTTTTATCATTTCGGAGCGACTGTTTTTAATCATTCTATCGAACTCCACAAGTATCCCACCCCACTGGCTTTACAAAGGCCTTTCTCAAAGAGCAAGCGTGCGGCACTCGGTTCAAAGAGGCCCCTGGATCTTGGGGGGGTTCACGCTGGCTTTGCACCAACCAACCAGAGAGCTGACAGTGACACGCGCGATTATAGCTCGCTCTCTCTCCGCCAGGTGGCCCGCGGAGAGGGACCAGGGCCCGCCCCAGCCTCACCCCCCGGGGAACCTTCGCTCTGAGCCTTCCGCCCGGGCTTCGGCACAGCGCCCACCTAAGCCGCGGTCCCCGCCGCCCCTCCTGCGCCCTCCCTCGGCCAGTTTGCCCCTCCTGGCGAAAAGGGGGCGCCGAGTCAGAGCCTCCCTAGACCCTTCGTTTGTTTTTTCAGCTCCAATCTGGGACCCGCCGGCCCCTTGAAACCTGAAAGGAGAGAGGCGCAAGAATTTGGGTTAGCAGGCGGGAAACTATTGGTCTTCCGACTGGACTCTTGTTTTCTTCAAATGAGAGGTAGGGGCCCTCCCGTCGCAGTCCTGGACCTCGGTATCGGAAATCCCGTCTGAACCCTTGGGGTGCGCGACGGGAAGGCGGTTGGCACCTGCCCCGCCTGCGCGTGCGGCGACAGTCTTCCCGTCCGGCCTCAGGCGGCGCCCTCACTGCTGAGCGTGAGCCGAGGGAAGGCCAAAGGCGAAAAGAAAGCTAACTTCTCCCCTGACACCACCCCCCCCCCCGCAAAAAAAAAAAAAAAAAGCCAGCCTCAGGGCCAACTTTTAAAAACGCAAAAGACCTCAGAGCCTCAACAGCATGCAGAAACCGAAAGGCAACCCTTGAGGGACCCTCCGTTTTGGGAAATGGCGCCCCCAGATGGCTGCCGCGAATCCCACGGAAAGAAGCCCAGGCTAGCGCGCTTTTGGGTCTCGCTAGGAGCCAGGAAGGCCCGGGTCCCTAGCCCCGGGACGAGCGGTGACGTCACCCCCCCACACCTCCCGGCAGGCCTGCGCGCGATGACAGCCAAGAGACGACGCTGCTGGAAACATCCAACTGGTCTGGACGCGTCCCCAAAGGCCGCCGAGGCCGGAACTGCACCCAGCTACGGCACGCGTAACACCAGCAGCTGTACTTCGCTGTGTGACCCGGTTCCAGTGGCTTAACCCCTCCGTGCCTCAGTGTCCTCGTGACTGCTCACTTGCAGAGTGATAACACCCACACCCACCTGCCGGGTGGCAGTGAGGATTTCTGGAGACGGAGGGAGGGTGGGGGCCTCGGTGCGTTAGTGCAGCCTCCCAGCGAGCCGCAGGTCGTCCTTGCCGGCGCTTCCCGAGCCCGTTCCCGGCCTGCCCCTCGCAGCTGCGTCATCCTGGCTCAGGCGTTGCCCTCGAGGCTTAAAGCCTCCCCGGAGGCCGAGCGTTTTAGTAAGGGGCGTCGAAACGCAGGCTTCCAATCGAAAGGAAGGCCGGTCAGTGGCACCGTCATCTCGCGGCTCAGAAGCTTGTTGCCAATTCAAGACTGCCCTTCTGTAGCCCGTTTTGAGAATTAAGAAACCGGCATATTGCACACGTGCTTCTTCCCGCTCTCGCTCACCCTCCCACTCAGTCTGAGTCCGTGCTCGCGAGTGGGGGTGGGAGGCGCCGTTTCCCCGGCTCTCCACCGATACCCCGCCGATGCAGGGGCCACCGGCCCCAGACTTGGAGACCCCCAGCCACAGGACAGAACCTCTGGGCACGACTGTGAGGGGCCTGCCTGCCCAGAAACTTGTAGCTAGCACAGCCCAGTTGTTCGGGCAAGACCGGCAGGAAGGTTGTGCCTGGAGATCCTTGAGTGCCTTGGACGACAGGCAACACTCAGGCAGGGAAGCAGGGCCAAATCCAGAAAACGGATGGTCTTCTCCAGGCCTGCAGCGTTTGGATGGGATGTCGTTCATTGTGGGGGCAGGCGCGGGGTAGGGGGAAGATGGCCAATCCCATCACGAGAGACCCATGGGCATCCCCCTTTCAGAGGAGGGAGCGCCCACCACCGCTTACCCTGGGTTTGGGTGACTACAGTTTCCGTTCCTAAAAGGGGCTACTACTAAATGGACGGGGCAGACGGTCGGCGGTGGGGGTGGGGGTGGGAGCTTCCGGGGGATGGGCGGTAAGTGCTGGCTCTAGGTTTGTAAAAGCAAAAGCCTTTGTTGGCTTTTGATAGACGGCAAGGCTCTGAGGAGGCCCGAGCGCAGAAGAGTCCAGGGAGCGAAGGCGACGCCGCGCGGCAGCACCACGTGCGCGCATCTCTCCGCGGTGACACAGCGACCCCGGCTGGGGAGGCTCGCCGGGACTGTCACCAGGCATGGGCGTCCGTGCGGTTTTCACACAGACGGAGGGCCTTGCTCGCGTCCTGACCTCTGTGGGAGGTTATTTTCCTTTTCCTCCTCAATCCTCTGGTCTCGTGGGTGCGCCTGTCACGCGGGCACGCGCTTGACCAGGCGTGAAAAAATTGAAGGGAGAGGGAGTGGGGCGCGACGTGAGGTGGGGAAGAAAGACGCAGCCTGAGCTGGATGAGATCGAAGCAGGGTGGCGCGGGTGCGATAGGGGATCCGCGGGCCTCCGAACCTGAAAGGCCAAAGCTTGGCGCCGCGCGTGGCGGCCTTGGAGACTCCAGTGCGGCTCCCGGCGCCCCCTGGCGGCGAGCGGGGCCGCGCGGGCTCCGGAAACAATGCCTCAGGCCGCGCGGGTCGGCGGGGCTCCTCGGCTCCCGGCCGCTCCCGAGTGTGCGGCCGTGTCCCGTTTTACACGAGCCAGACCGGCCTGGGCTCCTTTGTCCCGCGCTAGGGGTCTGAGTGGCCGAGACGACTCCAGGGGAGGGCTTTGGGGCTGGGGGGCGGTGGAGGCGGGAGAGCCCCTTCCCGCCCCCGGACCGAAGTCCTAGCATCTCTCAAGTGCAGGCTCTGATTAATTGCTCGATTGGATGTGTGTGCATTTAATGTGGGGTTTATTTTCAAAATTGTTTGTGTTGGGGAATGCGAGTTTTAGGCTTCTTGGTGCTTTAGTTAGAAACGAAAAAGGCCCAGGGCTGGTTACGATGAAGAGCGGCCTTCTGCTGCTGCCCCCCCCCCCACACCCACTCCCCCACCCCCGGCCCTTGCCCAACTGAGCACCCGGATCAAAGATGGAAGCTGGACTTTGGGGGGCATAGATTCTTGGAGTCCAGATAATGCTCTCCGTCCAGGCGGAGATTTTCCTGGTGTGTTTACGGCCAGGAAGGGATAGACGAAGACGCTGAGTGGGCTTTCGCCACCCCTCCCCTAAGCACTGGGACCCCAAAGCAGGCCAGATGACTTGGACCTGGGAGGCTGCCGGATCTATTGCATCTTTCCGGAAGGAGGGAAATAGGAAAGCTTCGGACGGAGCCTGTGGATAGCTCCTAGAGGCCGGGAAGTAATAACAATGAGCTACCTTACATATGAAAGAACCTTGGCGGGGTCGCTCTCAGCAGATTATCTGTTTGGATCAGCACCTCCAACCAGCTAGGGAGGCTGAGGGGGCGGAGACGACCTACCCCTAGGGGAGACTTGGGTGATTCCGGGAAAGGAGCCCCCCCCCCCACGCACACACACACACTCACTTTCCCCCTCCTGGCACCCAAGTTCCGGTTTCCAGCTGTAAACTTACTGTTTGCAGTCCTCAAGGGTAGTAGAGCCCTAGCTCCACGAGAGCAAAGGCCAACCTGTTTCACCTCTGCACACTCAGTGCCCGCTGGCGTGTGCAGGATGAATGAACCAACGCTGCCAAGGCCACGACTAGCGCTCGTGGATCTCCAGGCAGGGCTCCTTCCTCTGTTCCCCAGTCCTTCCCAGATTGTCCACCTGGCACATTCTCTGCCAGTCCTATGGGCCTGGCACTAGCCTTTAGGAACGGGGCCTAAACTCCGTTCCGCGCTCCTGAGCGCCGCGCCGCGAGAGCCGGTGTGTGTTAAGGCCCGCGCTACCTTCGAGCGTTGAGTCATCCCTTTCATTTAAGGAGCGGGGGGAGGGCAGGTCTTTTATCCAAAACCGGGAAATGGTGGGCAGTCTTGTGTGGGCCTGACGAGATTCTGCAAAGGCATTTCCCCAACGGCAAAATCTAGACGTATTCCAACAACACAACCACCCCAACGTTTTAGTCCCTTTTCCATGTAAAAGTTTTGCTCACTCGACTTTATTCGTAATTCTGATTTTTAAAAGGGCAGGGGGCAGCACACGGTATAGTTATGGGCCACGCTGCGAACTGTGGCTGCAGACTGGAGAGGAAACCAAGCTCGCCTAGGCGGCCTGGGGCCGACAGGTCCCGGGCGCGAGCCGAAGAAAGCACAAAGAGCCTGAGCTCTCGGCTCAGAGGGATGCAGTTCTGCCGCACAGCTCCGGGGTCCCAGCAGAAATTTCAGGCTGGGGTCAAACAACCCCCGACCGGGGCCTCGCAGGGGGCGGAGCGCGTTTCCCCCGGGACCCGGTGGCGAGGCCGCCCATCGCGTCCCCAGCGTTCCCCCATCTCCCGCAAACCGTGCTCCGCACTCTCGGGGCGGGGGGGGGGGGGCGGAGGGGGGGCGCAGCTGCCAGGCTTGTCTATTTGTTTGTTGTTTAAAGCAACCCTTGAGCACGCGATCAGCAGCATCTAAACTGGGCGGGGAGCCGGGGAGGGGGGCAGAATTTCCTTCCAGGGAGCGCGTGAGGGGCATTCTCAACGGAAAACAAGACCTAGAGAGTAGTGACCAACCCTCCTCGGATTACTCTGCACTGGCTCCTCCCTTTCTTCCCCCCTCCCCACCTCCAGATTTGCATAAAAAAGGCCAAGAAAACTCTGGCTGGGCCCCAGCAGTGGCTCACTCTGCTCCCCCGGGTCGGAGCCCCCCGGAGCTGAGCTCGGGCTTGCAGCGCGAAGCTGAGTGGAGAGCTTCTCGCCCGCACAGTCCTCCCGGCGCCCGGCGTCTCGGCCGCCCGCTTTCCAGGCCCCCCGAACCGCCCAGAGCAGAGCGAGCGAGCCGGGACGAACTCCGCCCCGGCTGCCTCCCGCTTCCCCGGCTCCGCTCTCCGCCCCCCGGGGGTCGCGCGCCCACGATGCCGCAGGGCCCTGGCTCGCTGCTGCTGCTCGTCCTCGCCTCGCACTGCTGCTTGGGCTCCGCGCGCGGGCTCTTCTTCGGCCAGCCCGACTTCTCCTACAAGCGCAGCAACTGCAAGCCCATCCCGGCCAACCTGCAGCTGTGCCACGGCATAGAGTACCAGAACATGCGGCTGCCCAACCTGCTGGGCCACGAGACCATGAAGGAGGTGCTGGAGCAGGCGGGCGCCTGGATCCCGCTGGTCATGAAGCAGTGCCACCCAGACACCAAGAAGTTCCTGTGCTCGCTCTTCGCCCCGGTCTGCCTCGATGACCTGGACGAAACCATCCAACCGTGCCACTCTCTCTGCGTGCAGGTGAAGGACCGCTGCGCTCCAGTCATGTCCGCCTTCGGCTTCCCCTGGCCAGACATGCTCGAGTGCGACCGTTTCCCCCAGGACAACGACCTCTGCATCCCCCTCGCGAGCAGCGACCACCTCCTGCCGGCCACCGAGGAAGGTAAGCCTTTCCCCCATATTCCCCGCTTCTTGCCCCCACCCAGCTCCACTAAGGCTTTCCGTGGGGATCTCGAGGCCCACAACCCACATCCCGATGTGTCCCCGCGAGGGGTACCAGTCCCAGGTGAGGCAAACGTTCTTCTTGCTGTAGTTTGTCCTCGTGACAAATTTGAGACACCACACACACACACACACCCAAGTCTCTCATTCCCTTCTGAGTTACACCAGTTGCTCTTAGAGACAGTTTAAAAAAAAAAAAAAAAGCAAAAGAAAAGAAAGAAAGAAAAAAGAAAAAGCGAAGGACTGAAAGGCATTTTTCCCCCTTAGAGATGCACAGTTAATTTTAAAGGAGGTCGCACTTTTGAGATCATTAGAAGTGGTGCTGTGCTGAGGAGTTAGTAGTGAGCACCCTGGCCAGAGGCTCCTTGCTCAGCCTCCTGCAACACGTTCTCACCACCGGGCAGGATTCTAGGCAGGGAAGCATTCTCGTGCAGGCACGATAGCCAAAACGCATAGTCATTTAAGGTATTTTTTGTTCTCTGTCGACTTAGGTTTTGGAAATAAAAGCCGGACTGGCTCGCGGAGCATGTTGAAATTGAGCGCTGGTTGTACTTACTGCTCAGTGATCTAAGGAAGAGGGCATAAAGGGCATCTCCAGGCATTTTTCTATCACTAATCATCTTATATCTTAGGAGTGGTTTTAATTAACTGGAGAAAATCATGCAAAAGAGAGTTTCCCAGGTTTCTAGAAAACAGAGGGGGAAGTTCCTGTGCAAAAACCATCAAAGCAGTGAAAACCTCATGGGTTCTTGATACTCTTCCTGAGAGAAAAACATACACAATGTGTCTGAGCTGATTCAGGTCCCCTGGGGATGGAAAGGGAGCTCCTTCATCCCTTGCAGGGCTCCAGCAGGCTCTACTTTTCAATCTCTAATTGTTTTCCTATAGCCATCACTGGTTAAAGAAAATGCACAGTTGTTCAGCAATCTTTTCTGGCAGGCACCTCCAGTTTGCAATCATCTTATTGGTTAGATTTCTAATTTATTGCAAATGTTTGGCATATTTCAAACATTTGTCCAACATATACCACAGACCAACCAATACAGGTTAGTAACATTTTATATACATTCCTAGAGCTCCTAATTGGAAATGTTTCATTTTGTTTGAGTGAGGGGAATTAAGGACAGTTTTATGTGTGTGACTTTTGTTTTTATTTCTTTCCACCACCAGCACCAACATTATAAAGTACATTTCTCCAAATCGCCTTCCCCCCTTCAGAATAAAAGTTTATGGTCTTCAAAACATGCTCTGCAATTTTTCTAATTTGATACATATCTCTGATATCTTGAGTCACATAAAGTTTTTTTCTGTGAAAATTCAATTTCATATGAATGCAAATCAAACTTCTCCTAAATTTTGAACACAGCACTAGCACAATTACAAATGCAAGAAAGGGAACAGTATGTTTTCTCTCCCCCCCACCCCCACCCCCACCCCCACCAGCAGGCTCTCTGATCATCGTGCTAGTGCATATTCCTACATTTGGTCAGACCCCCAGAGACAGTTAGCTTCAATTATGATTCACTTCAGGAAAAGCTTTAGGTTTTTTGCTTGGTTGGTTGTGTTTTGGTTTGGGGTTTTTAAGGGGGTGGGGGGTTGTTTGTTTCTGACAGTTTGAAATGGAGAAAGAGGGGCAAGAAGAACCCGCACAGGAAGGAAGATAACCATGAAATAAAAGCAGCTTAATTCAACCACAGACTTGACAAAAAGCACAAGGGTGATACAGAAGCGGTTAGAGCAGGCTATTGTAATTACCGAGGCGTGTTTCAAGGTGGGAAGAACCGGTATGTAACCCCTGCAACACTAGCCACCTCTCCCTGTCCAGACTTGAAAGTATCCTGAAGTGGCCTTCCTGAGACGCAACTCTGCTGAAGAGCCCAGCAGAGGCTGAGCCACACTGGTGTCCTGCAGCCGAAAAAGACAATCTTTTGGCTATGTTTTGTGGTAACCAATTTTCCAAAACCCCTCCAGGTTTCTTCTGGTGCTTTGTCCTCAGAGAAGCTTTGGGAACAACTTTGAATTTCAGAGACAGAATCTGTCTCAGGAGTGAGGAGGAAGAGCTAAAAAGCCAAAACCCATCCCAGTTAACTGTCCACTGTGCCCGCAACACCCTTTTTGCAGGGAGGGGGGTTGACCTGTCATTTCTCAAACACAACTATAGGCGTTCTTGTTTTGCCCATGAGAAAGCAGGAGTCACAGAAGACTTTCCTGGGTATGAGTGATCCTTTTTCAAAGAGGCAGAAGCTGGGGTCTTACAGAACAATTGCTACTGTGGCCTGGATAAGCCCCTTTGAGTTGTTTACAAACGCCACCTGCTGTTCCCTTTTAAGCAAACTTACTAACTTTTCACATTTCTAGCTCCAAAGGTATGTGAAGCCTGCAAAAATAAAAATGAGGATGACAACGACATAATGGAAACTCTTTGTAAAAATGATTTTGGTAAGTAATATACCAACAACAAAGATTTCGCATACAAAAGCTTTATTTGCCAGTACAACTTACAGGTACAAATCATTAAGATGTTATTGGATAAGACTTGGGTAAAATACTATCATAGCTGATCTTTCCCAAAGTCATCTAACTTGCTCTATCCCGGTTTTCTCCCTCTGTAACTATCTTGCCTGAGTTGTATCTTTTTAGGTGAGACTCATTGTTCTGTCTCAGTCAAATACTGAGAATTATTCAAATTAGGACTTTTGAATGGCACATTTTTCATTTCACTTTGGCTTTTTCTTGCCAAGAAGCATGATCTTGGGCCATGTTCTTTCACTCACTAGGTATGTGTGCCAGGAATTAAAGCATGTAAATATTAGCCCCAGCAAAAACAGACTGAAGGCATTAAGTTAGCTAGATATAAAAGTTTGTTCCAGCATCAAATAGAAATATTTTTACCTTATTCATAGCCCATAATTCTTTGCTCCTCTGCATTCTATCACTAGTGACTATGTCCATGGTATAGGCTAATAATTTGGGGGGAGGAGTTCCTTAAATTTAAAAAGAAGAAAAAACAAAGATTAGGAATTTACTTTGGCAAAATATATGAAAGGTGCCATGATGACATAGTGCTTGGAGATAATAATGTGTGTGATATGTTACCCAGATTCACAGAGGGTGGGTCACCACCCTTAGGAGAGTATTGTATGAGAAAAGAGGGATGAACACTGTCCACACAGAGCTTCATCACCACCTATCCACTGTCCTCAGGGCTCTGAGGTAAGGGCCAAGCCCAGCTAGACCCAGAAATCAGTGCTAACTTTGGAGTCAGAAATGGCCATGAACGTCACCCAGACATTCCCTGGGACATTCATGTTTTCATCCTATTCCAAGAGGAGACACCTTTTGATGTGTTTGAGAGGCTGGTATCCCTGAAAAGTATTTGTTCAGGCAGAAGGCGCCGAACTCACCGGCGAGCAGATATAATCCCTGCTCTATCAAACAGTAATGGATTCTAACTGATCTGTATTAACATTTCTATATACTCAACAAAGTCCTTGAAACTGAGAGAAATTACTTCACCACCCACTTTTGGGAGCTACCTTCCCACTCTCTCCTTACAACTTGCCATCCCAGCAATCTCAGACCTGTCCAGGTCCCTGAAACTCTGGAAACAGTCCAGTCCCTGTTCCTTACCATTCCAGTCTCTTCCAGAAGTGTCCTGGGTTTAACCTTAGCTGATCCCAGATCAGCCACAGCTTTAGGAAAAACTTCACACTGCCAAGGAAGAAAAAAAGAAAGGAGGCGACCCTGAGTCCCAACCAGTCTGTCCCCTCAGCAAGAACCACAAAAGCGATGATAGGGTTTCGTATGTCTATATTTAAATATATACAACTCTAAGTAGTAGAGGGCAGGCAGGCATGCGGGTAGCAGTGGTCTCAGATCTCTAGAGCCTTACTAAACACATTGCTGAGCTTCCATGATAAAAAGATTTGATTAAAGGCAAAAAAGAAACATAATTTTAACAAAATTTACATTAAAATGTTTATAAAATGTCATTTTCTTCTGGCAACTTATGTCCTTTGCATTAGATTTAATACAGATCTCTCTCCTGACTTTCCATGAAAAAGCTAGTTATATCACGGGGCTCTAAAATGATTGAAAGGTAGGCATGTGCACATACACACACACACATATTAATGCTTGCTTTATGGCTTCCCTCACAGAAGACCCCCTTCCTAAGGATGCTGTATCAAGACCTAGCCCCTCCCCCAGAAAAAGTGTGTGTGAGAGTGTGTGTTGGGGGGTGGGGGGGGAAGGTATGTCCTAGTTTTCTCTCTCCTTAGAGGAGAAAACCTTTCAAAACAACATGGATATCCCTGCATGTAAGGTATCACACACACATATTACCTCACAGCTTTGTTTTCTATTTTCCCACATTAATTTGGTCTCTAAAGAGATAATGAACCGTGAATTATAGGAAGTGTTATAAGCAGTATTCCATATTGCCTCTGTACTTTGGAAAGTGATGGAAGGGTAGAAGGAACAAGGGTAGAAATCTGATTTATTTAACTTAAATCATCCACAAAAGCATTGCACTCTTTCCCCACTGCACTCCTGAAGTACAGGGAAAATACAGAATGCCTCCTAGCCCAGAACTGCCTGCCCATGCATACAACCTATTGTTGGATCAGACAATATCATTACCTCTGCCTCCTACCACTTCCTGCATCCCCATTCGCATCTTCCAGGGCAGAAAAAGTTATTTTGGGGCTTTGATTCCCTATATTTGGTCCCAGCTGAAAATTCAGGGAGGAAATGCCTGGTCCCATGGTAAGCTTCTGCGATGTTGATTATTTTATAGCTAGAAAAAGATGAGTAATAAATCTTCCTCCTGGTTAAAAGTAATGGTTTTCTGATATTTAGAGATCAAGAATGTTTACTTTGACCAGGTGCTCTATCACACATGCTCTATCTGTGCTATAGACAAACTTCCAGGCAACATATAATCACTTCTCCCACCATGCATCTTTCCCACCCCCAACCCCTTATGCAGAGGCCACAGGAACGTGTGATCTTTTCATGTGACTTGTTCCATGACGTAAGTCTTATAAACCCTGAGAACTCAGTACTATGGTTCAGATGTACATCAGACAAAATAATGATTGGCCAAATCACAGCATCTTTGATTTATCTGGTTAAGTTTCAGTCATTTCCTGGTGGGCTGGAAAAGCCATGGTTACTCAAATTCCCTTTCTGAAACAGAGAGAGAGGGAGGGAGAGAGAGATCCCCAAAGTAGTTATAGACACACACACACACACACACACACACACACACCTCTTCCTCTGTTACTAATAATATACTGAACTCCATCAAAATCAGGAAGTGTCACTGGCACATCATCTATATGGAACACTTAATCAGTGTCATTAACAGTCTTAGGACACATTATAGTTGGGGATGTTAATGCTGTAACCTGGACCAGAAATTTGATGCTGCCTTAAGAAATCACAGTGGTATTAAAGAAGGGGGTTTGGGGACCATGGTTCCGAGAACTGGACTCAGCCAGGACACAACCTAAGTGGGTCACCTTGTGTAAATCACTAACTTCTCTGGATTTCAGGTTCTTTGTGTGTCAATAAGAGATTTTAACTGGATGATCCTTTCCAACCTTAAAATTTTACCCTTTCCCTGCCTTCATGGAGTCTTGAAATTTAATTCCAGCATGTATGTTTGTAGGGTTTTCTTTCCCAAACCAGATTGTTCATGACTGTAAAACGTGTCTTTTATAGTAAACCATTTACTTTTGGTCTTAGCATTCTAGTGAGTCCACATATCCACTTTGGAAACGGTACATATATGATCTGCAAATGCCTCGGCCTTGGACAAGCAAAAGATAGCAGATGAGAGTGAGATCTTCAGAAAAGCACTTTTACAGCTAAACATGTTGTGGTCTTAGAGTCTTGGATATTTTTTCTCTTAGTTGCTTTACCAAATCAAATGCAGCTGTAAGATCAATTCTCCTTCCCTGTAGTCTGTTCTTTAGAAAACAATGATTGTGTGATATAA
The DNA here is from genome assembly GCF_007474595.2 of Lynx canadensis. NCBI lineage: Eukaryota > Metazoa > Chordata > Mammalia > Carnivora > Felidae > Lynx > Lynx canadensis. The sequence goes on from NC_044306.2 coordinate 73,914,179, forward strand.
TTTCCTTACAGGTTTGTCCAAAAACCTCTCCAACGTAATAAATTGAGTTTAAAGTTTATGGCCACAGAAGGATCACGTTTCACCTAAGACTCAGGCATTTCTTTTCATGCTGAAGTTTCCAATAGGGGAAGTCATTTGTTGAGGAAAGCACGAACCACATGCAACCTACATACAAACACAAGAACACAAGGGTGAGGAAGAGAAGTTAATTAATTGAGTCCCGCTAAGAGAATTTTGAAAGGATGGCTGATTTGAAATAGAGTGCCTGGCAAACCCTTTGAGGCTTTAGAAATGAAGCCACCTGCTGCCCCCAGCTCCCAGCCCCCCACACCTCAGCCCCTGACAGTCTCATTAGTTGCAGGAAGCTCTTCTTCCCTCCCCCAGGCCAAGTCAACAAATATGCAGTGGAACGGGGTGAGGAAAGCCCCCACTCTATACTTTATTCCCTTATTACAACCAGTGTGATTCTGTCTCCTCCCGTCTTCGTAGCACTGAAAATAAAAGTGAAGGAGATAACCTACATCAACAGAGATACCAAAATCATCCTGGAGACCAAGAGCAAGACCATTTACAAGCTGAATGGTGTGTCTGAAAGGGACCTGAAGAAGTCGGTGCTGTGGCTCAAAGACAGCTTGCAGTGCACCTGCGAGGAGATGAATGACATCAACGCGCCCTATCTGGTCATGGGACAGAAGCTGGGTGGGGAGCTGGTGATCACCTCAGTGAAGCGGTGGCAGAAGGGGCAGAGAGAGTTCAAGCGCATCTCCCGCAGCATCCGCAAGCTGCAGTGCTAGTTTGCCCCCAGGCCAGCTCCAGGGCTAGGCTGACCATCTCCGCTCTGGGTCCTCAGCTCTCATTCCCCAAGCACAGGCTCTTGCAGCTCCAGCCCCCGCCTGGAGCGGCTTCCCTCGCCTTTTGCACGTTTGCACCCCCAGCATCTCCTGAGTTATAAGGCCTTAGGAGGCCTCGGGAAGGGGTAGCTGTTTTCACATAAAGGAAAACCCCACCCAGATCATGTAGAAATGTTTAAACTAATAAAATCATGAATATTTTTATGAAGTTTTTAAATAGCTCGCTTTAGTGTTGAATAGCTACAACCGTGACTTGGGTCTGATATTTTTGGTTTTCTGTTTGGTTTGGGTCAGCTGTTTTTCACTTTCTGCTAAGGTTGCCATAACGTGCAAATAGCTTCATTTTTCAATGTGGCCCAAACTGTTGTGGGTCACAAACCTCGTTGAGATAAAGCTGGCTGTTATCTCAACATGTCTCGGCTCCAGCCTGAGACTCAGAGCCTAAGTCTTAAAATTCACTTGTCATTTCACAACCTCATTGGGAACTTACAGCAGTAGCATGTTATTACATTTCCAGGTAGAGTACTTCCATTTATAAAGAGCACATTAACCATCACAGCACGAGTTCTTCAAATAAAGGGCAAACAGACAGATTTCATAATTGACCTGAGTACTTTAAGCTTTGTTTAAAACATTTTTTACTTAATTTTGCAAATTCAACCATTGTAGCTTACCTGTAATATACATAGTAGTTGACCTTAAAAAGTTGTAAAAATATTGCTTTAACCAACACTGTAAATATTTCAGATAAACATTATATTCTTGTATATAAACTTTACATCCTGTTTTACCTACTGCTTGTTTTCTGTCTTTTCTTCTAAATGGAAGGAAATGGAAAGGGTGACATACAGAGTGGTCACTTCCCCTCTCCTGAGGCCCAGCCCTCCCACAGTTTAAAATGTCTTGTTTCTCAGGTGACTCAGGAAAGTGTCTCTCCCCTACACCACCTGGGCCTTGTGCCCCACATCTCACACAGATTTTTACCACTGCAGGCCCAGTGGGGAGGCAGAGATTTGCAGGCTTTACAAAGGACTTTCCTCTTTTTGTCCCTTCTCAGCAGTTCAGCTGTAGCTATATGGTAATCCTACTTTAAAACTAAGGTTCATGAGCTTGAAGTTGTGCTTTCCCTTTCCCGAGATTTTCATAATGAAAATAACCATTGCGGGATGCCTGGGTGGCTCAGTCTGTTGAGCATCCGACTTCGGCTCAGGTCATGACGTCGCAGTTCACAAGTTCGAGCCCCACGTCGGGCTCTGTGCCGACAGTTCAGAGCCTGAAGCCTGCTTCAGATTCTGTGTCTCCCTCTCTCTCTGCTCCTCCCCTGCTGGGTCTCCCTCCTTTCTCTCTCTCTCTCTCTCTCTCTCCCCCTTTCGTTCTCTTTCTCAAGAAATAAACATCAAAAAAAAGAAAAACATTTCAAAAAATGTTAGCTTCTCCACTTAAACTTTAACCCTTTAGATAAAGAGCCATGATTTGAGGAATATCCACTGAAAGGCAGGGGCTAGTGAGAGGACAGATAGACATCCATCCACAAAATGTCCATGCAAATGCTTCATTATTTTATTTGGAAACCTCCACAGAAATTCTATTAAATGAAGACACTATGGCTCAGAGGAGTTAGATGGCACAGCTCATAAGAGACAGAGCCAGGGCTGAAACTCAGGGCCTTCGGATGACAAATTATGTCTACTCCAGCTAGGACTGAAATATAGAAACATGGTGGCACTCATGTATTTAGCAAATAATTATTGGGAATCTGCCACGTGACTTGCCCTATTCTAAGTGCTGGGGTACATGCATTAATCTTGGTTCTTATGGAGCTTGTATAAGGGACGGACACAAAAGAAATAACCACAGTTATGATTATATATTTATAACTCACCAGTTATATGCAGTATAATTACAGTTAATATGTAAGAGTAACAGTATCCCCATCAAATCTGAATTTTTTACCGGCATTCATGTGAAGCCTTCACTGATAACATTTTACTGATTTACTTTAAAAGTGTCCTGAACATACATCCATGACCTCTCTACAGTACTTAAAGCTCTTTTGGCACCAAAAGTCAATACAGCCCACTACCTCGGCTACAGGATTCCTACAATCCCTTCCATTTCCTCCAAGTTGCCACGTGACTGCTTCTCATCTGATTCCACAAACTCGAGATACAACCCTCTCTTCCTACAAGGCACCTCTGGACTGGACCTGAAGGGAGATGCTCACGGATCAAGGCTAACACTCATTTTAAGCATTTGGAACAGAAGACCACGGACCCTGTAAAAAGCAAAAAAAGAGAAAGAGAAGATAAAAGACAAAAGAATGGAAACAGTAAACCAAGGAATTAGGGATTAGAAGGGGGAAATATGTACAATGCATCAAAAACTAATGGAAAGAAATAATTTGGAAAAAACTGATCTACCTGAATGCTCCCTCTCCAGTTAAGTCAAAAGCCCCTTCCTATATAACAGGAATCAAAAGCCTCAGCTCTGAAGAGCAAGTGAATGCCAGACATGGCTTCTTTCAGTCATATTTTGAGGCATCAGCAGCTCAGGCATCACTCCAATGTCTGCATTCTGCCATACGTGCCTCTCTATGGCCTTTCCAACGCCTGTTCCCATCTTCCATGAAGCTATGAGCCAATGAGACATGCTTAGGCAGAGCACGTAGGTTTTGGTTTGATTTTTCATTTTGTTTTGCATGATGGTTCAAATATATATGAAATACATGTTTATCATTATTATTCTTGAAATAATCATGATTGTATTCTTAATTTTCCAAGTATCAGATTTCTTTCGTTGGCATATGAAAACATGAATGTCCATCCACTATTGGAAAAAGAAAGCAAGTAATCAGAAGACACTGAATTTCTGTGCTTCCTAAGATGATCCATGATCTATCAGTAAACTGCTAAAATGTCACAAGTAGGAGATCAGCTGAAACAAAAAGTTAAAAAATAGGAAAACTATGTATCTACTATGCATGCAATTCCTCTTCCCTTTTCTAAATAACTTGAGAAATGAGTTGAGCAAATCTATAGAAGTATTTTGAGGAGCATTTCCTAAGTGCATGAAGGACAAAGTTTCTATCCACATGCACAAATTGATGTACTGAAATTCATAGGGTTAGAAAGAATCCATGCTATCTAAGAGCACCCTCCATTCCTCATTGCAAATTCTGTCATCAAATGATAATTTGACTGGATTTTTTACCTTCCAACTCTTATTTACCATCAGGTTTTCAATGTTCTTGATGAGGGAAGAGGGTCACCTTGAAAACCAAATCCAGGCATATGTATCCCTCATGCAGTTACTACAACTGGATTATGATTATGATTTTTGCCCATGAAACACAGTGCATAACAACAAACTAATTCATTAACTCATCAAAGATTCACTGAACACGAACTGTCACCATTAATGTATTCATTCAGCAATATAGTGAATGCTTTCCTGCATCCAGGCAGTGTTCCATGTGGTGAATACAGTGATTCAGCCCTCCTTCAGCTTATATTTTGAATTAGGAATTGGATTAGGCACCAGAGATAGAGATGGGTCCTACCCAAAGGGAGCTAACAATCCAATAAGGGGAAGAAGCATGTAAACAAATAACTCCAATACTCTGTGTTAAGAGGGAGATGTGCACATGCCCAGGGATGGCACAGAGGACAGAGTGGTTAACTCAGGTACAAAACAGAATGTTTGGTTCAGGTTGAGCTTAGGATCAGGGTAAAGATGCTTTCAAGGAAAGAACTTTCAGTGAGTTGCACCAGAATATCTTCTATTAGGAGAGAGCCTTAAAATTCAGTATTTATAATCAGTTTTACACACTGGCCAATCAACTACACTATTGTGCAATTATCATGCTGAAGGTACTGTTCTCGACACTACCAGTAACCTAGCATAAGGTCCATTGCTTTTATAATCCATAAAATGCCAAAATTCTCAAATTACAAAACAATGGATCAACATTTAGCCCAGAAACGAATAGCAATTCAACATAATAAAAATTTTTTGAAGCAGTCCATGATTGTCCAGAATGTGAGGCAGATAGGTGAGTGCTACAAAAAAAATTTCAATTACTAAAGGTAGCAGCCCATACACACAGTGCTAGAAGAACAAATCAAAGGACTTAAATGCCACAAGATGTCCCAGTACAGAGTAATAACAATCATTTATTTAACAATCCAGGCATTCTGCTATGCTATGAAATGAGCAAAGTACTAGAACTTAATAACTTGGTCCCCAGTAGAAGTACACCTAAAAACCTATTCATTCACTCCCGCCTGCATGTGCTCTCATGTGCACCTACACACAAATGTAGCTCTGTCAGAAAATCTTCTAAAACTGTATAATTTAATGGATATCGAAACAAACCACTTGGCCAACTAGAAACTACAGTACAAGTGGAAAACACCTTGGGGTAGCTTTTGAAATTCAGAGAGACCTAGGCAATATAATTATTTTCTGCAAACCTGAGACCATTCAACTCTAAAATAATAAAGAGCGACTACTCTATAAACTATGCCTAAGCTCAATACATTTTCATCTGTCCATCCTCAGTTTTGAGGTATAATTCTCAGACCTTGTTTCTGTATAAGGACATATCCACAGCAGGAAGGAGCACCAGTCTGCAGCCAGTCCTAGTCCTAACCCCTACATGCTCCTCTGTTCCACCAGCTCACCATGCTTTTCAGGTTCTTGGGCACAATGGGTTGCTCTAGTTGGTATGGGCGGTCAGAGCCTGAGTGGTAGCAGCTCAGGCAGATGGGAGGAAGAAATGGAGCCATAAATACCATCAGCCCCTCCTTTCTTCCAAAAGATTTTTCCACCTCCAAAGAAAGACTCAAACCCTCTCCTCACTGGGCTTCTCCAACAACACCAAGCTTCGAGTCTGCAGCAACCCTAGAGCGGAGAATTCATTCAATTATTCAACAATCTCACACTGAGCAACCTACTCTGTGCCAGGCGCTCTCTTAGGTGCTGAGGTTCCAATGATGACCAACACACAATGGGCACTCTGAAGAAGCTCACAGTCTAATGTGACACATACATGTGACAGACAATACTGAGACCCAAATTTCTCCAGACCTTCCTGGACACAGTCTTTCTGAGTCCCATTTGTTCTTCAGGGCACAAATAAGTTCACATTAAAATAACAGTAAAATCAAGGGATGCCTGGGTGGCTCAGTCAGTTAAGCTATCTGACTCTTGATTTCGACTCAGGTCATGACCTCACAGTTTGTGGGTTTGAGCCCCTTGTTGGGCTCCACACTGGCAGTGCAGATTCTGCTTGGGATACTCTCTCTCTCCCTCTCTCTCTGCCCCTCCCCTGCTTGTGCTCTCTGTCTCTCTCAAGATAAATAATTAAACTTTAAAAAACAATAATAGGGGCGCCTGGGTGGCGCAGTCGGTTAAGCGTCCGACTTCAGCCAGGTCACGATCTCGCGGTCCGTGAGTTCGAGCCCCGCATCAGGCTCTGGGCTGATGGCTCGGAGCCTGGAGCCTGTTTCAGATTCTGTGTCTCCCTCTCTCTCTGCCCCTCCCCCGTTCATGCTGTCTCTCTCTGTCCCAAAAATAAATAAACGTTGAAAAAAAAAAATTAAAAAACAATAATAGTAAAATAAAAATGTCCAAACCTAGAAACTTTCACTGGAGAATTCTACCAAACATTTAAAGACGAATTGACACAGGTTTGTTTGTTTTTTTTTTTTTTTTTCAACGTTTATTTATTTTTGGGACAGAGAGAGACAGAGCACGAACGGGGGAGGGGCAGAGAGAGAGGGAGACACAGAATCGGAAGCAGGCTCCAGGCTCTGAGCCATCAGCCCAGAGCCCGACGCGGGGCTCGAACTCACGGACCGCGAGATCGTGACCTGGCTGAAGTCGGACGCTTAACCGACTGCGCCACCCAGGCGCCCCTGACACAGGTTTTATACAACTTTTTCCAGAAAGTAGAAGAGGGGATGTGTCCCAATTCATTTTACGAAGCTAGTATTGCCCTGCGCCAAAACTAGACAAAAAACAGCAGGAAAAAAGAAAACTAGAGACCAATATTTCTCATGAACTTAGATAAAAAAATTCTCAACAAAATATTAGCAAATCAAATCCAACAATGTATTAAAAGAATGATACACTACAACCATGTTAGATTTCCTCAAGGTATACAAGGTTGGAAAGATACATGATGTTCCCACATTGGAAAACTCAATATCGTAAAGATGTCAAATCTCCTCAAATTGATCTATAGGTTTAATGTAATTCTTATTTCAAAATCTCAGCAAGCTTCTTTGTAAACACTGACAGCATTATTCTAAAATTTATATTGAATGGTAAAGGCTCTAGAACAGCCAGAAAAATTTTGAACAAGACTTAAGTAGGAGAAATCATTCTTCCCAATGTTAAGGCTTACTGTTATAGCTACACTAATCAAGACTGTGTGGTCCTGGTGGAGAAACAGACATATGATCAATGAAACAGAATAAAGAACCCAGAAATGAACCCATACAAATCTGCTCAATTAATTTTTGATAAAGTTGTAAATGTAATACAATGGAGTAGGAATAATGTTTTCAACAAATGGTGCTGGAAAAATTGCATATGCCATTGGCAAAAAAAATAATAATCTAACCTCACATTGTATACAAAAATTAACTCAAAATGGATCATGTACTTAAATGTAGAACATAAAACTATAAAAGTTTTAGGAAAAAACAGAAGACAAATTTATTTTTTGAAGACCTAGTACTTGGCAAAGAGCTTTTAGTACCAAAAGCATAATCCATAAAAGGAAAAATTGATAAATTAAATCTCTTTAAAATTTAAAACTTTTACTGTCCAAAAACTACTGTTAAAAGTACCTCAAGTCATGACATTGTACACTTTCCATGTCTTACAATTTGTCAATTCTGCTTCAATAAAACTAAGGGGGGAAAAGAACCTGTCAATAGAATGAAATGATAAATTAAAGATTAGAGAAAATACTCGCAAACCACATATTTAACCAAGGATTTGTATCCAGAATATATAAAGAACTATCAAAACTCAACAGTAAAAAATCACAATGCACTTAGAAAATGAGTGAAAAGACATGAACAGACATTTGGTGGAAGAGGATATACATATGGCTTTGATGATGTCTGCATGGGCATGGGAGGAGGGGGGTAGTAGTCATGCCCCGGATATTGGTCCCAGGTCCTAGGCAGCAAGGGAGACTTCTTGTAGTATTTAATTCTTTGATGGGCAAAATATTGTGTTTAGAGTGCCAATAAAGCAGGGGTTCCAAAACAAGACAAAATGAGAAAAGCATTTGATTTTTGATATTTAAATTTTTTTTAAGCATCAAAACAGTTAACATAGCAAGTATACTTACTGACACTTTTTAAAATAAGAAGGAGAGGCACCTGGGTGGCTCAGTCGGTTAAGTATCTGACTCTTGGTTTTGACTCAGGTCATGATCTCACTGTTTTGTGGGTTCAAGCCCCATGTCAGTCTGGGAACACAGAGCCTGCTTGGGATTCTCTCTCTCTCCCTCTCTGTGCTCCCCTCCCCCCGACTCACACTGTGTCAGTCTCTCTCAAAATAAATAAGTAAACTTAAAAAAAATAAGAAGGGGGGCGCCTGGGTGGCGCAGTCGGTTAAGCGTCCGACTTCAGCCAGGTCACGATCTCGCGGTCCGTGAGTTCGAGCCCCGCGTCGGGCTCTGGGCTGATGGCTCAGAGCCTGGAGCCTGTTTCCGATTCTGTGTCTCCCTCTCTCTCTGCCCCTCCCCAATTCATGCTCTGTCTCTCTCTGTCCCAAAAATAAATAAAAAAAAAAAAACGTTGAAAAAAAAAATTAAAAAAAAAAAAATAAGAAGGAAAATTAGGAGGTGGTATGAAGAGGTCATAATACCCTTTTTTAGTTTTTCATACTTTTAACAGTCTTAACACTCACTAGCTACTGAAAATGAAAGGGGAGAGGTTCTGAGTGTAGCATTTCCTGGCCTAACTCCATTAAACTCGTGTCCAATAGAGGACTAGAGTAAGAACACTGGCCTGTGATGCAAGCCCAGAAAAGGAAAAATAAACTGAAAACCACCCCCAAACCAATAAAGTTACCTCCTGCCCAACAGAGCCAGACCACCTCCATAAATCCTGAGCAACTTATGATGGTATGAGAGAGTTACCTCGGCAAAGGAGAAAGTGAGAGAAATGTGCAGAGAGGGGACAAAGAGGAGAAATTGACAATCCAACAATACTAGTGACTCGAAAGCCTCACTTTCAATTAGTAGATTGGACAAATACTCAGAAGTTCAAGAAGGAAACAGAAGATTTGGACAACACTAAAGCCAACTATACCTAACAGACATCTATAGAACAATCCACCAAACAACAGTAGAATACACATTTTCTCCAGTTGTTACATACATGAGCCAAGATGGCCCCTGTATGTTGGCCCTTATGTTGTTTATTCTTTTTCACAGCAAGTTGGCACCATCAGCTCAAAGCCAAACTCAAATTCTTACATATCCAATTGCTTTCAATATAACCAAAATAATCATATTTTTAGCCATTTATAACCCGCTTGTTTTGCATACCCTGCAAAACTACACCAAATATCTGCTAGCCACAAACCTCGTGGCCGTAAAATACCTCAAACCGCTGATGCCCTTTGGTGCTCTCTGACTCAGATACTCCCCACTTCCTGCTGAATGACATCCTCTAAACACATAAGCCCCCCTCCATTCCCCTCTTCCCTGAGAGTTCCCTTTCCCTCTTCCCCTTTTAGCCGCCTGCTGGGAGAGACTTCCCCTCTCTTATAACCCCAGCAAAATAGGGCCCAATATTATTGTGCAATACTGCCATCTCATGTTCCTGTCTTTCCTTGATCAGCCCTGAAATCCTTGAGCTCACCACCCAAGTGCACAGAAAACATTCTCCAGGACAGACCATGTGTTAAGCCGTATAGCAAGCCTCAATACATTCAAAAGGACGCAAATCATGCTAAGTATGTTCTCTAACAATGATGAAACAAAACTAGAAATAAATCACAGAAGGAAACTTGGGAAATTCACAAATATGTGAAAATTAAACAACACATTCCTAAATGTGTTTGAAATTTAGGTGAATGAAAACTAAATCTCGATGTACTAAAAACAAATGGATGCAGCTAAAGCAATGCTCAGAGGGAAACAGCTGTAAAGGCTACATTAAAAAATGAGAAAGATCTGGGGCGACTGGGTGGCTCAGTCAGTTAAGCATCTGACTCTTGATTTTGGCTCAGATCATGATCTCATGGTTCATAGGTTAGAGCCCCGCATTGCACTCAGCGCTGACAGCATGGAACCTGCTTGCAATTCTCTTGCTCCTTGTCTGCCCTTCCCGTTTGTTCTCTCTCTCTCTCTCAAAATAAATAAATATGAAAAAAAAAATGTTTAAAGGAGAAAGAGCTCAATTCAATAATTTAACCTTCTATCTTTAAAAAAATAAGAGCAAACAAGGCCCAAAAAAAGCAGATGGGAAATTATACAGATTAGAGCAGATAAAATTGAGCACAGAAAAACAATAGAGAAAATAAAAGCTGATTGTTTAAGGAAATCACCAAAACTGACAAAAATTTAGCTAGACTGACCTAAATAAAAAGGGAAAAGATCTAAATCACTAAAACCAGGAGTGAAAAAGGAATATTACTACCAACTCACAGAAGGTTAAGAATTGTAAGGGAATACTATGAAGAGTATGGCCTATGAAGGCCAACAAATTAGACAACCTAAGCAAAACTGACAAATTCCTAGAAATATACAAAATACGAAAGTGGACTCAAGAGCAAATAGAAAATCTAAACAGACCTGTAACAAGTAAAGACACTGAAGTATTAGTTAAAAAAAAAAAAAATCCCACAAAGAAAAGCTCCAGCCCAGAGGGTTTCACTTATGAATTCTAAAAAGTATTTTACTTTTTTAAATGTTTATTTTTGAAAGAAAGAGAGAGACAGAGCACGAACAGGGGAGGGGCAGAGAGAGAGGGAGACCCAGAACTGGAAGCAGGCTCCAGGCTCTGATCTGTCAGCACAGAGCCTGATGCAGGGCTCAAACTCACGAACCGTGAGATCATGACCTGAGATGAATTTGGATGCTCAAGCTCCTGAGCCACCCAGGCACCCCACTAACAAATATTTTAAAAATTAACATCAGGGGCGCCTGGGTGGCGCAGTCGGTTAAGCGTCCGACTTCAGCCAGGTCACGATCTCGCGGTCCGTGAGTTCGAGCCCCGCGTCAGGCTCTGGGCTGATGGCTCGGAGCCTGGAGCCTGTTTCCGATTCTGTGTCTCCCTCTCTCTCTGCCCCTCCCCCGTTCATGCTCTGTCTCTCTCTGTCCCAAAAATAAATAAACGTTGAAAAAAAAAAAAATTAAAAAAAAAAAAAATTAACATCAGTCATTCACAAACTCATCCAAAACATAGAAGAGAAGGAAACACTTCCCAGTTCATTCTGTGAGGCCAGCAGTACCGTGATTACTATAACCAGACAATCACAAGAAATTACAAGCAAAGAAGACTACTGGCCAATACATTTTATGAATATAGATGCAAAAAACCTCAACAATCCAGCAGCATATTGAAAGAATTATACCATGACCAAGTGGGATTCATCCCAGGAATGCTGACTTGGTTTAACATGAGAAAATCAATCTATGTAATACACTATATTAATAGAACAAAGCACAAAAACCACATGATCATGATCGTATCAAAAGATAACAGGTAAGCACTTGAGAATGCCTAAGGAAAGAAATGGTGGGGGGGGGGGGCATGGAGAGTGAAGAAAGGAGGGAAGGGAAGGAGAGAAGAGAGAATAGGGAGGAGAGGAAAAGGGAGGGAAGAGATCAGGAAAGGAGAGAAGAAGAAAGAGGGGAGGAGACAGGAGTGGAGGGGAGAGAAAGAAAGGGAGAGAGAACACAAGAATCCAGATTGGAAAGGAAGAAGTAAAGCAACTACCTCTATTCATAGATGACATGATCTTGTATGTAGAAAGTCCTAAGGAATCCACTAAAAAACTATTAGAACTAATAAATGAGTTCAGCAAGACTACAGGATCCAAGTTCAACATACAAAATAAACTATATGTCTATACCCTAGTATTGAACAATTCAAAAATAAAATTAAGAAAATGATTCCAGGGGTGCCTGGAGCGTTGAGTCTCCGACTTTGGCTCAGGTCACGATCTTACAGCTCGTGAGTTCAAGCCCCACATTGGGCTCTGTGCTGACAGCTCAGAGCCTGAAGCCTGCTTCGGATTCTGTGTCTCCCTCTCTCTCCACCCTTCTTCCACTTGCACTCTGTTTCACTCTCTCTCTCTCTCAAATATAATAAACATTAAAAAAATTAATAAAAAAATGAAAGAAAACAATTCCATTTACCATAGAATTAAAAACAATAAAGCATTTTGGAATAAATGTAACAAAACGCAAGATTTGTACACTGAAAATTACAAAACATCATTGAAATAAATTAAAGAACTAAATAAAAAGATCCCATGTTCATGAATTGGAAGACTTAATATTGCTAATACAGCAATATTACCCCCAAATTGGTTTATAGATTCAATACAATCCTTATCAATATTCCAGATGCTTTTTTTTTTTTTGCAAAAGTTGACAAGCTGACTCTAAAACTCTTATGAAAATGTAAGGCATCAAAAATAGCTAAGACAGCCTTAGACAACAAAAATAAAATTGGAAGACTTTCAAAACTTAATACAAAGCTACAGTAATCAAGACAGTGTAGTACTAGTACAAGGACAGACAGACACATAGATCAAAGGAACAGAATTGAGAGTCTAGAAATAAACCATTATATTTATGCAAATGATTTATGACAAGTGTGACCAAGGTAATAATTCAAAGGGGAAAGAGTAGTCTTTTCAGCAAATGAAGAAAGGACAACTGGGTATTAGCATGCAAAAGAATGAAGTTGGACCTCTATCTCATACCACATACAAAAATTAACTCAAAGTAGATCAAAGATCTCCCAGTAAGAACAAAAACTATAAAACTCTTAGAAAAAAAAAAAAAAACATGGGAATAAATCTCTACTGCCTAAGATTAGGTGATGATTTGTTTCAGACATGATACCAAAAGCAGACATATAAAAGAAAAAATAGATACTTTTAGAACTTTTGTGCTTCCAAGCATGTCATTGAAAAAATTAATAAAAAGAAAGTAGACAGAATGGGAGGAAATCTTTGCAAATCATACAGCTGGTAAGTTAACTGGTACCCAGAATACACAAATAACTCTTAAAACTCAACAATAAGAAGACTTGTGACCCAATCTTAAAATGGGCAAAGGATCTAGACATTTCTTCAAAGAAGATATACAAATGGCCAATAATCACATGAAAAAGATGTTCAACGTTATCAGTCATTAGGGAATATAAATCAAAGTCACAGTGAGATACACTCCATACCAACTAGAATGGCTACAATCTATTAGTCAGATAATGACAACTGTTGGTGAAGATGTGGAAAACTCAGAACCCTCATACATTGCTGGTGGGTTGTAAATAGTACAGCTGACTTGGAAAACAGCTTGACAGTTCCTCAAAATCTTAAACATAGGGTTACTATATGACCCAGCATCAGCACTCCTAAACATATACTCAAAGAGAACTGAGAACATATATCCACAAAACTACTTTTATATTATATATATATAATATATATTATATACAAATATATATAATTTATATATTTATATACATAAATTTATATATAATTTATAAATATATAATAAATAATATATATATTATATATTATATTAATAATAATATACAGACAATATATAGACAGTATATAGACAAAACGTAGTATAACCATCTAAAGGAGTATTATTCAGCCATAATAAGGAATGAAGTACTGATACATACTACAACATAGATCAACCTCAAAAATGTCATGCTAACTGAAAGAAGCCAGACACACAAAGGCCACATATTGTATGATTTCATTTATATGAAGCACCCACAACAGTAAAATCTACACAGACAGATCAGTGGTTGCTAGGGGATGGAGGAAGTGGGAAATGGAGAGTGTCTGCTAATGAATGAGTTTCTTTTGGGGTGATGAAATGTTCTGGAATTAGATAGCAGTGGCAATTGCTTGTTTTGTGAATATACTGAAAACCACTGATTCATACACTTTGATTCATGGCAAATTGTATGGTATGTGAATTATATCCCAAGCCTGTTAGCGAAAAATGTCAGATGTCCCAGGGCACCTGGGTGGCTCAGTTGGTCAAGTGTCTGACTTTGGCTCAGGTCGTGATCTCACAGTTCATGGGCTCGAGTCCCGAGTCGGGCTCTGTGCTGACAGCTCGGAGCCTAGAGCCTGCTTTGAATCCTGTGTCTCCCCCTCTCTCTCTGCCCCTCCCCTGCTTGTACTCTGTCTCTCAAAAATGAGTAACCGTTAAAAAAAATTTAAAAAGTCAGATGCCTCAAGGCTTAAAGGTCATACACGAATGTGTGATAGTTGAGTCTTGAAACCAAATTTGTTTGATTATAAATCCTGTTGTCATGTCAACTATACTCCTGGACCTCCTTCCTTTCTCACGATACAGGCTTTCTGGACACCCTTACTCACTCCTATAGAGTTCACCACTGTCAAGCACCAAATCTCTCTCTCTATCCCTAATTTTCTTCTCGAGTGAGTTTGTCTCTGTGGACAACTCTGCCTGCATGGCCTAGAGATGCTTCAAAAGCAACCATGTTAGACTTTAGCCTCTACTACAAAGCTGTAATCATCAAGACAGCATGGTATTGGCACAAAAACAGACACACAGACCAATGGAATAGAATAGAAACCCCAGAACTAGACCCACAAACGTATGGCCAACTCATCTTTGACAAAGCAGGAAAGAACATCCAATGGAAAAAAGACAGCCTCTTTAACAAATGGTGCTGGGAGAACTGGACAGCAACATGCAGAAGGTTGAAACTAGACCACTTTCTCACACCATTTACAAAAATAAACTCAAAATGGATAAAGGACCTAAATGTGAGACAGGAAACCATCAAAACCTTAGAGGAGAAAGCAGGAAAAGATCTCTCTGACCTCAGCCGTAGCAATCTCTTACTCGACACATCCCCAAAGGCAAGGGAATTAAAAGCAAAAGTGAATTACTGGGACCTTATGAAGATAAAAAGCTTCTGCACAGCAAAGGAAACAACCAACAAAACTAAAAGGCAACCAACGGAATGGGAAAAGATATTTGCAAATGACATATCGGACAAAGGGCTAGTATCTAAAATCTATAAAGAGCTCACCAAAGTCCACACCCGAAAAACAAATAACCCAGTGAAGAAATGGGCAGAAAACATGAATAGACACTTCTCTAAAGAAGACATCCAGATGGCCAACAGGCACATGAAAAGATGTTCAGCGTCGCTCCTTATCAGGGAAATACAAATCAAAACCACACTCAGGTATCACCTCACGCCAGTCAGAGTGGCCAAAATGAACAAATCAGGAGACTATAGATGCTGGAGAGGATGTGGAGAAACGGGAACCCTCTTGCACTGTTGGTGGGAATGCAAATTGGTGCAGCCGCTCTGGAAAGCAGTGTGGAGGTTCCTCAGAAAATTAAAAATAGACCTACCCTATGACCCAGCAATAGCACTGCTAGGAATTTATCCAAGGGATACAGGAGTACTGATGCATAGGGGCACTTGTACCCCAATGTTCATAGCAGCACTCTCAACAATAGCCAAATTATGGAAAGAGCCTAAATGTCCATCAACTGATGAATGGATAAAGAAATTGTGGTATATATACACAATGGAGTACTATGTGGCAATGAGAAAAAATGAAATATGGCCCTTTGTAGCAACGTGGATGGAACTGGAGAGTGTTATGCTAAGTGAAATAAGCCATACAGAGAAAGACAGATACCATATGGTTTCACTCTTATGTGGATCCTGAGAAACTTAACAGGAACCCATGGGGGAGGGGAAGGAAAAAAAAAAAAAAAGAGGTTAGAGTGGGAGAGAGCCAAAGCATAAGAGACTGTTAAAAACTGAGAACAAACTGAGGGTTGATGGGGGGTGGGAGGGAGGGGAGGGTGGGTGATGGGTATTGAGGAGGGCACCTTTTGGGATGAGCACTGGGTGTTGTATGGAAACCAATTTGTCAATAAATTTCATAAAAAAAAAAAAATAAAAAAAAATAAAAAAAAAAATAAAATGATTACAAAAGAGAAAAAAAAAAAAAAAAAGCAACCATATTAAACCAAATTTAACTTCACCTTCCACAAACTTTTCCCCCATTCATGAATATCTCTTACTGGCGGTATTTTTCATGGGCTGGTGTCCCCTCCAGTCCTCAAGCCATTTAAAAATCAAAGATGATCAACCTACCCCAAGCCCAGTAAATGATCAGGATTTTCATGCTTCTGTTACCAGCTCCAACTATTCTCTTTGATGATTCTTCACTCAGATGACATATTAGCAAAAGATTTTTCACTCTCATTTCACTATTAATAAAGCCGTAAATGTATACTTTGAATATGAACATAATAGCAACTAAGGGGAGGGGCGCCTGGTTGGCTCAGTTGGTTAAGCGTCCAACTTCAGCTCAGGTCATGATCTCACAGCTCTGGGTTTGAGCCCCGTGTCAGGCTCTGTGCTAACAGCTCAGAGCCTGGAGCCTGCTTTAGATTCTGTGTCTCCCTCTCTCTCTGCCTCTTCCCTGCTCATGCTCTGTCTCTGTCTCTCTCTGTCTCTCTCTCAAAAATAAATAAACATTAAAGAAAAATTTTTTTAGGGGAGGCTGGGTGGCTCAGTCAGTTAAGCATCTGACTTCAGCTCAGGTCATGATCTCACAGTCTGTGAGCTCGAGCCCCGCATTGGGCTCTGTGCTGACAGCTCAGAGCCCAGAGCCTGCTTCGGATTCTGTGTCTCCCTCTCTCTCTCTGCCCCTACCCTGCTCATGCTCTGTCTTTCTCTGTCTCAAAAATAAATAAAAACATTAAAAAAAATTTTTTTTAATTTTTTTACAATAGTAACTAAGGTGAAAAAATAAAGACCCTCTCTCCAAAAAACTCTAGAGAGCCAGTAGTATAGGCAGGACCCAATTCAAGTATTACAGTGCATTGAGACCACACAATGTCCTTCTCCACGTTTCTAATAGGGTAAAACTTCCTTTGAGTCGTTCACCTAAAGTTGTCCCCCAAACTATGACCACCTTTATGGATATTTGTAAGATTCAGAAAATCTTAAACTAGTAAAGTCTAACTTCCCTAAATTACCCTCTAACTATTGTATCCAGGATGACTTCTAAAATTTTCCTTCTTTTGAGACCAGAACAAAATGTGTCTAGTGTAAAAATTAAACATATACAATCTTATGCCAAAATATTAAATTTTCAAAAGGCATTAGACAACATGCCCAGCATGAAATTTCTGTTTATAACCATTTGGTAACTTAGAATAATTGAAATCCTTCCCAAAGAAAAATTGACATCAACAACAAACATCAAAAACACTGATATTCCATTTTTCTGATATTCTAAAATAAAGTAAAAAAATAAATAGATACGTGTTTTATTTCCATGCGTGCACTATTTCAACTATTTATATAGTGTGCCAGGATTACTGCATTTATAGAATACATTAGAAAAGCAACTCATCTCCAACACTCATGGATGCCACATATTTTTAGAGTTACGTGGCTAAACACCAAAATTTATGCTCATTCATTACAAGAAGCAATAACAGGTAGAATGGAACAGACTCAGGCCTTACCCTATACACTGCTTTCCTTCTCCTAACCACAACTCAGCATCTCTAAGAGTTGGTAAAAGTGTGTCCCCCTTCTGATTAACAATGACACATTATAAAATAAATAGTAGTTGGGGTGCCTGGGTGGATCAGTCAGTTAAGTGTCCAACTCTTGATTTCAGCTCAGGTCATCATCCCATAGTTCATGGGTTCAAGCCCTGTGTTGGGCTCTGTGCTGACAGCTGCAGAGCCTGCCTGGGATTCTCTGTCTCTCTCTGCCCCTCCTCTGCTCTCTAAATAAATAAATAAATAAATAAATAAATAAATAAATAAATATTAAAACAAAACAAAAGAAAATATAGTAGTATATGCACTGCATGGAATTATGTTAAGGGCACAATTTAAGCCTCTTTTTGCATTTTAAGTTTGTATCCAAATCAACGTACAGAGATCTCAATGGTCCTGTTATGGGTAGATGGCAAAAGTCTGTGGCCACAGTGACAGCAGCCCCTTCTTCCTGGACTAATGGATGTCTGCAGGTAATGGGCTAACTCCTGTCCTCACTCTCCCTCCATAAGCCAGGAAGAGGCCTGGGGCACAAGCACAATCACTGGAAATGGGAGTGTAAGGCCAGGAGGGTTTATACTCACTGGAAGGCTTTATGCTCCAGCAAAACAAATCTGTGTCTACTTGTTATTGCTTCTATAACTGATCTGTTTCAAGCTCCCAAGTAGGACAAATATCTAAAGTCAAGAGAAAAGAGGCACATTAGTATTTTTCTGCTGTGAGAATGTGACTTTTGCAGAACAGAGGTGCAATGTGATCTTGGCAATTAACCTGAGGTGTAGGAATTGGGAGGGCAAGGCCCTGGTCTCATCTGGAGATGACAAACACAGCTTCCACTCCAGGACCAAGTTTTCTGCCCCGCTCCCCTACCCCCCAAGCAGTGGCCTCCCACACAACCCAGGGGTCAGGGAGCCAACGGAGCAGTGGTTGCTGCTGTACATTCTTAGATAAAGCAATTCATTTCTTTAACTTAAATGTCTTCACCTGTAAAATGTGGGCAGTAACACCTGTCACTGGGGCTCATTCTGAGGATTAAATGATATCAGATACATAACATGCTCAGCCCCGTGTCTGGCACACTGTGGGTGTTTGATAAATGTTAACTCCTTTTACAGTTAGGACAGTGGAGACTGGTTTGCCTGGCCCGACTGTCTGGCTTCTAACTTACTAAAGATGAGACTTCTGCAAGCAGGCACCGGGAAAGGAAAACAAGGAGAGGGGAAGGCAAGGAGCCCCATCAAGGATTTAAATGTGGTTTTCCCTCCTACTGAGAGGGCCCCTGAACTCAATAAATGAGAATGACCCTAGCTGAACTTCTGAGCTTGAAAGCCTAGTTGGTTTTTAAAAGGAGTTCTTCTTTTTAAGATCAATTGTTCAACAGAACTAAAAAGCTTGCCTTCAGAAGAGGCGCAGTCCTAAAACCTACAGGGTAAACCACGGAAAAGCAGGAATGTGCCATGCCTCTATAGAGAGCGGGTAGCCCCACACAAGCTGTTGTCTGAACACTGTGACTCTGCTGCCCCCCCTATTCCGAATGAACCAGAAACCTGAGAATCTGAATTAAGCTCCAGCTAACATTACTTAAATGAACCGGCTGTGACAGGAACCTTAAACCACATGTCATTTGGTCGTGGGGCTGCCCTGGGCCAACAGACATTGGGAACAGGGCTCCCAGCTCACACAAGGATTGTGTTCCAAATGTGCATTTGGAAGGCCGTAGTTTGAAAGGCAGAATGCACTTTCCCAAAGAAGCGATGTTATAAATGGTGATGCGGGCCCAAGCCAGCTCACAAAACTCCACATTATCATAATATAGCTAGACTCTGTACATTTCAGCCAAAAAAAAGAATAGTGGTCAATAATATTAGAATACTAATAATTAAAGAATGAGATAAGCAATAATGTTGAGGCTCTTTCATTCATCTTGAGGGGTAGTGTTTAAGCAAAGGAAGATTTAATTAAAGGATGAAAAGGTCTATCCAGGAAGGCCGAGAGGCCAGGGCAACTGGGGCTGTAGTCAGGAACCCTAGCAACTGGGAATCAGACTAGCTTGCAAGATTTCTACCAATTCTAAGAGGTTAGTGTCTGCACCTGAAGGCCACCCTAGCACCCAAGAGGGGTTAGCTGGTGGGAGTGACTGAAAAAGAGTTAGCCGGAGTGTCTCTATGCAGCCATTTCAGCAACCAAGGTAGGACCTAGCTTCAGTGTCCCTCTCCTTTTAGAAACCATTACCCCCATTTATGACCCAGTCTGCCCCGACCCCAGGGATCACAGAAGTGGAGAGCTTTTGGTGCCTCTTTCACACTGATTTCTGAGATCAAACTCTCTCAGACACTCCCATCGCCTGGATGGTTTGAATTTGACATCCTACCCCCGGTTAGACTGACTGTAAGACTGCCACCTCCTTCATGGCAGGGAGGCCCCACAGTTGTTTGGACTGTCTCCCTCTACCACCCTACCCCATGTGACCAGTACCACACCTGGTTACAGACATTTGAAATCACTCATTCTAGCTGGGAGGCTAAGGATCAACTATATATTTTTATCTGTAAATATGAAAAAAGACATGAGAAAAGAGGAAAGGAGAAAATTGAAAAAGAAAGTTCCTTGAAAAGGACCCCTTTGTAAGACAATAGAGCAGACTTCTGTAAGATCTAACCATTAGGTGGCACCATCAGCCTAGGGCAGTTCAGTTGTCCTGGGAAGGACAGCAGAAAGGGGAAAAATCAACGAGTGCTGGTCAGAAAGTGGGTAGGAAGGCTGAAGGCAGGCACTTTGCAATAAGTAATTTAAAATATACAAGGCGTTCCTGTGAAGTATGCATTTTAGATTAACTCGCATATACATAAATGTAAAAATTAATTCCCTTAAAGTTACAAAAACATCTCATAATTTTATTTCTTAAAATTGGTTTATACTCCTTGCCCACATTCTATTGATTTACACTTTTTAAAAATTAATTTCTAACAGTTCTATCTTTTCCTGAGCACTAATTCTTTGACAGGTAGATATATGCAAATACATTCCCTCGGTCCATGGCTTGCTGCTTTTTAATGTCAACTTTTTATTGTACAGAAATTAAAAATTTTTAACATAGACTAATTGACTAACCTTTTCCTTTATGATTTGTTGTTTCTGAGTTTTGTTTAATATATTTTTACCACCTTGGGGTGACAAAGATATTTTTTTTTAATTGTCTCCTTAACTTTTGCTTTTTAAACCACCTGTTCTGTCTTGGCATAGCAAGCTAATTACTAATTGTCCATCCTTTCCCTGCTGATTTGTCAACTCCTGTCATAAAAGCAGCTTCCTGTAAACGCATGTGTCTATTTGGGGGCTCTCTATTCTGTTCCATGGGTCTACTTCTCTATTCCTGCACCAGACACCATACTAACTCTAATTTTAGTATTTTCTAACTCTTCTTGAATCCACCTCTTCTTGAATCCACCTGGTTTTTGAAACACCTTTATGACATCAGCTTATTTTCTTCAGTACATCATTACAATCACCTCAGGGCTCTAGGTCAAGAGATGACACAAGGATGCGCGAACTACGGCTCATATGCTGAAGAGATTAGCACTAAGCGACAGGAATGCTGTTCGTCTATTCCAGGATTTATGAGAGTCAGTTGCCAAGCATTTGCTTTGGAAAACAGAGTTGCAAAGTAATTAACTTTGGTTAGGTGCACCACTCCAGAAAGCAGTGGTTACCTTTCTGGGAAACAAGATATTGGTCCTATATCTGGAAATGGGTCACTAAAGGAACCAGGCATGATATAGTGGAGAAGAGTAAGTCCATCACCACCAGTGGAGAAGAAATGAACTTTTTGACTTTTAGTCTCTGATGGCTGTTGAGCTGAAATCAGAAGGAAGAGAATTCCCTTTGTGCTTACCTGTGTCTCCAGCGAAATATGTAGACATTTCTGGTGTCAATCAACCAAGGAAGAGAATCTCATATCAGGGAGCCAAAACTTAGGTAATGATAATGGGCCAGAGTTTATAGGATAGGGAAATTCTATTTCCATCTGGACCTTTTACAGGGGCTTGGGGAGGGCAGATGGCTGACTTAGAGGAATCCAGATGAATTCGAGGACATCCTGGACTGGAGAGAAAAATGGCCTTTGCCACATGAAGACAGGCCAAGAGCTAGGCAGGAAGGCAACATGTCTAAATGAACTCATTATCTTTATACCCAGAAATCTCCTGCTCTTTGAGTATTCCCATTCTCAGCACCCTCTGCCCAAATGCCAGGCAGGATCCTAGAGGATCAGTAAGTCTTATAGATTCTGTTAACTAAATCTCCTGGCTCCATCCAGATCTCTCCATCTCCTTTCCATCCCACCCCAACACACACTCACACACACCACCAAGGCCATTGCTGTCTTTCACTGGAACTATAGCAATAGCTTTCTGACTGGTCCCCGGGTCCTGAATCATAGTTGAGCCCTCCTGTCCACCCTTGAATCCAAAAGGCAAATTCCCACTGTACCTAACCTACTAGTTTTGGAACTGGGGCCAACTTCTGCACCTCTCGTGCTTCAATGTTCTCATGTAAAATGGAGCTAATAACACCACCCACCTTGTGACCTTGTTGTGAAAACCGAATGCGTTACCACAGAGCACAGTACTTGGAACAGGAAACACAACTAATTGTCCTGCATGTTTTTGTCTACACTCTGCTAGGTGGCAGGGCCACCATGGCAGAGATGTGTCCAGCAGCCTCCACGGGTACCTCCTTGTAGGTGTTGAAAACTATGAGCCATCACAAACTGGAATGGAGTAAGCCATATTTTGTAAGTCAGACTGCCTACTTACCTGTTCCCTTTTTGTCTATTGCCCCCCATTAACACCAGGGCATTCCTAAAAGCTTCCCCAAATGTTCCAGCCTTTTCTGGGCCGTAAGTGCAGGCTCAGGCCTACTGCTGAGGTCAAGGAGAACACCCCTGAAGGTGGGGGGGACAAAGGCAAGCTGGGAATGATTTCCCAGGGGGAAGTGCACCCCGGCCTAGAGGCTCCATCTTCTCTCTTCCCGCCCCCCCCCCCCCCCCCCGCCATCATCTTTGGAGGTGCTAGGTGTGACTTCACCAGGGACCTGTCCAAATTATTAAAACTGCAGATAAGAGGAAAAAAGGGGCTATGGGCCCTGGGACAGGAACGCCACTAGAGATGCAACAGAGGTTGAGGAGTCTCGGGAACACATAGGGTGTAGCTGGCTCCTGGTCTCCCAGGATTTGGACAGCCACCTGAACTCCCGCCTTCGGGTGAAGGCTTCTGAGGAAAAGGGCGGAGGAGAAAACGACCCCTCGCTCCCTCTCTCACCTCCATTTCTCACTCTCCGTACGCCCCACATCTCTTCCTACCTACTTCCGAGCCGGCCTCCAGCCCTGCGTCCTGGTGATAAAACCGCCGGCCCCTATCCAGCCCACAGGGCCGGGCGCAGGATGTTGTACGAGCCGCGATGGCCGACCACTGCTTGTCTGCAGAGGGGAAGATCCCCAAAGGGTCTCCTCAGCGAGGAGGCGGGTGGGACGCGGGCGCAGGGCGGAGGGGAGGCGCACGGCCCGGGGCGGGGCCGCCGCAGGCTCAGATGGCACCCGGCGCTCGCGCCGGAAAGGGCGTCCCCCAGCGGCCTCCCGGAGACCCTCCCCGGCCCGCGGGGCGCTGGAGCCGCCGCGGCGGAGGCATGGCCGCGGGGGCCGCGGGGGCCGCGGTGCGCGAGGCGGCGCCGGGGCTGGAGGCCCCTCCCCAGCACGAGCAGGTACCGGGCGCCGGGCGCAGGCGGTGGGACACGGGGCCAGGGTGCCTAGGCTCACGCGGGGGCTGGGTGGCCGCACGGACTGGTCTCCGAGTCCCCCGCCGCGGCACGGATGACCTTTCTGGAAGGTGCTCGTGGCGTCGCCTCTCCCTACCCCACCCCACGGGAGCCGAACTCCTCTCCATTTCTCTCTCCCTCTCCCGCTCCTCTCCCTTCTCATCCCCTACTCCTCATTTTCCCCTCCCTTACCCCGCCTCCCCCACTCCGTCTCCTCCAGAATGAGCTTTATCCGACTCATCCCTGTCCATTCCTTGCTTTCAGTACTGGTTGCCCCTCTCTCCTTCCAGCTCCCCGACAGAAGCCCCAGGGCCCAGGTGAAGGAAGAGGACAGCTGAAGGGTGCTGGGTGTACATCAGGCTTGACTGTATGGTTCTCAAACTGCAGCGAGCATCAGAATCACTCTGAAAGCTAGGTAAAAAACAGATGGTTGGACTCTGCCCCCCAGGGTTTTTAATTCTGGACCTCTGGGATAATGCCTCATCATTTTGAAAGTCAGACTATTTCCCAGGAGGTGCTGATGCTCAAGCTTTGAGAATCTGTAGGCTAGCTATCCCCGCTAGGTTTCCCATGGTGATTTCAAACCCCATCATTACTATTTTTCATTTATAGATGATTCTTAGGCCATGATCACATAGCAGGAACTGTGCTCCTCCTGGGATACGGGGGATGCAGTTAGAGGTAGACCTTTCCTCTGGGAACTCACATCCCAGTGTAACAAGGACAAAATAACTCATAGAGGGTAGGAAGAAATTACTGTCCCCAAAGAAATTACTGTTCAAGTGAAGTTTTGTAGGATTTCTAGGAAGCGAGGAATTGCTTCTGGTAGGGAGGGTGGGCAAGGCTGACTGGGTGGATGGGGGTGGCTGGGCTTTTGAGCTGGGCCTCAGGGGGATGGGTGAGATTCCATGTGGCCATGAGAGGAAATGAGAATTCTCCATGCAGGAAATGGGAATACCAAATTACTTGGAGGTGAAAAAAATTTGGGGGTGGGGGGGTGGGAAATGACCATGGAGAAAGGTGGGGGTGAGAGTGGATATTCACTATGACCCTGGCAGAAATCCAGGGTTCATGAAGGCTTGTAGGAAGAGAAAGGTGGGTTATGGCAAGTTTTGTATCATGCTATGCATTGGAGATTGATTCTCTAACATGGGGAAGCTATAAGGGAACTCCATGACTTACTTACTGGTTTCAAACCCAGATCAGATCGTTCACAGAGTGTTATGGATGAAGAAGTCTGCGTGCTGGGAAGGGCAGAAGACTGGCAGAGTCACTTCTGCAGCTGATGTTTGCTCTCCCTTAAGGGTGCCATAGCTGCCTTGCCCACTGCCCTCAGGAGGTGTGGTCCCCTGTTAACTCTGTCCTGGGAGCAACTCAGAGCTTGTCCCTTAATCCCACCTTGTTCTGCTTTGCTGGCTACTCTATTTCCAGAACAAAGCACAGAGTCTGGCAAATGGCAGGGCCTTGGGAAATGTTTATTGGACAAATAAGTGAATAAATAATAAACATATAACCTCATGATCTGGGACTCTAGTCTGCCCAGCTCCCTGTGTACCTCTTTGTGCCAAACACCCCCTCCCTATTCCCCATCCTCCTTCTCCCTGTGGCCTAGGAAGCCAGCTACACCCTATGTGCTCCTGAGACTCCTCAAAGTTAGGGTGCAAGAGAGTAGACAGCATGGACTCAGCAGTTCTCTTTTCTGCTTGTCTGGGGCCTGCTTTGCAGGCTTTGATTTCCCCAGAGGACCCATCTCTGCCTCAACACTGTTCTCTACCTTGGAGTAGGCCAGACGCAGCCCCTCCCTACCGCTCCATCCGTGGAAGCTTTGTCCTTGCCCAGTGATATGGATTCCATATCACTGAACACAGCTCTCCAAGCCTAACATCCTTAGCTCCTGCTCACATACGTCCCAGGGATAGCAGTAGTTTGAGTTTACTGTTCTGGTTTTGCCACTCATTTTAGCGATATTTCTCTAACGGATGGATTTTTGTGAAGAGTTGAAAGTGGGGAAACTAATTTGGAGGCAGCAGCTGAGGTAAGAAATGATGAGGGCTGGCACTAAGAGGGAGGCAGTTTTCAAATACAGTTAGCCCTTTAACAGCACAGGATTGAACTGCACAGATCCACTTACACACAGATTATTTACAGTGCAGTACTCCAAATGCATTTTTCCTTACGATTTTCTTAATAACATGTTTTTCTCTACCTTACTTTCTTGTGAGAATACAGTATACAATACATATAACATCCAGAATATGTGTTGATCGGCTATTTATGTTATTGCTAAGGCTTCTAGTCAACAGTAGGCTATTAGTAGTAAAGTCCCAGGGAGTCAAAAGTTTTACACAGATTTTTGACTGTGGGGGGATTGGTGCTCCTAACCCCTGCATTGTTCAAAAGTCAACTGTGTATTGATTGAGTGTGTGATGTTACCAGACAGGGAGTATTCAGTGGTGGAGTAAGACAAGTAATAAATCACCAATGACCATGCCATGGGGTAACAATGTTCGGTGGACAATGGACCCACTGGGGAGGCCTAACCCAAAAGGCTCTTGGAGGAAGCAGAGTCCAGGGCATCCCCAAAGGGGGTTTGAAAAGCAAAAAAAAAAAAAAAAAAAAAAAAAAAAGAAAGGTGGAGGAAAAGCATTCAGGGGACAGGAAAGTTCTGCTTGGCTGGAGCAGAGGCTGTGCAGGGGCAGTGGAAAGAAAAGAAGCTGGAAAGGGCCACAGGAGCTGTGTTAGTGACAAGGGCAGCCACTTGTGTTTTGAGCGGCGGAACAAATGTGATCAGTTTGCTTTTCATTGGATCACCCTCACTGTTTGAAGGGAGAAAAGGAGTGGAGGTAGGAGCCCCCCTGGAAGAAGAGAACCCTCTGCGCACCAGGTTGGATCCGTCCTCAGGCCCAGGGAGGCCTTGCCAACCAGTCTAACGAGTAACAGCCTCTCCCCATGCTGGTTATTCTTTATCACACGTTCTGTTTAGCTTCTTCATAGAATTTACCACATTAGGTCATTGTTTTCTTTACTTGTTTATTGTCCACACTTTCTCTAGAGCACAAGGCCCAATTCATGAGGACAGGAAACTTGTATGTCTTATTCACCTTTATGGTATGGCAGCTCTTACCCCAGTGCCTGGTATCCAGGATGTAATCAATAGATGTTTGTTGAATGAAGGAATAATGGTAGGCATAGAGGCCATTGAGGTGGAAAGAAGTGGTTTGCCAAGTATTTGGGTAAGGTCTGCAGGAGGGTACTGGGTTGGAAGTGGAGGATTAAGGTCAAGAATGGCATCCCATATTTCTGTTTTGAACAACTGGTTAGGTGGGATGTAGAGCTACTGAGTGAGAGGGGGGCACTGGGATGGAACCAGGTTGGAGGGAAATTACTATGCTCAGTTTGGGGCAGCTTGAGCTTGTGTGTCTGAAGGACATCCAAGTGGAGATATGTAGAAGGCATGTGGATACAAGAATCTGAAGCTCAGAAGGGAGTTAAAGGGGAAGAGAGGTAAACAGGAATGTCCTGCAGGGAAAAAAGACTTGGCAATTGATAGACAAGGAGGCAGGGGAAAGGAGAAGCGGAATCAAAATGACGTCTTAAATTCTTTTACGTGACATATATTCAGGGACACATGGGTGGCTCAGTCGGTTAAGCATCCGACTTCGGCTCAGGTCATTATCTCTGGAGTCATGGGTTCAAGACCTGTGTTGGGCTCTATGCTGACAGCTTGGAGCCTGGAGCCTGCTTTGGGTTCTGTGTCTCCCTCCCTGTCTTTGCCACTCCCCTGCTTGTGCTCTCTCTCTCAAAAATAAACATCAAAAAAAAATTTTTTTAAATGACATATGTTCATGCAGAATATATTCAATATGGACAAATATAAAAAAGGAGTAAATATTCCAATATACACCAGCACCCATGGATCATTCCTGTTAGCATTTTGGTGACTGCTCTGGATATCTCTTTCTTCTGGATGTTTCTTTATTCTACGTAACTGTATATTTACATTAATAGGCTTATATTTTATACAACTGTTTTCAAAGCATGCTTTTTCTCTTAAAATATGTCATGGAAATATTTCTATGTCAATAAATATGGATCTGCATGATCATTTTAAAGAGCCAATTGATTTCCTTTGTTATAGATATATCATAACTCATTAACCAATCCCCCATGGGTTGACACATAGATTGTTGCCAATTTCTCAATATTATAAATAAAACTATGTAAACACCTGTGTCATCTTTCCCTGTGTATTTGTCTTTTCATTTTGTGAGAGATTATTCTTACGCTATTCTACATAGAATAAACAAACACTTTAGATTTTGACATGCCTTGCCAAATTTCTTTCTGGAGAAACTGTTTTAACGTACACAACACACCTGAAGGGCATGAGAAGGCCAGTTTTCCTCATCAGCACTAGTTAACATATAGTGCAGTAGTGGTAGAATTTAGTTATTCATCACTTACATATAACACCCAATGGTCATCCCAACAAGTGCCCTCCTTAATGCCCATCACCCATTTAAGCCCATCCCCCCACTCACCTCCCCTCCAGCAACCCTGTTGGTTCTCTATATTAAGAGTCTCTTATGGTTTGCCTCTCTGTCTGTTTTTATCTTATTTTATTTTTCCTTCCCTTCCCCTATGTTCATCTGTTTTGTTTCTTAAGTCCCACATTTGAGTGAAATCATATGATATTTGTCTTTCTCTGACTAACTTATGTCACTTAGCATCATACACTCTAGTTCATCCACGTGGTTGCAAATGGCAAGATTTCATTCTTTTTCATCACCAAGGGATATTCCATTGTATACATATACCACATCTTTTTCCATTCATCAGTCAATGGACATTTGGGCTCTTTCCATAATTTGGCAATTGTTAATAGCGCTGCTATAAACATTGGGGTGCATATGCCCCTTCAAATTCAGCATTTTTGTATCCTTTGGATAAACAGTAGTACAATTGTTGGGTCATAGGGTAGCTCTATTTTTAACTTTTAGAGGAACCTCCATACTGTTTTCCAGAGTGGTTGCACCAGTTTGCATTTCCACCAACAGTGCCAAAGGGTTCCCCTTTCTCTGCATCTTCGCCAACATCTGTTGTTGCCTGAGTTATTAATTTTAGCCATTCTGACATGTGTGAGGTGGTATTTCATTGTGGGGTTTTTTTTGTATTTCCGTGATGATGAGTGATGTTGAGCATCTTTTCATGTGTCTATTAGCCAGCTAGATTTTTTCTTTGAAAAAGTGTCTATTCATGTCTTCCCATTTTTTCACTGGATTATTTGTTTTTTGGGTGTTGAGTTTGGTAAGTTCTCTATAGATTTTGGATACTAACCTTTTATGAGATATGTCATTTGCAAATACCTTCTCCCATTCTGTTGGTTGCCTTTTAGTTTTGTTGATTGTTTCCTTCACTGTGCAGAAGCTTTTTATCTTGATAAGGTCCCAGTAGTTCATTTTTACTTTTGTCTCCCTTGCCTCCAAAGACATGTCTAGTAAGAAGTTGCCGCAGCCAAGGTCAAAGAAGTTGCTGCCTGTGTTCTCCTCTAGGATTTTGATGGTTTCCTGTCTTACATTAAGGTCTTTCATCCATTTTGAATTAATTGTATAGTGTAAGAAAAAATGAATCTTTTGCATGTTGCTGTCCAGTTTTCCCAGAACCATTTGCTGAAAAGACTATCTTTTTTCCATTGGATGTTCTTTCCTGCTTTGTCAAAGATTAGTTGGCCATATAGTTGTGGGTCCATTTCTGAGTTCTCTTTTCTGTTCCATTGATCTCTGTGTTTGTTCTTGTGCCAGTACCATACCATCTTGATGATTACAGCTTTGTAATACAGCTTGAAGTCCGGGATTGTGATTGCTTCTAGCTTTGGTTTTCTTTTTCAACATTACTTTGGCTATTCAAAGTCTTTTCTGGTTCCATACAAATTTTAGAGTAGTTTTTTCTACCTCTATAAAGAATGATGGTGTTATTTTGATAGGGATTGCGTTGAATGTGTAGATTGCTTTGGGTGGTATGGACATTTTAACAGTGTTTGTTCTTGGGACACCTACCTGTATGGCTCAGTCAGTTAGGCGTCCGACTCTTGATTTCGGCTCAGGTCATGATCTCACAGTCGTGGGATTGAGCCCTGTGTCTGGCTCTGCGTCTGCGCTGAGCATGGAGCCTGCTTAAGATTCACTCCCTCTCTCTCTCTGTGCCCCTCCCCCCCATAAATAAGTAAATATTAAAAAAAAAAAAAAGTTTCTTCCATCCATGAGCATGAAATGTTTTTCCATTTTTTTGTGTCTTCTTCAATTTCTTTCATAAGCTTTCTATAGTTTTTAGCATACAGATCGTTTACCTCTTTGGTTAGGTCTATTTCTAGGTATCATATGGTTTTTGGTACAGTTATAAATGGATCAATTCCTTGTTTTCTCTTTCTGCTGCTTCATTATTGGTATATAGAA
Source organism: Lynx canadensis (assembly GCF_007474595.2). Lineage (NCBI taxonomy): Eukaryota > Metazoa > Chordata > Mammalia > Carnivora > Felidae > Lynx > Lynx canadensis. Next base: position 73,944,106 of record NC_044306.2, read on the forward strand.
ATGCAACAGATTTCTAGACATTGATTTTATATACTGTGACTTTGCTGAATTCATGGATCAATTCTAGCAATTTTTTGGTGGTCTTTTGGGTTTTCCACATAGAGTATCATATCATCTCCACTAGGAAAAATCAGCCTGAGAAGCAGAGCAGCAGGTCTCTCCCCAAGAAGACAAGCACAGATCTCTTCCACCCACTTAGTATATGGATCATTTTGTGCTGCAGAGTTTCAGTTCTGTGGGAAACTGGATTGAGCTTCATTTGGGTTTCTTTTTGTTTGTTCATTTGTTTATTCATTTTCTTTGCTGCTGTTTTTGTTTATGTTGGTTTTTTTCTTTATTTTCTTTTTTTTCTTAAATACAGAAAGAGCAAATTTTTAATTTTATTCTTTTATTTTATTCTATTTAATTATTTAATTTTTTTAATTTTTAATTTCTTCTTTTAATTTTTTTTCTTTTCTCTTTTTTCTCTTTTCCATCAAGCTTCTCTTAACTATCAAACCAAAACATAGTGAGGATCTAGCTTCCTTTATTTAATGTTTGTTTTCTTTTTTATTTTTATTTTATTTCATTACTTTTTTCTTCCTCCAAAATTACAAGACAGAGGAATTCACCCCAAAAGAAAGAACAGGAAGAAATGATGGCAAGGGATTTAATCAACACAGATATAATTAAGATGTCTCAACTAGAATTTAAAACCACGATTGTAAGAATTCTAACTAGGGTTGAAAAAAGCATAGAAGACACCAGAGAATCCTTTTCTGCAGAGATAAAAGAACTAAAACCTAGTCAGGCTGAAATTAAAAATGCTATAACCAAGATGCAATCTCAAATGGATGACATGATGGTGAGGATGAATGAAGCAGAGCAGCAAATCAGTGATATAAAAGATAAAATTATGGAAAATAAGGAAGCTGAAAAGAAGAGAGAAAGGCAAAAGATCAGGATACAAGATGTAGGGAACTCAGCAACTTAATTAAGAGGAATAACATTTGTATCATCGGAGTTCCTTGTCATACTTTTAAGTGAAAACTATCTTATGGAAATGTTTTCTTTTTAATGTTAATTTTTATTAAAATTCTGTATATCCACAATTTAAAGAGTCAAAGAGTTCTACAAGACTTAAGTGGGACCCCATCACCACTCCACCTTCCCCATTCTTGATTTTCACTCCCCAGAGGCAACAACTTTCAGCTGTTCTCAGAAACCAATGGTGGACTCTCCTGGCAGGTGGTAGGCAGGAGCTCAGCAATGAGCAGTAATGTCCTCATGCTCCTGGAAGATCCCAGTGCTCAGAGGGCCTTATTCTCCCCAACCCCAGGGATGCTGCTTCTTGCCCTCAGCCCTGCAATGGGGGGATAGCCAGAAGCAGGAGAGTGCAAGGGCCACCTCCCAACCCACCCCATGTGTCCCAACCCCCAACCCCCAGCCCATAGGCACCCAGGGTCCTCTGCCCACAGTAATAAAGTGATTGTGCCCCATTGACTCCCTGTTGGCCCCAGATGTGGGGTGAAGGGTTGTGGGAGAGGCACAGTAAATGGACACATCCAGGGCTGGAGTGAATGCACAAGCACTGTGCCTTTTCCCCCTACTGTCTCTGCCTGCCCCAGCCCAGCCCCAAGCCAGATACCTCACTGTCCCTAAGAGAAGATGGGGCTGGGGAAACCCTGGGGTCTAAAGATTCAACTAGCCCTCTCAGTGGACCTCCTGAGGCTCTCCAGTTGTTTTGACCACCATTTGAATATCAGGGACCACCTGATGGGATCAGGGAACCATAGAGAAGCTGCCAGCATCACCTGCTACTTCACCCATTTCCTCTTTCCTGGCATTATCCTCCTTCCTGGCATTATCTGGCAAGTCCTGGCATTGTGCAAATACTGCCTAAGCCTCTACTTAGCTGTGTTATTCTCTCTTCTAAGGGAACCCCTCAAGAGGTGGCAGAAGCACAGATTTTATAATGAAACCTGTTTATCCCAAGTCAGAGAAATCCTAGATTGAATGGATGGCATTATTTTTTTATTCCATGTGTCAGATTTGCTGGTGCCATTTGAATAAAACATATAGAAAAAACACGTACTTAATATCAGATGTGTGTAACAAATGTCTTCTTTGCATTCCCTTCTTTGCTGTCATTGGGGATTTTAGCTTTTAACATATAGGACTAGGGATTAAGCTGTGTTCTCCATGAAAGTTATAAGATTATGTCTTTCCAAGGATTGCCTTAAAGGTTTCAGATGACCAAATGTAATAGATTAGTAGTGATCAAGGGAAGGCAGCATGTGCCTACAATCTGTAGGTCATTCGAAAACACTTCCTAGTCTCTGTGTTCTCAAACTCAGTCTGCAAGGGCAAGGCCAGATTACCCTCTTCCCTGGGGCCAGGCTTTAAATTAAATTAACAGGAGGACACAAAAGATGCCCCAAACAAGTCGAGCCTCTGGTCAGCTCGGTCTCTAAAACCTTGAACTTGGTGATACTTACTCATTGGCATCATTTAAGACACCAGCAACAGATGTTTTCTTTTTAGGATTTACATATCATATCCCAAAAGCCAAGGGGACACTGCTTATTGGGAGGCCACTCTCTACAACCTCGAATGAATTGCCAAATAAACTACAGGAATGGAGCCTCATCTGATTCTCTGACAGGAGCAGAATCAAATATTTATTAACAGTAACTTAATTACTCTTTTGGGGTGTGTGTGTGTGTGTGTGTGTGTGTGTGTGTGTGTGTGTCTTAGTTCCATAAGCAAATATTCTATTAGGGTTTTCATCCTAAGTTATTGTAGTACTAGGAAACATCACTGTTTTTCATGGCTTGAGTTTCCCATGTAATGCTGTAAAATACAAGCTGAACAAATGAAGAAGTTTTGAGAAGGGCTCTTTTTGGTTTTTTTTCAGATCTCTCACACAAAGCTTTCTGCGGATGATGAATGGAAGTAAGTGATTAGAATTTTTTTAATTGTTTAAACTTACATTTTAACTAAAATTACATTTCCACCTTAACAGTTTGAGAAATCAAACAAAGCCATCATTTATTTGTAAATTTCTCGGGGCACAGAAGGTGGGTTAGTTTAGCATGCATGCACAAAGATAGGATAAACCAAACTACAAGGATTTCATCTGTTTCCTACAGTGTGATTCATGCAGTCCCACAAAGCTGGGTTTATATGTCCTTCAAAATAGGACAGTGTCAAGTTAGTATTTATTTTAGGCACAAGATACATCTGGTTTTCTTTATATGCTATTTCCCCTGTGTTCTGGTACTTACATTGGGGCCAGTAGGGCCCTGTGGGCACCAAAAAAAATGAAAAATGAAAAGTTCCTCCTTTTTTGCATTATGGTAATCAATTATGAATGTATTCCTAATCAAAATAGGAAATACTTATTACATTTGCATACTACTTGATACCTTCAAAGTACATCCACATAGGTTATTTTGAGATGTTTTCATTATCTATAATGAGTGTTTTCCTTATATATAATTATATATATAATAGATGAATGTCACAAAGCATATTTTGTTTTATATCCATGCAAGTCTTATTTTAGGCTGATGATAAATTCACTCTGCTATCTACATGGCCTAAGTTCAAAGTCTTTTCATTAAATAGAATATTAAATAGTTATTTTGCTGTTGTGCCTGTAAAAACTATAAGTTCTCGTACCCCTTTATTTTTCTTCACTTCCCATTTCTTCAGAGGAGCAAGTGTATTTTTTAATGAGCTTCTGGAAATCATTTGTGTTTCTTAAGTTCGCTTCCAACACAAAGACTATTAACAATGTAATTTTATTCAGGTTGTTTACCTGATAGGGACTTCATCTTCTTCATTTGTTGAGTGTAGGGGTTTCAGTACGTCTAATGTGCCTTCCAACATTAACGTTCTAAGATTCCATCTCAAAGAAGCTGACCTCAGGCAAGATTTACTAGGCTCTACAGGATCATTTCTACACGTTCTCCAGCAGGGGGCACCCTCAGTGCCCTTTTCTGAGGCACCTAGTACTTCTCTACTCGTTAGAGTAGCTGTAGAAGTTACGGTAAAGGGGCTCCTGGATGGCTCATTCCCATAAGGTTAAGCGTCCAACTCTTGATTTGGGCTCAGGTCATGATCTCATGTTTCGTGTGAGTTCAAGCCCTGCATCAGGCTCTCTGCTGGCAGTATAGCCTGCTTGGGATTCTTTCTCTCTCTGCCCCTCCCCTGCTCTCTCTCTCTCAATATAAATAAATATTTAAAAATTAAAAAAAATAAATTATTAGTAAAGGGGGAAGAACCCAACCCACATACCCAAGGGGTGCCTTTAAAAGGCTACAATCTTATGGCACAGAGTATTACCCTGCAGTGTTTGTGGGGTTTTCTTTAAGTTTATTTATTTATTTTGAGAGAGCATGAGTGTGGTGGGGGGGAGGGGGGGAAGAGAAAGAGAAAGAATCCCAAGCAGGCTCCACACTGTCAGCACAGAGCCTGACTCGGGGTTCAAACTCACAAAACTGTGAGATCACGACCTGAGCCGAAATCAAGAGATGCTTAACGGAGCCACCCAGACACAGCTCTGCAGTGTTTTCTGATGTGCACACTAAATTCACACCATATCTAGTCATAAGTGGAAAGAAACTTCAAGAGATTTTGTGACTCATGGTGCCCCACTGGGGATGAAAGATAATGCTAACCACTATTTATAAAGTACTTGATTGGCAACATTCATAATTTTCCCTGTTGCCCTAATCTTGACCCTGGACTGCTCTCTCTTCCTCTAGCCCAGTGATTCTCAATCTTGGCTGCATCTTAAAATCACATTGGGAACTTGAACTACCACAACAAGTACCACAGACCAGGTGGTTTAAACAGAAATTTACTTCCTCACAGTTCTGGGGGCAAGAAGTCCCAGATCAAGGTGTCAGCACATTTGGGTTCTCCTGACACTTCTCCTTGGCTTGCAGATGGCCGCCTTCTCACTGCATCTTCATATGGTTTTCCCTCTGTGTGAGTTTATAACCGGATCTCCTTCTAAGGACACCAGTCAGATTGGATTAGGGCCCACCCAGTGACAGCATTTAACCTTATTCCTTAAAGTTCCTATCTCCAAATACAGTCGCCTTCTAAGGTAACTGGTGGGGAAGGGGGGGTAGGACTTTAACATATGAATGTGGGGAAGCCCACAGTTCAGCCCATAGCACACAGAAATGGTCATTTAATTGATCTGGCCACAGCTTGGACATTGAGACTTTTAAAACTCCCAGTGATTTCCAATTTACAGCAACATCAAGATCCACTGCTCTAAGCTTTCTTTGAAGCCACTTCTGCTATAGGAAGTTAAACCAGATGACATACTGTTATAATGTTTTCTCTACCGTTATGCAAAACCAAGAGTCCAACTAAAAACTGAAACATTCAGCCATCATCTAAATATGCCTGCCTAAGATAATACTTAGGCTTCCTCTTTCTCCTTATAATGAAAAAAAAAAAATTTATACGGCTCACTCAGGAGTTTTCTGGAGGCCTTTGGATAACATTCTCTCCATTAGCACCATCTGCAGGATATCCTTTTACTTCAAAATATTAAAAATTACTTGAAATTACCATATTTTACTATTTTGACTTTCGGAAATGGAAATTTCATATTATTTAATCTAATATAATAATCTATATATTATATGTTATATAATATATTACATAGTTTATTATAATCTAATAATAATTATTATTCCTTATTTAAGAACAAATAAAATAACATGGGGTTTGCAGTTCGAGAACAATCTTGTGAAGTACCGAGGGGCCATTATTTTAAGTTTGCAAGGAGGCAACTGAGCTGCAGAGAGGATGAGTCACTTTCACAAGTCTGTGTGGCGATGGGACTGGTATGCAGGTCTGTCCAGAGCCCATCAGTGATTTTTTTCAGCCCCATCCCTTAACTTGAAAGGACAAGGCTGAGGCCAAAACCACAAAGGCAAGCTAAGGGCTGAGAGGAATCGGTATCCCTGATGAACTCAGGTTCCTCCTCTCCATTGCCCCCTCCTCAAGCCTGGGAGAAAAGGAAAAATTAAAAAAAAAAATTGTTTTTAATTAAAAAAAACAACCAGGAAAACTATAATCAAAGCTTAAAACCCCCTACATTTGAAACCTCCAATTGCTTTCTATGAGCCCAAACTTTTTTTTTTTTTTCCTAAATATACTGTGCAAGGGTTGAGGCCTTTTTCAGATGACCTCATTTGCTGGTTCCAGCCTGCAGCAGGAAAGGATGTACAAGATGCACCGGGGCCATGAGTCCATGCACGTGGAGATGATCTTGATCTTCCTCTGCGCACTGGTCATCGCCCAGATAGTGCTGGTACAGTGGAGACAGAGGCATGGCCGGTCCTACAATGTGAGTTGCCCCAGGGGGACTTCTGGAATCCTGTTCTTCCTGCCACATCCCTCCCTTGAAGGAAATGCTTTGGTTTCAGTCAATGGTTCTCAACGAGGTGTAGTTTTGCCTCCAGGCAATACTTGGCAACATCTGGAAACATTTTTGATTGTCACGCCTTAGTGGGAAGGGAGAGGAGGATGGGAATTACTTCTGGCTTGTAGTGGGTAGAGGCCACGGAGGCCACTAAACGTGCACAGGACAGCTCTTCGCGATAAAATGTCAATAGTAACAAGACCAAGAATCCCTGGTTTAAGTAAACCAATTTTCCTTTAGCAATAGCAACTTCTGCCAATGCCCTAGGAAAAGGAGGATTAGGAATAGCAGAAACAGAAGATTGAGGCTAACTTTGAGCAATAAACTCTCTTGGCATTGATAATTTGCATATTTATGGAAATGTGTTGATGCCAACATCGCACTGACCTCATCAGTAGAGTTTGATCCCATTTTCATACACCAATCCCACTCGAGCAGTCCCCTGGAACTTTGCCATCTCATGGGCTCAGAATCGTAGCTCAGGCCATGTTGGACCTGAGACCTTCCTACTGCAATGTTTAAGAGCAGTGGTTCTCAAATTTTAAGGTGCATCAGAATCACCTGGAGAGGTGAATCAGTTTGTTAATCAGATTTCCTGGTCCCACCCCCAAAGTCCTGGATTGAATAGGGGCCCAAGAATTTGCATGAATAACAAGTTCTCCGGTGGTGCTGATGCTACTGATCTGAGACCACATTTGAGAACCAGTCATTTAGATTTGAGTATGTTGCACAGGAAGAAAGTCCTCAATTAACACTACATGGTTCTGGGTCTTGGACTTGTCATTGTATAAGAAGACTTATCTGTGACGTATGAAATGCTGGCTTAGACCAGTATTTTATTGTATTTCATTTTTAACCATCACAAAAATTATTCCCTTTTGAATTCTGCATACTGTTTAAGTTCAGACAATTTGAACATTTTATTTAGAAAGGGACATCCTTTTTTTTTTTTTTTTTTTTTTTTTAAGCAAACACATTTGCTGCCATGCCAGTGCTGTCTTGTCAATTAAAATAAACATCCCCTGGGGCGCCTGGGTGTTTCAGTCAGTTAAATGTCCGACTTTGGCTCAGGTCATGATCTAGAGGTTCAGGAGTTCAAGCCCCTCCTCAGGCTCTCTGCTGTCAGCGCAGAGCCTGCTTCAGATCCTCTGTCCCCGCTCTCTCTGTCCCTCCCCACTCATTCATTCTCTCTCTTTCTCTCCCCTCTCTCGCTCAAAAATAAACATTTAAAAAAATTTTTAATAAACATCCTCTATATTGCACTTGAACAAATTGTTTTTAAAAGAAAAAGACTAGAATAAAATTTCATTAGTTATTCACTTATACAAAAGAAAACCTCCATAATATATGTTAACCATGGTTTTCTTATCTGCAAAATGGAAATAACCTAATATACAGAATCTCTGGAGTCCTTAAGTAAGAAGAAACCTGAATTCTTAAGGAAACCATTCATAGCCCTGTTCCATAATTCCTTTATAACTGATAATTATATCTGGATTAGATATTTTAAAACATGTCCAGTTTCCATGGCAACATAAGTACAGATTTTGCATGGAAAACCCCTGCCCTTGAAAGGAAATGCCTTATGAGCCACCTGACCTGCATTATACCCCACTACTCCAACACCATTTTTATTTGATGACTTTCGAGGCGGCTTATCCCAAGACTATGTCCTTGTCTAGTATTTGAAGAAATTGCCCCTTTGTCAACTCTCTGAAGATGTGTATCACCACATCAGTCAATGTGGAGCTCACACAATGGCTCTACCTAGCCACAGATAGACCTGCCCATGGATCAGAGGCCATTTGAAGGACTTGTTGCCATTGGAGGTTCTAGCCCTTAATGAATCAGGCTACACTGGTCCCAGGCAGACATCCTTGAGCTCAACAACTGTTGGTTAGCTGGAGGGTTCTTCCCAAATTGTTTCTTATTGCTCACTACATAAGCTGTGCTGCCTGGAATAACTTCCAGGCTTGTTACTTTCACTTGCACCCCATCCTTCACCAACAACTGGACTCCCTTAGTCACCCCACTTCTCCCCAAAGTTGCTGTTTCTGTGTTCTTCTATCACACAGGTCCTCTATTTTATGGCTACCAAGAGGGGTTCTGTGGTCCTAAGGATCCCCTTGGAGGTGACCAGATGACTGTGATAGTGGCCTCTCTTTTTTTAATTTTTTTTTAACATTCATTTTTTGAGAGACAGAGAGAGACAGAGTGTGAGTGGGGGAGGGGCAGAGAGAGAGGGAGACACAGAATCCGAAGCAGGCTCCAGGCTCTGAGCTGTCAGCACAGAGCCCAACACAGCGATCAAATTCATGAACTGTGAGATCATGACATGAGCCCAAGTCAGATGCCTAACCGACTAAGCCACTCAGGCACCCCAGTGGCTTCTGTTAGAGTGATCCTGCCTGGCACTTTAACAAAGCCGGGAACCCAAATGAAGATAGCCCACAGTGGTCAAGGACAGATTTTGGTCTCATGGTAGCTCTATTGGGACTCTGCTAGATTAGCTCATAATCACGGTTACCCTCTAGAATATTTCCTACTTCTTTGCCCACTGGTCAATCTATATTATGCATTGTCCCAAAGGAATGGGTGGAGTAGCCCCTTTTCCCTGCATGTCTCTGTTGACAATCTTTGACTGAAGTTGAGAGCCAGCATGTGAGGCTAATCTTTCCCATACTGCTGCCTCAGATTTGCCCCATACTTTGCATTTCTTCTAAAGAGTTCACTGCCAGAGCCAGTCATCAGAACACAGCCATTTCAGGAACTCATGGTGAAATCTGTAACCATTGAATTTGGAAATGGTTTCCAGAGCAATAATAGCTGATTCCAGCACTAGTTTCCAGCTTTCTTATTGTACTCTGCATAAACTGTATCAAAAAAACCCTGCACCTGACATACTCTTCAATTTAACATCTTTTGTTTTGAAAGTTTATTTTTATTTATTTTGACAGAGACAGAGAGAATGGGGAGGGGCAGAGAGAGAGGGAGAGTCCCAGGCAGGCCTCTGAGCTGCCAGTGCAGAGCCAGATGTGGGGCTCCAACTCACGAAACTATGAGATCATGACGTGAGCTGAAATCAAGAAGAGTTGGACACTCAACCGACTGAGTCATCCAGGCACCCCATCTTTGGGATGGAATTTGATAAGGACATGTTTCCACAATGTTGAATTGAACAGCCTTATCATCCAGGGAAAACCTAACTTTTACATTGTTTCTCTTGGCGTCTAAGATCATGTGACATCTAGCAGAACTACAGAGAGTTTTGAACATATTTATAAGATTCATGAAGTTCTTGGCTCTTTTCTACAAGGGGCCATATAATACAGTTTATTTCTATTACTCAATTTTATAATCTCTATCAATTTATTAGTAACATTATTTATAACATTTTAATTATAATTCCTATAGTAACAGATTTGTATATAAATTACCATATATAAATATTTACATATAAATTAGTTATTATTGGGGCGCCTGGGTGGCGCAGTCGGTTAAGCGTCCAACTTCAGCCAGGTCACGATCTCACGGTCTGTGAGTTCGAGCCCCGCGTCAGGCTCTGGGCTGATGGCTCGGAGCCTGGAGCCTGTTTCCGATTCTGTGTCTCCCTCTCTCTCTGCCCCTCCCCCGTTCATGCTCTGTCTCTGTCTGTCCCAAAAATAAATAAAAACGTTGAAAAAAAAATTAAAAAATAAATAAATAAATAAATTAGTTATTATTAAGTTGTGATAAGTGTTTTTTTATACATTATCTAAATTACTCCAGAAGATAATTATTTTTTATCCCCTTTGTGAACTACAGTTCAGAGGGATTAAAAAACTCAGTCAGGGTTATATAACTAACTAGTTGCAGAGTGGAGACTAGAATCCAACCTCACTAGTTTTTTGGGTTTTTTTTTCATGTCAAGGATAAGCTCCTTAAATATCTCTGCACCATGCTTTCCTAACCTGCAAAATGGAAACACTGAAGATGGGAACCTATCTCCAAAGTTACTAGAATTCAAAAACATTTCCCTGTGAGAACTTCTAGCACGGTGACTGATACGTAGTGAGTGTTTAGTACCATGAGTTGAACTCTGAATGCATTCAAAAGATATTGATATAATATATAATAGTTTAAAATTTTCAATCACACACAGTGAAAGCAGTTTATTAATAAAAGAATCCTTTTCTGAACCCTTTTGTAAACCTAAAGCCAATACTCAGCTGTTAATGTGCACTCTCTGTTACAAGATCTCAATGTATTGTTTTTTTTCAAAGCAGTGCACCTGCTTCTCCTGCCACACCCTCTGCTCTGCCATATGCTTTGCCCACACACTGTTCCCCAGGCTGATTTTGTGAGTGTGTTAATAGCAACCAGAGGCAGGATGGTAAAGGGAAGAGTACCTGCTTAGGAGTTAGTTACAAGAATTCAGCCACGCATTTAACCACAGTGAGCCTCCATTTCCTGATATTTCAAGTGATGGAATTTTTAAAAATAGGAATGAGTTTTGGTTGTAGCTCTGACAGGTAAAAAGCTTGAAAGTCATCACCCCCATCTTACCACAAGAAAAACCTAGACAGACTGAACGTCAATAAGTTTTCTCGGATCTATCAGAGAATTAAGGTTAGTGGGAAAACCACCAGCCAAAATCTGGAAAGACGGGAATGCAGGGAATCACAGCGGAGATCTCCTGACTGGGAGCAGAAGCTCCAAGAGCCGCACAATGGTTAGAAACATGTAAGGAGTAACTTCAAAGAATTGCTGGAAGTGGAGTTTAGACTAGTGTGAGAGGGAAACTGTTGGCGGCCACAGTCTTAGGGACTTCCTCATATTATTTTAGGTTTCCAGCTCCAGGAACGCCACCAGATTCCCATGGTGTAGAGCCAAGGGGAAAACAAACAAACAAACAAACAAACAAACAAACAAACAAAAACCTTTGTGCTTCTGGCAGAGGGAGGGGAAAAGTAATCATTCTGAACTAGACCCAGAGTGTTCTCCATCACAGAGACACAGCAATGGAAATCAGAGCCTTCTCCAACGCGGGGGAAGAGAAATTACCCACTCCAGCCCCCTCTAGCCTTCCTGTCTCATCCAAAGGGAAAGCTAAAAGTTTAAAGACACTTGTAAAGATCATGGCACAGAGACAGAGGCCCACAAAAGGACTGAGACTTAATCACAGAATAGAATACCTGCACTGTCCGCCTGCCTTACCACCACATCGCAGGTGCCCAGTATAACAGTGGATTATAGCTGAAAGAGCTGCAAGCCTCAGAGGCTATACAAGAAGGAGTTTTGATGGAAGCTCAAAGACAGAGAGAGAGAGAGAAACAAGTATACTAGTGGAAATCGAAGCCTCTGATACCTACAGCAAACATTAATCACAGCCCAACCCCCAGGCAAATTAACACAAAAGATTTATTTATCTCAGTTCTTTTACCCCACACATTATGTTTGCCTTTCAACCAAAATTTAAAAGTCATGCTAAAAGGAGAATGAAACAGTCTGAAGAGACAAAGCAAGCATCAGAACCGGACCCAGACATTGCAGTGATTTGGGAATCATCACACTAGGAATTTAAAGTAACTATGGTTAAGATGCTAAGAGCTCTGGGGCGCCTGGGTGGCGCAGTCGGTTAAGCGTCCGACTTCAGCCAGGTCACGATCTCGCGGTCTGTGAGTTCGAGCCCCGCGTCGGGCTCTGGGCTGATGGCTCAGAGCCTGGAGCCTGCTTCCGATTCTGTGTCTCCCTCTCTCTCTGCCCCTCCCCCGTTCATGCTCTGTCTCTCTCTGTCCCAAAAATAAATAAACGTTGAAAAAAAAAAAATTAAAAAAAAAAAAAAGATGCTAAGAGCTCTAATGGAAAAAGTAGATAACATGCAAGAACAGATAAGTGATGCAAGCAAAGAGGTGGAAAGTCCATGAAAAAAATAAATTCTTAAAGTAAAAAGAAAACTGAAACAAATGAAAAATGCCTTCAGTAGGCTTATCAATAAAGTACATGTGGTTGAGAAAAGAATCAGTGAGCTTGAAGATAATATTATTGAATATAATAATAATATTCAATAATTCAATATTCAATAAAATTCAATAATATTATTGAAATGCAAAGAGAAAAAAAGAATTTTAAAAAACAAGAATATTCAAGAACCGTAGAACAATTTCAAAAAACATAATATACACATATTGGAATACCAAAATGAAGAAATAAAGCTGCTGAAGAAATATTTGAAGGGCTAACGGTCAAGAATTTTTGTTTAATTAATGACAGACACCAAACCACAGACCTAAGACACTCAGAGAAGAAGCAGAACAAATACCAAGAAATCTATACCTGGACATATCAAATTCATACTGCAGAAAGACAAAGGGAAAATTCAAAAACAGCCAGAGGGAGAAAAACACCCTACCTACTGAGGAACAAGAATTTCATCAGATTCTTCTTCTTAAACCATATATGCAAGAAAGGATAGAGTGAAATATTTAAAGCATTCAAAGAAAAATCCACCAATCTAGAATTCTAAATCCAGACAAATTATCCTTCAAAAGTGAAAGTGAAATACTTTCTCTCTCAGACAAACAAAAAGATTAGGGAATTCATCACCAGGAGACTTGACCTACAAGAAATGTTAAAAGAAGTTCTTCAGAAAGAAGGAAAATTGTATAGGTCAGAAACTCAAGTCTACATAGAGAATGGAAGAGTGTCAGAGAAGGAGTAAATGAAGATAAAATAAATTCTTTTCTTTCTTATTCTTAATCTAATAGATAACTCTTCATTCAAAGCAGTAATAGTAACAATCTACAGTTGACCCTTGAACAACAGGAGGGTTAGGGATGCTGCCCCCCCACCCCCCCACACACACAGTTGAAAACCTGCATATAACTTTTGACTTTCCAAGACCATAACTACTAATAGCCTACTATTGACCAGAAGCCTTACCAAAAACATAAAAAAATGAAAAAATATATAATTGATATACTAATAGAGTAGAAAAAATAGAATCATAAAATTCTCACTTAAAGCCAAAGAGTCTAAAAAAGGAAGAAGGCAGAGAGGAAAAGAAAGAAACAAACACTATGCAACAGAGAAGTTACAAATATGGTAGATATTAATCCAACTATATCAGTAATCAAATGTGAATGGTCTAAATGCACCAATTAAAAGACAGAGATTGTCACCATGAATAAAAAACAAAACAAAACAAAAAACAAGACACAATTATATGTTGTTGACAAAAAACTCACTTATAAGAATAAAGATGTAATCATCAGGGAGAAAAAGAGGCATTACATAATGATAAAAGATTCAGTTATTTAAAAATTTTTTGATGTTTATTTTTGAGAGAGAGGTAGAGAGTGCAAGTGGAGGAGGGGCAGAGAGAGGGGGACAGAATCTTAAGCAGGCTCTAGGCGCTGAGCTGTGAGCACAGAGCCCAACATGGAGCTCGAACTCACAAACAAGGACATCATGACCTGAGCCGAAGTCGGAGGCTCAACCAACTGAGCCACCCATGTGCCCCAAGATTCAGTTATTTAAAAGGACATAACAACTTTTTTTTTTTTTTTTTTTTTTTTTTTTTTTTTTTTTTTTTTTTTTTTTAAGAGAGAGAGAGTATAAGTAGGGGAGGGGCAGAAGAGAATCTTAAGGAGGCTTCATACCCATAGTGGAGCCTGACTTGGGGCTCATTGTGGGTCTCAATCTCACAAGCATGAGTTCATGACCATGAGATCATGCCCTGAGCTAAAATTGGGACTCTGATACTAACTGACTGAGCCACCGAGACCCCCCTAAAAGGACATAACGATTCTTAACATGTATATGCCTAACAAGAAGCATCAACATATACAAGGCAAAAATTGATTGAACTACAAGGAGAAATGGGCAAATCCATTGTTTAGTTAGAGATTTCAATACCCTCCTTCAGTAGTTGATAGATCAAGAAAGCAGAATATTAGTAAGGATAGAGTTGACCTGAACAGCACCATTCATCAACCTGCACTAATTGATGTTTATAGAATACATCTAACAACAGAAGAGTGCACATTCTTCTTAGGCTCACATAGAACATTCACCAAGATAGACCACATTCAGGGCCTAAAACACACCAAAAATTTTTTTAAAAAATTGAAATTATACAAAGTATGCTCTCAGACCACAAAAATTAAATTAGAAATCCATAACAGAAAGATAGTTGAACAAAATCCCAAAATATTTAGAGATTAAATAGCACATGAGTCAAAGAGAAGTACTTAAGAGAAACTAAAAAATTAGTTGAACTAAGTGAAAATGAAAATACAACATATCAAAATTTGTGGGATGCAGGAAAGGCAATGCTTAGAGGGAAATTTATAGCATTGAATGCATATATTAGAAAAGAAGAAAGATCTAAAATCAGTAAATTAAGCACCTACTTTAGGAAACTAGGGAAAGGAGTAATTTAAACTTACAGCAATCAGAGGAAAAGTAATTTTAAAAATTAGGGCAGAAAGCAATTAAATTAAAAAACAGTACATCAATAGAGAAACTCAGTGAAACCAAAAACTGAGAAACTTTTTTGAAAAAGATCAGTAAAGTTTATAAAGCTCTAGCCAGCTAACCAAAAAAATAAGAGGACACAAATTACTATATCAGAAAAGAAAGAGGGGACATCATTATTGATCCTATGGACATAAAAAGAAAATAATGGAATATTATGTCCACAAATCTGGATAACCATAATGAAATAGACTAATTCTTTGAAAGACACAAACTATATCAAAACTCAAAAAAGGAGAAATAAATAACCTGAATAGGCCTATTTCTATTTTTTATTCAGATATAATTGATATATAACACTGCATTAATTTTAGGTGTACAATATAATGATTTGATTTATGCATATGATGTGAAATTATTACCACAGTGAGTTTAGTTAACATCCATCATCACCACACATGGTTATAATTTTGCGTGTGTGATGAGAACTTTCAAGATTTTCTGTCTTCGCAACTTTCAAATATACAACACATTATTGTTAACTATAGTCACCATAATGTATATTACATCCCCAAGACTTCTTTATCTTATAACTAGAAGTTTGGAAGTTTGTACCCTTTGACTAGCTTTACCCATTTAAGTCACCCCATATATTCTGCCTCTGGCCTATATCTATTTTTTAATTCAGCCAATAATTAATATCTTTCTACCAAAGAAAGCTCCAAGCCCAGATGGTTTCACTGATGAAATCAGCATCTGAAGAATCAGATGCTACGTACCTTTGGAAATCAGAGGAATCTGTAAGATTAAGGCAATAGACACTGTAAATGAGCACTGTACCTAGTTGGTAAAACTGTCCTATGGGAGTGCAGGTTAACAATTCTGATATTGCTCTGTATGTTACTGGGATGGAACAATTAAGTACATAGATGGCAGAAGGTGGGAGCCAGTTTACTTATATATTTACACCCTGAGGGTATTATATATTATATGTAAAATGGCATTATTTTCACATTATTTCATTTTTTTAAGTTTTTATTTATTTTTGAGAGGGTGAAAGAGAGAGAGCACAGGGGAGGGGCAGAGAGAAAGGGAGACAGAGAGCATCACAAGCAGGGTCCATACTGTCAGTGCAGAACCTGATGTGGGGCTCAACCCTCCATGAACCTTGAGATCATGGCCTGAGCCGAAGTCGGATGCTTAACCAGCTGAGCCACCCAGGCGCCCCTATTTTCACATTATTGCATGCATAATTTGGATCATGTGCTTCAGAGGTGAGGGAATTAATCCAAAAGCTCAAGGTATTTTCAGAGTACAGCTTTTAATATGTCTATATTCTGAAGTGATCATTTAATCTTAGATTCTGTTCCGTGGTCTGTAGGAGCTGTGGACATCAGAGCGGCTTATTATAAATACCTAAAGCAAAGGAGCCATGTTATTTAGAAAACAAAGTCTGAAAATATAACATCACCTGCTCCAAGGTGATATCAAAAAGTGAAGAGAGAAAATAGACAGAAAGTGGAAAATTCTTATTTTGTTCGGACTACTACTAAATACCTGGGTGTTCCCAAATAGTCATATGGTTAGTAAAATATAGACAGAGCATCTGGATATTTGAATTTTTCTCTTTTCAACTGATGCTGTTGATATGTTGTAGACATGGCAGAGCTTCAAAACGAAATTATTTCCAAACGCTTTTAACAGCATTTTTAAACAGAATTTAATTAAAAAAATAAAATTTCATTCAACACCGGCCTCTCCACCTTCTTTGATATATTCCTATTTCTCATATCTGAAGGAAATAGGGGGAAGGTTCCAAAAAAGATTCCTTTTACCTCCCTTCAAATCAAGAGAAGGCCTGATGACTACATACAAAGAATTTGGGTTTCAGGCACACTGTTAACTTGCCTCAACACACAGGCAAATAATTTGCTACAGATTGAAACATTGCTCTATTTAAATCAACTTCCTGCCTATTAATAGCCGTGAAACACTAGAACATATTACTGTACCAGTAAAGCCTTAGGCCCGCTCAAATCTTTTTTAAGTGAGGCAACACACAAATACATGCATAGTCACATACATACCTAACACTGCATGGCACAATCTCCTTTAAGAATTCAAAGAGCAAAATCAACAGTCTGAATTGATTTGGAACTAGAAATAAGGACCAAGTGAATTTCTAATAGCCCTCCACATGCCAAAGTTCCCAACGTTTACTTGTTTATATCCATACTTCCCTTCACTGCCTGTGTGCTAATCATAGCAACAGTACTTCCTGGAGTCCTTTATTTACATGGGAATTTCCTGCTGACCTCTGGCATCTCCCTGCTCCTGCTCCACCTCCACCTATACAAACACACACAGACACATGTACAAATGGCTGCAAACACTTTGGGATTTGCAGTGCAAAGGAAATGAGCATCACATAACTTCCTCCCTCCCTCCCACCTCCTTCTCCCTCTCTCGCTCCCTCTCTCTCTCCCTCTCTCATGTTGTGTGATCCATTCATCATTCTGTATAATTAGGCAAATAAAAAGATACCTTTGTTTTGACTTGATTTGCTGTTCTTTTCAGGTTCCTTATGTGCATAGATACAAGAAAAAAACATGGTACCTTTGGGCAGCATGTGATTCGTCAGGAAATTCCTTCTGCCACGATGTGTGGGTGGGGAGAACGTTTGGTGATGTGATACAGATGCACAGGCTGCCCTTCGCCAGCAATGCAGATGTGTTTTATATGCACATGCCCAGATGGTGACCCCTCTGGCATTATTAATGTGTCCCAGCTGCCAGGCCTCCTCTCGCATGCATACACCTCGATTTCACATATTTCATGTGTTTATTTATGAGGCACCAAATTCCTACATTTCATATGTGGCAGTTGCTATTAAAAATGAGAAGTTTTAACTGCTCTGGAAATTGATAACCTTTTAAATTGATATGAAATGTGGCCCTCATTTCAAAATGACTCCTCATAGAATTAATTGAATTCATAATGCAAATTTCTGACCTTTCCCCTTACATGTTGAGAAAATATGGCATTGGGTATACACTTAGTTAAGAAATCAAATATTTTCATACCTGATATGTTATAATGTTCTTTTTTTTTTTTTTTTTTTAATTTTTTTTTTTTAATTTTTTTTTTCAACGTTTATTTATTTTTGGGACAGAGAGAGACAGAGCGTGAACGGGGGAGGGGCAGAGAGAGAGGGAGACACAGAATCGGAAACAGGCTCCAGGCTCCGAGCCATCAGCCCAGAGCCTGATGCGGGGCTCGAACTCACGGACCGCGAGATCGTGACCTGGCTGAAGTCGGACGCTTAACCGACTGCGCCACCCAGGCGCCCCATGTTATAATGTTCTTTTGCTTTCCCTTTGTTTCTGACCTCTAAGGCCTATTTTTAAGAAGTGGGATGTCTGTACATTTGACATTGCTATGCACTGCTAATTAAACCCAGGCATCAAGTAAGAGAAATTTGGGATCATCTAGAAATGGGTTGTACTTTTATAGATCCACAATGAGACCTAGTATTATAAAAATATAATCCAATCATTGCTCCAAAATATTATAGATTGTAATAACTCCATGGATTTGAGGAAATGGATTAGTCTTGTCAATTTTAGCTTATGATCTAAAGTATAAAAATAGGAGCATGGCAGTTTTGCTCAATTAAAATGAACTGACTCTTACTATTACAAAAAATTTCAGTATTTTTATGGGGAAATGTAAAGATGAATCAAATTGTTCAAACAGAAAGATGAAAAATGCAAAAGATCGATGATCAGGTTTTGCAAGATGAAGTTCATGTCTGTTTCCTTTTTTTTTTTCATGTTTATTTATTTACTTTGAGAGAAAGCATGTGTGTGCACAAGCAGGGAAGGGGCAGAGAGAGAGAGGGAAAGAGAGGATCTGAAGCAGGCCCAATGATGTCAACACAGAGCCTGACGTGGGGCTTGATCCCACAAACTGTGAGATCATGACCTGAGCCCATTTCAAGAGTCAGGCGCTCAACCGACTGAGCCACCCAGGTGCCCTTTTTGTTTCCTTTTTTAATATCAGAGATAATGAACTAAAAAAGTCAGAAAACATATCACTTATCATAGATTGCTATCTCCAAAATCAGCTATGGGAAATAAATGACCAAAATTCTGGTGTGATTTTCTTTTAAGGGGCTGTATACCTTTATTAGCAATAGCAGAGGGTCAGAGTTGCTAATGCTGAGTGCTAAAGTAGACACAAATGGAGTCTTAACTACCTACTATGTGGTCTCTGGTCCTCAGGAACAGTATTCTACTTCCTTAAGTAAAGCTGTTTGCCCTGTTTGGATATATATTTATCTTGATTTCATAAATAAAGGTGCTAACTCACATATTAGCTATAACCACACTCACAAGGTAGGATGGAAAATTAAAGCAATTAAAAGCATACCCTTGAGATAACGTGGGTTCAGTTCCAGACCACCACAATAAAGCAAGTATCACAGTAAAGAGAGTCGAATGAACTTTTTGGTGTTCCAGTGCAAATCACAGTTACATTCACAGTATACAGTAGTCTATTAAGTGTGTAATCACCTCATGTCTAAAAAACAATGTACTTACCTTAATTAGAAAATATTGCTAAAAAAAAAATACTAACCATCACCTGAGCTTTCAGTGAATTGCAATCACGGATCACAGATCACTGTAGCAAATACAATAATAATGAAAAGGCTTGAAATATTGCCAGGATTACCAAAATATGACGCAAAGACACAAAGTGAGCAAATACTGTTGGAAAAATGGCGTGACGGATGCGCTGGACACAGGATTGCCACAGACGTCCAATTTGTAAAAACATGGGATCTGCGAAGCTCAATGAATCAAGGCACATTTGTATCTGACTAATTTAGGCAAGAGTAAAGAATACTCTTCCCTGACTCTGTGCTGACAGCATGGAGCTTGCCTGGGATTCTCTCTCCCTATCTCTCTGCCCCTCCCCCACTGCACACCCACACACTCTCTTTCTCAAAATTAAATAAACTTAAAAAAAAAATACTATTCCCTGAAAGTACTGCCAGTAATTTGAAAACAAAAAAAGGGAGGTTATAGGGTATTTTTCCTCCCACACTCTCCAGATAATCACCTTAGATTGGCTCCATGTGTATTTTTGTTCAAATGCATGTTTTATAACAACTCTAGTGTTCTCCCAAAGATTTAGAGCAACTGTCAGAAGACTTCATATCAGTTCATTTATGAGGATGAAGCAATAAAAAAAATGAAAAACCTTGGAAATGTCTTCTTATTTGATGTGGAAAGAGGAACGGCTATGGCCTTGTCTTTTTCATGCACATCTTGAAGTCTTATCAAATAATTTTGGTTATGACCTTAAGGCTATTATGACCAAGACCTTATTAAAGGACCCAAAATTATATCCATAGGCTTTTGTTCCTCAGCTGCCTCCTTTTATCACAAAGATGAAGTAGAAAGAAGGAAGGAAGGAAGGAAGGAAGGAAGGAAGGAAGGAAGGAAGGAAAGGAAGGAGAAGGAAGGAAAGAGAAGGAAGGAAAGAAAACAAGAAAGAAAGAGAAAAGAAGAATAGAAAGAAAAAGAAAGAAAGAAGAGAAAGAAAAGAGAAAGAAAGAAAGATAAGGAAGGAAGGAAGGAAGAGAAAGAAAGAAAAAAAAAAAAGAAAGAAGAAAGAAAGAAAGAAAGAAAGAAAGAAAGAAAGAAAGAAAGAAAGAAAGAAAAAGATAAATCAATAATATCAGTCTTTGTTACACTCAGATGAAAAATACATGAAATACATGCCCTAATAACTGCTTCCACACCACTGGCAGACATAACTAAGCAATCATGATGCTCTTTCCACTACCCCAGGACCCAGGCTCAGAATCCTCCTCAACAGAGCATTGCCAGGGGCCACTGCCAATGCAAGTCCACACCTGAGACAAAACCTCTTTGCCATCCCTCTCTTACTTTGGTGCTGAGCAAGTAATAGGGGGTTAGTCTGCATGTGCTAAAACATAAGACCAGAGGTTACTGCTGGCTGTTTTTTCACAAGAGAGGTAATAGCTGGCATTAAGCCTGGTCTAAAGAATGGGAGCATCACTATGGTAACCATATCAAGTTGTTGACTCACAACCCATCAGCTCAGTCTACCCTGCTTCCTGCCACATGAGAGTAGGGCCAGCCAACTTAAAGAACCCTCTGAAGGTGACTTGGACTCAGGTCAGTGGTACAGGCCACGAAGGAGTTACACACAGATGAATAGGGAAGAGTTTGATCCCCACCTTGGCTTGCCTGGAAAAGGCAAAACAAAAGCAAAGGAAAGACAAGAAGCAAAAGGTGGGCTGCAAATCCAATAGTCAAGGGTGAGGGGGCCCCACAGTTGGGACTCCAAGGTTCACCCTGCAGAGTGCACTGGGAAGCAGGCAGAAGAGGTCCCAGAAGCTGCTGTGATGCCACTTCCTCCCTTTGATGTCACCATCTATTTGCACACATGTACATGATAGGAACAACAGCCCCTTGGCTCCATATATTACAGTACTGTTTCCAGAGCACTTTCCCATCCGTGGTCTCGTCTGATCCCCACCTCAGCACAGGCAAGAAGGGCAGGCATTGTTATCCCTAATTTTACAACAAAAGTGAGGCTCGCTTGTCCAAAACCACACAGCTTTTGAAGCCCAAAGTTGCCTTCATCTGAACTATCCCGGAGAAAAGAGGTAAAAGAAAAATGAATGTTTTGGATGATTTCCCATTTGAATTTTCAGACCACCACACTAATTCCTTCCAAAACTTAGCATGTATAGAAGAGCTTATAGCTAGCTGGAAGGTGACCCAGTTGCATGTTATAGACGAGATGGTGACACTGGTTTCCCCCAGAGTAGCTTCTGAATCATTTAATAGTGGACATGACATTCTGGGCCCTCAATCATTGAAAGAGACTTTCTGTTCATTTTTTCTGACAGCTGGTGACACTGTTGCAGATGTGGGTTGTCCCTCTGTATTTCACGATAAAACTTTACTGGTGGCGGTTTCTGTCTATGTGGGGAATGTTCTCAGTTATTACCAGTTACGTCCTCTTCAGAGCTACCCGAAAACCCCTCTCAGGAGAACACCAAGGTACGTATCCCCTCGTTCCTTCCCTGACACCCTCTTTATTATAAACATTAAGAAGTATACTTTAATTCCATTTTCCCGGATGGGGGAGGGGCATCACACTTTTTTTGCCCTTCAGTAGCAAAACTATTTGGAGATTAGCTATACCACTGTTTATGCTCATTGTTTAATGGTGATTTGGACATACCTGTAAATCTATTACTTCAGATACTAATGACAGCCAGAAGAAAGAGAAGTCAAACTATGTTTAAACTTTCTAGAACAAAGGGGTTCCTGGGTGACTCCATCCGTTAAGCATCCAACTTAAGCGTCCCAACTTCGGCGCAGGTCATGATCTGTCAGTCTGTGAGTTCAAACCCATGTGGGGCTCTGGTGCTGATAGTTCAGAGCCTGGAGCCTGCTTCGGATTCTGTGTCTCCCCCTCTCTCTGCCCCTTCCCCTCTCACACTCTGTCTCTCTTTCTCTTCCTCGAAACTAAATACATTAAAAAAAAAAATTTAACTTTCTAGAACACTATTTGCATATTTATTTTAGCTCAGCATTTTGTATGATTCCATCATAAGTTGTGTCACACACATTTTATAACAGAGCAAGAGTTAGATGTTTGTATTTCTAACAACTATATATGTATTTTATTTCGGTAAATCATAAGTAATGGCCACTTACTCCTCTCATAACAAATGAGGCTTTAATATTCCAATGCTTATCTTAACTACCATTGCCAACCTCTTGACATTTCTATAATTCCATTATGTTGTCCACAAATCATTCCAAAGTGCTTATAATCTCATAATGTGCCCACAAATTTGCTTTCACTCTCCTTGTTCTGCAGATAAGATCTGAATCTAAATCTAGATAAAACTGAAATGGGATAGAGAGAAAATGTGTAAGGCATTACATGGCAATAAGACAATGTCACATTTTGATCTTGGTTGGAGAACAAATCATAAGCTCCTGTGAAATGTTTTTAGGATTATTTAGCTATTCAGATGTTTGTTTTTAATCCTCAAAAAAAGTGGGAGAGACGGATATCAACTTTTCCTACTCTGGAGAAGAAAAAATATTCAATGAGAAAAGTCAGATAAATCAATGTAATGATAAAGACTGATATTCAAGGGGAGCCTGGCTGGCTCAGTTGGAAGAGCATGCAATTAGTGATCTCAGGGCCATGAGTTCAAGCCCCATATTGGGTGTAGAGTTTACTATAAATAAATAAATAAATAAATAAATAAATAAATAAATAAATAAATAAAATTTAAAAATTTATATTCAAATACATGAATTCTGGTTAATATTTTAATTTAATCCCATTTGGGAAGAGCTCTGAGGTGGTGGTAGGAGACCTCCTGAACTGGCCAATTTGGGGCTTTAGACCTTTGTATGGCCTGGTTTACCCATCTGTACATGGATATATGGTACCTTTTCTCCTTCTTAAAAAATATTGGAAGTTATTTAAAACTTGTGAAAGTGATCCAAATTTTGGATGAGCCAAAATGCACTTGCTTTCATTCCCTGGATATATCTATATTGTATTTCAGAGAGAACAGTTCACTTCTCCACTGTAGAATGAATTACCCCAGTTAAACCGCAGTATTTCTGTGCACATGAGCGCATTCAATGCAGAGGAACTTCATGACAAGAAATAGCCAATGCTCCCTCATTACTCTCCATGGCTCATGTGTCTCAGATGGCGGGGCCCCTGTCCTCTGTTCCTCATGCCCGCAGGGCATACAGTTCAGCTTCTCCTGCCTGCACAGCCCTGACCCCAGCATAGCCTGACAGACAACACGTTCCACTAACATTTAAAAAAAGACCTACAGCCACCATTTGAAGAGACAACAATGGGAGAGGCTAATTAGGACCCCATTTCTTCTAGAAAAGCAGTCTGGATAAAGAAGCTCCTGTTGATGAGTGGTAGTAGGCCCTAACGATCCTTATGGATCTTTGATCATATCATAGGTAAGTCACTTCTTAGCTATTTTCCATTAGGAAACAGGATTTCATTACTGGCTAGGAAAGCTGGTCAGATCTAACGGTCATGGTGCAAAAGCAAACCCAAGAGGAGTGGTCTCTCACACCAATGCAGTTTTTTGTTTTTTGTTTTTTTAACGTTTATTTATTTTTTGAGACAGACAGAGACAGAGCATGAATGGGGGAGGGTCAGAGAGAGAGGGAGACACAGAATCTGAAACAGGCTCCAGGCTCTGAGCTGTCAGCACAGAGCCTGCCTCAGGGCTTGAACTCACAGACCGGGAGATCATGACCTGAGCTGAATTTGGACACTCAACCTTGAACTAAGCCACCCAGGCACCTCTACCAATGCAGTTTAAAAACCAGCTGTTCCTCCCGCAGAGTATACCAAGCCTTGCTGTGGGGCAGAGTAACAGAGAAGGGGGGAGTAACAGAAGGGGGCAGAGTAACAGAGAACTCTCTATGGCAGTAGGGTTCAGGCTCAAAAACCGCCACAAAGAGCTGGCTTGGTCACATCAATTCCAGGCCAAGCTTTCCTTTGGAGGCTGCTCTGAAGCACAAACACAATTCCTAACCTGGTTTCTCTGCCTTCCAGTGTAATCTAAGTAACCAGGCAGTTCTGGACTCCAGTGCTCTAGAAACTTGTACTCCCCGTAGCAGGAGGATTTGGGGGTGGGGGATTTGGAAAATCTAACATACCTATAATATATATGCATATTGAGCATTATGTTCAGATCTTTTGAACATTAATACATGATCTCACATAATCTTCAGAACTACCTTAGGAGCTAGTGCTATCCCCCCCTCTATGATGAGGCAATCATAGGAGGAAGTCCTAGGTAGGGTGCCAGAGTCCCACAGGCAGTAACGGGAAGGGGGAGCCCAGAATCATACCAATACCACACAGAGTGTGAACCACCCCCCGCACCCCCCCCCTCCCCCGCCTGGCTCCCAACAGCAGGTTTTGCCTTAATGACACACAGAAGGCCTGCAATTAAAAAATCGAAACACCTGTGATGCTGGCACAACCTTGCGAGGGGACCCTGTAGGGGCAGAGCAGGTACGGGAAGTCCAGGACATGTGGAGTTCCTGAACCCGACTCTGGTGCTGGCGGGGGCTGTGGGGGAGAAGGGGAGGCCCTCTTGGGCCCCCCGCCCATGCTCACCTCTTGGAGCAACGTAAACTTCCGCCTCCATCTGGCTGCACTGAGCAGTGATCCTAACTGCCTGCCGGGCACTGGCAACCGAGAAGAACCGGCAGGCTCGCGAGTCACTGTGGCAGAGAGATCCCCAAAGCCCCGCCTGCCCTCCTTTAGAGGTGACTTAGGCTCAGAGCGACCTGACCCCCTCGTGCAGTCCGTGCGGAGTTTCTGGACCCTCCGAACTCCCCACTGCTGATCCCTCCCCCATGGGCGGACTACACCTGCAGGAGGAGGCGTGGCCCACAAAACCCTGGTACCAAGTGCCCTGAAGTGGTGAAGCTTTCCACCATAAAATGATGTATGACA
Source organism: Lynx canadensis (assembly GCF_007474595.2). Classification (NCBI taxonomy): domain Eukaryota; kingdom Metazoa; phylum Chordata; class Mammalia; order Carnivora; family Felidae; genus Lynx; species Lynx canadensis. The sequence continues at coordinate 73,969,574 of NC_044306.2, forward strand.
ACTCATTTCTCAAGCCAGCCCACAAACCCCATTCACAGCATCATTTTCAGAAGGTTCCCTCCTTTTTTTTTTTTTTTTTTTTCCTCTCTTTTCTTTTTCTTCATGCCCAGCACGGAGCTCAAGCCAGCTTGAATTCAAGACCCTGGGATTAAGACCTGAGCTGAGATCAAGAGTCCAGTCGATGTTTAACCGACTGAGCCCCACCCAGGCACCCCTCAGCAGGACCCTTCTGACTGGAATTCAATGAAACAGGGCATCTTTTAAAATAACATTGAAACATTAAATCAGTAAAAACAGAAAATAAGCATTTGGTGCAATAAAGGCGGGAACCTGGCTCCCGAAAAGTGTGGAGGGAGAGCTGAGAGGCCGGCCTGCCTCTTGCCCTCCAGCTCCCTTGGAAGCAACAGTCCAGCCACCGCCTTCTTTTCTCTGGGCACAAGGACAGTCCCCCAGCTGCTCCTTCTCCTCCCATCACTTCTCGTTCCACCGGCCAGAACCTTGTCCTGTGGCACCACGAATGCATCTTCCCACATCCTCCCAGACATGAAGCAGTGGCCCTTTCTGTAGGTTTTCAAAGGGCTTTTACTGCCAGGGATAAGGGAAACAAGCAGGGTAAGGAGGTCCCTTCTAAATCATCTACACCTGTGCCCTCAATCCCCATCTCCCATTTCTCTACTCTGACCCTGTGGGAAGAAGGAAAGGTGCTAAGAGTGGTCACTGTATGTGCTGGGATACACAAAGAACCCATCCACATAGCAGGAGAAAACCAGCCCGTGGCACACTTGTGATTCCATCCCAGGGCTAGGGGAGGGGCTCTGTGAGTGGAGAGGAGTTGGGGTGAGTCTGAGCCTGATAACGAGGACCTCTGTCCTTGGGCTGGGGGGTGGAGGGGCAGCGGTAGCAGGCAACACTCCTGGGGGAGGAGGTTCCCCCCTGCCCACAGCCTTGACTTCTCTGCTCATCTTTTGCTTACTCCAAGCTACTCCTGCCAAAACCACTCTAAAGCTAAACCCTAGGGCAGGGGAGGAGGGGTAGGGGAGGGCAGGGTTCCAGGTGGAGAAACCATCTCTGAACGCCACTCTAACATGAGGAACATAGACAAACTGCAATGAATATATATATATATGCACGTGCATACTATTTATATACTTTGTTGGTATTATATTAAAACTATAGATTATTATTGAGTTAGAGCTGATATAATCTACTTATTTCTTTATATTACATAATAAATAGAATTCTAGAAATTAAAAATCGACTTATAACAATGTTTGAAAAAGATAAAATATCATGTTCTGTATTTCTCCCCATTTTACAATCCACAGATTGGTCTACAAATGGTTTCTTCTAATCTACAAACTCAGCTATGCATTTGGTGTTGTGGGTTATTTGGCCATCATGTTTACAATGTGTGGATTCAATTTATTTTTCAAGTAAGTATCTCCAATTAAGACATTAATATCTCCAAGCACTTGCTTGCAATATTCACCTGGTCAAGTTCTCTGTATCAGGGATCATTTGGCCCTACAATGTTCCATACACACATTGTTTATAGTAGATGTCATTGGTGGAAACCACTAGAAAAGTATAAGAGGAAACCCTACAGATAAAAAGTTTCAAAAAATTATAAGCTTTAAAGAAAATCTGTACTTGAGGGGCGCCTGGGTGGCTCAGTTGGCTAAGCGTCTGACTTTGATTCAGGTCATGATCTCGAGGCTCGTGGGTTTGAGCCCCACGTCAGGGTCTCTGTTGTCAGTGCAAGCCAGCTTGGTTCCTGTCTCCCTCTGTCCTGCCCCTCCCCAGCTCATGCTTTCTCTGTGTCTCAAAAAATAATAAATAAAAACATCAAAAACTTTAAAAAAAAATCTGTACTTGATAGGCAAATTTTGAACATCACCATTAAAAGCAGGCCTACATTTGCGGTAGAGTATTCTTACAGAACTACAAATTTCCCCTCCGTAAAATTCTGAAGTGTCATTTCCTTGTATATATCTTCTTCCTTCAAAACCTCTGGAACTATGCTGTCCAGTGCAGTATACAATAGGTCATGTCACTATGAGCATCTAAACTATGAAATAAAAGTTCTAGAACTATAAGATACAAACTGGATTTCAAAGTTTGAAAAATACTGTTAAAAAAATAAAAAGAGAAAATAATTTTTATAATTGACCACATGTTGAAATACAGTGTTTGGGATGTATTGGTGAAATTATTTCATGGTTTTTTTTAATGTGACTACTAGGAAATTTTCAATCTGTATTTCTATATTGCCGGGGACAGCAACTGCTCTAGAGTTTGTTTCTGGTACCTATGAAGTCCCTTTTGCTGGGGACAGTCAGAAAAGGACAAAATTAAGTGCTTAGAACTTGAATGAGAGGTAAGGAAATAACAGAACAAGAAAGTCTTGTGAGAAATCAAGGAAATCAGGATAATTATAACTCAGAACTGAGCTCCTTGAAAAAAATGGTTGCTGAGATGTGCTTGTGGACGAGGTTCTCATGGGCAGAGCCAAGGCTGTGTATCAACCTGTGGCCTGGAAAGGAAATTTAAGACATACCACAAGGCTGTGGAAAGCAGCTCAAATAAAAGTCCCCAGAATATCTCTCACATTGAAGTTCCTCTGGGACCTTACCAGAATCAAAAGGCAAACATTGGCAACTCATAAAATAGGTCAGGCAATTGGATGGAGTGTCAGCTCTGAAAGGAAGGACTCTTCCTACGCAACGTAGCAATCTGATTTTATAAGCATTTCATGAAACTTTCACAGCAGGTGCTCTTACCATTTTCTAGCAGGAAAGGGATAGAAAGTAACTGTACAGATCTATGATTAATATATTATTCTGTGTATAGAAAGACACTGATTTCTTTTGTTTTTCAGCATATTGTCCATATAACTTTATTTTAGTGAATGTAAAAATATTCATAAGGAATTTTATGAAATCACTGAGCCTACAGTTGTCCCAAGACTACTTTCCATAAGATATAAGTTCCTTAACCATGACCTCTCCTACAAGGAGGCATAGCAAGAACTTAACCCTTTAGGCTGGGAAGGAACTAGTCCTCCCCTGAACATGGGGAGAAGATCATCTTCATTCCTCCCCACTATCTCAATTCTCAAATATACCCAGGCAAATCTTGAAAGGATAAAGCCACCACTTGTGTTGGAATTCCCAGTTCCCATCACAAAAAGAGCTGTACCCTCTAAGTCTACAAACTCTCTGCCTTTACCATTTCCTCCTCAAATTCACAGAGCACAAAACAACTAGAAAAAGTTTCCAGGACCAACCGACCAGCTCCCCTCCACTCCTCCCTCCCTTTCTGACTCACTCAGATCTACCCAGGCCCAGGGCTAATATTTGAAGCTGTTGAGAGATATAACAAACCATATGTGCAATGCTTAAGATTCAGAAATTAAATTAGGGGCTAATTACTTTTTAAAGAAGTGTTACTCTTAAAAATGGGATGCGGGGGTATCAGAGAATCCTATTATATTTGAAATATGATGCAACTTGCAAAATATTGTTTTCTGATTAACACGTAGTCACTATGGCATAGTAGCAAAGGGCCTCAAATTGAAGTGTGATCCCTGTTTTGTTTGTACCAATCGTCATGTTAAGCAAATCATTTTTTCTAAATCTCCATTTTTTTCAAATGCAAATGAGGTAGCTAATCATATCTACCTCAAATATTTGTTAGGCAAGTGAAGTATTGAAAGTATTCTGTAAAATCTAAGCTTGATAGCAGGGATTCTCAACCTGAGAAGTTTCTAAAAAGCACTGCTGGGCAGACCCACCCCAGGCCACGTACATCACAGCTCCAGAGCAGCAGAGTCTTAAATCTCCCCAGGTGATTCTAATCTATATTTAAGGCTGAGAAACACTACTCATTAAAGAAGTTCTTAATGCTGGCTGCCCACTGGAATCACCTGGAGTCTGGAGAGCTTCCAAAATATTGCTGCACAGGCCCCACCCCGAGAGTCTGATGTATTGGCCTGGGGTGCAGAGGGGAGATGAGGAGTTTACAAAGCTGCGCAGGCCTTTCTTTCTTGAACAGCGCACTTCAAAACCACCATTAAAAGACCCTCTCAAGAATTACTTCGCCCACTTACCATGGAGTGGTAAATTTGAAGAGAATTTAGAGACTTTAAGAGGCTTTAAAAAATCAATTAAAGTCTAAAAAAATCAGTTAAAAAAAGTACTCCCAACTTTCTGTTAGAGACTGCGGCAGGAATTTCTTCTAAGCTGCAACCCTCTCGAGCCCCTCATAGACCACGTTCTTATTTCCTTACCCTGTCATTTTCAATAGAATCAAGGCTAGAGATTCCATGGATTTTGGCATTGTATCCTTGTTCTATGGCCTCTACTATGGCGTAATGGGGAGAGATTTTGCAGAGATCTGTTCGGATTACATGGCTTCTACTATAGGGGTAAGTGTTGCTTTCATTCTCTGAAACTACTTATGGTGCATGGAGAAATGGTCTCATCTTACACATTTGCATCCGTTTTCGGAAACAGAGAAGTCTTTTTTTGGTTCTCCCAGACCAACTGCTCCCTAATTCTCCTTGCATCAAAAATTATCTTTACTAGTTGGTTAGAAAATATACTTCCTATTTATAGAAATTTGTTGGGAAATAAGGCTTTATTTATTTACTTACTTACTTTCAAGTAATCTCTAGCCCAATGTGGGGGCTCAAACTCACAACCCTGAGATCAAGAGTCGCATGCTCTACTGACAACCAGCCAGGTGCCCCCAGAGGCATCTTTTTAAATAAAATAATTATTTGGGGGGCACCTGTGTGGCTCGGTCGGTTAAGCAACTGACTCTTGATATGGGCTCAAGTCGTGATCTCTAGATCATGAGATCAAGCCCCACATCCAGCTCTGCACTGAGCGTGGAATTTGCTTGGAATTCTCCTCCTCTCTCTGCCCCTCTGCCCGCTCATTTGCACGCATGCTCTCTCTAAATAAATAAATAGAATAAAATAGGACATTAAAAAAAAATATTATTATTTGGAAGGGATAACCATCTCTAGCATACTCCAATTGCCCACATTGAAGATTACTAAAAATTAAATAACAACAAAAATTTTATATTTTATATTTGATACTAAATTTTATATTCTGTCGTGCCTAATACAGAAAGTCATATTTCATGCACATAAAGCACTTGAGAATCAATCTTTACTCCGCATATGATCAGTTATCATTAGATAGCATTAGAAGAAGTCGGAGATACAAAACTGTGCTAAATATATTCTGAATGGTATATTGTCTCTGGGACTTAGAAAGTATCCCCTAATAGCTTTTTTCTTAACTCTCTTAAGATTGAAACTCCAAATGGACATACTTGCTGGTTAGATGGATTTCATATTCAGGTATTAGGAGCACTCATCTATGTCTGACACAATCGCATCTCGTAAAAACTCACAAACCAGGGCTTTGGGATGACCTAGTGGTTTCAGGAATTCTATGTCTCTGTCCTCTGCTGGCCTCTTGGTACACAGCAGATACGAAATGGAAAAGCTACTGTGGATGGCAAGGGAGGAGTGCAATTCCAGACTGTTCTTCTCTCTCGTCCATTTATGGGGCAGGACTAAGTAGACATGACCTTGACTTCATCCCTGTCCAGTCTGCCCTTCTCCATCTCCGTAGGCTCTATCTTACTCTTTTCCTATAGCCTGGAATCCGACTTCTGTGGTGAAATGCCGGAACAAGCTAACCTGTTGGAAGTCCCCTGCCATGTGTCATCTATGGGACAACTGCCTTTTTATAATGTTTAAGGTGAGCAAAGGAGAGAGCATTTCCACTCCTAGTTTCCTCCAGCAAAAGCCAGAAGTCATACTTCTTAAAAATTTCCCAAAGCCTCTTGTACTTATTTATGGACAGGAGAGAGAGAGAAGAGTTGGTGTGTCCTCTGTTCTCCAGTGGACCAGGAAGAAGAGATTCACCTCACAAGACAAGTTTTTAAGTGCCAACTTTCTGGAGACTTCTCACCTGATCCCAACCCCACCAGGCTTCACTTCTTGTCATCCTCGGTCAACTTAACTTCATCTACCAAATATATAAAACCCACTGCTTCAAGCCATTGGCACAGCCACGAGTGACTTGAACTGATGGGAGTGTGTGTGGTGTGTGTGTGTGTGTGTGTGTGTGAGACAGAGGTAAGGAGGAAGCAAAGGAGGAGCAATTTCCATTCTCACACCACTGCCTAAGCCCCACACCAGACTAATTAAGTCAGAATCTCTGGGAGTGGAGCCAGTGCATCTGCTTTGTTTTAAAAGCTCCTCAGGAAAAGGAATGAGCTGATTAAGCCATGCAAAAACATGGATGAACTGTAAAATACATGTTGCTAACTGAAAGAAGGCAGTCAGAAAAGGGTACATGTTATATGATTCCATTTATATGACATTTTGGAAAGGGCAACAACTATGGAGATTGGTAAACAGATCAGTGGGTTGCCAGGGGTTAGGGGAGTGAGCAGGGATGAATAGATGAAGTACAGGGAATTTTTTAGGGCAGTGAAATTATTCTGTATGACACTGTAATCATAAATACATGACACTATGCCTTTGTCAAAAGTCATAGTACTTTGTAGGCAGAAGGAGTGAAACAATGTATACAAATCCGAAAACAATCATTTAGGATGTGAGAGAATGCCAGGACAGAATGTAGACTGTGACAGAAGAATCTAACTGGATTACAAATACATGAAATAACCACACTGAAGGAGGAGAAGAAAGGTCTGACCTAAGTAAACTTTGAATGAGTAGAGACCTAAGATTAAAAGCAAGGAACTGAACATAAGTACTGTACTCTAGTTTGTAAAGTGTTTTCCCTCGGGGCTATGGGTTCACAATTCTGATACTGCTATCCATGTATCCCGCAACTGAATAACTCAGTAAATGGATGATCCATAGTAGGAGCTATGTTTCTCACCCTCAGAAGGTTATTAACACTCAAGGAGAGAAGGCTAGAATGATCCATATAGTAAAGGATAAGAGTTAAGACATCAGTCTGAGATCATGTTTAGCATAATATAGATTACATGTGTCTTAATATAGATGGATACATATAGGAACATCTATCGCTATGATATACACATGGGTTAGTATATACAGCTCTATTTCCTTCCTCTATCAGCTAAGAAGCCCAGAAGCAATGACACCTTAGTAGCAGTGAGCACACCTAGTGCCCATATCTTTTCTAATGCCATTCTACAATAAAAGGAACCAAGGTTCCTTGGAGAAATGGTTGATTCTAGGTCTTGGCAGGGAATATACAAATGAGCCCGGAGTACCTTGTACTGCCAGAAGTTAAGGAAGTGCTCAAAACAAGCAAACAAAAAGCCCCACCAGAATTATGAGGATAAGTCAGAGACACAGAAGCCAACTGAAAAAGCTGCCAATGGTAAACGCTAGAATAATCTGTGCAACCAAATAGTAGTAATAATAGTAGTAGTTCGTAGTTGTAGTCATAGTAGTAGTAACAGTAGTAGTAGTAATGGTGCTGTAGTATAGTAGTAGCAATAGTAGTAGTCATCGTAGTAGTAGTAGTGACAGTAGTAGTAACAGTAGTAGTAATAGTAGTAGTGGTAGTAGTAATATAGTAGTAGTAGTAGTAATGGTAGTAGTAGGAGTAGCAGCAATAGTAGCAGCAGCAGAGTTGGGGTTATAACCCAAAGTATAAAATAATATCATGAGGGGCGCCTGGGTGCTCGGTTGAGCGTCCGACTTTGGCTCAGGTCATGATCTCACGGTTCGTGAGTTCGAGCCCCGTGTTGGTCTCTGTGCTGATAGCTCAGAGTCTGGAGCCTGTTTCAGATTCTGTGTCTCCCTCTCTCTGCCCTCCCCTGCTCATGCGCTGTCTCTCTCCTGTCTCAAAAATAAATAAACTTGAAAAAAAATTTAAGTTGATGCTTTAGGGGCACCTGGGTGGCTCAGTTGGTTAAGCATCCAACTTCGGCTCAGGTCATGATCTCATGGTCCGTGAGTTCAAGCCCCGCGTCAGGCTCTGTGTGCTGACAGCTTGGAGCCTGGAGCCTGCTTCCGATTCTGTGTTTCCCTCTCTCTCTGACCCTCCCCTGTTCATGCTCTATCTCTGTCGCAAAAATGATAAAGTGTTAAATAAATATCATGAGTCTATGTTGATATAAATGAATGAATGAATGAATGAATGAAGGAGAATAGACAAATCTCTCATGCAGAAGTCCACGTAATTTATGTAGATACTCCCACCTTAGAAGGTTATTGGTTACAGTTTTGGGGTCAGCTTGGGTAGGGCTGTGGTGCTCGATTGTTTTTGATCAAACACCCATCTAGATACACACACATACACACCCTATCAGGTTCCTTTTCTCTGGAGAAGACTCACTGATATTGAGGCTAGAGCTTAACTCTTCCCCCTCCTTATGAATGGGCTGTTCTTCGTGATTTCCTTCCAAAGAGTACAAAATAGAAAGGAATAAAAAAAAAAAAAAGAGTAGCTTTATAGTAGAGAAACCTGACAGACACTGCATCACACAGGTGATCAAGGTGAAAATCACAGTGATAGACTGATAGCACGTACCCTTGCTATGGTTGTGATAAGAAGTTATCTTCATTCCTAAAACTCATAACCTCACTGTAATCAAGAGAAAAACATCAGCTAAATTCCCATTGAGGGATATTCCGCAAATACCTCCCCCAGGTTGTCAAAGCTCATAGAAAAAAGTGAAGTCTGAGAAACCACCACAGCCAACAGGCGCTCAAGGAAACATAACAACGAAGTGGTATCCTGAATCGGATTCTGGAACAGAATGAGACATTCGTTTTTTTTTTTTTTTAATCTAATCCGAATAGGGGCACCTGGGTGGCTCAGTGGGTTAAGCGTCCAACTTGGCTCAGGTCATGATCTCACTGCTCATGAGTTCGAGCCCCACGTCAGGCTCTGTGCTGCAGCCCAGAGCCTGGAGTCTGCTTCGGATTCTGTGTCTCCATCTCTCTCTGCCCCTCCCCCTCTTGTGCGCTCTCTCACTCTCACTCTCTCTCTCTCATCAAATATACAATAAAACATAAGAAACTTTTAAAAATCTAATCTGGATAAAGTAGGTACTTTATTTCATAATAAGTGTCAGTGTTGGTTCATTGATGTGAAAAAGATACCTACTAATGGTAAGATGGTAATAATAGGGAAATAGGGTATATGGTATATGGGAACTGGTACTATCTTCATAGCTTTCCTTTACGTATAAAACAATATTTAAATAAATATTTATTTTGTAAAAAACAGCTTCTTAGGGATTCTATGTGCTGCCAAATATTGGAACACCTCTTCATCCACCTTCATCTTGGAGAAGATGCAGGTATCCCAGGTTAGAATTCTAAAAACATTGCTTTCCAATGGATTAGTCTATGCTCCCTCTCATCACATGGGAAGTAAAAATGATAGAGGAGCCTGAGCTTACTCCCGGATCTGTGAATCAGAGTCCCAGAATAAGAGAAGGTGTTTAGGCTATAGGTAAGCTTAAAAAGCTTCCGGGTGCTCGAACTAAAGCCCTGGATAAAAACCTTTCCTCTTGAAGGATTCCTCAATGGGGAGGTTAAATTGGAGGTTATATTAGCAGTGTACTCTGGTCCAGGTGGAGTTCAGTGGGTTTTGCCTGGAGACCCTAACTACACTGAAGCATTCCTAGGAGGAAAAGGTGTTTCAGTTCTAACCAATGAAGAAGCAGTGAAAACTCTATGTCCAAAGCCTGGAAGTGGTGTCCTGTGCTCAGAGAATGAATGGTATGCGTTCTCCTAACAGTGCTCTGTGCATTTCCCACCAAAACAGTTCTACAGCGTCAGTTGGGATGCCCACAAGGAGCTTGTCAGACAATGTCTGCGCCGTCTGTGGGCAGAAATCATTGTGGAGCTCAATGAAGAAGGGCTCATTGAAACACCTACCAGCTCTCATGCAATCATATGTATCCTTTCACGGGAAACCATATGGGCTTCATCAAGCCAATGATGGAGGCAATTTTCAAATAATCTGTGTTGGTCATGGCAAGTCAGGGAGCACTGTCTCATACCTTCCTCCCCTCCTCCTAGCCCCATCTCCTCTGCCTTGCTTAGCTCCCATCCCCAAACCCCAGGTCCTTGTCCTCCACCTTCCTCTCTTGCTGAGACATTCTGATAATCTCTGCTAACTAATGAACCGCTAACTGAGGGTGAACCTCTTTGGCCAGTGATTTCCTTTGTAAAAATGAATCTTCATGCTACCCAGAGAGAAAGGCTGTATGTAGCATCTGCCCAAGATACTGGCTGGGAAAGTTGGCAAAGCCGTACGTGAACAGATAGCCAGAAGAACATGGGAGAAAAAGGTGTGGGGGTGAGAAAAAGTGGAGTTTCAGGTTCCAGAGGAACTCAGAACTGTCCAGGTGGAGCCTCTGAATCTCACAGGGACTGAAAACAACAAAGTATGCTTTGCCTAGAAATAATCCTAGGAACTTGTGTCAACAGTGATAGCAGGTCAACCAGCTATCAGCTCTGGTCTTGGAAAGAAGATAACGCCACAGGCAGCAGGACACCGCGGACTACAAAGGAGGGACCAAAAACTTGAGCATCTAGTTTTTGAACCATGTGGCTTCCTCCTGTCTGCGAGGTCTGCCCTGAATGCTGATAGATCTTTAGGTGTTAGGATGCAGACAAGCCTGGGCCTGGAAACCAGCATTCTCTGGGAATTCCAATAACCGTTGAGGAAGACCTCAACATATGGAAAGATCTAGATCAAGAGTCCGGAATATGTAACTCTGGATACCAAAGTTGTGTTTGAATTGGCCGACAATCAGTATTTAATTCTCTCCTAAATATAGGGGAAAAGAAGGTATCATTTATCTTTATTTTATAGTACAATACCAACTGTACTCAGTTCAACCCTCTGGCATTATGAGCTGGTTAAACCATCTGTCTTTTGCCTCTGAAGGCCCACCTAACTCAGTAATACTCTAGATGTGCAGTGCCTATGAACTCGTTCTGTTTAATCTGGACAGATTCCATTTATTCAATCCTGAGAGTTAAAAAATGGAGTAAATGCATCTGAAATGCAATAGGAGACCTTACTCCTGACGTTTAAGCCTTACCATTTTAAGGTAAGAAACACAAAATATCCATATGGAGTTCTATGGTGGTTTTCCAGTGTGATACCTTTCCCAAAAAACTATCCTTCCAAGTCTGGTCCTAGTTTTAAATACGATTTACTTTTCAAGTGTTGGAACAGAGCCCCTTATGCCATTTGCAAGTGGAAATATTTTCTCTCTCCACCTTTAAAACCCCTTAGGATTGTTGTGCATGTGGGCATATGTATCTAAAATGTAGTCACTTTTAAATTTGCTTTGCAGGGAGTACTGTTAATGGCCCATTTTAGCATGAATCATATTAGCAAGGAGTGGGTGAACGTGAGTCATATTAACAAGGTGGGGCAGGGGAAGGAATCTGAGTATTGCTCTCCAGCAACTCTGCCAGCTTGGAGACTTTTCAGGATCGAGATTTAAAGATGAGACAGGATATTAAGAGGACGTGGACATTTCAATATTGGCTCTATGACTCCTGAACTCTATACCTATCTGGAAGATGAGCCATACTCCAGCCCTTTTGAATAAAGGGCTGCAAGGGTTTGGGTTTAAAATCTTGTTATAATGTTGCACCTGGTGTGGCTCAGTCAGTTTAAGCTTCCGACTTTGGCTCAGGTCACGGTCTTGTGGTTCATAGGTTCAAGTCCCTGCATCAGGCTCTGTGCTGACAGCTTGAAGCCTGGAGCCTGCTATGGATTCTGTGTCTTCCCTCTCTCTGCCCCTCTCCCACTCATTCACTCTCTCTCTCCCTCTCTCTCTCTCTCTCTCTCTCTTTCTTTCTCATGCTGTCTCTCTCTCTCAAAAGTAAACATTAAAAAAAATTTTATTAAAATCTTGCTATAATACACCACTTTAATGTTAATCCAAGCCTTTGCAAAAATGACCCAATTCCAAAAACGTACAATAGTGGAAACTCTTAGTTACATACACATCTAATATTGAGGAATTATACACATGGTCTTGACTGCTCTACACTCCCATTTATTAGGGAGGAGACTGCTACATCATTGCTGTTCACATGGACATGTAGGCAGGCTAGTCAGAAAATCGTTTGATTTTGATTCAGAAAGCTACACTTGGGATCAACAATTGTAAAAATAAATAAATAATAGGAATGGATCTCATTACTGTTACTCATTTTGCCCAAATCTGCAATGTTGTGGAACCTGAGAAAATATATCTGCAAAAGTAGTTGGTTTTGCGTGATTCACTCAATATTTATTTAATAAATAGGCACTTAGGCACTGCATCAGGTGCTAAGGACAGGGAAGAATGAGACCTGTCCACAGGTTTCATGTGGTCCAGGAGAAGACATGGATATACATAGATGTCGTGCTACAGTGTGATAGGAGCATCTAATGGGAGCAATTGTGGGAAAAAGACAGGGTTGCTCTCAACTTTGGGGCAAAGGGCCAAACTCTCCAGACAGGGAAATATATACAAATGAATTGTAAATGCCTAGTGTTTCAGATTTTATTAGGTTATATTCTATTAAAAATAATGCCTTCTTATCAGTAACAAAAAAAAAACTTAAGACTCATAAAGCCAATAGAAATCTCCATAAACTTATGGTTTAGGACTACAAGTAACTTAAGCTTGTCTAGGTGCCTAAGACAAGTGTGATTACGTAGTAGTAATGAGTAGGCACAAACATAGAACAAGGAAACACTATGGTAATCTATGAGAAACACACAATTAGCGAGGCAAGGAGATGTATTAATACAGTGTGATGTTAAATATTGCTGTAAAAAAAGCACTTTCATATTCTTTATCTAATTTAATTCTTGGGAGAATCTAGTGCAGCAAGAAGAACAGGTAAGGCCAAGAAGCTATGTAAACCTCGCAAGTTCCTAAAGCTGTTACAGCTCTGACTGCAAGCTCACAGTCCTGGGGTTCCATTGGCCTACAGAATCTTCCTGAGAGTGATGTGCACAGTCAGTCATGACTCACCTCCATTCTCACCCTCTACTTCATCCTGCAGATGGGATCATTTCCATTATGCCATCATGAAGCAGACCTTGCCTCTTACTATTTAGAAACTTCCCTAACGAGATGCTTAAGCTTTCACGATTCTGCATCCGAGGTTGGTGTATAGTTGGTAAAAGCAGACTTGCCCTTACTGCAAAAGAAGGTTGATTTGAAGAGGATGATCAGTAACCCGTATCCTTTAAAAAAAAAAAAAAAAGTGTGAGATATTATGTAAATGTTCTGGTAATGTATTCTTAAATCTAAACATTCATTATCTTCATTACAGTTTTAGCTGAAAGCTTTGTTTTCCCATGTCTATTTCAAAATGACTTACTAGTCTCTTTTCTCCCCTGTGCCTATGTTACTACTCTGGCTAGGAATTAAATGCCAAAAAAGATACATTATCTCTTTATAGTCCATGTATTCTACTATAAGGGCTTTAGTGGGAATGTGATGGGATATTGCAAAGAGATGGGTAAATATATGGAAGGATTAGATAGATAGATGATAGCTATATAAATAGATGATGGATGGATGGGTGGGTGGTGGTGGATGGATGGATAGGTAGGCAGATAGTTGGATGACAGGTAATGGGTGGATGGGATGAGTGGGTGGGTATATAAATATATAGACTGGAAAGGAAATTTTAAAATCCCCAAATGTGAACTAGTATATAGAAAAGTATTTTAAGATATACTATAGTTTATTATTTCCAGAATGAGTAAGGTTATTTCCCCTGGATTTGGTCTTTTAAATTCCTTGCCATGCCTCATCTTGTCTTAGGCGTAAACCCTAGTGATAATAATATTGAAAGAAAATGAGGAACTACAGACAGCTTATGGCAGCAGCTAGGATTTTATAGACACCAAGGTTCTCCAACTGAGGCCACAGAAGCCTCAGTGGCCCCATCCAGAGCTGACCACAAAGACTTAGTCCTCAACCCCACTGGCTCAGACCATAATACGGTAAAACCTTAGTTTGCAAGCATAATTCATTCTGGAACATGCTTTAATCCAAACCACTTGTATATCAAAGTGAATTTCAAGAACCATTGGCTCAGTTGTGATCATGTCACGTTCAGTGTCACGTACTACTTGTATTGCAAGACATGCTCGTTTATCAAGCTAAAACTTATTAGAAATGTTTGCTCATCTTGCGGAACACTCACAGAACAAGCTACTCACAGTCCAAGGTTTTACTGTATATCTCTTCCAGGGGGTAAGTGGGATTGAAACATAGCCCCACCTTCAGCAGCAAACATTGAGAGTTGGCATCAACCTGCCAAGTACTGTCTCTCCTCATACGAGACAGCCTTTCCAGACTTTCTGTGTACCAGTCACCTAAATTTTACAGTGCTGAAGGAGACACCTCCCTTGTTGCCCCTCTCCCCCTACTCTTTACCAACCCTGAATGTAGAGTTTTAACAATGCTGCCAGGGGCAATGCCCACACCTCTCTGATGACTGCAAATCAAGGAAAAGATTTGCAATTAGGGCAGCAGAGGAGGGAGCATCTTTTTGTCTCAGGGCCATGCCACAGCAAGAGAGCACCTCTGTGGCCACCAGCTCCCTCTGGTGTGTGATGCTCCCCCCTCCTTCCAGTGCATCCGCTGTCTCTGAAGTTCCCTTCTGATAGGAGGAAACCAAGTCCCAAACTGCTTTTGGTTAACAACTTATAAAACTAAAATATATGCAGCTTTGTTATAATGTTGGTGATAATATGATCATAAATGTCACCTTAAATGCTCATTTAAATAACAAAGGACCATCGGTTACTCCATACAGTCTTGAGAGAATAAGCTTTTGAATATTACATGTACTCCTTTTATTGAGAGTCAGTAAAAGGAAAAGCTTCTTGGGGAATATTGCCTTTATGTATGTAACATTGCTATTAGAGATATTATGTGTTAATTACATCCCCTTAGCACAATTATCAAAGAAACCGGAAAAAAGCATATCTTATCTGTGATGGTTTTCTTTTCAATACAGTGCCGAAGGCTGTTTTGGCTCACTTAAGGAAGTTTCCATGATCCTTGGTTTCCAGTGTCGTCATCTTCCTCTTCCTTTCTCTGTTAGTATATGACCCTTGCCTTTTGTTGTTTTATAGTTTGAGATTTTATTGTAATCTGTTTTATTGTTGGAAATTTGGTGTAATGTAAATAACAATGATAATCAAATGCTATAAAAATCACATAAGGGGCTTTTAAATGAGCATACAGAATTAAGAGGAAAGGAAATACTCATTGCATTGTTGATTACATTTGCAAATGATATTCATGAATATTTGTGCTACTTGACTGTATATAGAGCAACCTCCTTAACTGAGATTTAGCTGGGAGCGCACACACTTTTTATATGGACAAATCCTGGATTGGCTTCGTTATTTGGTGGCCTGGCAACCTGTGGTGATTGGAATAGTTCAAGGCATTAATTATTCACTAGGGCTGGAATAGTACAGCAGACTCACTCCAGAAGCAATGTGTTGCATGTTGAAATATTTTTAAATCCTTGATCCTACACTTAATATCGATGTTCTTTTTTTTAATTTCAGAGGTGATCCCAAGAGTTTAGAGAACTGAGCCTTACCTAAGCAGTCTATGTGGAAAGAATTTAGAGAGAAGCTGAATGTCAAAAGTTCAGAAAAAAACCAAAGGTGAAACCAATGAATCTGTGAAGTAGCAATTAGTAAAATTTATTGTGCACACATCTAAAAGATAGTTTGCAAACCAGGAGCACTCAGACCAAAACAAAGAATGAGGCTCAGAGCTATATGTTATAAAGCAGCTCATATAGTGTGGAGGCAGTGACTGTTTATTCTTCATGGTGACTGGTTACAATACGGGAATTTTCTTAAATGAAAGGGAATTGGTTAGTGATCACCTCATCTCAATTTGGGGAGAACAATTTAAGTTTTGCTTATGATTTTCAGAGGTGTAAGCAAGAAGTGATCTCGGTCAAGTTAGCTTTGCTTGTCCTGCAAAGTAAGCTAAATTAAGCTTTGCTTGTATGACTAACCTGGTTTTGTCCACTGAAGGAGTTTTCAAGTCTGGCCTCTGTTTGTGTTTGGTTTTAACATGAACAACAGAATAAACAAATAGAGCACACTTTGCATCTTTCCCCTTGTGATCATTTTCTAATTGATGCATGCAGCCCATTTGTTAGCACCCGCCATGGACATCCTACCTCTAATTTGGCTGATAATGTACTTCTTACATACAACATTTAGTTACAACTGGTATCTTCTAACCAGTTCAACATCTTCAAGGACGTAGGCAGAGTTGTTAAGTAATCTACAGTTCAAGGAGATTACTGCAGCTTTGGCACCATAAAGGCCTCTGTGTAGAGGGCATTATTCCCAAAATGTCTAGCACTAGGTGCCACAGCCCAGCCCATTCAAAGGGCCTGAGCTGCACTGCGTTTCCTGGGCCTGCCAAGTGCACTTGACCCATCCAAGGGTTGCATTAAAGTGGAGGAAAACCACTCTCTTCTTTTGTGCCACTCTGTTCACATGCACGCATGCACACACACACGCGCACACACCATCACTGTTGCTGTACTCTGCTTTTATTTTCTTCATAGCACTTATCAACACCTGAAATCATACCATACATTTGTTTGTTATTGTTTGTCTCCCCTTCCAGGAAGGCAGAGAATTTTATCTATTTAGTTCCCTGTTGTATCTCCAGCACTTGGAGCACTGGCTGGATATAATAGGCACTCAGTAATTATTTGCTGAAAGAATGAATTAATCCAGCAGGAGGGGGTAAAATTAATGGAATAGGAAAGAACTGTCCAAAAGAATTAACTCAAGAACGATAGACTCCCCAAATTATTTTGTTTTAAATTGCTGGTGAGTTGTTGAACAGCGACCACCACACACATATCAGACATCTACTCTGCACACTTGAAGACATTATACTTGTATGAAGTAGAAGGAAACACACCTACTGTCAAAAACATAGGCCATGTTCTTAATGCTATTCAAAGTTCTATCACAACCATAATGAAAAAACTCACACTCAGATTTTTTCTACCTGTTGGTAATTTTCCTTCTTGAAACTTCCCAATGCTTCAGTATTATGATTGACTCACCATCCAGATTATTAGATTGAACTCTGATTTATTTCCCAATTCAGCAAATATTTCATTAATTCAATGCTTATTCCATACCAGGCATGGGCAACAATTAAGGAGAGAAAACAAGATTCCTGAGCTTATAGTCTATTGACAAATAAAAACACGTCACTGTTGGATAAAGCACTACCTTAAAGTGTTTTCTTCTATAAAAGGAGCCCTTAAATTGACCTCTGATGCATTTCCCATTTATCTTTTATGAACAGCTGCAGGAGGATAGCCTTTAGAACCCTTTGCAACTCAGGGAGAGTAAACCGTATGTGTCTGCATAGAATTCTAAATGACCCTCAGAGTTCAGAAATGTTGGATAATCACTAAACAATCTGACACAAAACAATAAAGATGCCATTCCCTTCATAGTTTAGGCATTGAAAACCTAATCCCAATTTTTTGAATATGTATATATACGTTGAAAAAATTATGGAGAGCTATACACTACACAGTTACCAGTGGTCATCCCAAGGTGAAGGGGGAAGAGTGGATTCATTCTTTCTATGCTTTTACCTCGTGTCCAAAATTTCTACAGTGAACATGTTTAACATTTGCGATGAGGAAAATAAAGATTATTTTTATATTACTTCAAATCTAGCAATTAACCATGGAGCTATTTCTATTGCTGTTTAAATTACTGAAATTAAATCTACAGACCAAGTCCATGTTAAATTTATCTGGTTCTCATGATAATTAACATTGTACTTAATGGAGGACATAGAGAAGTAAAGCAAATAGTCCATAATTGCCTTTGGTTTCTGTAGCATCTCAAGTTTCCTTCTCCTGAATTTGTCCATTTTTTTCTTAGACTAGCTACTGTTTCCTCCTTTATACTTCCCAGGAGTTGTTATGAGAGAGAAGAAACACTGTGAGTTTCCCCAGGCCTAAAATCTGCTATGCACTTCATGAATTTATTTCTCTGGGATATTTTTCTACAAAAACAAAACAAAACAAAACAAAAACAAACAGGGTCCCTTGTATCACTGCTAGTACCCATAAGAGAAAAATACACATTTATAAACTATAATCTGTAAGATGAGTCACTTCTTGGGGAAAAAAATAATAGCTAACATCCACTACCAGCATCCCTATTACCCCATGCAAACATCCATGGTTCCCGTTCTCAGAGGTTTGGTCCTCTTGCCCCCCTCACCCCTCCAGAGGGAGTGGGAACCAAGGGGCATGCACTCATTGGTTTACTTACCTTGCTGTACATTCAGACCTACATCATACCCTTTGATGTAGATATTACTGGTCCTATTCTAAGGGCAGGAGAATATTTGGAGACAGGTTAAGTGACTTGCCCAAAGATATGCATCTACTGACCAGGTTTTCTGACTCCAGAGCTCAATGAAGCACACGAACCCAGTCCTGGCTGAGAACTAAGCAGGTCAGGTCATTTCTACTCGGTCATTTCTATTCGGGTCATGATCTCACAGTTTGTGAGTCAGAGCCCCACATGGGGCTCTGTGCGGACAGTGCAGAGCCTGCTTGGGATTCTCTTTCTCGCCCTCTCTCTCTGCCCCTCCCGTGCTCACCTTCTCTCAAAATAAATAAACATTAAAAAAAAAAAAAAAAAAAAGAACTGAGCAGGTCAGAGGAGGTTAGCTTCCTTTCACATGTGGTTTCAACTTAAGAAATGTGTGTCGAATCAGCAAATAGTTCTTAGCTTAATTTATTTCATTGCATTAAATGCAATGTAGTATTAACTCTAGCTTATAAAATTAACATATGGAAGTAGTATCTATCTTTTAAATTATTGTGTATCAAATATTTTTTGAGTCACGCTGAGGAATTGCTAGGCATATACTTGTTTAAAGATCTACTTACTTCACATGTGCTTTTGTAAATGTTCAGAGGAAAAGAGAGCCTTTTTTAGAATCAGAAACAAGACTTTTTCAGAAGAAAAAAGCAAGATGCTGCAGGAGAAATGGATGAGAAGACAGGGACCGAGAGCCAGAGTAACTAGACACTACTCAGAACTTCACCCAGAGGTAAAGGCTGAAGGAAGATTAGAGTCAGGGATGTGGGAGGCTTCCTTCGTGGTCTTCTAAACTAAGTATTTCATTCACACTTGACCCTTGAACAACACAGGTTAAAACTGCATGGGTCTACTTATGCTCAGATGTATGGTTTTCTTAATAAGATGTTCTTTTCTCTGGCTGACTTTAGTGTAAGAATACCACATACAATAATATATATAACATACAATCTGTGTGTTAATTGGCTGCTTATGTTATCAGTAAGGCTTCCAGTCAACAGTAGACGACTAGTAGTTAAGGTTTGGGAAGTCAAAAGTTACACACACAGATGTTTGAGTGTGCAGAGGGAGGGGGTACATCACTGCCCCTAAGCCCTGCCTTGTTCTAGGTCAACTGTACTTCATTAGTTTCATTTTCATGGGAAGCCACAATTTACTGTATATTGTGTTATATACACTTTCTCAAGTAACTATGACTGGAGAAACCTATCAAACACCCAGAAAGACAGACCCAGTTCATGTGAAAATACACCATCTAGGTACTTTGCATACTGTAAAGTTTAATGCGGACTCAAGGCACTTCTTTCTAGGAACAGCAACAAGTTTGGCTGAGTGCACCAACCTTTTGCCTTCTTGTTCTTGAGAGCAGTCACACAGTGAGGAAACAGCTAGGTGGGGTAGAGAATGCCATCTGCAGACATGCATGAGTATCCTTGCAGAAAACTGACCAACACATTCATGGGAAATCTGTTCCTTCGTGCTATTTCCTAATGAACTAAACCAATTGCTACAGATAATTCAGATGTCGATAATGGACTCAGATCATGATCATCTCATAGGATTAATAAAAAGCCAAGAACATTTAATTTTTAATCTGGTAGTTTTTATAAAACAGCACTCTAGAGGCACCTGGGCAGCTCAGTCAGTTAAGCGTCCGAGTCTTGATTTCAGCTCAGGTCATGATCTCACAGTTTGTGAGTTTGAGCCCCACATTGGGCTCTGTGCTGACAGCACAGAGCCTGCTTGGGATCCTCTCTCCCTCTCTCCCAGCCCTCCCCACCCCCCCCAAAATAATAATAAAACATTTAAAACAACCAGCACTCTAGACAAAATATGAACAGTTTTAGTGGTTTTAGTAAGCAAGCCTTCAAATGACAGTGCATTTATGTGGTCCACCTATAACTGTCAGAATGGACTGAGCTACAACTAGTGATATAAAGACCACCACCAGACCAAGACTGGCCTTTAATGAAGGAACCTAGGACTTTATTGCAGTTCTCAAGTTTAACCAAAACCCTTCCTGCTGAGCTTCGTCTGTGGGCCACTCCAGGTAGGTCTTGGTGTTCATTATCTTCCGCAGCTTACAGAAACGCTGGGGGATGGCCTTTTTCTCAATGGGCTCCAGAAGAATGAGAATGACAGCATCGTTGTTCTCATCAAACAGACGGAAGTGGGAGAAGTCCAGCTCGTACTTGCACCACTCACTCTTCACAAAGTTTTCAGAAAGCACAAAGATGGTTTTGTGGCTCTTCTCGATGGAGTCGATGATGTTGTCGATAATCCATTTGCCGGGAATGAAGTCCCGCTTGTGAAGACACAACTTGAAGGGAGGGTCGAAGTGCTCCAGCTCCTGGACCATAAGGTTCTCCACCCAGTGGGAATCCCGCTCGCTGTAAGACACAAAGGCGTCATAACAGAGGTCCCGTTGGGGAGCTTTCCTGGGCTTCCTTTTGGCCTGGAGCCAAGCCCACATCATTTTCAGGTACCACAGCCCGTGGAAACGGTGGCACAGAACCCCCGTGAGCAGGATCAACAAGAAAAGGACACAGCACACGGCAGACACCAGAGCTGCCCTGTGGCATTCAGAAGCTGGGAGATGGGTGTCCTGAACCCGCTGGCCCCGCACATAGAATGGAGAGTCACACAGGTAATTGTGTGGCCAGTCGGTCAGGATCTGGGCCAGTGCTTGCTGCTCCCGCGTGAAAGACAGGAATTCACAGGAGCAAATGAAATTGTTGCCGCCAGCTTCCAAAGTCGTCAGTCTTTGAAAAGAATCAAGTTGCTCCTTAGAGAAAGTGTTTATTGCATTTCTGCTGATTCTCATGACCTGTAACGTGGGTAAGAAGGAGCCATCTGGTAGAGTCTTCAACTTATTTCTGGAAATATAAAGTTCTTTGAGTTGTGGCAAAGTCAGAGAAAATGAATCGAGATTGTTATTGCTAATATCTAAAATTTCCAGTGTCCAGGGGATGCATCGGGTTAAGCTGTATATTCTGGTGTTGGATAAGTTCAAATATTTCAACTTTTCTGGCCACTGACAAGTTTCAGGCATAGAAAGATAACTGTTCTTACTAATATCAAGGTTAATCAAGTTTTTCAGAGTAAGCAAAGTTTCTCCGGTTTTTTCTAATGATTTCAAACGATTTTGCCTTAAAATTAAGGTTTGTAGGAGGGGCCAGGCATGCTCACAGGCTGCATTTCTCAAGTATTCTTCAACCATTAAATTGTCACTGAGATCCAAATATTCTAATGATTTTAAATGTTGTGAAAGTAAACAAGGAACCAGAAACACCTTACTGCTTTCTACTGTGACTCTTTTAACTCTTTCTGTAAGTGAATACACACTACTCAGATCACGAAACGAGTAGAAGTATGGAATGACCAACCTCCGTACTGTTAATGTCTCTATCCCATCTACACTTCCAATTTTGCCCATGTCAGATACGTCAAAGTCACCAAGCCCATGGAGAGTACAGTCCTCAAACTCTACTTCTAACACTCCAGAAACATAATTCAACAGTTTTACAAGTTCGCTAAAACTTCCATCAGTGATTTTCACGTTTCTAAACGTCCACTTTTTAATCGACGTATTTGTTTCATTGATGGATGCTTTTGAAAAATGTAAAGTGTTCAAATGAGTATCTCTCAGTTCCAATGTTCCACAGAACTTAAAAGATCTACAAAAATCTCCAGCAGCAAATCAGGCTGTTTCATACGAAGGGCCAGATGGCTGATGTTCTGAATGGACTTCAAACTCTCTGGCTCATACTTCTGGAGATTTGAAGCATCAATCTCAAGTTCCTCAAGAAAAGTCAGCCCAGCAAAATCCTTTTCCTGAATCGCAGTGAAACTGTAAATATTTCCCACTTTCAGAATTCGCAAAGTTGTGAGCTGAGAAAAAAGAGGTGTTTGCCCAAGTGATTTGTAAGGATTTCCCAGCAAGTTTAAGAACTTCAAGGAAGAAAGGGGCCTGAACCACAAGGATGATAAATTAGATATGTGATTATAGGATAAGTCCAAATGTTCGAGACTCCCCAGGGAAAAAAAAGAATCTTCCTCTATCGTGTTAATTTCATTAGACTCCAGCCTCAGAGCCCTGAGGTTCACACAGCCCTGCAGGTCACTGTTGCCAATGTAGGTGATCTCATTGTTGGAGAGGTCAAGGCTTCTCACAGCCGCCGTGAGTCCTGAAGGGATGGAGTTTAAAGATCTGGAGTGGCCCTCGCAGACGCCCGTGGAGTCACAGGACAGAGAAGTCTGATGAGGGGCCACTTCCTTGGAGAGGCTGGTTACAGCCCCCAAGACCCATACTGTCCACAAAACACGTGACATTGTCCAGTCCAGTAATTCAACCTACAAATAAAAGAGGTTCAAATGAGTGACTGTGTTTGACAGTATATCATGATTCCAGTTCTTGAGAAATGTTTTGTAAGGTATAAGGCACATGCGCACGCACACACAGAGCTACCTGGAAATAACAGAGCGGCAAATGGAATGTATGAATGGGGATATGTTGCTGCTACATCCAGCAACACCAACACAGACATTCTGCCACTGTGCCATGACCTCAAGATCCAATACCATCTGGGAGTACAGAGCAAGACTCACTATGCATGAGCTGAAAGAATGAGTCAATGAATGAATGGAGGAATGAACAAGCAAGCAGGTTTAATACGAGCGAAGCTTAATTAACCCTATGGATTTACAATCACCTACTCACGCACTTCAAGCCTTCTTGTATTTAAGCATGCCTCTTCCCTGCCTCAATGCCCGCTGGGAGTTAGGGATCTCACAGAGCCCGCCTGCAGCTCTCACTGGAACAGGGTTCACTGACTGCAGCTCCAGCGGGTAGCATGGTCTTTCACCGAAAGAAAAAGGTCCTGTGCTCCCATGCTTCACCTACTCCTAGCAGACAGGAGGGATGCTGGGGACCCCAGGCAGAGCGAGGCGGTTTGCTGGGCTGAGGGACAATCAGACCATCGGAACCTTCTCTTCCTTGCAGAAAAGTAAGTGCAGAAAGTAGTGCTCCAGCCTGGATGTGGGGGGAGTAAAGCTGTCTGCACACTCTCTCCCACTGCTAGTTTACAACCGTGAATCCAGCACTGTCTTTCTGCCCACCTCCTGGGTCCTATATCCCTCTTTGGCTCTATTCGGCTCTCTCGTTCCTGCTGTCTGTACTCCTCTGCTCACTACATTAGCTCTACAAAACAATTTTAAAAATCTAACCCCAAGAAGAAAACTTTTTGTGGGTAAAACTAATTTCCCACATGCACAGAATCTGAGAGATTACGAAGGCCCTAGGCCTATATAACTTATAGGTACAGAGAATTAAAATATAAATAATGTTAATACACACTTGGCTGGGAAATTTAATAGCTGTTGCTGCCAGATTTTTTACGGCCACACCAGTGCAACTGCTCGGCATCCCCTCCTGTCTCTTTTAGATAAATGGGGCCATACTGTGCATACTTATTCTGGATTTTCACTTCTCACCTTACAATATGGCTTGACATCTTTTTCCATCCATATATACAGACGTTTCTGATTTTTTCCCAATGGATCACAGCATTTCATAATATGGATAACCCATAATTTGCATGCCCATCAGCACCATATGACAGTTCCAACTGCCCTCTCTCTTGCCACCACTTTGCACTGCCAGTCTTTTTAACTTCAGCTATTCTGGTAAGCGGTGTAATCTCATCCGAGTCTAAATTTCATTTCCTGGACTAATAATGAACCTGAACACCTTTGCATATGATCATTTGGAATCCTCATTTGTAATGTGCCTGTTTCAGTTTTTGGCCTACTGTTTTCTATTGGATTGTCACTATTATAATAATTATTATAAATATTAAATTATATATAAATAAAGATATATACTCTGGAAATGGAAGGAAGATACATATGTTACAAATACAAGCATTCCTCAGAGATACTGCAGGTGAAGTTCTGCCATAATAAAGTGACTATCACAATGCAGCCATTGAAGTGAATTCTCTAGTTTCCCAGTGCATATAAAAGCTATGTTCATACTACACAGTAGTCTGTTAAGTATGCAAGGTCTAAAAAAAAAAAAAAAAAGTACATACCTCATTTAAAAATGCTTATTGCTAGGGGCACCAGGGTGGCTCAGTCAATTAAGTGTTCGACTTTGGCTCAGGTCATGATCTCACAGTTCATGTGTTCGAACCCTGCGTAGGGCTCTATGCTGACAGTTCAGAGCCTGGAGCCTGCTACGGATTCTGTGTCTCCCTCTCTCTCTCTCTGCCCTCCCCCACTTGCACTGTGTTTGTGTTTCTCTCTCTCTCAAAAATAAATAAGCATAAAAAAATAGTAACAAATTTTTAAATGCTCATTGCTGAAGAATGCTAACCATCATCTGAGATTTCAGTGAGTCATAATCACTGAGCACAGATCAACATAATGAATATAATAACAATATTGAATATAATATTGCCAGAATTACCAAAATGTACCACAGAGACACAAAGTGAGCAAATGCTGTTGGAAAAATGGCAGTGACAGACTTGCTCAATGCAGGGTTACAAGACACATTTGTAAAAAACACACTATCTGCAAAGTGCAACAAAGCCAAGTGCAATAAAACAAAGTATGCCTGTATCTTCTTCCACTCTGCCGCTTTCCTTCTTGCGTGGTGGAATCTTCTGATAAACAGATGTTCTTAAATTTTCTGTTCTGTTTCTTTGTAGTAATTTTTGTGTCCTGTTTAAAAAATATTTTTTACATTATCATGAAGATATTCTCTTTATTATTTTCTAAATCTTTATTGCTTTGCCTTTCATAGGCCTATAAACCACATGGGATTAATATTTGAGGTAGCAGACAGGATCCATTTCATTTCCAAAATGGATATTCAATTGACCCAGCACCATTTTTAAAAAGATCACTTTGGGGAGACAGTCAACAATATTACTTTTGTCAACAATCGCATGTCCTCATAGGGGTGAGTGTGTTTCAGTGTTCTCTATTCTGATCCAATGTCTGTTTGTCTTATCCTTGTACTGGTATCACTACATTCAGTGTATAACATAACTTAATATCCTGGAGGGAGGTGGGGTGGGGCGCAAGCCCTTCCTGCTTATTGTTTTTCTTCAAATGAGGCTTGGTTAATCTTGGCATTTTGCATATTCTTATAAATTACAGAATCATCTTATCCGTTTCAAAAACAAAACTTGTTTATTTTAAATGGCAATACTATGAATCTGTAGGTCAATTTGGGAATTACTGACATTGTTACAATGATGAATCTTTCAATCCATGAGCAGGATACATCTTTCCATTTATTTAGGTTTTTCTTTAATTTATCATAATAATATCTTACGGTTTTCTGCACAGAGGTCTTGAGCATATTTTGTGATATTTATTCCCAGGCATTTGAGATCTTCTAAGCTTTAAAAACAATAATACATACTTATGTGTGGTATATATTTATTTCAATTAAATTTTATGTATTTACCATGCACTAATTAACCCTGCTAAATTGATTTAGTAATTCCAGTTTGTAGATTTTTATCTTCTATGTACACAATCACATCACTCAGATATAATAATGTTTTTTCTTTTTTCCAATCAGTATACCTTTACCTTGTTTTCTTGATTACTGAATGTTGAATCTTATCAAATTCTTTTTTCTCTTCCTGTATCTACTGAGATAATAACATGAATTACCTCCTTTACTGTGTTAATACTGGTGATTACATTAATTGATTTAGTGTTAAGACAATGTTGCAGTTTTAGAAGAAATCCAAGTTAGTCTGGATATATTACCCTTTTTATATTCTACTGGATATATTTATTTACTAATATTTCCTTAGAATTTTTGAAAGTATATTCAGAAGTAAAATCACCCTACACATTTCCTTTCCTCTCCTTTCACCAATGCCAGCTTCTAAGACTGCAGTTTTTGTTATTATTTGTACATTTTTCTTGTTTTTGTGAAATATATTAAATATGCTTAACAGCTACAGAACTATCCAGATTTTCTTTTTATTCATCTTTCAGCTTTGATAAGTTGTGTTTTTCAAGGAATTTGTTGTTTTCGTTTAATTATGCAAATATATGGACACAGCTACTTATATCATCCTCTTACTATTTTAATGTTTGTAAGACCTATAGTGAGGTTCCCTATTTCATTCCTTAGATGAGTAATTGGTGCCAGCTTTTTTTATTGTCCTGTCTGGGGTTTATCATTCTTTACAAACGTTTTCAAAAACCAGCTTCTCAGTTTATAGATCCTCTATTTCTTTTCTATTTCACTAATTTCTATTCTTCTAATACTATTTCCTTCCTTCTGCTTTCTCTAGATTTTATTTTATTCTTCTTATTCTAATTTCTTTTTTTTTTTTTAATGTTTATTCATTTTTGAGAGACAGAGAGAGACAGAGTGCGAGCCAGGGAGGGGCAGAGAGAGAGAGGGAAACACCAGAATCCGAAGCAGGCTCCAGGCTCTGAGCTGTCAGCACAGAGCCTGACGCGGGGCTGGAACCCACGAACTGTGAGTTCATGACCTGAGCCTAAGTCGGACGCTTAACCGACAGAGCTACAGCGCCCCTCTAATTTCTTAAGGTAGATGCTTACTCATTAATTTTCAGTCATTCTTCATTCTAATATATTCATTTAAGACCATAAATTTTCATCTAAGCACTATGTTAGCTATATTTTCCATGGTTTTTCCTCTGCTGTTCTTTCCATATTTTGCCTCTTCAAGTTTCAGTCTTGAAATTTTCTTCTAGTCTATTTTCTAGCTTATTCTTCTTTCTTCAGCTGTGTTTAATCTACCGTTAAATCCATCCACTGCTTTTAAATGTTTGGTTATTGCTATTTTCATTTATTTAATTTCTGTTAGATTCTTTTCCCCATCTGCTATGTCATTTTTTGTAGTTTCCAGCTCTCTGCCAAAATTTTGAATCTTGTCTTTCATCACCTTGAACACGGTAAGCATATGATAGGCTGCATAGCACTTCTAACAGGCTTGAAGGGCAGGGAGTTAAAGGTGAAGGTCTAGGCCAATCATGGATGGAAAGGTAAGGCTGAAGTAGAGGAAACCAAGCCCTCACGTAGCTTGTAGCACAGCTCTGATTTATCTGGATGGCTCAGACATTCTTAGTCTCTGAAAATGGATTAAGATGATTTCTGGAATAGCTAGTGCTCACAGGTACCTGCACAAGCAAAGGAGAATTTTCTCCAGAAGACAGTAACGTTATCCTAGGCCTCAAGTTTCTTTCTACAAACAGTGTTTCAAGTTGAATGTCCAGTACACAATAAAAAACAAGCAGGTACTAAAGGAAGCAAGATAATGAATATGAGAGGAGCAAAAACAGCGGCAATGGAAGCTAGCCTATAAAGACTAAACTAACCTATAAAGATCTAGTATCGTACCCACCTCTAAAACTGATGGTGGTTAAGATGAGATGAGATTACTGTTTGGTACTGTATTTATTCCATTGTCTTTCTGCTTAATTAGTTATTGAAAAAAAAATCATCTTAGTATAACTGTACTGGGCAACGAAAATTTACTTGATTTTTTTCCATTTTGTAATAAATAGCACAAATCTTAAGAAATCTATACTAGTTTTCGGCTAAGATTTAAAGGTCAAATACATCTATTCTAAATTTGTCCTAGCCTTTTGTCTCTAAAATGTAAAATTCATACGAGCTGAGATCTTGGGCTATTTCATACAAGTATTATATGGCACCTATTGTATGGTGGGTTCTCAACAAATAATAATTACTGATGATGCTAAAACTACCATTAACAACTTGACACTGAAGATCACAGTCACTTCTATTCCTCTCATTTCCTCTATACATTACAGCATGGGGCAGAGAGCTCCTCAGAGTAAGACATGGAGAAAGGGAAAAGCAATGGCTAAAGTTAGACCGAGTGGAGTCATATCTAATGAGAGTTGTGGGTCTGGATAAAGCATAAAATCATCTGCTTAAAGAATTCAGAAAATTGGGGCGCCTGGGTGGCTCAGTCAGTTAAGCATCTGTCTCTTAGTTTCAGCTCAGGTCACAATCTCAGGGTTCGTGAGTTCAAGCCCCACATCAGGCTCTGTGCTGGCAGTGCGAATCCCTGCTTGGGATTCTTCTCCCTCTCTCTTTCTGCCTCTCCCCCACTCTCTAAATAAATAAGTAAATAAATAAAAAAGCTTAAAAAAAAACAAAGAATTCAGAAAATGGACAGAGTGGTGAGGAATCACTGGCCCAAGACCCAGGAAAAGATGGCAGTCTGACAAGTAAGCCTGGCATTACAGGCAACTTCTGCTGTTCACATCTGCAGAAGCAGAATTGAGAGGAAGTTGAAGCCCTGTTGTCCCCAGAGAAACCACAACCAGATACCCACTTCAGGGTGAGGGCTATAATGGCTGAGTAAAGCAGGAGTGGAGAAGGGCCCCAGGGCCCCAGGCTCAGTTGAGAATTGAAAGCACACTCTCCATTAAGCCCCTGGCAGGGAAAAGGCTATACCTTATGTGAATAAGGATCTCAGAAATCTCTGCCCTCTGGCCCTGGATGAAGCCAGCCTTCTAGAAACCTCCTCTAAAAAATCAGAACTCCAGGCCTGCCACATACACTGGTGTGGATCAAAATATTAAAAGACAGAATAAAAATTTGGGGGAATTGAATAAAAAAAATAAGTTCCCAAATTAGAAATGCATATTGATTCCCCAATAAAAAAAATAAAGAATAAAAAAAGAATAAAAATTTAAAATAATAAAGAATAATTAAAAATAATAAAGAATAACAATAAAATAATAAATCAGTAAGTTGTGTATTGAATTAATAAATAATGATATTAAGTAATAATAAAGCCTAAGCATTTTCTTAAAGAGTATAAATTCCTCACCCAGCCTGAAAACAATGGAATAATATCCTCAAAGGGCAGAGAAGACATACCTGCCAATCTACCTGTCAGTACCCATTTAAATTATCATTTAAGAGTAAAGGTGAGATACACATTTTCAGACATTCAAAACCTAAAAACCAAAAAAGAATCTTTATCTATACTCCATCATTGAAAGAAGGACCCAAAAACATGTTCTTCAGCAATATGGAAAATAAACCCGTTAAGAGTAGGCAGCAAGAAACTATGGTTGCATTTTTTTAAATTTAATAATTGATAAGAAAGAAGATAGCATTCAAAAACTCAAGCATGGCTTTTGGTATGAGGAAAAAGGAATGTAAATTTTAAATGCTATTGTGGAGGAAAACAATTTTAACAAGCAAGCCTCTTATTTATAAGAAGTAAATACAACTTACATTTATTACTAGATCTTTGTAAGGAGGTCACACCCACAATGCCCTATACCATAAAATCATGCTCAATTACTATTTAACCAACCAAGCCAAATTCTTAAGGGAAACGATACAAAAAATTAACCGATAGCTTAGAAACTTATAAAACATGCTGCAAACTTGTGACAATTTTCGTAAAATAAGAGCATCATAAAAAGTTTAAAGATGCAAATGTTCTCCGCTTAGAAGAGGAAGAAACTTAAAATAATGGTGAACAAGTCAAAATAGGATGATTGCCATTTCCTTTTTTTTTTTTTTTTCTCTTTACTTTCAAGTCAGGCCATCCTATCTATCACTTGCTTTCTGGTAAAGTTCTTAGTAACACTGCAAACAGGACCTTCTTCTGCAAGATTAGTATCATCTCAGCCAGCTGAGCTGTTTGTTTATACTTGAACAATCAATCAATTTCTCTCCCTCTCTCTCTCTCTCTCTCTCTCTCCCCCTCCCTCCCTAAAAAACAAACAAAAACAGTAAAAACACTATCCTGTCTTGCGGCTAAGTTCTAAACACAAGTTCTCATTTCCAGAATTTGGAGAGCTTAGAAGGAGAACTTCAGGGCATTCTTTAAAGAACTCGTCTAAGCTTAAATGCTCTAAATTATTTTCTCATCAGAGACATAACTCAGATCTTTTAAGGATGTTAGAACACGGAGGGCGCGTGAAGCCGGGCTCGGGGTTAGTGAGCGAGAGTCCCAGGCAAATCCTGAGTCCTGAACTTTTCCCACTTCTCAGCCACAGTGATGGAAATCCAATTTTGGAAGTTAGGTCCCTGCAGTAACCCAGGAGCGCAGACAAACCACCAGCGGGAAGCACGCGTGCCGTCTGAAAGCCCTTACCTGACCCTCGTCGTCAGGGCTCGGAGTGGAGGGTGGCGCGCAGGCTGGGGCCGCGGGAGCGTCGGCGTCCTAGAGCCCCGTGTGCAACCGAAAGGGAAGCAGGGATCCCCGGCGCACCCCGGCGGAGGGCTGAGGAGCGAGGACGCCAGCAGAGCGCGCTCTCGGGCGCGGCAAGAAAGGCCCGACGTACCCGGGAGATGGCGGAGACCCCCGGGCCGCGTCTCCTGGCGGCCTCCGGATGCGACGCGCCTGGGCCGAGGCCGGGAGCGAAAGGAAACGTGCGCGCGGCGAGCGCGCGTTCTCGCCGGGTGCGGGAACCTTCTGTCGCTGAGCACACCGCCGCGCAGCGGAGGAGAAGCCGTGGGTCCGCGCGCCGTCGCGGCCGCCTTTGTCCCCAGGCTGCTTCAGGTGACCTCGACTGAGGTTGCGGCCCACCCGAGGCGGCCCGAGTCCGATGAGGGCGCTGGGAGGGAAAACAGAACCGAGATTGGTAGCGGCCCCCGCGTGGGAATTCCCGAAGCACAGAGGAAGATTTCGCAATCCCAGTAGCCAGTTACCCAAGTAGTATCATCCAGAAGCTTTGGCATTCAGAGCCTCGCGTTACCCAGAAGCACACCGTCTTTAAATTCCACTTCTCCGTTCCTGTCCATCCTTGGGAGCCCCAATTCGTGCCTATCCCCCCCCCCTCAACAATTTGTATCTCCAGGGTCCACTTCCACCAGCAAGTCTATACTCTCTTATAGTAAAATAGCTCTCACCAGTCACTATCTAGATCAACATAGGAAATTTTGCCTGAGGAGCAGATAAGGACATTTTTTGTTTTAAATCCTGGGGCAGCCCCTGGTGGTGCACTGACTGTAGCACCTATTTCCCGTCCCTACTCTTCTCATGAAAGATGTGGGGCTCCAAAGGATTTTGAATCCAAATTCTAACCATGCTCAGTTCCATCACCACCTCTCAAAGTAATTGAAAAACAAAGACTTAGGTTTTTTTCCTTGCCGCAGAAACTAGTGAAGAATGTTCATAAGGGAAACAAATTACCTTTTAAAAATTAAGCTGCCTTAATAATATTCATAGAGCACATTTTATTTTTTTTTAATTTTTTTTTCAACGTTTATTTATTTTTGGGACAGAGAGAGACAGAGCATGAACGGGGGAGGGGCAGAGAGAGAGGGAGACACAGAATCAGAAACAGGCTCCAGGCTCCGAGCCATCAGCCCAGAGCCTGACGCGGGGCTCGAACTCCCGGACCGCGAGATCGTGACCTGGCTGAAGTCGGACGCTTAACCGACTGCGCCACCCAGGCGCCCCGAGCACATTTTATATTTATAACTGTATTTGATCTTCACGAATCGAGGCAGAGGAAGCATTCTTGCTCCTCTTCGTACACTAGGAAATGCCATGCAAATTGTGGCAGAACTGAGATTTGAAATGAGAATTTTACCTTTCTCGAGCTGCATTCCACATCCCTAATCCTCATTAAGCGTTCCAATATCAGGCAAACTTAATCAGGAAGCAGGAGTGAACCTGAGAGGATGGAGTCTGATTTTCCATTCAGGTTACGGACTATGTGGATATTTCTCTCTCCCTGATGATCCAGGCTCTGCAGCCGCCTGAAAAGACTTTGTTCTTACCACTTCAAAATCTCCACCTCTCTTCCTCAGGAGTTCTCAAGTGTATAGGTAAGAAAACTTATTCCCGATATTTTCCCCCTGAATCTAAAAACCTCTGTTCTTTCTCTGTATGTCTTTAATTGAACTGCCTAGATTAACTAATGTTATTGCTTTGTAATCCCAAAACTTCTTAGAATGTTCGGCAAAGTCAGATAGAAATCATTTATTTCCCCACAAGTTATTACCAATGTAATAAAGATTATCTTACAGTTAGCAAAGCTGTTAGCACGTTCTGCTTAGGCACAGACCTTATTCTTGCTCAGTCATAAACATTTTCAAAGCTCTTTTTTTTTTTTAATGTTTATTTATTTTAGAGAGAGAGAGAGACAGAACACGAGCAGGGTGGGGGGCAGAGAGAGAGGAAGACATAGAATCCAAAGCAGGCTCCAGGCTCTGAACTGTCAGCACAGAGCCTGACACGGGGCTTGAACCCACAAACCGCAAGATCATGACCTGAACCGAAGCTGGACGCTCAACTGACTGAGCCACCCAAGTGCCCCCAAAGCACTTTCAAATATATCTTTTCATCTGAGTTTCATAAGAACACATTAAATAAATGGTTCTGATATTATTACACCTTCAGCTCAAGTGATTGGAGAACTTGTCTTAAGTCACATGGTTCACAGCTAGGTGACAAACCCAGATTGGACTCCAAAGCTCCTTAGTCAGTCTGCTTTTCAGTTTGGCATAAGGCCTCCTACAACTCACTACAAAACTTATTTTTTAAGATTTGAAAATGAACACAGAATATGAAAAGGTATTTGGGAAAGGATATCTCATGTAGATATTTATATTTCTGAGTACCTGACTGAAATTCTAAGTTATTTGAAGTTATCAAAATTCACAGTGTATCTTTTTCACATAAAGTATTTGTAATAGGTAAATAAAACAATAAGAAATATATCTGTCAAAAATCACTTAATGAAAGTCTAATATAATCCCTGCACTATTTTGTGGACCTTTGTATGCAAATACCCATTTTTCAAAAATTTTCTGTTCTGAAAAGATTTCACTAACATATGCAATTTTTGAAGAATCTGTTTAATATTGCCTGTGCAAAACAACAGTAAAATTCTAAATCAACACAGAACCAAGTTTTGAAAACTGAGAATATTTCATTCTGTATATATTTCCATTTTAAAAACTACCATTATTCTTCAACCCAAACACTTCCTGCTGGAAATGGCCTTTTTCTCAGTGGGCTCCAGAAGAATGAGAATGACAGCATCGTTGTTCTCATCAAACAGACGGAAGTGGGAGAAGTCCAGCTCGTACTTGCACCACTCACTCTTCACAAAGTTTTCAGAAAGCACAAAGATGGTTTTGTGGCTCTTCTCGATGGAGTCGATGATGTTGTCGATAATCCATTTGCCGGGAATGAAGTCCCGCTTGTGAAGACACAACTTGAAGGGAGGGTCGAAGTGCTCCAGCTCCTGGACCATAAGGTTCTCCACCCAGTGGGAATCCCGCTCGCTGTAAGACACAAAGGCGTCATAACAGAGGTCCCGTTGGGGAGCTTTCCTGGGCTTCCTTTTGGCCTGGAGCCAAGCCCACATCATTTTCAGGTACCACAGCCCGTGGAAACGGTGGCACAGAACCCCCGTGAGCAGGATCAACAAGAAAAGGACACAGCACACGACAGACACCAGAGCTGCCCTGTGGCATTCAGAAGCTGGGAGATGGGTGTCCTGAACCCGCTGGCCCCGCACATAGAATGGAGAGTCACACAGGTAATTGTGTGGCCAGTCGGTCAGGATCTGGGCCAGTGCTTGCTGCTCCCGCGTGAAAGACAGGAATTCACAGGAGCAAATGAAATTGTTGCCGCCAGCTTTCAAAGTCGTCAGTCTTTGAAAAGAATCAAGTTGCTCCTTAGAGAAAGTGTTATTTTCCTGCTTACTTTCAAAGAAAAAGGAAGTATCTGGTAGTGTCTTCAACACCTACCTGAAAAGGTCAAGTTGTTTAAGTTGTGGCAAAATAAAAAATTTTATTGCTAACATCTACTATGCTTAGTGTCTGAGAAGCATTGTGGGTTAAATTGTATAATTTAGTGTTGGAAAAATTCGAGTCTTCTACCTTTTCTGGCCACTGGTAAGTGTTAGGTAAAGAGCCAAGTATATACACTCACCAAGATTAAGGTCAGGTTTTCCTAGAGCAAATAATATTTTTTGGAGTCTATAGATTATTTTGTCTTAAATTCAAGGTACGCAGAGAGTGCCATATGAGTTGAATGTTTCAATTATTCTTCAACAATCAAATTTTCACTGAGATCCAAGTATCCTGGGGATTTAAGTTAAGAAGATACAGTATTAAGTAGACTTTGGCAATTTCAACTGTGAATATCTTCAGTTAATATAAAAGCATATCTTTAAAGTTCTGTTGTCTCAAAAAAAATTCTCACAATTTTCCTGAAGTAATACAGTCTTCTAGTTCTATCTCCAAAACTGCTTTTCATTTTTTCGGTATGGGCTTGACTGTAGGGTTCTCTTCTGTTAACTCTCATACAAAAAGCAATGTCTCAGAGCACCTGGGTGGCTCAGTCGGTTAAGCGGCTGACTTTGGCTCAGGTCATGATCTCACGGTCCGTGAGTTCGAGCCCCACGTCGGGCTCTGTGCTGACAGCTCAGAGCCTGGAGCCTGTTTCAGATTCTTTGTCTCCCTCTCTCTGCCCTTCCCCCGTTCATGCTCTGTCTCTCTCTGTCTCAAAAATAAACGTTAAAAAAAATTTTTTTTAATTTAAAAAAAAGCAATGTCTCTTTCTTTGAAACATCTTGGAACCTTGAAAGATCAACCAAAATCTCTCAGAGTAAAGTTGCCTGCTTCAGATGGGTCAAAAGGAACAAACTTCCAGTTATAAGATAAATAAGTTCTAGAGATGTAATATAGAACATGATGACTATAGTTAACAAATACTGCATTGTATATTTGAAAGTTGCCAAGAGAGTAGATCTTGAAAGTTCTCATCATAATAAAAAAAGTTACAACTATGTGAGGTGATAGATGTTAACTAAAGTTATGGGGGTAATCATTTTATATATATATAAAATCATATATATATGTCAATATATATCAAATCATTATGTTGTACATATTTAATACAATGCTATAAGTGAATTATAGTTCAATAAAATTGGAAAAAAATCACACTGAGATATCCCTACATGTTCACCAGAATGGTTAAAGACTAACAGTACCAAGTGTTGGTAAGGATATACAACAAGTGAAACTCTCATACATTGCTGGTGGGAATGCAAAATGCTATACCCACTTTGGGAAAGTTTGACCGTTTCTTATAAAATTAAACATGCATTTAATCTGTGACCCAGCAATCCTTTTCCTTAGGTATTTACCCTCAAGAAATGAAAACGTAAGTCCACACAAAGTCACATACTTTATTCAAAGCTAGAAACAACCCAAATATCTATCAACTGGTGAATAGATTTAAAAAGTTGTTGTATATCTATACTAGAATACTATATGCAAACAATACAATACTACTCAGCAATTAAAAGGAAGAAATGATACATCGCAAGAACATGGATGGATCTCAAAAGCATTATGCAAAGTGAAAGAAGTCAGATACAAACAGATAGATACTGTAGAGCACATTTATATGAAATTCTACCCAAAGCAAAACTATGACAAAAGGTCATACCAGGAGATACCAGGGAGCTGCGTGGTAGGAGACGACTGGGCTGAAAAGGGGCATACAAGAATTTTGGCAGTCTGTATCATGATTGCGGTGGTGGTTGCACACTGTATATCTTTGCCAAAGCTCATAAATTTGCATTTTTAGACTGATTAATGTACATAAATTATCTCAATAACTATCTTTTAAAAATCCTTTTTTCTCCTTGAGCAAAGGCCTCCAAAATGGAGGAACTGGCCTTTTGCTAGTCCTTTGAGAGAAGGAAGAAGAAAACATCCTATTTCTCTAGCAAGTCATAAAATAGATATAATCACTAACAAAAATATCTCCCATTTACCTTAATAAGTTGACATTGATTTCTCTCACAACCAAACTAATTCTAAGGTATTTATTGATGGAAAGAAAACTAAATTCTTAAGTAACTCAGAAATTTCAAATGACTTAGAAACATAATATCATATCTTCTAATGTTGTATTCAAATGGCTTTATCCCTTCTGGAATGCTCATTTTCAGCTTGCCATCTTCCTAATATCACTCCATGCCTACTCAGGGCAATTCATCACCCAACTTTCACAAAGTCCATTCGAGGACTGAATTTATCATACTGTAATGATTAGAAAATTGAAGATATCCTTGGCAGAATGACTTCAGTGTTAATTCTAGAAGGAAGGAAGGAAGGAAGGAAGGAAGGAAGGAAGGAAGGAAGGAAGGAAAACTAAAACCTCTCCAAATAAAATTGATTGTACCATATGTTGGCCCAAATGACTGAAGATCTACATTGATTTCAAGATTCTTGGTATATATATCTGGGGATTAGAAGCATCAATGTTGAGTTACTTCATAAATGTCCTTTTTTTTTAATTCAGAGAATTTGTAAATATTTCAGGAAATATTTGAGAAATGGAAAAAGAAAGAGAAAGACATTTCCCTCAAGTTCTTTGGTGGACCATCCCAGAAGCAAAGGGCCAAACCACCAGGATAATATAAGAGTTAAGTTGTTATAGTATAGGTCCAAACACACAAAACTATCAAGACAAGGCAAATGATTTTTATCTATTGCAAGACTTCCATTAGGCAATAGAAAAGTAGGTTCCAAATTTACACACACGTGCTGGACACAGCTAGATGTAAATTTCATGCAGGCATGGATTTTATTCTCTTTTTGCAGTGAAGTGTCTCCAGCCCCTACAACATAGTAGCACTAATCAACTACTAATTGTTGACTGGTGAATAGACTTGCCTTTTCAGAACATCAGTTAGGTCTGGAGAAATGGAATAGAAATACCTGAAGTGGCCATTGCAGACACATAATGGGACTACAAGGGAGAAAAGTCTGATCAGTGACTTCTAACCTTGCCACATAGCAGCCAGCCTCTTTTAAAGATTGGAATAAAGAAATATAGTGCTTGATTTCCAAACATATACGCAAAACCATGAGTGAACAACTAGTATTATTTTGATATCTGTAATGGTTACATGGTCTCACTGGGCAGGAAGAGTGTGAAAAGAAGGTAGGATTTTTATCAAGTTCCAAGTTCTTTGACTCTTCAGAAAATATATTGAAATCAAATAACTGCTGAGTCCAACCATGTTGTGTGGCCAGCTGGATAGGGGTTGCTGACTTCTGTGTGGATAGAAAAAATGAAGTCATGACATGACTCAAGCCCAGGGATGTGAGCTATGTGACCACTGCCTTCCTAGTTTCAGTCCTGTTGTAAAGTATAACCATGGTTCAAAACTACACTGATGTATCACCTCACACTTGTCAGAATGACTATCACCAAAAAGACCAGAAATAATAAATGATGGTGAAGATGTAGAGAAAAGGGAACCATTATGTATCGTCGGTGGGATAGTAAATTGGTGCAGCCACTGTGGAAAACAGTATGGAGGATCCTCAAAAAAATAAAAATACAAATACCATCATATCGTCCAGCAATTCCACAACTGGGTATCTGTCCAAAGAAAATGAAAACCCTAATTCAAAAAAGTTTATGCATCTCTATGTTCATTGTAGTATCATTTAAAATAGCCAAGATATTTTATGGAAACAACCTAAGTGTCCATCAATGGATGAATAAAGAAGAGTGACATATATATGTATACACACACGCACACACGTATATATACACATATATATATGTGTGTAAATACATACATATGTTTATATATATAGATATATAGATATTATTCCATTATATTATTGGAATATATATATAATGGAATATTATTCAGCCATACAAAAAGAATGAAATCTTGCCATTTGTAGCAACATGGATGGACCTTAAGGATATTATGCTAAGTGAAATAAGACAGAGAAAGACAAAAACTGCATGATTTCACTTATATGTAGAATCCAAAACGCTAAAACAAAACAAAATCCAGGCACATAGGTACAGAGAATAGATTGGTTGCCAGAGGAGAGGGAGGAGTGGGGGCAGGGGTGTAAATGGATTATGAAATACCAACCTCCAGCGATAAAATAAGTAAGTCATGAGGATGTAATGTGCAGCATGGGAAATATAGTCAATAATATTACATTAACTTGGTAAGGTGACTTTGCATGGTAACTGGACTTATTGCGTGACTGTTTTGCAAAGTATACAAATGTAGACTTGCTA
Organism: Lynx canadensis; assembly: GCF_007474595.2. Taxonomy (NCBI): domain Eukaryota; kingdom Metazoa; phylum Chordata; class Mammalia; order Carnivora; family Felidae; genus Lynx; species Lynx canadensis. The sequence continues at coordinate 74,008,109 of NC_044306.2, forward strand.
TGTAGTACACCTGAAACTAATATCGTATTGTCTGTCAATTACACCTCAATAAGAAAATAAAATAAAATGTATACTTCATACTCTGTTAATACTGGTGATTACATTAATCAATTCAGTGTTAAGACAATGTTGCATTTTTAGAATAAATCCAAGTTAGTCTGCGTATATTACTCTTTTTATATTTTACTGGTCATATTTCTTTACTAATATTTTCCTTAGAGTTTTTGCATCTGTATTCAGACTTAAAATTGCCCTAAACATTTCCTTTCCTTTCCTTTGGTAAAATTCACCAATGCCACCTTCTGAGCCTACTATTTATAAATAGCTAGTCAAACCTAAAATCTTAAGGAAAGACAAGGTTTTAACTTTGTAAATTTAGTAGTTTAAATATTCAGTCAGAAAGCTGAAGCAAACTTCTTGATTGTCTATGCAGACAAAAATTTTTGTCTCTTCCCATTTAACTTTTTTAAATCTTATTTCAGAGAGAGAGAGAGAAAATCCTAAGCAGGCTCCATACCAGTGCAGAGCCCGTTGCGGGGCTCGATCCCATGAACCGTGAGATCATGACCTGAGCCAGAATCAAGAGCAAGACGCTCAACCAACTGAGCCACCCAGGCACCCTGAGGACATTCTAAAAAGCCTATGTTAACAAAGTTAAATTTGAGTCACCAAAAAAAATTGCCAAGTCCTTCCTTTCTCCTCATGTTAACTGCTGCTCTTCCTTCAATGGCTGCCTGTCACCGTCACTTTCTGTCACTTGAGTCGTCTGGGCCAAGCCACCGGTCTGCTCGAGTGTGTCCTGCCAGTGTCCTCCCACCCTTCCTCCAGCCATGGCTCCTTTGAGCTGTCGGTCACTGGTAAAGATCCAAAAAATGTGTATACGTTTTTTACCATGTAACAGTTCCTGCCCACTTAGGTCACTAAAATGCTTTGTGCTAAATCCCAGTTCATGTGATGAGATTAAATTGATAGCTCCATGGTGATTCATGGTTTTCTGCAAAGAGCATCATCAGATCCAGAAATGCTTTTCCCTGAGCAAGTTGAAGAAAATTGTTGCTTCCCCAATCTTTTGTAAGAAAACCAGTTTCTCTGAGGCTATGGGCTCACATCATGCCATTTGACTTGTGGCCTCCTGTGTCTGTCACCATCTGTGACCGCCTAGTCCCTTCCCCCCACTTGTTGAAGGTTTTGGCACCGGTTTATAGACTTCTTCCCAGGATCCTCCAGAAGCCCAGGTGGCTTCACTGTTCCCAAAGCCTCTCAGTCCCTTTACCTCCTCCTCCCAGAAGATCTCCTCTGGGCTACACTGGCCACTCCCCAGACTTGGTCATTACCTACAGTCGTCCAAGCTCTAAATGACTAACTCGAGCCTCCTGCGTTTTGCTCAGAGTCCACTGATTTCCTTCCTCTTTCCCCAATCCACTTGTCATCTCCTTCCTTCTCTTTCTTGCTTACTTAGTGAAGACTGAGGCAAACATTCGGAGCAAACTGGAGTTCACTGGTGGAGGAGTCAGCAGACCCTGGACTTCCCATTCTCTCGGTGTTGTATGTAGAGTCCTACTTGGCCCAAACACTTCCGGTTCCCCAGGAAGGAGCTCCTTCCTTCTTTTTATAGGGCAAAAACCCACGGGATGTGGCCACCAGACAGTGGGAACATTCATGCCAGCTGCTGGGGTGGGGGTGTACTGGGGGTGCCCGCAGGAGACCTCGGGGAATTGAGAGAGTGCACAGGCCTTCTTGTTCACAATCTTCCTTCGTAGAAGTTTGCTTAGTGTTGCCAAACACGGGGTTGAAGATGAGGACTTTACCTCCTCCTCAATCTCCATAAGTCTTTCCTGCTCTTCACTATGAACAGTTGGGGTCTTCTCACTATCATAGCACAGAAAATACTACACAAAAAACTTCAGGTCCTCCCACTTCTGCATCTGATTGCTCTACCAAATAGAAATTCTAGAGCCACTGCAGTCTCTTCTCCTCATGTTTCTGTTTTTCCTACGTAACAAAATCCCAAACCTAAAAGTTCCCTCCTGCCTGCTTTCTTCGAGGACAGCGGGCAGTTTTATTCCACTTCTCTCACCAAGTCACCTGTACCCTCCGCAATAATATTTGACACTTTCAGCACACTCCTTCTGCCACTGACCATCTTTGCCTCCTCATATCCTGTCAGGGATGACTTCTCTTCTTGCTTCACAGAGAAAATTAAAGCCATCTGAAGAAATCCCCTCAACTTCCCACTTCTGAACTTCCTTCCACACCAGTACTCCTCCCTCCTGCAAGTAGAGGGGGTGCCTGGTCCCATGTGGTCCGTCCATCCCCACTTGTCCAGTCCGGACACTATCCTTCCCTTCCTTCTCAGGAGCCACACACTGATTGTCCTCCCTTCTCTCTCTCATACTTTCTACCTCTCCACCTCAACCAGACCAGTCCTCCCAATATTTACACATGCTCCAGTCTCCTCCAGCTGTTTTTTAAAAAACAAACAACAAAAAAGCTCATCTCCCTCCAGCTTCTCTCCTTCTCTCTCCCTCTCTACCCCTCATAGTCCAAATTCTGAAAAGAGCTCTTTATTTGCACTGTCCCTATTTTCCCCACCACTTGCCCAGGTTTCACTCTTCCCTAGTCTGGCTTCGGCACCTGTCACCCCAAACAACACTTGCAAAGGTCGTCAATGACCACCATGTTGCTAACTCCTAGATATTTTTTATTCTCCATGCTGCCTAACCTGTCATAGCAGATATCGTTGCTGACTGCTCCTTCCTTCTTAAAACATTCTCTCCTTTTGTTTCCATGACACCACACACTTGGTTTTCCTTTTCAACTCTCCTTTTCAAACTTATCCTTCCCTACCCTATATCTGAAGTCTAGGTGCAAGGCCAATCCACACTGGCTACTTGCTTCCTGAAGAATATCATTCATGGGGAGGGGCCAAGATGGTGGAACAGCATGGAAGTTTTTTGTGTGTCTTGCGTCCATGAAATACAGCCAGACCAACACTAAACCATCCTACACACCTAGAAAACTGATTGGAGGATTAACACAACAATCTGCACAACCTAAACCACAGAATTCAGCAGGTACACGGCGCGGAGAGGTAGACTTGGGGAGTGAGAAGGCTCAGGAAGGGAGGTGCTTTTGCAAGAGGAGAGAGGATGGAGACTGGGGCGGGGGGAGACTACAGGAAAAGCACCCCTCCCAAAAGCAGCTGGAGAGAAAGTGGAAAATTGGAAACAGCCACAGGGACTAAACTAAAAAGGGGAAAGGAGAAAGGAGAGTGTTTAAATTCCATTAAGACTGTAAAGGAGGTGAGCGCAAAGTCTGCAACTATGCAGCTCAATACCTGGCGATGCTCTGGTGGGAAGGGCGAATCCCCAGGAGCAGAGTGGGGTCCGGGAGGTTCTCAGGCCACACGGGAAAAAGCAGTTCCACTGCTGGAAGGACATTTGGTAAAGACTGCTGAAGCCACCTGGTCCCAGCAGATCCCAGAAAACGGCCACATCCGCTGGTGCCGGAACAGGGTCGTTAAGGGTGAGGCTCGGTGTTAGATGTGTGTTGTGATTTTCCGTAATCCGTGAAAAGCTGCCGCTATACTATCTCGCGAACTTCTTCCGGGGCAGGCTGGCACCTGGCCGCAGTCTCGGGACACTGGCAGCGGCAGGGTCCAGCAAGCGGTCCTGGGTGCAGCCGACATTCAGCCATTGCTCATTCGGCCATTGCTCAGTGAGACCCTCCCGCAGAGGGGCAAAACGGGCCAAAGCCGCAGTCCTACAGAAGTAAGGGGCCGGGGGAAACAGCCGCACCTGAGACAAAACTCAGGAGAGAGGTACTGCCTGGGTCTTGGTCACGGACAGTGAAAAAGCGGGAAGTGGACAAAAGCTGAAGACAGACGACAGGTGCGCGATTGCTGACGGGGAGAACAGACTGGGTAGCTGGGTGGGGGCCATTTTCAACGCTGCCACGCATGCACATATGCACCTACGAGCACACCTACGAGCACCGCAACAATCCACCCCAGTAGGCTAGCAGCGCCATCTAGTGGAGAACGGAGCCGTTACACTGAGCCCCGCCCAACTGGGCCAACCTCGCTCTTCAAGAACACGTGTCTCACTGCCTACTTAGTTTATGGACTATAAAGCGCGTCATAGTCTGACTTCTAGGGGAAAATGAAGTAATTTGGTCCTATTTCAATCTGTTAGCAGGTCCATCCATTCAATTTTCTTTTTTTTTTTTCTCTTTTACACTACTTTTTCTTGAATACAGAAAGAAAAAAACTTCATTTTTATTTTCAATTTTTATTAAAAATATTTTTCTTTAGGGGCGCCTGGGTGGCTCAGTCGGTTAAGCGGCCGACTTTGGCTCAGGTCATGATCTCGCGGTCCGTGAGTTTGAGCCCCGCGTCGGGCTCTGTGCTGACGGCTCAGAGCCTGGAGCCTGTTTCAGATTCTGTGTCCCCCTCTCTCTGACCCTCCCCCGTTCATGCTCTGTCTCTGTCTCAAAAATAAATAAACGTTACTGTCCCAAAAATAAATAAAAACGTTGAAAAAAAAAATTAAAAAAAAAAAAAAGGGGCGCCTGGATGGCGCAGTCGGTTGAGCGTCCGACTTCAGCCAGGTCACGATCTCACGGTCCGTGAGTTCGAGCCCCGCGTCGGGCTCTGGGCTGATGGCTCGGAGCCTGGAGCCTGTTTCCGATTCTGTGTCTCCCTCTCTCTCTGCCCCTCGCCCATTCATGCTCTGTCTCTCTCTGTCCCAAAAATAAATAAAAACGTTGAAAAAAAAATTTAAAAATAAATAAATAAATAAATAAATAAATAAACGTTAAAAAAAAATTAAAAAAAAAATATTTTTCTTTAAACTTTTTTACTATATTTTTCACTTTTGTGTAAATTTTTTTCAAATTCTATCTTACTTCCATCATTTTATTTTAGTCTACTTCAGTGTATTCACCTTTTCAAATTTTCAAACAATTCCCTTTTTTTCTTTTTCTTTTTTCTCTTTTTTGTTTCTTTTCTTTTTCTTGAATGCAAAAAGAGAAAAACTTCATTTTTACTTTCAATTCTATTAAAAATATTTTTCTTTAATTTTTTTACTATATTTTCTGCTTTCGTGCAAATTTTTTCAAGTTCTATTTTACTTCCATCATTTTAGTCTACTACACTGTATTCACTTTTTCAAATTTTCAAACGATTTCTTTTTTCTTTTTTCTCTTTTTTGTTTCTTTTCTTTTTCTTGAATACAGAAGGAGAAAAAATTCATTTTTATTTTTAATTTTTATTAAAAATATTTTTCTTTAATTTTTTTCTACTACATTCTTTACTTTTGTGTAAATTTTTTTAAATTCTATTTTACTCCTATCATCTCATTTTAGTCTACTTCAGTGTATTCATTTTTTCAAATTCTCAAACGATTTCCTTTCCCCCCCTTTTTTTCCTCTAATCTGTGAAACCACTTTCAACACCCAGACCAAAACACACCTAGGATCTAGCATCATTTATTTGATTTTGTGTTTGTTTTTTTTTAATTTTTTAATTTTAATTTTTTAATTTTAATTTTCTACCTCATTAATTCCTTTTCTCCCTTCAAAATGACAGAATGAAGGAATTCACCCCAAAAGAAAGAGCACAAAGAAATGACAGCCAAGGATTTAACCAACACAGATACAAGCAAGATGTCTGAACCAGAATTTAGAATCACGATTATAAGAATACTAGCTGGAGTTGAAAATAGATTAGAATCCCTTTCTGCAGAGATAAAAGAAATAAAAACTAGTCAGAATGAAATTAAAAATGCTATAACTGAGCTGCAATCATGGATGGATGCAGCCGAGGCAAGGATGGATGAGGCAGAACAGAGAATCAGTAATATAGAGGACAAACTTACAGAGAATAATGAAGCAGAAAAAAAGAGGGAGATTAAGGCAAAAGAGCATGACTTAAGAATTGGAGAAATCAGTGACTCATTAAAAAGGAACATCAGAATCATAGAGGTCCCAGAAGAGGAAGAGAGAGAAATGGGGGTAGAACGGTTATGTGAGCAAATCATAGCAGAAAACTTTCCTAACCTGGGGAAAGACACAGACGTCAAAATCCAGAAAGCACAGAGGACCCCCATTAGATTCAACAAAAACCGACCATCAACAAGGCATACCATAGTCAAATTCACAAAATACTCACGCAAGGAGAGAATCATGAAAGCAGCAAGGGAAAAAAAGTCCCTAACCTACAAGGGAAGACGGATCAAGTTTGCAACCGACCTATCCACAGAAACTTGGCAGGCCAGAAAGGAGTGGCAGGATATATTCAATGTGCTGAATCAGAAAAATATGCAGCCAAGAATTCTTTATCCAGCAAAGCTGGATTGAAGGAGAAATAAAATAGAAGGAGAAATAAAAAGTTTCCCAAACAAAAACTAAAGGAGCTTGTGACCACTAAACCAGCCCTGCAAGAAATTTTAAGGGGGACTCTCTGAGGGGAGAAAAGATGAAAAAAAATTTTTTTAAAATATATATGTATATCTCAAAAGCAACAAAGATTAGAAAGGACCAGAACTCCAACTCTACAAGCATCATAATGGCAATAAATTCATATCTTTCAGTACTCACTCTAAATGTTAATGGACTCAATGCTCCAGTCAAAAGACATAGGGTAACAGGATGGATAAGAAAACAAGATCCATTTATATGCTGTTTACAAAAGACCCACTTTAGACGTAAAAACACCTTCAGATTAAAAATAAGGGGATGGAGAACCATCTATCATGCTAATGGTCAACAAAAGAAAGCCGGAGTAGCCATACTTATATCAGACAATCTAGACGTTAAAATAAAGACTGTATCAAGAGATGCAGAAGGGCATTATATCATAATCAAGGGGTCTATCCACCAAGAAGACCTAACAATTGTAAACATTTCTATGCCAAATGTGGAAACACCCAAAAATATAAGTCAATTAATCACAAACATAAAGAAACTCATCGATAGTGATGCCATACTAGTAGGAGACTTCAACACCCCACTCACAGCAATGGACAGATCATCTAATCAAAAAATCAACAAGGAAACAATGGCTTTGAATGACACACTGACCAGATGGACTTAACAGGTATATTCAGATATATATATTCATTTCATCCTAAAGCAGCAGAATATACATTCTTCTCCAGTGCACATGGAATGTTCTCCAGAATAGACGAGATACTGGGACACAAATCAGCCCTAAGTAAGTACAAAAAGATCGAGATCATACCGTGCATATTTTCAGACCACAACGCTATGAAACGAAATCAACCACAAGAAAATATTTGGACAGGTAACAAATACTTGGAGACTGAAAAACATCCTGCTAAAGAATGATGGGCTAACCAAGAAGTTAAAGAGGAAATTAGAAAGTATATGGAAGTCAATGCAAATGATAACACCACAACCCAAAACCTCTGGGACACAGCAAAGACGGTCATAAGAGGAAAGTATATAGCAATCCAGGCCTTCCTAAAGAAGGAAGAAAGATCTCAGATACGCATCCTAACCTTACGCCTTAAGGAGCTGGAAAAAGAACAGCAAATAAAACCCAAAACCGGCAGAACACAGGAAATAATAAAGATTAAAGCAGAAATTAATGCTATCAAAACCAAAAAAAACCCACAGTAGAACATATTAATAAAACCAGAAGCTGGTTCTTTGAAAGAATTAACAAAATTGATAAACCACTAGCCAGTTTGATCAAAAAGAAAAAGGAAAGGACCCAAATAAATAAAATCAAGAGTGAAAGAGGAGAGATCACAACCAACACAGCAGAAATAAAGACAACAATAAGAGAATATTATGAGCAATTATATGCCAATAAAATGGGCAATCTGGAAGAAATGGACAAATTCCTAGAAACATATACACTACCAAAACTGAAACAGGAAAAAATAGAAAATTTGAACAGACCCATAACCAGTAAGGAAATGGAACTAGTAATAAAAAATCTGCCAAAAAAGAAGAGTCCAGGGCCAGATGGCTTTCCAGGGGAATTCTACCAAACATTTAAGGAAGAGTTAACACCTAATGTCTTGAAGGTGTTCCAAAAATAGAAATGGAAGGAAAACTTCCAAACTCTTTCTATGAAGCCAGCATTACCTTGATTCCAAAATCAGGCAGAGACCCCACTAAAAAGGAGAACTATAGACCAATTTCCCTGATGAACATGGATGCAAAAATCCTCAACAAGATATTAGCCAACCGGCTCCAACAATACATTAAATAAAAGAATTCACCACGACCAAGTGGGATTTATACCTGGAATGCAGGGCTGGTTCAATATCTGCAAAACAATTAACGTGATTCATCACATCAATAAAAGAAAGGACAAGAACAATATGATCCTCTTAATAGATGCAGAGAAAGCATTTGACAAAATATAGCATCCTTTCTTGATAAAAACCCTCAAGAAAGTAGTGATACAAGGAGCATACCTCGAGATCATAAAAGCCATATATGAACGACCCAATGCTAATATCATCCTCAATGGGGAAAAACTGAGAGCTTTCCCCCTAAGGTCAGGAACAAGACAGGGATGTCCACGCTCACCACTGTTCTTCAACATAGTATTGGAAGTCTTAGCCTCTGCAATCAGACAACACAAAGAAATAAAAAGGCATCCAAATCGGCCAGGAGGAGGTCAAATATTCACTCTTCGCAGATGACATAATACTCTATATGGAAAACCCAAAAGATTCCACCAAAAAACTCCTAGAACTGATCCATGAATTCAGCAAAGTTGCAGGATATAAAATCAACACACAGAAATGGGTTGCATTCCTATACACCAACAATGAAGCGACAGAAAGAGAAATCAAGGAATTGATCCCACTTACAGTTGCACAAAAAAACCATAAAATACCTAGGAATAAATCTAACCAAAGAGGTGAAAACTCTATACACTGAAAACTATAGAAAGCTTGTGAAAGAAATTGAAGAAGACACAAAAAAATGGAGATTCCATGCTCCTGGATAGGAAGAACAAATATTGTTAAAATGTCAATACCACCCAAAGAAATCTATGTATTCAATGCAATCCCTATCAAAATAACACCAGCATTCTTCACAGAGCTAGAACAAATAATCCTAAAATTTGTATGGAACCAGAAAAGACCCCGATAGCCAAAGCGATCTTGAAAAAGAAAACCAAAACAGGAGGCATCGGAATCCCAGACTTCAAGCTATACTACAAAGCTGTAATCATCAAGACAGTATGGTACTGGCACAAGAACAGACACTCAGATCAATGGAATAGAATAGAGAACCCAGAAATAGACCCACAAACGTATGGCCAACTAATGTTTGACAAAGCAGGAAATAATATCCAATGGAACAAAGACAGTCTCTTCAGCAAGTGGTGCTGGCAAAACTGGACAGCGACATGCAGAAGAATGAACGAGGACCACTTTCTTACACTACACACAAAAATAAACTCAAAATCGATGAAAGGCCTAAATGTAAGACAGGAAGCCATCAAAATCCTCGAGGAGAAAGCAGGCAAAAACCTCTTTGACCTCGGCCGCAGCAACTTCTTACTCAACACGTCTCTCTCTGGAGGCAAGGGAAACAAAAACAAAAATGAACTACTGGGACCTCATCAAAATAAAAAGCTTCTGCACAGTGAAGGAACCAAAGTGAAACTAAAAGGCAACCATCAGAATGGGAGAAGATATTTGCAAATGACATAGCAGATAAAGGGTTAGTATCCAAAATCTATAAAGAACTTATCAAACTCAACACTCAAAAAACAAATAATCCAGTGAAGAAATGGGCAAAAGACAGGAATAGACACTTCTCCCAAGAAGACATCCAGATGGCCAACCGACACATGAAAAAATGCTCAACATCACTCATCATCAGGGAAATACAAATCAAAACCACAATGAGATACCACCTTACACCTGTCAGAATGGCTAACATGAACAACTCAGGCAACAACAGATGTTGGCGAGGATGCAGGGAAAGAGGATCTCTTTTGCATTGTTGGTGGGAATGCAAGCTGCTGCAGCCACTCTAGAAAACAGTATGGAGGTTCCTCAAAAAATTTAAAACAGAACTACCCTATGACCCAGCAATTGCACTACTAGGTGTTTATCCACGAGATACAGGTGTGCTATTTCGAAGGGACACATGCACCCCCATGTTTATAGCAACACTATCAACAATAGCCAAAGTATGGAAAGAGCTCAAATGTCCAAAGACGGATGAATGGATAAAGAAGAGGTGGTATATATATACAATGGAGTATTACTCAGCAATCAAAAAGAATGAAATCTTGCCATTTGTAACTATGTGGATGGAACTGGAGGTATTATGCTAAGTGAAATTAGTCAGAAAGACAAAAATCATATGACTTCGCTCATATGAGGACTTTAAGAGACAAAACAGATGAACATAAGGGAAGGGAAACAAAAATAATATAAAAACAGGGAGGGGGACAAAACAGAAGAGACGAGACTCAAAAATATAGAGAACAAACAGAGGGTTACTGGAGGAGTTATGGGAGGGGGGGATGGGCTAAATGGGTAAGGAACACTAAGGAATCTACTCCTGAAATCATTGTTGCGTTCTATGCTAACTAATTTGGATATAAATTTTTAAAAATAAAAAATAATACAAGTTAAAAAAAAAAAAGAGTATCATTCATGTCCATTCACCTGCCTGTTCCTTTCAAATTTAAGTCTCCTGCCCAGATATCTCATCTAAGCCTGCTTGAGATATCTGTCTACTTGCATGTCTCAGAGCACATCCACTCAACGTATCCAAATATGAGCTCATATTTCTGGCCAAGGCTAGTCCTTTCCTAGTGGTCTTTATTTCAACATGTGGTACTCACCATTCATCTGGATGCATCTGCTATGGGACTTAGTCCTGCTGATTTCACCTCTAATCCATCCAACTCCTTTTATTCCCACTATCATAATCCCAATTCAAGCTGCGTCCCCTCTTGCCTGGACTACAGACACAACCTCCCAATTGGTCTCATCTACTTCACCTTCTCCATATCCCCTTCTTCACACTGCATCCAGAGCAGCTCCTTTTAATGAAAACACAACGGGAGCCACAAATGCAAGCTACACATATATTACATTTTCTAGTAGCTACATTTTAAAAAGTAAGAAACAGGTAAAATTAATTTTTAAGTGTTTATTTATTTTGAAAGACAGAAAGTGCAAGCATAGGAGGGACAGAGAGAGAGGGAGAGAGAGAATCCCAAGCAGGCTCTGCACTGTCAGCACAGAGCCCAATGTGGGACTCGATCTCACAAACCATGAGATTATGACCTGTGCGGAAGTCAAAAGTTAGACACTTATCTGACTAAGCCACCCAGGTGCCCCTAAAATTGATTTTAATTATACTTTACTTCACCCTAAAGTTTATCATTTCAATATGGAAGCAATATTTTAAAAGTAATGAGATATTTTACATTTTTTATACTAAGTCTTTGAAATCATATTTTACATTTAGAGTAAATCTCAACTGAGACCAACAACATTTCGAGTGTTCAATAGCCATGTGTAGCTAGTAGCTACCATTATTGGCCAGTACAGATCTAGAATGATCTTTCTACAGTGCAAAATCTGATCATTTTACATTACCCCATATTAAAAATTCATCTGTGGGGCGCCTGGGTGGCGCAGTCGGTTAAGCGTCCGACTTCAGCCAGGTCACGATCTCGCGGTCCGTGAGTTCGAGCCCCGCGTCAGGCTCTGGGCTGATGGCTCGGAGCCTGGAGCCTGTTTCTGATTCTGTGTCTCCCTCTCTCTCTGCCCCTCCCCCGTTCATGCTCTGTCTCTCTCTGTCCCAAAAATAAATAAACGTTGAAAAAAAAAAATTCATCTGTGACTTGTAATTTGTTCTTAGGTTGGGGATCTTAATCCAGGTAGACTACACGGCCTTGCAGGGTTTGTGGTATGGCTCCTGGTCTCTGTCCCTTCTCCCCTTTACCATCTGTGTGCCAGCCACAATGGCCTTTCGGGTTTTCAGACACACAGAGTTTCCCCCCTTCACAAACCTTTGCACATTCCTTTTGTGAATGCCATCCTTTACCACCACCCCTTTCACCTCTACCACCAAGTCCAACATCATTGCCACCCTGCCCTCCACCACACCGCCAACTCCACTGTCACCTCCACCTCTACCAGCAACAGCACCACCTGCCGTAGATACTCTCACTTCCCCTTCTGGTCTTTACTCACTTTCACTTCCCCTACTCTAAAGCCTAGTTACGTGTTCCTTTCCTTGCTAGCATTCATCTCAGTTTGTAACTATCCATCCACTTGCGTGATTAATGCCTGACTCTTTCACTAGGACACAAAAAGGAATTTTTTAATTTAGTTCATCATCGTATCCTCAATGGTCACCCAGTAACTTGTACATAGTAGGTATTTGCAAAAACTTGTGAATAGATAAATGAACAAATCAAGATAATCAAGAAAAAATGAACTATAAAATGGGGGCACGTAGAGCTTGAAGAAAGGAGAAGTCAGTGAACACTCGCAAGTCTGGCAAGTAGAATCCAAAGTAGGGATGGAAGAGGTAATTCCTACTGTTGAGACCCTGTCTTGTGCCAAGATCTCTGCTCAGTGTTTCATGTGTGTTTGTTTCTTCCTATAAAGTCTCTGAGGCAGGTGCTATTTGCATTTCAAATTCAAGGAGACCCAGAAGGGTTCAGGAACTTGCTAAGTAAGATGATTGGGATCGGACCCACAGTCTGATTTCAAAGCCCACATGTCACCCATTTCACTAGATCTCCATAGACATCTTCCCTGCCTCACAATCTTGCTACACTTGTTATTCATTAGGAATGTTAGTGAACACTCAAATAATAGAAAAACTGGATTTTTTATGGTATGTGTGTGTGCCCATTTTGTTGCAAGATTTCTTTACACAAATGTTGCCCAAATACATTGCACAATTCAAGTATGATTGCCACATACGAGAATTTTCAGCAAACACTGCCTGAAATGATGTCATTTACTCTTGTAAAGTCCAAGAAGGAAGTTAAATGATAATTAAATAATGACTTGAGTATGAGACATTCAAATATCAGTTGATTTTCTGTCCTAAGTGAGGTTATGTATATAATGTGCTGTTAAGAATGCTTGGCATACAGAAAGAGATCGATAATTAGTAGCTATTATTATCATCATTATCCTTGCAGCTTTCCACTTTATTTCCTGCAGATATACTAACATGCAGGTTTTTAAAAATATGCTATGCAGGCCGTAAAAGATTCACTATGAGTCACCGCCATATATCAGCTGCTGGATCGACTCAGGTCAGCCACCAACTGTGGCCCATGAACTACACATCCAAAGCTGAACCGAATGGATTTCCAGGGCTCGGCATAACCCAGTGGTGCCCATCCCCCAGAGCATTATGGGAACGTGGCTTGTCCCTGACAAGTGCTTTGTCTCTTCCACATGTTAGCTTCATCACAAGATCACAAGACTTAGTTTCCACGTGTGTTAAATGGGGATGACAATTCTTATCCAGAAAATAGCGCCCAGAACATGGTAAATGCTCAGTGTTAGCTATTAGTTTTGAGAAAGGCCCTAGGATTTAAACTATGGGAACTTAGTTCTCTCTCTAGTTTGCTGTAGGTTCAGCCAGCCTAATCAAATTGTTGACAGATCAAGATGCAAATAATGAGAACATTCGTCCTGGGGGAAAAGAACCTCCCATAGTCACTTCTGGTCATGGTCACTTTTTATTTCTTGATTCAAGCAGCTGGTCCCTCTACCCCCCAGAATCTGTTGAGATTAGTGACGTCATCACCAGGTAACTATGCAACAGCAGGAATATCACCCCACCAGCCGCGAGCGTGCTGTTGGTACAGTGGGGTCTGATCAACCTTCACTATTCATTTGTCAAACGGTCCAGACCATTTTTTTGGAAAGTTAGGATGCTATAACTCTTGTTTGTTTTGAGGAATAATACTTCAAAGTGATTTTAAAACATTTCTGACAACATGAGGATAGAACAGGGAGGCAGTGTAGCGTAATGGTTACCAATGGAGGCTCTTGCTAACTGCACGGTCTTGACCAAGTCATTGTCCCTGTAAAATGAAGGTACTAGAGTTGTGTAAATCCGGCCAGGTGCCATGTGCAGAAAGCAAATGACGCCTACCATCTGGAAGCGCTAGAAATGAGTTGTACCGTAAGGAGAGCCGAATGAATAAATGTATTTATTTTATGGAAAATCAACTGGAGACACATAGCTGTCCATCAATACATGGGCAAAAACATTAGGCAAAAGTACATCATGATAAGGGAATGAGAAGAGAAAGAGGGGTTGCAGGTCAATTGACTAAGGAACTTTTAGACATGAAATCACACAGCTTTAAAGCTGTGTTGACAAAGAGTAAAACTTCAGAAAGAAATTGAAACAATGGGAACGGGTGTAGATATTGGGTCGATTTTTCCCCCCACTCTTTCCTAAAAAGGATTTGTTTCTAATCTTAAGTGAATTGCTAGGAAAATTGTCAGATAACGATTTCTCTTCAAATAATCAGCCCCCAAACCTGTCTCATCTCTGGCCCACTGAGGCATAATATCCAGTGGGTGAGGGGAGATCTGATCCAGTGTAGACCAAATGTAAAATCACTGATGCTCCTCATTGCTGTACTCTCAAAAAGGCAGATCTTATCAAGCAAGAATCATGCCTGGGGGACCCGGAAAGGACTAAGTGGCCAACAGCCGTCTATGGAAATTGTGCTATAGACAGCATTCACTTGGATTAATTAACCCTTTTGATAAAAGGCACCTGCACTAGGAAATGGAAATATCATTGGGCTTTCGACTTTGCTGTAAATATTGTCTCCTTCTTACTAATGGGATGAATTCAGTTTCCCTCAGGAAGTAAAAGTGTTGATGTAATAAGAGGTGCAGTTTTGAGGCAGACAGCCTCGCCTCATGCAGGGTCATCTGGGACAGAAAAGGGAAAGTATTTGGGAAAGAGGGGGATTCCCTCCGAAGTAGAGAATTGAGTCCAGAAAAGAGGAGGGGAGTGAAGGGAGGTGGGGAGGAACCCACTTAATGAAACCTGCAGTTGTGGAAGCATTTTGCCTCTTCGTCATGGGAGGCTGCAGACCTGGTCCACCAGTTCAATGGTAACTTATCCTACCTCTCTCTCACAGGAGGGAGACGTGGGACTTGGCTTTGCAAAGGGAAAGGGTGTCGCTCACTTTTCCAAGAATGAAGGGCTGCTCTGCCAGGAGAGTTTTCCCCGGAGCTCATGGAAACACAAGAAGAGTTGTTCTGTTTCAAACTTGCACAACTGGGTCAACACCAGCTATGCCAGGAACCCGGACGGGTGACTCTGTCCTGCTCCAGGCTGTCTACTGAGTGACTACACTATTCGCTCTTGCATAATATGTTTCACAGAAAGTTCAGTTTTAGGAAATGAAAGTGACTGGTGTAGAGAACCCAGACTTCCTTCAGTCTTGAAACTGCCCCCTGCCTGGCAGGCAGCCACGTGTCCCGGAAGCCAATTCAGAAAGGCAAGGCTCGAGAAGGGAAAGTGGGAGGAGAAAACAACTGTCAAGCCCCTGCCAGAGGCCAGATGTACACTCTCGGTCAACAAATGTTTATCCAGCATGTCTTTTTGGCAGGCATGGTGCTAGTTGCTGAGGGGAATGCACAGGAGATGTGGTGCCTGCCCTCAAGAAGCTCACAGTCATGAGGAAGAGACAAACTGAGCAAGTAGGTCCAAGAGGGACAACCTGAACGACATTATGCATGAGGCATGAGTCTCTTAGCATCTCTGAAAGAATTATGACCCCATTTTGCAGGTGGGCAGCCTGAGGCTCCTAGACATTAGAGAAGCTAGTAAGAAGGGCGCCTGGGTGGCTCAGTCGGTTGAGTGCCCGACTCCTGATTTCGGCTCAGGTCACGATCCCAGGGTCGTGGGATCGAGCCCTGTGTGGAGCCTGCTTGAGATTCTCTCTGTCTCTCTCTTTCTCCCACACTTGCGATCTCTCTCTCTCTAAAAAACGAGAGAGAGAGAGAAGCTAGTAAGAAGCATAGTCAGGATTTGAACCACCAACATCTAATTCCACAGCCCACGGTCCTTCTAACAGCTGAATTTAGCATCTGCCATTGGCACATCACCAGGATGAGAGCCTGAATAACAATTTACTCTTTTCTTAGAGCTTCATACCTTCAAAGGGTGAAGAGCCGCACAAACGGATCTACTGATTGAGAGTAGCAGCGTGGGAAGCCACAGGAAATGTGGCCCCACCTTTACTGGGAAGGTGGCCTTGACTGTGCCACTCAGTGTTTCAGGGCCTCAGTGTCTTGGGAGCGTTACCTCTTCAAGGGGTTGTTAAAAGGTTGAATTAGACGGTAGAGGTGAAAAATAGTCTGTAAACTGAAGCCACTGTTCTCATGCGTATTACTGTTACTACGTTTCAGCTTTGGAAGACGGAGTGCCTCCCTTGGGAGCAAAGGGCAGGGTGCTTGCTGCGGATATGAATGATTTGAGTTCCCTAATGTCAAG
Source organism: Lynx canadensis (assembly GCF_007474595.2). Taxonomy (NCBI): domain Eukaryota; kingdom Metazoa; phylum Chordata; class Mammalia; order Carnivora; family Felidae; genus Lynx; species Lynx canadensis. The sequence goes on from NC_044306.2 coordinate 74,024,627, forward strand.
TTCCCTCTCCCATCACATGAGCTGCTGTGTGCAGATGTCACCTGGCCCTCTCCGCGTTGCCCCGTGGGAATCTGGGCTCAGCGAACCCTGCAGAATGGTGACATCCTAACAGGTGCCATTCTGGCAGGCAGTGAGAAGTCAGTCGCCCTTTGTTTCTGGCCCCGTGGTCACGTGTTCTGCCGGCCTCCAGGGAACCTGGACTGGTTAGCTCGCAGTTAGGGCAAAATCTCAGGTACTTCACTGTCCTTGATGGCGCTGTCTCAGTGTCCCGTTGCTCATTTAACAGGCTGCCACAGACTTAGTGGCTTAAGACAACACAGTTTTTCTATCTCACAGTGCTGGAGGGCAAACACCCTACCTGGGCTTCGCTGGGCCAAAACAAGGTGTTGGCAAGGGCTTTGCTCCTTTCTGGAAGTTCTGGGGGAACATCTGTTCCCTTGCCTTTTCTGCCTTGTCGAGGCCAACCTGGATTACTGGGCGTATGCCTCTTCCCTCCATCTTCAAAGCCGGCTGCTTTGCAGCCCCAGCTCTCTGACTGACTCCTCGGCCTCCCTCTTTCACTTATAAAGACATTTGTGATTACATCAGGCCTACCCAGATAATCCAGAATAATCTCCCCATCTCAAAACCGGCTGATTAGCACCTTTAAATTCTATCAGCAACCTTAATTCCTCTTTGCCAGGTAACAGAAGACATTCACAGGTTCCAAGGAGGAAGATGTGGATATCTTTGGGAGACCATTATTCCGCCTACCACAAATCGTTTGGAAAGGAATCCAGAAGTTTGATAGTTGACAGAGGGAAGCCACTTGGCAACATAACATTTGCCGCAAAACGTCCACATATTTGATTTCTGGCTCCCTCTTAATCTCTTGCATTGCCCAGGAGAATTTTAACTATCATTATGTAATAAATCTTTATAGTATGTTTAGGAAGTTGCTTATGTGAGAAATGACTCCACGCCAAACGGAAGCCCGTCCTCATGACTTTCATTTTGAGGTTCATATTTAAAACCACCACATCCCACTAAGTGACTTCATGTACATTATGTGGCCTATATTTTGAGTCAGACTATTCCAGACATGTTCTCCAAGTTTGGTGAAAATACTGATAGCCAATTTCTCATGATACAGTTAAGACCAATGGAAATTTTGTTTTATATATATGGATTAAGAAACGCTCATTTTATATGTTCCTATTTTTTGCTTTGGCATAAATTTAATTCTACCATGGATCCAATCATATCTTAGTGGATAATGACACTTAGAATTCAATAATAATCCTAGGACAAAGTTTAATTGATACAGACATTTCAATACATGTTATATGTATACATAGTGCATTTAATATGTGTACATATTCCATTTAACGAATTTATTGCGGGCAACTATCTCTCTTTTAAGTTAAGCAAAACAAGCGTGCCTGGGTGGCTCAGTCGGTTAAGCATCTGATTATTGGTTTTGGCTCAGGTCATGATCTCACAGTTTGTGAGTTTGAACCCCACATCCGGGTCCGTGCTGACAGTGTGGAGCCTGCTTGGGATTCTCTCTCTCCCTCTCTCTCTGCCCTTCCCGCACTCCCTCTCTCTGTCTCTCTCTCTCAAAAATAAATAAACGTGAAAAAAAAGCAAAACAAAGTTCTTTCCCATTTATTCTTTCACGGAGTAAATATTTACTGAGTGCCCACTATGTGCCAATTAATGCTGAAGAAATACAAATGAACAGAACAAACTCTCTGCCCTCATGAAGCTTAATTCTTCTCTGGTAGAAGGAGAGACCACCAATGACAGGCATGGCTTACTAGGTCCTCTGCTCAGGGCCTCATCCAGATGACACCCAGGTATTTGCTGGGGCTCTCTTCACAGGCTAAACTGGGCAAAAATTCACTTCCAAGCTCATGGTTTGGCCAAATTCATTTCCTGACGCTTTAGGTTGAAATTTCAGTTTCTTGCTTGGAGTTATTGTTGGCTCCTAGAGGCTACCTACTTGCCACCTGGGCTTCTCCAACATGGCCACTTACTTGATGACAGCTTTCTTCTTCAAAGACAGAGACAGAGAGAGTTTGCTAGCAAGATGGGGGCTTATACAAGAGTGACACTCCATCACCTTCACCATATTCTATGGGTCAGAAGTAAGTTAAGGATCATGGGGACCATCTTAGGGTCTATCTGCCACATTCTAGGACCCAGGATGAGTCCAAGGGGCCAGTTTTTGTGCACAAGGGAAACTCCAGAACATGGTCTCACCCAACCACAATCTTACCACATGTCTAGAAGAGGCAGAGAAGTGAAATATTTGGTGAGCAGCATCGATGACCTCCACAAACAAGTAAATATACATTACATAGAGCAATATTAAATGCTTAAGTAAATATATATATGTTTGTATAAATATATAAATACAAATAAATTTATTATTTATTTATTACAAACATCAATCAATATTATACACTGACCCTGAAATGCAACCCAGGAGTAACACATGTGATTTTTGCTAAAATTCATTGTCCAAAGCCACAATGGGCAAGGAAGTACAATCTCTGTGTGGACATGGTCAGGAAAGACCTCTCTGATAAGGGAATACTTGGACAAACACCTAAAGGGAGTGAAAGTGTGTTGTGTGCTTATCCAGGGAATGTGTGTTTCAGGTGGAGAGGACGGGCAGTGCAAAGTCTTGGTGGCAGGTGCATTCTCAATGTATTTGAGAGGAGGCTGGAATAAAGTAAGAAAGGGAAGGAGACGAGGTGATGGGCAGTCAGATTATGGAGGATCTTGTGTGTTATGGGGAGCCATGAGTAAGTACTGAGTGGACGTGTGACATAGTCTGACGCATTGAAAAGACTATTCCTGATCGCTCTGTTAAGGATAAATAGACTATCTCTGTAGTTTATCTTTCAAACTAAGAGGCCCTGTACTTTATAATCCAACATTGGTTAGGTGGAGCAGGCAGTGATCTTTTAAAACTTGGCTCTCTCAGAGAGAGAGTAACTCTTATTTGGTCTCTAAGATTGGGTCTTTGCACTGTTTTATTTTCTCTTTCAGAACGTATCAATTCTACATTTCATCTTGAATAATTATTGGACAGAAGCTGCCTAGGCAGTCATTCTTAGAGATCTGATCCCATTTGCAAATGGACACCTTTCAATGATGTGCTTTTTAGGATCCCTCAACTTTGGATATTCTACAGACAACACAGATAGTATTTGGTTTTCTCCTTTGGAATCCCAGACTGAAAGAGAATCTTCTATTTGAGCATGAGATTAGGCAGCAGAAAGAAAGAATACAAGACAAAGCACCACGCAGGGCCAATTAGAGCTTCTCTTGGAAATTGACACATTGTCACTTATGCTTACCTTCCGTGGCCAAAACAAGACATTAGGCCAAGTCTGACGATGGGGCAAGGGAGTATTTTTCCACCCACAGAGAGGCGCTGTGCACCACAGAAGAGATAGTGGATATGATCTACGCTGGTCTGTAACTGCAATCAGTCTGGTCTGGGATCTCTCAGGAGGTCATCCGCGTAGAGTGAAGCTCACAGCTGAGAATGCGGTTCTCTAGGGAGGGAGAGAAGGCAGTCCAGGGCTCAGTCTTATTGTCATTCATTTCCAGGAAAATAGGGAGGTCAGGAGGGAAATTAGAAGAGGAGGAGTAATGGGGAGCAGAGGAGAGCTTCCAATCAGAGAATTTATAGTAGGAGAGGTTCAAAGAGGAGGGCTGGTCTGTAGGGTGAGATCTTGGAGAAGGGGAGGATCCATCACCTTGATGAGAGATGCCAAAGCCCACTGGGGAGATCTTGGAGTCACTGACTTCCTGGTTCAGGTCACCAGGATATGGCTTAGTGAACCAAGCAAAGAAATAGCTGCGGTTCAGCGTCCATCTTCTGCTGCCATAGCCCTGTGCATCCCACTTTGTTGTGTACAGGTTGTTGTCCAGTCACTCAGGCACTGAACGTGCATGAGTCCCTACCGTGGGCCGAGCACTGCACCAAGTGTTTTGGTGGAATAGGCAGAGACGTGTAATTCAGGAAGGGACACAAGCTGTCAATAGTTACGTCAAACGCAGAAGGCCCAATGGGAAAGATGTCTAAGGGATCAAGGAGCCCTGCCCTCGGCCGTAGGTCCTGCTCAGGAGCTGACGACTGGCAGGAACCAGCCTAGGCTTTTCCCAGCTTGAAGATGCCATGATTGCACCAGTGTGTTAGGCCAGCTTCTCCCACAGGAATGACTAGAGAAAAACAAGCATAAACAAAACAGAAGTTGGTAAGCATCTTACTTTAGCAACAAGGTGGGGTTATTCTCTTAGCAACGAAAGACACATCTGAGTCTTACCAGGTGACTCATGGCTGCTGGCTCAACCTAGGTTTTGTGACACATGAAAGAGCCCGCTGGCCATGTTTTCCCTTTAGAATGACCAGTTTCCTGAGACTATTTTGGTTTTGTCCCTGAAAGTCTCATGTCTTAGGCAACTGCTCATTCCTGGGCCACTGGGGTGGTTGATCACCTGATATCATCCCTTCTAGTGGATTCTGCAATAGACTACAAGGTGCTGGTGTGATCAAAACATGGATTTTAGCATCAGATAGACCCAAGTGCAAATCCTTGTGTGTTCTATGTGACTTCCAAACTGTGTGATCAGAGAACTTACTCATTATTTTAAAATGTAGATAATATTTACCTCATCTGTTTGTAATAAGATTCTCACCACACTTTGCTCCATGTCACTGGCCTCCGTTCTCTTCCTCAAACACATAGAGCCCATTTTCCCACTGTGCACTTCCTGTTCCCTCTGTCTGGAAGCCATATTCTCAGATGGGCTCTTTCTTGTCATTCGGGTCTCTGCTTGCCTGTTACCTCCTCCCGAGGTCTTCCCTGACCACTCACTCAGGAGAACCTCCCGTAACACTCCAGGGGCTCTTTGTCTTATCCCCATTTTATTTCCTTTCTAGTGCTGAACATGATCTGGAATTGTCTTTTTATTTATATGGCTGGTGGCCTTCTAAAATGGCTTTCCCAAATCCCTACGTGCTGGTATTTTTGCCCTTGTGTAATCCTTTCCCCTGAGTGTGGGCAGGACCTAGGGACTTGCTTCTAGCACATGGAAAATGGCAAAGTGATAGGATGTCACCTATGAGATTATGTTCTAAAAACCTGTCATTTTTCTCTCTCTCTATCTTTCCTTGCTTGTTCTGATGAAGCGAGCTGTGGTGTTGTAAGCTGCCCAATGGAGAGGAGCATGTGGCCAAGAATGAAGGCAGCCTGTAGCCAACAACCAGCAAGAAACCACATGAATGAGCTTGGAAGCAAGTGCTCCCTCAATGAATCCTTAACGTGGCTGCAGGCCTGGCCGACACCCTGATTGTGGCCACGTGAGAAACCCTGAGGCAGAGGTCCCAAGCGAAACCATGCGCTGATTCTTGACCCACAGAAACTGTGACACAAGGACATAAATAAATGTTGTCATGTTAAGTCACTACATTTTGGGTAATTTGTTATGCGGCAATAAATAATACATGGATGTATTGTTTATTTCCTCCTCTGGAAGAACAGCACCGTGGCAGAGGGGACCATGCCTCTCTTGTTCACTGTGGTGGCTGCCCAGAGCAAAACCACAGTATCTGGCACATAATAGATGCTTGATTTTATTGAATGAGCAAACCACAAGGTCACAGGATACCTACAGGGCTTGCAAGCACAATGAAATACATATTTATTGAATAAATGAGTGATTTGGTGATTAAGCACGAGGAGGCTTAGGAAAAGAGACTCTGGGTTGACTTCTATTTGGTTGACTAGCAAGTGCACAGGCCCCTATTGTGGGCTCAGATGTTGGATGAGTTAAGTTAGTAAATGAACAAACTCAGGCAGAGGTTTGGGTTAGCAATAGATCGGAAGTGATAGGTTTGGTGCCTATCAGATACGATCTGTGTGAAATGCCAGTAAAATCTCTAATAGGCACTCAGAAATAAGTCTAGCTTTCCATAGAACAGTAGGTGAGAAAAAAACATTTCACAGAACAGTGTGTGTTTCCCATTGTTTTTAAACCCACGCATACACACAAGTCTGGAAGAAAACATACCAAAATGTTATGTACTTCTTGGTGGGTGATAGGATTATAATTATTTTTTTTCCTTTTGGTTATCCATATCTTCTACAGACAGAACAAACAATAAAGGTATTTCTACTTAAAAAGCAGAGAAATGATGGATTTAAAAGTCAGTCTCACGTAAGACGTTGAAGATACAGGGGTGAAGGTGATAACCCAGTGAGGAGGGGGGAGGACAGCGGTTGCTGAGGACATAATCCCATGTGATCTTTTTTTTTTAATTTTTTTTTCAACGTTTATTTATTTTATTTTTTTTGGCACAGAGAGAGACAGAGCATGAACGGGGGAGGGGCAGAGAGAGAGGGAGACACAGAATCAGAAACAGGCTCCAGGCTCTGAGCCATCAGCCCAGAGCCTGACGCGGGGCTCGAACTCACGGACCGCGAGATCGTGACCTGGCTGAAGTCGGACGCTTAACCGACTGCGCCACCCAGGCGCCCCAATCCCATGTGATCTTGAAAGCACAGTTTCTGGTTGGGTAAGAGAACAAACATTTGGTATCGACTGTCATGGCACGGCCACCCTCATGCTGCCAAGCTCACTGTGGCCCATCGGACAGCCCTTTTTCCCTGACACATTTCTCAACCTGCCTTTCAAACCCTGCCACCATGCTGACCTGGTCTTTACTTTTCTCACACCTGCATGTTTAATGCCTCTTGCTAGCATCCAGCTCTTCCCCAGCCCCTGGGGGCTGCCTCACATTCCACTGCTGGAGTGACATCCCTCCCACCTTTGTTCCCAACGTCCTCGTCCTCATCGTCCTCATCGTGGCAGCCAGTGTATGAAACCATGGGCTTGAAGACTGCTCCCGCCTTTATCTCATCCCCCAACAGAACCTGATCAGACTCACTTTCCATCAGAAAGCCAACACTTTCCCTCAGTGTAACTATGACCTGTTTTTCCAAGTTCTGCTTCCAATTAATCCAGCAATGACCCCTTTCACGGCTACCCGTGTTTTGGGCATGCTAGTAACTCTGGCAAAGTGTTTTTGAATAGCTGTTCAGTAGTTGACATGTATTTGTGCCCAGTAGTTAAAATTGTATTTTTCTGAAATAAAAGCAGCGTAGGGAGCACACGCTGTGTTTCGGGACTAGGTTTAGGCTCCAAGCAGTCACGTAAATCCCGTTTGCTATGGCGGGTGTCAGCGCCCCTGGTATATGGAAGCCTGGAGGGGTGGGTGCTGGGTACCATAGAGAATGAGCACTGGACTTTGAGCAACTCCCAGGGCACAGCCCAAACGGCAGGGCTCCAAGTGAAACCTCTGTGGCACTCCAGGTCTCTTCTCCAGAAGGAGGCCCGGGCCCTGTTGCCCACCCTGGGGTTTAGAGACCAAAATGTCTCCAATTAGGAGAGAAATAAAGAAACCATCTGCAAGCCCGTACCCTGTTGGTTTAACATTAGCTGTGCTCAGCAATATCTGGCACCGGCCTTTTAGACACGGGGAAGCCCCTATTTCCCCTGACTGGGACCACATGACCAGCTCCCGCCAATGGGCTGTGAGAAGTGGCCTGGGGGAAGTTGCCCCTCAGAGGAGTGGGTGGAGTCCTCCAAGCACTTTCTTCCAGAAAGGAAATGAAGGAGACCTCCTGTGGAGATGGCCAAATGATCTGAACCACTTGAGTCACACTAGACGCCCTTTGCCCTGCAGTGTCACCTGAGTCTGTTTGGGGATCAATTTGTTACTGCACCATGTAACGCAGCCTATCCCAACTAACACCAGATCAGTTCCGAATTTTAACCCATTATTTTGATTTAATGAAATTTTCTTTTTTTGTTTACTTATTTATTTATTTTGGGAGAGAGAAAGTGTGAGCAGGAGAGGGGCAGAGAGGGAGGGAGGGAGAGAGAGAGACAAGACAGAGAGAGAGGGAGAGAGAGAGAATCCCAAACAGGCTCCACACTGTCAGCATAGAGACCGATGCGGGGCTCAATCCCATGAACCGTGAGGTTATGACTTGAGCCAAAATCAAGAGTCCAACCCTTAACCAACTGAGCCACCCAGATGCCCCTTGATTTAATAATATTTGGTCAATGAAAGCAGGAAGGTAAACAAGTGGATCTAGAGCACAAGAAGGACTTGGGAACCTGGCCTGACCCAGTACTGCTTGCTCCTTTTCTTTTAAAATTGAACTACACACTGAGTGGTCACTTTCCACTCCCTTGTGGCAGCCTCCCCAGCTTGAGGCCACAGTGTTCGATGTTCCTTCAATCATTTTCAGATTTTCAATAAGCTCTATGTCTACAGTGAATGAATACACATCTGATTGGCCAGATGAAGAGACACTGGGCAAATTTTTCATTTCTTTTTAACTTCCAAAGTAAGAGTTTTCCTTTATTAATAATATGTACATTCTACATCCATAAATAATATGTTCTATTTTACGGACATCTTCTCTGGACTCTGGTAGCTGTATTAAACTGCTCAAATATCTAGGTCACACAGAAATGATTATTTTGAAATGTTAATTTGAATTGGCATAAATATTATAGTACAGTATATGTATTTTAACTAAGTTGTATTTTAAAGGTGACTTTTATAATACTTGTCTAGTATTTCAATTAATCGTAATTAGACTGGCTTGCATTTTATACGCTGGCTATACAAGTATTTAAAGACATTCTTATGTGCCTTTAATCCTAGCCTGAGTAATTACTACATACCTCATTTTATAGGGCTTTTATTAGGGAATGTTTAGTGAAAGTTTCACTTTGCCTTTGCCTTAAAATTATGTCCTTTTATAGCGTGATGTAAATTTTACTTGGACTTTAGTATTTGTTGTTAACACGCTTACTTTTCCCCATTGTTAAATAAAGTATACTTTCCCTTCATATTTAATTAAAAATTTTGGGGGGGATGGAGACAGGGTAATAGTAGTACACGCTTATAATACATGATACAAAAGAAAATGAAAATCACTCATAATCCACCCACCAGATAGTGCATCATTCCCTCCAATCCATAGCCTGCTGTATACAACTATCATATTCATACTGTATAAAATACCCATATTCATATGCAAGCAACTGTCCATATTCATACTCTACATAACTTTGTATCCTGCTTCTTTTCACTGCATATGTCATTGTCTTACAATTTTTTGGAGGCCTCCCAGAATTTTGTTTTAAATGTTTATTTTGAGAGAGAGCATGTGCTCGTGCACCAGCAGGGAAGGGGCAGAGAGAGAGAGGGAGAGAGAGAATTCCAAACAGGCTCTGAGCTGTTGGCACAGAGCCCAATGTGGGGATTGATCTCACCAAGTGTGAGATCATGACCTGAGCCAAAATCAAGAGTTGGACGCTTGACTGACTGAACCAAGCAGGTGCCCTGAGGCTTCCTAGAATTCTAATATTTGTATGTACTATAATTTATTTATTTTTTCTTAAGTAGACTCCATGCCCAGTGTGGAGCCCATTGTGGGGCTTGAACTCACAGTCCTGTGATCAAGACCTGAGCTGAGATCAAGAGTCCAACACTTAACCGAATGAACCACCCAAGCACCTGTACTATAAACATTCCTATTGTAGAACATTTATTTTCAATTCATCACTGTTGTAAACATTGATGAATATGCTCACACATCACTTGTGCTAGGCAGAATAATGATTCTTCTGTACCAAAGAAGTCCACATCCTAAGCCCCAGAACCTGTAAAAACACAAAAAGGACTTTGAAGATGGAATAAATTAAGGACCTTGAGATGGGGGGATTATCTGGGTGGGCCCAATCTAATCACATGGGTTCTTAAAATAGGAGAACCTTTCCCAGTTGAGATAATAGAGATGTAACAATGGAAGCAGGGTCAGATGCTATATTGATGGCTTTGAAGATGGAGAAAGGGGACCACGAGCAAAGGAATGTGGGTGGCCTCAAGAAGCCAGAGAAGTCAAAGGGAGAAAGCAAATTCTCCCCCTCGAGCCTCCACATGGGAATAAATATAGTGTCTCCAAAATGATTTTAGCCCAGTGAGACTTGTGTGGGATTTCTGCCCTACAAGACTGTAAAATAATAAATTTGTGTTGTTTTCAGCCGCTAAGTTTGTGGGAATTTTTAATGGCAGCAATAGAAAACTAATACCGGATTTTTACGCACATCTTTTACTCTTTCCCATAGGAATCGACTCCTAGAAGTCTTTAAAGTCCCTTATATTGCCAATGAATTTATAACATCAGCAATGTGTAAAAGTGCCCCACCTCATTTGCCTCACCAACCCTGAAACTCAATTTCCTGCATATCCTGTTGTTTCGTTGAAATTGATGATAGTAATGATAACCAAATACTAATAGCATCCAATGGAGTGCTTACACTCACTCATTCAATCCTCACAACTCTGTGAGGTATGGTACCATTGCCACCCCCATTTTACAGAAGAGGGAGCGGAGACATGGAGAAGGTAGGAATGTGGTACAGCTGGAGTTAGACCCCAGGAAGTCTGGCCCCAAAGGGCACGCTCTTTAATAAGTGTTCCATTCAAATCGAAGGTCCCAAAGGGAAGGGTCAGTCTTTTTCTACCTCCTTGATTACTCAAGTGATTGTCAAGTTTTCCCTGGTGTTACCGTAATCGTGTGGCAACAGTAGTCAAGAAGAGCTCTAAGCAGAGATTGACATCTAAGAGTTCACTCAGTCTGTAAAGAATCGCGGTAACATTTTCTCCTACCTTTGCTGCTTTGCTGGTGGCCCTTTGCTTCTCTCTCAACCACAGAATAATTGGAATATTCTCTAATAATTAAGACTCACTTCAACTCCCAGATCACTGTAAACCACCCCCTCCCCATTCCTTTACACCCACTACTATAGAATGGATACCACACTAGGTGCTAGAGACAACAGTGGACCGGACAAGAGGGGACAGCTGTATTAGGTCTGATGCCATAACACAGACCCTTACGAGAGTCAGGAGTCCAGGCCTCAATGCCAGCGGGTGAAACAAGGAAGAGGAAGCCACACCCCTTCCATTAGGGGCACAATCCAGAGCAGGCAACCTCGGTTTGCTCACATGCCAGACAGCCACTGCTTTTAGTCTTGGGGCTGAAGGCTCTTCCAAAGTTAAGACGTTTACTTTCTCTTGTGTATAGTAGAATAAAAACTTACTTTGGTTTCTCGCGTTTTCCTGACATAAAACGGGGGATCAATGAAAGTAGAAAAATAGATTAGATCGACAATCATCCTGAACAGAATGTGCATCTAATGTCTGTCTCCAGTGCGAGTTTTGAATTTGACTCTGAAAATGCTTTGGGGCTGTTTCATCTTATTTTGTTGTGTGGTTAATACTTAACACAAAACTTACCATTTTCATTTTAGAGCAAGCAGCCCAGCGGCATGGGGTACATTCACACTGCTGTGCGGCAACACACCATCCATCGCCCCAAGTTTCATCTTCTCAAACGAAAGCCGCACACCTTAGGGGCGCCTGGGTGGCTCAGTCGGTTGAGCGTCCAACTTCGGCTGAGGTCATGATCTCGCGGTCCGTGAGTTCGAGCCCCACATCGGGCTCTGTGCTGACAGCTCAGAGCCTGGAGCCTGCTTCAGATTCGGTGTCTCCCTCTCTCTCTGCCCCTCCCCCGTTCATGCTCTGTCTCTGTCTCAAAAATAAACATTAAAAAAAAAATTAAAAAAAAAAAAAAGCTGCACACCTTAAGACGACAACTCCCCCCAGCCCCGGTCCACTTTCTCCGGGAATCTGACTGCTCTGGGTACCTCATGTAGGTAGAATCGTACAGTAATTGTCCTTTCACTGGCTTAGTCCATTTAGCATAAAGTTTTCATGGTACATCTACGCTGTGGCAGCATCAGAATTGCCCTCCTTTTTGAGGCTGCGTATCCCATGGTATGTCTGTACCCTGCTTTGATTATCCGTTCATCTGTCAGTGGACACTTAGGTTGTTTTCACCTTTCAGCCATCGTGAATGATGCTGCCAGGAACATGGGTGTGCAAACATTTGCCTAAGTCCCTGCTTTCAATTCTTTGGGGTATATACCTAGACCCTAAATTATGTTAACGTTATTCAACACTGCAGGTGGGAGATCTGCTTTACCCAAATTGGGATTCTAACTTGGCAACCTGAGTAGTTTCTAGCAGCTGTGCATGCCTGGAGGCGTCCCCTACAGAAGGGCAGTGCCTGGTTTACAGTACACTGGTCCTCCTTGTCCCAGGCTCCCGACGACCGCAACAAAGGGAAACTGAAAGCAAACATTGCCAGCACACCTCTCAAAACTCTCTCCCACTGAATTTCCAATAAAGACAAAACGCAATGTAAAAATAAGACACTTTTATTCAAAGTTAAGAATGTTTTCCAGGTTGACACACGTACATAGATAATTCCACCATCTTACGGATTTCTAAAATCACTGACAGGCAGATACGAACCGGTCTGGCAAACACGGGTCAGCCACCTAACTCCCGAGTTTTTGTATTTGCACTAAGCCTGCTCACTCAGAGGGAAACCACTGGCCGGAATGTCCCCGCTGCTTTTGTTGCCCCCAGACTGGCATGACGGAGGGGAGGGAACGCTCCTGCTACACTGAACGGGCAGAACAGCGCTAGGCTCTCGGCTCCACCCAGCGGCCATGACCGCCAGGACCGGGAAGAGCCACCCCGCACCCCCAGCAGGGTCTGTCCAGGCCCGTGAGCATGCTCCTCAGCGGGGCTTCCCAACCAGCCGTTCTCCACACTGGCTGCACAGTATCGTCAACGGGGAGCCTGAAACAAAATCCAGATGGCCTGAGCCCCGTGAGAATCTCTGGGAAGGCCACCGGATAAAGGTCATCTCCGAAGTTCCCTGGGGGTGGGGGAGGGGGGGTTCCGAAGCTGTGGAGAAACATAGCAGCCCTTTCTTTCTCAACTCTTACCTTCTTGGAAGTCTCTCTTATTCTGATTTCAAACATTGGGCATGTCAGACACACTTCTGAAATTATGAACTTATGCCACATGGATGCTAACGTCTCTAGCAGGGATTTGCAATGGGTTTAAAAAAACAGAGCACCTGGGTTTCATTAAAAAAATTTATTTTCATATAAAAGTGCCAAAATATCCACCAATGTCATAATCTATCTCAGCAACCAGTTTACGCTAGTAATCAAAACACAAGCCTCTTTATTCACATTGTTTAGAAATCAAATCCTTTTCACACATTCCCACAGTAGCTGGAGTCTCTAGATAGTGGGAAGCTTGCGCTCCTATCTGCCGTGGTAGTCCATATGTCCAGGTTCATATAGGCACGAAACGGGTTAAACCCCGGGTAGTACTCCTTGCACATGACAGCCTGGTTTTCCATGTGAGTCGAATGTTCCGTGGTGGGACTGATGGGGCAGCAACTTTCATATACATCACTCTGCGGGGCCCAGATGGAACCAAAAAGTCCAGACATTGGAGACAAGCTTCGGGTGCTTGTGAGGTAGGGCTGAAGTATACATGAGGAGAGAAAAAAAATGTTTTTATTTTTTATTTTTTTTAATTTTTTTTTTCCAACGTTTATTTTATTTTTTGGGACAGAGAGAGACAGAGCATGAACGGGGGAGGGGCAGAGAGAGAGGGAGACACAGAATCAGAAACAGGCTCCAGGCTCTGAGCCATCAGCCCAGAGCCCGACGCGGGGCTCGAACTCACGGACCGCGAGATCGTGACCTGGCTGAAGTCGGACGCTTAACCGACTGCGCCACCCAGGCGCCCCTGTTTTTATTTTTTAAAAATATTTATGTTTGAGAGAGACAGAGGAGCGGAGAGAGGGGGAGACAGGATGCAAAGCGAGCTCTGTGCTGATGGCAGAGAGTCAATGCGGGGCTCGAACTCATGAACTGTGAGATCATGACCTGAGCTGAGGTCAGACGCTTAACCAAGGCTAGGCATCTAGGCCACCCGGTGCCCCAAGAAATGTTTTTTTTAAAAATAGAAGGCTTGGGGCACCTGGGTGGCTCAGTCAGTTAAGTGTCTGACTTTGGCTAAGATCATGATCTCGTGGTCCATGGGTTCAAGCCCTGTGTCGGGCTCTGTGCTGACAGCTCGGAGCCTGGAGCCTGCTTTGGATTCTGTGTCTGCCTCTCTCTCTGCCCCTCCCCCACTTGCACTGTCTCTCTGTCTCTCTGTCTCTCTCTCTTTCTCTCAAAAATAAATAAACATTACAAAAATTTAAAAACACAAGCCTTAGAAAGGCAATATCAAGGTCGAATGCTTACCAGTGGACACCACAGTGGTAGCACCAAGATACTTGTAAGTTATTAATATTCTCAACCATCTGGGTTGCTTCAACTCCATTTTTCTCAAATGGAGTGATGTGAAATCCTCATCTAACTGGAATAAACTTATTTTCAACCCAAGGAAGGACCCACACAGGTCAAATGCCCTCAATCTATAAGAACTGTCTTGAGGGGCATCTGGGTGGCTCAGTCAGTTAAACGTCTGACTTGGCTCAGGTCATGATCTCAGGGTCCATGAGTTCAAGCCTTACCTCTGAGCTGTCAGCACAGAGCCTGAAGCCTGCTTCAGATTCTGTATACTCCCCCTCTCTCTGTCCCTCCCCCACTTGTGCTCTGTCTCACTCTCTAAAAAATAAATAAATGTTAAAAAAGAAAAATTAGTGTCTTGAATGGATGTGAAAGGAAGGTGTGGGACTTTTAGGCTCAGAAGGGTGCTGACAGGCAGGAAGCCCTCAGGACCCAGTCACAGAGGGCTTCCTGGCCCCAATTCAGTTTTATCTACAGACCATCACCCTGACTTCTGTGATCTACAGGAACCAAGCCAGGCTTTGGCTGATCTGAACCTAACTCTGAAATTAAGGGAGACCAGGATTAAAGCAGCACCAGAAGGAACTTGCAACTGCCCCAGGGTCACAGCACTAACCGGAGAATTGAGGAGACTGGCATGTCCCCAGGCAGTCGGCATATTGGGCGGGGGACTCCAGGTAGACTGAGAGTTGTGATCCATAACATCTGTCTGAATTTCGGCAGGACAAGGGAAGCCATTGGGGTAATTCATGTTTTCTACAAAGAACGGGAGACAACAACACAGGTAAACATTTTTATGGCAAGATCTGCATTCTTACTCTTGGGCCAAAAACTTTCAAGGCCTTACTATATTGACAAGTCAAAGACAGGTATAAATACTCACCCCATGTGGACCAGGAGGCCCACTGTCATTCTCAGGGCTAAAACTATTTATCAGAAACACTAGGCAGCCCTCAGTGAGGAAGGTCTTCCTCTGGACTTGATGTTCTGTATTTGACAATTTGATGGGAATCTTTCTAATAAACACTACCGCAGATTGGAATCATGTCAAGAGTCTTACTAGTCCTCAACATTTTCCTTTATTACCTGCCATACTAACCTCATGCTTCCGAAACCTATGTATGTTTTTTTCCTATACATAAACAGTTGTGGTAAAGTTTAATGTACTAACTAGGTACAGTAAGAAATTAATGACAATAACTAATAAAATAGAAAAATTATAACAAAAGTTAGGTGAATGTGCTCTCTTTTTCTCCTTCCCTCTCAAAAGATCTTACGGTACCGCAGTCACCCTTCTTGTGATGATAGGAGATCATAAAATGCCCATGTAGGGAGATGAGGTGAGGTAAACGACAGACATTGTGACATAGTGTTAGGCTAGTATCGACCTTCTGACAATACGTCAGGGGTCAGGGGGAGGATCATCTGCTTCTGGATGGCGGCTGGCCGCAGGTAACTGAAACAGAAGAAAGCACGGCCGGCTCACAGGGTGCCGCTGTCATGAACACAAGCCCCACCAGCACAGGAAGAAAGTTACCACAGCACCCCCCAGTGGTTAGCATGGAGCAACGCATACATTACAATCGGGGGAAGTACATCGAATATACTGCTTACACCTTCCCTGAAAAGGCATGAGAAATCATGATCAGACTGTAATGTAGAATCAGAACACTCTGCAGTTTATCTTTTTGCATAGCTCTTATTGTTTACTATTACCGATGCTTGAGCCCAAGCATCTGTAATTTCCCAGAATTTCCCCTCCTAGCTCTGTTCCTTCCTTCTGCAGCACCACCCAGGGGCAGAAGAGTCAGGACTTGCTGAGGAACAAGCCCATAAATGCTCGCATTTCACATGGGGCTTGCCTGCCTCAAAAGTTCAGCAAACATCTAAAGCCTCAGCCTCCCAATGGATCATCTATAATCTTAGGTCCACATAAATCCAAATGACCCAGTTCTACCAAATGGGAAGGGCTAAATAGGTTAGAGTTATCTGTAGAAGCCCCCAGACATCCAGGTTGAAAGGGCTTTTCGAGGCCATATAAAACTATACATGGCAGGCATGCACAACTGAACCCACATGAAGCCACTCAGCAGCTTCCTGTAAGGTCGTTCTCCACGGTTGCTCACTGTTAAGGGCACATTCTTAACAAACAAACAAATAACAGCAATAAAAAAACCAAGCTCACGGACGCAGAGAACAGACTGGTGGTTGTCAGAGGCAGGGGTCGGGGCTGGTAGGGAGTGGGGTGTATGTGAAATGGGTGAAGGTTCTTAAGAGGCACAAACTCCCAGTTAGAAGATGAACCAGCCCTGGACAGATAATGTGCTGGCATGGTGAGGATAGCTGACAACACTGTACTGTGTATTTGCAAGTCGCCAGGAGAGACCCCGAAGGTTTTCATCACAAGAGAAAACCTTTGTAACAATGTACAGTGACAGATGGTAACTAGACTTACTGTGGCGATCACTTCCCAATATTTACAAATATGGAATCATGATGTTGTTCACCTGAAACTAATAGAACGTTCTACACCAATTATATCAGTTGTTTTCAAAAAGGTACTCTTCTGCAATTAGTGCCTTAGACAGACTTAGACCTTAGACTTCAACCTTAGACAGACTTCCTGCTTTGACTTTCTGAGAGTAAAAGAATGGCACTGGGATTGTTTGAATAGCTTTTACCTTCCGGAAAGGCATTGTAATCATTCAGTTCCAATGGACAGTACACACTGGGGAACTGGCCTTCACAAGTCGCGCTCCAATCAATGAAACTGCTACAAAAAACAAGAGGTGTAGTCTCAGAAATAGGATGTCAAAAGATCAAGTAAAGAAAGGAAACCGATTTTATTGCCCAGCATCCTAATCACTGCTAATTCCTCAATTTTGGAAGATAAAAGATGTACTTTCTCAAGTCACAGGATCAAAGACTTACTAACTGAATGCTCATCATCAATGACACAGCCTTGCAGGTTAGACGGTGGAACTAGGAGCACACTTCCTTTATTTGTGAAGTCTAACCGGAGGCAGTCTTTATTTGTGAAGTCTAACCGGAGGCAGGATCCGAGGCCATAGCTTTATGAGCACTCTGGAAGAGTGACCGTGCTACCCTGAGGGTCTCAGCAAACACCTGACGGTTGTGTTATAAAATATCCACCTTTGCTCAAAGCAAGGCCAGCACTCACCTTACGTAAATCACAACCATAGAGACTATGATTCATGATAGATACTTCAATCACTGTTACAAACTGGATTCTCATTATAGATAGAAGGAAGTAAATACCACTGTAACAAGCTGAACCAAAAAAGAAAACTTCAAACAGATTCTGTGATTAAACACAGATAGCAACATTTTCTCAAGTTTTCATAATTGAATGCCATTAATATCCAACAGCAAAATTAAAAAACTGCTATAATGTAACTACTTTTCAATTCTCAAGTTATTTGAGCTTTCTTAACACTTTAAACGTGTTCATGATGAACACCATGGAAAAATGGAAATCTTTGCTCTGCTAGGTGGTAGAAATTCTGAGTGATTGTTTTTTCAGACTTGCCTCTCTTAATAGATCCGTCTTTCCAACTTAAAAAGGAAGGTAATTACGTGGTCAACAGCTTTGTTATTTTTATTTCCGTTCATGTTTCTCTCAATCCGTGCTTTGTTATTTTCTGAGACATCACAATGCGACTCCAAAAGGCAGGAAACACCCAGCTAAGGTGCACTGGGGAAGAAGCCTGGCCCCCAGTTGTGTAAGGCCTGCCTAACTGACTGAACTCAAATGCCCACGGCAAGCTCTTAGGCTAAGCAAGGCAAGGACCAGAGGAGAGAGCTGTACCTATTATGCACGGGGGCGGGGCCCTGCATCACACCAGGCATGCTGTTCTCCACGGCACAGTTGTAGCTGCTTGTCACACACATGGGCTGCGTGGGCCATAGGTCTCCAGATGGGTAAAGACCTAAGGAAGAGAACAAGGCCTCTCAGTCTACCTTCTTCCCCCTTGGCCTTCATCCCACCCTCCTTGCAAGACCAGCTCAACTTCCCTTCTCTCCTTCAAGAAAACACTCCCTGAATATCACCCACACATGCCGATCACTTCTATCTTCCCCAACCCCTTTCAGGATATACTTTCAAGATATGAAGTGGAAAAATGGCATGTGCTTTAACCTTCACTTCGGACGGTATAGGACGACTGTCTCCTGACCTGGATTACAAGATCACTGTAATAATTCAACAAGTATTTGAGGGCCTGCTCTCTGTAAGGCCCCATTTTAGATGTCAAGGACACAGCAGTGGACAAGTTTACATTCAAGTGGACAGAGACAAACGAAAAAGGAAGAAGGAGAATATGGCAGGTGGTCTAAGTGCTATGCAGATAAACAGCAATTTTATTTATTTTTAAATGTTTACTTGATTTTGAGAGAGAGCACGAGTGGGGAAGGACAGAGAGAGAGAGAATCTCAAGCAGGCTCTGTGCTATCAACAGAGAGCCTAAAGCAGGGTTCAACCCCACAAACCATGAGATCATGACCTGAGCCAAAATCAAGAGTCAAATGCTTAACCGACTGAGCCACCCAAGGGGCCCCAACAGCAATTTTAAACAGGGTAATGAAAGGCCTCACTAAGGGAATATCTGATGGGTGAAGATGTGAATAAGGTGAGAAACCAAGGGGGATGGGGGAGGCTCCAGGCAGGGGGAATAGCACTTTCTGTAAAGGCTCCTGGTGAGTTCAGAACAGCAAGGATACCGGTGTGGCCAGCAAGGAGAGTAGTGGGGGATGAGGTCACAGAGATGACTGAGAGCCAGAGACTGCAGAGTTTGTAGGTTCCCCAATTTAAGGATGGGGGCATTTACTTTGGATGGTATGGGGAGCTGTTAGAAGGTTCTGAGCTTAGTGACTACCAGGAGACAAGTCTCTACCAGTTTCTCACATTTCTGTACATCTTGCAGGCAGAGGCCCTGAATGCCTTTATTCTGGACTATCTTCTCAAGGATGTTTGGTAAGCAAAAGCCATGCAACCTATATACAGCCTCCCTCTGGAGCAAAGGGCAGGTATGCTTACTGCCCATTATAAAACATATGGGTTCCCTAAGCTCAGGGTTCCTTCCTGTAACATAACCCAGTATGCACACAGGTATCCGTGTAGGACCCAGGGGAATTGATGCAAACATGGTGATGTTCATGTAGCTGGCTTGGCCTCAGCCCTCTCTCAGCTTTATGTGGAGGAAATGGAGGCTGTCCCTCTGGGGAAATTGTATCTCCCACTCTACTACCTGAAGCAACGCTGCTGGCTCAGTGGGGCCTACAACTCATTGAGGTTCCCCTAAATGCCTGGGTGTGGCTCACTGATGGTCAGACTAAGCTGAAACCGGACAGTGTCCACTGGGCTGCAGCAGCTGTCCGCCCCAGCATCCACTCTGCAGCGTTGAAAATGAATATGGCCCCTCTGGTCAGGCACAGACCCAGGGTGGTTCTCAAAGCCAGCTCTTCTCTTGATAAACTGAGTTGTGCTTTTGCTGACACAAGCTATTGCTAATAGCCTAGCTACTGGTCTGTCACTTGGAAAGCTACTAACTGGCAGATTAAAAGACACTTTGCTTTAGGGATGTGAAATGGGGAAACAAATGTTGGCTTCCAATTAAATCATCTGAGCCACTCAGGTAGGGTATCCTGGGGAAGGTAGCCTGGAATCAAGCTGCACACCCAGACGACCAGGACTGCTGCCTGTCATATCGGATGTGGGAGCACTTCCAGCATCACAAATGCACAGAGGGAAGAAACCACTTGTTTAGGATGCAGGACTACCACTGCCAGCCAGACTCATCACAGCTGCCTCGAGCTGGGGTGGGCCACATCATACTGAGCATTGCTGTCACCCACTCCTGGCACATGGACCATGCTGGACCCTGAGCCCCGTCTCCAGGCCATTACTGCTGCCTCCCCACTGCTGACACATTTCTGGTTACAGTGCTGCTGTTCATCCAACCAGCCGGCACAGCCACATCACTGCAGCCCCTGAAAGTAACCTGATCAGGACAGCTATCCCGGACCAAAGCCACTCAGCAGTGGGTCGAGAGTCAAGGCATTTGGTGGTCCTTCTACACTCCCTACCACCCACAGACACCTGGGATGGCTGGGCTTGGAACAGCCTCCTCCAGTTCAACCCAAACAGGTTTCTGACCCTACTTCTTCATCTCCCCTGGTCTACATGCTTATGTAAGGCAGTTTGGTACTGACTGGACCTGTGCCCAGAAAGGGATCACTGGCCCTTGGCTGCTTCCTGGGTATGAAACAGGACTAAAGGGGTGTGGGGCAAGTGGGATACAGAGATCTGTTCTGAACATCCACAATTCTGCCCCGACCACTTCTAGACATGTGACACTTGTTTTTTGCCCTACTAGCAACCCTAGGCTGAGCTGGGGGGTAGACACTCTGGTGTCAGTCCAGCCAATAGGGGGCTGAGTGGGTTCACACTTATTTCTGGTCCAGTCACCTAGATTCTCTTGTTAGACTGAGGGGATCCTGCACCATAAGGATACCAATCATGTGGATGGGTACACTGCTCAGAGTCCCCTACACGGCCCATATAGGCCCAAGTGGGGGAACATATGGATCCCTGTAAGTTTCATAAAAAATGCCTTGACCCAGGGCACCTGGGTGGCTCAGTCAGTTAAGCATCCACCTTTGGCTCGGGTCATGATCCCATAGCTCATGGGTTCAAGCCCCACATTGGGCTCTGTGCTGATAATGAGCAGCTTGCTTGGGATTCTGTCTCTCTCCCTCTGCCCCTCTCTCCCGCTCTCTGTCGCAATAAATAAACATTTAAAAAAATGCCTTGACCCTTCTGGACAAAAGGTGGTACAAGTACGGTTTTGTTGTAAAAAAAAAAAAAAAAAAAGAAAAAAAGTCACTGTTACAGTTACAGCTCTTGTGATGAGAGACAAGGATTCTATGGTGATGGAGGAGGAAAACCTCAGCACCCGGGGAGGGAGTGCCTTAGGTCTCAGGAGGTGCAGAGCACAGGAGTACGGACGTTCATGATCCCTCTTTTTCAGAAATGCCCTTGGAGTCTTCCTCAGGGAGGAAAATGTCCTGGTACGGCTCTTTCAAACTGTTGTTAGGGCCTTAAACGTGACTGCCGAGTCCGCCAAATTACATCACACAGTTCTGACCTCAACTGGTCACCTTCTCCCTTGACGTTTCCAGGGGATGGACTGGCTCCTGCCCCCTCCGTGCAAAGCACTTGAGCATCTCCGGCTGTCTCCTGCCTTCACTGCCATTATCAGCGTTCAGTCATTTGTGGGATGGATGGATGGACAGATGCCATCAGCTGGTGGCATCCATCAATGGGACAGCCTGGGCTATCTGCATGTAGGCAGAACCTCCACAAAGAAAGACTAGACTCAATTATTCAAAACTGAATTGGGAACCCAAAGGTTTACCGGCCAGTCAGGCCACATTCAAGACACTGCCAACCTGTATTCCCTGAATGACGCAGGTCCCATTGCCAGGGCAGAGGGAGAGGGGGGGAAGCGGGGGCGGGGCAGGGGTAGCAACTGTAAATGACACCTTCTTCCCAGGGCAGTGTGTGTACCCCCAGAACGGTACTTCTCGTGCCAGTCACCAGTAGATCATGTAGCTTTCCTATGACTGTGGAGATCTCTCAGATGAGGATGCTCTTGGTTATTCAGGGAGACATCCCTGAAGGATAACTTGCTGTATGCACATCCTGTAGGCAGTAATCACTACGAGGGAGCCATCCAATCAGCAAAGATGGTATGAGATTTGTTTCCTAACATTAGCTGAAATGATCAAAGACACCACAACACCATCTTGGCTCTGGAAGGCGTTCAGGTCAGCGCTAACTCAATGGCCAGGGTGTGGGGGACAGACTCACCCAGACATGTTCCTGTAGGTCAAATTGCAGGCTATATCATCATAGTCAAATTAAAAGATGTGGCCCCACCTTCTGTCACAGTAATTGAGAACCACTTAAGGAGTGATGTACGCATGAGAAAACGGACCAGAAGCCAAGGCTACGCAGCAACAAAGGGTGTGTATATTGTTGTGAGACAATTTTCTATGGGTGTCTCGCTTTTCTGTACTTCCTGCAAGGAGGAAGCTAGCTGCCTATGTTCTGACCTACCTTTCCAAGGATGTTTACTAAGCAAAGCCTCAGGAGAGAAATAAGGTCTCTCTTCGGAGCAAGGGGCAAGCTTCTTTTTTTTTTTTTAATTTTTTTTAATGTTTTTATTTATTTCTGAGACAGAGAGAGACAGAGAATGAGTGGGGGAGGGGAAGAGAGAGAGGGAGATACAGAATCCCAAGCAGGCTCCAGGCTCTGAGCTGTCAGCACAGAGCCCGATGCAGGGCTCAAACTCACAAACCGTAAGATCATGACCTGAGCCGAAGTCGGTTGCTCAACCGACTGAGCCACCCAGGTGCCCCAAGGGGCAAGCTTCTTTAATATTCAACAAAATAAATACAGTGTTTCCTGACTATTATAAAACACTTGGGTTCCCTAAGCTCAGGGTTCCTGTCCTGTAACGCACCCAGAGCCCATGCAGGTGGCCACCCGGGCCCACCTGCGTCACCCCCATGGGACTGCAGGCCAGGACCTGCCATAAATACATCCATGTCCATGCCATTCATTGTGCTTAACGTCCTCTGTGTCTGACCCAGAAGTCTCCTGTCTTCTGCCAGTATGTATAAAAATGTATATATAAATTGGTTAACTTGTAAGTTGGGTAAACTTCTCAGATCCTCCTCAGTTCTGGACAGAGAAAGGCTATGACTTATGTTAACATGGTCACTAAGGCTGCATTGTTAAATACAGATGGTAAGGCACTGATGGATGTTAACCAGACTTACTGTGATCATTCTGCAATATACACACATATCAAATCATTACATTGTACACTGTATAAGTCAATTAAACCTCAATTTAAAAAGAGAAAATTAAAAAGAAATTAGATGGCAAGGTGAGAGCAGATGCAGGGAGATCTGTCAGAAAGTTATCGTGACAGCCCAAGAGAGAAACAATGATGGTCTGGACCAGGGTGATTATGGTGGAGGTGAGGAGAAGCAGTCAGATCCTGGTTGGAAGGCAGAAGACGAACAGAAGACAACAGATCATGTGTGGGCGACAAGAAAAACAAGTCGAGATTTCTGGCCTGAGCAACAAGAAAGACCAAATGGGAAGGCTGTAAGGTGAGCAGGAGTGAGGGAGGCCGAGCACTGGGATACCCGCTGCATCCCCAAGTACAGATGTCAAATAGCAGTTGGCTATAAGACAGTGGCGTTCAGGAGAGAGGCCCAGGCTAAAGGTGCAAATGTGGGAGTCATTAGGGTGGAGGGAGCACTTAGGTTTGCAGATGGATGAGACCACCACAGGACTGTGCACAGAGACAGCACAAGGTGGCATGACAGGTCGGGGGGTACTGAATTGGAAACCCTAAAACTTAAGGGCTGGAGCAGAACGTCTAAGGTCTGCAATAGGTCACCATGGAGACAGGAGGACTGAGAAGTGTGGGACTTCACGGCACGGAAACCGCTAAGGCCCCTGCAGACACTGTCTCGGGGGAGTGGTGGAGCACAGCCAGTTTCAGAGAAGAGGAGGAAAGGAATCTGATAGCAAGCACAGACTACTCTTCTAAGAAGTTCCCCCAAAGAGAGGCACGACGTAGCTAGAGAAGGGGATCGAGAGAGAGGGTTTGGGCTGTTGGTTTTTTAAAGATGGGAAGTATCACAGCTGATGGAATGACCCCCAGAGAAAACCAGCTGATGGCAGAGGGATGGGCAATGCACTGAAACAAGAGCCTTGGGGAGGAGCACCGCACTGATAATTCAACAGGTTGAAACAGGAAGGAGCAAAAGATGTTGTGACTGGTGGTGCATGGAGGGGGCAGTGGGAGCCTTCCGAAGGCCTCCAACTGTCTCTTTCCTTCCCAGGGAAACACCAAGCAATATCAGCTAGGAGGACGAGGCAGAAAGCACTGGAAGTATGAGCACAGAGGAGGGAACAGATAAGGGCCCAGAGAGTCGCAGCCATGGGGTCACGTGAAGCGAGGGCCGTGGACGTACAGAGCAGTGGCTGCTGTGTGTGCTTCTGCCCACTGTTCTCCAGCCTCGCTCGCTGGCACTGCAGCCGGCAGAGAAGCCACAGAACCTGGCAGAACCCTGACTGTGGTTTTGCAAGGTGTCTGCAGTGAAAGGAGGTAGCAACCGAGAGACTGTAACGAGGACGGGGAACTGGGGCTGGGCAAAAAGCAGCTGTGTGAGGAAGGGCAGGGACGGCAGAAGGAGATGGGGCCAGTGCTCTGCAGACAGTCACTGTGAGCAAGATCTAATTCTCTAGTGACTTGAGGATCCAACCAAGGACTATAACAGGTGATTCAAAACTAATTGCAGGGGTGCCTGAGTGGCTCAGTTGGTTAAGCATCTGACTCTTGATTTCGGCTCAAGTCATGATCCCAGGGTTATGGCATCAAGCCTCGCATCATGTTCCACACAGAGCATGGAGCCTGCTTAAGGTTCTCTCTCTTTCTCTCTCTCTCTCTTTCTCTCTCTCTCTCTCTCTCTCTCCTCTGTACCTTCCCCATTCTCTCTCTCTAAAATAAAATAAATAAACAAAAGTAATTGCAGATTATTAACACCAAGAACAAGGTAAAAGGCACTTGAAACATACACACATGCAAAAAAACAGATTAAGACTCTAGACAACATGTAAGTCTCCACCTGACAACACATACAGACAGATACAGACAGAATACCATTTTAAGGCATATCTGTTTGACAGTTTTTATTTTTCCCCATCAACTAAATCTTATCTTGTCTACTACCTTAAAAAAAAAAGGTAGTACCACCTAAATTTTGTCCAAATCTTGCTTCAGCAACATTACTGAATTCAAGAGGTTTTTTTAATTGAAAACACTTATTTTATTGGGTTAGTAGTTGGATCCAACTCACAAATAATTTATTTCTAATGACAATGCAACAACAGCAAGTCCAAAATGTATCCAAAGAACAGCACAGAAACCTATGCTTTCAGAGGTGGCTAAAATGCATACAGGAGTTTTCAAATCTAGTCTCATTTATATGAGCAAAAGCAAGTACATGCGTTAAAGTAAAATGATGCCACGGGAGTGAACATCAGGTTTATCCTGCCACGGTTCCTGACCCTAATCACGTGGGAAGCAGGCACTAGAAGAAAACAGGAGACACAAGACAAGAGCCAAGAGAGGTAACAAAGAGAACTGGAGAAGAAAAATGAGGGAGACTGGAGTTAATGTCCTACAGAGACCCCAGGAGGGAGCGGGGTTTGGTTTTCCCTCCCACTCACATCATTTCCACACCCCTGAGACGCTGTCCTGGGGGTAGCCTGCAGGAGCTCAGCTCCTGGTCTCAGGTTGCATACAGGGAGCGAGGCTGGTCACTGAGGCTGCGAGGCCAGGTTAAGGGACTTCTAAGACATGGGGAGGCAGAGAGGACAGGGAGAGAGTGGGAAAGGTGGAAGCAGGCTCAGGTGCTGGGACTTGACCCGTGGCATGCTGTCCAACCAGAGCTTACCTTTGCTTTCTCTATTTCTCTGTTACCTCAGACAGGCAAAGGTGGACCACACATAGCAGTAGTCCCCTGCAAAGCACCCCGTGCTATACTCGGGCCACAGGGCACCCGTACCCTGGCTCTAAACGAGGGGGCAGCCCAAGTCAGTGACCTCGATGAAGCCAGTCCAGAGGGCAGGTACATTCCCAACGCACGAAAGCCCAGTGACATGGCTTGAACAAGAGGGCACTGGGCGAAGCCCCAGCCCCACCCGACCTGCCTGTCTTGGCAAGCTCCCCGACCTGCGGTGTGGAGCACCTGGCTGCTGTCTGCTCCAAGCGTATGCGCCTCACCTTTATCTTCTTCGACGCCTGCAGGCCGGGCAGGAAGGCTGGGACAGGGAGGTTCTGCATACTGTGGGACATTATTCATGTTTCTGTGGAGAAAGTGAGAGAATGAGGATCTACTCATTTCTTCTGTACAAGGACATACCAAATTTGTTCACTGAGTTTTTACAGACATTCTTCCCACAAGAAACATAAAATACTAGAGATACAATGGTACACAGCCAGAAAAGGGCTGAGGAATAGTAAATTCCCAAGACCCAGCAGAGCCTTTTTTAAATAAACAACAAAACAAGTTTAACTAAGGTAGTTAAGGTGAACTGCAGATTCACCATCAGCCCACCACCAGCCGGCAGCAAGTATTAATCCCTAATTTACTTTCTACCTCTAGCAAAACAGTTCACAGACAGCTTTGTCTCTTATGCTGAGTTTCCTTCTTTACAACCCCACCAATTTAGTTTTAATGACAGCCTCCTGTCCTCTCACTATGTGACCAGCGCCTAAGGAAAGGTGATCACGTGCCCACTCTGAAAACCTCTGCCGGCTGCGTACCCTCCTCTTCTCCCACTCAATAAAAGCCACTTGTTGATTTTGTCCCATGCGGTGGCAAGCATCACACAGAATTGTTACCATGGGGGTAGCTGCTGGGGTCTTGCAAACTTCCCTAAGTCATGGGCGTCCAGTTTTATTTCAAGTTGTAGCAGAGCGTTGATGACCCCCACCCCTACAACTACTGCAGTTTCTCTGTCTGCTTTCAGGAACGAGACGTGTTCCAATGTGGCTACGTCACTGGGCACCCCAGAGATCATGAAACGTGTTTCCTCGGGAGGATCCTGCCTCCTGAATGATGAGCAAAATTGGGCTGTATTTTCCCACATCCTTAAAAAGTTTTCCTATTTTCACCCGCAGAACCAAGTACAAGGAAGAAGCAGTGACAGGAAAAGCAGTACCTACAACACACTGTCAAAGCTAGGAAATTAAAAACTCACGTGGGATTGCAGATGTTATGAGAAAGATTCAAGGAGATGGGAGTTTCTGAAGGAAAGTCATTTTGGGGAACATTGTCTCCTGCATAAAAACAAAAACATTATCATTATGTTTTACACATGTAATTCAACTGTATTATGTATTAAAGAGCAGATGGCTGGGGCGCCTGGGTGGCGCAGTCGGTTAAGCGTCCGACTTCAGCCAGGTCACGATCTCGCGGTCCGTGAGTTCGAGCCCCGCGTCAGGCTCTGGGCTGATGGCTCGGAGCCTGGAGCCTGTTTCCGATTCTGTGTCTCCCTCTCTCTCTGCCCCTCCCCCGTTCATGCTCTGTCTCTCTCTGTCCCAAAAATAAAAATAAACGTTGAAAAAAAAAAATATTTTAAAGAGCAGATGGCTAATACCTCCAACCCCTAATGAGCAAGTTCTCACTTTAAAATGACTGTCACATTCAGTAATTTTATTTTATTCTTTTAAATTATTCCCAACATTTATTTATTTTTGAGAGAGAGACAGAGACAGAGTGTGAGTGGGGGAGGGGCAGAGACAGAGGGAGACAGAATTGGAAGCAAGCTCTAGGCTCCGTCCGAGCTGTCAGCACAGAGCCTGATGTGGGGGTCGAACCCATGAACCGTGATATCATGACCCGAGCCGAAGTCAGATGCTTAACCGAGTGAGCCACCCAGGCACCCCTCAGTGATTTTATTTTTTAAAAATCTCTATTATAGGGATGCCTGGGTGGCTCACTCGGTTAAGCATCTGACTTCGGCTCGGGTCATGATCTCACGGTTCATGGGTTCGACCCCCACATCGGACTCTCTGCTGTTAGCACAGAGTCCACTTCAGATCCTCTATCCCCCTCTCTCTCTGCCCCTCACCCACTTGCACTCTCTCTCTCAAAAAATAAACATTAAAAAAAATCTCTATTATATTTATCTTCATTGAAAAGTTACTGAAATTCAACACTTAAATTTATGAATTTTGGATTAATGGTGTTTTAATTTTGGCAAAAAGCTGAAATCATTAATATCATGTAACTTTCTCATAGGGGTTTTTCTGATAAAAGAAATCTTGCTATATAAATAGATCCCTGCAATTTATAAAAGTAATACATATTTACTCTAAGAAATCTATGAAAATAAATGTAAGTTTAAAGAAGAAAAACAGGGGGCGCCTGGGTGGCTCAGTCGGTTGGGCGTCCGACTTCGGCTCAGGTCATGATCTCTCGGACCGTGAGTTCGAGCCCTGCGTCGGGCTCTGTGCTGACAGCTCGGAGCCTGGAGCCTGTTTCAGATTCTGTGTCTCCCTCTCTCTCTGACCTTCCCCCATTCATGCTCTGTCTCTCTGTGTCTCAAAAATGAATGAATGAATGAAAGAAAGAAAGAAAGAAAGAAAGAAAGAAAGAAAGAAAGAAAAAAAGAAAGAAAAAAAGAAGAAAAACAGAAGTCCCCTGCAATTATACTGCCATTCAACATTTAGATATATTTCCTTACAATCTCTTTTATGTGTACGCATACATATAAAATTGGGGTCATGCTTCACATATACGTTGTCCTTACGGTCTTTTACACCATAATTATGCTGGGGACATTTTTCTGACAGTACGTAACCCTCAAACAACTTATAAACTACATATTAAGCCACTGTACAGAAACACTATGAATAATTTTTGTCATCTTGCTCTCTCAGCCTTTCCCCCAAGCAAAACTGCATTTCTATTTTTTGTTAGTAAGGACTGATTTTTCAGAATCTTATGTTTGCATCATCAGGCAAACTTTGTCTTCAGTGGTGGATGGAGCTGGGCTTGGTGTAGGCTGTGGAACTCAAGCTTCCTCAGGCCAAACATATCCCGCTATCAAAGCGCGTGTACCTGCCTGCCTTCATCTGAGCCTGTGTGTCTCCATGTGGGCGACAGTGTCTCCTAGAGGGGGGCAGGACTGCTGAGTTTCTTGGGGGTTGAGAAGATCTTATCTTTTTATCCCTAAAGCACACTACACAGTAATAAACACTGCCTATCAGTGATATTAAAATTTTACGGGGGGTCATTAAGAAAACAGTGTCTCAAAAGGCTCCTGGGGAGGGAGAGGATAATGAAAGAAAGGCTGAGAAATGCAGCTTGAAAATACACGTGGGTGCTTTCTGTAGGTTTTTACGGTTACTAGGGCCCTGGTCTCTCAGACAAGACCTTCTTTTATAGGTCTCACTGCCGGTGGGAGACAGAGAAGAGAGGACAGCCCGGAGGCTGCTGAAGGGAATGGTCTGTGGCTTGAAGCGGCCTGTCTTGGGGGGAGGAGACAGGGTTCAAGCAAACTGGGGTGTGGAACAGGCTGCCAACCTCTCTGTGCCTGGGACCTCAAATCTCAGACTGCACGGGGACACCAGCCCTGGCCCCTCAGGGTTACTTGGGAGCAGTGTGAGTGTGATGGTGAACAAAGGCCTCACAAATGTGAGTTTCTCAATCTCACCCTTACACAAAGACTAAGCTGAAAATAACAGTGAAAAGGAATGAATTCCATCTTTATATAGACACAGAGCTTTAAAATAACATTAAGTGAAAGAAACAAAATGCAGAATGATATACTGAAGTATGATTTCCCTTATGTAAGTTAAAAACAATAATTCTATACTTTGTTGATGGCTATATAAATGTAAGATAAAATATGTACTAAAAGAACATGTACCAAGTTCATGACAGTGGGCAGTGACTCGGGGAGGCCAAAGTGGAAAAGACTATAAAGCACTATTAAAAACAAAAACAAACCCAAGGGTAAAGATAGCGAAAGTAAGAGTAGTTAATTCTGACCTTTCCCAAATCCTCAAATTTCTCAAAAGTAAGAGAAGGCCACAATGTTCACAGCATTATTCACAATAGCCAAAACGTAGAAACAACCCGAGTGCCCATCAAAATGAGATATGTGCATGCAACAGAGTATGATGATTTGGCCTTAAAAAAGAAGGATGGGTGACCCTTGAAGACATTATGCTAAGGGAAATAAGCCAGACACAAAAGGACAACCACTGTATGATTCCACTTAGACACCAGAGTAGTCAAATTCATGGGGACAGGAAGTAAAGGTGAGGCTTCCAGGGACTGCAGGAAGTGAGGAATGGACAGCTGTTGTTTAAAGGTACAGAGTCATGGGGCACCTGGGCGGCTCAGTCAAGCATCTGACTTCGGCTCAGGTCATGATGTCACAGTTTGTGAGTTCGAGCCCTGTGTCAGGTTAGCTCAAGCCCAGCTCTGGGTGAGCACGAGCCCTGCTTCAGGTGAGACCCACTTCTCTCTCTCTCTCTCTCTCTCTCTCTCTCTCTCTCTCTCTCTCTCCCCCTCCCTCTGCCCTTTGTGGGATTCCCCCCTCCCCCTCTCTTAGATAGATAGATAGATAGATAGATAGATAGATAGATAGATAGATAAAGGTGCAGAGTCTGTCTGGGGTGATGGAAAAATTTGATGGTGGTGATGGTTACACAATATGAGTGTACTTAGCACCACTGAATGGTACACTTAAAAATGGTAAGTTCTGGGGGCGCCTGGGTGGCTCAGTCAGTTAAGTGGCCGGCTTCAGCTCAGGTCATGATCTTGCGGTTCGTGAGTTCGAGCCCCATGTCAGGCTCTGTGCCGACAGCTTGGAGCCTGGAGTCTGCTTGGATTCTATGTCTCCCTCTCTCTCTGCCCCACCCCCTCTCACACTTTGTGTCTCTCAAAATAAATAAACGTTAAAAAAAATAAAAAAATGGTAAATTCTGTGTTATATATATTTTACCATAATAAAAACTTGCAAGTGAAAAAAGGAATGCAAAAGTTCTTTGAACTGTGTCAAAGATAGACATTAAATGATGGTGATGATGGTGATGATGATGATGATGATTTAGGGAGAGGGAAAGGAAGGAGGAAAGAACAAAAGAGTGAATGAAATCCAAAGCTAAGTAAATACTCCAATCTGCAGTCCCGCATGTACTCCAGGCCCTGGAAAACAGATCCAGGTCTCATACTGGGCTAGGCAGCAGGGCAGGAGGGAGGACAGATGGGAGGGAGGGCAGGGGGGAGGCGGGAGGCAGAGGCAGGAGGGAGGGCAGGTGGGAGGGAAGACAGGAGGGAGGGCGAGAGGCAGGGGCAGGAGGGAGGGCAGGAGGCGGGGGCAGGTGGGAGGGAGGGAGGCCGGGGCAGGACGGAGGATAGGTGGGAGGGAGGACAAGAGGGAGGGCAGGTGGCAGGGAGAGCAGGAGGGAGGGAGGGCAGGTGGGAGAGAGGACAGGATGGAGGGCAGGTGGGAGGGAGGGAGGACAGGTAGGAAGGCGGGAGGCAGGGCAGGAGGGAGAGCCGTTCCCAGGGCTGGGTGTACTCCCAAGACTCACCGCCTGGCAGGAAGTGCTGACGGACCACCGCGGGCTTCTTGTCGCCGTCAGAGCTGCTGCTGCTGCTGCTCCAGCTGCCCCAGCTGCCGCGGCTGGCCCGAACGCCGCCCGAGGAGCTGCCGCAGTCGGAGCTGGAATCTGAGCAAGACTTCTCCACACACTTCTTGCCAGTCTTCTGGTAGTAACCCTCTGCAGGAAGGAAGGGAGAAGTCATATCTCATTCGAACAATTTTCAACTTGATGCCATGTCTACTCAAAGGAGATAAATGAAGTTATGAAGAAGGCCACGTTCACAGTCAGCGTCTGCTACCTCTGCACATCTAGCGAGAAGAAAGAAGTTAACTACAACCAATAACAGGACTTTAAGAAACAGTGAGGGATGGGCTGTGTCTACTCTGCCTGCGGGATGGGTGATTACACCTGGCTGGGGCTCAGACTGTCAATACCAAGCATACCCTTGATCTAAAAGTGGTTCTGGAAATAAACACTCTGTGAAGAAAACTGAGCTACTCGATCAGACTGGAAATTTATAGGTAATTTCTCCCTCTCTTTTATGAAGATACCTCCTAAGAGCTTCAACGTACTGGGGCACTGGCTGGCTCAGTCAGTACAGCATGCAATTCTTGGTCTCAGGGTTGTAAGTTCAAGCCCCATGTTGAGTGTAGAAATTACTTACAAAAAAAAAAAAAAAAGAGCTTCAAAGTACTATTTATGTGTGAGTGGAATGAACCCCCAAGAAGACCAAAAGGCAACACATGTGTCAAGGGAATGAATGAGAGGACAGAGAAAGAAATTCCCGAAATCTGCCAGCCATGTGCATCGAGGACATGGACGTGTGTCTGGGAACACGGTGTTGGCAGACAGGACTACAACTCCCCCACACCGTCCCCCAACACGTGCAGTCAACTTCAGTGGCCCTGGAGCCTCCTGCTACCCCTTAGTCTAGCTCGGACCTAGCTGTGGGTGCCCTCTACCTCTCACTCCCAGAGGCACTGCCGAGAAGTTCTTGGGAGGGACGGCAGCCTGGCTCTGCAGGAACTGCCTGGCTTGGGTGTGTGAGAAGAACACAGTTCTCACCCGGCTGTCCCCAGAGGGAGCAACCACCGTTCCTTCAGCACTGCGCAGGAGGACAGTTGAGAATGGCCAGATTTTAGGGAGGAGGGGACAACACTCGAGGCCTGCCCGGGTTCAAAACAATCTCAGGTTTACAGTGTCATCCTGACAGCTTTCCATTCAGGCGTCAATAACCTAAGTTGCCTCTGAAGCGATAACCTCATCAAGGTGCCGTTTCTTTACAGTGGCTACTTCCTGGAGGAACCAAAAATCCCAGCAGTGCTCATAGCTCAACAAAGTCACACACCTGCCTCTTCCTGTGCAGCAGGTAAACTGCTCCCAATGCCAGCATCTGTCTTACAAATTTCCCCCGGGTTTTCCTGTATACACCAGTTTCGAACATTGATGTCACTGCTCAGCTCAGGCCTTTCAAATGCATTGCACACAAGTTTTAATTCACTCTGTTCAGAAGGCCTAGAAGAACCACAAACAAACAAACAAAAAAATCACATCCACATGTTATCATCCAACCATCCTTGCTTTCCATGAGACTTACCAGAGGTGAAAATGAACCTGGGACAACCCAAGACCTCTGCTCTTCGTGTTTTGGGGGAGAAGACACTGAGTAAGGGAGTGGTATCAAAAAGACAAAAGATTTTTGCTGTTTTAGAACTACAATCAATCTTCAGGTCATGATCTCATGGTCTGTGAGTTCGAGCCCCGCGTCGGGCTCTGTGCTGACAGCTCAGAGCCTGGAGCCTGTTTCAGATTCTGTGTCTCCCTCTCTCTGACCCTCCCCCATTCATGCTCTGTCTCTCTCTGTCTCAAAAATAAATAAACGTTAAAAAAAAATTAAAAAAAAAAAAAAAGAACTACAATCAATCTGGAGCTCATTTAATCTACTCTATACTTCACAATGAGAGGAATAAAACTCCACAAAGTTAAATAAGTGATGGAGTCCCTCCGTCACCTCATAAGTGGCAGGTCCAGGTCCAGAAGCCAGGATTCTTGGCTTTAGTGACAGGTATGATTCTTAATAGATGAACCTGCTGCCTGGTGTCTGGGGGAAGGTACTGAGCGTTCATTTATATCTCTTCTCATCCATTCATTTAGCAAACATTTATTGAGTGACTACCATGTGCCATGTATTGTTAGGAAAGTTGTGCTTACAAAGCATAAAGTTCTTTCCCCAGGGAGCTCACAGTCCAATGATAACATCTCTCTACTAGACCGTGAACTGGGGGAAAGAACTGTAATGGTTTTGTAAACGGCAAAATAGAAATGGGCAGAGGACGCCACAGGAGTCCACAGATGGCTATTCACACCGTCTAACTGCAGTACCTCACGTCAGGTTTGTAGGATGGCAGTTAAGAAGACAAAATATGTGAGCTACAGCACATGATTTCATTGGTTTCTGACCGCTCAAAGTAAAGACTATAACAGAAGAAGCAAGAGCCAAGGAAACAGACAATCCAACAAGCACCCACTTCTCTTTATGTAAGTTTACCCATTTATTTTGAGAGTAATCAAAATAGGTGAGGGCCCCCCAGCTACTTCTTAAGTATCATATTCTCAAAACATTCTGATTAGTTACAAGCTACTGGAAAGTTCTATTTTAAAATTTTGTTTCTTGGGGTGCCTGGGTGGCTCAGTCGGTTAAGTGTCCGACTTCGGCTCAGGTCATGATCTCATGGTCCGTGAGGTCGAGCCCGCGTTGGGCTCTGTGCTGACAGCTCAGAGCTTGGAGCCTGTTTCAGATTCTGTGTCTCCCTCTCTCTCTCTGCCCCTCCCCTCTTCATGCTCTGCCTCTCTCTGTCTCAAAAATAAATAAACGTTGAAAAAAAAATTTTAAATTTTGTTTCTTTAGCATGTCAGAAATATCCTTGTAGAAATATATCATAATGCTTAATTGGTGAAATTCCACTCGAATTTTGTATCTTCCTGTATTTTCACATCAGGAAAATATAATACTTTAGAGTGACCTAAGTCAATCAACTTTTTATGAAAATACATGTAAAAAGAATAAAAGGTGGGGGGCGCCAGGGTGGCTCAGTTGGTTAAGAATCCAACTTTTGATTTGGCTCAGGTCATGATCTCATGGTGCATAAGATGGAGCCCCTTGTCGGGCTCTGAGCTGACAGCACAGAGCTTGCTTGGGATTCATTTTCTCTCTCTCTCTCCCTGCCCCTACCCCGCCTCAAGATAAGTAAATAAAACATTAAAAAAACCCAAAAGATATAACTTTCCTTTCCACAAGATACCACACTGCAGCTTTTAAATAATTTAGCCTAAATAAAATGGTAATTGCTAATCAACAATTAGTATTTAGTATTAACAACGAACTAGCAGTGAGTCTATGCTTTTTTCCTATTTGCACTTTGCTGTTTGCTCTGAGTGAGCCAGGGACATTGGAGCTGCCTGACCTTTCCCCAGCAGAGTGTAAATGAGAAGGCTTGGGGGGTGGGGGGGGGGGTGCTGCAATGCTGAATCACAGGCTCTGGACAGCAACCACCTAAGCGACCCAGAGACAGACACTGCAAGCAGCACCATATGTGCCCCCCACCCTCCCATGCCAGGGTCCTTGCCTCAGTGTGGGCTGTGCTGCCAGAGTCCCCTTCCAACAACAAGCGGAACGGCAGCATGGTGGAGCCCCTTCCCCAGGAAGATTTGGAGCCACTAGAGAACAATCTGGCAGAAACACATTTAAACACCTAGCTGTGCTCATTAAGAAAGAAATTCCCAGATGCCTGAACTCAGAAGAAGAAAAAGCCAGAGTGGTGAGGATGTACTCAGGAGGAAAAAGGCTTTAAAGCCCAGGGGGTAGGTTTCAATTCCTCTCAAAGACAGTTATATACAAGAGTCAGGGAGCTGGAACTATTCCTAAATAAAACTGGGGTCCTGGGAAGGGGGTATTGTCAGTGCAAGGGACACCTGAAAGGCTCCATCCATGGACTTAGGGAGGAAAAGGCAGGAGAAAGTGTCTCTACTAGAGGCTCTGGGCTTGTGCATATGTTGGGTGTTTAGATGTCTAAACCAAGAAATCAAAATTCAGAAACTATACCACCAGGTAGATTTGAAGTCAGAATGTACATACATACTGGTGACCCCTTGAAAAAACAAACCAACCAACCTCAAGCTGAGAAATTCACATAATATCAGATTTAGAAAGATATTTCTGAAAAGCCAGAATGTGGGATTCCCACAAACACTATCCAGCGCCTTCATTTTACTGATAAGAAAATGAAAGCTCAGGGATATTAGGTGAGCTACAGAAGCAAGGTTTCCAAAGAAGAATATCACACTGCTTGGGTTCCAATTCAGACCCTGCCCCTTACCAATTCTGGGGCTGTAGGCCAAACACAAAATGTCTGGGCACCTCACTTACTGACGCTGTAAGAGAACCCAGCTTCTGCAGGACTGAGCCTCAGGTTCCCTGAGTCATGACTGTTATCTTGTTAAGGGGCAGGGGAATGCAGGACCCCTCGCGGGTGAGAGCAATGCGGGGGTAGGAGGCCTGAGAGCTCCCAGCTGTCTTCTCTGTCACCTGGCCCACAAACACTCCTGCAACTGCATTGCACAGGCAGAATGAAGTGCCGGGCACAGAGGATGCCACACTTTAAAACCTCCCAGAGCTTTGAGCATTTTATAAAGTAAAAACATGAAAACTATGTTCACTTTAAGGTACTATTTTAGGAAAAGAAATGAAAACACATCCAGGATATGTATTAATTTTAATAACATTTATCTCAAAATACAAACATTGAGATCTATTCTCTGTATCCAATACAACAAAAATAAGATTAAAAGATAATAGCTAAGAATAAAATTATAGATTAAAAAACAGATGAAAATTTTAAAGAGATCGTAAAAATTACACACCTCAAGACCTGAGCAGTACCTCTTTTCTTGTTTTTTCTACACGTTCGATTTTTATTCCAACTCAAGTTTTGTAAATTGCCTTCTTTCTTTTCCTGAAGCTTCTTCCTCCTATAAGGATCTTCTTGCTAAAGAGAAAAAAGAAACCTTAACTAAAGGTTTAAACTGAAGACCAACTTCATATGAATTCAGAATGTTCCAACATGGGTGAAAACAGAGACATACATTTCTCAATCTCTAGTTTGTTTTCATTTCCCTTCCTTCTCTACCTTCCTCAATCTCTGCAAAAAGAAAAAACAATCATTGCCTATAAAATTCCAAACAGGCTAAAAAGGAAAAACATCTGTTAGCAATTTAGGGTCAGCTCGCTGTTAATCGGCAGCAATAAATTCTCCAGCATTCACCTGTTAATTTGGTATGTGCAATTCGCATGAGTTACTACTGAAGAAAAGTCACGTAAAAACTCAACTTAGGAGTAATTTGTGTATTTATGTTTTTATTTGTTTACAGAAAAACTTTAGGAGGACAGCCAAATCTCCACTGAGTATGCCAAACTAGTTTAAGCTTTTGTAAATAAGGCAAGAATATGCTTGATGTTTTAAATGTGGTTCTGAAAAACTTAATTTAGCATGAAATTCGTATTTTTATATATCTACACATTATGTACGTATGTGTATATACGCATATATACATACGTGTGTGTGTGTGTGTATACATATATATATTTTTTTTAATTTGGGCCTTTTCCTCTTTTAAATGTTAGGCATAGTCCGTTAAGCCAAGAGAAGGGGGATTCCCCTGCCCCTTAACATTTTGAAGTAGCTCCTGCCTTAGAAGTCCTCTAATACTCTATTTCTCTTCCTTCTACCACTCTGCCTCTTTGAAGGTTTTTTTTTTAATGTTTATTTATTTGAGAGAGAGAGAGAGAAAGAGAGAGAGAGAGAGCACAGAAGCAGAGGAGGGGCAGAGAGAGAGAGGGAGACACAGAATCCAAAGCAGGCTCCAGGCTCCCAGTTGTCGGCACAGAGCCCAGAGCAGGACTTGAACTCACGAACCATGAGATCATGACCTGAGCCGAAGTTGGATGCTCAACTGACTGAGCCACCCATGTGCCCCAAACTCTGCCTCTTTACAGCAGAGGCACTGTCAGCAGGTGGGAGAAGGTACAGAGCTCACTAGGGCTTGAAAAATGCATTGTTCCTGGACATCACAGAGGCAAATCCCCCAGCTCAGAGTCCTCTTCCTACTGACCCTTAGGATTCACCTTTCATACAGAATAAAGACTGCCTCATTTTACCTTCTTTTTTGAGAAGTTTGGTCCAGAAATCAGAGTAGGAATCCATGGCATTCTAGCATACACCTGACTAATACACATGACTTGGAAGAGGAAAAGCAGAAGGTTTCAAATGCCTACATGTTACATATCTGGGGTATCAAAAGCCTCATGTACCTATTACAGCAAGAGGCTTACTACAATAAATACTAGAAATAAAATGAAACTGCAACTGTACATGTGGTAGGATTATGGGCTTTGGGGGTTCTTCTTAATACTCCTTTAGTTTCTCTCCCAATAAGTATGTATTAACTTTTTCCTGAATCTGAAGGTATCTGAAAAACATGACACGTTAAACACACAAAGCCCTATCTTATAGGATTTTATGCTAACTGCTTAAGTTAGACGCTAAACACATTAATAACATATGATCAGACATTATCCAAAGTTAAACAGTAAATACGTGCCATATTTATTCACATACTATTCCCTGTATATTTCTAACTTTGGGGAGGAAAGTTTTCCTCTCCCCTCCCCTCTCCACTTAAGGGCCAAGAAAGACTTTTCAACACAGCAAGTACTTGAGCCTTTCTGTCCCTCCAGAGTCACATACAAAGAAAGGATCTGTCTCTAAGTGGGGTCAGAGAAAGAGTGAGCTGGTCAGTAGTCACTCTGACACTTGGCTGCCTTTCTGCACTCAATCTGGTTAGATTTGTCATCCTGTGCAAACAAGAGGGACTACAGAGACATGAGACTGGGTGGTCAGAGGCATCGTTACGGTCTCTGAATATAGGCAAGAGTGATTAACGAGAGTGCGGGGCACGCTGGACTCTGGTGAGTGGAATGACAGAGAAGCAGAGTGCGTGAGCAAACAGACAGGAACAGAAACAGGGTGTGGACAAGAGAGGGAAAAGACTGAGGACATACTGAGGAATGAAAAACTAATGAATGGACTTGCTGTGTGTGTGTGTGTGTGTGTGTGTGTGTGTGTGTGTGTGTGTGTGTGGCGGGGGCTGGGGGGCGGGGGAGAGGGAGGGAGGAACAATGGGAAGTGAAGAGGAAGGGCTCCAGTCAGGCTTGGAGAACAGGCCAGCACTGGCAGTAGCAGATGGCGGGGGGCGGGGGGGGGGGGGGGGGGGGGAGGGGCCAGGAGAGAAAACCAGAGACCCAGAGCAACAGACTTGTGGAGAAATGAGAGGCAGACTAAAGGCACAATCTGGCTCTTTGCTTTCTAGTAGAGGGTGTCACACATAGAGGGAGGCAGGACCAACCAGGGAACGAGTCCGTGCAGAGTTGCAAGTAAGACCACAACTGTGAGGCCAAACAGCCCAATTTGAATCTCACTCCATGCCTGCAACTGTGATCTTGAGCAAGTTACTTAGCTTCTCTCTGCCTCAGTTTCCTGAATCTTCCTCAAAAGGCTGTTGTAAGGGTTACATTACCTGATACATAGTAAGAATTCTATAGAAGACCCGGCTATTATCACATTATTGAATTATTTGAACTAGTGAAGTTCTCTGATAGCCCTGGTAGAAGGGACAATTTCATTGATTACAGGGTGGGGAAATAAAAAGATTTCCTAAACTTTAATAAAAGCAAACGAAAAAAATCAAAGAAAACCACAGATTTCACAATACATTCTTCAAGCTGCTGTATATAAGTAACAGCAAATAAAAGAGGGAAAGGGCCGATTAAGAAAGAAATCGGATACACTATTTGATAGGCAGAGTCAATACCGTGCTGTATGTTCTTAAAGAAAATAAGAAAAACACATGCAACAGAAAAACGGGCAAAGGACATGAAATAGAAATTTGCAAAAGAAATATAAAAGGCTAAAAACCATGAGGACTTCACCCAAAATACTTAATAATGAAGTATGTTTTTAGGAAAGGCAAATTATAGACCAACTTGGATCTCATCTTTCCATTTTGGTTTTAAAAACCACGAGTGTATTTACACTGCATGTTTCTGCCTGCAAACACCAGAAGAGGGCTGGGGGGGGGGGGGGGCAGAGTGCCGTTAACACAGTCTGCCTCTGAGCAGTACAAGTGGAACTGGATGAGACATTCACTTCTAATTTATTTTAAAAAATGAAAAAGATTTCAGCGGTAGGATTTTGGATGGATGAGTTTTTACTTGTTTTTCGGAATAGGAAAGTGCTGATTTTTCCCTGGTGAGAGATGCAAAGTGAAAGAAAACACAGTCGTTTCCCTATCTCGCTGATCAAGATTTTGCATGACACATGGGGCTGCTGGGGGCAGAGGAAGCCAGCGTTTCCTACACCATCCATGTGAATGTGAATCCACCTTTCTGGAACGCAATCTGGGGCACACATGAGGATACTCTCTAATCCTACTTCTAGAAATCTCTAACAAGGACACAGCAGGTATACAGGGAAGACTTAAGAACAACGTAGCTCATCATAGCGCTATTTACGAAAATAACAAGCTGTAAATTAATGTCCAGTCACAGGGGAATGGTTTAGGATTAGGGGCATAGTTAAATGACGGAATGTTATGTAACCACTGAAAGTTCCCTTTGTTTTGAACGTGAGAAAATTCAGAATTATTAGCATGATTAGCAAACCTACATCTACATAATGATGATGCTGAGGTTTTTAAAAAGTTGTATAAAAAAGAAATAGAATATAGAAAAATGTACAAAGTGGTTCATTTTGGATAGACTTTTCTCCCCTTCTTTATGCTTTTGTAACAATCATAAATTCCTTTTCTAAGGGGAAAAAAATCTGCTTGAAAAAATAAACAGCAGGGCTACGGTTAAAATTTAGTTTGTAGCTCTTAAATCTGGGCTTCAACCTTCTTTGCCAATAAATCTACAGGAATGTTCCCCATGTACTATAGACAGATTTATACAATTTTCTAAGCTGCAAAGTTAGGCCCTAAGAATGTATAAGAAAAACAAACATTGAGTGCTGCCCTTGGGAATGTGTTTATTGAGAACGACTTCTCCAAATGAACAATGAAATGGAAAGCACACACTTGCAAGGTTTTAAAGAGATGCTCTGCAAAACAGGGAGTGAGCCATGGAGACAGCAAAACAAATGAGGGACTATGGTCCCTCAGATCCTCCAGCTGGTGGCATCCTTCCTGTTGAGGGGATTGCCATCATCTTTAGGTGCAGATGTCTCTTACACAGGCTCCCAGGCCAGAAAAGGAAGGAGGAGCTTACATGACCCCTGGGACTGTGCACGAGCGAAGTCTGAGCTCCAGGGATAACGAGAAAAAAGAAGAGGCCCAAGCACAGAGGCCTGGGTCTGTCATGGGGGCCAGAGGCTGAGTCTGAAGTGGGGGAATGGCACCCACCTGTGACAGATGGATGCCAGCAGCACCACCACTGAAGCACAGTTCGTCGGGGCCACCTCCTCCTTGTGGCCCTCAGATGGAGGGACCTGGCTTGAGTCCCAGCTCTCAGGCTGTGCAGCCACTGAGTGATCATATCTCAGTGTTGGTTTCGATCTCACTACAGGGCAACATGGAAGTCTCCAAAGCCCTTATCAGGAGGATGTTAAGGTTCAACCCTTACCTTCTCCCATTCCCTCCTACCTCAAATTCAATGACTTTATTTCTGCTCCTGAAAGCACAGCCCGTCTTAGTCTTCTGGCCTCGCTTCCAGTACATCTGCTATACCTGCACCCTCAAGCCGTCCACAGCTACACCACCACCCAAGGTTCACACTCAGGCCCCTGCTCTTCCCTCTGTACATACACATCTCGGAGAACTCAGTGTCCTCTTTCAGTTCTAACCTCCACAGGCACAGCTCCCATTCTAGCCCTGGATCCGTATCTCCGGCTGTCACTAATGAACACGGTCATTTCCTTTCTACTTACCCCTTGTCAGTGCTTAGTAAGTGCGCTACTCTAAGCACTTACCACATGAACTCATCTATGCCTCACAATGCTAGGAGGTAGGCAGGCTATTATCATCCTCATTTGTCAGATACGGAAACTGCGATGTTAAGTAACTTGCCCAATGTTATAGAGCAAGTTAAGTGACCACCTGGATTCAAACCCAACAAGTCTGGCTGCAAAGTCCATGCTCTTAATTTGCAACATTGCTTTGATAAATATAAAAATGAACTCATAAGTCAGAATTCCCTATCTTCTAGTTAGCCAGACTTAAAACCCTGGAGTTACTTTTGCAAGTGATTGTATAAGAGAAGACAGCTCCTCTCCTCTGTGCAATTAGGTGCAGGGAAGTCCTATTAGTTTTTCTTCTAAATTCTTACCTTCTCTTCCTACCCTTCACCCTTGCTCCTGCCCAAACACAGCCTTACATCACACCTCCCAGCAGAGTAACAGCCTCCTTATGAGAAGACAGCTGGTGCCCATCTCTGCTCTCTATAACCCAGCCTCCAAAACATTCAGACTGACCCTCCAAAAATGCATTATCCACACATTCATTGAAGCATTTACTAAACAACTACACTTTATAATCTTTGTAACAGCCATTCTGCCCGTCTTTGTGAAACTGAACTGAAAAATACTCAATTATGACCTTCAAGAAACTCATAGCTTATAGGCTATTTTCCACCACCCATCCACATGCCAGTTCAGAAACCTTCCATAGCACTCCATCATTTGCAGCAAGGTCCCCCCCAAACTGGCCACCCTTCAGCCAAATCCTCTGGCCAAACCCTTCAGCCAAAAGAACTTTGTTTGGACAGATGTGCTTTGAAAAATCTGACTCTGAAATTTATTAGCAAGCAACCCACTACTGTCCAATTCTCTATAGACATCATCACTTTGATTGCTGTGCTCACCCAGTTCACTATTTGTGCTTCTGGCTGAGGTCTAGGGGATAAAGTCTAAATTTTCAATTGGTATGCAAAGGCCTTTCCCATCTGGAAGGTCTCCCACTCTTCCCTCCCATTACTTCCCACTCCTGATTGAGCTTCTTCTCAAAGATGATCTCCTACAGCTCCCAGTTATGCTGTGGGGTTCAGGGGTGCCGCTGCCCACCTTCCCTTCTTTGCCTGTCCACGTTTCTATCTGAAATCCCTTCCACCATGGACTGATTGGGGCACTTGACTACTTAGAAATATCTTGTCCTTCTTTAAATGCTGCAAACTCCCAGTTTGGAATGTCTAGGATATCTTTATTTTGTATCATTTTCATGTTATTTAAATGAAAAACCCATGTTGGTTATGAAGTTTAAGCAAAAATAGAAGAATATAGAGAAGGAAAAAAGAATCACCCCAAATCCCACCACCCAGAAATAACCAGAGTCTGCCACTGATTATTTGGCAAACCTTATTTTTTACTATCTCTCTATGAACCTACATACACAATAGGATGGCAAGACAAGTGACAGGAATAATTCATAATATTGGAACGATGTATTATTTTTAAATAAAAATTTAAAGCTCAGTTTTATTTGAATTTAACAAAAGTAACTGAAGTAGAACCCAGGGAACTGCCAATGTTCAAATAATCATTTCTTCTTTACTAATTGTTTAATGTTAAGAAAGATAGTGAAGGGCATTTTCATTAAGTTTTCACCCTATTAAGTGCTATGTTCAGTTTTATACAGTATGGACTCTCTACCAAGAAAAATAACATTAAAACTCACTATCACCTACCATTCAATACCATCTCTCATTTTTGCAGATGGTTACCTTTTCGTTTTAAAATATGCAATCTGTTCTGTAATTATAATTGCTAACTGTTTAGTTTTAATTGCGGGTGGAAAATGGACAGAAATCCCACAACAGACCTTTAACACAGCTTCAGTAGTCCTGGGTCCTTATTTTCACTTCTAGCTTAGTTAGTTAAATTTCATTAACTTCATTTTTTAAGAAAGACTCATGATGAACTCACCTGTGTGTAAGGATGCTGCTGTCTTCGCACTTAAGTGTCAACTTGGCTGGAGTATTATTGCTCACATTCTCATTCTCTCCAAGATATGGCTCCCTGTGCCCTGGCATGAGATTTTTCTACCAAGTGAGGCAAGCCTGAGCTGGTGTTTCTCCATCTTCCTCACCTCCTTGCACTGTTCTTTAGGCTTTAAGTTCAATAACTATAGCCAGGCTGTGCCTGTGTCCATTGCTATGTGTCAGTTTTTCCTGGTGTACCCCGTGTGCCCTTTTATTCTATGAATTCCATTCTTCCCTTGTATCAAGAAAATTTTCTTCGATTTCATCTCTGAATAAATATGTTTCAGATCTATTTCCTGGGCCATTTACTTAAACACTCATTATTCTTCTGTTGGACTGGTTTTGTCTTTCTTTGCCCCATATCTATCACCATCTTTTCTCTAACTGCTTCCAGCTCTTCAATTTTTTCCCTCACACTCGCTCTGATTATCTTAAAGCCTTTCTCGGGGTCAAATAATTCAAGTTTTGGCTACTGTCTGTGTAACGTCATTTGGGTCTTCATTTCTTAGCTTTATAATATCTCTTTTAACCTCATCCTGGTGTATTGATTTGCCTTTATAAAAGCTCTCATTTTATGGAGTTCATTTTCTATAGTGAGAAGTATGAAGAGTTTTCTTCAGGTCTCTGGATATGTTTTCTTCTACATTAGGATCTTTACCTGTCTTCTGTGTTCTACTCCTTTCATTCACTTTTACTGTGTGTGTGTTGGGGGGGGCGGTATACAGTGTATATCTGCATAGTTAGAATGCTATGTTTTTCCCACTGGGCTTTTACTAATACACAGATAGCTCTGTTCTGAAATAAAGTAGGTAAATTCTCCTAAATACCTTTTCTACCTTTCTCCTTCACCTGTTTGCTTTTGCCTATGAGATATGGGGCTGGGTTCTGCTCTCTAGATGCTCTTTGGTAGGCTACACTAGAGAGAAGGGAGAGGGTTTGCCAGGACAGTGTGCAACTATGTTCTCTTTTCTGGGAACCTGTTGCACAAGCGCCCACTTGCTTGAGCTAGATAGGCATCCCTTTCCTGTGGATTTTGGCCTATGCTTCCAACTCAGCAAGAGCAGACCCTAAAATGGATGTTGGGTAACAACTGGAGAAAAGGGACTGGTTCTACTCCACCGTCTTTACCAGGAGTTAACCCATC
Source organism: Lynx canadensis (assembly GCF_007474595.2). Classification (NCBI taxonomy): domain Eukaryota; kingdom Metazoa; phylum Chordata; class Mammalia; order Carnivora; family Felidae; genus Lynx; species Lynx canadensis. The sequence goes on from NC_044306.2 coordinate 74,069,403, forward strand.
TGCTTAAGAACAGCTTCCCCAGAGAATAAAAGATAAAAGCTATCTGATGTTACTAGACATTATCTTAGCGTCTCCTATGGAATTAGAAGACAAATAAAACTTTCCAAACACCTCAAACTCACCACTTACAAGTACAGATTCAAATGCATAACTAGCCCCCTCACTGAAAAGTATGAAATATACGTGGACAGTCACTAGACAGATATTTGCTCTCTAAGCCCTAAAAATGGGTTTTGTCCTAATAGGCAAGAGAAAAAGGAATACAGACCTCGACTGAAGGTATGTCCTGTTTCTCAAAACATATGTCTTCTTTAGATGCTTTGTGGATCTTCTTTTCTGAGGAAGACTTTGTGTCAACCTTTTTCAAAGTTTCACAGCTGTCTACTTCATTCTTGACAGGCACTTGCTGGTTATTCCCTTGAATACATAAAAATGATTTAATCTTTAGCTAATTATTTCCATTCACATTCCCATAGTTAAATCTCTTTCCCACACCAATCTAATTTAATGAGATTTAGACTTAAAGATTGTTCCTGACATTCACGATGCTCTAGAAATGTGTTGACCAGTAAAACCATGCTTACGTTATGAGTTCTACAAAAAGTCTTTAAAAGAGATTGAGGGAAAAGCCTGAGGCAGTACACCATTATTTATAGCAGCATTATACCTAACAGCCAATAGGTAGAAACAACCCAAGTGTCCCTGGACAGATGGACAGACAAACAAAATGTGCTATACCTACAGTGGAATAGCATTCAGCCTTAAGAGGAATGAATCATTGCCCAACACCGTGGGCAATATTATACTTAACACTATTGAGGTGTATACTCAAAAATGATGGAGATGGAAAAGCAAAGGAAGGAAATTCTGACACATGCCACAACATGGATGAACTCTGAAGACCTCAGGCTAAATGAAATAAGCCAGTTCCCCGAAGAGAAATACTATATGATTCTCCTTGTCTGAGGGACCTAGAGTCGTCAAATTCATAGAGATGGGCTGGCGGGAGAGGGTAGAGGTACTCACTGCTTAATGGGTATAGAGTTTCTTTTCATGACAGTGAAAAGGTTCTGGAAACGGATGGTGGTGATGGTTGTACAACAATGTGAATGTACTTAATGCCATGGAGCTTTACAATTAAAATGGTAAATCTTATGTTATGCCTATTTTACCCCAATTTTTTTGAAGTTGGTGAGGGGAGAGAGGGGTAAAGGCCTTGGCTTCCAGTCATGACCCAGTCCCTAATTAGTTTTCAAAGCAAATCTCTTAAGTTGCCTGAGTTTCTTCAGTTTCCTTAGTTATAAAATGAAAATACCACTTTCTCCACCTGCCCCGACTGCTACAAAGATGAAATCAGAAGACCTATAAATGGAAAGGATCCCCCACCAAAACTACATGACCCGTTTCAGGGCAGGTCCTCCTCCCAGTCGGGGTGCACCTGCCCCCAGCAACCAGGGCCTGTACCCTGTAAATGAGCAGATGAATCACAGGGCAAAAAAGCTGGTGCTGGTAGAAACCTCATGTGAAAACATGATTTTCCTACTTTTCTTTCAAGTGATTTCATGCCTAAGTGTATTTCTTCTTCCATCCCTTACTTCAAAATAAAGTCAAAGCAACGTCAACCCCACAAAAACTGGCCTCAGTGTTCTAATATGAAACAAAGCATTTCAATACCTTCTCTTTTTTTCTTGAACTGAGACTTCCCTTACCATACCTTTGCAATCTGAGAAAATTTAGATGGCCCGGCAGCTATTTCACAAGGAAGCAGGCTGCAGGCTTGGTGATGCAAGCCTGACCTCACCTCAGCAGGGGCTCCAGTCCGGCCCTGCTTTGGGACCTGGTGCAGGAAAAGTCTGTGCCCGGAAAATGAAATGAGCAGTTCAATCCCTCCTGATTTTGAAATTCTGAAACTGAACTCACTCAAAGCAAGATATATACATCTTACAAATAACACTTACAAGGGAAGCATGCTTTTATTTTGTTAACGGAAAATGGTAAGTATCACAGAACTATAAAAACGCTGGGAAGCATTAATTGCTCTAAGACACAAATTGGGTGTTCAGACAACTACAGAGGAAAATATCCACCATGATGAAGTGGTAAAGGAAAGAGCCAAGAACAAAGGAGGCAGGATCCAAAACAGAAAAAGAAATCATAAATAAGGACATCCCTTCGGATTCTGGAAACCATACATATAAAACAGAACACATACATTCTCCCAAAAAATGTGCCGCTAACTTTCCTAGAGTCTTAATTCGTGAGAAAATGGATTTCCTTACGTGTTCTTCCGGCCAAGAACAGCACTAAAAGTATTAGTCGTCAAACTTTCTCAGGAAGGATCCAAAGTTAATATCCAACACTGAACTATCCCCAAAAGTGCTAAAGCACTTAGTAACACCTTCTGTGGGGCTGGGAATCGGGACAAACAGTAAAAGCAATACTTTTTTTTTTTAATTTTTTTTTTAACGTTTTATTTATTTTTGAGACAGAGAGAGACAGAGCATGAACGGGGGAGGGTCAGAGAGAGGGAGACACAGAATCTGAAACAGGCTCCAGGCTCTGAGCTGTCAAGCACAGAGCCTGATGCGGGGCTCGAACTCCCGGACCGCGAGATCACAACCTGAGCCAGAGTCGGACACTTAACCGACTGAGCCACCCAGGCGCCTCCCCCCACTTTTTTAAAAATTTTTTTTAGTAAAAGCAATTCTAATAACAAGTTCTTCATTGAGTCTTTGAGAAACTCTAGCATGACAATATCTCAGAATTTAGAAATTCGTTTACTAAATGGAGCCATCCAAGTCATCTTATTAGGCACAATTACTTACTTACAGTGTTATACAACTTTCTTATACCCATCTCACAGAGTCAGTGTTTGAGCCATAAAGATAAAAAACAAATAAAACAGGGAACAAGTGAACTCAACTAGAATCCTGCTTAAACTTTTATGGTATCAAATCTAATCAAATGTTATATTTTGAGTAAAAGCTAATCTTCAAGATATTAGTATCTATAAGTAAAATGAGACTATTTGAATTTTTCAAATATTCGTATTTCAGAAATTTGGAGTGTCTATTCAGTGACATCTTCCATGTATTGTTAATTCCAAGGCTTAGGGTATTATTCAATTTAAAATTTTATTATCCTTTACATTGTTATAAGCAGAAAGCAATAAAAGGGTGCCTGGGTGGCTCACTTGGTTAAGCATCCAACTTCAGCTCAGGTCATGATCTCATAGTCTGTGGGTTCGAGCCCCGCATCGGGCTCTGTGCTGACAGCTCAGAGCCTGGAGCTGCTTCAGATTCTGTGTCTCCCCCTCTCTCTGCCCCTCCCCTGCTTGCGCGCGCTCTCTCTCTCTCTCTCTCTCTCTCTCGCGCGCGCGCGCACTTTCTCTCAGAAATAAACATTAAAAAAAAGAAAGCAATAAAATAATTGGCTGACTATTCCTCTTTCATAGTGCTGAGGCCAGCTGTGTGTCTTTAGCCTTAATTCCAGAGATCATTATTTTTTAATTGTACGGTCAAATACCGATCTAGAATTGTGATCACACAATTTAAAAATAATACACATTTGAAAAGAGACATATTTCAAAGATCATTTACGTTACACACAGAGCTCTACTCTTGTCAGACGCTCAAAAGACTCTGGAATACATAACAAATGTTTGAAAAATTGAGCTGTGGTTTGACAGGTGGATGCCAAGAAAACTGTGTGTGAAAACAGAGCTCTGAAGCATCTGTCAACAGACTTCCTTTCTATGGGGAATTTTAATTTATGACTTACTACAAGGCCTCTCAGAAGAAGGCCACAGAAAGAACAGGAAGGGGATGAGACACATTTCTTTTATTCAGAAAATAAATTCTGTGTTTTTCAACAACAAAACTGAGCATGTAGTGCCAGAGCCATTAATATTCACCTTGGAATATTTTTTTCTCACACAATATGTCACCCTCAGGAAAAATTAAAAAGCCTCAGAATAGGAGAAGGCAAACTTCCTCACATGCCTCAAGGAGGTCTGTCAGGTTAATAAAAACACTTCAGACACTCTTAGGAGACAGACCGCCTGCCCCCTTCCCCTTTTTCCAAAAGCAATCTTATCACTGAATTTGCCTCTCTGGAACATTTGTGTACTTTAGGAGAAGGAGCTAGGATGTGGCAAACACACTAGCTGCTATTCCCTGAGCAAACAGAAATTCCCCATTCTAGTGGGCCACACAGGAAACGAGGTGGAGGGACCTGGGATTCCCAACCAGCCGGCGGGCTAAGTTCAACTATTAACACAGAAGCTGTTTTCTTCAGATTCTAGAATGATTTTGTGATGGAAACATGTTTTTCACAAAGTAAAACACTTTTCAAAGCAAAAAAAGAACCAACACTCAAAGTTGGAAGTGAAAATTTGGAGAGTTCTCATATACAAATGGTTTTCTCATCCTTGAGCATTCTTCACACGTTATGGACTCCCTGCCAATTATATGCCTGTTCACCATCTGCCAGCTTATTACAATGCTTTCCTTTAAAATCTGATAAAAGCACCCCAAGCCCTTGATATTACTAAAAAAAAACTCCAAATCCTATCTTCAAACTACAAATATCTTCCTCTAGAATTCTCGGTCCTTTCTTATTTTTAAAATTGTCAATCCTTTAAAATGTCTAAATTGTAAATGGATGGCAGGCAACCTATTTTTTTTAACCTCTTTGATATTTTCCTAGAATAGTGCTGTGAACAGAAAACAGAACAAAACACATGTCAATGAATGGCTTTCCCTGCGAGGAATCTCCTGCTGACATACTAATTCCGGAGAGAAATCCAGCACTGTGAATTAGCACCTCTAAGTTTGCTGGTCAGAACATGGTGGAAAGCCAAAGTTCTTTCATCAGTCCTTACTTGATCTGATCAACAATCACCCTGATACCACTTAACATACTACTGATCTAACCAAAGAGCAGTTTTTAAAGACTTCTTATTGCGAGATACTTGTTTCCATTTAAAACACAGATTAGCAATCTGCACAGGAGGGAAAGATTCTGGGCAGGAATGACATCTATGATGATACAAGCAAGTCCTTTGTTTCTGGACCTCCAATACGAAGTTCACTCACACTTGCTGAAGTATTACTATATGGCCATCTATGCTCCACTATGGGCATTAAACATCAAGTATTGGACAGGAGGGACCTGAAGCACAAATGTGAATCCTCTGACCCACTCTAGCGCTGCACTTTGGGCCCACGTCTCCACATTTTAACCCACTTCAAAGTACTGCAGTGCAGCAAAAGGTCCTTCCCATCTATCTATCCACAAGGCCATGGCCACTGCACTCTGCAGGCACATTTATGCAGATGACTAGTGGACGCAATGGGCCACAGAAGCACCTCAAACAACTATGGTTTTAGGCTTACGTAAAGTCAGCCTATGTTAGATCCTGTGCTCAGGCCTAAATAATACCAAACAAGGAAAACCCTGGTAGGATTCACCCCTAATCTCACTCTTTCACAAATGTTTTGCAGCCTGAGCCCCATGGAAATGGAACAATAGGCAGCCCCCTGCCCTACCACAAAACATCCTCAGACCAAGTATGTTATGCTATCATTTGAGGATCTGGTTGAATGCTTCATCCGGAGTGCGTGCTCACATGCCGGGTGGACAGAACACAGGGGACAGCGTCAACCCTGCAGACATGATTCCACCTCAAATACATGCACGGATACCAGGGAAACGGTACAAACTGGTTGGAACAAGACGCACCAGGAATACATGTGCAGTTGCCTGACCTTGCTCCACTCGCTCGGAGGACTCCAGCTTTGAAGTTAGAGACGTCCTTTTATGGAACACATAAAATTCACTTCGGGTTTTTAACTACATGCATAAAACTCATCAGAAACTGACCAATCCATAATATTTCTCTACCCCCTCTACAGTAACAGGGAGTGAAACACATTAGATGTCTTAATAAGATCAAAGGTGACTGATTTTTCCAGATTAAAAAGTGTCAATCTGACTTTTACTAGGTACAGAAACGTGCATATTAAGATGATCAGAACGGCTAAGAAAAATAAGCACGGGCTCTTATGCCAAAAGCCAAAGGGGTCAGTTAAAGTTTCACGACAATGTTACACATAGGTAGTTTTCTGAGTCCAGTCCTGCCTACGCTTTCACTAACTGCCTTTGCTATAAAAGAACATCTGTCTTTTTTAACCAAGGGACACGATTAGACAAGAATCAGGGCCAGGGAACATGAGACGGTAGCAGCTGTTAAATATAAAAAGTTGGTAAGTTTTCAGTCAGAAACATTTTATGAGCAGATTAATTTTCACAAATAGTCTGAAAATCCAAGATATAAAATAATTAGAAAATGGTGTCCATATCCTCCCAATAAAATACGACATTCCCAACCCTCTAAACACATGTACTAAAAGTACACTTCTTAGCCACGACATTCTAAAAATGTGGTGCCTCCTCCTAAGCTTTTCATTTTGCAAACCATACTTCAACATTTACACCTTTGCTTTAACTCTGTGCAAGAACTAAAAATTCAGCATCCATGATTAAACCTAAAGTCACAGGTGAGAACAAATTCTGTTAAAAAAACAGACCGAAGACAAACTGGAGAGAAAAGTCATCGAGGAGGATGAAAAGATTACCATTATTCTTCCCGGAAATCTCTGGCAAGTCTGACTGGTACTGAGGTGCACTTCTTGACAAGTGATTTTCAGGTAGTTTCTTAGAGGTCTTCAGAGAACAGAGCTCTCTCTCCTTGAGCTCACCTATGTTTTCTGAAGTTTTAATATCCGTTTCCTTAGGAAACATACATGTCTGTATTTCCTCCTTCATATGACATTCTGAAGAAGGATGATTGACCATAACTGTGTTTTTCAGTGTGTTTTCTTCTTTATTCAGTAAGTTTTTGGGAAGGGTTAAATTCTTTTGCAGGTTGACATTTATGCCACTTGCGTATTTGAGGTTTATCCAGTTCTCACCCATAACATCAGTGCACACATCCTCTCTAGGGGCAGACAGGGGGCTGCCCAGGGCTGGAGTCTGTCTCTCCTCAGCAGCAGTGTTGGCACTGCTGGCAACAGGTGGGCTAGGTCTGTGTTTGCTGTAATAGACTGAGCACTTGTGCTTCTTCTGAGAATGACCGTAGGTACCGGGGCTCCTCCTTGCCGCGTTCTGGATCCTGCTTTGTGGAGTGTTTACTGGAAGACAGCTCTTCCCTCTGCCTTTATCAGAGGGGCCATAGGTGTCAAGAAAGTTCTTACAATTGCTCCTGAATAGAGGAAGAAAAACATTTAACATCAAGCCAAGTGGAATCAAACCCTACCCCTCTGTTTCTAAAGCCGTGAGAAAGAAGTGGCCATCGGTACTGTGTGTACTGGGGAGTTCTATCTTTCCTTCTTCCAAAGCCCCCTGGGTTTTACAAACTAAGTCCTTATATGAAGTCTATCTTATTGTAAAAGGACTGTTACAGCCTCAATGACTTAAAGAAAATTTTACGAATCTAAACCTGGACTCAGAGTAATATTTATATCACCTTAAAATAAAATTAGAACGAAGTAATATCAAAGGTGAGAGCCCCTTCCCCCCCAACACACACACACACACACACACACACACACACACACAGAAATTCTTACTTGTGAGAATGGGAGCTAATTACATCCATCGAACTATTGTTTTGCTGCGAAGATGAGCTAGCATTTTGCCTCTGTCTTGTTTTCATGAATTCCATAAGAATGTACTGTGCTTGTTGGAAGGCTATTAAAATCACACCCAACAGGGACAAACTGAGGAAGAAAGCAATGGGGTTCATTACTGCATGGTTCTGACTGGCATTAAAAAGACCAGCTCTCTTACAGAAGAGCAGTGGATGGTTGATGCAAAATGTCTAAAGATGTGGTATTGGGATTCCCTAAGATGTATGACATCATACTTTCTGATATTACCTTAAAGATTAAAAAAAAAAAAACCAAGTTTCTAAAAATGTGCATACTTGTAAGTTTGACATTCCAATTCCATTTTTATTTTTTATTTATTTATTTTTTTTATTAAATTTTTTTTTCAAGGTTTATTTATTTTTTGGGACAGAGAGAGACAGAGCATGAACGGGGGAGGGGCAGAGAGAGAGGGAGACACAGAATCGGAAACAGGCTCCAGGCTCTGAGCCATCAGCCCAGAGCCCGACGCGGGGCTCGAACTCACGGACCGCGAGATCGTGACCTGGCTGAAGTCGGACGCTTAACCGACTGCGCCACCCAGGCGCCCCTCCAATTCCATTTTTAAAAGCACTTGTGGGGCGCCTGGGTGGCTCAGTCACTTGAGCGTCCGACTTCGGCTCAGGTCATGATCTTGCAGCTCGTGAGTTCGAGCCCTGCGTCGGGCTCTGTGCTGACAGCTCAGAGCCTAGAGCCTGTTTCAGATTCTGTGTCTCCCTCTCTCTCTCTGCCCCAACCCACTCGCATTTTGTCTCTGTCTCTCTCAAAAATAAATACACATTAAAAAAAAAAATTTAAAAGCACTTTCATGATAAAATCTAAAAGGGTGGTTCTAGTCTTCCAATCTCAAATTGCCACTGCACTGGGCCAATAGGAGTCAAAGTCGTATCTTCCCTTGTGACGGCCAGTGAAAACATATGGAGCACAATGGTCTATGATACTTCTAGGTCCCATGAATCTCTTACAATTCATTTACTATTATCTTAAAGTTTATCAGTTACTACTTTGTCTACTTCATGTGTATCAGGGTTCGCAAAGAAATACAAATTTCACTCAATTCAGATGCTTTGAATATGCTATTTGACTATTCATAAGCTCTTACACCCAGGCAATAGACAGTTTCTTGCAGCTCGCCCAAAGGCGGGAGCATACCTGACAAAGAAGACTGTGAGCCTCCAAAACGACTCCTCCCAGCTGGGTCCTGGAACCACGTCGGCACACAGAGGCAACAGGTGATGAGGGAGGGTCACATTGAGAGTGAAGTGAAATTCTAGGTCTGCTGCAGTCACAAGAGTCAGCTCACGAATGACCCAGGAAGAGGTAAAGTCGGGAGTAAACCTGGTAACAAAAGATTCATCTTTATGAACTTTGATTCTTTTAATTCCAGGCACAAAACAAAGTAATCACAATAGCAGCCAAATTTCTTACTTACCATAAGTATTTATATAAAAACAACTTAACATGTCTTACCAATGGAAAAAGGTCCCTCCACCCCCACATTATTAAATGCGCCACAAAACTTAAATGAGGTTAAAACTCAATGCTTACACAATGCTGATATCTCGGGATGTGTTTGGGGCCAGGGAAAATTGATGACAATCTAGCACTTCGAATCCATAACCTTGGCAATTATACCCATTAATTTTCAGAGATGTCACAGTTATAGGAAGTGGTCCAATATTCTCAACTTTAAAGTTCTTTGTAATAGATAAAATTTGCTTGCTGTCTTTCAGTTCTAGTGAGGACAGAAAGTAATATTTAGTGTATACGAACTGCAAAATTTACTTAGCATAATTTATTGAATCAAAAAACCATGACGTGTATTATTAAAATGTGAAAAAAAATTCAATATAAGCTCAAAGTATGACTTCTATCTAATTTCTAGAACAGTTACAGATTTTCTTATACTACCAGGATACAATAAAAACATTTAACTAATCAAGATTTTTAAGTTAAATGACCTTCCTAGGTACCAACAGTAATCAAAATCTCTTCTTTGTTCTTTTACTTAGTAAAGGTTAAGGTTAGGGATGCCTGGGTGGCTCACTCAGTTACGTGTCCAACTCCTGATTTTGGCTCAGGTCATGATCTCACAGGTTCATGAGATTAAGCCCCACGTCAGGCTCTGTGCTGACAGTGTGGAGCCCACTTGGGATTCTCTCTCTCCCTCTTTCTCTCTCTCTCTCTCTCTCTCTCTGCCCCTCCCCTGCACATGCTCACGCACTCTCTCTCTCTCAAAATAAACTTAAATGTTGTTTTTTTTAAAAAGGTTAAGGTTAAAAGTTTATTCTTTTCAGAAGCCAAATAGTTTGGATATCCCTAGGCACTATGCACACTTTGCTCCCAGTATCTTCACACTGAACAGGGACCAGTTAAGAGCAAGTGTGTGTGCTTCTAGAAACATGACTCAAACACCCACTACATTCAGAGGAAGTAAGTCACCAAGTCCCTGCAAAAAAAATGAGAGCACATTTTATATAGGGAGTTTAAAAAAGAAAGAATTACCACAATTTTAAATTACTCTCATAAATTTACAACCCACAATCTTTTCCATAAAGGGACCAATATCTTATCTGGTTCTATAGTTTTTATAATACTCCTTAATTCTATCTTTCAAGGTCAACTCTAAATTACTGAATGAATGAAAGAAAAAATGAATTGTGATGAATGCTGAATGCAAATGGTTAATAAATCGCTTCAAACTCAATGCTCATTTAGCATAGTTTTATTAAAAAATTCTAATGAGACATTAAATAGTGCTACAAAATTATCCAATAGTTTTCACTAATCAGATTTCTCCACAGGAAGCACAGTGTTACTAAAATGCTTTCAGTGTGTTCCAGAAATTCAAAATTATATAGGAAACAAGACAGAATTTATGAAAAACATTTTACATCTATTGTTTGATTTTTGTTTTAGTTCCTGAGAAAGTTCTTGAACCTAATATAAATAATTTAGAAGTATTTAACTTAAATACATGCACAGTTTGGAAATATCTAATGGAACATTTATGTAAATTTCTAAATCTTCTATGTCTAATACAGTAGCCACTAGACATATGTGGCTACTTTAAATTAAATTAAAATTAAGTAAATTTAAAAAGTGATTTTTGGGGTGCGTGGGTGGCTTAGTTGGCTAAGCGTCCGACTTTGGCTCAGGTCATGATCTCGCGGTCTGTGAGTTCAAGCCCCGCGTTGGGCTCTGTGCTGACAGTTGAGCCTGGAGACTGGCTTCGGATTCTGTGTCTCCCTCTCTCTCTGCCCCTCCCCCACTCATGTTCTGTCTGTCTCTCAAGAATAAACATTTAAAAAAATTTAAAAACTTATTTTCTCAGTCACACTACCTATATTTTTAAGTGCTCAGTAAGCACATGAGGCTAGTGTCTGCTGTACTGGATGACACAGACACTGAGCATTTCCATTACTGCATAGAGTTCTACTGCTTAGAAATCTTTAGTCTTGTCTCCATTCAGCATTTTGGGGTGATCTTTTTTTTTTAACGTTTATTCATTTTTGAGAGACAGAGAGAGACAGAGCATGAGTGGGGAAGGGGCAGAGAGAGAGGGAGACACAGAATCCGAAGCAGGCTCCAGGCTCCGAGCCGTCAGCACAGAGCCCAACGCGGAGCTCAAACCCACGAACTGCGAGATCATGACCTGAGTCAAAGTCGGACGCTCAACCGACCGAGCCACCCAGGCGCCCCATGGTGTGATCTTTTTATGATGATGTAGCCTCTTACTATTTATCTTAAGTATTTGACACTATACTGATAATTCAGCAATTACACTTTTTATATATGTATTAAGTAAGATGGGTTAAATATCTAAGGCTATTTTTATAAAGTAAAGGCCTATATATACTAAACGTTTGCCTGATTCAATTATTTGCATCAATGCAATGAATTTACTATAAATTTATAAAGAATCTTCCTATAGAATCCTTTTGCTCTTGGCTTTAGCACCAAGCCTGCCCCATCTGAGTGCCACACACACGAACTCACGTCGCCGGCAATCCATCAGCGTGGACTCAGGCACCTTGAACCTGAGAGAACCTCCCGAACCAGGAAGCCTTCCGCCCACTTTCAGTAACTCTCTCGCTCCAAACCCTTCCACGCCAATCATGTCGATAACAGTCAAGTTATTCCTATTGGGGCAGCACATACAAATACAAAGGCATTACAACACAGTCACAAGATACAGTGCACTTGGACTTAAACATTCCTAGTTAGCAAGAACAGCTGTAAGGTTTTCAAAGAGAAAATCAATTTAAATAGTGTGGCATCTCCTGGAATTTAGAGGCTATTGACGGGCAATGGAAGCTGCCAATGGGCTCAGAAGAGCCCAGGCAAGCTGACTACAGCAAGAACGAGTGAATGCCCAGAATGTTCCTGATCACCCGCCTGCCTCAGCCCGAGAATGTGAAGCCATGTTTTTCTAATAATCAGCCACCTGGGTGGTGATGAGACCTGCAAGAGCAAAAAAAAAACAAAAACAAAAACAAAAACTGAAAAGATAAAGTTGGGGTCTCAGAGAAATATTAACAAATTTAGCCTAACTGATACAAACTACTTGCAGGGTGAATTACGGAGTTTCATAGTAATTGTGACTATTAGAGATTCTGCCTTAGGGATAATTCTAGAAATAAAATCCTACTGTTTCTTTTGAACCAAAGATTTATAATGTCACCCCACAAAATAACATAGATCTACTCAAATCCTTAGTAGTCAAACAAAAATTCAGACTAGCTTCTGCCTTTTCATTAACTGAAGTCATGACTCCCAGGACAAAAAAAGTTAAATGGAGTAGATGTTTAAAAGGTGTAGACTGGAGTGAAAGCCAGTCATCATTAATGTAAATACTATAGAAGCTGAGAAAACATTCCTAATTAGGCAAAATACAACAAGAGCTTTACACCTTTATCTGAAGGATTAAGAATCTTTAACCATTTAAAAGCCTTTAAGTTAGGTTGGATGACTGATATTATTTACAGAAAAATACTATGTATCAATATAGAAATATCAAAAGTAAATTAACTACTACAAATAATTTAGACTTTCTTTTCGAGGTGGGATAGCTGAACCTGGGATGAGGTAAATGTTATCTCTGCACTTCCCAGGACCTTAGTTCTTCAACGGAGAAGGAGTTTTAAATGAAAGACGCTGTCAACAGGGCAGCAGGAGTCTTAGTTAAAATGCTTAATAGAACAAACAAGTACATTTTCTTTTTCAGAGCATTCACTTGCAGAAGAACAAACTCGTGTAATATATTAAAGGAAGTCCAGAATAAGAAAGTCTTCGCTAGCTGATCTGATACTAGAAAAACTCTACAAAGTAACTAAGAGGCCATTTATTGAAAATTAGTGTTAGACTTCTCACCAATGCAGAGAGCTTCAACATAGATCTGTATTTACTGTAAATTTTTGAAAGAAAACTCTCAATAAAGACTAACTAAAGATGAAAAAAATTTAATAGTGAGAAACATTTAGCTGCTTAAATTTAGCAACATCTGTCACTTAAAAGGAGGGAAAAAAAGGCAATGGGTTCAACAGTACTTAGTCCATTGTCCTTTGGGGCTACAGAGAGTTCCAGAAGCAAGACAGGTATGAGAGTGATATAAATCCCAACACTGCGAGTGAAAACATACACAGCAGTGTTTCAATTATTTTTCTGAGCTGGGAACATGTGTTCCTAGCACATACGTGTGTGTGTGTCTGCATTTGTACATGTGTCCTGCCCTCAATGACACCAACAGATGAGACGCTGAGCAAAATATACTGCGGCTCTTAGAGAGAAGGGCACACAGCCCCTACTTTACAAGGTGGGAAACTGAGGCACAGAGTAAGTGTGAAGCCTCACATAGCCTCTCCTCTCCCTCCCGTGCAACACAGCCCCATCCCTGAAGGCCTGACCATGAGGTGAATGTCAGCTCTTAGCTAAAGAGATTACATATTCTTGAGGCACCTGGGTGGCTCAGTCAGTTAAGCGCCCGACTTCAGCTCAGGTCACGATCTCACAGTTCGTGAGTTCGAGCCCCATGTCGGGCTCTGTGGTGATGGAGCCTGCTTCAGATTTTATATTTCCCTCTCAGAAATAAACAAATACTTATAAATAAAAAATAAAGAGATTATGTATTCTTGAGAGAAAGAGACTTGGACAGACGAGTCAGAGAGAAAGAAATAGGCTCCATGACAGGGACACACCCACCGGATTAGTATGAGTGAGGTAACTTTTCCGTAGTCAGCTGGCGTGAAAACTACACCGACCCTTTTCATCTCCAGAGGCTGCAAATGTAAGTGGAGGATGCCAAACTCAGATTCCTCAGAAGGCATGCCCTGCAGATTTAATAAATGCAGTGAAATGATTCCCGTGAAGCAAGCTTCCGTCTTCATTACGTGCATTTTAGGGTATAAACATGATTGCTCTTCTTTTAACGTCCAGAGTGGACTACCCTAATCGACGTGCTGAACTTGCTCGCTCTGAGAGTTCACACTGATAAACAGTTCCCGAACCACAGCTGAGAAGAGCAGGCAGAGGCTGCAGGACAGCCTGCCAGGGATGCTGGAGAGGGGGATTTGCTTCCCGGCCCGGATGGAAGCTGCGGCTACAAGAGCCATCTCTGCCAAGATGCTCTGACTGCAGACTGTCACTTAGCACACCAAATAGCCTCTGTTTGAATGCTGCGGGGATCTGACCCCACACCCAACTGCTGCTCGACAACCCTATCTTTAATACTGACCTTAGGTTCATACAGAAACTATCTTTATTATATTGCGTCTCTTCCCTCAGGAGAAAGAGCTGTGTTTATTCACAAGCTCCTTTATTTTTCCCAAGGTCTCTCACTTTCTCCGATTAATCTTGTGTTCTAAATCCAGTATTCAAGGCTAAAATCTTATTTTCTAAATCTAGTATTCAAGGCTGAGTTCTTCATCATTTTTCCTCTTTCCACTGTTTTTTTCCAGCTCCTTCTCATTAAAAAAAATTATTAATTTCTTAGCGCTATAATCATATAATCTGCATGGTAATATTTCTCTTTTCTGCAGTCTTGATTTTTGTATTTGTTTTATCCTGCAATTGTTGCTAGTATTTCCCCATGCTATCAGAAGAAATAGCGACAGTGTTTGATTCATTTTCATTAGAACTATAAGCTTCACGAAGGGAGAAACCTTGCTTTACATATATCTAATATGAATACTGAATAAAACTGATTTTTAGTATTAAAACTGTAATAATAACATGGCGCGCCTGGGTGGCTCAGTCGGTTAAGCACCCGACTCTTGATCTTGGCTTAGGTCATGATCTCACAGTTCATAGGATCGAGCCCCACAAAGGACTCCATGCTGACAGCACAGAGTCTGCTTGGGTCTCCCTCTCTCTCTCTCTCAAAATAAATAAGCAAACATTAAAAAATCTGTAATAACAACTGCATCATTTATTAAATCGTTCTTATATGCCAGGCACTGGAATATAAGAAGTCTATAAAATGCTGAGCATTCCATAAATGTTACTGAATCTTCAAACATTATTGCGAGTGAGTGAGAGAAGGCTGTAGAGAGGATAAGTAATCTTCCTGAGGGCACAAAGCTAGCCCATGTTAACAGCCTGGACTCAGAACCCTGACCATCTAATTCCCCCTGATCTTAACCGAAGGAACTACATTTCTAACAGCAAACCATCATAAATACGGGTGCCATTCTTTACATAACAAAGAGTTCTAAGAAGAATTCTGAATTAAACTTTAAGTGTCTCAAAGGCATCGATACTATTATTGTCAGTGTAACAAATTCATAACAGTAATGGTGTCTCTTATCACAAAAGGTGTAATATTCTTGGGGGAAACCTTTGGTCACACATGAAAAACTTCTTCCAAACAGGCTGCAGCATTTGTTCAAATCTGAATAGAACATTTAGATGTAAAAGAAAATCGGCATTATTTTTGGAATTCCAAATTATATACGATTCAACACCAGTGGGGCCAAAGATCTTTTAGTATCCTGGACTAACTTATCTCTAACAGCCCTGGGAGCCTGCTCAGTGGAAAGGAGAACCAGAGGCAATGAGCAGGGCAGGCGTGCTAACAAAACCAAGACCATCCTGCTGCCTAAACCACTTACAAACAGAAAGGGACATTTGGTGTGATATGTTTCCTATTGTAAGTCTCTGTTAAAAATCCATCTAAAAACTTGCTTTGATGAGTTTTAACTCTTAGTTGGAGGTCATTTGATCTCCCTCGTTCTGCTATTCAAGTTAATCTAGAGCCAATAGTCCATGTTTGGAGGGATAAGTGTGGAGAAAGAAGAAAATACCAAGGCATTTCAGTGTGTGCGTGCGTGTGTGTGTGTGTGTGCGTGTGTGTGTTAATATAGTTGTATGCCCATGTGTGGTGACGTGTGTGGCTGTATTTTTTTAACAGATGCTCCGCGTCTGACTTGATCTCACACATAGGATACTTGTAAGGAGAACTCTCAGCTCTGTACAAAGAGCCACAGAACTACTGAGTGGAAACTAAGAAACAAGGCTGCCAAGTCCCAGAACAACATCCTTTCCACATGACATGTTTACTCCTCCTCCTGAGTATTTGTGCAAGACCTCATGAGCGCCCAGAGGCTTAAGAATTTCAGAAAGACCTTTTTTTTTTTTAACAGATGAGGTGAACATCACAGAAACTGGGTGACTTGGTAAAAACATGAAGCCTGTTTAGTAGGAGAAGATGGTCTTAGGTGTATCTTTACCTTATGTCACCTTAAAAAACAATCGATGGGAAATCTAAAAGAGAATTGTAAATTCTGGGGTCTCAGGTTTTATGGTTTTCTACATAGCCCTGATCCAATTGTTATTTCTTCACTCACATGAATCTAAACTATCAAATTAAAATGATTTACAGGCTAACATGAACCATGGGCTCTTGCTGCATTCGTTAATTGGGAAAATCTGCTATGTATACTTCACGCCTAGAATATAAGAGAGCCACATATATTATGTAAAAACACTTGAAACATGACTTGGTGCAGCCATATGCTATGTGTGTGGTTTGTCAGCATTCTTTTTCTATTTAAAGAGGACATCCTACCTGGTAAGGGCAAGCTTTGGTGAGCTGGAATTCACCAGTTGTGAAATTAATCATCTGCATATCGGTGCCAAACCTATAAAGGAAAAAAAAATGTTTGAAATAACATGCAGGTTGCCACTAAAGAAAACAGTGCATGTGTGCACATATACAGATTATGTGAGCACATGTGTTTACATATACGGTTCATCCCATCCTGTCACCACTGCATCCCAGCCCCCTGCATTGTCCTGGGCATACTGGAAGTGCTCAATAAATACCATTGAATGAATGACTTTGGCAGCACAGAATGTAAAGAAGCATATGGTGACAACAGCTCTAAATACAAAGCAATTTTTTTTTCCCTCTCCAAACAACACATAAGGAACCTGACAGGAAGTGACTCTCGAGAAAGGACAATTTTGTCTCCCGGTAGACACGCAGCAATGCCCAGAGACATTTCTGCTTACCACAGCTGGGGAGGTCCTACTGGCACCAATTGGGTAGAAGCCAGGGACGCTGCTAACCACCCTCTGAAACACACAACAGCCCCTCCTCCCCCAAACAGAAAATCACCTGGTCCAAAATGTCAATAGTGCTGAAGCTGAGAAACCCAGGGATAAGGGTAGATCCTACTAAGCCAAAGAGGGAAACATTCTAACTGAAACTGTGACTGCTTTGTGAAAATAAGATATAACAGACAGGAACATCATCTTTTCTTTTCTAACACGAGATTAAAATATACTAAAACACTAAACTCCTTTCTTGTGTTGCCCAGAGATCGCTGTGATTTAGATTCTCAATATGAGGAATACACATGGGAAAAAATCACAGCTGTAAAGATTCCCTGACCAGAGAAAGTAATAGTCTGCTGGGAGCTAGCCTTGTCACAGGAACACCAAAGATACCACGTAACAAGAGAAGCGGCAATTTCCATCAGGTTGTATGTCCCAAGGAGCTGGGTGTGCAGGTACTGGGGCCAATATTGTGTACACCCACATACAGGTTCTGAGTGAAAGATGTGAAGGACTCTGAATAATTCTGAGTCTTAACAGCGTTTCCCAAACACCGTCAGAAAGTCTTCACCAACTGGGTGCTTTACCATTTGTGCAGCAGGCGTACCACAGCCTCGGGTGTAGGATACAAGGAGAGAGGCAGGAGCTGCAAGGAGACCGGCCAAGAGGAAGGGTTCTTCACCACAAAGTACTTCACCTAGATATGGGGAAAGGAAAATCAAAACCCCGAGGAAGACATGGCATTGCTCCTGAGATAATCCCGCCAAGAATTCATAACCTGAATCGAATCATGGGAACCATCATGCAAATCAAATCGAGGGACAGTCTAGAAAATAAATGGCCTGCTTACTTCAACAACATCTCTGCTATGAGAGGCAAGAGAAGGCTGAGAAAGATTACAGGTGATGATAAAGATCATGCAATGCAAGATCCTGAGCTGGGAAAAAAAAAACCTACCATAAAGTATGTGAGGGGGATAACTGGAAAATTCTGAATATAGACTGCAGACTCGATAACATTATTATGATTAATATCACATCCAATTTTAATAATTACACTTTGGTATGTGAGAAGATGCTCCTGTTCTTAGGAAATCCACAATGAAGTAGAAATAAGGGGGGACATAGCATCTGACACTCTCAAACAGCTCGTAAATGTGTGTGGTGTGGAGCACGTGGGTGGCTCAGTTGGTTAAGCGTCTGACTTCCGCTCAGGTCATGATCTCACAGTCCATAAGCTCGAGACTCGCATCGGGCTCTGTGCTGACAGCTCAGAGCCTGGAGCCTGCTTCCGATTCTGTGCCTCCCTGTCTCTCTGCCCCTCCCCTGTTCATGCTCTTTTTCTCTCAAAAATAAATAAACATTAAAAAACATTTTTAAAAAAAGGGTGTGGTGTGTGTGTGTGCAAAGACAGAGAAAAGGAATGATAAAGCAAATGTGGCAAACACAAAAACACCTTTGTGAAAGGTGACTAGGAGTTCTTGGTACTATTTTTAAACCATTTAAGTTGAAATTATTTCAAGTTAAAAGAAAATTTAATGTTTATTTTTGAGAGATAAAGAGACAGAGAGAGAGAGAGAGAGAGAGAGAGAGAGAGAGAGAGAGAGAGAGAGTGTGTGTGTGTGTGTGTGTGTGTGTGTGTGTGTGTGCGCGAGCAGGGGAGGGGCAGAGAGGGAGTGAGAAAGAATCCCAGGCAGGCTCCAGACTGTCGGCACAAAGCCCAACGTGGGGCTCAAACCCACGAACTGTGAGATCATGACCTGAGCCGAAGTCACACACTCAAGCGACAGAGCCACCCAGGCGCTCCACAAAACAAAAATGTTTTAAAAACAGTCTTCAGATGCCACCCCTAAGAAACCCAGTGAGCACCTCATGAAGTGTAAATCATCACCCAGACCACATGTGATGCAGCTCTTTGGCAATGAGATGACACACACACATGGAAGTCTGCTGGTGTGGCTTCTGTGCCTCTGCTTTGCTCCCTGCCTCCCCAGCTCATGGAGGAAAGCACACACGAGAGAAGAAGTCAGCACACTAAGGACAGAGGGTAATGGACGAGTCCAGGCTCTTGATGGCATCACACTGCTGCTTCATCAGTTTTGGACTTCTCTCTTTTGAGCTTCTCACTATAAAACAAGCTAACTCCTATGTAAGCCTGTGTTAATCAGGATTCTCTCTGTGATGGGGCTCCTGGTTGGCTCAGTCAGTAAAGCACTGTGACTCTTGATCTTGGGGTTGTAAGTTGTTTTTTTTTTTTAATTTTTTTTAACATTTCTTTATTTTGGGGAGAGAAAGAGAGACAGAGCATGAGCAGGGGAAGGGCAGAGAGAGGGGGACACAGAATCCAAAGCAGGCTCCAGCCTCTGAGCTGAAGGCACAGAGCCCGATGCGGGGCTCGAACTCATGAACGAGGAGATCATGACCTGAGCCAAAATCGGCTGCTTAACTAACTGAGCCACCCAGGCACCCCTCGGGGTTGTAAGTTTGAGCCCCACGTTGGACGTAGAGATTACTTTAAAAAAAATTGGGGTGCCTGGGTGGCTCACTGGTTGAGTGTCCAACTCTTGCTTTCAGCTCAAGTCATGATCTCAGGGTCGTGAGACTCAGCCCTGTGTTGGGCTCTGTGCTGAGTATGGACCTGCTTAAGAGTGTCTCTCTCTCTCTGTGTCTCATTTTCTGTCTCTCCTACTGCCCCTCTCCCCCACTCTCACTCTCTCTCTAAAAAATAAAATAAATAAAATAAATTTAAAAATAAAAATTTTAAAAACGGTAAAATCTTATAAAAAAGGTTTTCTCTGATATTCGTAGTTGAACTTTCTTGACGGATTTTGAATTGAAAACAAACTTCAGAAAATGTGTTTGTTTCATGCACTTTCAGTCTGTTTCAAGTTTACTCCTTTGTTTCTTGACACCTCCCTGCTAAGTGCACTGAACGGCATATGTATGTCACTTAAAATGAATTTAAATTAACTTTGCTTCTGACACAGTATTCTCAAGGTGGAAAGACTCTGATAACTTAACACCCCAAGAGCCAGGGGGTCACTGACAAGGAGATACACAATCCTCACCACGCTACTCCTCAGGGCAGTTGCGCTGAAGTTTAACACAAGGCCGGGCTCTGTGATTAAACGAGGAAGATACGAAACAAAGGATTCTGACTCCTTGGATTTCTTCAAGCGACCAAATCGAGTCATGCCTAAAGCAGTTCTCCTGTGTAATTCATAAAGAAAGAAATTATTTTGAAAAATAATTTTCACATAAAAAAAAAAAGGAAATCACTAATTATCCCTCCTACTAAAAGGAACAAGGGCTCTCAGAAAAAAGAAAAGGCTTATTCTGGGTATTCTGTGTCTGGGGAAGAGAAAGTACACATGATCCCAGAGCATCCTGTTTTACTAGAAAGCAAGGAAGTTGCTCAAAGAATGAAGTGAACATCTAAGGGATCCACGATCTGGCCTGAAGGGGCTCCCATCAGCCAAATCTGGGACAATTTAGCATCAAAAAATAATACTGATGGTACATCATGGTAATGAACAAAGAATCCACAGTGATGCTCAAAAAGAATGTAGAATGAACAAAATAATCAGAAACATCACTATTTTGCAGCCATCAATCTAGCAACTGATCCAGGCAAGGATTATCAATGGATGGGGTGAAATGTTCTTTGGGAACAGGAAATTTATATGATAAAATTATGATAGCACATGTTACTTATTAATTTTTAATTATTACTTAGTAAAGGAAAAATTCATCTACAGTGGAAAGAGAGCTGTCAGACGCACAATGGGGACAGTCAAACGATTCAACTTAGCAACACCGACAATGGGACAAACTGCCATTTATGTTCCTTCTGAGGTGATGCAATGATAAGGACACAATACCAACCAAGTAATTAGCACTCTTCCCAAAAATGTTGGACATGAATGTAAATCTGAGGAAACAATCCAAAAACTCCACAGTGCCAAAGGTTCTGTAAGACAACTGGGTAGGCCCCTCGAAAATGTCAGCATTATGATAGATGAAGAAGAAAGGTGGGGATACAAGTCTAAAGAAAATTAAGAAAACATGACAACGAATTGCAATACATGATCCTTGAATGGAATCTGGATTTAAAAAAAGGAAAAAGAAAAAGATAGCCATAATGGATACCAGTGAGTCAAACAGAGAAATTTCAATACAGACTGTATACTGTATAACTGTATCAGCGTTAAATTTGTTGGGTGTGGAATCATAGCATAGTCCTATGTAGGAGGATATTCTCCATGGGAAATAAATTCTTTCCTAATAAAGTACTGAGGGTTGAGGTATGGTATCTTCAGCTTACCTTCCAATGACTCAGCACAAAGACAAT
This sequence comes from Lynx canadensis, assembly GCF_007474595.2. Lineage (NCBI taxonomy): Eukaryota > Metazoa > Chordata > Mammalia > Carnivora > Felidae > Lynx > Lynx canadensis. The sequence continues at coordinate 74,091,017 of NC_044306.2, forward strand.
GCGTGTGTACAAAGGTATAGAGGTCGAGAGAGAAATAAAGCATAAGTGGCAAAACGTGAACAACTGGTTGAAAACAGGCGAGGAACGTATGAGTATTCACTGCACTCCACTTTCAACTTTTCTAAGGTTGGACATCCTACAACTTCACCTGAAGTGTCTCCCCAGTGCCGCATAAAAGAGACAAGGAAAGGTGAAGACATACTTGCAGCCGTCACCGTTTTTAAACTTCTTCCATCTTTCATACAATTTATTGGCAAGTTCCAAATCCACATCCCAGGTAGACCGATCCAGGGAAAGACTCCCTTCCCAATTAGGATTTTCTAAAAGTTAGATCAGATTTAATATTTAGATTTATAGAAGATGCAACTCAATTAGTAAAGAATGCCACAGGCTGCCAAACTTCTCAAACTGAGAGGACGGTCAAATGCATAAACACACCCCCTCCCTCCCTCTGACTTTCCTAGGATCCCTCTAACTCAATGGCAAATGGTACATCAAATCAAACAAACATGTAGAAAACAAAACTAAACCGAATCATGTAAAGGTAAGAACATAAAAGACACATGGCTCATGAATACAGCCTGAAACAAGTAAAAATTATACTCGGAACATTTTTAACAGCTTTCGTCTAACAGGCTAAACTGCTTCCCCGTAAGCACTGGTCATCATCTAAGCCTTTCGGTGATCAGTGCTGATGGACAAACGGTCCTCCCAAAGAAGGGCACAGACCAGGCCTGGGGAAGGTGCATGTGCATATTTACAAAACGGCCTCCTGTTCACTGAGCCCTCTCTACTTATCTGTTCTGTCCTGTCTGTGCTAAAGAGTGTACCAGGATGAAAACATGGGTGTCTCCTCAAAGAAGTCTCCATACTGCAACAGTCTCCTTACATTAAATATTTTAATAAATCAAAAATGTAGGGCAAGGGCTAGAAAGAGCTTCTATATCAACACCATAGCATTCAATCTCACATAACAGCAAGCACCCCCTGGAAGATGTTTATGCTCCTATAATCCAAGTCTTCAAACACAATTCCAGGTTATTTTTACCACCTTGTAGTCAGCCCTTTTATAAAAGAACCAGAATCTTCCAACTTTTCCTGGACACAAAGTTGCTGTGACCATCAAATAATGTGTTTGAAAAAAAATCCCTTACAAAAGTTCAAGCTACTTAAGGGGACATTATTTATACAAGTAACCTCAGGTGTTTTTGGAGGATTCTTAAGACTTTCAAGTCATTCTGTGAATGATCATGCTCTTTAAAAATAAAATATGATACAATTATGTTTACAGGACTAATTATTGCAGCTACAAACTCTATTTTTCCTCACTATTTCCCACCCAACCCCACTCTAGAGTTCTACAGAAAGCCTAAGGGCAAAATACTTACCTGTCTTTGATTTTCCCATGAAATAATGCATGCCACAATGTGCTATCACTTCAAAACCCAGACTCCCTTCCTAGATTGAAAAGTAATATATGAATAACTTAAAACACAACACTAAGCATAAAAATCCTAATGCACTCAAATGCAAAGCAGACATTGGCCTCCACCTCAGTGAATTTCTCTTTAACCAGAAGCCAAACAATGAGAAAGCGAATTCTTGGCTTCCTTTCCCCCTGAATGAGAGCCCTGAACGGTCTCTCACAGGAAGGCTCACAGCAGTGGATTCTGCACAATCATCGATGCCCACAGTGATGATCCATGGGCTCCAAAGACACAAAGCTGCCTCCTGAATTAGAGGTTAATCTCAGGACGTTCCTGATAGGTTTAAAAAAAAACCAAAACACTGTAATCCTCTGAAAAACAGCATACCAATCTGTAGAAACTCCTAAGCCACTCAGGACATTTAAATTGACGTTCCACTTCCTACAGGTTGGGAAAGCACAGACTCGCTACTTCCACATATACATGAAACCTGCCTACTCCCTCCCACAGGGCGCTCTTCTTAACACGCATCTCTTGATCAGAAAAAGGAAATTTCTAAGAAATCTCCCCTCCTCAAAATAAAGATGAATGGAATTAACCTTACACTTTGTGTAGTTTGATTTTAGAGGTCCTACCTTTAAGCCTATAGCTAAGCATGAGGCATTTCTATCTAATGAAACACCAAGGCTAATAAGTGAGAAAAATCATAAAGATGGTTGCATGAATGTCTCATAGTGAAAAATCAGAACCCAGCGTTATACAGAATAGCTTGGATCAAAAAGAAGCAATAACAGTAACCAAATGGAAATAAATAAACATTAAGAAAAAAATGAGACATGTTTAAGATAAGATCTAAATTGAATATGGTTTACCCAGATTTTAGAAAGCATTTTAATTGTGAAACCTTTCAGGCTTTAGATTTGGCCCCCGGGAGAAATGCAAGAACTACAAGCAACCAAGCCTCACTTACCAGAGGTCTAACTACAGCATTTTAACCGTCTAGTTTATTTGAATTTATTGCAAGGATGCACTAAAAGCTCAACTGTGCTTTTTAGAGCGAGCACATATTCCTTGCTCTACAAATTTTGGAAATAAATGAAAATGAGATGAATCTACTTGTAATGCCTTATTTTGTTCAAGAACCTCAAGTTACTTTATGAAAAATGGAAACTCTTTCCAAATAAAGAGTTCCATATCCAAACAAATGACCATCTAAGCTTGGCCTGGTAATATCTGTTGTATTTCTTGAGATAGTCTTAAAGAACACGAGCTTAACTCTGCCAATAAAACCCAAGCACCATAAGTTAATAACAGTAATTATTATGAAAATTATAACACATAGTGTTGTAAACAATACCTTGGTTGGTGCTGAGTAAATCTGTAGAGGTATTGCAAAAACGGCACCTGTGTTTGTAGTCAAAAATACATTGGTGAATAGATTTATGGCAATGTCTTTAACAGCAAGTTTCAAAGTAAATATATTCCAACAGCCTGGAGGTAGAAATAAAGGGCCAGTGAAATTCAGAATCTAAAAAGAAAAAAAGCAAAAGAAATTACTTTTCCTAATACCAATTATGATTAAAACCATTATAAAGTATGATACTAAAGTTCTTTTGTACTTTCAAAAGTAGAATTTACTCAACTATTTCCAGCTCAAAGACTGAAATATTTTCATATAAATGATAGGTTTTAAATGTTTCACATGCTGTTTTAATTTCACAAAAGTAATCTTGAACTTTTCACGGGCAATATTTTGAAAAAGTCTATTTTGTCATTAAGCAGGCTTATTTTTTTTTCCAATATATGAAATTTATTGTCCAACTGGTTTCCATACAACACCCAGTGCTCATCCCAAAAGGTGCCCTCCTCAATACCCATCACCCACCCTTCCCTCCCTCCCACCCCCCATCAGCCGTCAGTTTGTTCTCAGTTTTTAAGAGTCTCTTATTAAGCAGGCTTATTTTTAATAAATACAATCTTTTGAGCATAAATTGTACATTGTAATTTTTTTAATAATGGTGACAGCAAATATCCTTTAAGAATATACCTTGGTCCCTCTGTGTTCCTTGAACGATAGTTTAAAAAAACAAATAGATCTTAGAAATAATTCTGAAAACGTTAAAAGAAAAATACTTGCTTTAAAACTCAGAAGAAAAAATTAAACTTTATAAATATTAATTTCATTGCATCTGACCTTAAATAAAACTTAAAATAGGCTAAAACTTGGATAAAAATACCATATGTACCTTTAAAATGTGCTTGGTCTCCTTGGAAACAAACACATCATTTAATACAACACTATGGTCAAAATGGTTGAGGTACCACATTGACCAAACTCCTGAAGTGTTCTCGTGAGTCTCTATGTGAAACTGGGTCGCAGAGGAGTCCATTCTAAAATACCTGCGAACACAGGACGTGCATGCTATCAGCCCTGAGTGGGAGACAACCCACCAGCACTCAGCGCGCCTCGGGGTGTGCCAAAAGAGGAGCAGCATGAAACGTCAGAGCACAAACGTTAGCGCCAGGAACAGGCCGTGAGACTGCCTTCTTCACCCTTCGTGCCCTCAGGCGCAGCCTCTGAAGGCCAGAGGGTAAGTGACCAGGCCAGGACCAAGGCAGCTCACACAGGCCGCCAGGACAAAACCAGGACCCCAAAGGGCATCCTCTTCCTCCTTCCCACACCTGACTACCTGGTCCCCGGCCCAGTCCACAAACGGAATCACTGGAATCCTTCTTTTCCCCTCTCCCGTTCTGCCATCAGCCTTTCCACTGCTTGCTAGCTGTGTTAATGTACGCAAGGCAAGTCCGGAGAGAGAGAATCATACACGTCTCATCAGTCACATTTTTAAATTATTTCCAGATGAAAAACACTTAAACAAACATGATTTAAAGGAAAATGGATTCACCCTACCCTTGAATCACAGGAGAGGAGAGACACGCTTTTAGTGTTGGAGTGTTTTTTATTTTCTTCACGTCTTCTTTAATTCCACTGGCACATGATGTAGCTGTTTTGAGATACAAAGAAATAAACGTGAAGCATCATTTCTTTTGTTGCGCCTGAATAAAAACAGGATATACGTTTTATTTATAACTTTCTAATTACTTCAGTTTCTCCATTAAAATAGTGCATCAGATATCAACGGTAAAATACTTTCTCAAACACTCCTATCTTTTTCCTCTGCTGGCTGGTTGCCAATTTTCTAGAACTTGATGTCTACCACACACACACACACACACACACCCCTCCCTTTTCAAACCAACCTCTCATTTCTCCCTTTGGGAGAAAAAGAAAAAGAGAGTCAACGCTTTATAGCTTCTCTTTACAAAGATCTGCATTCACCATAAATAAGAGGAAAGTCTTTAGGTCTGCCAGAGATGACAAAAGTGAAAAATGATACTCAGCCGGGTGGGGTGAAGAGGAGCATGTGGAGGCATGAGCAAGAAAGGAAAAAGAAAGACAACCGAAATAGCAAGAAGGAGCTTCACAGGGTGAGTGGAAATGCATTCCAAACAACACTTTTAAGCTTTCCCTGAACTACTCCTAATATTAAGGCATTGGCATTAAATTCTTAACTCTGATACAAATACTCAAGTCTTTTTTTTAAGCTGCATATATGGCCCCAACCCCCCCCCAAAAAATTCCAACACTAGCAAAAAATGTGAAAATAAAGTCCACCCGAGTCCCCAGTTATCTTGGAGGAAACAACTGCTAGCAGGTTCCTGAGCATCCGTCCAGTGTTCTATGACATGCAAGTACACAGACACCCTTTAAAGGACACCAAGTGTATGCGCTGTTTGCATTACATGCCCACATATGCCTCCTAATAGCTGCAGGGTATACCCTCCTGTAAATGCACTGCAACTGAACGAGCCCCCTGTCGACAGACGGATGTTGTCACTAACAGTGCACGTTTCTGTAAGCAGTTCTGAATATGTATATGAGTGTACCTAGACAGTTCCCAGACGTAGCGTCAAAGAGCATAAATGTGCATTTTAAATTTTCACAGATTGCCAATTTTCCCTCCAAAAAGCCTGCATTGGTTAGTACTCTTGTCAAAAATACGTGTTTTTTCCCTAATCATTACCAACACAGAATATTAACACTTTATTGATCCAAGTAATAAATTATATCTTACTTGTTGCTTTAATTAACATTTCTTGAAACATAAGTGAGGCAGGGTGCCTGAGTGGTACAGTGGGTTAAGCATCCGACTCTTGATCTTGGCTCAGGTTATGATCTTACGGTTCGTGAATTCAAGCCCCACATTGGGCTCTGCACAGATGGTGAGGAGCCTACCTGGGATTCTGTCTCTCCTTCCCTCTGCCCCTCCCCTGCTGGTGTTCTCTCTCTCTTAAAATAAATAAATAAACTTAAAAAAAATTAAAAAGGGGTGCCTGGGTGGCTTAGTCGGTTAAGCGTCCGACTTCGGCTCAAGTCATGGTCTCACAAGTCGTGAGTTCGAGCCCCGCATCGGGCTGTCTGCTGTCAGCACAGAGCCTGCTCCGGATCCTCTGTCTCCTCTCTCTGCTCATCCCCTGTTTGTGTTCTCTTTCTCTCAAAAATAAATAAGCATTAAAAAAATTTAAAAAAGAAAAAGAAACAGAAGTGAGGCAGGGCATGCTTTCATATGTTTCAAACAACTTGCATTTATTTACAGAACTCTTTTTAACCATAAATAAGAACCTAAAGCTACAGCTGGGTTTATACTCACTAGATCTAGCTTGCATTCTGCACAAAGATACACGACCCGGGCAGCACAACCTTGTTCTCTGTGGAAGCAGCACCTCCACCAGACACATTTACATCCTGCTCTTTCAGATCACCACGTGAGTTAAGCTTTAAATGCAAAATCCCCCGTATGTGGCAGAATAACAGTGGCATCAACAATCATTTCTTCCATCATTCTATCTCTTAGAACTCTTAAGGCTGCAATATTACCATCAAGCCAATTTGCTTTCTGAAAACCTTTGTGAAACCCAAGTCATTTCACAGAAAAGAACTGTCATCATAACCAGATAACAAAAATAAAAAGACAATCTCCAGTATTTTTAAAATCTGTACCTTTGCAAGTGAAAGAGGCAATTTTTGTAAAGTTGGTTGCAGAAGTAGGTACGAGTACTGGTTCAAACTGCAAAGACAGAGCATCTCTCTGTGAGAAATGATGTACGTCCTACAAAAATAAAAATCCACATGACTATTCTCAGCTGGGTGAGTATCCAATGTGAATCAACTCTGTTAAAAGAACTAAGTCGTTCAGACTGGCATACAAGCAACTGCTCAGCATATGTGTCTATGACAGTAGGAAGGGGGGTGCTGACAACCTTCATCCTAATGTGGGTTCAAGCAAGGGAAACCGGGTATAAATTAAAGCAAAAGGGAAATGAGACAAGTATTTCTGTATCTGTTGTTGAAAATTCCTCATGTTCTGCAATGAAACATACATTCGTAAGTTTAAATTTTATTTTATGTAATTTACAATTACCTGTATCCAAATAAGGCTGTTTCCTGAATGTAATATATACATATTTACTGCCGAATCATCTGTCCAAAAGAATCAGAGCAATGAGATTAAAACAAAAGAGCCATCTCATTCTCATACCTTAATATAGCGGCTAAAGTACTACATTACACATTTCTATAAAAAATGTGACTCGTTTTTCAACACTACCATTGAAACTGGGAACTATTTTCTGTTGGGTATTCTTAAGTCACAAGGAAAAAGATCTATACAAAAAGACTGACCTACCAACATGGGCTCTCTAAAGGATAATAAACTACCAGTGAAGATATTCTGAGTATAGGATCACACTATTACTCCTCTGGATGAAATGAACCAACTGGACAGCTTTAAATAAAGCGATGTTCTCCTATTGATTGGACAGGCCCTTATTTCCTTATTGGGATGATCACATTTGAGGAAAAACAAAACCCTGGGATCTCAAAACATCACCTTCCTTTCAACCTTCACTCACAGAAGTGCTCCCCATGGGACAGGGTCTTCTCTACATTGATGTCTATCTGGCCATTCTGAGAATCACCAAAAACTAGGAAGCCGAAGACAGGACAGCTCTCCTGCTGAAGAACCATCACTATTACAGCCAATTCTGAGGGCTGGAAAGTAGATGATGTTTGACCATAAAATTACACTTTGGTACCAATTCTTTCTCTGGATATGTATATGGTATGTGTTTATGTACACGTGGTACATGTGTATGTATGTGTCCATATATATACATACATACACATATACCAGAACAGCCTTGCTAACCAATGGGTAACAGCAAACTCTACATTGTAAATGTCAAAAATCACCTAATATGTGTTGCCTACAAAAGTTCTTAGAAACTGAAGCTGATGAACTAGGTAATTCCTGGTACACAGGACATACATTTTCAAAGACAAAATTGATAACAATGAACACTACAATTCACACTCTCTTAACTTGTCCGGCATCCGGGAACAATTGGCACCCAGTCAGCTATTAAAAATACGACACGGCATGATTTCTTTAACTGAGCTTCTGCAGATCAGTAACACTGGGACAAGAGACACAAAACTTCCCACTTTGTGAATATTTATATTAGATTGTTGTGCCTGCCCATTTAACTTGTTTCCTATCTCAGAATGCAAAAAAAAAAAAAAAAAAAAATCATCCCAAGAAAACTAAAAAGTGGTTTGCAGTTGCCACTTAATTTACTCCAAAATAATACAGCCTTATTAGCAGTTGCAGATTGAGAACCAGTCACTGTTAATCTCTTAATAACGAACGCAAAGCCTCGTTGTCTTGCATTGCAATGATACAGCCTACAAGTAAATGCTTTAAGAATGGTGATGCAGGGGTACCTGGGTGGCTCAGTTGGTTAAGCATCTGACTTCGGCTCAGGTCATGTTCTCGCAGTTCGTGAGTTCAAGCCCTACGTCAGGCTCTGTGCTGACAGCTTAGAGCCTGGAACCTGCTTAGGATTCTGTGTCTCCCTCTCTCTCTGCCCACCCCTGCTCACACTCTGTCTTTCTCTCTCTCTCTCTCAAAAATAAATACTAAAAAAATAAAATAAAACAAAAAAATGGTGATGCAGGTTAATCAAGATATACTATAATAAAAATGTTAAAAGATTCCACCTTACCTGAGGTCTCAGATTTATCTGTGGCTACATAAATTATAGAAAGATGATCTAACAAATCTTGTGTGTTTTCTTCAAACTCTTTTGAGGAGTTTTCCATGGTTACGATTATGCTCATTTGTAGCCGTAAAACATCGTCAGATTCCATATAACAACTCTGAGATTGGAGGGATGGAAAGAACAAAAGAAAAACTCAAAAAAAAAAAAAAATCATCCAAACTTTGTGATTTCAAATTTTAGAAAAAGAAAAGCACTTATGATAAGGTCATGTGTATTTCTGAAAACAGAATGTGTCATGTTATTTTTGATTTCCAAGCCAAAGGCAAGAAAGGAAGGATGAGAAGAGTGAATTTTTAAATTTTACCTTTAATTGCTGACACACTTTATTACGTAAACTGCATTCCAGTTGTACTTGCAAGAGACTAGTATTAGTGGTTTCTGCCTAAAAGAAGAAAAAAGGGGAGAAAAAAATTTAACAAGAGGCAAAGAGTTCAATCTTGTATTCATAGTAAACAATCTATCATTTATTCAGAACATTCATTCACTTAATAAATATTTGAGTATCTGCTAAATGCTGGGTACTATCCTAGTAGCTGGAAATAAACATGAATAAGACAGAAAAGCCTGTCACCAAGCTCACATTCTAATGGAAATCATAAGCTCTCCCTTGGGCAACATGAAAATTCCTATTATGGCAATAAGGAGATAAATATGTTCTAAATATACACAGGAACACTGTAGTTTGGCATTTCTTATACTTTCTGAACATTCTGTTTCAACACAGGAATCTTTTATTTCAAAGTAGGTTCACCCAGCAATAGCCAATTAACTGTTCCTCCGTCTGCCTTCCGTTAATAGAATGTTAGAAGTTGTGGCAAAACAGTTAAGAGATGTCTAAAATTGAAACGGGCTATCATTATCATTTTTAAAATGTGAAAGAGCTATGCATGGAAGAGATGAAAATAAATGAAAAGAATGCAAAATTTCATCAAGTTCAAAGATCTCAACAGCCACATGGAATGATAATAGACATATCTTTTAAGATAAGGAAATGCACACTCTGATTCAGAAATACAGTCATTTGTGGGGGAGGGGGGAGCTGCAGACGGTGAGCACACAGGGAAGTCAGGTAGTGCAGCGTGTAAATCCAAAACCCATGAGCTATGACAGCTCCTCTTTTGTTCAGCTTGATGTGTCTGGCATAGTGATTATAAAATAAAAAGGCACTCGGCCTGGCAGCCACAGTCACAATGGCAGGAAATCTCAGTAAGGCAAGGAGGCATTCCCCAAATCCTTGGCGGACTTGATTGCGGGTAAGCGTTTATTCACTCCAGGAAGACTTAATATTAAGTAGAAAGAACCACCATGATTGTGTTTAATTTATTAGATTTATTAAGAATTACCTAAGCACATTATATTAAAAACACATTTTTAACTACTAAAATTTTCATTCAGCAATTAAAGTACCAAAAAAGGAATAAGACACATTTTAAAATGCAGTAAAGATAGTGGAGTTTAATCAAGATGGGGCGCCTGGGTGGCTCAGTCAGTTAAGCTTCCAACTTCAGCCCAGGTCATGATCTCATAGTTTGTGAGTTCAAGCCCCTCATCGTGCTCACTGCTGTCAGCACAGAACCCACTTTGGATCCTCTGTCCCCAGCTCTCTCTGCCCTTCCCCCACTTCCCCTTCCTCTTGCCCCCCCACCCCGGGGGCTCATTCTCTCTCTCTCTCTCTCTCTCTCTCTCAAATAGACATTAAAAAAAAAATCTTTAAAGAAGATTAACCAAGCTTGAAATAGGACCAAACATTAACCAAAGACTATTCTAAAAAGCAACTGCTAATTGGGGTGCTGGGTGGCTCAGTTGGTCAAGCATCCAACTTTGGCTCAGGTCAACAATCTCACGGCTCAGGAGTTCGAGCTCCTCATCAGGCTCTGTGCTAACAGCTCAGAGCCTAGAGCCTGCTTCAGATTCTGTATCTCCCTCTCTCTCTGCCCCTCTCCTGCCCACGCTCTGTCTCTCTCTCTCACTAATAAACATTTACAAAATTTTTTAATTAAAAAAATAAAAAGCAACTGCTAGTATCTGCTAGACTTCAACAGAATAATACCATTTGTAAATGGAACCTAAAATCTTAAGGAAGAATTAGATGACTGAATTTGTCTTTCTGCAAACAAGTCCCACCATATCATAGACATAAAAAGAAAAAGCCCACTACTCTCTGAAATTGCTTTAACCAAAGTTATAAATGACCTCCTCACATCCAAATCCAATAGGCCCTTCCCATTTTGCCTAATGCTTCTGCCAGTTTAACCCCATTAACTTAACCACTGGTGCTTCTCTTGGTTTTGCTCCTTCCTCTTTGCGTCATCCTTTGTGGTTCTTCCCCCTCTCCACTTAAGATGTTAGAGTTATTAGGGATTCTTCCTTTTGCCGTCTTCACTCTCTCTAGGGAAGCTCTGTAACATACCAAAGCTGCCTGCACTTCTCTCTCCACACACCCATGTCCAGCCAATGGCTGGGCATCCACCCGAATGCTCACGCTCACCAAGACAGCTATGCTTGGTGTGCACGTCGTCCTGGAACCTCTAGTCATACAGTTATTTAAGCCAGAAACCTGCACACCAACTTCAGCTTCTCACTTACCCTTCTCACACAAACCCATAACCACCAAGTAATACTGATCACAACTCCTCAGGAACCCTTGAATTCATTCACTTTCCTTCATTCCTATATCCTGGAGATCGGGGGTCAGCAAACCATGCCCATGGGCCAACACTGCCTGTGTTTATAAACAAAGTTTTATTGAAACACAACCATGCTCATTCCTTTGTGTATTGTGTACGGCTGCTTTCATGCTACATCTGAAGAGAGGAGTACTTGCGACGGAGATCACATGGCCTGGAAAGTCAAAATATACTCTCCGAGCCTTTACAGAAAAAGTTGAGGAATGCTTGCCCTAGTGGGAAGGAGAAGGAGAGGGAGGGAGAGAGACAGGTAGGCTAGTCTCCCTGTGTCCACCTGTCCTCTCCATTCCAGTCTCCACACTGCATCAAAAGTGAGTTACCAATATGCAAATCAGGTGATGCCACTAGCTGCTTAAAACCCTTCGAAGACCAAATCCTTTACTGTGGCTTCAACACTCAGGTACCTGCCTAGTCTTCATCCACCTCCTTATTTATGCTCCAGCCTCACTGGTCTACTTTCTGCTCCGTTTTGCCTTCAACCTCTAAATGTGTTGTTTTGCTGTAAACTCGAATCCCCAATCCACCCTCCCTCTACCTACCTAAACCTAATTCATCCTTCAGGTCCAGCTTACACACCCCCTTCACAAGGGTTTTCCCTGCCCCCACAGCTGGGGTAACTGCCCATTACTCACACCCACAGCACCTTTTCCCTGACCTTCCTTAACAGTCCTCATTATAATGTAACAACTTGCTCAAGGTCTGTCTTCCTCAGAAGATCGTAAGCCCCTTGCCCGATGCTGTTACCTCAATGCCTACCACTTAATGCGCACTCAATATGCAATTAGTGAATGAAGACAAGTGGGCACACAGCCACAGACGCTTTAAAAAAGCAAGCTTGCATAAAATAAACTAAAAATAATAAACAGTGGCTCTAAAATAAAAAAATATACCAACTCCTGCCACTTGATGTGTACTTATGCTCTAAAACTTTCAACAACAACCAAAAGTTTAAAGAAAAACCCATATCAACACATTTTCAACATATGCATTTATAATAGTTATGTTTTTTGAAAATTTACAGCACTTTAACTATAGGTGTTAACCTGACAAGGCAATCCTCTTCCCTAAAATATTTCTTCAAATGTTGAGATGTAGTTACAAGTTCAAAATTATAATTTTTTAACGTCTATTTGTTTATTTTGAGAGAGTGTGTGTGAAAGGGGGAAGGGCACAGAGAGAGGGAGACAGAGGCTGTCAGCACAGAGCATGATGTGGAGCTCAAACCCATGAATCATGAAATCATGACCTGAGCTGAAGTCGGATGCTTAACTAAGCCACCCAGGCGCCCCCAAAATTATGATCTTTAAACACGATTAACAATCCAACTTGCACAGTGATTTGATGTAATATAAAGCCTACTATTTTGTCATTTTTGGTAAGCTTCTAGATGGATGAATTTATAATTTACCATCTTAAGTAAGATTCCTCTCTTAGCTGGAAGCCTAACAAGAATAAACTACTTTATTATTTTCATTTGTTGCAGAACATATTTCAGAATCCCACAAGGGGGCGTCCTAGCACCTCCACACTGTCCTGAAGTGCTCCAGGTTTTCTCAAAGAACAATTTAAACATTCATGTCTTTGACCAAAGAACAAAACTACTGCAATCTTGACTTTAAAAAGTAAACCATAACCAAAACAGGAGCCACCTGAGGCAACCACACACACACACACACACACACACACACACACACACACCTGGGATTGAATTCTCTCTGAATGGGCCCCAACTGAGCACACTTGTTATGACAGTGGGACATCCCTTTAACTAAGAGTGTGCAGAGCAGATTATAAAAGGAGAACAGAAGCCTACTTCTCTACTTTTCAAAACCCCCCCCCATTACTTTAACAAATTAGGTCATGAATTTTATAGCTAAAAACTAAAAACAATTTTTCAGTGCTTTCCACGTGAAGTATATGGTATCACTCCCTTTCAGAAGATGAGGGAAAACGTGGTTTGGAAGGGTTAAATGACTTATCAAAGGTCCTAACAGTAGCTAATGGAAAACCAGGAAAAAAAATAGCAGGTCCTTTAACACAAGTCAAGTTTTTTCTAAGTAAATCAGAACAGACCAAGTCTACTCCTAAATTTAAAAACCAAAAAGTTCTTCACCATGGAAACAAGTATTAGAACACCATTCCCAGAGATAATGCAACATTCAAGAAAATAGCCACCAGGGCGGGGCTCCTGGGTGGCTCAGTTAAGCGACTCACTCTTGGTTTTGGCTCAGGTCATGGTTTAACGGTTCATGAGAAGGAGCCCTGCATCAGGCTCTGCGCTGACAGCATGGAGCCTGCTTGGGATTCTCTCTCTCCCTCTCTCTCTGTCCCTCCCCCTGCCCCTCTTGCTCTGTCTCTCAAAATAAATAAATAAACTTTTAAAAAGGGAAAAGAAAATAGCAGTGTTTAAAAAAAAACCCTTTTGTAATGGCTTATATTCCCACGCTTTTGTGTTATAAGTCTAGTTAACTGAATCTAAGAGAGAAAAAAATCACCTAGTTCTCTACCTGCTAAGAAACTCATCTTTGTGCATCAGGCCAGGGCACAGTGTGATTTGGGGGAATTGTGTACAGGTAAAGCAGAAAGAAAATTATAGATTTCAAGTCCTATCATTTTAGAGAACTTAAAAAAAAATTTTTTAATGTGTTACTTATTTTTGAGAGAGACACACACACACACACACACACACACACACACACAGTGTGAGCAGGGGAGGGGCAGAGAGAAAGGGACAAGAATCCAAAGCAGGGTTCAGGCTCTGAGCCGTTAGCCCCGAGCCCAATGCAGGGCTCGAACCCACAAATGGTGAGATCATGACCTGAGCCAAAGTTGGATCCCCAACCGAATGAGCCACCCAGTCCACGCTGGAGGACTTTTATTTTTTTTTATTTTTTATTTTTTTTATTTTTTTTTTCAACGTTTATTTATTTTTGGGACAGAGAGAGACAGAGCATGAACGGGGGAGGGGCAGAGAGAGAGGGAGACACAGAATCGGAAACAGGCTCCAGGCTCTGAGCCATCAGCCCAGAGCCCGACGCGGGGCTCGAACTCACGGACCGCGAGATCGTGACCTGGCTGAAGTCGGACGCTTAACCAACTGCGCCACCCAGGCGCCCCTGGAGGACTTTTATTTTTAACAAGAAGAAACCAATATCCTAAGAAAAGTATATGAGAATCTATAATATATTAATCCAGACAGAATGAACAAGAGCCTTGAAATTATGTAACATTCCCAGCAATGACCACACATAAAAACCTTTCATTTAAGGAAAATAACTCATGAAATAGAAAAATATTAGATAAAATCCAATACTAGGTCCCATTTTTCTCCCCTTCCACAATTTTGAATGCTAAATTTTAAAGGTCCTCATACAGGTAAATTTCTCATGCCAACACACGTATCAGTAGGAACGCAGATTCTGTATATGCCATGTGACCACGCCAGACAGTGGCCCACACACACAGTGCTAGGTCCAATACAGTCTACGCAGCAAATGATTTTGCATAAAACAGGCACTTTCTTGGATCTCTTCCACACAACACCCATGCTCTATAACCAAACTCCTAATTTAGTGTTTCCTGCACGACGGAGAGGCTCAGCTGAGTTATTAGTCAGCACTGTATGGTTGCTTTTACCCTTAAACAGCAATTGTGCTTCAACCCTCCCCATAACCGCTACCCTTCTATTCCTCAGATATTTAACCACTGAAACAAAATTCACCTATGTTGCCAGACCCACTGGCTAAAATATTTGTAAAAACCTAGGAACTCGTTGAAATTAGTTTTCTGTTTAAGGGAAGAGCATTTTTTCTTATCCACATCTTTTTAGAAAAGGCTTTACACTTAACTAAATTCGAGATGAAACCCCAGCCACAAAACCTTAGGGACATCCCCTACCCTGCCTAAGACTCTGTCTCCTCTTCAACAAAACGGAGTTAATGAATTCACAGCCACGTTATGAGCCCTAAATGAGATACATATGCCAATCACTGGGCATCAGTAAACCTTCAACAAGGAGCGTTATTGTTTTTACTTGTTCATTCACAATTGATGCATTAAATTAGCAAAATTCCACAATAAATAACTTAAATGCTCCTGGGAAGCATTTTCCCCCACATCAAAGCTGTAAGAGGGGAAACTCCTCTTCCACACTCCTTTGGTTTCTAAGAGAAGAGGTTTTTGTTTTTGTTTTTTCTTAAACGCTTCAAATTCTTTTTGTCTTATTTCACATTTGGTTCAGAACCCCCCAAAAAGAGAGAAGAGCCATTTATTGCCGACAGCTTTCCACCCTCCTGAAATGTGCCAGAAACCCTGAAAGACAGACAAAAAGCAATTTGGAGAACTAGTTAACACTTAGATATTGAGACTTTTTGTTGGACCAAGTGACAGTGGCCTGTATTGTGCAACACCTTGGCTTTTGCACTTGGATCGCAGATTTTTAACTGTTACGAGCTGGGCTGGCAGTCTCGGGAGAGCCTTGTGGGATTTTCACCTTGGTAGGTCATGGAGCATACGGTGACTTGATCCAAAGGCAAGCAGCTATTTTTATATGGCTGGATGTTGCCGGACCTTAAGCAAATGGCAAGTGGGTCCTGAAGGCCTGACCCAGGCCTTGATCCTGAGCCCAGGCTCGGCAAAAGTTCAGCCTTTGTGATGCAGGCTGCTGAGCTTGACCTTGAGCAATGTGGGCACAGTTTTTACTTAAATAGGCATAGCCATGGCAAAGATTAGCCAAGGCTCTAAAAGAAAGGGTGCTGCAGTGGGAAATAGTATGGACGTTCCTCAAAAAATTGAACACGTACTTACACTACGATCCACCAATTCTACTTCTAGGTACATCCCCAAAAGTGATAGGAGGGATTCAAACAGGTATCTGTACACCCAAATTCATAGCAGTATTATATACAGTAGTCAAAAGTGGAAGCAACCCAAAATCCATCGATGGATGAATGAATAAATAAAACATGGTACAGCCATGCAATGGAATGCTGTTCAGTCTTAAAAGGGAAGGAAATTCTGACACACATATGACAATATGGATGAACCCTGAAAATGTGATAACAAAGTGAAATAAGCCAGACACTAAAAGGCAAATATTCTGTGATTCCACTTACATGAAGGAGCCTAGAACAGAAGCAGAAATAATAATGGTAATCAGGGGCTGAGAGGAGAGGTTAACAGGAGAGTTACTATGTACTGTGAGTAAGAGTTTCAGTTTGGAAGATGAAAACACTCTGGACATGGATGGTGGTAATGGCTGCACAAAAACGTGAATTTACTGAACACCAGTCAATTGCACAATTAAAATGGTATCTTATGGTGTGCACACTTTACCACTAGGAAAGGAAAGGGAAAGAGAAGGGAGAAGGAAAAAGGAAAAGGAAAAGATGTCCTAGTCAGGGCTCTCTCTCCTCAAAATAGAGCTTCTAGAACACCATCTGCTTTTATAACCAGATCTTGAAGAAACTGTTGGGTCCAACTCCAGGCAGGCAGTACAGACGGGTTGTTTGGAATTCTGTTCCTTTTTATGTATTATCTTCATGGCTATGAGTTGGAACTATGAAAAGTCTAGTTTAAATTCATGTGGGCTGGTCCACAGACTCAAAAGTTCCTCCTCAACTCACTGGCTCTAGATTTATTAATCATTTAAATGCTAACTGCTGTTTTAGATTTTCAAGATCCAAAATGACAGATATACAGATGGGTGGCAGATTTTATAAATAAAGAAGCAACAAGGAGGGGTGCCTGGGTGCTCAGTTGGTTAAGGGTCTGACTCTTGGTTTTAGCTCAGGTCATGATCTCCTGGTTCCTGGGTTCGAGCCCTGCACC
Organism: Lynx canadensis; assembly: GCF_007474595.2. Taxonomy (NCBI): domain Eukaryota; kingdom Metazoa; phylum Chordata; class Mammalia; order Carnivora; family Felidae; genus Lynx; species Lynx canadensis. The sequence goes on from NC_044306.2 coordinate 74,108,142, forward strand.
AGGCTGTGCACTGACAGTGCGGAGCCTGCTTGGGAATCCCTGTCTCCCCCTCTCTGTGCCCCTCTCCGGCATTCTCTCTCTCTCTCAAAAATAAACTTAAAAAAAAAGAAGAAGAAGAAGAAGCAACAAGGGTATTCTCATTAAGGAGCTATGTTCTTATCTTGGGTTGAGTCAGAGAAGCAATTTGACAGAATTATTGCATGCACAAAGAAGGCAACCACTAAAGTCCGTCCTTGGAACAATCCGGTTCACTCTGGAAATCAAAGAGGTGCTAGAAGGTTAGGGAAACATGGTTTAGTCTTCCCATCAGAGCAAGATGAACAAAAAATAAAACAGAAAAGGCAGATTAATGAAGCAAGAGGAAGAGAGGGCTCCCCTTAAAAGGAAGACTAACCTCTTAGGGAACAACCAGAGAGAACGTGAATGAGAAACGAGAAGGTACAGCCTTCTCTTGGGTACAGCCCAAGAGACATACAGAGAGATGGAGACAGCCTGGTATGTAACTGAAATAAGGGAGATAGATCTTTGTGCTTATTGGAGCTTAAAAATATAGGGGCGCCTGGGTGGCGCAGTCGGTTAAGCGTCCGACTTCAGCCAGGTCACGATCTCGCGGTCCGGGAGTTCGAGCCCCGCGTCAGGCTCTGGGCTGATGGCTCAGAGCCTGGAGCCTGTTTCCGATTCTGTGTCTCCCTCTCTCTCTGCCCCTCCCCCGTTCATGCTCTGTCTCTCTCTGTCCCAAAAATAAATAAACCTTGAAAAAAAAAATTAAAAAAATATATATATATAATGAAAGAATAAAAGCAAGATGTTAGCAGACTAGAATTGTTCCCCACAAAGGAATCAGGATTTGGTTATAGGAGGTATGGAGAAATGCACTTCTAAAGCCAGGATTAGAATCCATAGTAAGAGCAACTGAGGACTGAAAGAGCTATACCCAGGGTTACACAGTCTTGGACAGGTTCGGGGGGGGGGGGTGGGCACTGGGGGCAAGCAGGAATATCAGAGCAGAATGCCCAGAGCATATTAGGTGGAGACACAGTTACTGCCCATGCCCTGGGGGAGCATTTTGAGAAGTTCATGGAAGTAGGACTCAGTCTAGAGAAGGCACAGCAAAAAAGAGGAAACTTATTAAACAGGAACCAGGCCAGACTATCAAGACAGACTGACCCCAGGCCTGATTTAGATGTTGGTCTGATAGGTGAGCATCTCCTATGGAAGACCATCCAATGCAGGGGAGAGAAGATGTGTTTGAACAACAGATGCTTTCAGCAGACCCAGAACTTACTGATTTTATCTCTTTCCTTTAGGAGAACTCACAAGAAAATATCTAGGGAAACATCTAAAGAAAAAAAAATCTAGATCAAAAAGTGAAAGAAAAAGGAAAAGGAACGAACCAATTCCAGAAAACAGTAGCAACTTTGCAGGTGTTAGAGAAAGAAAGAGAGCAATAAAAGAAGCTGGTTAAATGGCGAGAAACTCAACTGAGCCTTCCTGAGAGCAAGAGGGGACAGGAAAAGCATATCCTGGAGGCAGAGCCCACAAGTGCAGAGAAAGAAGGGGCACACTCACAACCTGGAGGCCATGGTGAGCGGCTCCCGGCCAACATGCTGTCCCCACTAGGCCCCGAGCTTCCCAAATGTCAACAGCAGCTCCCCTCCAAGAACCTGAAAACAATGCCCCACTTGATGTAGGTGGGGCTAAAAGGGAAAGCCTTCTCTAAGAAGTAGGTCCCAGAAGCCTCAGTGAATCCACAGTAAGAGGCAATGGAAACAACTGTGTACACAGATCTCAATGCCCCTGCCCGGGCACCGTGGACACTCCATCCCTCAATAGGGTGTCCATGCCAGTCAGCACAGGAGTGCCAGAAACAAGGGCTTCCCGCAGAAAGAACAAAGACACACCTGTGACTGGCTGCGACCAGTGCCAAGTCCCAACTCTGAGGGGAGACCAGAGCGCCTCAGGGGCAACTTCCTGAGAGAGGAATACACAGGCTGCCGCCTTAGCCTCCTGACAAGCAATCTCTCCCCACAGAGTTTAAATGCAAGGTCTGAGAATCAAAACAACTGGCATAAACTAAAGCCAAAACCAAGGTGATGCTCTCCATCATCCATCCCTCCTTTCGGCAAAAATGAAGTACTGGGAACAATTCTGCTTAGAATCAGTCCCTTGAGGACTGGGATGGGAGGCATGTTTTGCAAACCCAGTGGATATATGGTTGATAATCTGATATTCCTGCGTGTCTTAAGATTCTAGACTCAAGCAAGGCTCAAGAGAGACTCGATATTATTTCTAAAGATATTTTTTATCTTTAAGTAATCCCTACACCCAATGTAGGGCTCAAACTCACAACCCCAAAATCAAGAGTCACATGCACTATGGACTGAGCCAGTGAGGCGCCCCAAGAGACCTAATATTAAATTAATGTAACTTGTGAAACTCCAGGGAAGCCGCACACATCCTAGCGAGAGTGAGCCCCAGCTGCACACAGGCATGGACAACCTCTCTGGCGAAGACCAAATGAGTAAGAAATTGGGGAGGGCTTCAAATTCTTTTAATGTTAACTCACAAGCCAAGATAATTTGATATGGGACTATAGCCTTGAACTTTCACGTCTTGCCAGAGGACTGGATCTCTGAATTTAAAAAATTTCCAAGAGTTTCACAATAGGAGAGGGTTTATATTCAAAACTTTATTTTTACAGTTAATTGGTGAATACATTTTAGTTAGGTGCCAGGCACCAATTCTAAGCACTTTATATGCATGAATTTAGTCAATAGCTACAGCCATCCTATGAAGTAGTGCTATTATTATTTATCTTATAGATAAACTGAGACACAAAGAGGTTAGGTAATTTGACCAAGGTCACTCAGACATGACCAAGATTTTTACCCAGGTGGTCAGAATTCACTTTCTTATTCACTCTACCATGCATCTCTATGATGGGGCATCCTTTATGACTGGTATTTTTTTTATTGGAGTAGCTTTACTCTGTTATTTGAGCCCACTGCAAAAGCTCTGATAAGCTGTATTGGATATCATACTTGAAAAGAATTTGGAATGGGAAACAGATGGGGACATGAACTCTCAACCTTGACTCTAGTGTGGCTTTGGAAAAGATTATTAATGAATTATTCTAATCTATCTCAGAGCTTTCTAGGGGCAAACTCAACAATGCTCCCCAACAGGCTGAGGATAATCAAAGAAATGGGGGTTTGGGTCCAGTGGGAGGAGGAACAGGCTAAGGAAAGTGGGAACACAGTTGCCAGAAGCCTGCTGATCTCCTTGTCAGGGGAAGGGGGGACTCAGGCTTAATAAAAGGCAAGCCCAATGAGTCAAGGGTATAAAAAACTGAGGAATGTTACAAGGAAAGGATTCTCTTTTCCTAACTTCACTTGTCCTTTGGCCCCAAGTCTTCCTCTCCCCTTATAAGTAGGGAAGGGTTGCTTGTCAGTGGGCCACAGACCATGATGCTGTGCTGTAGACAGTGAGGAGAAGGATAGGGGCTCAGAGGGGAGCTGCCTTCTTTCTCTCTACTCTGGAGAAGGGTGTCTGTCCTTCAGACTCAAACTCCCCTTCTGATGGGCGGCTCCACAATCTACCCGAGGGGACAGGGAATTAGTAACTGGCTCTCTGACCTCAGCTGATACATGAGAATGTGGCTCATCAGCAATATGAAGGTGGCATTTTGGTTCCCTAACTCCTGATTCTTATACATACATTAGTTCAGAACCATATGTTATTTATTGGGCATCTTCATATACCCCAACAAAAGTTTCTAGAACAGAGTATAATGAAAGTCTGAAAGAAGTACAAAAAGATTCATATCTTACAACTTCTTAAATAACTGAGGTTATAGCTTCTTTTTAAGATCATTTATTCAAGTATCAGACATTTATTCACTGTACATTATGTGGCCAGACTGCCAGGTGGTAAGAAAACAAACGTTGGTTAAGACAAGATTCCTGCACTTAAGGAGCTTATAATATTAGCAAAGGAAATGCATAAAAACAAAAGCTTCTAAATACTGTGTTTGCGATGCTAGGGATCTCTCATTTTCAGTAAAGAGCTAGTCAATTCTCCTGGAAGGCAGAAAAGACACAAGGTAATAATCACTGAGTTAAAGGAGGGACCAGGAAACTGATCAAGAACACTGTTCTCTCCTGCTAAGACAGTAGAGATTTTAAGGAAGCAACGGGGGAAGACGGACGGAAGGGGACTGCCTGCCCTGCAGGACACAGAAGAGAAACACCCGCCCCCACACACACGTAGGTATTCTTCTCTCTAGACTTTCCCATGCTTCCTCCCTTCCTTCCACTCCCCAGCTCCCACCCCCAACCCCTCCGGTCTCGGCTTCCCAAGTTCCCATCCCCTTGAATCATTCTCATTGGAATGAGATGAAAAAGAGAAAAATGTACAAATTTTAGCAATTTCCTTGCTTTTAAAAGCCATATTCGGAGGTAGGTAGGTAGAGGAAAATTAAGTAATGGCACATATTTACCTAACATATAGTAATAGCTTTCCAGAGTCTGACAGTCTATCATTTTTATGTAAAACAAAAAAAATCAAACTTTTATCAGGCAAAGAAATGGTATTAAATATATTATTGATGTCACACGGATCTGTAGGAATTCTCAGCTGTCACACTCAGAAAATCTGTTTCTTTCATTTAACTAATGACGGAAGTCCATCAAGAAAACAGGACAGCTACAGAGGTTAAAGAACCTTTCCCTATTCTGTTTTCCATCTCCAAATCCTAGATGAGACTCTCGTACCTTATTTGTTAGTGAGAAATGTGCGCCTTTCTTTTCTGTCAAACTGTGGTTGAAAAAACTTTCCTCGGTCCTTTCCCTATACTGATTTTACAGCTTCCCTTCCAGATTGCCACACTTAATTGACAGGGATCAGCACCTCAGCAGCCAAGAAAGAAGCAGGAAAACAACTTAGGGCACCTTCTCCCAGGCTGGCAGGAACCAGGCTCCACACAGACCTGGGGCCACAGCCCTTGCCTGACACCTGTCCCGGGCAGGCAGGCACAGGGGCCTGATGTCACCACTCCAAAAGCGAAGGCTGTGCCAGTCTCAAAAGGCTAGGAACTCCTGGTCTGAAATGCATTAGGTATCACGCAGCACACCCAGAAATAATCTCTCCTTTACTCAATCCAACAACATTATGCTGTGATGGGAAGGGGAACCCTTCACTGTATACATGCACACTCAGGAAATACATTGAAAGGAAATGACAAAACATTTTTAATGTTTTTGTTTGTTTTTATTTTTGAGACAGAGAGATACACAGAGTGTGAGCAGGGGAGGGAGGGAGCTGTCAGCACAAAGCCCAAGGTGGGGGTCGAACTCATGAACCACGAGATCATGACCTGAGCCAAAGCTGGACATTTAACCAACTGAGCCACCCAGGTGCCCACTAGGATATGACAAAATATTAATCCTAGTTACCTTTGCCGAGTGTGACTGTAGTCTTGGGGCTTATTTCTAATTTTTCGCTTCTCGGGTTTCCCATGTTATGTTCTGATTACATAATAATTTTTGTATAATCACAATCTCACTTTTAGATAATGTGATAATATGGTATCATGTTAGGACACACACACACACACACTTTTATTTGGTGGGACTGTGGTGTGTCATGTGTTTTCCTCTAACTTCAAAACTTATCTGGGCTTCCCACACTGCCTTATCATTTTATTTTTAACAGTAGACATTATTTTATAATGATTCTAATACCAAAAACTAAGTTCCTGTAAATCTCTGAGACGAGCCTATCGTGATAGTGAACCTCTATGCCAGATCCTGAGATGATGCCAATTTCTAACATTGTTTTGCCCAAATAAACCGCTGAAACACTCCTCAAATCTCAACAGTCTGGAACCAAAATAGCACTGTAAAAAAACATTAAAAGATAAAAACTCTCACTTTTTCATAAGCCTAGCACAACTGTATTTATGTATTCTATCCCACCATGTATTTTATAGTTACACTCACCAAGTATAACCTAGCTTATATTCTACTATTCCCTTGTCAGACAAAGCATCAGAATTATAACTTGGAAGAACTACTTAACAGTCTACATGTTGATATAATCACATTCATCAAATCCTCTTTCTACTGTCGAGCCTTTAAGCTGTCTCCATTGTTCTTCTGCCATTATAAAAATGTAGCCAAACTCCACATTTTATCTGCTATGGAACGTGAGTTACTAAGTCCACAGATGTGGAAGTCATCGCGACACTGAACTATACGTGGCGCAAATCCCTCGGCAGAGCGCGCTGGCACTGCCCATCCCAGCTCGGCTCTCGGCCTCCACCAGGTAACTTAAACTCTACGTCCATCCTACAGTTTCTAAAATAAGAATATTACCACCTGCCCTAGTAGTAAATCTGGTGAAGGTCAAAGTAGCTGATGTGGTGAAAAGGGGAAGTTATGCAAATCTTACATGTTACGACAGGTAGATACGCTATTTGGGGATCTCGACTCAGATGCCCACTGACTCACCTATTTATTAAAAACTGTGGGGGCCTCAATGTACTAAACACTAAGCTGATGTTGAGATTATAAAAATGAAAAAGAAACAGGCCCATGGAAGAGAGCCTCATGGAGGACGACACAGGATGACACCAAACGTTCAAGCAGGGGTCTGAACCACATGCCAGGGGGACTGGAACACAGACTTGCCCAGGGCCCAGGGGAGGCTGCGGAGGAGCTGATACCTGAACCAGGTCTCAGAGGAGGGAGCGAGAAGGACAATGAGGGTTAGAAGGGGGTGAAAGCCTATGAAGGAAAGGCAGTATGTAAAAAGGGATGGCCCGTTTCAACAGCGAGCGGTTTTGGAAGCCGGAGTGGAGAAGAGAAGGGCAGGACGTCTGAGGCTGGAGAGGAGGCTGGAGCAGGTGTCGAGGGCCTCATATGCCAAGCTCCGGGGCTCGGGCTTTATGCTGAAACCAACAGGGGCCCAGCTAGTACAGAGACCAGGGAAGCACTGAACAGCTTTGTCTGGGAGGACATGAGAGCAGCAGTGTGACACATGGAGCAGAGAATGACTGGGACAATAACCCGGGGGTCAAATAATGACAAGACTACAACAAAAGCAGAGGAACCTCAGACTTTTACTCAGACCCACTGCAACAGTGACCTCTCATCTGCTAGGAGCCCTCGCTTCATTAAGGGCCAAACAAATGAAAAAGAAGGGCCAGATGAAAAGGTTGAAAAAGAAAAAAGCAGACACACATGGGCAGCAGAGAGGCGAAAGGTATACCCTCCTCCCCACTGAACCTAGTGGCTGTTACAACACATCAGCAAAAATCTAGATAGAAAAGAAATCACACACACACTCTTATTTCCAGCAGAAGAAAGGGAGCCATTCGATCCGATTCAACTGAGCAGGAAAAATGCAAAAGTCAGATACCAATGGGTAAAGACACAAATAAAACGGACCAAAATGAGCCCAAAGTGCAAAAAAAATGAGATAAAATAACAATGATTATTGGCACCCTCGTTTATCCCATGAGATGGAGCTAAGGAAGCAAGTGAAAGCAAAGCTGACAATATCTTAATTTCTGCCCAAAACTTCTCACTCTCTAGCGTTCTAGCAGACCCACCTTCCAGCTCCCAACTGAACCAGAGTACCTCCCAAACCCTCTATCCCGTTTTGAGGGAAGCTGAACTCAACACTCACCTCAGACGATGGGTTCTTGACCAAAAAACAGAAAGAAGGAAAAACAGAAGAGCAAAATGAAGATATTTCTTTCTGAGAAAGCATAGCTGGCAATTATGGCCGCTTAAACACAACACAAACACATATATGTATGAAGTTTAAATGCAAAAATATTATAGTCAGGGGCGCCTGGGTGGTTCAGTTGGTTAAGTATCTGACTCTCAGTTTTGGCTCAGGTCATGATCTCGTGGTTTGGGAGTTCGAGCTCCGCACTGGGCTCTGTGCTGACAGTGCAAAGCCTGCTTGGGATTCTCTCTCCCTCTCTCTCTGCCCCTCCCTGCTTTCTCTCTCTCTCAAAATAAGTAAATGAACATCTTTAAAAAATGGGACTACTAGATACCCACACACAGAAGAATGAATCAGGATCCTTAGCTCACACTATACACTAAAATGTCAAAATGCATCATAGACCTAAATGTAAGAGATAAACTATAAAAACTCTTTGAAGAAAAGAAAGAGGTAAATCTTGGTAACTGTGGACCTTTTTAGATAGGACACTAAAAGCATAAGTTACAAAGGAAAAAACAGGCAAAATTGAAGTTCATCAAAACCGAACACTTTTGTACTTTAAACAACACCATCAAGAAAATGAAAAAACCAACACAGAATGAGAGAAGTATTTGCAAATCATGTACTTGATAAAGGCCTAGTATCAGAATATATAAAGAACATTTACATCTCAACAAGGACAAAACAAACAATCCAATTTTAAGGTGGGCAAAAGACTTGAATAGACATCTCTCCAAAAAAGATATACAAGTGACCAATAAGCACATTGAAAAGATGCTCAACATCATTAGTCATCAGGAAAATGCAAACCAAACACCTAAGCTATCACTTCGCATCCACTAGGATGTTCTTAAAAAAACAAAAAACATAAAATAAGTTTTGGTAAAGCTGTAGAAAAACTGGAATCCTCATATATTGCTGGTGAGACTGTAAAATGATACAACCACTTTTTGACAGTTACTCAACTGTTAAACATATAATTACCATATGACCACAAAAGTCCACTCCTATGTACACACCCAAGAGAACAGTAAACATATGTCCACATGAACTTGTACAAAAATGTTCACTGCAACAGTTTTGATAATAGCCAAAAAGTGGAAACAAATCAAATTCCTGCCAATTGGTAAATGATGAAACAAAGTATGGTATGTCCATACAATGGTTCACTAGTATAGGGTAATAAAAAAGAATAAAAGACTGATATGCGCTATGACATGAATGAAGCTTAAAAACATTAAGTGAAAGAAGCCAATCATGAAAGATCACACATTTCATTTATATGAAACATCCAGAAGAGACAAATCTATAGAGACAGAAAACTTAGGGGTGGTTGCCAGGAACTGCGGCCGTGGAAATGTTCTAAAATTAGACTACGGGGGTGGCTGCACAATTCTTGAATATACTAAAAACTGCCGAATGGATCAAGTCTGTGGTATGTGAGTTATAGCTCAATAAAGCTGTTAAAAAATAAATTAAAATGCAAAAAAAAAACCAGAACAAAGAATCCCTGAAACTGCTCCCACGGGGAGAGCTACAGACGTCCCTCCAGCCGGAACTTCATCTGACCAGTGTTCACTGAGCGCCTCTGCCGGAGGCCCTGGGCTAGGTGTAGGGGACCCTGTGGAGAGCAACAGCAGACAGTCTCTGCTTCCACGGGGCTGCAATTTCACGGAGGGAAGGAAAGGGTGGCTGAGTAATGGGGATAAGCGTTCTAAGTGGGAAGAACACAGTTGTACGACAGTCCATCCAGGGACCTGAACTAGGATGGGGAGAGATGGCAAGACTCTCTGAAGAAGTGGAGCTTGAGCTGAAACAGAAAGGATGTAATCAGGGCTACTCCAGAGGACAGTTGGGGTGGGGGAATCTGAGGAAACTGCAGGCACAAAGGACGTGTGGAGGAGTGAAAACGGCATGGGTGAGCAAGCAGAGGAAGCAAGCAGAGGAAGACCACGTGACGGTAGAGAAACAGCAGCCAGACCATGCAAGGCCTTAGAGCCACACTAAGAACCTGGTTTAAATCCTGAGACCTGCAGGAATACACTGAAAGGTGTTAAGCAGATGACTAGTGTGGTCCAACTTGCATTTTAGGAAAAGAGACTTTTGAAAGGGCCAGACTAGATGCTGGCAGATCCGTTAAGGGGCCACTGGAGTAGACTGGGAAAGAGATGATGACAGCCTGGATGCAGGAAAACAGGCAGCAGGCATCATGGTCAGCAGATAAGATCTGCCAGGTACAATGCATATAACGTGCAAGCTCTCCTCATAGCAAGGTCTCTCACAGGCCTCGTAGAGAGGCCTGCATGGTCATTCCTCTTTCCCTTAATTCTCTGTATCCTTAAATTAACCCCTACTAAGATATCTGACCACCTGTCTCTGTTTCAATACTTTTATCACCACTAATACAGCATCTGGCATTCAAAGCTTCCAGTCTCAGTAACCAGAGAAACCTGGCCATTCTCAGCCACCCCCTTTGCTGAAGGACGGCCCTGAGATAAGGCTAAAAACGTTCAGCAGGAAAAACCCATGCTATCAGCATATGCAAGTTACACTTACCCCAGCCCTTTCAACCCCTTACAAAAATGCAAGTCAGTTCAGATCATTTTTATGCTAAAAACCATTCAATACAAGGGCACTTGAGTGGCTCAGTTGGTTACAGTCAGACTCGTTTTCGGCTCAGGTCATGATCTCACCATGCAAGAGTTCAAGCCCCACATCAGGCTCTGCACTGCCTGCTTGGGATATTCTCTCTCTCTCTCTCTCTCTCTCTCTCTCTCTCTCTCTCCCTTCCCCTGTTTGCTCTCTCTCTCTGAAAAGAAATAAACTTAAAAAAAAAAAAAAGTTCAATACATCCCCATTGGTCTTAGGATTTAAACCAAATCCAAATGTACAAACTAAAAGAAATCTTCCTTAAAATCCTGGGAGGAAGGGCTATTCAGTTTTATCAAAGTAAAAATAATACCAAAAATTCCCAAGAATTATCTAAGTGATGACAAATCTCCCAGACATTACATTACAGGTAAATTAGTTTTATTTGTCTTCCCACTGGAATGTAAGCTCCAGGAAATGGAAATACTAAACCAGTGCCTGCCCACAGCAGAGGAAGACTACTGAATGAAGGAAAGCCCCAGGCACTACTGGGACTGACACAAAGTTCTAAGCAATATTCTTTATTCACTAATCAGAAAGAAAGAGTCAGTAAGGTGATACACTGGTTCAAGACTTTTCTTGGAGCGCCTGGGTGGCTCAGTGGGTTAAGCGTATGACTTCGGCTCAGGTCACTATCTCATGGTTCATGAGTTTGAGCCCCACGTTGGGCTCTGTGCTGACAGCTCAGAGCTTAGAGCCGGCTTCGGATTCTGTGTCTCCCTCTCTCTCTGCCCTTCCCCTGCTCATGCTCTGTCTCTCTCTCTCTCAAAAAAACAAACATATATATAAAAAAAAGGAATTTTCTCAATTTCAAAAGTTAGCCATAGTTACAAGGAAATAAGTCAAAGCGGAAAAGTGGTCAAACTTATACACTATAAATGAAATGCATATTAAAACAACATTAAGGTATCATTACAGCTGACCCTTGAATACCATGGGTTGAACTGTGCAGGTCCACTGATATGCAAATTTCTTCAATAAATAGAGAACGGTACTGTAAATGTATTTCTCTTCCTTATGATTTTCTTAGTAACATTTTTCCTAGCTTACTTTATTGTAAGAATACAGTATATAATACATACAACACAGAATACATGTTAATCAACTATTTATGTTATCTGTAGGGCTTCCGGTTAACAGCAGGCTGCCAGCAGTCAAGTTTCTGGGGAGTCAAAAGTTATACACAGATTTTGAACTGCATCGAGGGTTGATACTCATAGCCTCTGCACTGCTCAAGGGTCATCTGGATATACACTCTAAAACATCAAAAACATTTCTTTCCACTGAGCCACACTCAAGAAAGGCTAGGACTAGGGAGAGGGGAAGATAGTAAGACATTCCTGAAAAAATATCATTACTAGTGACCATAGCAGTCTGTCTTCTTGAAAAGCAACCTGGCAATATTTAACAAGCTCTATAAAATGGTTCATGGTCTTGAACTACAGACACTCTCTTTACAAAATATATCCTGAGGAGATGGGTAATCCAAAAAGGAAATAGAAAAACTCATAAAACATGTACATGGACTAATGGTAGTAATAACGAAAAACTGGAAACACTTCAAATGATCAAAAACAAGATAAAGCCAACTATGACAAAGCAACACTATGGACCATACAGCCTTTCAAAAGAAGAACATGGATTCCACTGACACAACATCAGGATTTTTTCAAAAAGCGGAAAATAGTAAAATCCCAATTCTAAAAGCTGGTGAGTTTAACATCTCTAGCAATCCTATATAAAAAGGGCTGTAAAAGATACATAACTTTAGAAGACTACAAAGTTTGGCGTTTGCTAGAATTCAAAATAAATCCACCATTAAAATTACCTGGGTTTGTGAAAGCTGAATGCTCTGAACCTGTGGGAGCAGAAAATAAGCATTTGGTAGCTGTTTTGCAGACCCTTCTGTAGAGATTCTTCGAGTGCCAATTCCAGAAACCTTCAGAAAAAAAAGAAGTTAATTACTCCTCTATTTGTTTTGAAACATATTTGCCGTAATGTTAAAATACCTTTCCAAAGGCAATCTGTATTCACCACCTTGACCTTTAACACGGTATTAATCCAGGGGCACCCAGGTGGCTCAGTTGGTTAAGCGCCCGACTTCAGCACAGGTCATGATCTCACGGTTCGTGAGTTCAAGCCCTGCATTGGGCTCTGTGCTGACAGCTCAGAGCCTGACGCCTGCTTCAGACTCTGTGTCTCCCTCTCTCCACCACTCCCCTGCTTGTACACGCGCTCTCTCTCTCTCTCTCTATCTCTCTCTCTCTCTCTCTCAAAAATAAATAAATAAATAAATTGTTTAAAGACTGTATTAATCCTTGGGACACCTGGGTGGCTCAGTCAGTTAAGTGTCTGACTTTGGCTCAAGTCATGATCTCACGGTCCGTGAGTTCAAGCCCCACATCAGGCTCTGTGCTGACAGCTTAGAGCCTGGAGCCTGCTTCAGATTCCGTGTCTCCCTCTCTCCCTGCCCCTCCCCCATTCATGCTCTGTCTCTCTCTGTCTCAAAAATAAACAAACATTAAAAAAAAAATTTAAAGACTGTATTTATCACCGTCTACAAAAGAAAGTAACAAAAGTTGCTACATTTAAGCTCAATGTTCCTCATTGTAGCAAAGCTTTTCAGATATAGACAACTTTTCCATTAGGGAAACAAGTGTTAAATGGAATCCAATAATAAATAATAATGAAAATGATAGATCTTGGCTTGATGCTACATCGTATTAAATAAGTCATAGATACCACTTAAGATAAAGATTCCTAACTACTTTTGTGAACAACGACGAAAAGATTCTTCACTCTCCATCCCTGGTGCCTTGATATCAATAGTAAGCTCCCTGAGAACTGGCCCCCAAACATGCAATCCTTGTCCCCTGATCAGAAATATTCCCGAGCCTAGCAGGGACGAAGGCAAAATCAGTAGAGACTGCCTTTATAGCTCCTCCCTCTGGACTGTTCATGAGGTGAGGGCAGAGAGTTCTGAAAGTACACTCTATTTTATAACAGAAATAGAATACGGTAGACTTCTGTGTTTTGTTCCAATGTCCTTCAGAGATTCATGGTGAGAGTTACAGCTCTGTACTCTGAGCCGAAGACAGTCCCATGTGTGTGGCATGGGATGCAGAAGAAGGGTGAAAGCTGGTGAGTTTAACATCACTAACGATCTTATATTCTAGTAACATAAGCCAGGTGGCAACATTTCCAAAAGTCTTTTACAAAACATCCAAACCCCTTTGTTAAATCAACAACAAAATCATGGGACAAGAGGGAAAAACTTACTTACATGATACGGAAGGACTCCATACGAGGAGGTATTAATAAATAAAGAACTTTCAATGCTTCCTTCTTCAGTAGGTAAGAAAATAATTCTGAAGGACGTTTTCCCCATTGCTGGAATTACCTGAAAGAAAGGTACCAAATTAGCCATTGGGAATGGCCCTCTTTAAAAGATGTCTTTCAGAGACTTTCTTTTTGACAATTTCTGTTAACAGATGTCTGCATATCTGTACCCTTGATTCAGAAGTATCATGAATCCTTAGGAATCCCCCAAATGGAACAAAATCCAACAATCTAAGAAGGTATCAAAGGACATACCACAGACTTACAGCAAGGCAGCTGCCGAGTGCTTTCACTTTGGATTGGGAACCCTGTGCCCTCACATCCTTCCTTTTCCCTCCTCTTCTGCACCTACGTGTGTTCAACGGCCTTTATCGAACACAGTTCTAACCTTACTTAAGTAGAAGGAGCCACCGATGTACAAACCTGGCAATACCTAATAAAAATCGGAAGCTGCATTTATCTGGGCAATCATAAACAGAATAGTGGACTTCCTCTTACACCCTTTCCTTGGTTTTATATTTAAAAGAAAAAAAGTATATCAGGTAGACATCAGTACACTAAATAAACAAATAAATAAAACCCACCAATGATTGGGATCTTCAAAGACCACTGAAATCTACACTACTAGAAGACCAGGGTCTGGAGCTCTCTGTTACAGTGCGAATTAACTTTATAAGGAGCCATTCACTGCCTCCTACTCCTACACTTAGAAAGGAGTCCAATTCTAGTCAGTGTGCCAGGCAAAGAGACCATGACTATAAAACTTGTATTAATTACTAAACGCTTCAGCATTTGTAGTCATTTCAAGACACATAATACTATATTTCTTTAACCATGAAAAAGTCCCATTGAATACACAAACATTATACTTTGTTTAGACTCTAAACTTTTTTTCCATGTTTTTTTTCCATGTAGATACCAAGAGCCACCAAAATTATGAACAACTGAAAAAATAAATGCTAAAGCAAACACACAGAAGGGAAGAGTTTGGGTAGCAGAAAAGGGGGAGACAGGGAGCAGAAAGTAAAAACTTCAGGCCAAAGAAAGCAAGAAAATCTGGCAGCCTGCCACAGCATAGTTTCCAAGAGTACATCAACACTTACCCTGCAATGAACAGGAGGCACATGAAAATGTCTAGCAGCTGTAAACACTGAATTCACCACGACCTCACTATCCCTACTAGGGTTATAAGCATAGAGAATCTTTGCTGCAGGGTGACCCAGGAACCTAGGAGGGGAACAAGGAGAAAAAAAAAACAATGTATTATGTGGTTCTAAATATAGCTATCCATCCACCCATCCCTCCACCCACACACATTGTATATATACTTTAATCCCAGAAAGCTGTTGATGTTAGTTAAAGTTAAAAGCAACAATTATTAAATCCTGTTATTACTAAAACATTCAATCCACAAAAACTTTTTAAAGAATCCTTTCTTTTACAAGACACACTTAATGCCAACCAATGGTAACGCCTCACTGACTTTTGTGTTAGAAGAATTCAACACACATGGGCCATTAAATGCTTGCAAATACTCAGAGTAGGAAATAGGTACTCACTCTGACTCAAATGAAAATAGGTTTAGGTAAGAAACTGTACTCAGAAAAACCCAGTTTTTTTTTAGGGTTTCTTCTCTGAGTAATAAGTTTAAAGAGGCTTTCCAGGGGAATGGATTTCAACTCACAAAGGGACTTTATCAAGCCTTATGAAAGGAAAACTTAATTGTTGCTAAAGACCATTCTTCTGAGAAAAATGAAAACTCAGCAGCACTTTCTAGCACTTGCTCTTATCCATTCAAATCATGAGTCTTGTAGAAAACTCTGATGAAAGCTTTGGCTCCTCCCTCCACAAACGGGCACACACAAAAGTTTTACACACGGCTCGAAAACACTTGTGCACTAAGGTAAGAATGTCTGCTTTCCAGCAAACACCCTGAGAAGGACGCCCATGTTAATTCTTTCTTTCCTCTGCTTTCTATCCACAAGACTAGCAAAGGAACTGCAAGGGAACAGAGAGCACTCTCTGGCCAACCTACCTACCATGTTCCCTGGAATCATTTACTCTGATTCCTACTGCCCAATACCAAATTCACTCCACTTAACTCACATTGTCATAAACAGACAGCCAGTGAAAGTTTCACTGAAGCCATTTCTCCAGTTTTAATGCCCTCAGTAGCAGAGACCCAAATATATCGCTCTCCTAAGTATGGCCTAGAAATAAAACTATATTTTAAGTTCAGCAAAAATTCATCTACCTTACGCTTGCATTTCTCTGATTTTATTCTGACTTCTCTGATACTAAGAATTGTGTGTTTTAAGGAAAATTAAGTGCGTGCTGTCTGTCTTATGTGTAACAGTGGGATTTCCAAACTATTATACCACCGCCATCAAATCTCTCACATTCTTCTTCCAGCTTTCCTCCTACTTTTTTTCAAGATTTTATTTTTAAGTGATCTCTACACCCAACATGGGGCTTGAACTCACGACCCCAAGATCAAGAGTCGCATGCTCTACAGACTGAGTCAGCCAAGCCAAGCGCCAACGCCCCCACTACTTTTAATCACAAGTCTTAACTGAAGGTTTAATACAGCCAATGTGTTATTTTCAAAAACGGGTTCTTTACACCCAGTGATAAATAAAATATACATCAGTGTGATCAAAACCTTGATATTTTTTTAGTGTTTGTAGCTAATACAACTAAAAATATTTTAGACTACCATGAGCACAAAAGGTTACCTCAGGGAGTCCTGCTTGGGGAGGATGGGGCTCACATTTGTCTTTTCCTTCCATCAAATTAAAAAAATAAAGACTTCCATGGTTTTAGGTTTTAGGTAAATAATACAATTCAATCAGCAAAGCTATTAATACTTGTCCTCAAAGCTTTATCTCCCATTCATATCACTGGAATATAAGATTTTTAGTTCAAAAAAATACAAATGTTTCCCAGACGAAAACACATTAAAAAAATCGTACTGCAAAACTGCAACTCTAGGGAGCCCAGTGACTGTGTTCCCCCAGAAACCTCACCAGACCTGACCCAGACCTGGTTACCACTGGGCTATTTTTATTCTATGTTTTTTAATTCTATTTTTAAAAGCGTTATGAGGATAAGAATTTCCTTCACTAGTGACAACTGGAAGGTACTCTTTAATTTAATACTACAAAAGAATGATTAAAATCTTTTAGGAATGATTAGTACTTTTAATCTCAGGACCAGTGGGATATTAACCCTTAACAACAAATCCTACAAAGTGGATTGTAGGCAGAAGGCAGCTGCCAGAAGGCAGCTGGATAACACTCCCCTGGTTCTGCATCCCAGAGGAAAACCAAAGCTATGAAAAAGGGATGGGGTTTGCCCAAGGTCAACTTCAAAATAAACAATAGCAAAAGCTGAACAAGGGCAGTGAAGAAATCAGAAGGAGAACACTTGGGCTGAAGTTTGAATCTAATGCCTATAAATTAGACCATTTGTTAAAAGTAAGGTAAAACTTGACTAATTTTAGAAGTGTTCTAATTGACTGCAGTTTGTTATTGAGACTTTTTTAAAACTTCAGCAAAAATAATTTATTCCCTTAATCATATCCTAGATCTCGCTTATTAAAAAAAATAGCATGGTATGTGCTGACTTAGAAATGCGAAGACAATTCTAAGATTTATTCTGTTACTTCTAGCAAAATGCCCTTGGGCAAAATACATTACTTCTTAGCAAGAAATACATAAGCATCTGTAGTCCATGCTCAAATATAGAGATATTTGAAAATCTCACACAGACACACACGCACGCGCCTTTCTGTATGTGTGTGTGTCACTCTCTCAGATTATACCTACCTCCACTAGTCCACTATCCTTCTAGGATTGATATAAAACTCAACTGACAAGAGACATGATTGTACTTTGAGAACTATAAAGTACTACATACACAAAACTGTATCATCCAAAGATGATTCAAGTCTAAAATGTAGTAACCTTTTTGGGGATGCCTGGGTGGCTCATTTGATTAAGTATCTGACTCTTGGTTTCAGCTCAGGTCATGATCTTGCAGTTCGTGAGTTCGAGCCCCACATCGGGCTCTGCGCTGACAGCAGAACCTGCTTGGGATTCTCTCTCTCCCCCTTTCTCTCTGCCCCTCCCCCGCTCGCTCTCTCTCAAAGTAAACTCAAAAAAAATTTTTTTTAATGTATAAAGATTTTAAACGTTTGTTTTTCAACCTGCTTCCAGTTATGGGGACCAGAAACTGATGCATATAGCTAATTAACATATGTTGCTAATACATCTATACATTCATGTGCATTGATCACAGGATTTTTATCTTACCGAAGAGTAAACATATTATAGATAGCCAACATACTATGAACTGGAGTTGTCATCCTGATCTAATTGTACTTATATTGTACTATTGTACTATATCCATCTTATTACATCTACCAATCTGTAATATATATATTTTTAAAAGTAGGTCCTGCACTAAAATTTCTTTTTACGATAAAGACTGTTCACAAAAGCGATCTCTCAGAATTTGCAACCAATGAGGTTTTATTATAAATTCAGCTTTGAACGTTTCTTTACCTAACAGTAAAGGTGTAAAAAACTCAAACACCAAAAAGCAGACACCTAGAATCTTGTAAAGTCAGCAAGCTCCCCTCACACTTTTCTCTCTTCTTCCTTTACAGAATCTCCTTTAAAAGCTCAACAAGAAACTTTTATATTTAAAGTTCATTCTTCCTTCACCTTAGGGCTAATCTTTTGATGATCAGAAGGAAAGGGAAAGAAGGAAATCCAGATGAATAAAGGAGGGCACACCAGGAGACCACCACTAACTCACCCCAGATGCTCTCCTATCACCACACCTATTTCATTCACATAACTTCTCTTGTAACTCAAATAAGCTCTTCGTAAAACTGAACTGATGTTCCAGGCTGCTGAAATAAGCAGAGCTTTGACACCTAAAACACCCTTTTACTTCCGTACCTGAAACTCCACTCACGTGAAATTGCATCTATTCAGTTCTGCAATATTCTGCAGCTGGGGAGTTTAACATTTTAAGTTTCAAACTTCAAACGCTTGTTAAGTGTCACAGCCAACAAGTCCTTAAGTCCCTTCTGCACAGTGTCACCATGTTCTTTATTTCTCCAAGTTCCCAGATTAGCCCCACAACCAACACTCAGATCACATTCCCTTCATCTTAACGGTTCTTAACACAATGCACTCAGCTTATGTGTGCTCTTCTCCACTTAACGTCTTTCCAAAGTCTTAATTGTGGTAACTAATGTTTGTACATGCAATTGTAAGTCCCACAGCATCACAAGCAGTAAAAATAAGCAGATGAATCTAATTAAAAGAATCTAGGGGCGCCTGGGTGGCTCAGTGGGTTAAGCGTCCAACTTCAGCTCAGGTCATGATCTCATGGTTTGTGAGTTTGAGCCCCTCATCGGGCTCTGTGATGACAGTATGGAGCCTGTTTGGGATTCTCTCTCTCTCTCCCTCTTTCTCATTCTCTCTCTCTCCCTCTTTCTCTCTGCTCCTTCCCATTTGCGCTTGTGCAATGCTTGTATGCTTGTGCATGCGCTTGTGCATGCTCTCTCTCTCTCTTTCAAATAAAAAAAAGAAAAAAAAGAACTCAGAAACCATCAATATTTAGTGTTTTCATTATACAATAACCTGATTTGCTATAGAAAAACCAGGAGTTAATACTGACTTCTTATCAAATTCTAATCACTATAAAATATTTTAAGGTATATTTATTAATAACTGAAGAAGTAGCTAAAACAATCTTATACTCTCCTTTTCACAAAAATATTCCTTTTAACAAGCCCCAGAATCAACATCCCTTATATTATTAATATACTTAAAATGTATTCAACTTTTATATATATTAATATATTTTAAGTATATATATATATACATACATATATATATACATATACATATATATATACATACATATATATATATACATACATATATATACATACACACATATATATAATATCCTGAAAGCAAGCAATGCAAATAATACAAGTTATTAAAAATTACAAAGAAAAGATACTTACTGAATTCCAAAATCTAGAACTGATGGCTGAAAATGTAAGCCCTTTCCACTAAATAGTTTGTCTGAGAAGCTAAAAAAGAAAAGACAAGACAGATTATTTTTTGTTGCAATTTTGAAACTTGAATGCTGAGTTAAGAGTATACACTTAGGCCAAGGGCTCTCACAAGATATAATTTTACTCCCCTATTGATGAGTCTGAACTAGATCTTAAATGTAAAAATTGAATTATTAGAAGTCTAATACAATTCTATACTTGCAAAAATTTAAGATACTTTTAGATTATGGTTAGTATAACATATCACAAGTACAGATTCTATAAGCATTCGACAAAAATGAGGAAGCAGGAAGCAGTTAATTTTTAATATACATTTAATTTAGGTTTCATTTATGGATGAATTCAGATAATACAACTATTTTCATAAACTCCAAATCAAGACATACATGTAAGATGACTGGGGATGAGGGGTTGGAGAGGGAAGGAGATTTGGCCTCTAAAGTTGTAACAGGGAAAGGATGGGAGCAGAGCCAGGGATGCCCCCGAAGGCCGAAACCATCCCCAAGTCCATATTTTTAAGAACAATCATCACATAAAACCTCACATGGCAGGTCACATCTTCAACAGCTATTAACCAGTTATGATGATTTTTCTTTAGAATCAAGACACATACCAAATTAACATACCAAAAAACAGAGTAAAATAAAAATATATGTATAACATAATAACATAAAATATATATATACATATACATAAACATACTTAAAGAGAAAATACAAAATATGTGTATATGTACTTGTATTATGTGTGATATATTATATACACCAAAAAACTATCAATGCTTGTGACATTTTAAAAGCCATGCAATCCAAAACTATTGAACTGGAGAAGCCCCTAAATGCAACAAGTGTAGCTATTTTCAAAGACTCCAGCAAGCTTTCTAAAATGCAATCTTGGGGCGCCTGGGTGGCGCAGTCGGTTAAGCGTCCGACTTCAGCCAGGTCACGATCTCGCGGTCCGGGAGTTCGAGCCCCGCGTCAGGCTCTGGGCTGATGGCTCGGAGCCTGGAGCCTGTTTCCAATTCTGTGTCTCCCTCTCTCTCTGCCCCTCCCCCGTTCATGCTCTGTCTCTCTCTGTCCCAAAAATAAATAAATGTTGAGAAAAAAAAAATTTTTTTTTAAATAAAAAATAAAAAAATAAAATAAAATAAAATGCAATCTTTCCACTGCCTCCTCCCACCAACTAGCACTGCACCAAACATGGTCCCAAGATTGGTCCAGGAGTGGACATCTGAATTTCAGAGCTGCTGGCCAAAAGAAGCTTTGTGACCTTCAGCAAGCCCATCTCCCATTTTTCTTGAAGGTGCAAACAATACAGAAACCAGAAAACCCCTTCCAAAATCCTCATGTCATAGGAAGGATCCTGGCTGCAATCTTTCCTTCCTCCCTCCACTTTTCTGTCCCTATCTAAATCAAAGTGACATCTCAGTCTCCACCTGCCCAATTCCCACCTTTCTACTTGCGTTGAGCTTGAACAGATAAGAGGTATGTTGTTTACTGGCCTCCTAGGACAGGACTAACTCCATGACGATGTACAAAAAGGCCACTAACACACCCAGTTGCCTCCAGAAATGTTTTCAAGAGCCCCAGGAGGTGATGGATGCAAAGAAGTGCCAACATCACATGTACCACAGCCACCCCGCTCCAGATCGAGCTGGCCAGGTTTCAGCATTCCAGAAGAAAAGGAAAACAGGCAACTTCACATACCAAAAATTATCTTAGAAAAGTCAGGGTACTGTATAAGTAATAAGTAAAACAATTAATGATAGTCTCTTCCTGAGTACCAAAAGTGGATTTATCATCAGATTTCACACCCAACTTCTGCACGAAGACAAGGTTTTAAGGATTTAAGTAGCTCACTTGAGATCACACAGCTATTAAGAGTCAGAGCCAGAATTCCCATGCAGATCTGTCGAGGCCAGAAATATGAAGCTGGTATGGAGTCGGGGCCTATCCAAGTTCACCAGACCTACCCAAGGAACCAAGGCACTCTAGCGGTTGAGTGAGGGTTTGAGCTTTAGCGTGCAGACAAACTTGGGATGCCAGGCCCAAAGCCACTACTCTCCAGTCCTGAATGGGTCAATCACTCAACTTCTCAAAAGTCTTAGCCTTACTATCTTAAAATGAAGATCACAACAGTATCTACCATATAGTTATCCTGAGGTTAAAATGAGATAATAATGCCTTTGCTTCGTGCCTGGCATATAGTTAAGTGCAATAAATATTAGATCATGTTACTAAGAGGAAGACTGTCATCTAACAAGAAAAGTAATGAGAACAGATGGAGAAGCCAATTAAGCCTGAGTCAGAGCTGACCTGGGGATTTAAAAGTCCCAAATGGGGAGCAGTAATTATCTCTGAATAGAACAGATGAAATATAAACCTGCACCATCTCATATCATAACAGAGATTTTTAAATCCCACAATCAGGAAGTTTTACACACCCAACAAAAATCAGATATGAAAGGTCCAACCTACAGCAATAAAACTAGAAACAGACAGACTGTCTCTAACTTCGAAGAAAACTCTATTTCAATCTCATAATGGAGAAGTAAAACCATGTCAATATTTCTTCCTAAAAGTCACAGAACAGATTCATTTTTCTCTTTGGTCAGTTTCAGCTCACTCGATTTACAATTTGGAAAGGAGAGCAAGTTACAAGGGGATTTAACATCACTGTCTAAGGTTAAAAAGTTAGTACTCGTAGGTAAAACCATTTTAGATGTAGACACTGTCCTGGAGAGTATTCACACACATGCACATGTCCTCAAGTATTTGTTAAAGACTTTAGGGGGAGGGGGCCTCGGTGGCTCAGTCAGTTAAGCGTCAAGACTCTTAATTCAACTCAGGTCCTGATGTCAGGGTTGTGGGATCAAGCCCTGCATCGGGCTGAGTGTGGCACCTGCATGGGATTCTCTCTTCCTCTCTGTCCCTCCCCTCCACCTCATAAATAAATAAATAAATAAATAAATAAATAAATAAATAAAACCATAAGGCACAAGTTTTTTAAAAAACTTTAGGGGGGAAAAGCAGCAAACTGCCAAAAATTAGTCAACTACCAACACGTATTCTCAAATATCAGTGGTAGCTAAGAAATTATACTGTGTTTAAAGACACCAAGGTTTTCACTTCCAAATCCATGACATCAAAGTAACTTAAGCCTTAAGAGCTACAGCAATAAAAGACAAAATTCCTTCCCTTTGCTCCTTTCATTCAAAGTCAGCATTAACCTTTTCGCATGTGTGCCCTTAATACTGCTGATGCTTCTTTTACATCACAATTCACCTGGCCTCTTTCCCTCTTACGAATTCCCTTTGTCTGGCATAAAATAAACTCAGACATCTTGTAAAAACAAATTAGAAAATTATGCCACATATTTCTAATGTGTACCCTCCCCCCCCCACCCCAGGAAGGTAATTATAAGGAAAAGCCCTTTATTAGAAGAGAAAGATAAAAGAGGAACCATTTTTCTTCTATTACAAGAGGGAGGTATAGGAGGAGAATGAGAGGTGACAGTAATCTGAGGTGCGGAGGCTCTTGTTTATATGGACCCCACCCCACACACTCTCTTAGCCCTTCTAAACACACCCCCCCCCACCCCGGCCGCAAAGAGCTGAATCTTTCCTCAGCAGCAGGACATGTGGATGAGGAATCTACACATTATTTGGAAAGAATATCTTCACCTAAGATTACCTGACTTTTTTTCTTTTATCATCTTCTCTTTTTTGGAAACTTCAGCTAACTTTTTTCTTTGTATATAAAACAAAGAAACAGTTTTTTTTTGTTTTTTTTTTTTAAAGTGGCTGGTATAAGAGAAAAGAAAATTTCTCTGGAAATTAGAAGAGCTTGGTTCAGGTCCCAGATATGATATGAGCTCCCATGTGACATCAGGCTTCTGTTTTCTCTTCGACAAACTGAAGGAGCTGGACCAGACTGCATGGCTCCGGGATCCTTAGAAGGGCATTCAGATGCCCCGACTCCTTCTTCCTAGGAAAATTATATCTATTTGCTGATATCAGACACACCCATTAAAAAATTTCAGTCCAGTGACTTCAGTAGGGAATGAATTAACTATAACCAACTGTTCAAGCCATTCAGAAATGTTATCTAACCAAATACTTCATTCCAAACACAATGCTCCAGCTCCCTGGAAGGAGCAACAGGACCCAAGGACTGTGGACCAGGCCTCAACGGCTCATGGCAATTCAGTAAGGACTAGCTGCGCCGGGGCAGGTGACCAGCTCTAGGAAGACCCTCCCCTCAAGGTTACAATCCAGGAAGCCAGACAAGGCTCAGATGCCAACAAACAAAACTCATAGATCAAGAAAGTTCAAAGTGAGGGACAGAAAGCTCTGAAAAAGTCAGGAAAGGCTTAGGGTGGGGGGTGGGAGGGGGCAGGGGCCTCAAGGAACAGTTACCACAGATGGAAACTGAAGGGAGGCCACTTGCAAAATGAACAGCAGCAGGGAAGACACAAAGGCTAAGGAAAGCACAGGCCGCATCTGGAAAACACCATTCAGGCAAGGAAGACACACTAGGAAGTTGGGGCGGAGTCTCTGACTGGTGAAGCATATGGCAAGGGAGGTGAGCCTGAACAGTGAGGACAGAAGGGAGCAGACAGGAGGGCAGCCAGCAATATAGTCTTACTGGAGGACAAGGACATTGGGATGGTGCACGAGCCAGACGCTCACCACAACACGCCATGAAAACAAGACTCATGCACCGTGGCTCTGCGCTGGGTCTTACCCCTAAAGGAGCCTAAAGGTTTAACCAATCTCTGGAGGACACTGCAAAGTTCCAGAACAGGGCCTGCACAGGCTGGTATAGTCCTTTCTGAACAGGTAAAAAATAACTTCACGTTCCAGCAAGGATTTGAGAAACAATGGTGGCCACCTACAGAGAAGATGGAACTGTCTGGTTTTCCACATTCCTAAATGCACTGATTTGCATTTGCCTCTCAAAGCCCCAACATCTCCAGCTGGCTGTCTTTTACATGCAAACTCTTCTAATACCTCCAGAGCATGGCCATGACCAGGCTTTAGCCACTGGATGAGTACAAGGACAAGAGGACTGGCTTCCCACACAGTCCACAGACCCTCTTCTGCCTCAAGGAAGGTAACAAAGGAGACCATAGCAAAATAATACCATAGCCTAGACTCTGAAGTATTCAAGGAAAGACATGTTACGCTAATGAGCTACTTACTGGGCTGTTCTCCTTAGAGTCAGGAGAATGTGAGTGCGCACCAGAGCTCAGTGCTGGGACTGCTGTAAAAGACCCACAGAGTCCACAAAGGTAGAGATTTGTGCACTGTTAATCCCCTTGGACTCTGAGAAAACACACACACACACACACACACACACACACACACACACACACACACACACACAACAGGTATATTCAGGACTCAGCTGCTATCCCCAGGCACCGGGGGGGGGGGGGGGGGGGGGGTGGGATTTAGTACTTTCCGTCATACGGCAAAACTAGGATCGAGCCCTACGCAGATACAAGAAGCCCCAGCCTAGGCAGCCCTTCCTGAAGCCTGCCCACAGTTAGACTGGCCACTCCAGAGCAAGGCCTGCACAGTTAGCATGGACACTGCCCTAACCACTCCAGTGATCCAAGGGAACCCAGCCGCAGGCCTTTGGTGAAATGGCCCGAACCATGTGATTTATGAAGTAAGTTCTATAACTACATGGGTTATGAAATTCTACATCATAATCTTAGTACCACAAGTTGCTTTTGGCTCTTCCTTTTAACTTAAAAAATATTTCTAAGAGTTTACCGTGGCAGATATGATAGACATAAGCACATCTACTGAAGTTAAAACTGTCATTCTTCCTGGCAAAGTAACTACTGATAGATAGTCACTTAAGGATGGAGGCAGAAACCAGTATTTTTCCCTAATGAATCCCCCAACGAGTGGGGGGGGTGGGGGGTATCATTTGGCCGAAGAGAAAAGTCCTTGGAGCAATCCTAGCAGTGGTCAAAGGCACCCTCACTGATAAGGGGATATTTGGCGCTTTAAACCAGCCCTACATGTTGATGGCCAGGCCTTCCCAAGGCCAGGACAAAAGTCCTACACACCAATCCGTCCCTCGAGTTGCAAAGACATTCTCCCAGCTCATACCACCCAGGGATGAGGTGTTCCTTCTCTCAAAGATTAATGCCCGAAAGCCCCTTTCTGGATGGAACCTGGGCTGGTTTCAGGCCCTCGCCCATCCTGCCCTCTCCAGGATTCTCAGCATCCCCTCCTGCTCTTTCTCCTCCACTTACATATAGGAGATACTCATACTCCGGTCACTCCGACCTGATTCAAGTCCCCTCCTTCCCTTCAGCTGTGGGTCAAAGTAGCAACGACTTACTGAACACTTACCAGATGTGTGTACCAGATGCTGTGCCCAGCACTCTGCTATCCTGTGTAATCCAAGGAACCCTGTGTGGCTACTATTAGTATCCCACGTCCACACCCAAAGAAACAGACACTTTGAGGGTTTCCACAACCAGCTAAAGCACACTCCACTGCTGGTGGCTGAACGGGAATGAGCCCCTGGCTACACCACCTCCCGTCCACGTCTCTGGGGTCCTGCTCCCTCACTCTACCGCAAATGCTCTTGCTGAGGTCATCAGTGAGAACAAGCTGGGAAGGCAAGTGCTGAGGCTACTCAATCTCCCCACTGGCTACTATCCTGAAGTGCCCCTCCTTGGTTTCTAGGAAATCTTGCCCAGTTTTCCTCCGCCCTCCGTGCTGTTGCTTCTCACCTCCCTGTCAGGCCCTTCTCCCCCACATTACTGTCTCCTCAGCCCTCCCTAAAGTCTCACTTTGGCCAGGCACACCTACCCCCTAGTTTTAGCTATCACCAACAGGGTGACACTTCCTCTAGGGACATCTGTCACTTCTTTCTCCAGCATCCATGTTTCCTTACTTCAACCACAGACTTCCCACTGTCACCTCTCCTGGATTCCGAAAGGGCCAATTACTAATACTTCTAGACCTGCCTGTAGCTAGAATGCTGGCATATGACCCAGACTTGGCCAGTTTCACCTCCCTGAAGCGGGCAGGGCATCAGGAGATGATGCCACAAGGAAGGGAAGGAAAGAAAATGGAGAATTGTTCTGGGGGTAACCACGGCAGCCAGGCAGCATGGTTAAGTGTCAGGGACAGCAGTGTCCTCGACATCTGCTTCCATGGCACAGTTCTAGCTGTGGTTCTATCTGCTATGTCCCCTCTTCCATTCTTTGTTTTTCTCAGCCTGGTTCTTAAGTCTTCCTAGAGATTCTGAGAGCTGCCCAACATCTTTTCAATAAATTCCTTTTTTTTTTTTTCCTGCTTAAATCAGCCAGAGCTGGTTTCTGTGGTCTGACTGATTCATTTCTCAAGACTGTGTATCTGTGGCCTGGACCCCTCTGCTGAGCTCCTGACTTGGGTTTCCAAATGTACCAGACACCATCCCACAGATGGCCCACAGGCACATCCAAGTGGAATCCATGGTGGAGTTCAACGTCTTGCTCAGACTCCCTATTGGATCACAGCACTGCACAGTAGTCCCTTATCCACAGTTTCGTTTTCTGTAGTCTCAGTTACCCACCATTGACCACGGTCCAGAAGCAGATAATCCTTCTTCTGATACACAGTCAGAAGGTCACTACTAGCCTCATGCTACGTCACTTCATTTCATCTCATTAGGGTAGGTATTTTATCATCTCACATCATCACAAGAAGGGTGAGAGCAGTACAGTAAGGTATTCTGAGAGAGATCACATTCATACAACTTTTATTATAGTATACAGTTACAATTGTTCTATTTTATTATTGTTGTCGTTAATCTGCCTTTGTGCCTAGTTTATAAATTAAACTTTGTCAGAGGTATGTATGATGGGGGGGGGGAACAGCACAGTTGACCTTTGAACAACACAGGTTTGAACTGTGCAGGCCCACTTACACACAGACTTTTTTTCAATAAATATGGTACAGTACTGTAAATGAACTTTCTCTTGCTTATTATTTTCTTAACATTTTTTCCCCTAGCTTACTTTACGGTAAGAATACAGTATATAACACATACAACATACAACATGTGTTAACAGATGGTTTACGTTATCAGTAAGGCTTCCGGTCAACAATAGGCTCTTTGTAGTTCAATTTCTGGGGAGTCAAAAGTTATATGTGGACTTTCTGCACACGGAGTAAGTGCCCCTAGCCCCATGTTGTTTGAGGGTCAACTGTATACACAGAGCTTCAGTGCTACCCACAGTTTCAGGCGTCCACTGGGGCTCTTAGAATTTATCCTCAGAGGATACAGGGTCTACTGTATTCTCTTCTTGGTGAGTGGTGGCCTACCTGCCCAACCAGGAGACTTGTTGAGATTCTGACTCCTGTACTTTTCTTAACTCCACATGCAATGGATGCTGAGGACTCTGCTGGGACCTGGCACATTGACACCACTCAAATCTGTCCCCTCCTTATAGTGACACTAACAGGACCTTATATTCAAAAGGCATTTGCGATATTCTGATTTGTCAGTATTTATTCCTCATATATATTTGGTCTTTGACCACAGTTCCTGGCTGACAGGTCCCAAAACCGTTGGCATTTCCCAAGTGTTAAGGGGGACAAAGGTGTCTTTTGTCATGTTAATGGACTGTGGAACCCAACCACAGTGGGTGTGCTGGTTGCAGGGGAACCAACCTTGTGATTAGAGACTTGGAAATTTCGGCCACCCCCCCCCCCAAACTCCTCAGGGAGGGGAGAAAGGCGGGGCTGGAGGTTGATTCAGCCAATGGCCAATGACTTAGTCTACCCTTACTGTGTAATGAAGCCTCCACAAAAACCCAAAGGACTGGGTTCCTAGGGCTTCCAGGTTGGTAAATATGTAGAGATGCAGAAATAGTGGCGCGTCTGGAATAGGCATGGAAGTTCAGTGCCCTTTCCCCAGACTCTGCCTTATGTATCTCTTCATCTGGCTCTGCATTCTTATCCTGTACCATATCATTCAATAAACTGGTGAACATAAGTGTTTCCTTGAGTTCTGATAACTGCCCTAGCAAATTAATCAAACCTAAGGAGAAGGTCACTGGAAATACCCACCTGTGGCTGTCAGAGCACAGACTGGTGTCTGACATGGGGATCCAGTGGGGAGGGCGGTCTTCTAGGGCTGACCCTTTAACCTGTGCAATCTCTAAGTAGGTAGTGTTAGAAGTGAGCTGAATTTTTGGACACCTTACTGGTGTCCTAGAGTTGCTTGGTGTTGTACGTGGGAACCCCCATACACACTGGCACTGGGTCTGGGAACCCAAAAAGAGCATTACGTTTGCATTTCAAAGAATTTTAAAATATATTATTATATTCACATATTTAATCATACCACAGTCCATATGCCATCAAGAACTCCTTTAGTTAAGTGGTTGAATTTGCAAAAACTTGTAAAAGAAAAGGACAAATAAATACATAAATAAAAAGAAAAAGGCTGGTAATTAAGTCCACATTTCCTAACTCCTGTTCCACCTTATGCCTTTATGCAATATATGACTTCTCATCTGTGTTTTAAAGATTCAACATATTGGGGTGCCTGGTGGCTCAATCGGTTAAGCTTCCAATTCTTGATCTCCGCTCAGGTCACAGTCTCAAAGTTCGTGGGTTTGAGCCCTGCATTGGGCTCTGTGCTGACAGTGAGGAGCCTACTCAGGATTCTCATTCATATTCTCTCTCTCACTCTCTCTCTCTCTCTCTCTCTCTCTCTCTCTCTCTCTCCCCCCGCCCCTCCTCTCTCTCAAAATAAATAATAAACATTTAAAAAAATAAAGATTTAACGTATTTTCCTAGATTCTACTACATGTTAAGATAATTAAATGTGATTTTTCAGTCTACAGAACACAAAATGTATTTTGTACTACCTTTCAGCTCTAGGACAAGTTAGGACGAAAAAGTAATTCAGTAGTAGATATCTCCAAGTAGTAATAGAGTTGGCCAGATGCTACACATCAGAAGTGGAAGCCAAGAAGAAATTCACACGAACACTAAAGGGAACTGCCAGGCAGACTAGGGATGAAGGACTTTTCCTTCTCAATCACAGGGAGACAATGCAAGTACATTCAATACTGTGGCTATTTTTAGAAAACCAACTCTGAGCTCTCAAAGTGTCCACACAACTTCAGATATTAGTTCTCTGGACATGAACTAGCTATTATTTAAAGTTCATCTATAACCTTTTAAGCAACTGGACAGCTACACTTATTCACATTATAAAAGCAGCAATGCTGTATCTCTGACCATTAACTTCTTCCGTCTCCCTGCATTAAGATATTACAACAGCCAAGGCAGTGTGACCCAGGCCTCCAAAGATGAATAAGAGGCTGCCTAACTTTCATGTGCCTACAGTGCTGCATATAGTACAAGGTGGAGCAGAGTCCGTAAGAGGGAAAAAAACCGTGTGAAGCAGGTTAGGAAAAGTGTTCTGGATGAGGTGGCATGGAGTAGGGCTTGTAAGGCTGGATATGCCACCTTCAGGTAAAAGTGGAGGAGGGATTCCAGACAAGGGGAGAAACGCAAATGACGACACACAGACTACAGAAAGGCACGTAAAGTAAAAACCGACATATATAAGGTAACTTCTTGGAGTTTCTTGGTTGAAACTCTAAATGAAAGAATAACCCTATGTAACTTCAAATCCAAGGACAACATTTTAATTCAAACACTATGAACTGATTTTGTTATTTATTTATTTATTTTTTAACGTTTATTTATTTTTGAGACAGAGAGAGAGAGACAGAGCAGGGCAGGGACAGAGAGAGAGAGGGAGACACAGAATCCCAAGCAGGATCCAGGCTGTGAGCACAGAGTCCAAAGCGGGGCTCAAACTCATGAACCGTGAGATCATGACCTGAGCCGAAGTCAGACACTCAACTGACTGAGCCACCCAGGCGCCCCTGAGTTTTTTGTTTTTTGTTTTTTTTTTTTAAATTTCGATGTCAACAATATATCAAAATAATCTTCAGGCAATTACAAAGACTTAGCAATACTGTTGGAAAAATCTAATGAAAAATGTCTACACTGTTCCTTGAACAGTCAGCCTCGCAGCTTTCTTGGCCAGAGCGAGTGAAGGGCCTGCAGCGTCAGCTACTGGGAAGGGCGCGGCAATTGTCAGTTTTGCACAATAGTAACTTGTGTGTCCAGGCTTTCCTGTTTCTCAGAATACCTGGGCCACGTGTCATTGTTCAACAAGGTCAAGTCTTCTTAGAAAGAAAGAAAGAAAGAAAGAAAGAAAGAAAGAAAGAAAGAAAGAAAGAAGAAAGAAAAAAAAAAGAAAGAAGGAAAGAAAGAAAGAAAGAAAGAAAGAAAGAAAGAAAGAAAGAAAGAGGAAATTAAAGAAAAGGAAAGGGAAAAAAAAAGAAAAACACTCCCTCTGAATATTTCTTTCATGTAGAAGCAGCTCTTTTAAGTGGACTGTCCAGCTGTCCACTAAACACACTAGCATACACCACACACTTGCCCACAGAGCATAACTTCCTACTGCCAAGCTCACTTCTTGTAAGATATAATCCCACACTCACAATGGCTTAAAAGCTGATTTTTCTCATGTGAAACCCAAGTCATACTGACAACAGAGAAACTAGACTAGAATGTTCCCAGAAAGACAATTACTCCTTAATATAAATCAGAGGGGCCAAGTTATTTTTTTTTCCCCCTAAGGATAGGGAGCTTGGGGGTGGTAACTTTAAAATGTGTTATGTCAAAAACCATCTTCCCTTGAGAAATAATGGTAAAGGTTTCATGGTTTCTTTCCCAGGGAAATCCCTGTGTGACAGGGATTGTTCTCCTGCTCTTAACATCCCTTCTCTCCCTCTTTCATAGAATTTTTTGCCAGGCACACTTCCAGGGCTCCCTTGCAGCTGGGGGTGGCTATGGGACCAAGTGGCAAACAGGAGGTAAGCACCTTGCAGCAGCTTCCAGGAACCCTCTGGCCCTCCTTCCTCCCATCTGCTGCCATGAACACAAAAGTCCAACTTGCATCCTGAATACCAGACCCAGTACCTCAGGGAAGGCAATGTGGTGATCTGCGGGGAGCAGGGCTCCCTAAAGACTTTCTGGAGGCAGGGGCTGCGTATGTCCAGACTCTCACAGGAAAGGGAACACGTGATCTTGTTTTAAACCAGTGATATTGTAACCATTGTAACTGTTACCTGAAAACTTAATTCTAACTGAAACAGCTTCTCACCCTTTTTTTTTTTTTAACATTTTTTAATGTTTATTTTTGAGAGAGAGAGAGAGCATGAGTGGGAGGGGCAGAGAGAGAGGAAGACAGAGAATCCAAAGCAGGCTCCAGGCTCTGAGTTGTCAGCACAGAGCCAGACGCAGGGCTCGAACTCACGAACCACGAGATCGGAACCCGAGCCGAAGTCGGACACTTAACCAACTGAGCCACTCAGGCACCTCAACTTCTCACCCTTTTCTAACACCCAAGCTGCTGGGGCCACTGCTCAACAGAACGAATGCCGTGTAACCTCCCCATCCTTCCAGCCTCTGCTGGCCCTGGGGGACACGGGTTCCAGGGGCATCAGCCTTCCTTTTGGTCCAGAACCAGAGCCTCCCCCAAAATCAGGAGGCTACATGGTTAAGCAATAAATGTAACCCAACCGTGCCGGCAAAACAAAGAAAATTCTAAGAAAGGATGGCTCCTGGCTGCCTCTCACTGAGAAAAGCCACTGACTGTGGTAGTAGCCTTTGGTAGCTTTGTTCACAAGCTAGTGTAAACTGAGAAATGCTTGTAGATGAACCGCTTTTAGGACCGAGCACACAGAAACTACCTTCTAGTTTAGAACCTATGGTTCTGCCTCCTAACCACACACAAAGGGACAATTCCACGCAGGGACCTGCGAGGACCTCTGTGAGACACGTCAGCGAACCCAGGGTAGGAAGGTATTCCATGCCAATGTGACCACACCAGAAAAATAAGAGGTGCTGGAAGGGACACACAGGGGTTCCTGACCTCCTAGGAATAAGTCCAAGAAGGGGCCTTGCCAATAGGAGCACAACACCACTTACATTGCGGTGAAGGCAAGGAATTAAAATTATTCAGGTTTTCAAAGCCTGCTCGAAACACACTTACTTACTGACCTGCACTGCCTCCTTCCCCTGGGGGGGATGACAGGAACCCTACAAAGGAAAGCAACCACCTTCCTGCTCTACTCAAGGCCCTTCAACAGGGTGACACAATGCAGAGCTCCAGCAAAACCAGAAAAGGAAGAACGGGGAAGACGGTATCCTGTTTCCTACTCCGTCTTGGCAGAAGAGTCCAAAGAAGGTTTTAGCAGTGAAAGGAGTTTGCTTCATTCCCAGGGCCTACGGGTTACCGGATCCCAATCAGAAACCAACCCACAAGAGAAAGACGAGTCAAGAGACTACATACTGTTCTTGTGACCAGATTCTCAGTCTCTACTACTGTAAAATTAAGGTAACACCACAGGTCCTCTGTGAGGAGTAAATGAAATCTGTATGCAAAGAGCTTGCAAAGTACCCACCCGAGTGTTTGCCCAGGGAGTAGAGGAGTGTCAGTTCTAAGGTCAGCAGAGAAGCAAAATAGTCAAGACTGATCTTCTGATGTCTATAGACTCCAGAGAAACAAATCAGGACCAGGCTAAGAAGTGTCCGTTTTAAAATTTAATTTATTGGGGGGAGGCAGGCAGGCGGGCAGAATGCCTCCAACTTAATTCAAGGGAGCTGACAGCTCCAGGCTGCACTCCACTGGAACAGCAGCGAAAGTAGCTGGAGCCTCCCTTTCAATTCAGCCCAGGGAACTTAATTGTTCTTAATTATACAGGCGCCACTCATATGCAAATAGTGCATGAAGGGTTTTCCTTTTAAATTGTAATTTTGCTTTCAAACCCCTGAGGCACTGAAGTGTTATTGCTGAAGATGTCACAGAAGAAAGAGGGCCCGGCCTAGGTCACCCCAGCCCAGGAGAGAGGCCCCTCTTCACAGACCTTCTCTCCCTTTGTCTGGCTCTGCAGGCTTGCTACCCTCCCACCGGTCAGACCTGCCCCAGCCTGGCAGCCTGTCTCAGCCTTGGTCGTGGCCCAGCTCTTCTCAAACATCTCCATCTCTCCTTCTAGCGTTCTCCATCCCTAGACAAAGCACAGGATGAATCCAGCGCAGATTCCAGGGCCCAGCGGAGAAGGGAGAGGGAAGTAAAGACCAGCTGGTGGCAACCACCCAATCCCTTTGTGGAGGAACGCCAACTCCAGAAGAAGTGGAGCCCCCCCCCCCGGTAAAAATTGTGTTTCAGGGCACCTGGGTGGCCCAGTCTGCTAGGCGTCCGACTTCGGCTCAGGTCGTGATCTCGTGGCTCATGAGTTCAAGCTCTGTGTGGACAGCTGGGAGCCTGGAGTCTGCTTCGGATTCTGTGTCTCCCTCTCTCTCTGCCCCTCCCCAACTTGCGCGCTGGCTCCCACACGCTCTCTCTCTCTCAGCAATAAACACTTGAAAAAAGATTTAAAAAAAAGTGTGCTTTGAAGATCATAGTGCCATGAAAAAAAATGCCCCAACAAGTAAATAAAAGGAAACAAAACAGTCATGTGCTGCATGAGTACAAGTAAAAAATACACAGAGGAACACGAAAAGGCAATTACCAAAATATTAACAGCAATGTTAGGATGGGTGGGATGTCGGTAACATCTCTTTCTCCTGATTTTCCAAAATTGCTAAGCGGCTCAATGTCTATGAGAATATTAAAAATTTTCAGTTATGTGCTTTCAGAAAACTCAAGAGCAATAGGAAGTCACATTCTTTTTAAATATTACTTGTGATCATTTCTTTTTATCAATTCAAAGAACACATTTCCACATTTATAAGCTATTTAAAAAGCTAACAAAAGTTTCAATGCCTAACTCACTGGCAACTTTTCAGTCTCCGTGGGCTCTTCTTCCTCCACCATGTCTTTAAGACACAGACCCGCAGGCTCCAGGCTTCGTTCTCCCTGCCATACACCCTCACTTGCTGATCTGGTACAATCTCAGGCTCCAGCATCACTTCAAACTTAACGCCTCCTGCACAGCCCTCTGGCTGCCCACCCACAGGTCAACTGGATGTCTACGAGACATTAAGAAAAAAAAAGTCTAAAGCAAAACCCTTGACCTTATCCCAACTCTATCCATAGCCATCTAGCTCAGGTGTTCAAGCCAATAATCTTGGAATCATCCTGGACTGTTCTCCACCTTACACCCCAAATCAATCTGCTGGAAATCTTGTGAGCTCTGCTTTCAAAGTGAATCCAGAACCCCACCACCTTTACCACCTCCCTGATAGTCCCAGGACTCTCATCTCCCACATGTCTTGGTTACCGACTCTAATGGCCTCAGCTGCTCTCCCTGCAGTCCAGGCTGGACACCTGCCTTTCTAAATCTAATCCAGATCCCGTCACTGTGCTCTGCTCAAAACCTTTTCAAAGGTCTCGCAAGAACTCTGCACCACGCTCCTCGGGGTGACCTCACTGCCTTCAGTTCCCTCCCCTCCTGGGACTCTCAGTCTGCTTGGTGAACACTTGGCATTCGTTCCCACCTTAAAGGCCTCTGTACTGGCTGTTCTTTCAGACAGCCTCAGGGCAAACTCCCCTCCCCCAGATCTGAGTAAAATCTCTCCCTTCTAATAAGCCTCCACATCCTAATGACAGCCCCCACCCCACCCACCATCCTCATCTTTTTTTTTCCCTGTCCCCAGTTTTTAATTTCCTCCATACCATGTATTGTCTTCAAACATCCATTAGCTTTTTCTAATGTTTACTTATTTATTTTGAGAGTGAGCGCACGTGCAAGCAGGGGAGGGGCAGAGAGAGAAGGAGAAAGGGAGAATCCCAAGCAGGCCCTGTGCTGACAGCACAGAGCCCCACGTGGGGCTCAAACCCACGAAGCATGAGATCATGACCTGAGCTGAAATCAAGAGTCGGACGCTTAACCAACTGAGCCACCAGGTGCCCCAAACATCCATTCGTTCTAGTTGTTTATTATTTAGGTTTGCCGTGTCATTCCCATACCCCATCTGACGGCACGTTTTCCAGGACAGGAATTTTGGTTTGTCTTGCATGCCAATGTGTCCCAAGCATTTACAGCACAGTTGCTGAATAGGATTTGTTAAGTTAAAGAAAAACTTTTCAACTGATGCCATGGATTCATAAAATCACAATTCAGGCCGCAGATTATCTTTTTAATTATCCAGTATAAAGTCAGCCTACCATAACATAGCAGAACCACAGGATCATTAAAAAAAAAAAAAAAAAAAAAAAAGTTCCCTAAATTTCAA
Organism: Lynx canadensis; assembly: GCF_007474595.2. Classification (NCBI taxonomy): domain Eukaryota; kingdom Metazoa; phylum Chordata; class Mammalia; order Carnivora; family Felidae; genus Lynx; species Lynx canadensis. The sequence continues at coordinate 74,144,258 of NC_044306.2, forward strand.
TTTAAACCTTTACCAAATCTAATTCTGAAAGAAAGAAAGTATAGAACAGTCTTAAAAACCAGTGTCATGGGGCGCCTGGGTGGCGCAGTCGGTTAGGCGTCCGACTTCAGCCAGGTCACGATCTCGCGGTCCGTGAGTTCGAGCCCCGCGTCAGGCTCTGGGCTGATGGCTCAGAGCCTGGAGCCTGTTTCCGATTCTGTGTCTCCCTCTCTCTCTGCCCCTCCCCCGTTCATGCTCTGTCTCTCTCTGTCCCAAAAATAAATAAACGTTGAAAAAAAAAAATTAAAAAAAAAAAAAAATTTAAAAAAAAAAAAAAAAAACCAGTGTCAGGTAAGTTGTATTTTTTTATTCACCTTAAAAAAAAAATCATGTCAAAGGTATACAGATTAGAATGAATTACTAAATTACAGATGCTATAATTGTTCAGAAAATGTCAAGATAACTAAGAAATTAAAAAAACAAGGAGGATATTGAACTATTGAGAAAAATAAGGCATTGGATCAGGCACTGAACATCATGGAAGAGATCAAGCTAGAGACACACTTTGTTAACGCTTGGCTGGGGAGAATCTTTCAGAAGGAAGCATCTGGGGTGAGGGCCTGTTTCACATCTCTGATAAACCATCTGAATCAGCATCACTAGTTATTACAACATTCCTGGGATGGCTGTTTTGGTTCCACTGCTTGAATGAGTAGGTTGGTAATCCCAGAATGAAGCAATCAAAACCTACAGTATTTATAAACACCAGCTACACAAAAAGCATGGCAAACTGAGGTGAACCCTGGCACCAGACTCTCGGCCTCCCTTCTGCCACCTCAGCTACAACCCTGGTTTAGCACCAGTGGGGAGCCGATGTGTACCCCAGCCTCACACTAGTCCTCCAGCTATAATGGGGGCAAATGTGGCCAACCGTGGGGATAAAAGATCTGAGAGATGAAGGGAGAATCCCCAAATTCACTTACTCCTTGAAGCCAACAACACTCCTTCTTCCAGATTATAAGAGTTAACAAATTCCTGGGGAACCTGGGTGGCTCAGTCAATTAAGCGTCCGACTTCAGCTTAGGTCATAATCTTGCGGTTCGTGAGTTTGAACCCTGAGTGGGGCTCTGTGCTCACAGCCTGGAGCCTGCCTTAGATTCTGTGTCTCCCTCTCTCTCTGCCCCTCGCCATTCTCCTCTCAAAAATAAGTATTTAAAAAAAAATTTTAATAAAAATTTAAAAAAAAGAGGGGCGCCTGGGTGGCGCAGTCGGTTAAGCATCCGACTTCAGCCAGGTCACGATCTCGCGGTCCGTGAGTTCGAGCCCCGCGTCGGGCTCTGGGCTGATGGCTCAGAGCCTGGAGCCTGTTTCAGATTCTGTGTCTCCCTCTCTCTCTGCCCCTCCCCCGTTCATGCTCTGTCTCTCTCTGTCCCAAAAATAAATAAATGTTGAAAAAAAAAATTAAAAAAAAAATTTAAAAAAAAGAGTTAACAAATTCCTTTTAATGCTTAACCAAATGATTGGAGTCTGTCACTTGAGGCTGAAAAGGCCCCAACTAGTAGTGAGATGAACTCAGTAACTCAAATATAATTCATGAGACTGGGTCCAAAAGTCAGAAAAGTAACCTTTGGAACATTAAAATATATTTTATGACTGTTTATGAAAACACATGCTTTCTGAGAAATAGGATGATTCTACAGAAGGCCAAAGATAATCTGCATCCCCTTCAAACAAAGGCAGAAAAGTGTCTCTTAAAAAGTGCAAACTACATTTTCTTTAAAAAAAAAAAAAAAAAAAAAAAAGAAACAATAGCTTCTGTTAAGAGGGACAGAAATGTTCTAAAATTAGATTGTGGTGATGGCTGCACAACCTTGCAGATAAACTAAAAAACGGTGAATTGTCTCCTTTAAATGGGTGAATGGTACGGTACCTGAATTTTATCTTTAAAAAGCTGTGTTTTTAAAAAAAGAACTAACAGCAACTACATAGTGCCAGCCTCCTAATTCAATCATTCTGTCAAGATTCAGTATAGCAAAGGAAAGAGGAGGCCATTTCTGCCGACGCATCTTCTCAAACATGTAACCATACAAGCCCTACAAGCTCATTTCCTTTCTGTGCACACAGATGCCTCTTATACATAATGAAAATGCCATATGCAGATGCATCTGATTAGCGCCATCCACATTTCCCATCATCATGCAGCACTTGGGGAGCTGCAGTTAATTCCTGCCCATTATCCAAGTGCAAAATCATTCTGCCTAATTTCAAGCAGCCTGGCAGCTGCAGAGGAAAAACAGCCTTGCCTGTCAGTGGAGGCCCATTTGACATATAACCCCTGTTGCTACAAGGACTCCAATCATCTAGGGCTAATCAATTTCAATCAAGTAGGCACTATTAGACCACAGAACAATGGTGACTTCCTTCTTCATCTGTTAGCATGTACCTTCAAAAAGCCAGCAAGAAAGATGAATGAGAAAGGGCAGAAATCAGGACGGGTGTGTTTTCTTTTCTTTTTTCTGCGGGGGAGGGGGGAGGCAGGAAGGGGTTGCGGGGGGGGGGGGGGGGTGAAGAAATCAAGTAAGAGCAGAACAAGTATTTACACCAAGGCATGTTCTCTCCCCCTGCTATCCCCATCCCCATATTAATCTCACGGACATGTGAGCCCTGATCCTTAAACCACCTGGCCTCCAGAGCTCAATAAACTCCAATACTACTAAATTATTCTGAATTTGCCAGTTCTCCAAATAATCCCTTGACCTCTCTTCTGAGGAGGCATTTCCGTATTTTAAATAGCTTCCATTGTGGTTTTCCTTTAACTATAAAAGAGATAAGAAAATATACCAACAGTATTTCATACAATGAAATGGGGGAATTATACTGTAAAATGCCATAATTATACAATAAAATACTGTACATAAAGTATTCAGCTAAATTTTTAACTCTCATTAGAAACAATTCAATTTATAACCCAATATTCAGTAACACTTCAGAAATGCATTCCTTTCCTCTAGTAATAATGAAGGGAATCCTGTACACTCCAGTCTAGAAATACTACGCATTCTGGCAGTAGTTACAGAATTAGTCCCATTAAATTCAAGAAAAGGTTAATCCCCTGCCGTGGGTTCTTTAAAAACGTGTAACTCCTAAACATTTCCTCTCTTTTAAAAAGGATCATCATGAGCACATCTCCTACAGTCAAGAAAGAAATGAATCCACTGGTATCCAATTTACCCACCCTCAGAGGTAACAGGAGTTTTTGTAAAATATGGATTTTAGGGCTCCACCACTTCCTGCTGATTCAGAATCTCTGGGGATAGTGCCTGGAAATCTGCATTGTGAGAACAGCTCCCCACGCAGCTGCACTCTCCTTGCACCCATTAGGAAAGAAGTAGCATGTGCATTTGGGAATCACAGTTCCATTTATTCATCTTTCTGCTGCTCGTTCTGGGATTCTTCCAGGGATACTTCTGTTTCCAATGCAGCTCATTCATTCTCCTATAAAATTCTCTGGTTTCAGGGAGAATCAGGTTGCAGGAAACAAACTAGCTATTTTAAGCTGAAAGGGATTTTACTATAGAGAATTAGATGCTTCTGGGATTGCTGAAAGGTTCAAGGAGGCAGTCTCTGTTCTAGACCTCCAGAAAGGACTCCCAGGACAACAGGGAACCGGCCCACCTAGAGTACTGGTACCTTTGTCACACTGGGAAGGTGGGACACTTTGGGAAGCAATCCTGGAACTACTGAGTCAGGAACATCCTGTCAACTGTGATGGCAGGACCTGAGAGCTACCTCTGCCACCACTGTTGGTCCAATGCCACATATCCACTAAGTCAAATCAAGGGACGAATCACTCACATTTTGCGATATTCCAGAGGTCGAACTTTCCTGAGTTGATACGCTTCTGATGCTACTGCACTGAACAGCGGTCACCAGAGTGAAGTCCAACATGCCTGCCTTACCCTGAACAGAGGACCTCAACTCTCCCAACAGTCACTTATTCAAGCAGTCCTTAACACTCTCATGTCTCCTTTATCTACAGCACTCTGGCCTTTCTTCTCTCCATGTCCCCTTCCTGTGGGGACAACTGCTAATTCAGATCCCAATACTGTATCCCAATACCTTTTGAATTTCTTCTTCTTTGGCCCCACTCATAAGGCAGTATCTTTTACAGGGTCCTGATTTTTATCATCCAATAAACTGGATCTTTGCCCCCCACCAAATCCTGTCATTCACCAAATCAATGCCACTTGAACTAAATAGATAGGATTAACAAAAAACATACTAACACCACCCTCACCAGGGAAATTCTAATAATCACATTATTGAGATCTGCCCAGATTCGACCAGCATTTTTTTACATGGTATTTTCTTTTTTCCTTCTTTTTGAATGTTTATTTATTTCTGGGAGAGAGAGAGAGCACGAGCGTGCAAGCAGGGGAAGGGCAGAGAGAGAGGGTGACAGAGAATCCCAAGCAGGTTCTGCACTGACAGCACAACACTGAGCTAGAACTCAAGGACCACAAGATCAAGACCAGAGCTGAAATCAAGAGTCCAATGCTTAACCAACTGAGCCACTCAGGGACCCCACACAGTATTTTCTAAGCCATATGTCCAACACAGCATGAGGTGCTATGAATGGATAAAAGCCCTTGACCACAAGGAGTTGGTATTCTCAGAGGAGCAGCAGAGACCTAAGAAAAGAATAGTGGGGACAGAAAGAATTTTAGATGCTACAACTAAAATATTTGATACCAATATTAACTATAAACTTCTCAGATTTGAAAAAATAATGTTCGTTCTTTTCTTAAAGCATGTGTGAGGTCTCCTGAAATGAACATATGGTAACATCTTGTGTAACAGCCCACAGAGTCCATTTTTGCAATCAGATCTTACTTAATACAATACACTGTGTGACTTCAAAACATGTGCATATGTCAAGTGCAGAAAATCTCCCACAGTTATCTGGCCAGGGTGAGGAGTGAAGGGAGATCTTTAAAGCAAACAAAATCACTCCTAACACAGGAGTCAAGCCTGAGAGCACACTACAGTATGATAGAAGATATACAGTTACCTTTAATTCCTTAATTTATTTTCTCCTGTGAGTAAACTACTTTTCCTCCTAGATTTAACTTGGTATCATATTTGTGCTTACATTGAGATTTTTTTCCTCCTGAGGGATTCAGTTTTCTCTTTTAATTGGCGCTTCACATCTTTTGGGCTACTGTCTTCCAAAGAAGCAGCATCTTTTTCTAAATAAGGAGTCCACATACATTTCTTACTGTACATACTCACTTTCAAGAAGTGGAAAACTATACATAGAGTAAGTTTCTCTTCAAGTCATGCTGAAGGTGGAAGGGGCACACCCACAAAAGCTTGCTAATCTGTTTTAGGTGGAAACTTTACTTCTATTTCTTTTGTAAAAGGATTCCATCCCATCCCCCACATTTGAGAAGCATGCTGTCTATGCAATTTCCTTAAATAGAAAATTCAAGGTAATTAATCATTTCTTTTACTACTGCAAATATAACCAACTTTATATGGAACAGAACATTTCCACCTTCTCTAGATGAAAAGTCTACAACATTCACAGGCACTAGACTGTCATCTCTCATAAGCACCAAGATAAAATTAATTACAAACTATCCTGCAAATCACCAAAGATTAAACAGATGACTGATGAATGGTCTCTGGAGCCCTCTGGACAGTGGGGTAAAAGCAATGGAAGGCTCTTCCTCACTTCACAGAATCCTACTACCAGAGGACACAATCCTCCCAGACCAGACCAAATGCAAAACCGCCCTACAGAAAGAGAGCAAAAATCCAAAGCCTGCTGTGGTCTAGCACACATATAGCATCAGATAAGGGACTATAGCTGACCTTTCTCTTGAGCTTCAAAGTCTACCCTCTCTCTAGGCCACGCTCTAAGCCACGCTCTGACGGAGGGGCCAGTGCCTCCAACCCCAACCAAATCCCTCTTCCACTATGCTATTTCCCTTAGTCTTGGAAACTCTAAGTCTGAAGCATACATTGTTAACTGCTTTGCTTGAGATACAGCAACGTTAATATGAACATTTTATGAGACAAGTCCAGGAAGCAAACCTACAAGAAACAAGACCAGTATTTTAAAGACAGTAAGAAGAACAGAAGAGAAAACGGAAATGACAGTTATTTCCTCCTTAAGTTCTAAAAGAAGTCTTCTCCTCTACCTGCTTTTAAGCTGACACTTGTTCTCACCTTGTTTTTAACGGTCTTGTTGTTTTCAAACCTAGAGGTTTCCCCCTAAATTTCCATAAGTGAATGGTTTATCTGCATTACTGCAACCAGACTAGATGGATACTCTTATTTTAAAACTAGTCCTTTTCAGGGCTCCTAGGTGGCTCGGTCAGCTAAGTGTCCGACTTCGGCTCAGGTTATGATCTCACAGTTTGTGAGTTCGAGTCCCGCATCAGGCTTTGTGCTGACAGCTCAGGGCCTGGAGCCTGCTTCGGATTCTGTGTCTCCCTCTCTCTCTGCCCCTCTCCTGCTCATGTTCTGTCTCTCAAAAATAAATAAACAGTACAAAAAAAATTTTTTTAATTAAAAATAAAAAATAAAACAATAAAACAAGTTCTTTTTTTTTTCAATATTTTAAAACATGCTACATAGTTTTTCTCCAGTCACTGGAAAAGGATACACTAAATTTAAAACTTATGTTTTCAACCCACACAAATCTACCAATGCCAATTGCTAGGAGCTCAAATACAGCCTCACTCTCGGTTCTGTTTTCATATACTAGATTCTCCCTATCAATAAATTTCCATTTTCACAACTAAATAACACAGTCTTTGAAGAGGCAAGCTGTAACCTATTTTATATTATCTACTGCCAAACTCTGGGAAGTAAGCTGAGGCTACAATATTTCACTCGCAGTTCTAAAACTCCACACATATCCACACTGCTCTCCATTTCACAGAGATGTGATAAACTCAGTGAGTGAATGTGTGTCACAGGCAAGCAGGCGATGTCTCCCGGCAGGCCAAGGAAATTCAGAACAGACCATGGGGAAAAGCAGCTGCACACGTTAATGGTATGGCTAATACTCTAAAATACTCAGGACCAAAAATCAAAGCCTCTCAAATTATAAAAATATGGTACCAAAACGATGAAAATAAAAAGAAATACATGCAATGTGGCCCACTAATGCAGGAAAAAAAAACACATGGACAGGAAAAGGACATCTGTCAAATACTTGGACAGTGTGCTGTTTTAGCACACTTAGCATCATCAAGTATGTGTCACTATCCAAGTAGCATCATCTTAGAAAGAAGAGCCATCCAGTGAAGTTTCTAACACAGAGACAGTCCCTGCTTTAATTTCACAACACATTCCTAGAAACCATAACATAAAGCCAATCATATCTTCCCATGGGAACTACATTAAAATCGAAGGGTTACATCCTGGCCAAAGACACCAAATAAATCATAGCAATGACAATGTTGCAAACAATCTATGACACAGCTCCAAACCCTCTAAATAATACAAAGTGATAAAATCAAGCCATAGCATTGGAATTTGATGTTAGATGTGACCTTATAGACCACAGGGTCTAAACCTCTCCTTCTCTAGGCCAGTAAATGAAAACCCAATGACCACTTGCCCAAGGTCAGAAATGTTGTTAGACGCCAACTGAGAAACAAACCCAGGCCCCCTATTAACCAATGCATGTACTACTACACAAGCTTACTTTCTTTACAAAGGTCCCTTAAAACAGAAAAAAAAAAAAAAAAAAAGCATACACTGTTATTATATAAACTACCTCTAAAATAAGACAAACATAAAGCAGAACTCCCATATAACACATTCTACCTGCAAACAATGCCAGCCCTTAAAGATTACACATCTACGTGCTTGTGATGAGCAACCATTTTTCTTTTTGGTCTTTTCAAAATTTACAAAGTATTATGGGAGAATACTTGGACTGCCAATCCAGAAGAGCCATGGCTTTTGGCCATGCGCTCCTTCTGGTTAGAGACCCAGCCTCCCTGGCCACCAGGACTTGCACGTGACCCAAGGCAGGTATCAGAGCCTTTCCCCAGACCACGTGAACTGGAAGGGAACCCTTGGGGTACAAAGCTGTGAGAAGGGCACTCTGGCACAGCCAGCGACCAAACTTCCCATTAGACTTTCTGCAAGAGAGATGGAAAAGCCAAACAGAAGTAAAATCTGCGAAAGACAGGGCAGCCCCACACACCTAAAGTGAGAGGTGCTGGTAAAAGTCTTAGCAAGCAGATAGGGTGAGCATTTCTGTCCCTTTTGGGTTTTTCTGAATTACCTAAGCTTGCTACCACAAACATGAATTTTGTAATGAGAAATGTAATGGGAAAACTCAGTCATGAAGGCAGGCCAGGGTTGATATTCAACTAGAATGAACTCCCTTTACTGAATGTCTAAGACCTCTTCTAAATGTTTTGTTTATTTCTGAGAGAGAGAGTGCACTCAGGCAGGGAAAGGACAGAGAGAGGGGGCGACAAAGGATCCGAAGCAGACTCCATGCTGACAGCAGAGAGCCTGATGTGGCCCTCAAACCCATGAACCTCAGGATCATGACCTGAGCCAAAGTTAGATGCTCAAGCGACTGAGCCACCCAAAACACCCCTAAGATCTCTTCTGATCGGAACCTGATTGGGTGTCATCCTGAACATGGGGTAAAAAACAAAACATTCCCTATAATCTATGAGGGTGATAGCTTCATTTCTGGGTGTGGCCTTGATTTGACATAAGTTTTAACTGTCTTTAACACCAGCTAACTGTAGACATTTCCCACAGTCCTATCAATAATAACAGGTTAAACAATGATCACATGAAAACTCCACAACAAAACCTGAGGTGAGTTAGAAGCATACAACCTCTTTTTGACAGCTCTCCTCAGCACACCCTGCACAACAGCCAACCAACTCTGCAAACGTCTGCCTCTGCATTTCTAAAGACTCAATTCCTCTTCCTCAAACACTTCCCCCTTCTCTTCACCCCACGTGTTACCTATATATGTGCATCAGATTTGGCTTCTCCCTACATAATGCAGTGCTGTTTTCCTTCCAAATTTTAATTTTTTATTTATGATGCTTTTCTCCCCTCTCCATTTCATTCCTGAGACATCTGTCCCCCCCCCTCCCTAACTTTAGGCAAACCATCTAATAACCTCACATCTTATAGAATGAATTTCACCGAACAGACAGCAATAGAGACAAATGTAGAAAATACCTAAGGTTCACAAATACTTCTACTTACAAAGCAACACAATTCTGGTAGTTTTAATTAACATGGTTTGCCAATGCCTGACATAACATCTGGGAATTACATTCACAGGAAACTGTATTTCTGGTCTTATTTTGACATAAAATGCTAAAGGCACAACAAATGCTAAAGGCAAAAATACAGGTAATCCTATAGTCACATGGTCTTTAAGTACTTTTTCAAACCAAAGAAAACACTGTACCATGGAAATATTATACCATGGTTAAGTGAGCAGATGAAGCCACAAAAACCTACTCAATCCTTAAGTCCTGCAAAGTCTAACCACCAAGTATCAGAGTGGGCTAAGGGGAAACCCAGGAGCTCCGCAGGCCTGAGGCAGAGGCCACGGGGATTTCCTCTGCCTTGTCTAAATCACCAAAGGCAGGGCTCCAAGCAAAGCTGGTGCTGAAGATGGGCTGTGGCAAGAACACGGGATCCTGGGGGACAGAGGAATTGAGGTGAGAATCAAGACAGCACGGCCCAGAGTGAGACAGGAGCGACGACCTTCCGGGCAGAGTCTCCATTCATTTCAGGGAACATTTATTAAAGACCATCTAGGGCTAGGGCACTTGGCTAAGCAACAGGAGACTGTGCTCTTAAAGAACTCCACCTCACCAGGTAGAGACAAACAAAGACTAGAGAATTAGGCAGGCAGAGCACCAGATGATCTGGCAGAAGGAACAGGGGCTGGGGCTTCTGGAAGCTACCCCGGGGGCTGAGTCTCAGGAGACCCAAAGAGCACAGGCTCTCAGCACTGCATTTACCTTTCCTTCCATCCTGGGTCTCTTCCTTCCCCCGGTGCCTACTTAGCTCGCAGCACTCCTCCCAATGGGCCCATCCTGGAAGGGAAAAGACTGCCCTTCCGAGGTCTCCTTAATATCTGCCCATAATGAAAGCCAGGACACCTATTTACTACAAACTTATGAACTTAGAAAGTTGAAATTAAAGGGCACAAACAGGAACTCAAAACCCACAAGCTCAGGCTTCAAAGATGAGAATGTCCCATTTCATAAAAGGTGGTTGCGGCTTCCCACTCTACCGCTCCACGTTCTCCCCCAGCTCTGTCTCCACAGCTCCATAGAGACTCTCACTTCACTTCTCATTGTCTCCAAAACCTACATTCGACAGCTCCCCTCACATCCAAAGAGACCAGAGGCCCCAGTATATGTGGGATTTTACTCTAAATCATTCTGCTTTAAGAGGCAGCCTTAGCAGAAGCACACAGCAAAACGTAGCAGGAGTTATATCAGGTAGGAGTATTATGGAATGCTTTTCTTCTTCTCTATATTGTTGAAGGACTATAAACTAAACATGTATTTGTGTAATAAGAATGAGGACGGGGCACCTGGGTGGCTCAGTCGGTTAAGCGCTGACTCTTGGTTTCGCCTCAGGTCATGATCTCGAAGTTCATGGGATTGAGCCATGTGTTGGGCTCTGCGCTGGCAGCGAGAAGCCTGCTTGGGACTCTCTCCCTCCTTCACTCTCTGCCCCTTCTCCACACTCCGTCTCCCTGTCTCTCCCTCCTCCTCCCCCACACTCTCTCTCTCCCCAAATAAATAAGCATTAAAAAAAGAAAAAGAAAAGACAACAATAAAAACAATAGAGGACACATGCTACCACATGGATAAACACTGAGGACGTTATGCTATGTGAGATAAGCCAGTCCCCAAAGGACAAGTAACTATATAACTCCACTTCCGTGAGGTGCTCGGAGTAGTATCTATAATGACAGAAAACAGAAAGTGGCTGTCAGGGGGTGGGAGAGGGGGAATGAGGAATTACTGCTTAAAAAGCAGAGATGCAGTTTTGCAATGTGTAAAGAGCACGGTGGATGGAAGGCAGTGATGGTTGTTCTCAATGATGTGATGAATGTTAATGTCACTGAACTGTGCACTTAAAAATGGTTAAAATGGCGATTTTTATATTATATATATGTGTGTGTGTGTATATCTATATTATCTATCTATCTATCTATCTATATATATATATTTTTTTTTTTTATCACGATTAAAACAAATAACTTTTAAAAAGAACAGTCCTGGGGCGCCTGGGTGGCGCAGTCGGTTAGGCGTCCGACTTCGGCCAGGTCACGATCTCGCAGTCCGGGAGTTCGAGCCCCGCGTCGGGCTCTGGGCTGATGGCTCGGAGCCTGGAGCCTGTTTCCGATTCTGTGTCTCCCTCTCTCTGACCCTCCCCCATTCATGCTCTGTCTCTCTCTGTCTCAAAAATAAATAAACGTTAAAAAAATTAAAAAAAAATAAAATAAAATAAATAAATAAATAAATAAAAAGAACAGTCCTCACGGGGCGCCTGGGTGGCTCAGTCGGTTGAGCGTCCGACTTCGGCTCAGGTCATGATCTCACAGTCTGTGAGTTCAAGCCCCGCATCGGGCTCTGTGCTGATGGCTCAGAGCCTGGAGCCTGCTTCCGTTTGTGTCTCCCTCTCTCTCTGCCCCTTCCCTGCTCATGCTCTGTCTCTCTCTCTGTCTCAAAAATAAATAAAAACATTAAGAAAAAAAAAACTAAAAAAAAAAAAAGAACAGTCCTCAGAAATTTATTCTATCCAGGGTCCATCTACATTTAACAATACACATAATCTTTTTTGAACAATACACAATGGATCTAGCAATTATAATGGAGACTCTCTAATTCCTAACTGGAACATCAAGAATGGACATGTCTATTGAGAGAGTCATACCTCAAAGATGACGGCTCAGAATTTTCCCTGGAGAAAAAGCCATCCTCTGCCTTCCCAACAATGTTACCACTGTTATCCTCAACACAGCTACCACCACGAGCTGAATCCGATCACACATTTACCCGATTCATGTTAACTCCAGCCTCACAATCACCTAGAAGAGGAAGCATCATCCGCTTTCTACAAATGAAGAGAAACAGGTCCAAGAAAACACAGTTCAAAGTGGCTAAAGTTTGTGCATCACCGATCTGCGGGCAGTGCTACTCCCCCATGCAGACTCCCCACTACTGCCTTTCCCCTCCAAAGTCACACACACAAAGCACTGGCTTCCCGGGGTGGACTGCACGTCACTTCACCTACCCGGCCCCATATCCCTTGGCATGTACACAGTCCACATCTGCTCTAGAATTTCAGGGCACTATTTAAAAAAAAATTTTAACGTTTTTATTTATTTTTGAGACAGAGAGAGACAGAGCATAAGCAGGGGAGGGGCAGAGAGAGAGGCAGACACAGAATCGGAAGCAGGCTCCAGGCTCTGAGCGGTCAGCAGAGCCCAACGCAGAGCTTCAACTCACCGACTGTGAGATCATGACCTGAGCTGAAGTCAGATGCTTAACCGACTGAGCCACCCAGGCGCCCCTCAGGGCACTATTTTAAATGCTGGATCCAAACTCCTCAACTGAAAAAAGAAGGTGTAGAGGCCACTTTTAGGCAACAGACTTGAGCAATAGAAGCCTGATTAAGGTAGAAAGGGCCCCCAGTGACCACCAAGCTGGAGGCAAACAAGCTCATGAAGCCACCCCCCTGAAAATAGCCATAGACCCTAGCCGACCAACGGGCGACTTACAACCGGGCACAGGTACCAAAAAAGGAAAATTCCATGCGTTCCCCTACCTCCTCACTCCCCACTTTAACTATAGCCCCCCACCCCCCGGACAGTCTCTCCTCCACTGTCCTCCCCACTGCTCCCTTGTAGTGTATTCAATGAACTTCTATCGCCTGTGTTCTGTCTTGGCTGAGTCCTTTCACCACTCATGCCCCGGCCTTCACCAGATCGGGCTGCCCCACAGAAGGTTCCACAGTGCGGGGAGAAGTTAGTTTTTTGTGACTAAAATTCTACGCGTAAAGGATTTCTTACATGGGTGATATGATCGCCAGCCTTAGGGAAACTTGTGCTGGTGAGCCAGAGAGGTGTGGTGGCTGTGGGGACACTTTTTGTTCTTTGCTTAGAGGATCGGTAGGGAAAGTTCTCTGGGATTTCGACAGCAGTTGTTCTGATGCCATGTGTAAATATTGTCTTTTTGAGTTGCTTGCTTGGGGCCAAGCTTTCAGTGAAAGTTGCTGAAGTGACAGAAGCTGTGACAGAAAATGATTTAGTGGCATCACATACTTATTTTTGAGGTTGAAGACTTTGTACTCGAATCCACGTCAATAGGTCTCTCGCTTTGTATTCTTGCTTGCCACAGAGATTGTGAAGTTTTACTCAAACTTCAGGTGACACGAAGGCCATAGAGGGAGAGAAGCTAAGATGAAAGTCTTCAGACACTTTAAATTGCTATGGAAGGTGTTTGAGTATCTGTACCTGTCTGACTCATTTAAAATATGGAGAATGAGCGATTTTAAACTTTAAGACTTGGGTTTACATTGGAGGGGAACGGCAGGCGAATGTAATTTTAAAGCAGATGCGTGAATTTAGTACACATATAATTTGTCCCGTTTCCTTTGGCAGGGACAAAGGAAAAATGGCCCTGTTATACAGTAGGATACATTGTTGTTCTCCCTGTCAGGACTGAGGGGCTTACTTATCAGGCGCTAAGACAGAAATGCACTGTGAGTCTCCAGGAAGATGGCCTGTTGGCTCCATCCACATTTTTTTCTTTTACTCAAGGTTTCTAAAGAACCTGCTGTCCCGAGAGTCTGTCATGTGTCAAAAACAGGATTAGATGTGGTGGACAAATAGGGAAGTTTGACCTTCCTCGATCACAGGGAGTTTACACACTTATGCATGTGAAAACAAAACGACGGGGTTAAAGCCCGATAGGTAAATTCCCAGCGAATGGTACACATAGCCGTCATTTGCTCAGGGGAAGGTCTTGTCAGAAGTTCAGTGTGTGGGGGCCTGCAGTGAGAACTCATAGGCTGGGACAGCCAGGCCTGCTTCCTCATCTGGGCTAACTTTGGGGCTTTGGGGTTTCTGGAGGCTTTGAACATACACGGTCCATCTTTCTTGGTGCCAGTTGTACATAAGACTTGGAAGGAAGATTTTTTTATATTAAAATAAACGCAACTGTTTAGGGCATGTGGTTTGCAGCCATGTTAAAAACAGATGACTACCCTTCAAATACTTGTCCCACTTGAGGTGGGACAGCGGGAAGGCCCTAGATCCCTGGGGCGGTTCATTCCCCTCTGTCAGGAGGGTTTGAGAAGCACCGATGAGAGATTAGGAAAGGCCAACTCTTCGAAGCGTCCTCTCCTTTCCCCAGGGACTGAGTGGGTTTAGGGAACAATGGTTTCAGTTGGGTGGATAGAGGCATCTGGCGTGCTGGGATTCTTGAGTGAGATGGACTCATAATTAAATGCAAAGAATTCAGCACGACTTGAAGTGTTTTGTCATTAGAGTTAGTTTAGGGCGGGAGAAGAGTTCTACACATAGAGACTAAAAACTGATCACAGGAAATGTAAGAAAGGTGTTCAAAAGTTTAAACTACAACAAGTAAACCACAGGTTAAAGTTTCTCAGGGTCTGTAAGGGCCTTGACAACTAGGATTTCCAGGTGCCTACCCTGCTATGGAGCAGACAAGAGGGAGGAGGCCCGAATCAGCATGTCACTAAGTAATGTCCCCTGGAGTCACAGATTCCATCTAAAAGCTGCAAACTGGCTCTGATATATCCTAGGAATACTGAGAACAGAGTCTGAGCACCACGTGAGGCTACTGATTTTCATAATAAACATATGCCAACATATACCAAAGCCTGTGATAATTTTTTGAAACTGTCACATATGATTTTAATTATTAGGAATTTCTCAATAATTTACCCAATTTCCCCTTTCCACACGTCATGCTACAGTCTCGCTAGTCTACACCCTGACCCTGCAACATCGCATTTGTTACGTATGTTTTCTCTCCAGAATGACCTCATGCTGAGACAAAAACTAATTTATTCCTTATGTTTTCAAACTTTTCTATTCCATTAACAGTTTCTCAGCTAATTGTGTCTGCTTCCTATTTTCACAGACTTCGACAATAGGCTCAGCTTCTTCTGATTCTGTTTTCTCTTTGGATCAGCTCTTGGACATCCTGCCTGGCCCCTAGCTACCACAGTTTTCTATTATACCCAAAACGCTGTCTTTGGAAATACTCAGCAGGATCCAACAGAGCTAACCAAAGGTGCTCGGGGAAAATGAGACATTTTGAAGTTATGGTGTTCCATCACAGTGCACAGCACGTGCTAGGGAGCCTGTGTGAACTCACACACCTGTTGATCGACCTCACTTCTAAACACGAACCCAGCTGGAGTCAAGTGAAAGCCCTGTGTGTTTATCCCCATGTTCCAAGTCCCAGGTCTCACTAACAGCAAGTCAGAAATGTTTTATTCAACAGTTTATTGGTTTTTCTCACCCCATTATTACATACACACTCATTGTCAGTTTAGGAAATATGGAAAACTAGTAAAATTAAGTCACCTTGAAGCCCCATCACTCAAGCGGGGCAAATTTTCAAGACCTAAAAACTAGGGTTCTAAAAGATTCCTACTCAGTTTAAAGGCTTTAAGAGATGTAAAACAGAGTGAGTTAAGAAAGAGGTTATACAAGCAATGAGTAATTTGACTGGGTTATCACAGGAAATCAGGAACGTACCAAAATAGATTTTTGACTTCTGGTTAGCAAGTTTGGGAACACATGATTGCATAAACAATACTGCCCATAAAATGAATCTTAACTGGGGGCGCCTGGGTGGCGCAGTCGGTTAAGCGACCGACTTCAGCCAGGTCACGATCTCGCGGTCCGTGAGTTCGAGCCCCGCGTCGGGCTCTGGGCTGATGGCTCAGAGCCTGGAGCCTGTTTCCGATTCTGTGTTTCCCTCTCTCTCTGCCCCTCGCCCGTTCATGCTCTGTCTCTCTCTGTCCCAAAAATAAATAAAAACGTTGAAAAAAAAAATTTAAAAAAAAATGAATCTTAACTGTTAAAAACGTTCAGAAAGTATTTCTTTCACTGCTACCTTATTTTTCATGAGTCTACTAGGAACCAAGCCTCAGATGAACAAAAGTACCTCTGCGAATGCTCAAAAAGCTAATAAACACTAAACTTCACGCAAGCCATTCAACCCAACTTTGTTCTGAACACATAACATGTCCCAGGCAGGGAGATCCAGCTTTTATGGGGTTTTGAAAATTATTTGGCAGGGGTGGGTAGTGCTAAGGGAAGAAAAAATACATAATATATTTTACTTTTGAAAACGTAGGGGCAGCTGGGTGGCTCAGTCAGTTGAGCATGGGGCTCTTGGTTTTGGCTCAGGTCATGATCTCAGGGTTGATGGGTTTGAGCCCCGCATCAGGCTCTTCACTGACAGCTTGCTTGGGATTCTCTCCCTCCCTCTCTCTGCTCCTTCCGCACTCATGCTCTCAGTGCTCTCTTTCTCTCTCTCTCTCTCTCTCAAAAAAAAATTAACTTAAAAAAATTAAAAAGAAAGTATAAAAAAAGAGAAAGGAAGGAAGGAAGGAAAGGAAGGAAAGGAAGGAAAGGAAGGAAAGAAGGAAGGAAGGAAAGAAGGAAGGAACTATGTGAACACGTTCCTCAGCTCCTTCCCAGGGCCTTGGAAAGTGAGGATGAGAGAACGTGTTCAGGTCTGTGCAGGTGGGGGAAGGGGTAGGAAAACCTTCCTAGATCAGGGGTACCCAGGCAGAGAGCTATCTGGAAGAAGCATAGAGGAAATCTCCAGGCTCGAGGAACAATGGTGGGAAACAAAGACTTCAACCAACTTCATTAATAAATGAATACAAATTTAAAGAAGTATAGAATACCAACTGGGGCCTCAGATTAAATATTAACAAAAATACTGATACTTAGTATTGGGAAGGTTGTGGGGAAACCAGCAATCCTAAGACACTTGCAAGAGAGTAGAAACTGGAACCGCGTTTCCAGAGGGCAATTAGCGAATATTTTTCAAAGGCTTTAAAACCTGCCCACGTTTTGACCCAGCAATTTCAGTTCTAATATGGAAAGTATCCTAAAGAAATGACTGTACAAGCATTCAAAGATATAGATGTTTTTCCTTTCAAATAAACTCTATATATAAAGTATGAGACTTTAAATTATGGAATGTTCATATAATGAACTACAAAGCAGTCATTACAAGTGATATAATTAAATACAGGCACAAAAAGACGGTTACAATATAGGAAGGTTAAAATCAAGTTACACTAACACAAAAAAAATATCTGCACCCCCAAGTTCATAGTAGCATTACTTACAATAGCCAAGACATGAAAACAACCTAAGTGTCCACTGATGGATAAATGGATAAAGAGGTTGTGACACACACATATACACTAATAGAATGTGATTCAGCCATAACAACAACAACAACAACAAAAAACAAAAACAAGGAAATCCTGCCATTTGCAACAATATAGGTGGACCCTGAGGACATTATGCTATGCAAAATAAGTCAGACAGAGAAAAGACAAATACTGTATGATCTCACTTATAGGTGGAATCTAAAAAACTCATTGAAAAAGAGATCAGATTTGTGGTTACCGGGGAGGGGGAATCTGAAGGAGGTGTTTAAAAGATACAAACTTCCAGTAATAAGATAAAGAACTACTGTGTAATACACAGTGTGATAGCTACAGTCAACATTGCTGTATAAGATATAAGAACGTTGTTACAAGAGTAAATCCTAGAAGTTATTCCCATCACAAAGAAAAAAAAATGATTTTCTTCTGTTTTATTTTTATTGTATCTATAGGAGATGACGGAGATGATGGATGCTAACCAAACCTACTGCTGTAATCACAACATTCATAAGTCACACCATCATTCTGTCCACCTTAAACTTTTACAGTGGTGTATGTCAATTATTCCTCAATAAAACTAGAAAAAGGAAAAAAATAAAATTACAAAACTGTATGTCTCAATCCCACTTAAAAATATATAGTAAAAATAATACATCCTATTAATGGAAAAAAGTTCTGGCAGGATACATTAAAACCTTACAGTATATGCCTGACTCTTGAACGATGTGGGGGTTGTTCCCATGCAGATGAAAATCTACATATAATTTTTGACTCCCCAAAAACTTTACTAATAGACTACTGTTGACCTTACTCATAACATAAACAGTTGACTAACGTATATTTTGTATGCTATAAGTATTGTATTCTTACCAAAAAGGTAAACTCGGGAGAGGAAAATGTTACTAAGAAAATCATAAGGAAAATACATTTACAGTACTGTACTGCATTTATTGAAAACAAAAATCCATGCATAAGTGGGCCTATGCATTTCAAACCGAAGATGTTCAAGGGTCAACTGTACAAACCAAACAATAAAGATACAATTAATCCAATTAAAAATGGGCAAAGGGTTTGAATAGATATTTCTCCAAAGAAAATACACAAATGGCCCCTAAGCACATGAAAAGATGCTAAACACAACTTGTCATTGAAGAAATGCAAATCCAGGGGCACCTGGGCAGCCAAGTCAGTCAAGCATCCAACTCTTGATTTCAGCTCAGGTCATGATCTCAGGGTTTGTGAGATCGAGCCCTGCATCCGGCTCTGCAGTGACAGCACTGAGCCTGTCTGGGACTCTCTCTCTCTGCCCCTCCCCTGATCACATGTGCACGTGCTCTCCCTTTCTCTCTCTCTCAAAATAAATAAACTTAAAAAAAAAAGAAATGCAAATCCAAACCACAATAAGATATCACTTCACATCACATCTAGCATGATTATAATCAAAATGTCAGGTAATTAAATGCTGGTGAGGATGTGGAGAAATCGGAACCTTCCCTACCTTGCTGATGGGAATGTAAAATGGCACAGACACTTGGCAAAGAGTTTTGACAGTTCCTCAAAATGTTACACATAGAGTTACATATGAACCAGCAATTATACCCTTAGACATATACCCAACAGAATTGAAAACACATGTCCACACCAAAACCCATACACCAATCCATGTTCATAGCAGCATTATTCATCATAGCCCCGGAACTGGAAACATCCCAAATGCACATCAACTGAGGAATACATAGACAAAATCAGTATATCCATACAAGGCATATTATTTGGTAATACAAAGGAATGAGGCTATATGCTACAATGTGGGTGAACCTCAAAAACATTAAGCTAAATGAAACAGTCAAAAGACTGCACATTGTATGATTCCATTCATATGAAATGTTCAGAATAAGCGAATCTACAGAGACAGAAAATAGAGCAGTGCTTGCCAAGGACTGGAGCGGAGGTAATGGGAAGTGGCTGGTAGTGAGTGTGAGGTTTCTTTTTGGGGTGATGAAAATGTTCTAAAATTAGACTGGGGTGATGGCTGCACAACCGCTAGCATGCCAAAAGCCACCGAACTGTACACCTTAACAGGTGCATTTACATGGGACTGTATGAACTGTGAATTGCATCTAAATAAAGCTATTTTTAAAAATACAATAATGGGGCACCTGAGTGGCTCAGTCAGTTAGGCAGCTGACTCTCGATTTTAGCTCAGGTCATGATCTCACTGTTGGTGAGATGGGGCCCCACCTCAGGCTCCATACAGAGCCTGCTTCTAATTCTCTCTCTCCTTCTCTTTCTCCCCCTCCCTTGCTGGCACTTGCTCTCTCTCAAAATAAATAAACTTAAAAAAACCACAATAGTTATTTCAGTACTTTATGGTGGCTTTAATTTTCTTACGAAAAAAAATTTTAACAGGCATTACACATACCAGCTGGACCAGAGTAAGTACCCACTTTGATTTCCTATTATAAAATGGGGACAGTGATGGTACCCATTTTAATACTACCTAGCTCACAGTTCCATTTGTAGAGGGCTTTAAAGAATATCTAGCATAAAGCAAGCATTCAAAAATTAGCTATTTTGATTATAAACTTAAAAAAAAAAACCAAACTACTGTATCTTCACTTTGAAAACACAAGCATGCCCTCCTACTTATATTGCAACCATTCTTTTATTTATTATTATTTTTAATGTGTATTTATTTCTGAGAGAGAGACAGAGCATGAATGGGGGAGGGGCAGAGAGAGAGGGAGACACAGAATCTGAAGCAGGCTCCAAGCTCTGAGCTGTCAGCACAGAGCCCAGCGTGGGGCTCGAACTCATGTACCACGAGATCATGACCTGAACCGAGATCATGACCTGAACCGAGATCATGACCTGAACCGAGATCATGACCTGGACCAAAGTCGGACGCTTAACCAACGGAGCCACCCAGGTGCCCCACCTCACTACGCATTCTTGATTTGTTTCCCATCATTTAAGAAGCAATTCTCCTCTCAGCTGAGACAAATGCCAAGTACAAGGCAACCGAGATGCCAGAGTAAGATGGCAAATAATTAATGACATCCTCTGGTCCTATCACATAGCATTTGCTATTGTGTAGGCCCCACACCAAGTGCTTTCGTGCCTGCTGCTAATAAACCTCAACACCATCCTGAGAAAGGTACCATCAGTCTCGTTTTACAGAGAAGGAAATCAAAGCTTGTACAGATTATTTGGCCAAAGATGCCCATGGCCAGAGGCTGAGGGATTCAGACCCACCATTAAGCTTCCAAAGCCTGGGCGGTGTCTTATGTGAGGGAAAATTGGTACCTGAAAAAACAGCTACTCAAAGGAAGCCACTTAAAATCCACAAGAGTAAGAGAGAGATGAAAAAAAAAAAAAAAAAAAAAAAAAAAAGAGACTTATCTGGGACTTGACATCCTAAAAAACAAAACTAACTTATAAAACTAAGCATTTTATATTTAACAAATATTGTTGTAATCCCAACCAGGTCTTAAATAAGTCTCAGTAGGAACAAAGAATGAGTCAAGAGTTGAGAATTTTTAGCATAATTCTTGACAAATAGTAGCAAGATATGATATAGAGGTAGATACACACAGGTAAATTTTTGTGAAAATATTTAAGGGCCATAGTAATTTGCATAAGGGCATCTCTTAATGTTTTGACATTTAAACCACCCTCTTTTGAAGCATCAAATACATCATCCTTTGTCAATTCTGTCTTCTTCGACAGCCAACACAAAGACACTGGCTACCGACCAAATGGGAAATGAGTGGTATAGAAGCTAGCACTGAGCAGGAAGACGTTTGAATGGAGACCAATTTTACAAGGGTTGTATTTTTTAATATTTTTATGTTATGACAGTTTCTGAAACACTAGTATTGGAATTCAGAACAAATATAAGAAAACAAGAATATCGATACTGTTTTCCCCACTACCTAGTCTGCTCACAAAATATAAAAAGTAACTAAATACTTTCTGCCTTACTGCAATCCTCGGTTTACCCGTTTGCTATTTTCTGGTCATATCTTTCCAAAACCATCAACCCAAAAATGACAGAGTGGATCTACCTATCTAGATCTCCTATGTACCCAGCATAGAGACCTAGAACCAACAGAAATAAGCTTTTGTAGTGAAGTCTTAACAATTTTCTCTAATAAGTTCACAAATGTGCTCTGACAAAAGCAATAAGAAAAGGATATTCCTCCTTAACATGACTGTCTACAAAGTAACTGTAAATTAAAGCAGCTTGTTAGCGATAGAGCCATAATTAGACCACAGAATATCCAGACCCTTTCTCAGGGCTTCAACTACTTCCTTATGCATTCCCAATCTCTCTAGACTCTTTGATAACTAAAACCACAAAAAAAAAAAAAAAAAAAAGGAAAAAAAAACAAAGAAAATTAGCAGAACATGAAGACATGTCTGCGTGTAACAAACTGGTTAAGTTAAAACCCCATTAAGTGATGGTAGCTACACTTGTGAACTTGTGTAGAGTAACATAGGGCTTGTGGAATCACTATGTTGTACACCTGAAACTAACATAACATTGTGTGTCAACTATACGTCAAAAGAATGTAAAAAAAAGTTTTTGTTTAGAAAAACAAAACCTATTAACATCTACTGATAACACAAATAGCCTGCATATCTAAATAACACCTCTAACAGAGATTCCTGTTAAGCAGGAAGAAGGCAGAAGACACGGAGATGTCAGGAATGGCATAAAGGCTCAAAGAGGAAGTGATCTTAGAAAACAGTGCGTTTTTGGACATCCTATTACAGTTTGGCAACTATCTTTTTTTATTAAAATATTGCTGAGAGGCTTAAAAATATCCAGTTATACCATCTTTCCATATATTTTAACCAAGGAAAAAAATAAATAACCCTGTCTTCCTCATCACCCTTGTCCCCACAATAGGCCTGACCCAGGGCTCTTCACCATTTTAAAGTTAACATTCAAAATTTCACACTGTTAATCTCAAATGGTTGCAAAGAATATAATTTCCGGCATACTGTAAATACTGAGTTGTAAATAAAACTACTATATCACTTTTAAATACATCTATTCTAGTCTAAGTTCCATCAGCATTTTTCACATACCACATCCATTTAAAAAAGTAAATGAATAAAATCTTCAAATGTTGGAAATTGTGCACCATTTCCCTTTCTCCTTGATCTCATCTTCCCATTCTACTTTCCCTACAGTATTATGTCTTAATATACTTTTATGCCTACATGCCCGTCTTACCTCTCTGCAACCAAAACCTCTAAACAAATTGAGATTTACGTATTCAACTATAAAATTCAGTGTTAAAAGTTTCTTCTAAATTGAGTGCAATACAATTACTATTGTAAGGTCAAAAGTGACCCAAAAAATAATATAATTATTCAATATAAGTAATATTTTATTGGAAATGTATGTGTATCTTAATGATATGGATGGGACTCTTCCTCTCATTAGTTCATTCTCTGTAGATTATTATTACTGGAAGGAGACAAGATTCCACATGAAATCTATTATATTTAGCTATTACAGATGTAGGCATTGAAAATATGGGTTTGCATAAATATGTAGATGGAAATGGGAAAAGATTTTTCTAGCAAAGAGTAATAATATGCATCCATGGGTGTAAGATTTAAGAACTTATTAGCTGACAACTCAATAAGCCTTCTCTCAATTTTATGGACAGTAAACAATGGGAAACTTACTTGCAAAAGGATCATTTTCCATTACGGTCATTGCCTTACTCAGCAGTCACACCAGTATTTTCATTATCCTTCTGCTTGGCACCTTGATGATTAGGGGTAAGTGTGAGGTGTACCTTCCCTTTAAAGATAGGTCATTCCGAAGGAGAACCAGCAGACTGCCTGGGTCACAAGCATTTTCTGAGGCAGGTCAATTTTAGGACTGATTACTTTCAAGGTCTAAGAATCTGAAATTGACTCTCTGTAAATTATAGGTGCCTGTGTCTCCCTTGAAACGGCTTCAAAGTACCCCCAGACATGCATCCTCTTGGATCTGAAGGCCAATGCTCTAAGACTCCTACATGGATAGACCTCAAGTTCAAAGGCAGATGGGAATGACAAAGAAGCACAAGATAAAGATTAAAAAAAAAACTGTGCAAAGTCTGATTTCTAATTTGGGCTGTTTCATACATATTGTCTTTAACAAATTTGAGTCAGGTATCAAAATCTTAATATCAAGGTATGTTTTCACATCCTTTCATATCATCAGATGCGCTTTTGTTTTAAAATGAAAAGTTAGCCTTATTCAAAATGAACACTGTCATCCCTTTCCTGACAGATCATATTCCAGTTAGCAAGATCAAAACAAGGGCATCATAAAAGCAGCCGTCAGTCTTTTACAAAGCAATCCCAAAGCAGCAGTTTCAACTTTGGCTGCACATATTCTGATTCAATTACTTTAGGGTGGGGCCAGTCACAGCAGTAGTAAAAAAACAAAACCAAAAACAAAAAAACTCCCCAGGTGATTCTAAAGTGTGACCAGGGTTGAGAACCAAAGAACTAATACCTAAATATTAAAATTAGTTTTTAATTGCGGAGGAGTGATGTTTATTTCTCACCTGTAGATGAACCCAAGGTTAATCTATTTTAATTTTTAAAATATATTATTAATACTTTAAAAAGCATTTTAGGTATCAGAGTTCTTTGGAGATAAAACGCACCATCTTCTTAACTTATTAAAAGAGGCATCTTTTTTCTACTCTTTTTTTTTTTTTGAGTAGTTGACACACAATGTTACACTAGTTTCAAGTGTACAACACAGTGATCTGATAAGTTTATACATTATGTTCTCTGAATTTATAGGTCTGATCATGCTAAAAGAGGCCATCTAAAGCAAACATAAAATAACATTCCTCAATTCAAAGAAACCTATGAGATACATGATTAATCAATCTCCACCGGGAATCTGTTTAGTGGATTATATTATCTACAATACAGATGTGAGAAGAAAACATTAAATGAGAACCTAGGAATTTAGGAACCTAGCACATTGCTTAGTACACAGTAGAAACTCAGCAACTGTGCGTTACGCATTCTGAACTGAGGATTCGTATGGAACATGTACACAATTTTCTATCTTTACATCTCCAGTCTTCATAGCCTTCCTTCATTTGATTTATTGTGACTTCTCAGATTAGAAAAAAATATGTTCTGGGGCGCCTGGGTGGCTCAGTCAGTTAAGTGTCCGACTTCGGCTCAGGTCATGATCTCACGGTTTGTGAGTTCGAGCCCCACATCGGGCTCTGTGCTCACAGCTCAGAGCCTAGAGCCTGCTTCGGATTCTGTGTCTCCCTCTCTTTCTGCCCCTCCCCCGCTCATACTCTCTCAAAAATAAATGAAACATTAAATTAAAAAAGAAAAAAATATTTTCAAACTCATGTACAATATACCCACCAAAATTTATCTGAACACTACAATGTTTCTAAGTTTCCTGGCTCAAATCTTAGAGCTTTTTTTAAATCACAAGAATATTATAAGCATATAGTAAACACAACATACAGTAGGGTACCAACCGCCTATTATCTACATACACCCAACCATCCCTACGTCACACCCAAATCCATTCCCCAGAGGTAATGCTGAATGATATCTGATTCCCACTCCCCCACCCCCACACCATTTCCTTATTCTAACCATCATTAAAGTGTGATTTATTCCTCCTTTCATACTCTCCTTAAATCCATTCTTACATCCTACTAAATCTCTTCTAGTTCCCACTGGACTATGCAGTGGTCTTTTAGCTGCTTTCCCAGCTTCTAGGCTATTTTCCCCAACAATCCACTCTACAGCAGGTGTCAGGTTCTTAGCTGCCAATCACAAAATCCATTCTACACATTTTAAAAGCATTTATGGCAGTAGGGTAGTAGGTTACAGCCAGTCCAAGGATCTAGGCTGAATCATGTTGTAGAACTGGTCTGGTAAGGGAGCAGCTACCATCACCAATTAGAAGAAATTTGTCTTCTAAAGTATCACTTTGACCATAGTCTTCCTACGAAAGAAAAAGCAAGTATAGCAGACATGGAGACGTGCTAGCCAGATAGCCACCAACCCGAAAACATGCCCTTCAAAGGGCAGCCCACATCAAGTGACTGATGAAGACAAGGCTACAAAAGCCCAACCATTTGTGCCCAACACCAGCCCTGATGGGCCATAAACACTCCAAAGCTGCCCGTGGTGCTGGCCTCGGCTTTGCAGACCTGTCCTGAAGTTTTTCCTCTCCCTGTGCCCAACCCTGCTTCTGCCCCCTCCCTGCCACAAGTGTTAATCCTTCATAAATATCCTGTACACCAACTCGGTCTCAGCAACTGCTTCTAAGGAACACACACTGTGACAGAAAACAACCTCTAAGAGCTTCCAATTACATGTAGAGGGAAGGTTTTCATTCTCCCATCGCTGCCCCTTCCTCCATTTTAGCCTTAGATCTGCAAACAAAATAGGAAACGCTCAGGCTCCGTCACCTTGCTGACATTTTCCCCTATCATTCTTGCTTAAATGAAGTTCACCCTCTAAAAGATTCCTCAGTGTGGGCTCCAAAGTACATTATTCCCTGACTTTGTGTATGTTTAAAGCTATTTTTCTGGCCTTCATACGCGAAGGGCAGCTTGGCTGAATACAAATGCATGGTTATCACTTTCCATAAGATCTTCCGAAAATGCGGCTCCACTATGACAAATAAGTCATTTTGAGAAATGTGATGATGGTCAAATATTTTTAGCCCTTGTCTATCATTTCATCTTTTCGCAAGCAGTCCTTGAGAATGTGGTTTTCTTTTCTCTTAAATCTAATACTTTACCTAGACTGTATCTCCGAGTTGTTCATTTTGGGTTAATTTCCCTAGGTATCTGATGGGTTCTTCCAATTTACAGATTAAGTCTTCTTTTCCTTTCAGAAAGTTTTCTTGGATTTTAAACATTAGTATCACTGCACAATTCTGTTTCTCTTCTTCACAGCCCAATTATACATAAGTTGTTTCTTTGCTACCAAATCTTCTACTCCCAACACTTTCCCTCTGATCCTTTTTGCTTCATGGAATAGTTTAATTCCTCAGGCAAGAATTCAAGCTATCAAAATCTGGTACAACCTTTCTAGAAAACTTATGTTTGACACAGCAAAATAGGCCCAGTGCTCTGGCCATGCTCCCCCTCCCCGCTCCTAGCACCCTGAGCACACCCTACTCACTTCCAGATGCCTCTCCTTCCTTTCAGGTCCTCATCCGCTTATGTCATGAGCCACTCACTCACCATTCTCACTCCAAATTGTCTGAATTCTTATGATTTTATCACCAATTCATTTTAGTGGTATAAGATATTTTAGCTGGGTGAAACAATTGTAGTACTATCTCATACTATTAGCAGGTCCCGGGCTCATAATTTAGACCCCAAACAGATCAAGAACTTGAGTACTAAGAAACAGGACAACATTTTTCTTCTCCCCTTCAGTACATAATATGCTTTCAAATACTAATTCAAATGATGCACAAACATGTGTTTATTCACATTGTCATTAAAGACAGAATTTATAGTTTTAGAGTTCATTAAAGACTAGTATTATTTATTTGCAAGTATTTATGAACACAGAATACACCTAAGTTGTCTCTCTCCTCCCATCAGGGTCCCCTGACACTTACTCTGCATCCCTATAGTCTGCACCTAGCCAACCCTGTCCTCTCCTCCCACATGGCCCCTGAACCCTAACCTCTGTTCTTACTCAGCAAGGCTGGTCACTCTGGAAAAACAAGCTGAGATTCAAGTGAATGCATCCATCCTTGACAATGGCATGTTGCCAGTGGTAAATGTGATGAAGAGGCAAAAAGTCAAGGATTATGTTTTTCATACATCCTAAATTTCATTCATTTGTAAAAAAAAAAAAAAAAAGACTTTTTTTTTTTAGAAACAAATCTTTATAACCCAGTTAAAAGAATCATAACATTTTGCTAGTTCTATGGGATAAATTAATGATCATTTATAAGAAAATTTTATTACAACTCAGACTAACCAAGCAACAAAATAATTATCACCTTAATAAGCCAATTTTTCTCTTGAGGAGGATAAAACAAAGAAACAAAACATTTAGCCTTCATCATACATTTAAAAGCAAAGTCCTCAGTATGTGTATTATAAACAATGTATTTTGAAAAGCAGTGAGTTTTCTGTTTTCTTTTCTTATTAAAGATTTGTTTCTAGGCTCAGCTACAACTCTTTCATAACATAACCTTACATTTCATGACCTTTAATCATTTTCAAAGCACTTTATAACCAGTGTCTTATTACTACTTGCAATGAGGCTGGCAGAGCAGACATTAGCCTTATTTTGCTTCTTATAGCGAAATACTCAGAAGTCAAATAACTTGCCCCAAATCATGCCACTAGTAACCTGCAAGACCCCAGTTCTCTGATTCCTGGTCCTGGCTCTGGCCACAAAACCAAATTAAGGCATTAATTTAGTACATACCCAACGGTTTTTTCTTAACTATTAACATTTCAGTTTATCCAATACTATATCCTAACAGATTTTTCAAAGCTATATCCTAGTAGTTGTATAATGTCTGAATTTGAAAAATGATAGTAACTCACAGAATGCACTCATTTTGTTGTACTTCAAATGGCCCATTTGTGCCACTTAACCTTAATTCTTTCCCATTTAATATGGTTAATTCTGTCCTGGTTTATGTTTAAAAGCCATGTTATACTCCAAGGGCAGGAAGGAATAATAACCAGATCCCTGAAATGTGAAAAATCCCTTGCATTCTAAAAATGATTAAGGGAAAAAGTGAATTAAACAAGAAAGTTATAGCAATGGAAAACATCACATGAACATTTGCTAAGTGTTAAGGTTCTTGAAAAGTTTCCTAAGTGAGAAAGCACTCTCCAAGTTAAGTATGAGAAACTGAAATTATGTCTTTGTTTTAATGCACAGTTTATAGGGCTTAAGATTAACCTTTAGGCATCTCCTAGTTGTTCTAACTAAAAATAAATCTCAAGTATTTGGGTCAATAGAAATAAACATGGTCAGGAAGACTTGGGGGGTGGGTAGAGATCATCTGGCAAGATAAGACCTTGCAATAACCGGCTTTCTAGAAATTTTGTATCTAGGAACAAGGTCATGGACCCCACAGCTATCCTCCAAACAGAAGGAAATAATGTGAAAAATCTAAGATGTAGCTTTCCCTGGAGTGACAGCAGAGTTAGCACTCCCAGGGCAGAGAGATCAAGTAACAAGAAGTTATGAACACCAAATGCTATAACTGTCTCTAACAGTCAAAGCAATCTGCACAAATTGTCTCCATACCAGAAGGATAATGTATGACTAATACCAGCCTCACAAGATGGTCCTAGTAATTTCTAATTTTCCCCTAATCTGCAGATCTTTTCAAAAGTAATGTTGAGCTGAGTATTTTCAGCAGGGCATGTTTAAATGCATGTCAGCCATACTAAAAGCTTCTGTGGTTGAATGCCCAGTTTAACACGTAATAATTCACATGTCAACCACAGTAGAATATGTTAATGGATCTTTGTGTTAAATCCCAAAGAGCTGGAGCAAATCTTATATTCCAAAAGTTGAGGATCCAACGTATTGATAAGTAAAGGCCTCTTGTGACAAAGGGAATGCTAGCTGCCAACATCAATAGCCATTCTCCCTTCCTCCTTAAAAGTCATTCTTAACTACCCACGTGGCTGCAGAGTAGGTTCCTTTTCCCAGGTGACCTTGCAACTGAGATGCAATCATGTTGACTCAGTTCTGGAAACAAGATGTATATTGGAATTCTGAGGCTACTTCCAAGAAGTTACCTTAAAGGGAGGCTGAAGGCCAAATGCCACCGCAGCTCCTTCCTCCTTCCTAGAGGGGATATGAACAGGACCCTGCAGGCTGAGCAGTCATTTTGAACTGGCAGACAGAGAAGCCGAACCTTGATGACCATGGAGCTATCACCTGAGCTCTGGCCGGTTCCCTGCTCTCTCAGATGAGCCGTCTAGAGGCAAACTTCTATCTCATTTACTCCACTTCTATCTTGTTCATGCCACTGGGTTTTCTGTCTCATGAAGCTGATCCTAATCCTGATACACTTCTTCACCATCATCGTAATAGCAGGAATGGTCAGAAGGGGAGTTCCTACCATGTGTCAGAAAATACTCTACATACATTATTAACTTTAACACTTGCACAACCTCGGGAAGTGCATGTGCTAAGTCCCATGTCTCCAGTCAGGCATCCAGTGTAGAGGATCAGAGTCCCGGCTGTGGTGTCTTCATCAGTGAACTATTCCCTGCCAAACCCCACCCACC
Source organism: Lynx canadensis (assembly GCF_007474595.2). NCBI lineage: Eukaryota > Metazoa > Chordata > Mammalia > Carnivora > Felidae > Lynx > Lynx canadensis. Next base: position 74,174,029 of record NC_044306.2, read on the forward strand.
CTCCTCCTAAAATCTTTGAGAATCTTCTCTTTATCCCTGTCATGCTGGCATTTCATAATATGCTTAGAGGGCCCCCTCATCTTTCATGTTATAGGCTTTCCTCTGGCTCCTCCATCAGTTAGCATCTTCATCCATTTTCAATATTTGAAATTGAAATTTCTTAACAACTGATAGCTCCTCTCCCAAACACTTATTCACTATGGGCTTTTTCTACCTTTTAAATTTCTGTCCTATTAAATCAGGTCCTGGGAGAGACCACTAAGTCATGTGGTCACTCTGGAATCGATTGTCACAATTAAGAATAAAAGAGCATGTGCACACATTCGTCTCAACAGGCTAAGGTAGGTCCAAATCAACAAAACGGAATCTTAACAAGACCAAATGTAAGTACTTAAAGGTTTGTTTTTTTTCCTAAAGAAGGCAATTAACTACTTAAGTATATGTTGAGAAAGAGAACCTAATAGTTCCTGGTAAAAAGAAGAAAAAGAAAAAAAGAAAAGGGAAAGGGAAAGAGAAAGAGAGAGGCTTAAGGGGTTTGTTTTGTTTGTTTTGTTCTTGGTTTTGTCTGGCCATAAAATCAACATGGTCCTGGTGGGAAGAGACTGATACAAGTACTAATGAAAACTTAATCCTTGTTAAAATAAACAGAGCCCAAACCAAAAACAAAAAAAAGAAAAAAACCAAAAAACATCTCAAAAAAAAAAGGTCGGATGAAATTAACATTAGAACTGAAAAAAAGTGAGGAATAATTTAGCCTGAAGAAAGTAAGAAAATAACACTTAGGTATAATCAACCTAGAGATGAGATTTGGTAACGGTGTCCAGATCTGTGCACAACTGCCATCTGCCTGATGGCAGAGAGCAGACTCGGTCTGTGTTGCTTCGGAAGGCAGACTGGAAATCAACTGGTGGAGGGCCTAAGACGGCAAACATGAAATCACAAACATCAGCTTAACAATGAGAGAGGCTCACAAACGGAAAGTCCGTTGCTGAGGGGTGAACCCCCCATCACCTGAAGAGTTCAAGCTGAAGCTGAATAATCAATCAAGCGTGAAGGGCATCATCAAAGGATTTATTCCTTCAGTGGCAGCACTGAATTCCTGTCCAGACAGACATGCCTGAGGAGGACGGACCACAGCCTTGTCTAGCCATGCTGCATGATGCTGTGGGTCAGCAGCCACGGGCAGATGAGTGCTGGCCAACTTCCAAACCTCCCAAGGACGTGCCTGAGCTATAGCGCCTGACATCTGAGTCTAACTAACTGTGGGAAAGTGACTGCCCAGGACCAGTGCTCGTTAAGATTTCACGTGCAGGGTTGGCACCACAAAACACGGAGTTCCGGCTTGACCCACCTCTAAACACTAAAAAAGAAAGAGAAAAAAATAAGCTGTGTCTAGGACAAGCCAGATAAAGGTTTCATCAAATGAGAGGCAACCCAAGTTCTCTATGTCAGACTGCATTCAAAGAAAAGACAACATGCTGTGGAGGCTCACACACCACATACATACTACAAATGCAGAATCAGCTATGCTGCACAGCACTGTGAGATTTCACTTAATTCCAGTGGGCTTTATTCCATGAAAGGTTGGGAAAAGCTCAAAGTTGATATAACTGCAAAGTTTGGAACAGACTCTCTCTTGCGTATGTTGTATAAACTTCTAAATGGCAACTTCTCAATTCCCAGCCATAACTAGTTTCCAAAGTGACCGAAAGAGAAAAATAGGAGGCCCAGCCTTGCCCAGAAGGGCCAAATGTGAAGAGCCTTGGGACCCAGAGTCACAGGATCTCAACTCCTTCACTGTCCACACTCTGCATAAATACTAAGGGAGAAAACATTTTGCATCTTGTGAAGAGAGGGTTTAAAGGAACTATCTTCACTCCCTACCTCCCTACCCACCTCCAAAAATGTGCACTACACACAGTCTCCTTCTCTTTCTCTCTCTCTCTCTCTCTCTCTCTCTCTCACACACACACACACACACACACACACTCACGTAGTGCAATTAATCCACGTATGGTGTACTAAAGAATGCGCAGCCTCTATTCCAGAATCCTGCAAAAAACATTTTTATGAACCAATTCACTAAAACACATGTTCCAGGATTTCAAATTAAACAGCGAGCCGGAAATGAGTGAGAGAGCAGGGAAGGCTGGCCTCGGCCCTTCTTGGCTCCGTGGCTGCAATCTGTGTCTCTACCCAAAGTGGACTTTTAGGAAAAGTTCCCAGCAGGAAAGGGCCCCCTCACAGTCTCTTCGTCCTCCTGGGGAGCAGCAAAAGCATATGAAGAGCTGAAGGGGAAGGCCCCCCCGTGCAGGACTCCTCAAAACCCCTGGCTCCATCCAGGGCTCACTGAGCAATGTCTATGAATAAAGGAAGATGCTCATTTTCCATCCTCCTACATCTTCTCCCACCCGCCTCCTCAAACTTACATAAACTCAGAGAATGGCAGGCCGACTGAAAAGGAGCTGTGCCTTAAATCTGACAAAATAAAAAGAGAAAGCAACATAACATTTTTCTTTATTTAGCCAAAACTTCAAAATGCTTAAACACTGGCCCCTGCTATTGAAAGCTCTAAAGATGTCAGTAGAAGCTGAATCTAGGAGACATATACCTGGGTGTTCATGGCACAGTTCTTTCAAGTTTTCATTATTTTTGAAATGTTTCATAAGGAAAAGAAAAAAGATTTAAGTATTTCTGTATCTATGAAAGCAGATAAGACAGTGAAGAATAGCAAGAAAAGAATATAGTCCATGACAAGAAGAGCTGGTTTATTTGTGGAGTGCTTATTGTCTATGCATGGTGAGTATGTTTTCTGTATGGTGTGTGTGTTGTGTGTGGAGTACGTGTGAAACGTGTGTGGTATGTCTGCTATGAATATACTGTATGTGGGATTTGTGTGGTTCATTTGGTCGAGGTATGTGTGTGGTATACATGTCACCACATTCTGATTTCAAATCTGTGTGTTCAGCACACAAACAACTTCCTTTTCCAGAACAGGAAAAAGCAGCTCCAATGGACAGGTGATTTGACTATGAAGTGGAAAATACTCTACCTGAGATGCAAACTTTAAAATGTCTTGGGGAGGGGCGCCTGGGTGGCTCAGTTGGTTAAGCAACCGACTTCGGCTCAGGTCATGATCTCGCAGTCCGTGAGTTCGAGCCCCGCGTCGGGCTCTGTGCTGACAGCTCAGAGCCTGGAGCCTGTTTCGGATTCTGTGTCTCCCTCTCTCTGACCCTCCCCCGTTCGTGCTCTGTCTCTCTGTCTCAAAAATAAATAAACGTTAAAAAAATAAAAAAAATAAAAATAAAATGTCTTGGGGAGCCTAGGCGGCTCAGTCAGTTAAGTGTCCGACTCTTGGTTCTGGCTCAGGTCATGAGCTCACAGCTGGTAGGATCAAGCCCCATGTCGGACTCCACGTTGAGAGCGTAGAGCCTGCTTGAGATTCTCTCTCACTGCCCCTACCCTGTTCATGCTCGCTCTCTCTCTCAAAATAAATAAACTTAATAAAAATAAGTCTTTGAAAATATGAATAACATATGAGACCTAATTTAGTAAAATTAATTCTCTAGGTAGATGATTCTATGGAGCAAAAAGCTTTAAACTGGGTTACAGACACAGGTCTCTCTCAAGGGCCAGATGGGAGTGCCTAAAACACAGGTGTAACAGGATGTTTTCAGCTTCACACGGCATGAGGCCTAACTCTGAACAAGGTAAGTAAGACTAGTTCTCTCATGTGACTCCCATGCTCAAAGTCCTAGACGGCTCCAGGGCAGGTTGGTCCAGTAGCTCCATGATGTCATCACAGTTGTGGAACCTTCCCACCTTGCCATCTCCTCAGCATCACGTCCTCACTGGTACTGAGGTGAGGAAAACTTTCCCCAAAGTCCTCAAGAAACATTACCTTCAAAACTATCTTCACAGGGGCACCCGGGTGGCTCAGTTGGTTAGGCATCCAACTCTTGATTCTGGCTCAGGTCACGATCTCATGGTTCATGAGTTCGAGCCCTGTGTCGGGCTCTGTGCTAACAGCTTGGAGCCTGCTTGGGGTTCTCTCTCTCCCTCTGCCCCTCCCCCACTCGCATGCATGTGTGCACATTCTCACTCTCAAAAATAAAATAAGCCTGAAAAAAATGTTAAGCTGTCTTCATAAACATCCAACCCTAAATTAGTCATTGGCAAAATTGAGGGAACAACCATGACACCGTCATGGTCGTACTACACACACATCTATGCAAAGGGGACTAACTTAGATGGAAATGTGTCTCTGGTGTCGGGGTTAGGGTTAATCTTCCCTACCATGCATGGCCGCCCCAGCTAAATAATAAGATTGGTGGACGGGGTGGGGGGGGGGGTTCTTGAAAGGTAAATATCCCTTTGGCCCAATAGGTCTCCCCATCTCCACTGTAATAAAGCAGCCTGTATTTATCCTTTATACACTAGGCTTCCACAGAAAATTCTTCCTAAATAAAGTGTTCAGTGATTTAAAATCTTGTGTTTCGTTTTTTGAAACTCTAGTTTAGGCCAGTCTTCTGAAGTAATGCCTGGGCAAGTTACTAGTCAATCCTTTCTAAAAGAACTTCTATCCATTAAATCTATAGCCTAATCTATTTTGCTGCTCTCACTCTGAACGGGATTGTCTTCAACCAGCCGCCTTTCTGATTTTCAGTTACACCACCCTGCAGTGAAGCTGGCTTGGCATTCAAAGGCCTTGCTGGCACTCTAGGAATTCGTCTCGACTTCTTTCCCAGCTGGGGCTGACATCCACTCCCTAAGCACCTGTAGAGCCACCCTGTTAACATGCTGAGGCAGTTTCATACTTGCTCACTAAGTGGCTACTTCTCAGTCTCCTAGGACCCTCTCACCCCTCCCCAGGATTGAGCAACTAGTGGGTAAAAACACTCAGCAGAGCATTCCCCTCCCAGCACCCCTGTCTCAGAGCTGGGTCTAGAATATGGCCTATTCAGCCCACTGCCGTCAGCTGTATTACAGCCCCTCTGACAACTCCAGCCCCACAATCCCAAACTCCTGTAACCGCTCTTCCCTTTTGTCCTTTTCCCCGCCCCAGAATCACTCCTCACTGGCAAGAAAACAACTTCCCACTCTTCAGGAGAGACTACTTTATTAAGCACAGTCCTCAAGTGGACAAAAAACCACCTTAGCAAAAGGGGATTTTGCTGGCTCCCAGCACTTGGGAGTTTATCAAGAATTATAGTTAGATATCTTTATCTGTTTCCCTCTTTATTGTGAGCGTCCCTAATTCAAGATGTCTTATTTTTAAAATGTACCTTACAGCTTAATAAGCAAAAATAAAAATAACATGGGGCACCTGGGTGGCTCAGTCAGTTGAGCATCTGACTCCTGGTTTTGGCTCAGGTCATGATCTCACAGTTCATGGGTTCGAGCCCTGCATCAGGCTCTGCGCTGACAGTGCACGGCCTGCCTGGGATTCTCTCTCTCTCTCTCTCTCTCTCTGCTCCTCCCATGCTCACTCACGCTCTCTCTCTTTTAAAATAAACTTAAAAAATTAAAAATAAAAAAATGAAAATACAAATACCATTTCACTACCAAATGAAAACAGTGAACACTGTCAAGAGCACTCTCCCAGAATGCCCAAGTAACTCTGCTTGTTTGTGAAGTATCGTACGGCTATTCCCATGCTCTGAGCAGCATGTTTTAAGGGCAAAACAAAGCAATATTTGGGGAACTCTATCATAGAGCCTGGCACAGGCCTGGTCAACATTAGTACCTTTCACTAAAAGCTTTTTTTTCTTATTGAAGTAAAACTGACATATAACATTATATTAGTTTCAGGTGGACAATGATTTGGTATTTGTACACATTGCAAAATGATCACATTAAGTCTAGTTAACATCTGTCCATCATTTTTTTTCTATCAAAAAATTTAGTATCATAAACATCTTTCTCAAATACTTTACTATACCATTATGTACATGGATATACTGTTGGACACATAAGTTGTTTCTAATTCCCTCCCAATATAAATTAGGTTGGTTACAATTTTTTTCCCAATATAAATTAGATGGACATTGTTTTAAGTACATTTTTGTGAACTTATTCTACTGTTTCCTTAGAAAACTTTTTTTTTAATGTTTGTTTATTTTTGAGAGAGAGAAAGAGAGAGGGGGGGGGGTGCGGACCATAACATCCAAAGCAGGCTCTGAGCTGACAACGAGAGCCTGATGCGGGGCTCGAATTCACGAACCACGAGATCATGACCTGAGCTCAAGTTGCACACTTAACCAACTGAGCCATCCAGGTGCCCCAGGAAACTCTTTTTAAAGAGTGTAGTATCTTTAAAGCACACCCACATTTTGATATGCACTGCCAACTGCATTTTCCACTCTTCAGAGTATCTTTTACATGTAACCTCTTTAATTAATCCTCACACAATCTTGTGAAGTAGGTGCTACTATCGTCCCAATTTTGCAGATCAGAGAACAGAGGCTCAATTCACACTGCTAGTAAGCTACAGAGACAGGGTTCACACCCCAAGCCCAGGGCCTTATTCCCACTAGTTCCAGATTCTCAAATGCAACAATTCCTGAAAAAAGTATTCTCCCCTGAAAGCCAGGGAAGGGTGTTGGCCAGATAGGCATTCCCTGATGCTGAGTGGCAGCCACCGCTAAAAGGATGACAGCCTTCTCAATCTCACAGCAGGTCATGTGGAAGCACCTACAGGTGTGGCGCTGTCCGAACACCTTACACGCGTTTATTCACTTCTTATAACAAACTCCGTAGGAGGTACTGTTAATAATACCCACGTTTTAAAGAAGGGAAACCAAGGCACAGAGAGTTTTGGCAAATTGCCAAAAGTGGCCAGCTAATAAGTAGGAAGTCAGATTCAAACCATGGTGGTCTGGCTCCAAGCACATCATTTAGCCACTGACTATACTACCTTGAGGCTGGAAAAAAATACCCTACCCCAGGTAAACATTACCATATCCGCCTGTGTCTCACCATCTTATTTCACAGCCCTGCCCACAACCACTTCAGGTTCCTGACCTTGGCCCATTTCTTTAACTTCCTGTCCCTACTTCTGTCCAGATGTCTGTCTCCTCCTAACCTCGGCCTGCTGCCCACCCCCCCCCCCCCCGCTCTTCCAGTTACCCACCATTGACCCACTTTCTCTTCTGTTCTTTCCACTCTACCCCCATCCCTAACCCAACATTAGATGAAGCCAGAAAAGATGCAAGTAAAAAGAGCTCAACTAAAAACTTGGCTCATAAACACATATTACTTCATGTGTCGCCAAAGTCATGTATTCTCTTAAAACTATATATTCCTTGTGAGTAGAGCCCATATTTATAACCTAGTAGTTAACCAGTATGCTTCAGGGGCTTTCTAGTAACTAGGCAATGCCAGTTTCCTATTACCAGTATATTGCCTTTTAATCACTAATTACAGCAGAATATTCATCTTCCCCGGGTCCACTATGGTAAGTTTGAGATATTTTATGCACAACCTTGAGACTCTGACAATGATTTAGGCAAAGTTTTACACATATTTATTATGTAATATAGATTCACAATAGTTGTTGAAGAGCTCTCCAGTTGAAGCATCATTAATTTGGAAAATGTAATGATTCGGACAAGAGTGAGCAAAAATTCAAATTTTCAACAAGCTCCCTCTATTTTTAATCCAGGTGAACTCAAGAGAAAAATATTTTAGTACTAGGCATTTAATTATTAAGAATTCTCTACAATCAAACCTACGTGTTAATTATAAGTTACCATCATCATGGATGTTTTCATCAGCCTCCTTGAGCTAAATTATGTATTTTTATAAAAGCCAGTTGTTTTAAATTTTTTAACATTTATTTATTTTTGAGACAGAGAGAGGCAGAGCATGAACGGGGGAGGGCAGAGAGAGAGGGAGACACAGAATCTGAAGCAGGCTCCAGGCTCTGAGCCATCAGCCCAGAGACTGACGCGGGGCTCGAACTCACGGACCGCAAGATCGTGACCTGAGTTGAAGTCAGACGCTTAACCGACTGAGCCACCCAGACGCCCCTAAAGCCAGTCGTTTTAATCATCTTTAGGTCAAAGTTTCCAGAACTCCATATTGCCTTTTCCCAGCTTACAGGAATTAACATTTCAATATAGGTAACTACATGGTACTATTCTATCTTGTTTTTCTTGTTCTCAGAATAGAAAGAAAATAAAGGAAAAAATGAAAGCAAGTAAGAATTTTCTAATCATTTCAACTGACATAACACCTTGAATGTGAGAAATTCAAAGTCTGGTGGCTTGATCTCTGGACTCTGGTCTCAGCCCCGACACCTCTCAGTTGCAGCAAGAACTGACGCTTTAAGAGGCATGGTTCTCAAGAGTCAAGATAAAATAGAGATAAGCCTATTTTCTCTCTGGAGGTTCCGACGAATTAAGTAAGCTAGAACTTCTAAAAATAACTGGAAATGTTCAATGTTCAATAAATGTTTCTACACCCAGAATCTTGGTTTCATTACCCCCGTTTTCCAGATGAGATCTGTTCTACGACCTTATTCGGAGCAAATGAGAACACACAGCCATGTGCTTTAAACTAAAGAGTGTGGTATGTTAGCAACTGCGTAGAAAACCCAGTCTGTGAAAGCATACTTGGTTTTAACAATCAGCATTTTAATTTCTAAATGGAGTTTTTAGGCTACAAAAGGAATACATGCTCAGTATAATAAAACCATAGCAAGAAGAGTTCAGTTCAGGACTTTCCCATATGGTGCTTTTGTACAAATGTGAGTAAGACGCCCCCCTCTGGGAAGGATGTGACTCCAGGGGCAGCCTGGCAACTCCATGTGCAGTGGCATGAGGTAAAATGCTCAAGTCAGCCTGTCCCTCTCAGCCCCCCTCCATGAAGGCCAGAACAGAGTTAACATTTCAGGGCTTCAATTTCTATGAAAATTTTAGGTTTCAATGTATATAAAAATTAAAAGCTAGGGGCGCCTGGGTGTGGCTCAATCGGTTAAATGGCTAACTTGATTTTGGCTCAGGTCATGATATCCGGATTCGTGAGATCAAGCCTCTCATTGGGCTCTGTGCTGACAGTGCAGAACCTGCTTGAGATTCTCTCTCTCCCTCTCTCTCTCTCCCCCTCCCTTGCTCTTTCTCTCTCAAAAAACAAATATACTAAAAAAAAATTTTTTTAATTAAAAACTAAAGATTTATTTGCTATAATAAGTACGCAAGTACAGTAAGTCTCTTAATCAGGTTTCTATTTTATGGCAGAAATCACATGTGCCGAGTGCTGCCAAATACATCCAAAACTAGACATTACAAGAAAAATACTCCAAAAGTTATATAAATGTAGAAAACTAATATTGTAATAGCTTAAATACCTTTGGATACTAAAAGTCTTTACTTGGAAAACCAAAAGAAACCTTAAAAAAAAAGTACTACGTTGGGGTGCCTGGCTGGCTCAGTCGGAACAGCATGTTACTCTTGATCTCAGGGTCTTGAGTTTGAGCCCCATGCCAGGTGTAGAGACTACTTAAATAAACTTTTTTTTAAAGTATTATGTTAAAAAAATAAATGCACAAACCATACAAATTGGAATAAAATGACTAACGGGAAAAAATACTTCAAGTTGTCCCTAAACAGACTTACAGGAGTAAAAATGATTTTTACTAACCACCTGAATGATTACAGAGTGACAGAAAATGGACATGGACCATTGAGAAAATAATACAAAACACCGGTGACTTAATTTCATAGGATTATCTACCTGATCAAAATCCCTAAAGATGGGTGTATAGACAAGAAATGCCTGCCATCCAGACTCTAAATTCTCCCTTTCTTCACCAGTTTCCTGTTCCACTTACTTCCTGTCTACTCCTCCTTCTATTAGTCAATATTACAGGTGTGCAGGTCTCCTGGAGCATCTCCTTCTCCAGTTTCCCCATTTATCCCCAATTCAAAAGCAGAAATGAAAAGAAAACATATATAACATGCACTCAAGTGACAGATTTTGAACTCAGCAAGAAACCAGGTTACCTGGTATCTGTGTGTCCATAAACCCTCTTCCATGTGCCACAAACACATTTCAGAACTCACGAGGACCATGCCCATGAAACATCTCTGAACTGGGACATGGTTTTGTCGTGCCTGTTTGGTTTGGATTTAGCCTCATTTTTTTTTTCAATCTAGAATTTCAGTTTCCAATAAGGAGCAACATAACTTTAATGGGCCTTTAAGAAATTTAGGCAATTAGGGATAACCTTCCTCCCTTAATTATGGTCTAAATGTGGTGAGTTAATGAAACCCCTTCCCAACTACCTAAGCATACTTTCAAATTAAAATAAAGCCTGAACTGACTACCCAGGTTAAATGGATTAAAAGATTAAGGCATCGGGAGCCAGTGCTTTCTCCCTCTCTCCCATTTCAACCACAAACCACCCCAGCCCTCTAAGGACTAGAGGAGTCACCGTGAAGGCGCCCAATTACCCACGAATTACACCAACCGTAACCAATTTCAAGATCACAGATCAGGTTTTCCCAAAACATGAATCTGCTAATTAAGTTACATGAAAGTCAAACTAACAGGCAATTTGGATGTGACATTCATCCACCTGAAAGCAGACTGATGAGCGAAGTATTAAAAAAGCTCACAATAACAGAGCTACTCCTTACGGTGAACAATATTATACACCTGGCTAATTGCAATTAAAATACATGGAAGCACAAAGGGGCTAATCTTGACCCGAGCATTTCCAGGAAACAGCACCAAACCAATAAACGACCCACAGGGATCTGCTTCAGCTTGTGAGAAAACCCACAAGTACTCATCTGCAAAGTTTAACTGGTAAGGAAACAAGTTTAAGGCACTTCCACCCACAAACACAACACTGCGAACATGGCTACAGTCTTAGTAACTGCATTTTTATGAATTCTAATCAAAGGAGTGTGGTTCAATTTCAAGGCTTTGTCTGTTAAGCTTTAGTATATACTGAAATACTTGTCCATCTTCCCACTCATTTCCCACAAGAAAAAAAAAAATCCAGAAGAGAAATACTTGTTCCCAATGATCATGTGTAAATAACATAGAGTCATTAAAGGTAGAAAATGATATACTGAAACCCTAACCCACTGTACCTTCTTTATGTACCTTCTTTATGTACCACATAAAGAATGCGACCTTCCTTAGAAAAAGGGCCTTGCAGACACAGTTAAGATCAGGCTATAACAGAGTGGGCCTCTCGTATAATTCAACTGGTGTCCCTCTAAGAAGACGGCCACGTGAAGACATGGAGAGACACGGGGAGAATGTTGTGTGATGACAAAGGCAGAGACTAGAATGACATAGCTACAAGCCAAGGAACCCCAAAGGTTACCAGCAAGCCAGCAGAAGCAAAGAGGCAAGGAAGATTCTCCAACAGGTTTCAGAGGGAATGTGGTCCTGACACCTTGCTTTCAGACTTCTAGCCTCCCAAGCTGAGAGAGAATAAATTTGTTGTTTTAAGCCACCCAGTTTGGAGTACTTTGTTATGGCAGCCCTAGGAAAAGGGAATACACTGCACTTGAACTTGGGTTTCTTCCTCTTGCATTTCTCCATCCTGCCCCCTCAGCTGGCAAATACTCCCACTGCACCATCAAAGAACTGCAGGGAATCCCCAGTCTGTGGTTTGGTTGGGGAAGCTCTCTCTCTCTCTTAAAGTGTCACATGACAGGCTAAACTATCTGGGCCCTTGTCCCAACTTTCTTCCTTCTTTCCAGCTCCCACCCTGAGCACCATCCTGCTCCTGTCCAAGCATCCGTGACCCAGGTGGGGGTGGGGGGCCTCCAGGCAGGATGGGGAAGTTCCCTTCCCTGTGGGCGGTGCCTGTTCTGCTTCCGCCCACCCCAGTTTCTCACAGAATTTTTAGAACACTTCTTTCAGTTTTTACTTAAGTAATATCCTTCCTCACGCCCCAACACCCCCGCCCCCCACTACAGACTCACACACTCTCACTCTCTCACACACACAGCCACGTGCCCAGAGGGAGCTGGGCCAGGAGGCAGATCTGAATACACACACCACCCTGTACTGTGACTGGCCTCTCCCATCCAATAACTGAGACTTTTTGTTACTGGGCCAAGGTTTTCTGCCAGACTCACTTCCCTTATAATGAATGAATTATCCCCGAGAAAGTTCCTCAGTTCTCCCCCTGGAAGCTGACCTGCAGTGGCCTAACCCACCTGTTTACCAGGCGTGCCAGGCCACGGAAGACCCCCAACGGGTAGGCACTAAAGCTCAACCTGCAACTCCACCCTTACTTAGCCCCATAACCATGACAGAGCTCTTGTAGAACAATTAGAGCAACTGGCTGAAACTTGATAGCATCTGAAAAGAATATGTATATACCCTAAGTTTGCTAAACTCTTGGGCCAGTGACAGTGAGCAGCGCTGGGGGAAAAAAAAAAAAAAAAAAAGCAACTGTCTCCCAACTTCCAACCCAATGTTTTACCAACAAGACCATTTCTGCTGTTAATTATTTAATCTTCAACCAAAGTGAATTTTGACATGTTCTTCCTCAGATGCCTTACCCTGGACCAATGGTTCTCAAACTTGAACATGCATCAGAATCACCTAGAGGGCTTGTTAAAACAGATCACAGGCCCCTCCCCTGGAGCTTCCGATTCAGTAGGCCTGGGGTGGGCTCTGGGAACCGGTCTAACAGGTTCCCAGGCGGTGCTGATTCTGCTGGTCCCCGGACTATTCTTTGGAGAAACACTGCCCTAGACTTGTCCTTCCTCACTCAGAACAAGCCCTGAGCTGGGCTCAACAGGCACTGCTGCTGGCCTTCCCACTGTCCATCCCCTTCTCCCACACAGGTACAGCCCCCGAGTGGTCAGTAAGCGCCACTCCCTGGCAGCTGGGTGAACTCCCCTGCAAAGCAAACTGGGTAGTCCCATCGATCCCTAAGCCAGGAGTAAGTAGTTCCAGGTGACTTTGGACCATTTTTGACCTGGGAGATGTAAGGGGAAGTGCGCTGAGGGGCGCTCCTGAGAAAGAAACACAGGATGAAGGTTCTTTTAACCTGCCTTTGGTTGTTCCAGTGGGAGGACACCAGGCAGCGAGGCCTCAGTCCTCCTGCAACCTTGAAGGGAGCTGGGCAGCACACTGAGCCTACTGAACAGAGAGTTGGAAGGACCCGGGTGCCTGGTGCTGACGCTCACCTGATGAGTAAACCAGCCCAGAACCACCCAGCCTCCGGGCTTCTTGTGATATAACACGTCCTTCATTGTTTGAACTGGTTGAGTCAGGGTTTTCTGTTACTTGAAGCTGAAAATATCTAATCGCAAAGCAAAGCAAACAGGGTAATATGTCCATCCAAGAACTAAAGACAACCTCTGAGGACACATTACAGTGGTAGGTATGTGTTCCACAAAATAACCCTAAAATTCTGGATTTAGATTTTCCAGTTATTTCATCAAAAGCTATGCAACCCAGTATCAGGGGATGAGCAACACTTAGAAAACGAAAGAAGCTCTCTAGGACACAGTGAAGTGTTACTACACTGAAGTCCCAACTCTCGGTCTTTCTTACAAAGCCATGCTCATTTTCTTCAGGGGATTGCTAGGAACCATAGAATACCAAAGAATTCAGAATTCTTACTGAAGAATTCAGTTGCTTCCACATACCAATCTTAGATTTGGTCTCTTTCTACACAGAGCAGGCTAACTGGGAAAATGGTTTTCTATTTTCCGTATCACTTTAGATAAAAGGTAGACAACAAGTAGATCTAGAGAGAGGACACCTTGGACTGTGTGCCTGTTCTGCCCCTTCATAGCCCTGTAATCTTAAACTGTTTTACCTTTTTGAACCTGTTTCCTCATCTACAAAATGGGAATCCCTGATTACCTAAGGACGATGCATATAAAAATACTTTGTAAACTATGAAGTATAATACAAGGGCAACTACTTCAATCTAATTTTTAATGGATTGATTGGATTAACATGGCCTGACTTTAAGAGATATAGACCAATCGTGATCCCAGAGGAATTACCTCACCGAAACTTCATACGACATACATCTGTCATAGCAATCAACTGGGACAATGGATTGTTATTCAAACTGGACTTCACCTATTATCAATAATTTAGTGGCAGCTAAAGGAGCCCAACATCCACAAAGCAGTACAACCCTAAAAGTCAACAATGTACAAGGCATAACATCAATATGAATTATTTACTATGTACATTTTCACAATGCTCAATGTAAGAGGCACACACAACGTCTTTGCTTTTACTGACGCTGTTCTCCAGGAACAACCTCAAAAGCAGCAGTGGGTTTCTTTGGATATTTCACAGGTGGCAATTCATCTTTCCTATAGAAGTTTAGTTTTGGGGGGGATGGGGGATTAATATTTTTCGAAGTTTAAAAAATTAATGAAATATAGTTGGCATATGTTATATTAGTGTCAGATGTACAACACAGTGACTTGACAATTCTACACATTACTCAGTACTCATCACCGTAAGTACAGTCACCACCTGTCATCATACAGTATTATCACAATATTATTGACTTTATTCCCTGTGCTATAGTTTTCATCTCCATGACTTATTTTATAACTCGAAGTTTGTACCTCTTAATCCCTTTCACCTATTTCATCCATCTCCCCACCCACCTCCCCTCTAGCAAGTACCTGTTTGTTCCCTGTAATTAAGAGTCTGGTTTTCTCATTTGTTCATTTGTTTTTTTTTTTATTCCATGTGTAAGAGAAATCACATGGTATTTGTCTTTCTCTGATTTCTTTCACTTAGTATAATACCTTCTAGATTCTTCCATGTCACATATGGGAAGATTCCACTCTTTTTTATGGCTAGATAATATTCCATCGTATGTATACATCACCTCTTCTTTATCTACTCATCTATCAACGGACACTTGGATTGCTTCTATATCCTGGCTACTATAAATAACACTGCAACAAACATAGGGATGTATATATCTTTTCAAATTAGTGTTTTCCATTTTCTTGGGTAAATATCCAGTACTGGAATTACTGGATCATATAGTATTTAATTTTAATTTTTTGAGGAACCTTCATATTGTTTTCCACAGTGGCTGCACCAGTTTACATTCCCATCAACAGTGCGTGAGGGTTCCTTTTTCTCCACATCCTTACCAGCACTTGTTTCTTACGTTTTTTTATTTTAACCATTGGGACAGGTGTAAGGTGGATCCTATTATGGTTTTGTTTTCCATTTTCCTGATGATGAGTGATGTCGAGCATCTTTTCATGTGTCTGTTGGTCATCTGTGTATCTTTGGAGAAATCTCTGTTCATGTCTTCTGCCCATTTTTTATTGGATTATTCATTTTGGAGGTGTGGGTTGTATAAGTTCTTTATATATTTTGGATACTAACCCTTTATTAGATCTATCGTTTGCAAATATCTTCTCCCATTCCATAGGTTGCCTTTTTGTTTTGGTCACGGTTCTTCTTTGCTGCGCAGAAGCTTTTTAATTTGGTATAGTCCCTATAGTTTATTAATAGATGAGTTTAGTTTTAGCCCAACAACCACATGCCATCCAGAGCCATGTCTTCTGATTGAAATATATGAACTGGTTAAAAATAAAAGGAATTGGTGTGCGGGAAAAAGCAAGTATGATGCTAAAACCATGTTTCTCAAACTGGGATATGTATGTGTGTAGTAGAGAAAATAATGCCATGAGGTAAATATGGCTATCTTCCTGAAACAAACATTTTACTAAAAAATTTTTGGAGGAACAATCAGTGAGTAATTTTTAAATAACTTCAAAAAAATTAAATAACTTCAAATTCTTAATAAATTAAAATTTTTTTCCGAAGAATTTTCATGTTCATAGCAAATTTTTAAAAACTATATCCCCACTACTTGGAGGAAAACATGGGGAAAGACTATAATAAACAAGTAAGACTTCCCTTGTATCATTTATAAATTAGTTGCAAAGACAATTCAAAAACAACGGTTCTAAAAAACATCTTTATTGAGCACAACATCTGTGAAATACCGTCCAGATTTCCGCAGTTAATTATTTGTAAAGCGGCAACATTCTTTTGTTACATTTATTGGAGGAGGGGTGGGAATCACTATTACTCTAGAGTCATATTTCACATGTGGAAGACTGTAACAACAAACAAATAATTTGATGACAATTCATTTAAAATTAGAGTAACAAGCTCCTGGGAGACCCCATTATCTTAACACTTGTGTTCCTAGACAGAGAATACTGCCTTGGGAAATTATATTTCTGTTCTGAACCTTGAAACCCCAAGCTTTGCCGCCCTCTTAAGCATTAAGAAGTTTGGCATCACAACACATCCAGAATGCCTTCGTAGAATTAATCAATACTGCTGCCAATATATTGGGATCCATCTAAAAGGACTTTTATTTTTCATCACCCCATCAAGATGAATGGGTTAAAGAGCAACCCAAAGCACAATTCTCACTACATAAAAGAAGCCCAAGACAATCACAATGTCAGCTCATCTCTAACTCTGTCGCTATAAGCTTTCTTGAAGAAAGAAGTTGAGTTCCCAATGGCAAAACACTCAAGTCTCTCTCTTCCTCATGGTGGTACCTTTGCTCTGGCCTGAAATAAGCCCCTTATAAATCTTCTATGTACTTTTTTGTAACCACATTGTCATTCCAACAGCTAGGCTGTTGAATCTGCCTAGCTCTTACTGCAGGATGCACACCTGACTGAACAGACTCCACAGAGTTAGGTTACTGTTAAATGTTTGTGACAGGTAGCAATAATCAGACAAGCCACCCAGTGGCATATGGAATGAAGCCAGCCAAGAGTCAGCCTTTGAATGCTGAATTAAGGCACTTGTCCTAAAGCAATCCTTCCTAAAGTAATGAACAAACACCAAGTTTCCAGCACTGGATATGCCATGTTTACGGGCCATAACCAGGCTCTCCAGACTTCAACTCCACTTTATTGTTTCAGGAATGTGAACATTAATGAAATGTTTTGCTTATTTTTATTCTAGACTAACTCTTCAAAATACACCTGGAATTATTAAAATTGGTTCAAATATCTTTTTTGATATAAAGATATAAATTAACACAAGCCTGATCACTCTGGAGTCTGTAAGATAAGTCTAGGGAAAATAATAATTTTTTTAGAGGAAGTAGTAATTTCAATGAAAATCTGAATTTGGATACTGATCCTATTAGACTATTTTTCTAATTCCACTTGAGGGCTAAATAATTATATAAGTAAGTTTCAAAAGTTTTGCTAAAAATTTCACAACCTAAAAAAAAACAAACAAGGTTTTTGTGACTTGAAAACAATTTTAATATATGCCAAGAACCCTGTTTAAAACCTTGTATTCTAAGGATATCTAAATTATGAGATCTATTACAGTCAAAGAAAATTCACTTTACACTGTTACGGCCATGAAGATGATCACTAAATGCATTAATTCCACAACCCTCCTAGGGCCCACATGACCGTGTAGAAGGTGTCACAGGGCACACAGAGGTAGAGCTAATCACCCATTCTCTTTAAAAAAAACACACCAACTGCAATAACCTAATTTAAAAACCACAACCTCTAATACTAATACCAGTCCTTGGACTTCAATGGCAAATATAACTTGTGGGCTTGGATATGACGAACATGTGGAACATTACAAGCAATCAATCTAAAAGACTTAAATTTAAAAATAGGAGCTTACATCCCTTCATTTGGCAGGTCTTCACCCAAGTGTTAGTTAGGTACTAGGTTAGGTGCTGAGGAATAAGTCAAATGAGACTCAGGACAATCCTGGGACAGGCCAATTTTAAAACAGGGATGAATCCTGTGCTAGGAGAAGTGTCATCGTGTGCCATGTGGAGTCGGTCAGGTGGGCAGGTTAGCCAGAGAAAAGAGAGAGAGCATGAGCCCAAGTGCAAGAGGGGAAGTGAGAAGCAGGGGCAGGAAGGCTGAAGAGGTGAGCAGGGCCTAGATCACACAAGGCCTTCTACACCATGCTCAGGTCTTCTGCACTTCATCACGAAGGTAAGATTGTTTGCAAGAGGAATGGTAGGAAAGGATGTATGACTTGTATACATTATGCAGGGAGGAAGACGAAGAACAGACCTGGGTAGCTATAAAATGGAGGCAGCAGACCATCTGAAGAAGATGCAGCCATACCTGATGATCATCTACTAGGTGGGGAGTATGAAGGAGTGGGGGGGGGGGGCCATCCTGGTTTCTGGCTTATGCAAATGAACGCACGGTGCAGCAGCGGGGGAAGGGCTGAGAAGGACCCGAGCCCAAGAGCTCAGTTCCAGACACACTAGGTTAGCAGCACCTGAAAGCTAAAGGGAGCTCTCCGTGGGCAACTGGGCAGGTGACACCCCTGGCTCGAAGGTACAATCTAAGTGCAAGTTCTTTCTACATACAGACCCAAGAGAACAGGTGAGATCACATGGGGAAACGGCAGAGGGAAAGAGAAGCAGGTCCACAAGGGAACACTGAGGAGGCACACAAAGGTTAAAAAGCTATGAGCCTGTCAACAGGTGAGGAACTTTGGGGTTGTGCTGGAAACAGAGCTTTCAACTTCTAAAGGAGAACAAAGAAAAGTGAAAAGCAGTTCCATTCCCTGTGGGGGCTCTGAAATCCCCTTGACTGCCAAAAGAAGTTTCCCTAATGATTAAGTCGTTTTTGTCTGCAATTATATCTTTCAGTATGTTGCTGAAAGGTTAACAAGACTTTCTGCACGTTCTGACTTCGAGGATCTGCCTTTAACTGATGTTAAACTACTTCAGGAGAACACATTTTGCTGCTGTTACTGATCATATAAAAACACATTAAAAACACAACACAATGACAACTTCCGCAGATGCTGTACCTGACCAGTCGGTACTAACCGTTTTTAGAAGCTGACGTACTATACTGTTCACCTCGGTGATGCTCACACTTTTCACATTCTAACAAATTATACCCCAACAAGGCTTATGGGAGCTGTGTACAGAGCCAGACAACCTTCCCAGAGAGCATTCAATTCCAGCAAGAGCTGAAGTCCAGTCTCACTTGCTCTCATTGCTTGAGTCCCAACCGCAACCTCTCTCTCTCAGCAAAGAAACTGATTACTGCTGATATTTGAGAACACCCCAGAGAAAAATGGGGACGCAGAGGCAAGAGGCAAGAAAGTCTTTCAAATATTGCTTTTCTGGCATTCAACCAAATATAATTACATAGCATTCATAGAAGATTAAGTCAAGTTAATACAAACAAAATCTTCAGTGAGGCCAATTTCCCTGAAAGCTTTCCCAAACTGGGTTTGAGATCATAGGCTGGCTACTCCAGAACCCTCCGCCCCAGGATTAATGGTGGTCTGCTTCGGGCCCTGCCCTGGGCCATCTGGAGAGTAAGACACAGAGCCCTCCTCCTCTATCTAGATTCTCACCAGGGACAGATGTCAGTGCCACCTACACTTTTCTTGGAGACTCTATTTTATGGTCAAGTCTCTCTTGAATCTCTCTTCTCTCTTGAGTCCCAAGAAAGACTCCTCTATGTGAGTGCTCTCAGAGACGAGGCATTCATGTTGTAGAATTCGTAAGTACTGACTCTACTGACTTCAAGTCCAACTTAATATCATTGAGAATTGGCCTTGTGGGGTAGTAATTAAAACAAAAATCTCAAAAATGTTTGAAAAATGTGTAAAGAGGTAGTAATAACTTCATAAATAAGATTTAGGATAAAGGACATTAACCTAGCAGAGCAAATCAAATATTAGATTATAACCCAAAGTAGAAATTAATATCCATAAGTCCATACTGATATAAATGACTGAATAAATGAGAGAAAATAAGCAAATTTCCCATAAAGAAGAAGTCCAAATAATTTATGCAGGTGGAGCTTAATTCCATTTAATGACTTATCTCCAAAGAGTGTAGCATGGAAAGATGGAAAGAAAAGAGTTAGCCAGGTGATTAAGGTCAACATCAAAGTGATAAGCCATGCTGATAGCAGATATCCTCAATATGTGATGAGAATACCAATGTATAGCTGTGGCCTTCCTCCCCAAAACACATAATAACCCCAGTCTAACAAAGAGGAAAAACATCAGGCAACCCCAAACCGAGGGATATTTTACAAAATACCTGAGCAGTACTCCTCCAAACTGTTAAGATTTCAAAAACAAGGGAGGTCTGACAAACTGCACAATCAAGAGGTCCTAAGGAGACATGACAACTAAAAGTAATGTGGGATCCTGGACAGAGAAATGACACCAGGGAAAAATTTGTGATGTTCAAATAGTGTGGAGTTTAGTTCATGGTAATGTACCAATGCTGGTTTCTTAGTTGTGACAAACGTGCCACAGTAATGGAAGATGTTAACTGTAGGATAAACTGCATGAGGGGTATATAGGAATACTCTGTACCATCTTTACAGCTTTTCTGTAAATCTAAATCTATCCTAAAGCCAAAGGTCTGTTTTAACTGTAGCAAGACATTATATGAGCTTTGGAGGTATTAAATTTTTCATTAAAAAAAATTCCCAGGGGCACCTGGCTGGCTCAGTTAAGCATCCAACTCTTAATCTCGGCTCAGGTCATGATCTCACAGTTCAGGAGATCGAGCCTCACGTCAGGCTTTGCGCTGGCAGCACAGAGCCTGCTTGGAATTCTCTCTCCGTCTCTCTGCCCCTCCTCCGCTCTCTCCCTCTCGAAGTAAATAAACTTAAAAAAAATTTCCAACTGTGCAGTAAAGGTAAGTGAATACTAAGTACTTAGGTGACTCATTTACATACCACATGACATCACACTTACAGAGGGAATTCTTGCCAAGGACTCCAGAACCTACATTTTCAGAAAATCGACACAAAGAAAGTTTTCTAATAGCACCATCCAACCCATGTCATGATGTTATCTTTACACATAAGGAACAAATTCTAAGCAAAAAAAAAAAAAAAAAAAAAAAAAAAAAAAGCCAGAAAAAACAAAAAGGAAGAGGCATGGAAGTTTGGAAGTCAAGTTAAAAGGAAGGCAACTATGGATAATATGACAGCAAAATACTAGAATATTTTATATCGAGAAGATTAAAATATATAAATCAGGGCTGATCAAAATGTGAATCATGATTAAGAAATTTTTTAGGGGCGCCTGGGTGGCTCGGTTCGTTAAGCGTCTGACTTCGGCTCAGGTCACGATCTCACGGTCCGTGAGTTCGAGCCCCGCGTCGGGCTCTGTGCTGACAGCTCAGAGCCTGGAGCCTGTTTCGGATTCTGTGTCTCCCTCTCTCTCTGCTCCTCCCCTGTTCATGCTCTGTCTCTCTTTGTCTCAAAAAAATAAATAAACGTTAAAAAAAAAAAAAAAAGAAATTTTTTAATCAATCCAGTCATGGCAAACAGCATTTTTTTTTTCCATGAAATAAGATGGACTAAAAAATTCTATGGATGGATAGTAGTGATTGGTTGCACAACAATGTGAAAGTACTGAATGCCACAGAACTGACATTTAAAAATGGTTAAGGGGCGCCTGGGTGGCGCAGTCGGTTAAGCGTCCGACTTCAGCCAGGTCACGATCTCGCGGTCCGTGAGTTCAAGCCCCGCATCAGGCTCTGGGCTGATGGCTCAGAGCCTGGAGCCTGTTTCCGATTCTGTGTCTCCCTCTCTCTCTGCCCCTCCCCTGTTCATGCTCTGTCTCTCTCTGTCCCAAAAATAAATAAAAACGTTGAAAAAAAAAATTTTTTAAAAATAAAATAAAAATGGTTAAAACGGGGGACGCCTGGATGGGTCAGTTGGTTGAGCGTCCGACTTCGGCTCAGGTCACGGTCTCATGGTTTTCAAGTTCGAGCCCCACGTCCAGCTCACTGCTGTCAGTGCAAAGCCTGTTTTGGATCCTCTGTCCCCCCCCCCCCCGCCCCTCCCCTGCTCATTCTCTCTCTCTCTGTCTCTCAAAAATAAATTTTAAAAAATGGTTAAAATGGTAAGTGTAATGTATATTTTATCACAGTAAAAAAATTTAAAATAGAAAACAGTATGTCCTAGGTAGTAAAGGTAAGCACTATTTGATAAATAAACTATGTGCATACACATTCATACATCCACATATATGCCTATGGGCAGGTAGGTAATCTTGATGTAAAATGCATCTCTTACTAGGAGTCACCGTCAAAAAGCCCGAAAGCCACGGTTCTAAATCACTGCTACAATTCTCTCTCCCCACACACCTTCACAGCAACCTGACACTGTGTCAAAAGACCAACAGGGATAAAATCTACTAATACCTTAAAGTCTGACAGAAAACTGACGAAAAGAAACCAGTTCCCAGTGAGAGGAAAGGAGAGAACCGAAGCAATCTACAAAAGAGGAGAACAAAGGCTAAGGCCCGAGCAACAGGCTGGATGCACCCACCCCCGGAGATGCTGCCCAGGCCTTCCATGCTCCGGACTCACAGCATCAACTGCCTCCCTGCCATCTCCAGACTTGTCATACCAAGTCTGACATTCCGATGAGACAACCAACCAGAGTTCCTGATTTCCCTCCCCCTAATTCCTTTCCCATCCCTCCAGATGCCCAAGCCAAATTTTAGAAGCCCTCCATGACATACTTCTCTTTCCCTCACTCTCCACCACTGACAGAGCAATGAATCTGTTCCACTCCCAAAATTCATCTCAGAACTTTCCACGTCCCTTCATTGCCACTCCCACCAGCCTCGTCTGAACAACTGCCAGCATCCTGCGCCTTTTCTTAATTCCGCACACTCTAACAGAGGATTGTGATAAACTCTGAACTCTGCCCCATATGTTTATCCTCCATTTAAAATTTTACACAATGAATTTAAATGGTCACAAAGAATGTAATCTCTGGTATATTATAAATGATGGCATCTTTAATAAACTCACAATCACTTCTTAAAATATATTCAACGGAATCTAAATACCACTGCAATGAAATCCATCATCATCCATTTTTTTAAGTAATCTCTACACCCAACGTGGGCCTCAAACTCATGACCCCAAGATCAAGAGTCACACGCTCTACCAACTGAGCCAGCCAGGAGCCCTATCATTGCCCATTTTTTAAAAACACATCTATAAGCATTCCTGAATAGCTGGATATTCCCTCCGAGGATTTTAACCTAATACATACATCTTTATGTTCAAATACTTGTGCAACAAAACTATGGGTATACACTGAAATAGGCTTTTTAAAAAACATTCCTGTGACCACAGGGTTCAAGTGTTAAATATTTTTTTCTTCTGAATTGAGTTACCATTACAATTTTTACTAGTACAAAACTGATCAACAAATTTTATAAATTTTGATAGGAATTAAACATAAAGAGACAAATTTACTGAAAATGCATCCTTTAATGAAATGGATGAGTGTCTTACCCCCTATCATTGGTTCATGTAAACATTATATTTAATATAAGCACTGAAAAAGCTTGTTTACATAAACAGATGTGAATGGAAGGAGCATTGTTATAGCACTGTCCCTATATTCTCTAAACACCTTCAGTGTTTATCCAAAAATCACAGTGATCTATGATTAAAAATAACTTTTGGGGCACCTGGGGCACTCAGTTGGTTAAGTGTCCGACTTAGGCTCAGGTCATGATCTTGGGGCTTGTGGGTTCGAGCCCCACCTTGGGCTCTGTGCTGACAGCTCGGAGCCTGGGGCCTGCTTCAGATTCTGTGTCTCCTTCTCTCTCTGCCCTCCCCCACTCATACTCTTTCTGTCTCTCTCTCTCAAAAATAAACATTAAAAAAAATAATTTTTGATCATCTATCAACTGCCAATTTGATTATGTCCTTAAATTTTGTTGAAAGATTCAAAAGCCACCAGAGTTACAAAAGAATTTGTCATCTAATCAGAGTTAACTGCTTCTCCAAACCAATATCAGCATTTCAAAGCCACACCTCTGATTGCCCAAGATGAAGTACTCATAAGACTGGGGCTGGGTAAGAAGTATGCCTTTCTTTTGTAAAGTGGAGAAGAGAGATTACAAAAGAAGAGGTGAAAAAGGATAACTCACAACCTCAGATCAATTTCAGGAGACTATAGGACAGTGGGATCTAAAAGCTGATTCCCTGGAAGTTATCCCTATGCCCAGGTACCACTTAGAGTCTCCATGCACCTCCAAGGGACCAGACATCTCAGTTTGACAAGTGACCGAGACTGTACCATGACCAAAGTATTCTCTTAAAAATGTAGTTTACACCTTTCAATTTGCTAGCCCCTGCTTTAAATCCTTCAACAAACCATACCACCCTTAAAAAAACAAAACCCAACCTCCTTAATGTGTTTTCTAGGGTCCTACCTCACCTCACTATCCCACAAACCACCCAGGCCTTCTCCAAGTTCCTGGAATGCTGCCGGTGCTTCCTACCTCAGGGCCTTTGCACCTGCCATTTCCACTGCCTATGGTACGTTCCCTCTGTTTGCTGCACATTCCTCCACATCCTCCAGACTTCAGCTTAAATGTAACCTCCTAAGAGGGGCCTCACCTGACCACCCCTTCTTCTTCATTATACTATAGCAATCTAATTCTTGGTAGTTATAATTGCAATATTTTGTTTTATTTACAGTAATGTCTGACTACACCACTATATGCAACACAGGTTTTGTTCACTGTTTTATGCCCAGCACCCAGCTCTGTGCCTGATGCTCAACAGATATTTGTGAGCAAGAGGACAGCATAAGCATGCCACGAAAAATGTGAAGTTGAGAGTGCATGTGAGAGTGTGTGTGGGGTGGGGGGGGGGGGCAGGGGGGTATTTCTAACAGCTTTCTATACAACCTTATTTTAAAACAACGTCATATGAATTATCAGAGAGTATAGATACCCCAAATGCCAAAGAAAAAGGTATATTACAGATATGTCAAACACATAAACATAGCTGTACATATACCAAGACTTTGACAGCATCCAAAGTGAGCAGCAATATTCAGCATGCAGGTATTTGCTCCTGTTGTTTTTCTTACCTCTGCTCTTGAGAATGTTCCTCCATATCCTCTTCAGAATCACCCTATTGACAAAAGAATATGGTTTAACAGTTATTTCAAAATAACACAAAAATCTCCAAAAGAAACAGTTCTTTAAATTAAACACAGGTAATAACCTTGTAACGAATATCTAAAAACAGTGCCTGATACACAGCAGGCATTCAGTATCTACTGAAAGAATAACACTAGCAATGACACCACTAAAAGCCATGAACAGCCAAGTGATCCCTTAGATATTTTAAGTAAAGATCCTCATTTAAAACCACAACCTACATAATCTCAAAATTAGTTTGACATCTCTTCTCTCCAAGAGCCTTTTAACATTTAAGTTACACAGGGGCACCTGGGTGGCTCAGTCGGTTAAGCGTCTGACTTCAGCTCAGGTCATGATCTCAGAGTTTGTGAGTTCGAGCCCCACATCAGGCTCTGTGCTGGCAGCTCAGAGCCTGGAGCCTGCTTCAGATTCTGTCTCCCTCTCTCTCTCTGCCCCTCCCCTGCTCATGCTCTGTCTCTCTCTCTCTCTCTCTCTCTCAAAAATAAACATTAAAAAAAAAACATTTAAGTTACACAAAAGTCACACAAAATAAAGTTTAACAATACAGGAAATGGATCGCTTAGTTCACAATCCCCCAATGGATATCCGACGTATTTTGACATCAACATAAAAAAGGCTGATCAATTTTATAAATAGTATAAACATCACACTCAAAAGCACTTCCAAAATCCTCTCCCAGACTTACCAGGCTAAAATCTAACTACATGTCATATAACAAGAGGGTAAAAAGAAAAGGCACGTGAAACCAAAACACAAGGGCAGATCGGATTAGATACCACATGTAATCTGCCGGACGGACATGATGTTGACCATTCTTTCCCGAAGCTCACCACTGCTGGCTTCAGGAATACCAAGCCTTTCTGGTCCTCCAGCTTCTCTCTAACCCTTGGCTCTCGGCACTTACTGCCTCATTGCCCTCTTCCTCCCTGTCACTGCCAGTCCTCCTGGGCCCAGACTCCCTACACCAATTCGAACCATAGGGCCCAAATCCCCAGTGCCAGTCCCCATGCCTCACTCAATCACACGTGGATACTCAGGGAATGCCTATCCTTCCCGAGAGCAAGACTCCTGAGATTCTGGTGAGCACTGCACCAAGCCGTGGCCAACAGATGGCAAATACTCCACAATACTTGGAGGATGGATTCATTTACAGCTTCAGCCCTACTGGCAAATGCCTCCAGGACATATGCATTTTGTCTCCCCAGAAATAGTTACAACCAACACTTACTTATCAACATCAGGGGCCCCTGCCAAGTGGTTTCTGTTCTAACACGCCTCTTTCTGTCAAGGATACCAACATCCTCCTTGACTCATGGCAAACCTTAAGGTCATCTTACACTGCTCTCCTTCCTTTGCCTCCAGGCATAAAGACCTACCCACTCATCTGAAATAGGGTACAGACCTGTCCTTTCTTCTCCATCCCTTCTGCCAGCAAATCAGCCCATACTATCAGCACCCCAGGCCTCCATTACTACCACACACAGGGCTTCTTCCTCTGTTTAAGACTGCTGCCTCCAGGGGCGCCTGGGTGGCTCAGTCAGTGAAGCGTCCGATTTCAGCTCAGGTCATGATCTCACAGTCCATGGGTTTAAGCCCTGCGTCAGGCTCTGTGCTGACAGTTTGGATCCTGGAGCCTGCTTCAGATTCTGTGTCTCCCTCTCTCTGCCCCTCCCCCACTCATTCTCTCCCTCTCTCTCTCTCTCTCTCTCCCTCCCTCCCTCTCAAAATAATAAATAAAAACATTACCAAAAAAAAGAACAAAAAACAAAAAACAGACTGCTGTCTCCAACCCATCCCGTGTGCCACTGCAAGACCAATTTTCTTCAACATCAGTCATGACTTACCACCCGCATGGTATGGACGCAGCATCCAATGTCATTGTGTTAATCTCTGCTCGAGAGCCTTCCACGACTCCCTAACTGCTAGTCAGATGTACTCCAAGCTCCTTAACCTGTAACTGAGCAACTGTCAATTGACTTTGCCATAGCCATCTCAATCTCTATAGCCACACTTCATCAAGCGCTCTGGGCTCCAATTCAAAGCATCAACTTTAAAAACACTGAACTGTCATGAACTGTCACCCATGTAAGGGTCTAGACAAGGCCCCATTCACACCTTTGCTAATGCAGCTCTCCAAGTGCCCTCCCACCCTTAAGCTTTAACAGACCCCTCCAATACACACTGTTCTTCCTCTCTCCTCTCAGTTCCTACATTTCAGCACTTGAATGTTATCTCAGGGTATTACCAGCCTTATCTCCTCAACACCACCAGGCTCTCAAAGGGCAGGAACCAAATCCTGTAATTCCCCCACCCCATCCTTTAGCAGTGCCTCAGGGCCCTTGCACTAGCTATTCTAAATCTCCCACTGCTTTCAAGGGTTGGTTCAAATGTCAAATATATCCCTTCTCAAAGGGATCTACCTTGACTTAAATTAAAACTCCAGTTCCCATCACCTGAATCTTCTCCAGTCTGCCACCACAAAGCACTGATGCCTTCCTAACAGACTAAATAAGTGACAATTTATTCTACTCCTTATTTACTATCTATATGCCTCCTGTAGACTGGAAGCTCCACAAGGGCGGTAGTTTTTGTTCAACGTGACACCCACAGCACATAGACCAGTGCTTGGCCCACAGGACGCACTCAACAAACGTCTGCAGAGCTAAGTACCGTCTAGCTGGTTCTTAAATGCTAATGGATATATACCTTACACCTGCTAGAATGGCCATTATCAAAAAGACAAGAAATAAAAACTGTTGGTGAGGATGTGGAGAAAAGAGAACCCTCCTGCTCTGTTGGTGGGAATGCCAACTGGTGCAGCCACTGTGGAGAACCGGATGGAAATTGCTCAAAAAATTAAAAATTGATCTAACAATTGCCCTTCTGGGTATTGATCTGAAGAAAATGGAAACACTAATTTGAAAAAGTATCTATACCCAACAGCATTATTTACAATAGCCAAGACATGTAAACATCTATCCATTGATAGATGAATGGATAATGATGTGGTGGTTTGTGTGTGTATGCAGATATATGTGTACGTGCATATAAATATATATATGTATATATATATATATATACACACACACACACATAATGAAATACTATTCAGCCATTAAAAAACACACACACACAAAATTGCACCACTTGTGACAACACGGATGGACTGTTATGGCATTATGCTAAGTGAAATAAATCAAACAGAGAAAGACAAACACTTTATGGTCATTCTCAAATACAGAATTTAAAAAACAAAAACAAACACCAAATTCATAGATACAGAGAATAGACTGGTAATTGCTGGCAGGGTTGGGATGCAAAACGGGTGAAGAAAGTCAAAAGATACAAACTTCCAGTAATAAAATAAGTGAGTCTCTGGGGATGTAATGTACAGCATGATGGCTAGTTAATAATACTGCACTGCATATTTGAAAGTTATTCAGAGTAAACCTTAAAAAAGTTCTTATCACAAGACAAAAAAAAATGTTTTTATAATTGTGTATGGTGACAGATGGTAACTAGACTTACTGTTATGTTGTACACCTGAAACTAATATAATGTTGTATGTCAATTATACCCCAATAAAAAGTTTTAATGCTTTTTAAAAAAATGTTTTTAATGTTTATTTATTTTTGTGAGACAGAGAGAGAGACAGAGTGTGAGCGGGTGAGGGGCAGAGAGAAAGAGAAAGGGAGACACAGAATCTGAAACAGGCTCGAGGCTCTGAGCTGTCAGCACAGAGCCCGATAGAGGGCTTGAACTCCAGAACAGTTAGATCATGATCTAGGCCAAAGTCAGACGCTTAACTGACTGAGCCACCCAGGTGCCCCAATAAAAAAAATTTTTAAGCAAAAATGTAAAAAATACTAGCGGATATGACTATTGATTATTTTTAAAGACTTCATTAAGCAAATTTTTCTAACTCAAAACAGAACATGAAAGTATCTCTCTCAGACACAGGAACTTTATCACAACACTTTTCCTGGTCAGACTGCTAAAACTCACACAGAGCACAGGCTTTAACCCTAAACACCACCTGGGTTCAAATCACACCACTCCTGCTTTCATATAGCCTTGGGCAAATTATTTAATGACTCTGGGCCTCAATTTCCTCATCTGTAAAAATCAAGTCATAACACTTCACAGTTTTTCATGTATTACCATGAGTATTAATAACTCATAAAGTGCTTAAACAATGCCAGTGATATTCAACCCATGTCAACTATTATTTTTTTTTATGTTGATAGTGGAAGTAGATTAAGCCCAAAATAAATCTCTATGACAAAAAGATTTCTAAATACCAGTCAATGATTCACTGACTGGAGCAAGATGCTATTACATAACACAGTACCTGAGATAATAAAGAATTCAGATATTCAATGTACCATTTCCCGTTTCACTTTCTACTAGTTTCCGTTATCTATACCCTCAGACTAAAGGGGTAAGACATGAGTTTTTTAAAAGCAGAGACTCTTTCTTATTCATCACTGTATCCCAGGGGCCTAACTGGGTCAGGCCCATGCTAAGCGTCTGCTAGATGAACAAACAAGGCCAGAAAAGCACTGAGCCCACCCCCCCCCACCCCCCACCAACAGACCAACATGATTCTGTATCAGGTAACAGCTGTTCTCACTCAGCACCAATGTCTGTGTCCCAAACCTAGCTAGGGGGGGTTAGGAGCGAGACTTCTCTTCTCAGCAAAGGCTGAATGCATTAGAACAAATTCTAGATTCCCTTCTTTCTACTAGAACTGATACAAAACAACGACAACAACACAATAATAGGAAATCAAAGCTTAAGGCATTACACCTGCCGTCTTCGAAACTAACCTCATGAACAGGACAACACACTGGTAACTGCCTCTCCTCCCCTAGGAAGAACTCATGGGCTAGCCACTGAATGCCTTCTGTATGCAGAACCATGGGGCCACAATGGGCCCACCAAGCTCAAAAGCCCAAACCCTCTTATGGGAAATCCAGTTAGGGCAAGAAGGCACCCCCAAGGCAAAGGAAAAACTGCAGACACCTAAGAAACTCAAAAGGAGAGAAATGACAGTGCTGCTGCCTAGTTAGAAGTCTAGAAGGACTGGCTCTTTGGGAACAGCAGGGCAACAGCATTCGTCCTTCCATTCAACAGATACATGTGGGGCCTCCTCTGCCAAGGGTCAGGCTGTAGCGAGCATCCTAGATGACTGACTGGAGCAACACACGAGGTCAGATTGCGGAAGGCCCCGAGGGCCAGAGCAGGTCAAGGGGATCAGCGGGATTTTTACTTGAAGGCGAAGTAGGAAGGTGCACAAAGCAGTATCTTGGCACACTGGCAATTTCTTCTTGATAATAAGCTAATGAAAACATTTTTTGGTTCCTAACCATCACCACTTTGGATTCAGTGTGTTGAAGGAGGGGTAAAGCCAGAAGAGGGGGAAAATTCTGTAAATCTAAGAATAAAATCGCATTTTTTTCTTCCTTCTCATCATCACTAGGGATAGAGTTTTTTATGTTCCTACACCAAAATATCCTACCACATAAAACAGCATCTAACAAAAAGATATGAATAATATTATGTAGCTATACAACTGCAGAGAACATACAGGACTGAGTTATCTGCACTGGTTCAAGCCCTTCAAAGTAGGAAAGCTGTCCCATGCTCTCCAGAGACCAAATCTAGGAGTCAGCTGAGATACTGACAAAATAATAGGTAACATACATGAAGAGCTTACTAAATTCAAGATACTTTTAATCCTCGCAAAATCCTCTGAGATCAACACTGCTATTACCCCCATTTTGCAGGTGAAGAAACTGAGGACGAGGGGTGAAAAGGGATGGAACCGGGAGTCAAATCCTGGAACCCTGGACAGAATTTGGAAGATGATACCAATTCAATTGTTATATTTGTTTTTATTAATGATGCACTCTTCTAGTTCTTGATCACTTAAAGACCCATTAGAAAAAGGAAAAAAAAAAAAAGACGACCCAATCACCAGAAAACATTTCAAAAATAAATAACTATAAATAATTAGTGGTGGTAAATGTTAATATTCAATTCTGTAATGCCACATCTTCTGGTGCTCCCATTTCACCTATCACTGACAAATTTTAGCTTCTGAAGCTGCCTCGGAATCTTCTGAGTGAAAGGAACCCAACCTAGAAATTAATTAAGGAGAAACCCTCAAATTTAAAAAACACCTATAAATACTCTCTTTTCAGCTGACTCCATGACACACGAGGGAGCTTTTTTGGGGGGGGGGGAGTCAAAATACTTTGAAGAGAATTCTCTAAAAATAACTGTCTTCAGAACTCACTGCGGTTTATATGTGTATATATTATATATATGCAGTTTAGAGAGATATGCATATAAACGTGCAGTTTAGATAAATAATATAGATCCATATATATCCTCACCCCCACCCAGGTATGTGCAGGGTAAAACAGTCTCTAAAAGATACACATATAGACAGAAACGAAGTATTTAGAAAATTATTTTGAACACCAGTTTCACTTTCATTATAGCTTTGATTAAAATAGTTTAGTTATAAATGCTTCTATACTGAGTAGTACAGAAAGACAGCTTCTAAATTGTGACTTTTTTTTTTTACCAAAGCAAACTGTATTATCCATACAAACAAAACAAAACCAAAAATTAAGACTTTTATAAAATAACTTTCATGGCTATAAATAATATCATTAATCCTATCACAGGCCTTGACATTTCCATCTCTGAGCACAGTGACTAAATCTTCAACTAATGCTCCAACAAATCAGAGTCTATAATTTACTTTCCTTTCTGTCTGGGTTGGCTTCCAACACTAACCAGTAAGAGGGTACAGGCTACAATTGAGTAAAAATGCAAATGCATATGGATATACACCAGTGCTTCTCAACCCGGGCAATTTTGCTCCCCAGGGACATTTTGCAATGTCTGGGGACATTTTTAGCTCTCACAACTGGGGGGAAGAGGGAGGAGAAAGTGCCACTGGCATCTAGTGGGTAAAGACAGAGATGCTCTCACTGCTTGACATCCTATAGCCCCCACAACACAGAATTCTCCACCCCACAATGTCGTTAATGCTGCTTTTGAACACCACTGATATACACAAATATAACTATTTTTAAAAAGTAAAAACATCAAATTTTAAATGTGGATCTTTCAGTAGAATCATGAACAATTTCTATTTAGTTCTTTTCATCTTTATGTATTTTCCAAACCCTCCCAATACACATCTGTTATTTATAATCAGAAAAAAAATCCATTTGGGAATAGACTTTTAAGAGAAGGACAGACTATTTGCTCCCCATCCCGATAAGGCTTCTTCTCAAAGGACTGGTCTCATTCAGCTTGCAGGCCTTCAGGGAAGGTCCAAGAAAATTTTCCTCTAAAAATCACCTCTCCGCCTTGAAGCTGTTATTCATTAGCCCTGGTAAAGGGGAATATTCTGAATATCTCAAAACCAGCACTCTAATGTTTCACATAGGAGGGAGAAACTGAAATGTAAAACAGCACAGTTCTTCAGGGAACTTATAGCTAGACATCCTGTTTTTCCAAACAGCCATCAGAGACAACATAGAATTAAGTGCTGTCACCAATGTGGGAATTAATGAACATCTTAAAAACTACCACACACAAGCTGAATATTCCCTTATAATTGAACACCCCCCCAAAAAACAGTACTTGGGGTCACTACTGCTGCTGCTGTAAAGCAGTCAACAATATATTAAAATGTGTACATCTGCACTCAAATGTTAAAATTAAACCTTCACACAATGCTTTGCAGGACCGTATCTACGTATGATGCCACATATTCTCAATGAAATGCTAGTAATTATTTTTCCACATGCAATCATTGTATCATATGGGGGAGAAACCCCCAAAACCTGAAATTCAAGTTGTTAAGAGGGTGTATCTAACACGAATTAAAGGCCCTTGGAAAAAATCCAAGACTACAATCTTTTAAAGTCACATCTTCATTGCAAAGCTACTTAACGCTAATGGCAAGTGCCACTCACTAACACTTGTGAAATCAATATTCCTGTTGTCCTCAGACACACACAGCTCCAGCTCACTTAGGGAACAGGGCACACGTCCCTCGC
The DNA here is from genome assembly GCF_007474595.2 of Lynx canadensis. Taxonomy (NCBI): domain Eukaryota; kingdom Metazoa; phylum Chordata; class Mammalia; order Carnivora; family Felidae; genus Lynx; species Lynx canadensis. The sequence continues at coordinate 74,207,100 of NC_044306.2, forward strand.
GCACCCAAGTCTACAGCCCGCCGAGGGGCCCGCCCTTCCCCTCCACAAGGCTGCCGCTGGCCTCGGCCCTGCTGAGGTGGCCTGGGCTCCCACCTCCTGAACTTGGGGCGGGCGTGACTCACGCCCTGTCACATGGCGCGGGAGGAGGCTGGGAAGGCCACCGCTGCCAGGTGTTCAGGCTCGGCCCGACCGTTTATTTGCCTTGCAAAGTGGCCCGAGCGCCTGTGCCGCTGGGGGGCCGACGGCCTGTCCTCCCTCGCACACCCACACCAGCCCTGTCACCTGGTCGTCCTCACCTGAGTGGGCAGCAGGAGTTCCCCTTCTTCTGCCTGCCACAGCTCCACCACGTTCTGCAAGGGCTCAATCGCTGCACGAACACCAAAAAATACACCGCATTTTAATGCACGGAAAAGAAACGCTTCCTGTTTCCCTATCATGCCCCCGTGCACTCGCCTCACCAAAACAAGTCACCCTTTCCTTCTCCAAGCGGAGGCCACCCGAGGACAAGAACACAATGGACGGGGTGCAAGCGGGCGGCCCCTCTGACAGAGAGTAGGGAGCGTGCAAGGTCGGGGTTCTTGTGCTGGGCGGGGTGGGGGGGACGCAGGGGGATAGCCACCCGGCGGGCCGCCCGGCGCTCCGCATCCCGCAGCATCTGGGGCTGGCGTCTGCAGGATGGGTCCTGGGCGGCCAAGCTCGAGGAACAAAGCTGCAGGAAGCCGGGCCGCGGCGGGGCCCCAGCGCGCGCCACACAAAGCGGGGGCTGTGCCCGGGGCGCCCGGGGCCCGCGCACAAAGGCTCCGGGGCGCGTGCGGCTAGCGGTCCGCGCCGCTGTCCCCAAGCTCCGCGACTGCCCAGCTTTCCGTTTGTCTGAGGGCGGGGGGCGCGGGAGGGGACGCTGTGGTTAGAAAATGTTATCAGCCGAGAATTGCAACCGCTTTCCTTCCTCCTCCTGCCCCTTTCCCCTTCCTCCCCTCGCCCTCTTATAGATTTCAGCAGTTCCCTAAAAGAAAGAGAAGGGGGGGGCGGGGTGGAGAAGGAGAGCAAGCACAGCGGCGCAAGGCTGACCTTGTCCCTGAGCCCCTCCCGGGCGACAGCAGGGCAGGAGGACCTGGAAGACGCCCAGCAGGAGGTTCACGGCCGCGGCGGTGCGGCAGTAGCAGCCCGGCTGCGGGCGTCGGAGCCCCGCCATGCTGGTGCTCGCGCTCCTCTCGGGTGCTCGCCGCGCTCGCTGTTCGCTCGCTGGCGCCGGGGCTGCCTCGCCCCGGGCCCGCCCCCGCGCCGCCCCGCCCCGCCCCGCCCCGCGCCGCCCCCGCCCCCGCCCCGCCCCCGCCGCAGCCGCCGCCGCTGCCGCCGCCGCCGCAGCTGCTGCAGCTCCGGCCCCGGGCGCGCCGCTCGCTCTGCGCGCGTGTGCGCCACAGATAGGGAGGGACGGAACGCGGCGGGGCGCGGGGAAACGTGGACAATGCGAATGCTGCGGCCCTGGGCGCCCCGCCCGGGCGCGGACCACACGGCTGCGGGCCCGCCCCACAGCGCCCCGCGGCGTCCTTCCCAAATCTGCGGTCCCCAGGCACTGTCTGCGGCTGTGACGGGGTCTCTTAGAGCTGTCGGGAGAGACTACCAGGCCACTGTCGCCAAGTGCGATTTGAGGAACTTTCGGGTGGTTTCCTCTTTGTTTGGGCACGCTGGCACAGTCGGGTTATTACCCACGAGGGAGGAGGGCGGTGTTGGGGGGCGGGGTGGGAGTGAGGAGTCGCCGGGCCAGAGGCCTCAGACAGGATATTAGTGGAAATAATGCAGTGGTTGTCAGGAAACGCTAGTGCAGCCACATGGCTACTGCCAGTTATGCAGCGAGGATATCCGGTGGCTGCAAAGTCTGTAATTTAAAATAAAAAGAGCTCTCCCAAGACCCGAGAGGCTGACCTCAGCGAGGCGTGGCGGTGGTGCGCCTGGCAGCCTCCGAGGAGACGGCCCAGGTTGTGACAGGTGGGGAAGCCTCTTCCTAGGGCATTTATAGCTGCAAAGACCCTGCAAATACTCCCTTAGGATTCATACTGCAAAATTCAGCCGGCCTCCTCGGAAACATGGTTGAGGTCGAGGTCGGTTGCCTGTTTCTAACATTAACTGGGTAATATACATAATACCTGAAAATGTATTTTCTAGCCCCATTATTTGATGCCTATAACCAAAAAGTACGTCTAATATCTGAGATCCCGTTTAAGTTTAATATCATGCCTTTGCCAACGGTACCACAAACAAAGGTTTTATTCAGGAATCGCTTTGCATAAGCTGGAAGTATTGGCAGTCTTAAGGTTTTTTTTAACTAGTTTGCTGCTTCCAGAGTAGTTTGTGTGAAATTCAGAGAATTTGAGCAGTGTAGAATAAAGAGAAGTGACTGGGGCACACCTGTCTGTTTACATTGATCCCCTATTTAATTGTTTCTGGTGCCTTACAGTCTAGACAATGGAAAAGCAGTGGTCAAAATAGCAGGAGGGATGCCAAAGAAGAACTAAATCAATCATGGATCCTTTTCTCCCAAGGAAAAAGTCACTTTGCCTTATCCAACTTCAAGACCCCAGTATTTTCTCAGTTCCTTGTCTTTTTCCCGTGTTCCCTGCCAGCATCTCCCTTTCTGCAGCAAGGATCGCCAGTCCCATCCTAACGAGTCTTTTTTTTTTTTTCTTCGTTTTATTTCTCTAGGTTTGTATTTCCCCTTGAGCTCTGAAGATTCTCCTCTGTGTTAAGGGGCTGTCTTCTGTCAAAAAATACTTGCCAGAGCCCAAGGAGACAGTAACTGCACCTTCAAAGTTTGTTTTTAAATGAATATTCTGTCATTGGCCTATTTATTTACAATATGTATTTTTAAGTCCTCTCATGACTTAGAATGGAAAACAAGCAAACATTGATGAACATGAAACAGGTTTCATGAAACAAGTTTAATAAAAAGTCATGGTGCAAACTTTTTTACTATTTTTTTTCTTATTGCTAATTTTTAAACTATCTTACTTTTTTACTAAAAGTCTTTCCCACAATAACCAGTATCACACAATCAATGAAAGTGACTTAAAAGAGGAAAATTGCTGTGGACCATTATTAAAAAAAACAGCTCTATTTTGTTCTCGTACTGAAACTTTTTGAAGGCCGGCTTGATTTTCAAGTTGTGATCTTGTGGACTTTACAAAGTGGGTAATGCTATTTGACTGTTGTTCAAAAAGCCAGAAGCATGTATCTGCAGTGCCATGGGGTTGGAGAGGGATACAGGATTACACAGCTGTCTTCTTAGATAAATCTGACCTACTTAGCCTTCTCTGGAGGTATTTTTCATGCTGACTCATGAACAACAGGAAAGTTATGGCCCATTAAGTAGCATCCATGTTTTGAAGTAAACTTCTTCTCCAAAGAAGACTCCTGTGTCATTGATGCCATTATTTGCCTGCAGGTAATAAATATTCTTTTGTCACAGAATATTAGAGTTGGAAAAATTTGGCTATTAAATAATAGCACAACTGCATCATTTTACAGAAAGAGAAACTGAAGCCCAGAAAGGATGAGAAATATCCAAGTTATAGTAGCAAAGTTATGGAGAAGTATGTATAAATAATGTTAACTAAAGAAAAAAAATTAATGGAAACATGAATTAACTCAATATGCGAATTATAAACACAAAACTAAGCATGGAAGAGGCACTGAGGAGATACCTTACTAGAGTTTATCATTTTTTTTAAGTGTAAAATGTGATGATTTAATTATACATTGTGAAGTGATTACCACTATCAAGTACATGAATACATCTATCACCTCCCATAGCTACCTTTGTGTGTGTGAAAATCTACTCTCCTAACAAATTTCAAATATACAGTAGAATATTATTAACTCTGGTCTCCATGTTGAATATTAGATCCCCAAAACTTAAAAAATTTTTTTTCTTTTATTTAAATCCAAGTTAGTTGACATATAGTATAATAATGGCTTCAGGAATAGAATTTAGTGATTCTCCACTTACATATAATACCCAGTGCTCATCACAACAAGTGCCCCGCTATCTCCATCCCCCGACCCTATACCCCCTTGAGCAACCCTCAGTTTGTTCTCTGTATTTAAACATCTCTTATGGTTTGCCTCTCTCTTTGTTTTTATCTTATTTTTCCTTCCCTTTCCCTATGTTCATATATTTTATTTCTTAAATTCCACATGAGTGAAATCATATATTTGTATTTCTCTGACTGATTTATTTCACTTAGCATAATTATTCTAGTTCCATCCACATTGTGGAAAATGGCAAGATTGCATTCCTTTTGATCAAGTAATATTCCATTGTGTATATATGTATATATATATATATATATATATATACACCAAATCTTATTTATCCATTCATCAGTAGATGGATATTTGGGCTCTTTCCATAATTTGGCTATTGTTGATAGTGCTGCTATAAACATTGGGGGAGTTTATCAATTTTAAGTTAGATCCATATAAGTTAATTTAAACACATGTGCACATACACACACACATCTACCTAGCGGGTAGCTGGATGGCTCAGTCGGTTGAGCACCTGACTCTTGATTTCCACTCAGGTCATGATTGCATGGTTTCATGAATTCACACCCCACTTTGGGCTCTGTGCACTGACTGCATAAAGCCTGCTTGAGATTCTCCTTCTCTCTCTACCCCTCCCCTACTTGCACTCTGTCTCCCTCAAAATAAATAAATAAACTTAAAAAAATTAAAAAATAAAACACATACACACACACCTAGGAGCGCCTGGCTAATTCAGTCCAAAGAGCATGCAACTCTTGATCTTGAGGTGGTGAGTTCAAGCCCCATCTTGGGTATAGAAATTACTAAAACATTAAATAAATAAACTTAAGAACCCCTCCCCACACACACACACACACCTAAAATTGACTAAATCTACACTCATTTTAAGATATACAAGATGTTGACCATGCTTTGGACTTAACTGCACTCTTGTTTTTTTTCTTAATGAGTATAGATGAAAACCAAGCAAGTCTATAAATGTGAGTTACATCTCAACACATTCTACATAAAATTGACAGTGAAGCATCAAGTCCAAATCATCTGTCTCTAGTCTAGAGAAGATTCAACACACCAGGTCACATGGTGGGTTGTAAAGACTGAAGGAGATACTATATGGTAAGCATCTAGTATACGTGTTAATAAATGCTAGTAATGATATTATCTTGCATGCACATTGTGGGGACATGCCAGACCTTTCTTGAATATGGTAAATTTGATACTGATATTCAATTATTTTAATTACCTATTCATTATCCCTGATCCTTTATAACTCAGACATGCTGGAAATGGGAATGTTTAATGAAAATGTACATGTAACAGCTGTTTGCTATCTATCTATTTTGGGCTTCACCCCAATCACAACAATAAAACCAAGGGTTTCATGAAACAACCACTACCATCATTGCTAGGATCCGAGCCTCATCTTCCCTGGGAAGAAATGCCCAGAGGGATGGCTCTTGAAAGCAGAAACCTAATGGTTTTGGTCAGATACCTTTAAGATGCAAATTGTCCCCTTAAGGGGACCCAGCATATGCTAACTTTATTCCATTTATCCATTTATTCCATTCATCTCAAGAAGCCTCGATTAGGTGCACTGGATAAAGTTTCTCTCCTTTCTCAAACGACTCTGTTGTGTTAAACAATGGTCCTTTACCATTATGAAAATACCAAGCATCAGTATTCATAGTTAAAAATAGTCATCTTTCGCTCCGTTTTTTTTTCAAAACCCATAAGATTGTACAATGAAAAGGATACATTTCACTGTATATAAATTAAAGTAAAAATGATAAAGTTTTTAATTAATAAATTTTTAAGAAATTAAAGACAAAATTTTTAAAGATAGGTTAGACTGTGATTTATACAGGATGCCTTGGATGTGGTCATGCTAAAGGTTTAAATATGATTAAATGATATTAAATATGATACATGAGTGAAAAACAAAAAAAGAAGTAAACAAAACAAAAAAGTAGTTACCTTCCCAGTAGTCTACATTGTGACTTGGCATGGTTATTCGGCTTAGTTCTGGTCAATGAAATACAAGCAGACCTCTACTAACATGGCTCCAAGGAAAGCTATTGCTTTCATGATGAAAAGGAATAGACTCAGCTAGTACAGTCCTTTTACTCTGTGTCCTTTTTCCTCCTGGACTATAAACATAATGCCCAGAGATTTGCAGCCAGCAGGCAAGCCTGAGGAAGAAAGCTACCTTTCTTTTTGATGGCCCCAAGAAACGGTGCTTATCACTTAGCATACTAGTTTATTCTCCAAAGGACAGTGCCATCACCAGATGCATCACATTAGGTCTATGTGGATGGCACTCGTGACACATGTGACACACAGCTCTAAGTACTGTGAGATCTTCCCCATACCTCCTCAGTCTGCTTTGCAGCCTCTTGCCTCTCTGTTCAACCTCTAAAAGTAAGAGTACTCTAGGGCTTGGTCCTGGATGCTCTTTATACTCTCTCTTTCTGGATAAACTCATCCAGCCCCAAGTCTTTAAATATCTATAAGCTAATGAGTCCCAAGTTAGAATTTTAGGCTTAACCTGAAGTCCACATTCATATTCCCAGCTGCCTACTTGTCATCTCCACCTGAATGTTGAATAAGCATCTCAAACCTAACATGTCCTACTTGCTTCTACCCATCCAAGGCTGCACATCCCCAGTCTTCCTAACTTCAAGTACGTTGCAGTAGCATCTACCCAGTTGCTCAAGCCAAAAGCCAAAGTGTCACCCTTAATCCATATTTTCTTTATACCCTTAAATCTAGCAACAAGTCGTGCCACCTCCAGAACATTCCTCATACTTATCCTTTCTGAACCACTACCCCGATGTAGGAGTGCCTCATCCCTCACATAGACTCCTACCATTGCCTTCTACTGGTTTCTCTGCTTCCACTCTCTCCCCTTACATCTGGTTTTCCAACAGCCAAAATGATCTTTTAAAAACAGAATTCATCTGGCAGCATTCCATCTAACAAATGGAGGATCACTCTGAGGAGTTATAAAAATTAAAAAAAAAAAAAAAAAGCAGATTATGTACAAAACCCTGCAGTGGTTTCCTAGAAGCTTAGAATAAAATCCAAACTCATTTCCTTCTCCTGCAGGAAGTGAGATCTGGCTCCTCCTCGCCTTTCTAACCGCATCTTCTACCAGTCTTCCCCTTGATAACTGTTCTTCAGCCCAGGGGCTTTTGCGTTCCCCAAGCCTACCAGACTTGACCCCCATCTCAGGGCCTTCACACTTGCTGTTTCTTCCATGTGGGAAGCTGTTTGTCTCATTGTCCCACATCTGGCTCCTTCTCATCATTTACATAGGGCTGCTACATAAGGTTGTGCATAAAGAGCCAAGGAATAGGGACTGACATCAGCTCTCTGATTCACCAAGCCACGCTCTGGCTCGAGGATGCCCACAGTGAGAAGAGTCTTATTCTGATTCCACAAAGGCACGGACGGATGGCCAAACCCCGTGCCTATTTTGTGTCCTCCTGGACGGAGGACCTTTTTCCAATCAAAATATTATTTCTTATGTCTAAGAAGAAGGTAGAATGAACAGTCACTGGGCACCAATTTTACATGCATTTCTTATTTAAAAACGCAACAGGATTAGTCTTATTGTCCCCATTTTACATGTTAAACAGTAAGATTGAGAGAAGTAAATTGTTAATGCAGAGTTAAAATTGGACTCTAATTCCATTGTACCATAGTGTCTCTAAAGATGAAGGAGCAAGAACTCACTTGGAAGCTTCCACTTTTTTCATGTTTTAATTCTACTTATTTTCAGATTGTTGTAGGAAAGTTAGAACAATCTACAAAAGCCCAACTATAGTCATTAAAAATAAATTACTATTGCTACATATAGATACAAAACATACCCCACCTACACACCCTCCAGGTAATAAATTAAGATCAATATGAAATCCAGTAAAACCTGTCATTTTACTTTTGAGCCTCCACACTTTTGGAGATACAGTTCTTATCCTTCTGACTTTTGTACTTACTTGCTTGCTTATAGTGTATTTGGGAAAGTTATTTGTATAAACTTCTAAAATAGTGGCTGCATTAACTTATTTAATTGTTTATACTTATTAAAATCTTCTACTTGGGAAGTCAAAATGCAGACCAATGAGTAGGATTTATTTTTCTCTTCCTTGCCGAGTTTTTTTCCTTCCTTGTTGTTTTTGAAAAGACATGACTGGACTTCAGAAGGTTGGCAAGAATTGCACTTCTGTAAGTCGAGTCAATTTCTTGATGATCTTGGAAAAATATTTTTTAAGGACTTAAACTATAAAGCCAGGACACCCCCTTAATCTGAGAAGCAGAAATAGTAAGTACTTTTTCAGCTGTGTTTCACAGTCTGAAGTGATTCCTTGTAACTCAACTTCCTTTCTTAGAAATAATGAAAGATAACCCTCATATAGTGCTTACAACCTGCCAAGCCCTATCCTAAGTCCTTTGCATATATTAAGTCATTTAATCCTTCCAACAACCCAATGAGGTGGGTATTATTATTATCCCTATTTTACAGATGGAGAAATTGAGGCACAGATAGGTAAGGTACAACTTAGTTGCCCAAGGCCACAAATCAGTAAAGGTACAGAGCTGAAATCTAAGCCCAGGCGTCTGTCTCTGGAATCCATGTCCTTGACCACCAGAGCAATACTATCTTTATACCTTCAAGTGATTGGGAGGGTAGTTATGATCACTTTTGTACTATTGGTGAGCATTAGAAATGTATGCAAAATGCACTGAAATTAGAGACGCTGAAAATGAAGGCCATCATGGCATCAAAAATCTAACAAATTGTTAAGAGGATGTCAATACCGAATAGCCAACGTCTAGTCATTGAATGTGTCATAGTTCCAGAAATAATGGCATTCTCAGTCATGGAAATGAGTCTATCTAGGTAAAGTAACCTTGATATATTATATGAATTAAGTTATATGAACCCATGTTGGCTGAGGAAGCTCCCCAAACTAATACCATATACCACTTTCCACAGCGAGATATAATCTTAATAGTAGTACTTTTTCAACAATACTTATAGGATTCACTCACCTGAGCATTCTAACTGCAATTTTGGAAAATATGCTTCACGACCTTGAACAAAGCACTTCACCTCCCTGCACCTGTTTTCTTACCTGTAAAATGAAGCCATTAAACAATATGATCTTTAAGACCCTTTCCATGCCTAACATTATATGATTTTCTGTCCCAACCTGATAGCTTGGAAGCAAGAAGCCTGAACTTTTTTGGTTGTCATTTCTTACTATTTCAAAATCCACTGAGTAAAGCAACTTCACAGCTTCCTGAACTTGCATGCTTTCAGATTACAATCATGTTAAGTTTGGCATTTAAAGTTCAAATCAAAAGTTGCCCAGTCAGCAGCAGGGAACCAGATATTATGGAGAAGAAGTAGTAAAGGGGAGATCTGTTCTTTCCTTAGGGACACACCTGATTTGCCAGTGTGGGACCGCTTAGCAAAGCATACAGTCGGTAAAATCTAATGTCCTATCTATGGGGTCTGGAGTAAGTTATTTAACCTCTCTGTGCCTTAGTCTGCCATTTGTAAAACAGAGATGATAACCATCTACCTCACAAGTTGTGGCAGAGAAATGAGTCTATGTGAGCCTGGAGAAGAGTGTCTGGCACATAGTAAATGCCACGTAATGTTTTGTTATTGCTCTTGTTTCCTATATTAAGAGAAACAAAATAAGAACCGGAAGAAGGTAAAGCCTAAGAGTCTGGATGGGCACTCAAGAGAGAAGCTCAGGCAATGGCTCATAGAAGGCTTCTGCCAAGTTACCTTTACTGCCAGGCCAATGTGAAACAAAAGCCCTTATATTGTGAAAATACCCCCATTTCAGTTCGTCTATGTATTTATTTATTTTTAATTTTTTTTCTTACATTTATTTTTTTTTGAAAGAGAGAGAGAGAGAGTGCATGTGCCTGAGTGGGGGAGGGGCAGAGAGCGAGGGAGACAAAGAATCTGAAGCAGGCTCCAGGCTCTGAGCTGTCAGCACAGAGCCTGATGTGGGGCTGAACTCACCAACTGTGAGCTCATGACCTAAGCTGAAGTCGGACACTTAACCAAATGAGCCACCCAGGCGCCCCGTCAGTTCTTCCATTTAGACACATGTTTAAATTCTAGGGTCCTGAGCCAATACGGGGCTTTCTTACTCTTCCTTCAGCTGCAAAGTAAAGCTGACCACTAATTGAAAAGGGAACATCTTGAGTAAGTTCTGATCTGTTTACTTTTGTATGATCTCCCTCCCCTTTCAAGAAATAATAATAATAGGAGCACTTACACAGGCAGAGGTGAAGTAACTTCCCAAGGTCACAGCGCTAAGTGGCGGAGTCAGAATTCAAACCGGGGCTATCTGGCTCCAGAATGTGCACTTGTTTGCTAGTAACCATGACATTTTGCTGCATCACAGACTACAGTGTGTGTGTGTGTGTGTGTGTGTGTGTGTGTGTGTGTGTTGGAAGGTTGGAAGAAGAGAATAAAGTACACTCTAAAGGACTTGAAAGGAACACTGCTGCATCATTGAAAAATACACTCACACAGAGTACCAAACATGACGTCTGACTCTGCATCATGCTAAACGGAGGCACCCTGTGCACCTTGCTCAGGAAAGAAGCTGCAGACACATGATCGGGGGGCCCTCCGCTCGTGTAGTGCAACTCACAACCCTCCCAGGCCCCTGGCTGGTCACGGCAGCCCTTACAGGACAGCAGGCCCTGTGGCTCAGAAAGAGAAACCAAGGGGGAGGCAAACAGAAGGCACGGCTCGGGACACAACCTGAGGCACATCAGCGGCCAACAATAGCTTGGAGGTAACAGCAGAAACATCTTCAACTGGAGTGCAGCTATGAAGCCCGAGGACTCCGACCGGCAGGAGGCAAAGGGGCAGAATCACAAACAGCGGGTGCGCGAACCTCAAGCCGTGGTTTCCACAACTGCAGCCAGAAGGCTGTGCAGAAAACCTCCGTCAGCCAGCAGCTCTTCTAGAGATCTGGATCCCCAGAAAGTAGTGAGAGGTGCGAGAGCACTGTCCAGGACTCATGAGACTGAGGTTCTTGTCCTAGCTGGCTCTGTGCCCTTCTGCAATATATATTTACATACTTACAGAAAGGTACAGAACACATATGCAGTTTCCTCCACAAGCAGCACATCAAACTGGAAGTTGTAGGTCAATTACTTGGAGTGTCAGAGGTTACTAAATTGGATAAGAGACTTTGGCAATCATCTGTGTGTGGAGGAAGAAGTATCTACACTATAGCAGTGGCAGTTATTTTGCTAAATAGCAATCAAGAGTTTTTCCCCTACCAACATGTAGACAAATTCTTTTGAGTCAGCCCAATAGATGTGAAGGAAGGACCAATCCCATTCCCCTTGGAAATTATTTTTGCTATATATAAAAAATTACCTTGGTCATATTTTATATTAATAGATCAGCCTCACTTAAGAAGCACAGATTAAGATAACTGTGCAGTATCATTTTATAATGATTAAATTAACAACAATAACAACAAAGCACCCCACAAAAAAAAACAGATCATTATAAAACCCAGTTTGGGCAAGATTCAAAGAAACCAACATTTTACATTGTCAGGGATGGGATGAGTTGACACTTTTTCTTAAAGGCAGCCCAAATACAGAATAAGAGCCATAAAAATGACCATAACCTTTGAAATGTATTTTGAGAAAATAATTTTAAATAAAAGATAATTTTGTAAGATATGGCAATGTTATTTAATGGTTCCAAAATGGAAACAGCCCAAATAAATCCACAAATGTGGAAATGGCAAAGATACTTATGATAGAATCGGTACAATAAAAAGCATATATATGGGTTTTTTTAAACACTGTAAAAAGAAAAAAGCACACACACATAAGGTTGAAAAAGAAGGGATTTCTAGGCAATGAAAGCAGGAAGGCGTAGAAGATAGTGTCTCACGTGGGCAGAATGGGGGTTCATGAAAGAGTGCAGCTCCACTTGGAAGGGGTGTAAGTGCCAGGGTCAGGGATGAGCTTTGTCAGTTTAAACACAAACTAAAAGGCCCATGGGAAGCCATGATCATAAGCAATTTGTTTATGCATTTTTCTATCGAATGATTTTAAATTTTCAGTTGTGAGGAGAAAAACTGGTACGTGGTTTAACAGGAAGACCATAGAGCAGGTCATCAAAGAGAAGGTGGGCACGGGGCAGTCGGTGTTGGTTACCTAAATGGGAAAGGGGATCAATGACTGGATTTTCCTCTGCTTTTTCAGTGAGCAGATAACTAAAGAGGTCCCTGAAACAAGAAGCTGGTACACAGGCCAGTGTCTCAAAGGGAGCAGGGTTCTGAGCAGGAAATGGCTAAGACAGTCTCCAGTTGTCAGAGGAAGTTGATGTAATGAAGGCAAGACTACGGGAAAATGTTGCTCAATTATTAAGACCAAATACTTCAGATCACCTCTGAAGAAGCCCAGATGTTATCTCAGAACAAAAAGGTAAGAGGCTGAGAGGATTAGATAAAATATGTGCAGAAGTGCTTTGCCAACTGAGAAATGCTTTATAAATACTTGCCCTGGAGATAAGGGCTTCACTGTAAAAAACAAAACAAAGCAAAACGACAACAAAAAAACAAACAAAAAGATTGCAAAATTAGCCAGTGTGTTTTTAAACTATAATTCTAAATCAATTATTTCATAAATTCTTATAGTTCTAATTTTGAAGAAGAGTTGGTAAAATCATAATCTTTTTTCTATTTGAAGCTATGATTTTATCTTGATCATTTAACCATTTTGGCTCTTTCCAGATTTTTGGTAATCTATAAGCCAGCCCTAATTAAATTGATCACGTTGTGAATTAGTGAAATAGTCTAAAAACACCAAAATTGGCCATGATTGCCTCAATGATTTTTGTAGTCTTAATATTTTAAATCAAATGACCACTTAATCACTCATTCATGCATGCATTCATTCAGGAAAATTGCAAGAGAGACGATGTGTCTAGGTAGTAAGGCAATAGAAAGGTACAGAACACTAAAGACTTTAAAAAAATAAAAATATGAAAGTAGGGTTACGTTACATAAATTGTTCTTTCTGCTGATCTCCGTGAGTAAATAAATAACTTAAATCTTTTCAAAGAACACCATTTGATCTTTGCCTAATCTTAGCATTTGGCTTTGTGAAGCCTGCTGAGTTGTGCTAGCTAAATGCTTGCACTTACACGCACTTACATGTTTCCTCAATGTTTGGTCCGCCAGGGCCAAGAGTCAGCTTCTACCTCATGCCTCAGGGATATCAGGTTTCAACTCATTTCGTCTGCATATTGTATACCTCCCCTCGTGCCTCATTAAAAGGAACACTTTCCATTTACTTTTCTTCTTGTGACTACTGGGCCCAGGGTTGTTTTCTTTCTCTACTGTTGTTAAACATCACCTGTATCATTAAGCCCAGATGTACAAAGGTATAGAGCAACACTTCTAGCTGAGAAAGGTAGTCATCTTGACTAGATACAAGTTTATCCATGCAATGAAAGTACCGTTTCATTTTTGATGGCCTTCATTTAGCATTTATCGCTGGGGCTGGGTTTTGTGTTGCCTTTATAAACACACACACACACACACACACACAGCCTAGTTCTTTTTAGGCGCTTCTCCAGCTGTGAGTTTAGCAAGGCTTCCTGCTAATGGGGAGACAGAATTACAGCTCCAAACATTCCCCTGCCACTGATCCAGAACATGTGTTATCATATCACACACTGTCAATTGATTCCAAATCCCTGCCAACAGGGCACAGTCTGCATTCCAAATATCTAAGGCCCTGGGACAGTGAATTATAAAATAGAAATATGCTATGCTTTCTCCTTTAATTTGGTGTACACATGACTAAGTTTGCTGAACATTTTTGATTCTTAGAATACATTTGCTTTTTTTTTTCCCCCTGAAAACATAGAACAGCCTACAAAATCTCTGTACCTTAGTGGTAATAGACTTATTCTGAAGATCCCCAGTCTCCTCCGTGTCACTTCCAATCTCTTGGTAAAGGTTGGTTAACAGGAAATAGGGCAAGATGGAAGGGAGCTCACATTTAGGATAATAAAGTGACTCTCATTCAACTGATGAGAGACATAAACAGTCTGACTATGATGGTCCCACGGGAGTAGAAGGCTAAGATTTCAAATGTTATATAAACAGTTGCAAATCTCTGCAATTACTCTACAAATGGACTCCTAGCGCACATGGCAATGTCAGGAATAAACATATTTTCAGTTCTGTGCTATCCTGTATTGATGACCTGAGTTACCATTGATTTATTCCTTATTTAAAATAAGTGTATAAAACAGTTCAAAATAAGTGCAGTGAACAAACATGGCTAAAACTTTATTTTTGTGATTATTGAGGACTGGAGAGTGGGGGCAGGGAGAAGAGAGACCAAGTGTCACTGGCAACCTGGCATTGGGAACATCTTGGGGATAAGCAGGAAAGTTGGACTCCTCAGAAGTCCTCAGCCCCAAAATGCCCGAAGAGCCCCAACTTGGTTACTATGGTGATACCATTCCATTCCAGTAATTTCACCTGACAAGGTCTCTGTTGTCTCTTCACTCTTGAACATTAGCCCATCCCACTCTTCTGTGACCCAGCTCTTCCTCATTAGATCCTAAGAAACAACCACATGTGCACACATAAGAACAGGCAGTTAATACTTTGTGACAAGCGAGTTAATGCCAGAGGGTGAATTGCCAGGGCAAGTACTCAAACTTCACAGAAGAGGATGCTGCATATTTTCAAATCAAATCTCATTATACATGGCAGAGTCCTGGTGTAATGGTGGCCTGGCCTGGTTTTCCCTCAATGTATTAGCTCGTGCTAAGAAAAAAAAAATCTGGACAGCTGCATAACTACCCCAAATTGTTTTCAAATTGGTCTGGGACAACGAAGACATAACTCCACTAGCCTTCAAGAGGCCTGGCCTCCAGGATCAGCTTATGGTCAACCGAGTCAGATCATGCAAGCCACTTACACTTGCTAGGTCTGTAGTTCTTCAACAACAAAATGGAGGAGTTGTGCGGGCGGTGCATGGTCTCAAATCCAGAGACTCTTTTCTTATTGGTCCCTTCTTCTCTGAGATGAAGGATTTTCCTGCTCACTTCTAGGCCTATTTGTTTGATATTGCTCATTCAAAACCTTTAGGGAACGGAAACAATAATGTGTGAAGTAGGAGTGTACATTATCAGAATAAAGGAACTTTAACCTTATTATATGATTTTTAAAAGATAAAATTATGTCTACTTGGGAGAGACAATACATAAGATTATAATAGGAAAGACTAATTCATCTATTTAAGTATAATAGGTGTTTTCATTTCCTGAAAAGCCAAATTATGAACACTGGGTATAACACTAGATTTAAATTCGGGGCACCTGGGTGGCTCGGTCGATTAGGTGTCCGACTTCAGCTCAGGTCATGATCTTGTGATTCATGGGTTCGAGCCCCATGTCGGGCTCTGTGCTGACAAGCTCGGAGCCTGGACCCTGCTTCGGATTCTGTGTCTCCTTCTCTCTCTGCCCCTCCCCCGCTCGTGCTCTGTCTCTCTCTCTCAAAAATAAACAAACATTAAAAAAAATTTTTTTAACTAGATTTAAATTATGTAACAATAAAAGTGGATTCTTCTCAAATGTCAAGACATATCTATGTATTAAAAGTCCCTCTTGAGAAATGTTCTCCTGTTTATTTCTACTTACTCGAGTACAACATATATCATGGCCAGCATTTTGCTGTAAAAGCCACTGACTATAAGCACTTGGATTCATTGACCTGAGTCCAAAGCCAGAATGTTGGAACTCCCCAGAAGGAAGGAGGTCTGCTCTAATCAGTCGTAAAATGAGAGTAGTTGAGAACCATTTGTAGCAGGTCTGGATAAATTTCTTCTGCATAACTCGAGGAGGGGATGGGCAGCGGTAGTGAAAGACATGATTTGAAATAGGGAGGTCAAGGTGGGCCTCATTTAAGAAGATAACAACTTGAGGGGCACCTGGGTGGCTCAGTCAGTTAAGCATTCAACTTCGGCTCAGGTCATGATCTCATGGTTCATGTGTTCGAGCCCCCCGTCAGGCTCTGTGCTGACAGCTCGGAGCCTGGAGCCTGCTTTGGATTCTGTGTCTCCCCTTCTCTCTGCCCCTCCCCCGTTCTCTCTCTCTCTCTCTTTCTCTCTCTCAAAAATAAACATAAAAAAAAAAGATAACAAGTTGAGCAGGAGTCAAATTTGCAGGTATCTGGGGAAAAGCATTCCAGGCAGACTGCAGCCAAGACCTTGTGGCAGGAGAATGCCTGCAAGAGGCCAGTGTGGCTGGAGAGGGAGAGTGTGCAAGAGATCAGAGAGCAAAGAGCAGAGTGGGCGTCGGGCATATCAGACAGCACCTCACAAGGCTGCCGTCAATGCTGTGAAGTATACTTTTACTTCACAGAAACATGGGGAGTCATAAAGGGTTTTAAGCGCAGTGACCTGACCTGACATGAGGGTAAGGATGAAACAAACCGGGTTGGAGGCTAATGTGGTAATCTAGTCTAAAATTTATAGTGGCTTGGAACAGGTGTTGGCAGTGGATGGGCTAAGTAGATTCTAGATATGCTTTATAAGTAGAGTTAACAGAGGCGCCTGGGTGTCTCAGTCAGTTAAGCATCTGACTTCTGCTAGGTCACAATCTCATGGTTCATGAGTTCGAGCCCTGTGTTGGGCTCTGTGCTGACAGCTCAGAGCCTGGAGTCTGTTTGGATTCTGTGTCTCCCTCTCTCTCTGCCCTCCCCCACTCACATTCTGTCTCTCTCTCTTAAAAATAAACAAACATTAGTAAAAAATTTTTTCAGTAGAATTAAGATTTCCCAACATAGATTAGATATGGGAGATGAAAGGGAAAAAGGGAGCCAAGAATGACTCCAAACTTTTTGTCCTGAGCAACCAAGAAAGTAGAGTTGTCATCAACTGAGACGGCAATAAAATGAAATACCCAAGGAACCCACAAATCTGTATTTTTCCTACTTAAAAACAATATTTACTTAGCTTTTACTATTTGCCAGGCACTGTGCTAAGCATTTTATTTAAACATAATAATGATGCTGCAAGTTACGTACTAGAAACTACCATTCACAGATGGAGAATCTGAGGCTTAGAAAGATTAAGTTAGTTGCCTGCAGTCATACAGTTAGTGGGTGGAGGGCTAAAATTTGAACGTAGAAGGAGCCCCCACTCTTCTCAGTATCTAATACCACCACTCTACCTGGTCAGGTAACATTCTATTTACTTTCCTCTCTCAACTGAGTCCTCTCGACTTCTAAAGTGCAGGAATTCGTCACAATTATCTGGGTATGACACTGTGTTCGATTTAGAACAAGTCCTCAGTTTGTGGAAAATCAAGCCCAGGACTTATCTCAGCTAGTGGCAAGAGTACCTACATCAGAGAAATGCAAATCAAAAATCACAATGAGAGGTCACCTCACACCTGTCAGAATGGCCAGTGTCAAAAAGACAAGAAATAACAAGTGTTGCCTTTTAGTTTTGTTGATTGTTTCCTTTGCAGTAAAGAAGCTTTTTATCTTGATGAGATCCCAACAGTTCATTTTTGCTTTTAATTCCCTTGCCTTTGGAGATGTGTCAAGTAAGAAATGGCTGTGGCTCAGGCCAGAGAGGTTTTTTTCCTGCTTTCTCCTCTAGGGTTTTGATGGTTTCCTGTCTCACATTCAGGTCCTTTATCCATTTTGAGTTTATTTTTGTGAATGGTGTGAGGAAGTGGTCTAGTTTCAACCTTCTGCACGTTGCTGTCCAGTTCTCCCAGCACCATTTGTTAAAGAGACTTTTTTTCATTGGATATTCTTTCCTGCTTTGTCAAAGATTAGTTGGCCATACTTTTGTGGGTCCGATTCTGGAGTCTCTATTCCATTCCATTGGTCTATGTGTCTGTTTTTGTGCCAATACCATGCTGTCTTGATGATTACAGCTCTGTAGTAGAGGCTAAAGTCTGGGATTGTGATGCCTCCCGCTTTGGTCTTCTTCAATATTACTTTGGCTATTCGGGGTCTTTTGTGGTTCCATACAAATTTTAGGATTGCTTGTCCTAGCTTCGAGAAGAATGCTGGTGCAATTTTGATTGGGATTGCGTTGAATGTGTAGATAGCTTTGGGTAGTATGGACATTTTAACAATATATATTCTTCCAATCCATGGGCACAGAATGTTTTTCCATTTCTTTGTATCTTCTTCAATTTCCTTCATAAGCTTTCTATAGCTTTCAGCATACAGATCTCTTACATCTTTGGTTAGGTTTATTCCTAGGTATTTTATGATTCTTGGTGCAATTAAAAAATATTTTTTAAGGAAATTATTAAACAACAGAACTACCAATTAATCCAGTAACTCCACTTCTGATCCAGTATTTATCTCAAGAAAGTGAAAACACTAATTTGAAAAGATATCTGCACCCACATATTCATAGCAGCATTATTGACAATAGCCAAGATATGGAAACAGCCTAAGCATCCATTTTTTAAAAAGATTTTATTTTTTTAAGTAATTTCTACACCTAAGATGGGACTTGAACTCACAACCCAGAGAGTTGATTGTATGCTCCATCGACTGAGACAGCCACACGCCCCCTGAGCATCCACTGATGGATGAATGGATAAAGAAGATGTGATCGCGCGCGTGCGCGCGCACACACACCCCCACACACACACAATGGAATAATATTCAGCCATAAAAAAGAATGAAATCTTACTATTTGAGACAACATGGATGGACCTTGAGGGCATTATGCTAAGTGAAATAAGTCAAACAGAGAAAGACAAACACTGTATGATTTCACTTATACCTAGATTCTAAAAAACAAGACAAACCTCACCTCATAGCTAGAACAGATTGTTGGTTGCCGGGGGCTGAGGAAGAGCACAAAATGGGTGAAGGAGGTCAAGAGATACAGACTTCCACGTATAAAATAAATAAGTCACAGGGATGTAGTATACAGCATGAAGACTATAGTTAATAATACTCTATCGCATCTTTGAAAGTTGCTAAGAGAATAAATATTAAAAGTCTTCATCTCAAGGAAAAAATTTTTCATAACTGTGAATGGTAATGGATGGCAACTAGACTTTCTGTGCTGATCATTTCGCAATGTATGCAAATACCAAATCATTATGTTGTACACCTGAAAGCAATATAACGTGAAATGTCAATTATTTAAAAAAAGGAATATAGGGGCGCCTGGGTGGCTCAGTCAGTTAAGCGTCCAACTTCAGCTCAGGTCATGATCTCATGGTCTGTGAGTTTGAGCCCCGTGTTGGGCTCTATGCTGACAGCTCAGAGCCTGGAGCCTGCTTCAGATTCTGTGTCTCCCTCTCTCTCTGCCCCTCCCCTGCTCATGCTCTGTCTCTCTCTGTCTGAAAAATAAATAACAACATTTAAAAATTTTTAAAAAAGGGAATATAGGCCACCAACTACATCTAAATATTTGTGCACATTTGAGTCAGCGTCATCAACCCTCAATGTCAAGATAAGGTGGATATTGACCTTCAGGCCAGTGTAAAGGAGATACGTGGTGTGAAATCCTGATCTCCACAAGACTATGGTTCCCCGTGAAAGGGAGTTTGTCTGGGTAGAGGCAGTGTGTACTGCTGGACCACTGGTCTAGAAAGGGCTTTCAGGACTCCCTTGGGGTAAGATGACAGTAAGCAGGATAGAGCTCCTCATATGTCACGTGGTACATTTGTAGACACCCAGCAATTATGAAATGAACTGAAAAGTAGGTCATCCAATAGCTTTTTCCCAGAGGTACCTCACCCAAATAGGAAAAACTGAATAAGCAAATATCCCAAGTAAACCAATCATCAGGAAGACTACCCTGGACTTACAGGTGGCAGGTATGGGAGAAAAATGAGCAACATGTGCCCCAAGCGAAAGGTGGTGAGAAAGACACAATGAGCAGAATTTCTTGGGATTCAAGGGAAAGCACTGGAGTTTTTAATGAATTCTGTAGATTCATATCTCTGAGCAATAAGAAGTATATTTGAATAATGTCAAGAGAGGCAGGAGTAAGGAGGGGGGGGGTCTTTTTCTCTGATTTATTTCCAATGGAGGAAATGTTAGCCCCACTTCCAGAGGCTACATTTCTCAGAAAACGCTGATTCAGAGAAGGGAAAGGCTAACACAGGCATAGCTGTCGTGTTGACCTTTTCACAGCAGCAATACCAGCTTCACACTAAGAAGCTTTATTCAGAGTCTGAAGACATTATGGAGCACCCTTCATACTCTCAGACACAGTAGGACTCGGGCTCTGCAGCCCATCTGGGTTCCATCCTGGTTCTTCTGCTCTGCATGGCTCTGGGCAAGTTTTTCAACCTCGTTGTGTCTCAGTATCTTCATCCATAAATGGGGAAAATAAGAGTGTCTATATCATTGTTTTGTAGAAAGATCAAATGAGATCATTCATTTATCAGTTTAGAACAGTGACCCGTGTATCAGAGGCACTGAAATATTAACACATATTGTTAATATTCTTATTATTGCTTGGTAGTATAATACAATCATGGCAGTCAGTAAAACTTCTTCGGTGATTACCAGGAAAAAACTGGAAGGCGCTTGCTATGATCGTCTTCTGAAAACCTTTTATTTGCCCCCCATAAATAGGCAGAGCACCCCGCCGAGACTTCTAGTGCAGTACTTCCTGCAGATGTCCATTCCAGCTCACTTTCAATCAGTGAAAATCTTCATCCTTGGGTCTTCTTGATCCCTGTACTGGCTGCTACCATTTACTATACACAGAAAAAAAAATTAAATTAAATTAAAATAAAATAGCCACCGTGCCTAATTACCATTTCAGTTTACATACAAGCTTGTCCTTTTGTGCTCACGCCATTCTTCCTCTCTGTAATAATCCAGCCTCCTTCTTCCCATTTGAATCTTGCCTGTCACTAAAGGGCCACTTCTAGCTCCACATCCTCCAGAAAGCCCAGCCCGACCATATTCCCAAGCCAAGTACTTCTGCTATTGTCTTTACCGTGCTATCTGTAATGACTTATTTTAGTCAAATGATATTATTCATGGGATCACTGTTGAGTTGAATCCCTCAGTAACTATTTTCCCTTAAGTTCTTACATTCTTCAATTTCTTTTTTTCCAGGTTTTTTAAAAATTTCCTTAAGTAATCTCTATACCTAATGTGGGGTTCGAACCCATGACCCCAAAATCAAGAGCCACATGCTCTATAGACTAAGCCAGCCAGGTGCTTCCCCCCTTTATGTTCCCCCAGTTTTATTGAGACATAATTGACATGACATTTTAGTTTCACGTGTACAGCATAATGACTTATGTGGATACTGTGAAATGATCACAACAGTACATTTAGTTAATATCTATCACCACACTTAGTCACAGATTTTTTTTTTCTTGTGATAAGAACTTTTAAGATCTACTCTCTCAGCAACTTTCAAATATATGGTACAATGTTAACTAGAGTCACCATGCTATACGTTATATCTCCAGGACTTACTCATCTTATAACTGGAAGTTTGTACCTTTTGACCACCTTCACCCACCTCTCACCCCTGCCTCTGGCAACTACTCATCTGTTCTCCAGACATTCTTCAACTTCTAATTCTTTTACTCCTCTTCTTCACCAAGAACTCACTCAAAAATAGCTACCCAGCCTGAATTCCCAGACTTCATCACCCCCATGTCCCAGGCCTGTGTTGTGCCTGTGGATCCCCTCCTTTGGTCACTACCAAAAAGTGCTTAGACTGCTCAGCATCACAGAACCTTCAGACATTTCAAGACAGTTAACAACGAAAGGCATTTTGAAAGCTCCATTGTTTTGATGCTCTGACTCAAGCTTTCCCCTTGTGCTGGGCTGGCTCCTACACCCGGGTTTCGTGTGCAGACATCTCAAGGGCTGTCGGTAAACTCCTGAATGAGCTGACTCCACAAAAGTGCTTGCATTACCTCAAACTACATAGCAGTCAACTCTCAGAGAAGCAGTCCTGCGGCTGGGAGTGCCGGCCCACCTCTCCCAGTGCCAGAAGTTAGAGAATTTCTGGAAAAGACAAAACAAAACAAAACAAAACAAAACGTAGTGTCATTTCCACTTACTTGGGCCTGTTGTTGGTTTTCAGATACTTTTATAACAGGGAGAAAGGCACTGAACTTTAAAAGTGGGGCCGGGGGGGGGGGCGGGGAAGGAGGGAAGAAAAGCTCAATTTCCCCATGGGCCTCATCGTTTCTCTTCTCTCTCCATGTGATCACTCTGGGTTTCTCATCCAATCAAATGCCTCCACTACCACACCCCAAACTCTATCTCTGGCCCCAATTCTCTTCCTTGCTTCATATTACTGGCTGCACAGAGTGACTCTCCTTGGAAATGCGTTGGTTCCTCAGACCCCAGATATTCAAGGTGGAGTTAATAATCCGTCCTTCCTCCTACCTGCTTCTTGTCTTAGGTCACCTGTCTGTTTTCTCGCACAATGCTCAAACCAAACCAGGAACTTGATGTTGGCTTCAACTCTTTCAATTCTCTCCATGGTAATATTGCTACTCCGCTCCCCAGTCACAGAAGGGCCAATGGTTCGTATGTCTAGCCTCCCTTTATTCCAGTTCATCTTGATGTTGCTGCCGGTGATTCCTCTAAAACACAGATTTGACCTAGTTATTTCCCTGTTTAAAAACACTGAATGGGCTCCCGCTGCCTTCAGAATACATCCTGAATTCTTAGCGGGGCCTACAGGTCCCCCCACACTCTGATTCTTGGCCACACTTCTGGCATTCCTTCTCCAATTCCTCTCCCCAAGTCACCCCAAGCTCCAGGAATGAACTGTGTTTCCTGAAAATCCCACTGAATTTCCCAATCCCACATTTTTGCGATGCTGTTCTCTCTCCACATGTAACACCTAACCCTTTTCTTTTGCATTTCTACATTTCTTCTACATATTTCAGTTTGTTCTTTCAAAAGTAATTATATCAATGGTCACTCTATGCCAGGCAGGGCACAAAGCTACTCTTAAATATGTAACAGGAAACCCCTGCCCTCAAGGAGTGGCAGAGTGGTAAAGCCAGATTGATAAACAGTAGATTTTATAATCACACAAGATGATAAATGCTATGAGGCCCAGTCTCTCTTACTGCATGAACCTTCTCCAGCTCTCTCAGATAGAGTTGGTGACCTTTTTTTTTCTTAATGTTTGTTTAATTTTGAGAGAGACAGACAGACAGACTGTGGGGGGGGGGGTGGAGCAGAGAGGGAGACACAGAATCCGAAGCAGGCTCCAGGCTCCGAGCTGTCAGCACAGAGCCCAACGTGGGGCTTGAACCCACAGACCCAGAGATCATGATCTGAACCAAAGTTTGATGCTTAACCGACTGAGCCACCCAGGCGCCCTGAGTTGGTGACCTTCTTGTCTATATTCCCCCATGGAAAGTTGGTCACCCTCTCATCGGTGTTTCTCTCAAGTAGACTTGATCACCCTTTTTTTTTTACCTTACTGGTCCTTATATCCCTTGCACCTGTTGTATCCTGTATGCCTGGCACATGTTTCAGAACCAGGTGGTACTCCTCAGGGATACTGAGCTCAGACCCTACCTGTGTTTCTCCATTGAACTCAATCTAAATGGTGATAAGGTCCGGGACCAGCAGCAGTAGAAATCACCACCCAGAGCCCTCATATAAATCTAGAATAAACATCACTTCTCTAGTAAACTTTCTACAACAGTTTTATCGTGACTCTTCTCCATAAAGAAGCTATCTTGGCTTCCCGTGGATGACAACAGATAAGATACCAAGTTGTTGATTCCTCTGTTTCCAGCTAGATGGTGGGGAGAGAAGGTTGCCCGGAATTGGCACAGAAGGGTCCGAATTCATTCCATCAGTTGATTCCCTTAGTTAATGAGACCCTCTTTTGAAACACAAATGTTCCCTTGGGGAATGAAGCCTATAAGCCTCTTAGACTTGGGGTATAGTATTTTATCCAAGTAATTTGAAGCACATATAGACTACTAAGTCCTTGGTGACTGTGGCTTAAATATGCATATGACAAGGTAAGCTGAAGGTTTTCCAATTCTGAGAAATTGGAAACTTCACATGAAGTGCATTTTTAAAAGGAATAATTTTAGGACAAAGTGTAGTTTTAAGGAAACAGCCTTGTTCTGGGTATGGCTATACCCATGTATAGTGTATTTGGAAGACACTGAACAATTAGGATCGTGCCCAGGAGGGGTGACAGGCCTGCAAAAAATGCAGGTAGGAGCAGGCAAAAGAGTTCCCTTCCTTCCTCACTTTCCTTTCAATTAATTAATTACTTCATTGATTTCTGTTTAGGATTGTGATGATATACCTTCTTTACAAGCCATTTGTAAATCATTTGGGGTTGTCCCAGCCTGGATGATATGATCAAATTCAAATTCATTCAGGCTGTCATCTTCTTCACTTGGCCCACATCCTCACCTTAGATCAAACGTTACCCTCACTCTAATTTACCATACCTGCCTCTGCTTCCACTTCTGGGCTACTTAGCTTACTAGGGGGTAAAGTGTCATTTCTCTAAAACCTATCTATCCTCCATTCACTTATTCAGCCAACAAATATCCACTCTGGACCCACATTCACGGAACCATGCTGGAAGGGGGCACAAGCACCAGTGAACACCAAGATGGGCTTGACATCGACCTTGCTCTTGTTTGGGTGCCATTTCCTCCATTAAGATGTCATTAATAGTCTGGTCAACACTTTCTGAACAAAAAAGGAAATCAACCAACAGCTCAGGATATTTTAAACCCAATCACTCTGGAAAATGTAGTTTAACATTCCCATTTCTTACACCCTACTGCCATAATGTTTCAACTGTAAGGAATGAAGGAAAGAAGTGTTTTTCTTAGACTGGATGGAGTTTTAAGACTGAATATGAGGTGGCAGAGGGACAGAGGCACTGAGAATGAGAAATCACAGGAAGAGAAAGGGTGAAACTTGACAGAAACTCCTTCTCACACTAGTGACCCCGATCCAGAAACCTATTCTGGTAAACCCTCGGTGAGTTTGGTTTTATTTTAAGTTGAGTTTATAGACATTACTTTCAAAACTAAAGAGATATAAATAACCTTGGAGGGGGTTCAGAGAAGAAACACTGTGAGAACCACCATGACTAAAGTGTGGGCAAAAATACCTATTAATAGACAAAGACATTGAAATCAGTTACTGAGGGAGAGCAAGCTTAAGATCAACCTAAATGCTATCTTTAGTGGATAAAAGTTCAGAAGAGGAATAGACCAGTAAGAAAAGAAACATACTCTTTGAGTTGCTCCATTTTAGAATCTCTATTTTTATTTTTTTTAAGTTTGTTTATTTATTTTGAGACTGAGAGAGAATGTGAGCGGGCAAAGAGCAGAGAGAGAGACAGAGAGAGAGAGAGAGAGAGAGTGCCCCAAGCAGGCCCAGCGCTGTCAGCACAGAGCCTGATGCGGGGCTCAAACTCATGAACAATGAGATCATGACCTGAGCCTAAATCAAGAGTCAGATGCTTAATTGACTGAGCCACCCAGGCACCCTAGAATCTCTACTTTTAAAGGCATGATAAATTTCTTATAATGTTGTTAAAGTGAAGTTGAGAAATGAAGGATTCCTAAATACTGTCTGTAGGATGTGGCTTAGACACAAAAAGTAGGTAGGAGCCTCTGCATGAAGAGCAGTGGAGGATTTTTAAAATAACATAAAGTGTACTTAATGCCACTGAACTGTACACCTAAAAATGGTCAAAATGGTAATATATTTATATTATTATATTTGAACGACACACACAAAGTCCACGGAAGAAAGCTAGAGTCAACGTATTTCCAATTGCTAAATAATGTAACTTTTTAGGAAAATTCATATATCACAGCCCCCAAATACACTAACTTTCCTGCTTTTCTAAGACTGAGGTAAATCCTTAGTTTTCCTGCAAAAGGAAAGGACTCTTTTTTTTTTTTTTCAACGTTTATTTATTTTTGGGACAGAGAGAGACAGAGCATGAACGGGGGAGGGGCAGAGAGAGAGGGAGACACAGCATCGGAAACAGGCTCCAGGCTCCGAGCCATCAGCCCAGAGCCTGACGCGGGGCTCGAACTCACGGACCGCGCGATCGTGACCTGGCTGAAGTCGGACGCTTAACCGACTGCGCCACCCAGGCGCCCCAAAAGGAAAGGACTCTTAAAAGGAGAAATGGACGTTGTTAGAAGATAGGCCTGGGACTTGAATCCAGATGCAGAGAGATAGGACGTAATGGACGGTCACTGCCTTCTCAGCTACTTCTGTGTAGAATTCAAGTTAAGGCTGGGGAGCAGCACACCAGTAAAGCTGGTTGGCTGGGACAATGTTTCTTTACATGAGGCAAAAACGTCCCAAAGAACTGAGTCCAGAAATATGAATTATTGGGGCTTTTTCATTGCCAGTTCTTCCCCTTCGAGGTCCTCTTTCCTCTACTCCCAAAGTAAGATCTTCCTTCCAGCTTTATTCATGGAAGCATCAGTGAGTGGGTAACTAACTAGTGAACCAAAATGGCAGGGAGCTAAACAGTTGCTTTCCTTGACGATCCTGATGGGGTCGAAGAAACATTGACTTGATTGCCCTGCTTGAAAATAAACATCTTTACTAGTTTCAATCTTCTGGAAAAAAAAAAATTAGAGCAACTCATGATGACGTCTAAGAAACATGAAAGAGTTCTCTCAGAAGGAAATACATCTAAAAATCTTTAACCATTTTTAAAGGTCTAAAAACTGTAGTGGCTACCATTTCCTTTTAGTAGTTCCCTTGCATGATTATCACTGGAATCATATCTGTGTATTGGCTCTTAGTAAATGTTCGTATTTTCTTAGGCTCCCGCTCGGCATGGCTAGCTGGGCAATGAGTTGTTGGCCATTCCCAGTGCTGCCTGGGTGCTATATTTCACAGCAGAAATTTCAGAGCCTGATCTGTTTTGGAGATTATTTTCAGGGCCAGCTGGTCATTTCAAAACGCATGGTGAGGCTGGTCATGCCCTGTCATCCGCCATTAGAGCAGACACCCTGCAGTGAATTACAGAAAAAGACCTTTATGCCTTGGGGGAATAAGATCAAAAGTTACCCCTATGGTAACTTTAGAGCTGATAATGAGAATCTTATTTCAGTAAAAAGCATAGACTTTTTAAATTAAGGTTGGAGCTGAAAGGGGAAATTCATTAATTTCTTTAACCAACCTTACCTAAAGACCAGAACCCAGCTCAACACTAGATAATTTTGCATCCAGGTATGGCATTCCTATATAAGGCATTCTACTTGAAAGAGCAGAAGCATGCCTCTTCCTATTTTTGCCCCCATTTATGTTCCACCCAGAAACTCATTATGAGGGTAGAGAGCCAAGCAGAGGTTGAGGGAAAATAAAACTCAAAGGGACTAAGGACTAGCTAAGTGCTCAGTTTCCTCCACTAATGGAAAAAAATGTCTGCCTTTGGTCTCTTGTCTGTGAGACTAAAAAGAACCCATCCCAGAAACTAAGAGGGCCTTGACCAATGATACCTTGAAATCTAGCTCCAGCCTCCTTTTGCAAATGAATAAATACTAAAAATATCTTACAGTGATGGCAGGTTTAAAATATGGGAGCGCCTGGGTGGCTCAGTCGGTTGGGCGTCCGACTTTGGCTCAGGTCGTGATCTCGCGGTCTGTGAATTCGAGCCCCGCGTTGGGCCCCTCTGGGCTGACCGAGCAGAGCCTGGAGCCTGTTTCAGATTCTGTGTCTCCCTCTCTCTCTGACCCTCCCCCCATTCATGCTCTGTCTCTCTGTGTTTCAAAAATAAATAAACGTTAAAAAAATTTTTTTAAATAAATAAAAAAGAAATATGGATACATATGCTTTTTTTTTTCCTTTAGAAAAAGGAGATCCTTTGTGATCATGCCTCCCACTTAAAAAGTATAGTCCCATTAAGGTTTATAAAGGAAGGAAATTCTGACACAGGCTATGACATGGACGAACATTATACTATATTGAATAAATCAGTCACAAAAGGACACTGTGTGATTGTACTTACATGTAGTACCTAGAATAACCAATTCATAGACACAGAGAGTAAAACGGTGAGATTGCCAGAGGCTACGGGAGAGGGGATGGGAGTTATTGTTACATAACTAATGTATGGAGTCTCAGTTTGGGAAGATGAAAAAAAAGTTCTGGGAATGGGTGGTGGGCAGGATGGCACAACAATGTGGGTGCCACAGGATGTACACTTAAAAATGGTCCAAATGATAAATTTTTTAAAAGTCTATTTATTTATTTTGAGAGAGAGTGAGTGAGCAAGCGAGAGCAGGGGAGGAGCAGAGAGAAGAGAGAGATGGAGAGAATCCCAAGCAGGCTCTGCGTGCTGTCAGCGCATGGCCCGCAGTGGGGCTCAAACCCACAAACAGCGAGATCATGACCTGAGCTAAAACCAAGTTGGACGCTTAATGGTGTGAGCCACCCAGGAGCCCCTCAAATGACAACTTTGATGTTATATATTATTTTACCACAATATAATATAAAACATTAAAAAAAAAAAGGGGTAGGTCCTCATATGGTGACAGTCCTGCATGCTGGCTCTTTTCTAGATGTTCTCTCATGGTGTGATCTGTCTGGTTCCCACAACAGTGTGAGATTCATAAAGATGGTTTCGCTCATAGCAAATGCCTTTTGAATCACTACTGGGAACATGACGGTGACTTTCTCAATCACACCTGCAGTTTGCAAGCCGCCTCCTGCAGGCAGAGGTGCACGGTTTATTTTTACAATTGGCCTTGAGCAAGAGTTGATTAAATGCTTGGATAACATAACTTCTTGGAAGATGTTGCTTTCCTCCTACTTTCCTACCCTCTTCCATCCCTCATGAGCACCACATAAAAAGTGACAGTTTGTAATCTTTTCTTCTTCTTCTTTTTTTAAGTGTTAGCATTCAAATTGGATGGGAACTTCATTCTCTGAATGCAAACAGGACACGTTCCACTCTGGGAACATCCCTCGCTCCAAGCTGGGCAGCACCCTATTAAGGAGCTGGTATCTTATCCAGCCACAGAATCAGGGGCTAAGGTGTAAAGGGACATTTCCTGTACATCTTCCCCCTAATATGGTTGCTTCTTTAGGGGGAGAGGAGTCAGGGAGCGTGCTGGGAAATAAAGGCTTCTGGTCCCCAAGTTCCTCTTTCTGTTTCTATAATTTTCACTTCCCCTCCTATCAGAAATCCCCACATGGTGGTGCTTTCTCCTCTCCCTTCCTTGTCATTTCCCTTTCATTTATCCCCTGACACCTCTCCTGGGCTTGTCCCCATCTCCCTGCCACTGATACCTTGTCTGTCTTCATGTCTTGGGGTCCACTTCCCCCAAAGTGGACCACTGGCAGTCCACACCTATACAAACACACCTCCCTGCTTTCAAGAGCACCCTTCATACTTGCAACCCTGGCCAGCTGTTCCTGGTGCTTCTTCCAGCACAGACAGTGGGTCAGGGAGTCATGTCTGCCTTCTGCATGCTCCCATTTGCTAGCTTGTGCCACACGTCTGGGCTGGAAAGGGACATAACCCGCCCTGCGCATGTGAAATTGTCTGCCACTCTTGGGCTAGTCAAAGAGGAGTTTCACAGGGAAGTCTTTACCTCCCACTGTTTCTTAGAGCCACGAGTCCCCATTTCACCTCGACGGTGTCTTCTGGAAAAACAGAAATGAGTTTTTATTGGGTAAGCCTCCTCTGAAAACTAAAATGTCATCAGGCCCTTTGCTACCTGTCAGAAGTTCCAACCCTATGTAAACGTCTAAGCCCCATGTCAGCTGACCCTGTTTAAAGGACTCTGACTTGGCAGTGAGAGTCCTTTCCGTATCTTTCCATTTTAGAGTGCTGGCGTGGCTCACCCTCTTTCATTCATATCCTACTATTCCGGAATGAGTACAATTGCCTGGACATGCTAAACCGAAGTGTATTTCTGCACTTTGTCAAGAAAAAGAAGTTTGCCCTTTGTAGTGGTTATAAATCTCAGCCCACAAACTCGTTTCTGTAAGAAATATACTTCAGTGTATTTTGTTTACTATATCAACTTGTTTCTCATTTTAAGGCCCCATTCTGCGGGATGAGAGATTTAACCTCAGCTCTTTTCGAGGCTCTCTCCTTCCTGTTTCCCAAGATTATGCCACAGCCCTGGTGTTGTACGCAGTAACAAGGGCTTGTGCGTCTAGACCTTCTGTTCATAGATGTCACCTGCTGCAAAGATGTCCACTCAGGTCCAAGGGCTCCTGGCAGCTTCAGTGCCATATTTGGGACATGGGAATCCTTGTCTATCTACACACGTCAGAGCCATACCTCTCCAGGACTTGCCTTCTCCTCAGCGGTGCAACCAACAAGCAGTGTGTACATCCCTTTCATTCTTAGGACCCTCAACGTTCCCTCCCTTTCTTCTCCCACCCAGCCTGGAGGAATTTCTTTCTAATAGCAGGGAAATCTTCCCTTTGTGTCTTTGACCGAGATATTTTGACCATGCCTACTAATCCCCACCCCCGCTTGCCTTTAAACCAACAGTCTACCTACTACCAGGAACCCAGTAGCCTCTCCAGGGCTCAGGTCTTTGAACAAAAGCCAGGATTTCTGCTTTCCAGTGCTGCCACCAAAACAGCGAGCACAAGTCCCACCTGAAAAGATAAAGAGGACCCCAACTATAACTTCTGGTCACATTCTCGGCAGCAGTTTTTGAACACAAACAATGAATGGGATCATTACAAATGACTTTTATTAGATATCTGACTGATTAAATGAAACCCTTGTCTCCCCCAAGTAGTTGTCCAATCTTTATATAACCTTGTATATGTAGAGTAAAAAGCTGCATGTCTCTAAAATTAGGTCAAGAGTTATGCAAATTCTCTCTTCTGAAGAAAATTAGCAAGACATTTATTTCTAAGTTTGTAAATAATATTTCCCCCTAGACTTTAGGGTCACTGAACAGGCTCAAACCTGTGTCTTGCTTACTAATTTTTCTAACTAAGAAAGTGAAACAAAAGTAATTACAAACATCTAACAGCGTATTAAAAGACCATTTTTACTCAGTATGCATCTAGGAGAAACATGCTGCTTCTATCCTATTCTAACTCAAAATCACTCAATTTCGTTCCAAACTCAAAATCAAGCAGACTTTTAATGATGGAGCAGGGCTATGGGTATGACAGCCTCTCGCATTTCATTTATTGGTGTATTCAACTTCCCTATAGGTTGCTACTCTGGGAGCATTTAAAAATAATTTTGCTTTAAAGATAGTAATGCATATTCATCTATGAACTTGCAGTTTACTTAACACTCTATATCCATTATCTTTTTGGATCCTCATAATCACTGTAAGTGGCTGTGCCACTTAATGGTAGCTGCAGCTGACATTTGCCTACAGATAAGTATGGAACCCAAGGGCTTACTTAATGAGGGGATTCCCAGCTAGTTCTCTGGAGATGTGCAAACGATGCCCGCCACCTACGTATTGGAATAACCATAACTCCTCAAACTTTTTTATTTTGTGGAAATCTGTGAATTGCTTTATTTTCAGTGTACTATATGCCGAGAAATAGATTCAAGTGGTTCCGAAAATGTACTAAGAAAAGGGTCATAAAATGGATCAGTGTGAAAAAGAGTCATAATTTATATATATATACACATATAGTTTATATGTATTTTATATATAATTTTAATATATATCATAATCCAAATTGCAAGTAATAAAGGTATTCCTGTAATGTTGACAACTTAGAAGGTATTCAGTATCTGAGAGAACAAGCAAGAGAAAAGTGAGGCCTTAGAAACCTTGGCTTTCTATGGGAATTTCCTACCCTAGAGGAAAGATGAGGACACAAAACATGAAGGCTAGAGGCAGTTCCTGTCACAAAAATAAACAACACACACGCACACGCACACACACTGCCAAAATGACTGTAAAAGTTCTTCCTGTCTTTTTTCCCTCCAAAATTTAAATGGCAGAGTTTTTCATTTGGCTGCATTTGAAGGGTAAATTGATGCTATCATTTGAGAAGTTACTCAAAGCAGAAACTGTGAGTCACTGTTAAAATTGTCTTGTTCCTCACCCCCACCGCCCCCTCCATGCCATCCAACCAGTCATCAAGTCTTCTCTATTCAACCTGTAAAATATGTTCAAAATCTGTCCACTTCTCACCTTCCTTGCCCTAATCCAAGCCCCCACCGCTTCTTACCCAGATTATTACAAGAAACACACCCATCTCCCCTCTCCCAGTCTTGCGGGTCCCTCTACACGTCATGACGATATTTCCCAAATGGGTCCTGCACCTACAGAGTGCACTGGACAGGCTGATGGGCTGTGGGAAGAAAATCTTAGGACTTCTATTTATCTCATCCTTTAAAGTGACTGTTTTTCTGTATTTTATAATATATATAACATTTTGTGATAATAAGCATCACCTCACAGAATCTCTGGCCTTTGCTGTGTTCATCTGCCTTGCTCCACAACACCTTATCTTTAAGACCAGGTCCCAGTTAACCATCTGTTTTTCTTTGAGGACTTTTGAGATGCGCATGGACAATTATTGTTTCACCTGGACTCCCCAGCACCCTCTGAAAAGCTTTAGTATAGCACCCGGTATGTACCTATTTCCACCGATTTCCATTTCTGTACCAAGACTGATTATCTTCAGGACTTGGACCTTGTCGTTCATTTTAGTGAATGGTATAAAGGAGGCATTTCGTAAGTGACTGGAGATCTCTGGTGTTCAACGGATGTATTTTGTAGAAAAAAAGGATCAGCTTGCTTAATTTCACAATTCTCAAAAAGTTACAACTACCCCTTAGAACAAGGCAAACACTCTGGGTATCTTCATAACAATTTTTAAGATATATTAAATGCCAATAGCTTACCCTTCTGGAGAACTGGCTTGCTTACAGGGGTGGAAAGAGAGTTAACACTCTGCCTAGTTCTGCTTTTTTTCTTCTCCCTCTTAGAGACACAAAAATAAAAGAGATGGTGAGTAACTCAGGGACTGAGTGTAAGCCTGGGATAACAGCAAAGAGTACCTGAAAGTTACATACACAAGGATAAAAGAAAGAGAAGAAAAAGGCAAGAAAAGACACACCTAATGCTCTTTGTGGTAATTACACAAAAATGGAAACGTAAGAGAGAGAAAATGCTTTCATTGGGACTTAGGACAAGATGAATTTAAAACGGGGCAAGTAATTGGTTTTTTTGTTAGAACAGCAACCTCACACAGATCATTTATGCTCCTATCTCTTCCTCCCTGAACGACTTTATCCCAAATTCAATTTAGTTGATCCATATACTATCTACCAGATTCTACACACAGGAGATTCTTAATCTTAGTCCCTGGGCTGTTTAACTTTTAAGCTTGGATCCTAATAAGGGTTCGACTTGCTCACTTCGGTACGAAGGACTGCTGTGGAACAGTTACCATACTTGGGCAGAGAAGCCACCAGAGGGAAAGGGGGAGGGGCACTTGCTTCAGCACAGCAGTTATATAACCACAAGGGGAGTGCTGCAAAGGGAAAGGCTCTTTCTACCTTCCTTAAAAATATTAAATCCTAAAAATGTGTAAAAGACACCCAATACGCATATTTGAGTTGCTGGAGTTAGTGACTTAAATGCAATGAAGACCCAGAATATCAATTCAATTTGATGGGTTTATGTAGCTGCTATTTCAAATAACTTAAGACACTTGGTGTCCTCAAGAAACGATCATAAAAACATGTGCAGTGTGTTTCAGTAATAGCAGAATAAATGTCATTTCCTTTTTCATTGACAAGGAGTTAGGAATGTTGACCTACAGACAGTCCCCAAACAAGTTGCATTCCAATAGCCCATTTCTAAGTCAGCTGTTAGACCCTTGGAACATAGTTTCCCATAGAAACAATTTTAGATGGTGTGGTTTAGATTTCCAGATATGGCCAAAGAAACCCATCTGCCGATAAGTAGTTCCACTAAAGACCCTCACCGCCATGTATAACAATGCTTTTTTATAAGAAATTGTTTCCTGACTTCCTACTTGGGATTCCTGTAACTCATGTTCCCTTGTCCTGGAAAGAGTGGAGGATGCCCTAAATGTACAGGCTGGTTGGGAGGTGGTGGTGGCATGGAGGGGGAGGGCTGAGAGGGAACGCAGGGCAAAGCAGGCTTCTCCAGCAGCAACAGCCAGGACTTCAAGGATGGAGTGAGGTCTGATGCAGTCTGGGCCTGGGAAGGCAGTGCACCTGTGACAGTGACCTCTGTCATTATATTTGAATTGAGGAGTTATGTTATTTTATCCTAGCAAGAACGTCCCAAATGTTCAAGATGATACAACTACCTTCTATTAAGGTACTCTGTGTTACAGCACAGTGTTGATTTCTGTGTCTACATTATTTTGCGTAATTCTACAAACTCAGTATCTGTGAGGTCAATTATTTTACCTGCATTTAAGAAAGAGGGCTCAGAGGCTTGGGGATATTAAGCAACTTCCTAAATTCATCCAGTTAGAGCCAGTACTTGAACCCAAGCTTCTCTGACTCTAAATCCCCTATTCCATACTGTGGCCCAAGGACCTAAGGAATACTTCTAACAGCTTATTAGTTTTTCATTGAACAGTTTAGTTTAATGAAGGCAGTAACTATCCCCCTCAATGAATGGACCCAACTAATGGACTAAAAAAATATGAAGTGTTTCCTACGTGGATAATGTAAGGAGGCGTGTGCTGGAAATCTAGGGGCTACAAGCAGACATCCAAATATGAACATTTAGGTAGCTTTCCAGAGCAAAAGAAGGCCAATGCCACAGGAACTGACATACTTTAACTCATTATAAAGAGACTTTTGAGAGGTCACTGTGAGCTGGAAGTCTCCCAAAGGATGCTGGACCTTGAAGCAATGGGTTTAGACAGAGGGCATGCCTGATGAAGGGCTCAGATGAGCCAAGTTTGCATACTGATGATCGAGACAAAACGAACTCAATTTGCTTTCTGTTACAGATAAGTGGAAAATAAGATTAGAAAAGCTGGTGTCAGTCGGTGCAGAGACTTCTAGGATTTCTTTTTTTTTTTTAATATGAAATTTATTGTCAAATTGGTTTCCGTACAACACCCAGTGCTCATCCCAAAAGGTGCCCTCCTCAATACCCATCACCCACCCTCCCCTCCCTCCCACCCCCCATCAACCCTCAGTTTGTTCTCAGTTTTCTTTTCCTTTGCAATGTATTTAATATTTCTTTCATTATCATTTTCTTTTTTTTTCAATATATGAAATTTATTGTCAAATTGGTTTCCGTACAACACCCAGTGCTCATCCCAAAAGGTGCCCTCCCCAATACCCATCACCCACTCTCTCCTCCTTCCCACCCCCCATCAACCCTCAGTTTGTTCTCAGTTTTTAAGTGTCTCTTATGCTTTGGCTCCCTCCCTCTCTAACCTCTTTTTTTTCCCTTCCCCTCCCCCATGGGTTTCTGTTAAGTTTCTCAGGATCCACATAAGAGTGAAAACATATGGTATCTGTCTTTCTCTGTATGACTTATTTCACTTAGCATAACACTTATTACAATTTAACTTTTTGAACAAGTAGTATATAGTTCATAAGTAAAATTCATAAACAGGAACAGAGGAAAAATCTCTACCTCTCACAGAAGTAACCATAAATTTCCTATGAATCCCTTCAGATATTTTTGTGCATATACAAGCAATTATAAATATATAGTTTCCCCTATGTTAAAAGGTAGCATATGACCTGTAAACTTTGAATAGCAATTACATATATTTACATACACAGATGTATTCTTACTATTTAAAATGATTATGTTTACTTATTAAAGTATAATGGTGCTGGGGCGCCTGGGTGGCGCAGTCGGTTGAGCGTCTGACTTCAGCCAGGTCACGATCTCGCGGATCTCGCGGTCCAGGAGTTCGAGCCCCGCGTCGGGCTCTGGGCTGATGGCTCGGAGCCTGGAGCCCGTTTCCGATTCTGTGTCTCCCTCTCTCTCTGCCCCTCCCCCGTTCATGCTCTGTCTCTCTCTGTCCCAAAAATAAATAAACGTTGAAAAAAAAAATAAAAAAAAATAAAGTATAATGGTGTTTCCTAGGGTGGATTTATTAAACAAATACCAAGAATTGGGATCCAGAAAAGGGACAGTGATATCCAGAGGTGGACTAACCCAGAGTCAACTTTATATGTATGGATCTAAACCCCAAAAGTGTGGCTTTAGGCTGGTGAGGTGGGTGCTCCTTTTTAGGGTTACCATAACACCCCGTACGCTCCTCTCCTTGGCTTTCTTCACAGTTTTCTAATTACCTGTTTATGTGTTTACTTCACTCACTTGATTAGAATTCTCTGAGGCAAAGACTATAGAACTCATTTATCCTTATAGCATCAATATGTAATATAATACCGGGCAAATAAGAGATTTTTAAAATAAGTGTTCAAATGGAGTACTACATGGCAATGAGAAAGAACGAAATATGGCCCTTTGTAGCAGCGTGGATGGAACTGGAGAGTGTGATGCTAAGTGAAATAAGCCACACAGAGAAAGACAGATACCATATGTTTTCACTCTTATGTGGATCCTGAGAAACTTAACAGAAACCCATGGAGGAGGGGAAGGAAAAAAAAAAAAAAAAAGAGGTTAGAGTGGGAGAGAGCCAAAGCATAAGAGACTCTTAAAAACTGAGAACAAACTGAGGGTTGATGGGGGGTGGGAGGGAGGGGAGGGTGGGTGATGGGTATTGAGGAGGGCACCTTTTGGGATGAGCACTGGGTGTTGTATGGAAACCAATTTGACAATAAATTTCATATATTGAAAATAAATAAATAAATAAATAAATAAATAAATAAATAAATATAATAAAAATAAAATTAAATAAAATAATAAAAAAATAAAATAAGTGTTCAAATGAGTTAACGAGTGGAGAATAGATATGTTGAATGAATGTGAAAAACATGTTCAAGGAATGGCTTAAACACCTTAGCTAACCCCTAGGGTATCAGAATGTAAGGAGACAGAATGGTACTTTATTCCCTCTGGCAATACCATTTGATGAAACACTGGGAGATGTATTAGGAAAGATCAGGCAGTGGAGAAAAAGAGGGAAGAGATTAAGGGGGAGGGGAAGAGGAAACATAAAGGAAGGTCTCTGAACAACCAGAAAGAAGTTGGATCATGGGGAACAGCAGAGAGGTTGGCCTAAACAGGAAGTATGGGTGTGAAAATAACTGGAGGTAGGATGGTTAGAGAGTTGAAATTATGCCTGAAGGGCTCAAATTTAAAAAAAAAATTTTTTTTTAATAGAGAAAACTGAGGAATGAACGTAAGGCTGAGCAGAGGGCCTGGGTGGCAAATGTGAGAAATACTTGTAGGGACTGATTGGAAAGGCTGACTAAAAGTAACAGCTGCCTCCTGGAATAAGGCCAATTATAACTGCAAGTAAAAGCATTGATAAGCAATGCTCAGAGTCCACTGGGGGCAGGAGATTGTGACGTTGCAATTCTTTTCTGTCAAATTCTATGTGAGGTTCTTTGGGCCTATAGAAATGAAAAATCAACATGCTGTCAAGGAGTTTTGTTCAGTGCAGAGAAGGCCATCCGACTCTTCAAAACCTATTTGTTTCTAACATTACCACCTTACTTTTCAAACGATCTTATTATAACATTGCAATATAACATGGCTGTCACTGCTTCTATTCTGTTCGCATATAAGAAAAGTTAATAAGCAACCTCTTAGACACTTTCAGTTACGGTTATGCAAAATAATTTTGATATCCAGGTACTTTATTCCCCGAGGCTGTGCTACGCCAAATGCTGACACTGTTCCAAAAAAAGAAGTTATCTTTCTGGATCCATTAAGGGAATCGTTATTACTAAAGAATGTTTTTATCTGTTCAAACAAACAAGCAAACAGGCCATTTCAATCCCTGTAGATACAAACCGATTTTATTAGGGTACTTAAATGCAAAAATACTTGTTCCAGGTGACCTAAGAATCAAACCAAATCTGCTCGGACGGAAACTTGCTAAGCAAGTTAAACTCAGTCAGGTGTAGGTCCCCAGAGCGCACATAACACAGGAAACACATATAAGCAAGAAGTACATTTACTTAAACATGGTAACAACCACAACTGGACAGAAAAAAACTACACATCTGTTCAATTTAAATGTGTAAAAAGTTCCCATAGTTACTTTTCAAAATGTTATGAGAAACATGATGCCTTCCAAGTTGAGGCTTGCAAAATAACTCACCCTGTCTGTATCAAATCCAGTCTCCAAATTGGTAAGTTACATTTTAGAAGGTTGTTTACAAAGCATTTAGGCTTTAACTTTTAAAAGCCAATCTCTAACCTAAAGACATGTGAACAGTAATTACAAATTATCTTTTTTATTAATAGGTTCCAGCTAAAAGGCAGTGTTTTTAACAAATCTGTTTTTGATAATAGATTCCCAGCTCATTTTATACAGATCTGTTTTAAAAAAATTACGTGGAGTTCACTTCTAAAACCCCATGGAAAAAGCAGTTCAAAAAGTCCTCAAAACCATTACCATTCCTCTTCTTTCTAGAAAATTCAGCTTTGCCTTATATTTCTTTCTTTTTAAAGGATCAGTTCTTCATGACTAGGGACTCTTTTCTTTCTTTTTCTCTCTCTCTCTTTCTTTCTTTTTCTTTTTTTTTGTCAAGGAATTCATCCTCAGAACTCCCACAAATGGGCAAATAGATATGTTTGGAAATGTTCTTTGAAAATATTGTCTGAAAGAGCTTGAAACTGAAAATAGACCAAATATCCATCCATTTTAGTATAGCTTTATAAAAAATACTACATAGCAAGTAAAAGAAATTTTGAACAAAACAAACTTCACAAACTTTTAAATGAAAAACAAAATAGTGTTGATCTACATGTATAGAATGATCTAATTTTTGTCTTTATTCTTGTTTACAATTATACTTGACTATCTTTAGAGACCAGAGGGTCCCAATGTTACCTAAATTGTTTCAGAGCAAACAGAATGAAGGAAAACTTCCACATATTTTTTAAGAAGCAAGTAAACATTTATATCCAAATCTGTAAAGATAGCACATAAAGAAAAAATTATAGATCAGTATCACATAAATATTTATGCAAAAATTCTAAATAACATGCTAGAAAATAGACTAACATCACATTAAGAAAATAATTCACCATAACCAAGTATGTTTTATGCCAGGAATGTATGAATGCTGGAGCATTAGAAAATATATTAATATCATTCACCTTATAAATAACCTAAAAGAGAAACATTACATGCTTATATCCATAGATGGGGGAAAGGCCTTTGACAAATTCAACAACCTTTCCTTATACAAATATTTGAGAAAATAGGACTAGATGAATACTTAACATTATATATTCTAAGAATCCAGCATTTTAATTAATGCAGAAATACAAACAGCATCCCTAGTAACATCAGAAACAAAAAAAGATGCTCTCGATGTCCACCACAGTTTTATAATTAGCCAATGCAATTAGATAAAACAAGTAGATGCATAAGAATTAGGAAAGAAGAATCAAAACTATGTCTATTTGAAGATGGTATGATAGGATACCTGGAAAACTTCAGAGAATTAATTATAAACAAATTCAAAAAAGAAAGCAAGACAGTAGGATGTAAAATTACAGTTGACCCTTGACAACATGGGTTTGATCTGCTTGGGTCCACTTATACATGGATGTTTTTTGATAAACATTACAATACTATAAATGCAATTTTTCTTCCTTATGATATTCTTGGTAACATTTTCTTTTTCTGTAGCTTACTTTATTGAAACAATGCAGTAAATACATATGGCATATAAAACGCATTAATCAACCGTTTACATTATTTATTGGTAAGTTTTCCAGGCAACAGGAGGCTATTAGTGGTTAAGTTTTGGGGAGTCAAAGTTACATGTGGATTTTTGACTCTGTGGGCGATAGGCATCCCTAACCTCCATGTTATTCAAGGATCAACTGTAATATGCAAAATCAAGGCCTTCAGATACATAAATAATAACCAGTTAGAAAATAAGATGGAAGAGAAGACTCTATTTACAATGGTAACAGAAAGGATAAAATATTTGAGAATACACTTAAGAACTTCAACAAAGAGATAGAAAATATTTTTAAAAAAACTAGTAAGAGCTGAAGAATACAATAACTGAAATGAAAAATACACTAGAGGGAGTCAACAGCAGATTAGAGGATACAGATCAGATCAGTGACCTGGAAGACAGGGTAATGGAAAGCAACCAAGCTGAAGAGCAAAAAGAAGAAAGAGTAATAAAAAATGAGAACAGGGGGCGCCTGGGTGGCGCAGTCGGTTAAGCGTCCGACTTCAGCCAGGTCACGGTCTCGCGGTCCGTGAGTTCGAGCCCCGCGTCGGGCTCTGGGCTGATGGCTCAGAGCCTGGAGCCTGTTTCTGATTCTGTGTCTCCCTCTCTCTCTGCCCCTCGCCCGTTCATGCTCTGTCTCTCTCTGTCCCAAAAATAAATAAACGTTGAAAAAAAAAAATTTAAAAAAAAAAAAAAATGAGAACAGGTTAAGAGAACTCTGAAACATCATCAAGCATAATAACATTTGCATGATACGGATCCCAGACGAAGAAGAGAAGGGGGAAGAAAACTTATCTGAAGAAATACTAGCTGAAAACTCCCATAATGTGGGGAAGGAAACAGACACTTAGATTCAGGAAGCACAGAGAGACCCTAACAAGTTGAATTCAAGGAGGCCCACAACAAGACATATAATAATTAAAGTGTCAAAAAGTAATGATAAAGAAAGTATCTTAAAAGCAGCAAAAAAAAAAAAAAGAAAAAAGAAAAAAAAAAGAAAAGAAAAAGTTACAAGGGAAACCCCATAAGGCTATCAACTGATTTCTCAGCAATAATTTTAGGCCAGAAAGGAGTGGCATGATATATTCAAAGTGCTGACAAGAAAAAAAATCTACAACCATGTATACTCTACCTAGAAAGTTTATCATACAGAATTGAAGGAGAGATAGTTTTACAGACAGGCAAAAGTTAAAGGAGTTCATCACCACTAAACCAGCCTTATAAGAAATGTTAAAGGGAATTCTTTAAGTGAAAAGAAAAGTCTGTAACTAGAAGAAAATTATGAAAGGTAAAAATTTCAGTCAAAAGCAAAAAAATCTAGCAAATTGGTGCAACCGCTCTGGAAAGCAGTGTGGAGGTTCCTCAGAAAATTAAAAATAGACCTACCCTATGACCCAGCAATAGCACTGCTAGGAATTTACCCAAGGGATACAGGAGTACTGATGCATAGAGGCACCTGTACCCCAATGTTTATAGCAGCACTCTCAACAATAGCCAAATTATGGAAAGAGCCTAAATGTCCATCAACTGATGAATGGATAAAGAAATTATGGTTTATATACACAATGGAGTACTACATGGCAATGAGAAAAAATGAAATATGGCCTTTTGTAGCAACGTGGATGGAACTGGAGAGTGTGATGCTAAGTGAAATAAGCCACACAGAGAAAGACAGATACCATATGGTTTCACTCTTATGTGGATCCTGAGAAACTTAATAGAAACCCATGGGGGAGGGGAAGGAAAAAGAAAAAAAAAAAAAAAAAAGAGGTTAGAGTGGGAGAGAGCCAAAGCATAGGAGACTGTTAAAAACTGAGAACAGGGGCGCCTGGGTGGCGCAGTCGGTTAAGCGTCCGACTTCAGCCAGGTCACGATCTCGCGGTCCGTGAGTTCGAGCCCCGCGTCAGGCTCTGGGCTGATGGCTCGGAGCCTGGAGCCTGTTTCCGATTCTGTGTCTCCCTCTCTCTCTGCCCCTCCCCCGTTCATGCTCTGTCTCTCTCTGTCCCAACAATAAATAAAAACGTTGAAAAAAAAATTAAAAAAAAAAAACAAAAAACTGAGAACAAACTGAGGGTTGATGGGGGGTGGGAGGGAGTGGAGGGTGGGTGATGGGTATTGAGGAGGGCACCTTTTGGGATGAGCACTGGGTGTTGTATGGAAACCAATATGACAATAAATTTCATATATTGAAAACAAACAAACAAACAAAATAAATAAATAAAAAAGAAAAGCAAAAAAATCTAGTAAAGGTAGTAGATTAATTACTTATAAAGCCAGTATGGAAGTTAAAAAAAAAAGTACAAAAATAAATCATATCTACAAAAATTTGTCAAGGTATACACAAAATAAAAATATGTGAACTGTGATATCATATATATAAAATGTGTAGGAGAGTAAAAATTTAGGGCTTTCAGAATGTATTTGCACTTAAGTGACCATCAACTTAATACAGACTGCTATATACAGCCGATGTTATCTATGAACCTAACAGTAACTACAAATCAAAAACCTATAACACATATACACAAAATAAAGAAAAAAGAATCTAACATAACACTGAAGAAAGCCATCACACCACAGAGAAAGAGCAAGAGAAGGAACAGAGAAAAACTACAACCAGAAAACAATGAAAAAAATGTCATCGAGTACATGCCTATTACTTAAATGTAAATGAACAATCAAAAGACACAGGGTAACTATATGGATCAAAAAAACAAGACCCTTCCATATCCTGCCTACAAGAGACTCACTTCAGATCTAAATGTAGGTACAGCCTGAAAATGAAAAGGATGGAAAAAGACATTCCATGCAAATGAAAGTTTAAAAAAAAAAAAATCCAGGGTAGCAGTACTTTTATCAGACAAAAAAGACTTTATTTAAAAAAAAAAATTTGGGGGCGCCTGGGTGGCTCAGTCGGTTAAGCGTCTGACTTCGGCTCAGGTCATATCTCATGGTCCATGGGTTCGAGCCCTGCGCCGGGCTCTGTGCTGACAGCTCAGAGCCTGGAGCCTGCTTCCGATTCTGTGTCTCCCTCTTTCTCTGACCCTCCCTGTTCATGCTCTCTCTCTGTCTCAAAAATAAATAAATGTTAAAAAAAAAAATTAAAAAAAAAATTTTTTTAATGTTTATTTATTTTTGAGAGAGAGAGAGAGAGAGAGGGAGGGAGGGAGAGAGAGAGAGAGAGACAGACAGACAGACAGACAGAGCATGAGTGGGGTAGGGGCAGAGAGAGAAGGAGACACAGAATCCGAAGCAGGCTCCAGGCTCTGAGCTGTCAGCACAGAGCCCGACACGGGGCTTGAACTCACAGACTGAGAGATCATGACCTGAGCCGAAGTCGAACGCTCAACCGACTGAGCCACCCTGGCGCCCCAGACAAAATAGACTTTAAAAGAAACACTGTAGAGGCACCTGGGTGGCTCAGTTGGTTGAGTGTCTGACTTCGGCTCAGGTCATGATCTCACAGCTCATGAGTTCGAGCCCCGCGTCAGGCTCTGTGCTGACAGCTCGGAGCCTGGAGCCTGCTTCGGATTCTGTGTCTCCCTCTCTCTCTGACCCTC
Organism: Lynx canadensis; assembly: GCF_007474595.2. Lineage (NCBI taxonomy): Eukaryota > Metazoa > Chordata > Mammalia > Carnivora > Felidae > Lynx > Lynx canadensis. The sequence goes on from NC_044306.2 coordinate 74,250,548, forward strand.
CCCTGCTTGAGCTCTCTCTCTCTTTTAAAAATAAATAAACATTTAAAAATATATACATTAAAAAAAATAAATAAAAGAAACACTGTAGAAAGTGACAAAGAAGGGCATCATATGACATAATGATAAAGGGGTCAATCCAACAAGAGGATATAACAATTGTAAATATCTATGCACCCAACACAGCAGCACCTAAATACACAAAGTAAATTATTAGCAGACATAAAGGGAGAAATTGACAGTATTACAATAACAGTGGGTAACTTTAACATCCAACTTATATCAACAGATAGATTATCTAGATAGAAAATCAACAGACAATGGCTTTGAATGCCAGATTAGATCACATGAACCCAACAAATATATACAGAACATTCCACCCCAAAACAGCAAAATACACATTCTTTTCAAATGCATATGAAACAATCTCCAGGACAGATCACATGTTAGGCCACAAAACAAGTCTCAATAAATTTAATAAGACTGAAATCGTATCAAGCATCTTTTCTGACCACAATGATATAAAACTAAAAAACAATTGCAAGAAAAAAAACTAGAAAAAAACACAAATACATGGAAGCTAAACAACATGCTACAGACGACAACCAATGGGTCAACAAATAAATCAAAGAGACAATAAAAAAAATACACAGAGACAAATAAAAACAAAAACACGACAGTACAAAATCTTTGGAATACAACAAGAACAGTTCTAAAGGGGAAGTCTAAAGGGATGTCTGGGTGGCTCAGTTGGTTGAGTGTCCAACTCTTGATTTTGGCTCAGGTCATAATCCCAGGGCCGCAGGATAGAGACCCATGTTGGGTTCTGTGCTGAGCATAGAGCCTGCTTAAGATTCTCATTCTCTCTCTGTCTGTTTCCCCCTCTCTCCCATTTGCTTGTTCTAAGATAAAGAAATAAAATAAAATAAAATGGAAGTTTATAGCAACACAGACCTACTGCAAGAAACAAGAAAAATCTTGAGAAAGCCAACCTTACATCTAAAGGAACTAGAAAAAGAACAAAGTCCAAAGTTAGTAGAATAAAGGAAATAAAAATTGGAGCAGAAATACATGAAACTTAAAACTAAAAAAAAAAAAAAAAGAATCAATGAAACTACTTCTTTAAAAGCTTAAACAAAATTGATAAGCCTTTAGCCAGACTCATCAAGAAAAAAAGAGAGAGGACTCAAATAAACATAATCAGAAAAGAAGGAGGAGAAATAACAACTGACACCAAACAAATACAAAGAATTATAAGAGAATATTATAAACAATTACATGCCAACAAATTGGACAACTTAGAAGAAATGGATAAATTCCTACAAATACACAATCTTCCAAAAATGAATCACAATAAAAAATTTGAACAGACGGATTACTAGCAACAAATTGAATTGGTAATAAAAAACTCCCAACAAACAAAAGCCAGGGCCACATGTTTCACGGGCAAATTCTACCAAACATTTAAAGAATACCTACTCTTCTCAAACTACTAAAAAAAAAAAAATAGAAGAGGAAGGAACACTTCCAAATTTATTCTACAAGGCCAGAATTACCCTGATACCAAAGCCAGACAAAGGCAATACAAAACCAAAACCAAATCAAACCAAACCAAAACTGCAGGCCAATATCCCTGATGAACACAGATACAAAAATCTTCAACAAACTATTAGTAATTAGCTAATTAGCAAACCAAATTCAATAATACATTAAAAGGATCATTCACCAAGATCAGATGGGATTTGTTTCAGGGATGCAAGGGGGTTCAACATTCTCAAATCAATCAATGTGATACATTACATTAACAACAGAAGGGACATATGACCATCTCAAGAGATGCAGAAAGAGCATTTGACAAAATAAAACATCCATTCAAGATAAAAACTCTGAACAAAGTGGTTTTAGAAGGAACATATCTCAACATAATAAAGCCCATATAGGAAAAACTCACAACTAACATCACACTCAATGGTGAAAAATAAAAGCTTTTCCCTTAAAATCAGGAACTAGACAAGGATGCCCACTGTTACCAATTTTATTCAACATGTATTTGAAGTCCTAGCTGCAGCAATCAGACAAGAAAAAAATAAATAAATAAAAGTTATCCAAATTGGAAAAGACAAAGTAAAATTGTCACTATTTGCAGATGACATGATACTACATATAGAAAACACTAAAGATTACACCAAAAAAAAAAAAAAAAAAAAAACCCACAAACAAACCTATTAGGGTAAATGAATTCAATAAAATTGTAGGATACTAAATTAATACACAGAAATCCATTGTGTTTCTATTCACTAATAATGAAGTAGCAAAAAAAAGAAATTAAGAAAATAATCCCATTTATAACTATACCAATAAGAATAAAATACCTAGGAATAAATTTCATCCAGGAGATGAAAGGCCTATACTATGAAAACACCGATGAAAGAAACGGAAGGTGATACAGACAAATGGAAAAATATACCATGTTGATTGGGAGAACTAATATTGTTAAAATGTCCATACTACCCAAAGCAATCTAAAGATGCTATGCAATCCCTATCAGAATACCAAGAGTAGTTTTCATAAAACTAGAACAAATAATCCTAAAATTTGTATGGAACAACAAAAGAACTTGAATAGCCAAAGCAATCTTGAGAAAAAACAAAGCTGGAGGGATCACAATCTCAGATTTCAAGATAATACCACAAAGCTATGATAATCAAAACAGTATGGTACTGACACAAAAATATAAACACCTAAATAAATGGAACAGGACAGGGAACTCAGAAATAAACCCATGCTTGTATAGTCCATTAATCTATGACAAAGGAGGCAAGATTATACAATGGGAAAAAAACAGTCTCATTAATAACTGGTATAAAGAAAAATGAACAGCTACAATCAAAGGAATGAAACTGAACCAATTTTTTTACACCATACTCCCCCAAAACCCCAAATGGATTAAAGGCCTAAATGTCAGACCTGAAACCATAAAACTCCTAAAATAAAACATAGGCAGTAATCTCTTGAACACTGACCTTAGCCACATATTTATGGATATGTCTCCTTAAGCAAGGGAAATAAAAGCAAAAATAAACTATTAGGAATTCACCAAAATACAAAGCTTTTGTGTGTCAAAGGAAACCATCAACAAAACAAAAAAGCAACCTACTGAATGGGAGATTATATTTGCAAATGATATATCCAAAATATATAAAGAACTTACAGAACTCAACACCAAAAAAAACCCCAAACACTCCAATTAAAAAAATGGGCAGAGGATCTGAACATTTTTCTAAAAAGGATATACAGATGGCCAACAGACACATGAAAAGATGCCCAACATCACTAATCATCAGGGGAAATGCAAACCAAAACCACAATGAAATATCACCCCACACCAGTCCAAATGGCTAATATCAAAGACAAGAGATAACAAGTGTTGGCAAAGATGTGGAGAAAAGGGACCCCAGTTTGCACTTTTGATGGGAATGTAGACTGGTGCAACCACTGTGGAAAACAGTATGAAGCCTCCTCAAAAAATAAAAAATAGAAATATCAGGAGCATCTGGCTGGCTCAGTCAGAAAAGCATACAACTCTTGATCTCATGGTCATGAGTTCAAGCCCCATGTTGGGTGTAGAGATTACTTAAATAAAACTAAAACAAACAAACAAACAAACAAAAAACACACATGGTTCAGGAATTCCATTACTGGGTATCTACCCCAAAAGAGCAAAACACTAATTTGAAAAGACATATGCAGCTCTATGTTTATTGCAGCATTATTTGTAATGGCCCAAATATGGAAGCAACCCAAGTGTCCACTGATGGATAAATGGATAAAGATGTGGTATATATACACAATAAAATATTACTCAGCCATAAAAACAAATGAAATCTTGCCATTTGCAACGGCATGGATAGACCTAGAGGGTATTATTCTAAGTGAAATAAGTTAGAAAAAAACAAACACCATTATGATTTCACTTACATGTGGAATTTAAGAAACAAAACATATGAACAAAAAAATAGACTCTTAAATACAGACAATAAACTGGTGGTTGCCAGATGGGAGGTGGGTAGGGGGCATGGACAAAACAGGTGAAAAGGATTAAGAGGTACAAACTTCCAATTATAAAATAAGTCATGGAGATGAAAAGTATAGCGTAGGGAATAAATTTAATAATATTGTAATAATGTTGCATGGTGACAGATGATGACTGCATTTATCATAGTGAGCACTGAGTAATGTACATAATTGTCGAATTGCTATTTTGTACACCTGAAACTAATATAACATTGTATGTTAACTCTATTCCAATTAAGAAAACCCAAAAAAAAAAACTGTACCTGGAAAAAAAAAAAAGTACACTTAAGAGACGTGAAAAATCTATGTGAAGGAAATGATGCCATCGTTGGAAAAACACAAAGGTACCCTTGAACAAATGGAAACATATCTCTTGTTCTTGGTTCTTGAATAGGATGCTTCATCATTATCAAGATATTAAATCTCCCTATGTTAATTTATAAATTTAATACAAGCTAATTTAAAAAAATAGCACCAGGATTTTTTGTTCTGGAATGTGAAAAGTTGAAACTAAAGTTTGATCTTAGGTCAGTTTATCAACATGAAATAAAACTAACTTAGAGAAGAAAGCTATCTGCTGGCATTCCTCTAAGAAAAGAACTTATTACAATTGAGCCAGTCCTACTCACCTCTAGCTGATTCTCTACCATGTGGAATGAGGATTTAGGATTGCTAAATCATCTAGTTTCCAAAATAAACTGAAAATCTCAATTTGCATGTGACATTTTACATGTGAACATGTTAGCAACTAATTAAAAAAAAAAAATGCAGTTTAGGCAAAATAAAATCCACCTTGGGGCACCTGGGTGGCTCAGTCGGTTAAGCAGCTGGCTTCGGCTCAGGTCATGATCTCGCGGTCCGTGAGTTCGAGCCCCGCATCAGGCTCTGTGCTGAAAGCTCAGAGCCTGGAGCCTGCTTTAGATTCTGTCTCCCTCTCTTTCTGCCCCTCCCCCCTCCTAACGCTCTGTCTCTCCATCTCTCTCTCAAAAATAAATAAACATTAAAAAAATATATATTTAAAATAAAATCCACCTTGCAGATCATATGTAGCCCACAGGCTGTCCGTTTTTGAACTTTTGGATCTGTTCTGTAAAGGTTCGGACAGTAAATAATTTTAGGCTTTCCAGACCATAAACACCCTCTATTGCATATTCATGTCCATTTTTACATCATTAAAAAATGTAAAAGGACATCCTTAGCTCAAGGGCTATAAAAACCAGGCCTTGGATTTGGCCCTTGGGGTGGTAGCTTGCCCATCTTGGTTACTAGAGATCATTAGCTTTGAGATTCAACAAATACTTCCAAAGACAGCCATGTTATCTGACTTCTATCTCTCACAAATAATTTTTTAAATTAAGCTGGCATAAGTATAATACATTTAAAATTCACTGCAGTGGGACATTTTATAATGCAATACATTTTCCTCCTGGTATACGGAAAATATTCAGGAAGCACACATCCTGAAAAGGAGTGTATGCATGATTTTAAGATACATTCCTACCATCTGTTACATTTTAACTGCTCTTACAAATGAAGCCATATTGCTTGAAAAATGTTCCCTATTTTACTCCAATCATGTTCTCAAAAACAGTATTATCAGGTTTACAATTTAGACTTTTCTGTTCAAGCACTATAAGGGTGGTTCTTCTTGGCTGGCTAGCAGCTGTACTCATTTCCTTTTTAATCCCTTAAAAAGAAGCATGTTTGATAAAGTTGGATAATAGCGTCTCTTTCTCAGATAGGCCAGGAACTTTATAATCCTATTAGACTAATGATGTGGCAAACATCAGAGGAAAAGTCATAGCCAATTCATCCTTACAGATCACTTCGGTACTGAACCAACTTCAGAAGGGACATCAGTGATATGATCTGACCCTGAACAACTGTGAAACTTGTTAGGAGACTATAAAATCTCTTTCCTAGAATCTTTGAAAATAGGATAGTGAGACTTAAAAAATAACTACATGTGAAGATTGAGAAGATGGATATCAGCTCTCAAATACCTTTTATGTAAAAAAAAAAATTTTTTTTTAATGTTTTATTTATTTTTGAGACAGAGAAAGAGCATGAGCAGGAGAGGGGCAGAAGAATCTGACAGAAAATCCAAAGCAGGCTGCAGGCTCTGAGCTGTCAGGACAGAGCCCGACTCGGGGCTGGAACTCACAAACTGCGAGATCATGACCTGAGCCGAAGTTGGATGCTTAACCTACTGAGCCACCCAGGTGCCTCTCTCAAATACCTTTTAAACTTCACAATTCATTGAAAAGATATTGGGAGTATCAGTCATAGCATTATTTACCAAATCAAATTTGATCCTGGATCACTACTAATTTGACTCTAGTTCTACCACGGTTGTACTCAGTCTTTTTACATCAATAACCAAACCAACCCAGGACTAAGGATTTCCTAGAGCTTGGCTGAACCAATGTCCCTATGCTTCTTAATTAGTATCTCTAATTTCAGGAGAGAACAAACTTAAAAGTAGCTTGTAAAAATTAAGGACAGGGGTGTGCTAGAGTAGGCAAGCTAATTGTTAAGTAACAGTGAGGACCTGTTAAACACAGCTATCACTAAAGGTTAAATTACATAAACTATGATGAATCATAACATATTAAAAACAATGATGTTGAAGTTAAAAACTTATCACTCCCTAATTATTTTCCATTTTACCCTTATCTGTATTCTTTTTCTTTTTTAATGTTTATTTATATTTGAGAAATAGAGACAGAGTGTGAATGAGGGAGGGGCAAAGAGAGAGGGAGACAGAATCCAAAGCAGGTTCCAGGCTCTGAGCTGTCAGCACAGAGCCCGATGCGGGGCTTGAACCCACAAACTGCGAGATTGTAACCAGAGTCCAAGTCAGACACTTAACCGACTGAGCCACCCAGGCACTCCGTACCCTTATCTGTACTCTTGACATTATTTACATTTGTTATATTTACATGGTAGAAATACTATGTAATGGTGTGCTATCGAGAATTTTCTCCAAACTACGCGTTGTCATCATGTTGGTAATCTGAAATTGACTGTACTGGGAGTATTTATACCACACAAATAGGCAAATAATATAAATCAGTCCCAATCCCATTTCCCAAAGAGTCAGTTTAGTTATAAACATTTAAAAGCACACTACTGGCTTGGAGGGCAGCAGTCTCTGGTTGGCTCATGTACAGATTCCATCTCAATCCTTCTTGTGCTAACACCATAAAATAGACTCAAAAACAAAAATAAAGAAAGAAAAAGAAAAAAAGAAAAAAAAAAAAGAGTTGCTGAGCAGAATACTCATTTTTCTCAAGTGCCATGAAGCACTGTCCAGGATATATCATATACTAAGCTACAAAACAAGTCTCAATGAGTTTAAAAAGAATAAAATCATAGCAAGCATCTTTTCTGACCATGATTTAAACCTAGAAATCAATTACAAGAAGAAAACTGGAAAAATCACAAATATGTGGAGATTAAACATGCTACTGAACAGCCAATGGGACAACAAAGAAATCAAAGAAGAAATTAAAAAATACATGGAAACAAATAAAAAAGGAAACACAACATACTAAAATCTATGGGATGCAGCAGTAGTAGCTCTAGCAGAGAAGTTTATAGCATACAGGCCTACCTATAGAAACAGGAACAATCTCAAATAAAACATCCACCTTTACACCTACAGGAATTAGAAAAAGAATATAGTCCAAAGTTAGCTGAAGGAAATAATATAGATCAGAGCAAAAATAAATGAAACAGAGACTAGAAAAGACAATAGAAAAGATCAATGAAACTAAGAACTGGTTCTTTGAAAAGATAAAATTGACAAACCCTTCACTAGACTCATCAAAAAATTAGAGAGGGTCAGGGCACCTGGCGGGCTCAGTCAGTAGAGCATGCGACTCTTGATCTTGAGATTGTAAATTCGAGTCCCACATTGGGTGTAGAGAGTACTTAAAAAAAAAACTCTTTAAAGAAATAAGAGAGGGCTCAAATAAATAAGAAATGAAAAAGGAGAAATTACTACTGATGCCACAGAAATACAATGGATCATATAAGAGACTATTACAAATAATTATACACCAACCAAGTGGACAACTTAGAAGAAATGGATAAATTTCTAAAAACATACAATCTTCAAAGATGGAATCAGGAAGAAATAAAAAATCTGAACAGACTGATAACTAGTAAGAACATAGAATCAGTAATAAAAACCCCCCAATGAACAAAAGTCTAGGACCAGACATCTTCACTGGTGAATTCTACCAAACATTCAAAGATTTGAGACATATCCTTCTCAGACTCTTTCAAAGAACAAACAAACAAAAATGAGGTTCCTAAACTCATTTTATGAAACCAGCGTAACAAAACCAGACAAGGACGGACACACACACACACACACACACACACACACACACACTACAGGCCAATACCCTTGATGGACCTAGATGCAAAATCCTCAACAAAATATAGGAAAGTGAATTCAACAACCCATTAAAAAGATCATACACTAGGGTGCCTGGGTGGTTCAATCAGTTGAGTGTCCGACTCTTGATTTTGGCTCAGGTCATTATCCCAGGATCAAGTGTGGAGCCTGCTTAAGATTCTCTCTCTTTCTCTCTCTCTCTCTCTCTTGCTCTCGCTCTCTGCTCTCCTCTCTCTCTCTCCCTCTGCTCCTCTCCCCTGCTCAGTCTTTCTCTAAAAGTAAAAATAATAATTAAAAAAAAAAAAGAAGAAGAAGAAAAAGATCATACACCATGGCCAAGTGAGATTTATTCCAGGGATAAAAGAATGGTTTCACATTTGCAAATCAGTGTGACATACCACATTAACAAAATGAAAACCAAAAATTATATGCTCATTTCAACAGATGCAGAAAAAGCATTTGACAAAATTCAACATCTATTTATGATACAAACTCTTAACAAAGTGGATATAAACAGAACATAACATCATAATAAAGGCCATATGTGATAAGTCCATAGCTAACATCATACTCAACAGCAAAAAAGCTGAAAGTTTTTCCCATAAGATCAAGAGCAAAACAAGGATGCCCACTCTCACTACTTTTATTCAATACAGTATTGGAAGTCCTGACCAGAGCAATTAGGCAGGAAAAAGAAATAAGAGGCACTCAAATTTAGAAAGGAAGAAGTAAAACTATCACTATTTGTGGACATGATTTTATATACAGAAAGCCCTAAAAACTCCACCAAAAACCTATTACAGTAAACAAATTCAGTAAAGTTGCAGGGTACATAATAAACAAAAACCTTTTATGTCTTTATAATCTAACAACAAACTAACAGAAAAAGCCCAAATAGGCAAAGCAATCTTGAGAAAGAACAAAGCTGAAGGTATGATATTTCCCAATTTCAAACTATACTAATCAAAACAGTATGGTATTGGCATAAGAATAGACACAAAAATCAATGGAACAGAATAGAGAACCCAGAAAGAAACCCAAGCATATATGCTCGGTTTATGACAAAGGAGGCAAGAATGTACAATGGGGGTAAGGGTAGTCTCTTTAATAAATGGTGATGGGAAAACTGGACAGCCACATGCAAAAAAAATGAAACTGGACCACTATCTTACACCATACACAAAAATTAACTCAAAATGGATTAAATACTTGAATACAAGACCAGAAACTATAAAACTCCTACAAAAAAACATAGGCAGTAAGTTCTTTGGCGCTGCTCTTGGGGATATTTTGTTTGGATACAATTCCAAAGGCAATTGTTGCTCCAAAGGCAACAAAAACAAAAATAAAACAATGGGACTATATCAGACTAAAAAGCTTCTGTACAGTGAAACAAACTGTCAACGAAGTTAAAAGGCAACCTACTGAATGGGAGAAGACATTTGTCAATCATATATCTAATAGGAGTTAATATCCAAAATACAAAGAACTCGTACAGCTCAATACCAACAAAAAATAAAAATAATCCAATTAGAAAATGAAGAGGATCTGAATATACATTTCTCCAAAGAAGACAGGCAGATGACCAACGACAGGTGAGCAAATGCTCAACATCACTAATCACAATGAGATATCACCTCACACCTGTCAGATTTGCTATTATCAAAAGAACAAGAAATAACGAGTGTTGGTCAGAAGGTGGAAAAAACGAAGCTTCACATACTGTTGGTAGAAGTGTAAATTTGTGCAACCACTATTGAAGACAGTATGGAGGTTCTTAAAAAAGTTAAAAATAGAACTAACATATGATCCAACATTTCCACTTCTGGGCAATTATCCAAAGAAAAGGAAAACACTAACTTGATATGTATCCCTAGGTTTTTTGCAGCATTACATATAATAGCGAAGACATGGAAATAACCTAACTCCATCCACAGATGAATAGACAAAGAAGACGTGGGAAGGGCACCTGGATGGCTCAGTCAGTTAAGAGTCTGACTTAGGCTCAGATCATGACCACATGGTTCGTGAGTTCAAGCCCTACATTGGGCTCTGTGCTGACACTCAGAGCCTGGAGCTTGCTTCAGATTCTGTGCCTTCCTCTCTTTCTAAAAATAAAGAAACATTAAAAAAATTAAAAAAAAAAAGATGTGGTACATGCACGCACAAACACATGCACACACACAACAGAATACTGCTCAAAGAAAAGAATGAAATCTTGCCATTTGCAACAATATAGATGGACCTAGAGGGTATTATGCTAAAGTGAAATAAGTCAGACAGAAAGACAAATACCACATGATTTCACTTATATGTGGAATCTAAAAAATAAAACAAACAGAACAAAACTAAACTCATAAAGAGAATACATTGGTGGTTGCCAGAGGGGAGTGTGTGTGTGGGTGGTGAAATGTGGGAGGAGGATCAAGGGGTACAAACTTCCAGTTACAAAAATAAATAGAGCACTGGGGTGGCTCAGTCCTTCAAGAGGCTGACTCCTGGTTTCCGCTGAGGTCATGGCTCGCGGGTTCCAGCCCCACATCTGGTTCCACACTGACAGCATAGAGCCTACTTGGGATTCTCTTTCTCTCACCCTCCCTCTCTTGCTGCCCCTTCCCCACTTGCACTCCCTCTCAAAATAAACAAACATTTAGAAAATAAGTCAGAGAGATGTAATGTACAGCATGGTGACTATAGTCAATAATGTATTGCAAATGTGAAAGTTGCTAAGAGTAAATCTTAAAAGTTCTCATCACAAGAAAAAAAATTGTGTGATTTTATACGGTGACAGATGGTAACTAGATATACTATGGTGATCATTTTGCAAAGTATACAAATGTCCACTCATTATATTATACACCTGAGACTAATATAATGTTGTACGTTAATTATACTTCAATTTTTAAAGTGCCTCCAAAAAGGTGCCTAAATATTTATAAAATAAAATCTTTTAGGGATCACTAGAAATGCCGTCCTTTTTGAACATACATCCCTTCTCTTTAAACAAAGAATTATATTTTCTAATAAATGGCAAACGGTGAGAAATTTTGGAATTTCCACAATTAGTGTTTTGGGGAAAGACTTATGATGGGTTATTTTTATTTTTTGTCCTTTGTCTCTTATATCAAATACTTTCTTCTGTGAAAAGAGCTGTTGCCCAAAGGCAACATAAAAGTAGCCTTGAGAACAAAGATAGACCAATTTGCTCCCGCCCACCTCCAGGAAGTAATTAAGAAGGCCCAGAGAAACTCTATGCAATACAAAGGCCAGATTCACCAACAAATGGTTCGGATGGTATTTGGGTCATTTCAGATATATGGAGTATCTCATTCGAGTTACTTCAAAGAACATCAAAATTAGTATGAAAAAAAATTAAGGCATGTGTGTAAAGTGCATTGCACACATTAGTTTTGTTTTTTTCTGTAAGTTTTTCTTGGAGTGCTACAAATACTTTAAATACCCAAGCGGAATTGGAAAAAAATTATATACAAAGGACAGACATTATTTTTAATTTACTCTTTTTTAGGTAGCTGAAAAACAAAAATCCCTGAATGCCAGTTGGTGATGTGTGCCATACTAATACTACTATATCATCCAATTAAAAAGTGCATTAATCAGGACAAAGGGCCAGGTGTTTGTTCTTTACAGTAAAAGGACATCAAAAAGTCAAAAGAAAGTAGTTTTCAGGACTGAGGAATTACTACCTAACTCTAAACTTGAATATACCAACATTCTGCATTTTATTCTATAGGAAATTTGCAAATATGATGCAGTATACTGAGACTCACACTGAAAATCAATCACATGCACTTTCCACCAAGTAATGAAAAATAGTAAACCACACATTAAAGTTTTAAAGGTTATTTCCAAGCATTAATGTGTCCATGTATGTCGGTGGTAGAACCTTCAAAGGTACCCTTAGTTGTCAATATTTAATATTTGAATGAAATTAAAAAATGTTGTCGTCATGATGTATTTGATCTCTAAAAAATCATCTGTAAACCCAACTTAAGTGGATGATTTTGTTTGCACAAACCTACTTTGATGACCACTTGGGAATATGGTTATAATTGTGCTTTTGATAGATCAAAAAGAGTGAAAAACATCTCCACATTATACTTTATTTAAAATTAACAAAATGATCAACACAACACAGTTATAGGTAAATGGCAATGCAGTACATTTAGTTGGATAATATTTTTAAAAATCACATATTCACAAGTACACAGATCCTTTCCCAACATCGAACATTTTAGTCTATGTAGTCAAAGTCTTCTGGAATTCCAAAATTTTTATCAATTTTATTTTCTTCCAAACCAAATTTTCTTTTCGCCCAAGATTTTATTGCAAATATATTATCTATAAAGAAAATTGAGAAATACTTTTAAGAATTGAAAACACAATCATAAAACATTTCAAATATAATTATATTCTTTTTTGTTACTTCTATTACTTTCAGAAGTATCAACATAAGAATTTTGCTGTATTTTCAAAAGTCATGGCAATTAATTTCAGAAGAAAATAATTAGTATTTTAAGTAACCAAATCGCATATTTAAACATTCAGCAAGTTAGTTGCCAGCAAAAAAACTACCTGCATTAAGAATAATCCAAAAACAGGGAAAGGCTAACAATGGTGTCTCTTCCACATTTCCACAGCACAGGCTGGGACTCTGTTACCTCGGGAATTACAGTTGCTCTTGTTCCCAGAGGGTACACATTCTCTCCAGACCTTTTCCCCTTCCCCACAAATAATAATGGTTTCCAGATAATCAGTCCAGTGTGAGGGAGAATGGGTGAAGAGAACAGAAGGTAGTTTGCCTATTTTTAGACGAAGGTAGGAATAGATGTAGCCTTATTGTCCTCTAGGTGGGATTTAAATGCATTTTGCCGCTAGAAAAAAAGTGTTATATTTACTTAAAAGAATTTATCCCAAGGAAACAAAATAAATTGTGTACAAAGATTTATGGTTAATCTTTACAGCAGTGTAATAAAAGAAAACATAAAAGCAATCTAAATATCTAAACTCTTGGAAGGGCATCTCCGCTCAGGCAGTGAGGGAAGCAGGGTAACACCAACAGGCTCACAGTGCCTGCACTTGGAGAACGGGGTGACAGTGAGGTTTCTGTGTGTTTTTTTCACACATTTTCTCTAACGTATACACACCACCTTTACAATGAACATGTTTTATAGAGAAATGATGGTGCGAAGTTTTCTGGTTCAGAATATTTCACAAAATGTTAAGTGCTGTATTGATAGTGATAATGAATGGTTAGAAGAGGTTCCTCTGGAGTGTCACAGGCTGAATTGTGTCACCTCCTCCAAATTCATATTCAAATTAATTGTAGTCCTAGAATCCAGTACCTAAGAATAGAACCTGGGTCTTCAAAGAGATGATTAAGTTAAAATGAGCTTGTTAAGGTGGGCCCTAATCCAATCTGCTCGGTGTCCTGATGAGAAAAGGAAATGTAGATACACTGATATCATGAGTATGCACAGCAAAGACCATGTGAAGACACAGGAAGATGGCCACCTACAAGCCAAAGACACCTCAGAAGAAATCAAACCAGCTAACACCTTGATTTTGGCCTTCCAACCACCACAAGTGTGACAAAATAAATTTCATTTGTTTAAGCCACCCAGCCTGAAGCACGGGCACATCTCATTTTATTGTACTTTGCAGACAGTGCATTTTTTACATACTGAAGGTGTGTGGCAACTGTATGTTAGCAAGTCTATGAGAACCATTCTTCCAACAGCATTTGCTCACTTCAGATATTTATTATGTCACATTTTGGCTAATCTTCAGATACTTGAAACTTTTTCATTAGTATTATTATATTTGTTATGGTGATCTGTGAGCAGTGAGCTTTGATGTTACTATTGTAATTGCTTTGGGGTGCCACAAACTGTACCCATATGAGACAGCGAAATTAAATATTTTGTATGTTCTGATGGTCCCACCAACTGGCTGTTCCCCCATCTCTCTCCTCTCCTCAGACCTCCCTATTTTTCTGACATACATTACTGAAATTAGGCCAATGAATAAACCCTACAATGTCATCTAAGTGTTCAAGTGAAAGGAAGGGTTGCACATCCCTCATTTTAAATCAAAAGCTAGAAATGATTAAGTTTCATGAGCAAGGTGTATCAAAAGCCAAAAACAAGCTGAAAACTCAGCCCCTTGTGCCAGACAGCCAAGTCGTGAGTGCAAAGAAAGAGTTCTTGAAAGAAATTACAACTGCTACTCTGATGAACACACAAATGATTAAGAAAGTGAAACAGCCTCATTGCTGATGTGGAGAAAGTGTGAGTGGTCTGGACAGAAGGTCAAAAAAAGCCACAACATTCCCTCTAAGCCAGAGCCTAATCCAGAGCAAGGCCCTAACTCTCCTCATTCCTGTGAAGGCTGAGAGAGGTGAGGAAGCTGCAGCAAGAGTTTGAAGGTAGCAGAGGTTGGTTCATGAGGCTTAAGGAAAGAAGCCATCTCCATCACATGAAAGTGCAAGAGGAAGCAGCAAGTGTTGATACAGAAGCTGCAGCAAGTTACCCAGGAGATCCAGCTAAGATAATTCATGAAGGTGGCTACACCTTCAATGTAGACCAAACAGCCTTCTACTGAAAGAAGATGCCATCTGGGACTTCCGTAGCTAGGGAGGAAAAGTCAGTGCCTGGGTTCAAAGCTTCAAAGAACAGGATGACTCTCTTGCTGGGGGCAAATGCAGCTGGTGACTTTAAGCTGAAGTCTGTGCTCATTTACCATTCCCCTAATCCTAGGGCCCTTAAGAACTTGGTTAAATCTACTCTGCCTGTGCTCTATAAATGAAAGAAAGTCTGGGTGACAGCAGCACATCTGTTTACAACATGGTTTGCTGAATATTTTAAGCCCACTTTTGAGACCTACTGCACAGAATAAAGGATTCCTTTCAAAATATTACTGCTCACTGGTAACACACCTGGTCACCCAAGAACTCTGATGGAGATGTAGGAGATTGTTGTTTTCATACCTGCTAACACGACATCCATTATGTGGCCCATGGATCAAGGAGTAGTTTTGACTTTCAAGTCTTCTTTTTTAAGAAATACACTGCAGAAGGCTATAGCTGCCATAGACAGTCATTCCTCCGATGAATCTGAACAAAGTAAATTAAAAACCTCTGGAAAGGATTCACCATTCTAGATGCCATTAAGAACATCCATGATGCATGGAAAAAAGTCAAAATATCAACATTAACAAAAGTTTGGAAAAAGTTGGTTCCAACTCTCAAGGATGACTTTGAGAGGTTCAAGACTTCAGGGGAGGAAGTAGCTACAGATGTGGGTGGGAATAGGGAGAGAACTAGAAGTTGAGGTGGAGCCTGAAGATGTGACTAAATTGCTGCGGTCTCATGATGAAACTTCAACAGATGAGGAATTACTTCTCATGGATGAGCAAAGAATGCGATTTCTTGAGATGGAATCTATTACTGGAGAAAGTGCTGTGAAGATTGTTGAAATGACCAATAAAGGATTTAGAATGTTACACAAACTTAACTGATAAAGCAGCAGCAGGGTTTGAGAGAAGGGACTCCAATTTTGAAAGAAGTTCTATTGTGGATAAAATGCTAGCAAACAGCATCACATGCTATAGGGAAATAATTCATGAAAGGAAGAGTCAATGTGGCAAACTTCATTGTTGTCTTATTTTAAGAAAGTGCTGCAGCCACCCTGACCTCCAGCAGTCCCCGCCCTGATCGGTCAGCGGCCATCAGCATGGAAGCAAGCCCCTCCACCAGCAAAGATTACAACTCGCTGAAAGCTCAGATGATAGTTAGCATTTCTTAGCAATAAAATTTTTTTTAAGTTTTATTTTATTTTATTTGAGAGAGAGACTGTGTGAGTGGGGAAGGGGTAGAGAGAGGGAGAGAGAGAGAATCCCAGGCAGGCTCCAGGTCACCAGCACAGAGCCTGATGCGCGGCCTGAACTCATGCAACCACAAGATCAAGACCTGAGCCAAAACTAAGAGTCATATGCTTACCTGACTAAGCCAGCCAGGCGCCTCAGCAATAAAGTATTTTTAAAGTAAGGTAAGTACATTGTTTTTTTAGACATAATGCCATTGCACACTTAATACACGTAACTTTTATATGTAGTGGGGAAAAAATTCATTTGACTTACTTTGTTCTACTATTCACTTTATTGCAGTGTTGTGGAACCGAACCTGCAATATCTGTCAGGTATGACTATATTTTATGTTACCCTTAATAAATTAATACCTGCAGTTTGATCACCTTTAAAAATACTGTTTTAGGAAGTTTAATTCCAAGTATCAAATAATGATAACTAAATGTTTGGAATGAAGTTTGTTTCTAAGTGAATACTACTACATCAAATAGAATAACATTAATGAAATATCCCCAATTCTTTCAATTAAAGTATAATGGAATAACAACAGAAATTAAAAAATGAATCTTTATGTAACAATTTAAAACTAATCTTTAGTTTTCATGAGGACCTAAGAGAGACTTCTGATAACATGAGGCACTCCAGAATGATCTGTTTAGTTTTACTAGTGTCTGCATCACCATCCATTCTTGTCAATCACAGTCAAATACTTATATAGGACCCACTGCTACATAAAACAGGGATTAAGTGTATTACAGGTACTTGATAATGTAAAGAGCCTATGCCTTCAAGCTGACACAAGATTAGAGAGAGAAAAATCAATTTATTACTAAATAATCCCAAAGTGTTACGTATGTTAAAGAGAAAAGATCAAGTATTATGTGCACAGCACCCAGAACAGGCTCCAAAAGCACAGAAAGATTTCCAGGAAATGAGAGAACAGATGCAACACTGCAACTTCAAACCTGGATCAGGACAGAAAGAAAGAACTCACCACAGTAAGACTACAGGCTTTGTACGAAGGAGGTGTGGGTTCGCATGAGAGCAAGAAACCATTTTATTATAAACTTCCAAAGATTACACTTGATCTTAGCCAAAAGGCAAAGAAGCAATTAAACCTCCAAAGATTAAAACAAACAAAAGAACATATAAAAGCCCAGCCACAATGCTTGATGGACCAATTCAAAAAGACTGATGAAGAACATATCTTGGGCTGCTGGATGTCTACCTTCAAGACAATGTCACCTAAAATCTTGACAATTGATTTCCCGTCAAATAATTTTCCTGTTATGTAGAAATTTTTATAAATGGATAAAAAAATAGGTGTGTGTATGTGTGTCTTAAAGAAAGAGCCCCAAGACTAGTAGAATTTCTGTTAATTTCTATGGTGGTATACCCAGTATATATATAGAAACAGGATGGCAATAGCATGCATGAGTCTGTTTATGATCTCACAACATCTATCCCCCCCACCATTCACTAAGATGCCTCTCACACACAGTCATAACTTCAGTATGTTAATTATGAAAGTTTTATAAAATTTGTTAAATCACATTTAAAGTATATTTAATGCCATAAATCATTTAGATGTGATATTTCTATTACATTTATATCCTAAAGTAATCTCTCATTTTATAAAACTGAAATACTAAATTACTGAACAGTAAACATCCTCTATTCTAGATACATTTTAAGGACCTTTTTAGGTAAAAAGAAAACCAAACCTTAGCTAATAATTACAGGACAATCTCTGGTTACAAGTATTAAAGATGTTTTCTTTTTGCTTGTTTTGAAGACAGGTTGATTTTCTGAGGTGCAATTTGTTTTAACTCCATATTCTTACCATAACACTTTTCTGTTGGAAGGAGCAAATTGTAACTTCAAATGGAAACATGGTTCCTAACAGCTGTTTCTGCTGTGCTAAAAATATCTTGTTCCTATATGATTTTAAAAGTTTTAGGTTCGGGTATCTGGGTATTTCAGTCGGTTAAGCATCTGCCTCCACCTTCCTAAAGCATCCGCCTTCGGCTCAGGTCTTGATCTCATGGTTTGTGAGTTTGAGCCCCATGTCCAGCTCTGTGCTGACAGCTCAGAGCCTGGAGCCTGCTTCAGATTCTGTGTCTCCCTCTCTCTCTGTTCCTCCCCTGTTCGCACTCTGTCTCTGTCTCTCTCAAAAATAAATAAACATTAAAAAAAAGTTTCAGGTTCTTTCTAAGCTAATAACGTTAGGGGAAAAAGAAGTTGTTCAAATTGTTCCTTTTTTTCATCATAACTGGAAGTTTATGATCAAGTGGAAAATAAGAGCATTTTTTAAGAGAATGGGAAAAGGGGAGTATTTGTTCATCTCTATGTCTAATGTTGTGCTAAAGGGCTTACAAACTGTTTTTATTTAATCCTCTCAAAATGTAAAGTACAGGGGCGTCAGGGTGGCTCAGTCGGTTAAGCGTCCGACTTCAGCTCAGGTCATGATCTCGCGGTCCGTGGGTTCGAGCCCCACGTCGGGCTCTGTGCTGACAGCTCAGAGCCTGGAGCCTGTTTCGGATTCTGTGTCTCCCTCTTTCTCTGACCCTCCCCTGTTCATGCTCTCTGTCTCAAAAATAAATAAATGTTAAAAAAAAAAAATTAAAAAAAAAATGTAAAGTACATATAATCTACAATGAAGAAGCAGGTTCAGAGAAGTTCAATAAGTCATACAGCAAAAATAAGGAACACAATCTGGATTCCTTGCAAAAGTCAAGTTCTTCCCACCATGCACACAGGCTGCATGTTCCTGCTGCTTACTGAGCTGTTTTGCTGAGAACTATTGGGAGAAATCACTTTGTGACTCTTGTCTTATTTTTAATCCACTTGCCTTTTTTTCTCACTCAAAATTTTGTATTTCTCAAATCCATATGATATCACTGTATTTATTATTTATTTATACTTATTGGACATACATTTCATTCTTCTCTTTTCTTTAATGGGAGCTTGCTGTTTTTACCCTCTTCTTTCCTTATCACTTAAGCATTACATTATTTATGAAATGTATTACTTTTGTAATAAATAAGATTGCGATTTTATAGGAGCCAATTGCACTGATTTTATCAATCTACTTAATTCTAAAATAGACAAGGAAGAGTGCTTTAAAAAAATTTTTTTTTTAATGTTTATTTATTTTTTGAGAGAGAGGGAGAGTGCAAGCAGGGAATGGGCAGAGAGAGAGACAAAGGATCTCAAGTGAGCCCTGCGCTGACAGCAGAGAGCCCAACGCGGGGCCTGAACCCACGAACCGTGAGATCATGACCTGAGCTGAAGGCAGATGCTTAACCGACTAAGTCACCCAGACACCCCTAGGAAGAGTGATTCTTTTTTTTATTATTATTTTTTTTTTATTTATTTATTTTTTTTTTTTAATTTTTTTTTTTCAACGTTTATTTATTTTTGGGACAGAGAGAGACAGAGCATGAACGGGGGAGGGGCAGAGAGAGAGGGAGACACAGAATCGGAAACAAGCTCCAGGCTCTGAGCCATCAGCCCAGAGCCTGACGCGGGGCTCGAACTCACGGACCGCGAGATCGTGACCTGGCTGAAGTCGGACGCTTAACCGACTGCGCCACCCAGGCGCCCCTTTTTTTTATTATTATTAAGAAATTTTATGTTTATTTATTTTTGAGAGAGAGAGAGGGAGAGAGCATGCACGCATGCACACAGGAGACGGACCGAGAGAGAGGAGACATAGAATCCAAAGCAGGCTCCAGGCTCTGAGCTGTCAGCACAGGGCCTGATGCAGGGCTCCAACTCGCGAACAGGTAGATTATGACCCAAGCCAAAGTCGGACACTTAACCGACTGAGCTACCCAGGCACCCCACGAAGAGTGATTCTGAAACATTTTGTGACATACAGAGGCCTAGACATGGAGTCAGGAAACCTCGTGCAAATCTTTGTACACCCAGTGACTAATCACCTTTGACTCAAAGCAGTCACTTTAAATTTTCTGGATCTCTGCATCAATACAATCTTACCCATACTCTCCCACAGAAACAGAATAAGCATGAGTAGTACATGTGAAGGCATTATAGACTCTTATAACAGGATGGTAAAATTCAATTACCATTACATTATAATACTGGAAAAACTTCAGTGTTAATTTGTAGACAGGTTTTAACAATACTAATCATACCTGTATATAAATGACAATCATTATTTATGAACTTTCTTCTAAACTTTAAGACATAGAGAAAATGCCTTATTAATTCCCATTTCTTAGAACATCTCTAGTGTAGACCAGAGGATGCATCCGTTGGCAAATGGGTTAATGAGGCATTTATATGAAAGCAGGTATACAGAGAAGATAGTATCATGTAGTGGGTTAAGAGCTCAGATTCTGGAATCAGAAAAGCTGTATTCTAATTCCTGTTCCACTGCCTAGCATCTCTGTCACTGTGGGCTTCAGTTCCATCTCTAAAATTAGGAATGATAATCCTATTTACCTCACAAGATTGTTGCAGAGAGAAAATGAGAATGCACCACAGATACTCTTTACAATGCCTGGCTTATAGTCAGCCCTCAACAAATGTTAGCTATTATTATCATTAGCAAGAAGACAAATCTTTCAGATTCCATGAAACTCTTATTTTATTTTATTTTTTTTTTTTAACGTTTATTTATTTTTGGGACAGAGAGAGACAGAGCATGAACGGGGGAGGGGCAGAGAGAGAGTGAGACACAGAATCGGAAACAGGCTCCAGGCTCTGAGCCATCAGCCCAGAACCTGACGCGGGGCTCGAACTCACGGACCGCGAGATCGTGGCCTGGCTGAAGTCGGACGCTTAACCGACTGCGCCACCCAGGCGCCCCTCCATGAAACTCTTAAAGTATCTTGCATTAATATAAGGAAGGTTAAGTGATTAGCCCAAATGCCTTATCTAGGAAAAATTACACAAAAGTTAAACTCCAAGCAATCATTGGTTTTACAAAAATATGTTGTACATTAGAAAATGATTCATAAGATTAAAAAAAATAACCTTAAGAAAACAAAATGATTGAATATATAAAAACAATACATACAGTTCTGAAAATGTCTCTTCTTGAACAGAACTAGGCACAATTGCTTCTGCATGTCATCATAGTAAGTGTGGAGAAAGTTTAACTATAGCTTATCAGTGCCATAATACATACCAGTCCATCTGTTAGCGGCTTCTTTGGCTACTTGATTTGCTTGACCTGAAAAAAAGTATATATATGTGAATCATCATCTTCATCTACTTACAGATTCATTTTTTACATGAATAAAAGTTTACACAAATAAAACTCTATGTGAAAAGCTCAAATTGTGACATATCATATCCCACAAATCTGCTCAGCTCCCCAAAGAAATTTTAGATAGCTGCAATTATATTAGTCATGAATAACCATGACTGTAAACAATTAGTTTGAATCACTGAGTCATGACTGTAAACAATTTCCTTTTCATAAATGTCCATTATTATTATACTTGTTCCTTTAAAGATAACAAGTTTAAGTGAGATGTATTTCTCAGTTTACAGCATCAAGGGGATAAAATACTTTGAGTTTAACAAGAATTTTAGGTTATATATATTAGATCACAATAAACCTGACCTTAAAAAAATTTAACAGTCATACAGTAGCCGCATAGGAGAAAATATTTAATTTATATTTATACATCTTGCTATTAAATGTATCTGTATCTATGTCTTTCAAGTTAATCTACACAGCACGTAACAGTTCCATGATCAACTGAGCATATTATTATGATGACATTTATTTATTGAAAAATAATTTTTATACTACAGAACTCACCATATTAAAGCATACAATTCAGTAGGTTTTAGAATATTCACAGGGTTGTAAAACCATCATTATTTTCCAGTTTTTGTTTTATGTTTCAAGTTTTTATTTAGATTTTTAGTTAATATAAATAGTGTAATATTAGTTTCAGGAGTAGAATTTAGTGATTCATTACTTACATATAAAACCCAGTGTCCTTTTTTTTTATTATAGCCATCCAAAGCATGGTGAAGTAGTATCTCATTTTGGTTTTGATTTGCATTTCCCTAATAATGAATGATGTTGAGAACCTTTTTAAATGCTTATTGACCATTTGTATATTTTCCTTGAAAAAAATGAATCCTTTGCCCATTCCTAATTTGTTTTTTTTAATTGTTCAGTTGTAATTTTTTAAAAAAATGTATATATACGTTTTGGATATTGGACACTTGTCAGATACAAGATTTGTAAATATTTCTGTAGATTTTCTTTTCACCTTTTTTTAAATTTTCATTTTCATTTTTTAGAGAGAGAGAGAGAGAGAGAGAGAAAGAAAGCACATTTGGGGGAAAGACAGAGGGGGAAAAAGAATCTTAAGCAGACTCCATACCCAGTGCAGAGCCCAAGGTGGGGCTGGATCCCACAACTCTGGAATCATGACCTGAGCCAAAATCAAGAGTCAGATGCTTAACCAAATGAGCCATCCAGGAGTCCCTCTTTTAGCTTTCTTGTTAAGGTATTTTGATACACAAAAGTTGTTAATTTTGATGAAGTCAAATTGATCTATTTTTAATTTGGTTGTTTGAGCTTTGGTGTCCTGTCCAAGAAACTGCTGCCTAATCCAAGAATACAGAAATACACACTTATGTTTGCTACTAAGAGTTTTATAGTTTCTTACATTTAGGTCTTTGATCTGTTAGTTTTTGTATATGGTCTGAGATGGGAGTCCAGGTTGATTCATTTACATGTAGATAACCAGTTGTGCCTAGCACCATTAGTTGAAAACACTATTCTTTCCTGACTGAATGGTCTTGGCATCCTTGTTAAAAATCAGTTGGGTTTAGGGGCACCTGGGTGGCTCAGTCAGTTAAGCGTCCGACTTCGCCTCAGATCATGATCTCGCAGTTGGTGAGTTCGAGCGCCACATGGGGCTCTGTGCTGACAGCTCAGAGCCTGGAGCTTGCTTCAGATTCTGTCTCCCTCTCTTTCTGCCCCTCCCCTGCTCATGCTGTCTGTTTCAAAAAGAAATAAACAGTAAAAAAATTAAACATCAGTTGGGTTAACTTCTGGACTCTCAATTCTATTAACCTCTCATTAACCATTATGTCTCCCCCCACCCCAAGTAATCTAAACCCAACGTGGGGCTCAATCTCACAACTCCAAGATCAAGAGTCGCATGCTCTACTGACTGAGCCAGCCAAGTGTTCCTGCGTGTCTATTCTTACAATAGCACCACACTCTCTTGATTATTGTAGCTTTGTAAGAAGTTTCGAAGTTGGGAAATTTGAGTCTTTCAACTTTGTTGTTCTCTTTCAAGATTTTTTTGGCTATTCTGGGTCTCCTATATTTTCATATGAATTTTACGATCAACTTACTAATTTCTACAAAAAAGTGGTTAGTATTTTGATAGGTTTTACATTAAATCTACAGAACAATTTGAGGAGTATTTCCATCTTAACAATGTTAAGTCTTTCTATAAACACAGAATGTCTATTTATATAGGTCTTTAGTTTCATTCAATGTTTTGTACTTTTCAGGACAAATATTACACTTCCTTGACTAATTCTATTCCTAAGTATTTCATTCATTTGGGTGCTATTGTAAATGAACTTTTAAAATTTTATTTTCAGATAGTTCGTTAGTATATAAGATACATGTGATTTTTGTATATTGACTTTTTGTATCCTATAGCCTGCTGACCTCACTCACTATTCAACATGGATGCTTTTCTCTTTTTTGCCTAATTGGGCTGTCTTGAACTTTCAGTAAAACGTTGAAAGAAGGGGTGAAAAAGGTCATCCTTGGGGAAAGCATGCAGCCTGTCACTATTCAATAGAATGTTTGCTGTAGATTTGTTGTAGATGCCCTTTTTATTTTTTATTTTTATTTATTTTTTTTTCACTCATATGTGGAATTTATTTTATTTTTTTTTGAAATTTATTGACAAATTGGTTTCCATACAACACCCAGTGCTCATCCCAAAAGGTGCCCTACTCAATACCCATCACCCACCCTCCCCTCCCTCCCACCCCCCATCAACCCTCAGTTTGTTCTCAGTTTTTAACAGTCTCTTATGCTTTGGCTCTCTCCCACTCTAACCTCTTTTTTTTTTTTTTTCCTTCCCCTCCCCCATGGGTTCCTGTTAAGTTTCTCAGGATCCACATAAGAGTGAAACCATATGGTATCTGTCTTTCTCTGTATGGCTTATTTCACTTAGCATTACACTCTCCAGTTCCATCCACGTTGCTACAAAGGGCCATATTTCATTTTTTCTCATTGCCACATAGTACTCCATTGTGTATATATACCACAATTTCTTTATCCATTCATCAGTTGATGGACATTTAGGCTCTTTCCATAATTTGGCTATTGTTGAGAGTGCTGCTATGAACATTGGGGTACAAGTGCCCCTATGTAGATGCCCTTTTTAAATTGAGGAAGTTCACTTCTATTCCTAGTCTGTTGAGTGTATCATGAAAGGGTGCTGGATTTTGTCAAATATTTTTTTGTGTATTAAGACAATCATGTTGTTTTTGTCACAAATTACATTATATATTTTTTGCCCAACAAAAGAGGATTACCATTTTTGTGTATGCAGCTGTTTTTTAAATAAAATAGGAGAACCATAAGGAGATACAAACAAAAATAGATATATACTCTTTTCTATATTTACCTATGAAGTAAACTTTACCAGTGTTTCTTCATGTCACTATGCAGTGTCCTTTCAATTCAATGAGAAAGACTTCCATATTTTTTAGGGCAGGTCTGCTAACAATAAACTCTCTCAGTTGTTGTTTACCTGTTTACCTTACTTTTCCTTCATTTTTGAAGGAAAATATTTCTGGATATAGAATTCTTGGTTGACGGTTATTTCCCCCCTTAATCATTTTGAATATGTCATCACAATGTCTTTGGCCTCTATGCTTTCTAATAAGAAACAAGTTGTTAATCTGATTGAAGGTTCCTTGTATATGATGAATCACCTCCTCTTTGTTGCTTTCAAGATTCTCTACCATTTGACAATTTGAGTTTGATGAGTCTATATGTGCATTTTTTTGGACGCTGCCCTAAGTTGGAGTTTGTTAAGTTTTTTTGATGTATAGGTTAATGTTTTTCATCAAATTTGAGAAGTTTTCAGCTTTTACTTTTTAAAATATTCTTTGAGCCCCATTCTCTCATCCTCTCCTTCTGGGACTTCCATTATATATGTTGGCACTCGTGACGCCATGACACAGGTCTCTTGAGACTCCAATGATGTTTCTTCATTCTTTTTTCTTTCTGTTCCTCAGACTGAATGATCTCAACTGAACTATCTCCAAGTCACTGATTCTTTCTTTTGCCTGTTCAATTTGGCTATTAATCAATCCCGAGTGAAGTTTTCATTTCAGTTATTACAGTTTTCAACTCCAGCATTTCATTTGGTTCCTTTTTAATAATTTCTACCTCTTTGCTGATATTCTCTATTTGGTGAGATATCATTCTCAGACTTTTCTTTAGTTCTCTAGGCATGTTTTTCTTTAGCTCTTTTAACATATTTAAAATAGCTGACTAAAAGTCTGTGTCTAGCAATCCAACATCATGTATGTTTCTGTGCATAAACCATACTTTCTTTGTAGATCTTGCAATTTTTTTGTTGTTGAAAATTGGGACATTTTAAAAAACGTAATGTGGCCACTCTAGAAATAAGATACTTCCTCCCTTCCCAGGGTTGTTGTTTTGGTACTTGTTGTTATTGTTTGTATAGCAATTTGTCTGAACAAATCAAAGAATAAAGAAACTCTGTATTCTTTATTATGTGAGGCCACTGAAGTATCTAGTTCGCTTACTAGGCAGTTAATAATTGAACAGAGATTTCCTTAAACACCTGGACTAAAACTCCAGGTCTTTGCTGAGTGGCTCTCTGTGTGTGTTGGGGCAGGTTTCAACACTCAGCTAGGCAATTTACAACCCTGTCTTAGCTTTCAGTTCCTATATGCCCTGAGTGCCAAGGTCTGCTAGAGGTGGGACTTTCCTGGGAATGTGCACAGCCCTATGCATATGGCCTTCCAGATTTCCAAAAATCTGGTGCTTTTCAAGACACCTATAACATGTCTTTCAACCTCTCCTTGTAAGCTCTTTGATTAGTCTACTGTTTGCCTCAACTGGTATTCATCAGTTCAAACAGCTATGGGGTCACAACTCTTGCCTATAATTGTTTTAGACAACTGCTCCCCAAGAAGTGGCTGTTAGTACTGGGCATACTACAAGCCAGATCAAATAAAGATAATTCTTCCTATTGGTGCTTTCAGAGAACCATCAAAGATGTCAAATAGTGACAACTTGGGAAAATGAAGGTCTTAAAGAGCTCCAGCTCCAACTTACTCCCTCTGATACCAGGAATGCAGGGCTCTTAGTTTTCAAGATTATTGCTGAGCTATAGAGAAGGGGATAAGAATAGAGCAAGTTAAAATACCATAAAACTTATTATTCTTGCTGATATTCAGCCATTTTTCTTGAATAGGCAAATCTTTGGTTCTTTTCCAGAATTCTGGAAAAGTTGTGACAATTTTTGCCAGCTTTCCTGGAAGGATAAATTTTCAGAGGTCCTTACTCCATCATTTTCACTGTCATCCTGGCATTTCCAAAAATATTTCTTAAGTACTTCTAAGATCTACTTTTAAGTATTTTTTTAGGAATTCAATGTTTACTACAACTTATTTTATCTGTTCTCACTTCAGTAATGGTCAGAGTAGCTAAAATTAAATTTCATGTTTCATACATTATTACTTTCACTTCTCACTTCTTAGATATCTATAACTAAACTTGCTAATAATTAATGTAGATACCAATAATCAGTTAACATGATGAAATGTAATTGTTCCTGCAAGAATTACTGAGAAATAAGTAAAAGATAATACACTACCAGGTCTCTATGAACACAAAAATTAGTATCAGCAGAAAAACTTTCAAAATAAACTACGACTGAGATTACCCTGATGGTTGTAATATGGGTGCTGTAGCCACACTATTAAGAACCAAATCTTATTAAACTCAACTTGTGAAACTCATAATCCTTTAATCCAGTATAATCTTTTATGCAATGACATGATAGTCAATATCCTATGAAACCTCTCATTAGCAAAAAGCACGTTTTAAAAGCAGTAAGCTCTCTGGGGAAAGGAAATAATCTCATCTGGGGGAATAGAGATTAAAATCTAAAAAAATTATCTAGATTTAGTAATAAGGAATTACTGCCATTTACTACTTAAATGTTTAAATTTCTTGAATCTATGGGTTTATAATTTACATCAAATTTGAGAAAAAATAGCCTTTACTTCTTCTGATATTTATTTCTTCAGGTATTTTTCAGGGTTGGACACATACACATACACACACCACCCTATGCCCCCAGCATACACTCCTTTTGGGACTTCGATTATACATATATTAGGTCACTTGAAGTTGTCCCACATTTTAGGGATGCTATTTGCATTAAAAACATTTATTTTTCCTGAGTTTCATTTTGGATACTCTCTACAGCTAGCCTTCAAGTACACGAATCCTATTTGACAATGAATTATATATAAAAAAAAAAACAAACAAATACACGAATCCTTTCTTTTGAAAAGTTTAATCTGCTATGAATCCAATCCAGTTTCTCATTTCAAATATTATGGTGTTCAACTCCAGGACTCTGACATGAGTTTTTATATCTTCCATGTTTTTTGTTTTTTTTTCTAATGTTTATTTTTGAGAGAGAGAGAGAGAGACAGAGCATGAACGTGTAAGGCGCAAAGAGAGAGGAAGACACAGAATCCAAAGCAGGCTCCAGGCTCTGAGCTGTCAGCACAGAGCCTGATGTGGGGCCGGAACCCACGAACCTTGAGGTCATGACCTGAGCCAAAGTTAGATGCCCAACCAACTGAGCCACCCAGGTGCCCCTATATCTGCCGTATTTCTACCTAACTTTTGGAACATATACAATACATTTGTGATAGCTTTTATTTTATTTAAAAAAAAAAATTTTTTTTTCAACGTTTATTTATTTTGGGGACAGAGAGAGACAGAGCATGAACGGGGGAGGGGCAGAGAGAGAGGGAGACACAGAATCGGAAACAGGCTCCAGGCTCTGAGCCATCAGCCCAGAGCCTGACGCGGGGCTCGAACTCACGGACCGTGAGATCGTGACCTGGCTGAAGTTGGACGCTTAACCGACTGCGCCACCCAGGCGCCCCTGTGATAGCTTTTAATGTTATGGTCTTCTAATTCTGCTATCTGCATCAGCTCTGGGTCAGTTTTGATTGAAGGATTATTCTTTTCATTAAGGGTCACATTTTCCCACTTCTTTGCATGCCTGGTAATCTTTCATTACATGCTAGACACTAATTTTATTTTGTTGGGTGCTGAGCAGGTTTGTATTCCTGTGAATATTCTTCAGCTTTGTTCTGGGATGCATTTAACTGACTTTGCAATATAGTCTAATGTTTTCAAGATTTGTTGTTATGATTTGTCAGATGCGTGGAGGACAAAGCTCAGTCTAGGGCTAATTAGTCCTTGCTAGTGAGGCAAGATGGTCTTGAGTGCTCTACCCAGTGCCCTATGAGTTATGAATTTTTCTAATCTGCTTGGTGAGAATAGGCACTACTCTTGGTCCTGTGTGAGTGCTAGACACTGTTCCTTCTAATTCTTTGAAACTGTTCTTTCCCCAGCTTTGGGTAGTTTCCTCATATGCATGCACCAAATACTTAAGGGGAACCCTCTGTAGATTCCCAGGGTTCTCTTTCTGTGTAATTTCTCCTCTCTAGTAGGCTGTCCTGTGAACTCTAGCCACAATGGTCTCCTTGATTTTCAGTTCCATCTACAGGGCTCTGCCTAGGTTCTCCTTCCTTGTGCCACAGCCCAGAAACTCAATAAAATAAGCTGACACAATTTTAAGACCTAATTTGTTTCCTTTCTCTAAGAAGCATTGTCCTTTATTGTCTGATATCAAGTATCTTAAAAACTTATTTGATGTATTTTGTTTGTGTTTTTTAAGTGGGAGGATAAATTCAGTCTGTTACTACTCTATCTTGCCTACTAGTGGAAGTGCCACATCTGAGTAAAATTTTATTTGTTACCTGTTCTGAATTTTAAAAGCAGAGGAATTGGGCATTTCTCTATAAAAGTATGAACTGAAGTTAATCTAAAATTCTTGCTTTGATAGTTTTTTTCCCCCTTCTGATTATAGTGTGGTAGCTTTCCATAGAAAAAAAAATCTTACCTTAAAAAATATTAAAAAGATATCTTACCTTTACATCTAAAATAGATTTATGGAATAATGTGATTATCCTACATAACTGCTATCTATTAAATATGTTGTAATTTTCTATAATTAATGCATTTTATAAAGATAGATATTTTTAATGGAGTAAAATAAAAATAATACAAAGCCAGGAAGGACCCTTATCCTCTCATAACCCTATAAAGCTCAGAAATGTACAATGTAAAAATGTCAAAAATTAATATACATGTAATGGATTCACCATTACAAAATTCTACAGCATCCAAATATGGATCCATCTTAGGTGACTACATAATTAAATATGAAAAGATAATCTAGGTCTGATGTTGATGAAGAACGGTAAAGTCTCTTAACTCACTGTAAACCAGAAAACATTTTCTTCTCATTCACTTAGACCTCATAGCCTGCATAATACTCATTCACACTGGCATGTTTTCCCTTAGGTTGAGAAATAAATCACCAAAGAGAAGGCTTAAGATGGAGAACAGAATTCAGGCAACCAGCATAAACTAGTTACAACTTCCTCCTCAACCATGCTATTCTACTTTCCAGAAAATTCATCATCCTTTATATACCTTGAAACTTCTTCCATCAAATTTCATCACCTTTCTAAGAGGGGAGGCAATTGCCAAAATTGCTGCTTGATCCAGAGGTACAAGGAATGGCAACAGCTGAAATTACATGCCTGAATTAAAAGTTTTCCCCATTCACGAATCGATCTGGCACAATTCTCTATCCTTGTGGATTTCCTGAACTGCATGATGATCCACTGGCACAGGATCACCATCAGTATAGTTTTGTAAGACTAAATAAGTTTCAGTCATTCTGGAGTAGACAGAAGTAATTAAAATTAGGGAAAGGACTGTAAAAACAGGTCATAAGTAGAAGTGATGTCAGGCAGGTCATGTGCCCAGGGAAAGAGCAACGGCAATATAACGGGGACCATGAGGTAGAAAAGCAGAAGCCTTGACTGGACATGGCTATGAGTTGTAGGTCACTGACAGAAGAGAGAATGAAATGGGTAAGCAAATAATTGGCACTTTCAGGGAAAAGTCCCAGATTTACACAAAACTGAAATCAGGAAGGAAGGCAGAGCCAAGAAAGAGTAATAAGTGAAGGATCAGATTTGATAACTGTGAAAACAGAATTCCCATGATGACCTACTACAGGGTACAGACATGTTGATCCTAAAACTAAACCACCTGGAGGCATTCAATCTGGGTGAGAAAACCGTTCTCAAAGCTCTCTTTCATGAGAAGCTGCTCAAGACACACACTGGACATCCTAACAAGCAGTATATAATTCCTTTTAAAGACGAATCATGAGCAGGCCTAGCTTCCTCATAGTAACCTACGGCACCGCTTTGAGGTGCTAGTGTTCAAGCAGGGTCATTTGATATTAGTTAAAACTTTGAAACGGATAAAAGTCATTAATTTTGTAGATTTGGTTACACTTTATTTTGCAGGATGATGATAAATGAAATTCATCTGTGGGCAGCATTAAAGAGCTAATAAGTCTCTCTAAATGCCTGATTTACAGAAAATGACTGGCTGGAGGGGGCGGGTGGGCTCTTCTACCTCCACTTCTCTGGGAAAAACATCCTGGGGAATCGGCTGAACCAGGGCCAATACATATCACCATCTAGGCTGTGGACTACATGTGATTAATGCCTCCTGGAGTTGTGCAAAGTAGGGATCTGTCTCTAAAATTAAATTTAACTTTAGATTACACTAACTGAACTGCTTAAATATTTTTTAGTTGTAAGGAATACCATCAAGGAGAGCTTAATTGTAATCAAATTACTCTCAAGCTAATTTTATTTATTTATTTATTTATTTATTTATTTAGAAAGTGGGAGCATGAGTAGGGGAGAGGAACAGAAGGGGAGGGAGGGGGAGACGGAGAGAGGGAGAAAGTAAGACAAAGAATCTTAAGCAAGCTCCATGCTCAGCATAGAGCCCAACACAGGGCTCGATCCCATGACCCTGGAATCATGACCTGAGTCAAAATCAAGAGTCAGATGCTCAACGGACTGAGCCACCCAGGTGTCTTTCAAGCTAATTTTAAAGTACCAAATATTTTCAATTTCTCTCAAAGCCTTCAATCACATACTATTAGTTTTGTCTAAAAGTTTCACTTGGTAAAGTTCCCTAAATGAAAAGACAGGCTAAGACAGAAAAATGTGAAGAAATTTATACATATTTTCCTAGGCAATTACATGCAGTGCCCTTATAATATACTCTTTCATTTCCTCAAATATTGAAATTTCTATCTTTACATAAATATATAAAAACTATTCAAAATAAAGCTTTGGAGGGGCGCCTGGGTGGCGCAGTCGGTTAAGCGTCCGACTTCAGCCAGGTCACGATCTCGCGGTCCGTGAGTTCGAGCCCCGCGTCAGGCTCTGGGCTGATGGCTCAGAGCCTGGAGCCTGTTTCCGATGCTGTGTCTCCCTCTCTCTCTCTGCCCCTCCCCCGTTCATGCTCTGTATCTCTCTGTCCCAAAAATAAATAAACGTTGAAAAAAAAAAAAAATAAAGCTTTGGAGATTGGTTTTAAAGTAAAGGAAAACATCATTGGTGTATTCAAAAGGTAAGTCAATGCACAGACTGATTTTCTGTAACTTGCAAACTCCTATTTTTGGTAATATTTTTTCCTAGAAGATAATGGTAGATTTCATTCTCAAGTCATTGTGCTTGGGGCCAACTTAACTCCTTCTCTGACTCCTCAGTTTCCTAAGCTTATAGTTTATATCTTTATCCTTCTACCCTATCTACCTTCATTACCCTTGAAATGCTTACAATTTCAAAGTTGTCACTGTTCAATGCTTTAATGTTGACTCTTTAATGGAAATATTAATGCAATATTAATACTACTAATGGCTTGATTTTCTCATTATACATGGAGAATGGCTACCAGGCAACTAGAAGTATAAAATCTCTTTCATGAGTAAAGTTAAAAAACTGCAAGATATGATATAAACTTACGTATTTCTTCCACAACTTGTGGGTCACATTCTCTGTATTTTTCTACTTCTGCCTTTAGCTGTTCCCTTTGGTCTCGAAGTGAAGAAAGCTCTTTTGCTAGCATAGTTCGCTCTTCCTGCATTCAAAACAGTTTTATGTACAATTAAGACAAGTAAAATGCCATAGGTTATAAGGCTATACATATTATAAACATTTTATTTCTCATAACTAATGTGCACTAGGCTTTGGACATTATATATACACATACCTATATTCACAGTATAAGGACAAACTCAATTCTCATTTTTCTCTGAAATCTCAAACATCTATCATATATTTTGATTAACTGGATGGGAATTAATATATAGAATGGACCACTCATAAACAGATGAGAGGTCACTGATTATGTATGAATTTAAAGATGACTAGGTCATCATATGTTAGGAAAAAGTGCCTCTTCGATCTATATATAGAAGTAATATTTTAGAGCAACATAATCATTACAAGTGTGGTAGACAATTTTTCAACCTTTAAGGATGATCATCAACCTTGAAAAATATTTAAAGAGGTCAGAAACAATAGAATTACTGCTTGTGGTCTCCTATCACTTTCCTTTAAAGGTAAACCGGAAGAAACTTTTAATACAACAGGATCTGATAAACACCACTTGAAATTTCCCGCCAGAGTTCTCACTAACAGGTAGAAGTCACAGTGTCACAGTTTTCAATTCATATGTGTGAAAGGTTATGGTACAGACTGAGAGGATAAGCCTGAAGCAAAACCAAGTAGAGTTCAAGCTGTCTGATGGGACTTATTTAAGGTCCCTTGCTAGTTTATATTTTGGTACCTGTATTTTTTGACTTTTGCCTTTAACTGTTCTCTTTCGTTCCAAAGTGAAGAAAGCTCCTTTGCTAGCATTTGTACAGGGAATGCATATACAGGGCATCATGGTCTGACGCAGCACAACCCAACAGAACTCTACAATGACAGAAATGTTCTAGATCTGTGCTCTCCAATGCAGGAAACCTTACCAACATGTACCTAGTGAGTACATGATATATGGCTATTGTTACTGAAAAACTGAATTTAACTGCATATGTTTTAAATTTAAATATAAATAGCCAAAAATGATTACAGTGTATACTGTATTAGTACAACTCAGAAGAGATTTAAAAATAACTACAATACGGGCACCTGGGTGTCTAAGTCAGTTAAGCTTCTGACTCTTGGTTTTAGCTCAGATCATGATCTCACAAGTTCAACTCGTGATCTCATGAGTACAAGCCCCACACTGGGCTCTGTGCTGGCAGCACGGAGCCTGCTTGGGATTCTCTCTCTCCCTCTCTCTCTGCCCTTCCCTTGCTCTCTCTCTCAAAATAAACAAACATTAAAAAAAAAAAACCTATGACATAAGATAATTATTCTTTGCCACCCACACCCAAATTATACACACTCCATGAGAAATGAGACAAGCAGCAAAATGGGGAAGAATCTGTGAAGGCAATGATAGTTCTCCAGACACCCTGAAGTGGTAGCCATCTCAGACTGTTACTAGCACTGAGATTTTTGCCAAATTACTTCACTTTTTTGTGTCTTTTAGTTACTCAAATTAAAAACGGAGACAGTAATAGTGGCCACAGCCTTGCACTGTTGGCAGGATTCAATAAATATAAAATGCATTGGGACAGTACTTGCCTGGCTCACAGTAAGCAGATTATAAATGTTAGCTATCTCTTCATCATCATCATCGTCAGCAGCAGCAGCATCACCATGGATAATACCTAGTAAACAGCGGCTAGGTGTTTCTAAAAAATCATGATTGGTGTTCTCACAATTAACACGAGTCCATCATTCTCAGGAGCCTTTCTAAACTACTACAGTCTTCTGATAGATGCAAGCACCAACTAGGTTTTTTCCTAGCTGCAATAGATCCAGTGGGCTGGGTAACATGCAGCAGACAACTTTTGGGCATGGGTATGTCACCATTAATCGAAGGTGCTTCTATAATTTATTGCCAATGTTCAAGAACAAAAAGGATCAAATAAAGAAATAGTAATTGCTCTGTCAATTAAAGAAATATAACAGCTTCAGGTTATGCCAGAACTTACTTCCCTTGAACATTTTTCAAAAATTACCAAATTCCAATTCCTATCTGTGACTGCTGACTATTCACATAAAAGAAGGTATGTGAAATAATTGTGAAAAGCCACTGCAAACCTGTGATATATTCTTTTCTACAACGTGACGGGGTTTTGTTTTGTTTTTTTAATTTTTAATGATTATTTTTGAGAGACAGAGAGTGCGAGTTGAGGATGGGCAGAGACAGAGGGAGACACAGAATCCAAAGCAGGCTCCAGGCTCCGAGCTGTGAGCACAAAGCCTGATGTGGGGCTTGAACCCACAGACTGTGAGACCATGACCTGAGCTGAAGTCGGACACCTGACTGAGCACCCAGGCGCCCCATAATGTGACAGGTTTTTGAGTCTCTTTCACAATCAAGTGATACAAACAGAGGCCTAGATGGAATGCTTAGTGGTGCCTGCTGATCTTTAATAGTTTTTTTAAGTCATAAATCCATACTTGAGATAAAGATGAAACTAGAAAGTCAAGTGATTTTTAAAAACCGCTAACATAATACTTTAGAGAACATTACACTTTTTAAAATAAAACAGTGTATCAGTATTCATTTAAATAATTTAGAAATATTACAAACCCTCAAGGATAATATATTGATAGTTTTCAATATGTTCTATGCCAAGACTTAAAAACTTGACTCTCAAAATTTTTCATAAGCATTTATAAAGGGCTTACCTTGTGCCAGGCCCTCTTCTAAATGCTTTGCAAATATAAGCTAGTTTAAGCCATAGGATAACCCAAAGAGGTAGATTTTGTTCCCTATTTTATAGCTGGGAAAACTGAGAACAGAAAATTTAGGAGACTTTCATACCCAGGCCACCTGGCCCCAGAATTTATGCTTCTATGTTATGCTGCCATATATAATATAATAATAAAAAATAAATCTATACTTAAAATTAGTAAATCCTACCAGGTCCAATGTCCATGTCCTTTGCTGTACTCACCTCTCTTCTGATAGGAATGGCATACTCCTCATAGATAACTCTATGTTCTTACTTTTCTATTTAGAATTGACATTATTAAGGAATCTACAAACTTACCGTTTCATGTCGGCCAACTTTAGCTTTCTCAATGCTTTTCTGTAGATTTGCATGCTTTTGGTTTCCCTCAGATAACTGGAGAATTAAAAGAAACAAAATGGCTTCCAATGATGAACTTGCTTAACATGAAATTTATAAGTCAAGAAGTCAAGATGAGATTTGTTTTCAGCCCAAGTCAGTGTAACAAGTAAGTCAAAAACTACATTGGGAACTAACTTCTCTAATTTGAAGCAAACTACCATGAATCATTAGGGCAGAATGAAAAAAAAAAAAACCAAAAACGCTGAAAAATATATCCTCTCATCCAATCAGAAAAATGAATAATATGCTTTCAGTCTTTTCTGAAATCTTTATTTATCAGGTCCTCCAACTCCATGCCAAGTAACTTGAGGTATATTATTTAGTTAAGAACTGAATTTTAAGTGATGAATCACTAAATTCTACTCCTGAAACCAAAACTATACTATATGTTAGCTAACACAAATTTAAATTAAAAGACATGAATTTGAAAATTCAAAAAAATGTTTTATATACTTCTTCAAATTTCATTTCATTTCTGCCTAAAGTGAAATAAAACACTCTAGACTATTTCTTACAGACTTGTAGTATTATGGTCTATCTCACTGACTGAGTCAAAAATGAATGCCTCACTTATTATTCTTAAATCAGTTACATTATAAGCCATTACATACTTGATATACTAAGTTCTTCACGAAGGAAAAATCTATTAGTCTGTTGCAGTTTTTATGCATGTTTTACATACCTTAAAAGTGATCAGTTCAAGTACTATACTAAGCTTAGAAAGTGGTAAGTTATATGTGGAAGTGGATTAAATAATACCAGCATAAAGAAACCAAAACATAGAATATTCATTAGCATATGGCTGGGACCACACCAAAAAGGACTGGATAGCTTAAAAACATTGCTTCCCTTTGTCTCAATTTTATTAATCTCACCTGGGCCCACGACTAAAGCATCAAAGGATATTCCCAATACTAAATTCACCACATCTTCTGCTAGTTAGAAATTTCAGACTCATATGATTAAGAGCCTTCTTAAAATCTATTCCATTCCTCCCTCACTCTTGAGTTACAAACATTTAGAAAATAATTAATGACTGGATGAATTTCTTTAGGCTGATTATAAGAAGCTGACCTTTCACAATATGACCTAGTTATATGTACAGGGTAAATAATACTCATGTGTCATAGATTAAAAATCACAAACAGTATCTTCCAAAAGTTAGTGGCTTTATCCTGGCTTTAGGAAATCTTCCATTTCTCAATATGCATAAAGGAAACATTGTCAGCTTTCCTTTAATGGCTCTCTCATCACTGATTCTAATCCATAGCATGAACAAGATCCATCTGTGTTGCCAAGAAGACACCACCACCAAACCAGCTACACCTCTTCTGAGAGTAATTATCTTCTGAGTTAAAAAAAAAAAAAAAATCTGTAGATTTAGGAGCCAAAATATGCTTTAAAGTCCTAGATTTAACAAGATCTAGTTATTTATTTTTTTTTATTATTTTTTTTAACGTTTATTTATTTTTGAGACAGAGAGAGACAGAGCATGAACAGGGAAGGGTCAGAGAGAGAGAGAGAGGGAGGGAGACACAGAATCTGAAACAGGCTCCAGGCTCTGAGCTCTCAGCACAGAGCCCAACGAGGGGCTCGAAATCACGAACCGTGAGATCATGACCTGAGCCAAAGTCAGAGGCTTAACCGACTGAGCCACCCAGGCGCCCCAAGATCTAGTTTTTTAAAACAAGGGTTCCCGTTTATAAAATAGTGCCATGTTTAAAAAGTTAATATTCCACCCTGCAGGACTCCCCTGAAATAATAAAGGCATGTGACATTTAAATTCAGGAGTAGAGAATCTTCTAGTGAAAAAATACATATTTCCATTAAAAATGTTTTTTTAAAAAACCAGATAAGAAGATGTTATCCAAATAGTTAATAATTATACAAAAATAAGCCAATAATTAGTAGATATATATCTTAATTACATTGATGAAGTGTCTTCCAGGTATTGTATGGCTGCTTGTAAGTATGTATAACTTAAAAGCATTTGAAAGAGCTAATTCAGGAATTCCTTAACTCTGAAAATAGTATCTGTTTTAAATGTGATTTCATGATTTGTCATTTTAAGTACGTTGGTAAGGGGGGAAGGCACAACCTAAATAACATGCTCAGATGAGAAGCATCTGCTAATTATCTGAAGTACTGAAGCAACTTGGTTCAGCTCAATAGGGAAGGACTCCTGGCCCTTGTTCTCAAAATCTCAACTACCAGAAACAATGAAAGCAACTCCTGTGAGGCGCCCCTGCTAACAGCTTTTCACCTACACATCTCTCAGAAGCAATATTGCTAAAGTTTTTAACACATACCCTGGAATTAAACCAAACCCAGGCTTTCAAGTAAAAAGAGCAGGGATTTTTGGCCACTGTATAGATACTATCTAAGCCAATGGTACAAACTTGAGCATATATCAGAATCACCTGAAGGGCTTGTTAAAACACAGGTTGCCAGGCTACACCACGCAGTTTCTGAATAGTAGGTCTGGAGTAGAACTTAATAATCTGTATTTCTAACGTGCTCACAGGTGATGGGTGATGCTGACGCTTCCGGTCTGGGGGCACCACACTTTTGAGAACTACTGGTCTGAACAAAAACCTGTTTTGTTACAATAACAAACCCAACTAAAATACATGAGATATTTATAAATGGGAGAAGATTATCTAGTTCATCAGCAAAAATGAATTACTGCTAAGTATTATAACCTGAACTAGAAACGAACAAAATATCTTAATAATTCTGTCACTAAAAGAAATACAAAAGACCACATTTACAAAAATAGAAAAATGAGTGATACTCTACATTCCAGAAAGGTATGCACCATAAAATCCCTTTGAACAGCACTCTATATACATTTCTATAAATAAAACAAGAACCAACTATACACTACACCAAGTCCATTTCCTACTTTCATTAAATAATGTTTTAAAACCCAGCAACTCAGAACAAACAACAGCAACAACAACAGATACTACTTATAATCAGTAAGAAGAGGAATTCATCTTTAGATTTGAGGATCTGACACAATGCCTCTCTTTAATGCATTCCAGACCACCTATACAGATACTGAGGGTTGAGAAACATAATGCCAATGTTTTCTAAAGGGGTAGTTCACTGCTTGGAGGAACTGCCTATTCATAAGAGGAACAGAAAGATTGATTCAAGCTGTCTGCATCGGAATTCTGATTTGCTCCTTTTAAGAAATAAAACAATGTCAAAGCATTAGGGAAGGAACATAGAGATTTCCATAGGTGGGAAAGAATGTCAGGGAACAGATAATGCAGAAAAGAGGTAACAGCAAGAGAAACCAGATCAGTCTACTGCTTTATCAAGACTCACATACAGTATATTATGGGAAAAATAGATTCTATGTCTTTGTTTCTCTTTAAAAAAAAAAAGAGCAGTATCATTTACTTTAATATTTAACATATCCAAAAAGTCTTGTTAGAGTATCTACAACTTTAAAATTTACTTTTTAAGGCATCATTTCATTTAGGCATCAGTGACAAGGAAACTAAGAACACTGAAAAGACATATATAAAGACAGGAGCCGTGTAATTGCCTTAACAATAGAGAAATTTTAAATCAGTATTTCATGGTATGAATGTCTTTAATGACACTATAAAATACAGAACAGAGTTTTTAAAAAGCTGGAAACACGACTGTCAATACATTTGAGAGCCTATTCATAAAAAAAAAAAAAAAAAAAAAACCCTGCAAGAAAATGCACAAAAATTTAAAAATGGTTATCTCTGTACTGTGGATCATATTTTTAAACTTTCTATATAATAAGCATATGTCACTATTATTTAAAAAAATTATTTCCCCATTATAAGCAATATATATTCTCAAGAAATTAAAATGAGTACATTTTTGTTAAAAGACTAAAACAGGGGCACCTGGGTGGCTTAGTAGGTTAAGCATCCTCTTGGTTTCAGCTCAGGTCATGATCTCACAGTTCATGGGTTCGAGCCCCACATGAGGCTCTGCACTGACAGCACAGAGCCTGCTTGGGATTCATTCTCTCTCTCCCTCTCTCTCTGTCCCTCCCCCGCTCACTCTGTGTCTCTCAAAAAATAAACATTAAAAAAAAGTGTTCTTTCATGTCTTTCAGTAGACTTTTGTAGTTTTCTTCATGTACGTCTTGCCCATTTCTTGTTAGGGTTTAATAAAGCTTTGGGTGTTACTGAGGGATAGCCAGTGACCCCTAGCCTAAGTCTATCACTGTCTGGAATGCTCTTTGCCACAGGTGATCTCAGTGGTTCTGAGAAACAACACTCTCCTGCCCTCTGGATCCTAAACTACAAGGCTACAAGGAAGCAGACAGCCCAAACCACTGCTGGCAGCCATCTTACAACAGTGAAGAAAGCCGACTTCAGTGATATGGGTACCACACAAAAGGCAAAGCCAAGATAAATGCAGAGAAATAGAATCACAATCTTAATTAAATGATACCTGAAGTAGGCCCTACTTTTGACAATTTTTAATTTAATGAGGCATTAAACCAATTTCACCTTTATCATTCATGCCAAGTAAATTTGGGTTTTCTGCCATTACCATCTTAATTCTTACAACAGATAAAGCTTTAATAATAGTCTACTTCATATACCGCTGGCTAGCAATGAATGTTGTGAATTTGGATAATTTTAGAAGGTATCAGATTTAAAACATTCTTACTCTTCTATATTGGGCTGTAGAACTAAGTCTCCAAGAACAGGAGTGAGAAGAATAAATTAATATATGCCAGGAAGGCTCTTCATTCAATAAGCTTTCATGAAGTGCCCACTATATACACAGTTAAAACAGTATTGGCTTGAATCTTTTCGGTAAATTAATATAGTAACAAATAACTCAAGGCATGTAGTGAGCACTGAATGCTGGGTGTTTTTGTATTAAATTGTTTTTCCTTATGCAATAGATAGTGCTTATTAAAAGACAATGCTCTGGCACAAAAACGGACACATAGACCAATGGAATAGAATAGAAACCCCAGAACTAGACCCACAAACGTATGGCCAACTAATCTTTGACAAAGCAGGAAAGAACATCCAATGGAAAAAAGACAGTCTCTTTAACAAATGGTGCTGGGAGAACTGGACAGCAACATACAGAAGGTTGAAACTAGACCACTTTCTCACACCATTCACAAAAATAAACTCAAAATGGATAAAGGACCTGAATGTGAGACAGGAAACCATCAAAACCCTAGAGGAGAAAGCAGGAAAAGACCTCTCTGACCTCAGCCATAGCAATCTCTTACTCGACACATCCCCAAAAGCAAGGGAATTAAAAGCAAAAATGAACTATTGGGACCTCATCAAGATAAAAAGCTTCTGCACAGCAAAGGAAACAACCAACAAAACTAAAAGGCAACCAACAGAATGGGAAAAGATATTTGCAAATGACATATCAGACAAAGGGCTAGTATCCAAAATCTATAAAGAGCTCACCAAACCCCACACCCGAAAAACAAATAACCCAGTGAAGAAATGGGCAGAAAACATGAATAGACACTTCTCTAAAGAAGACATCCAGATGGCCAACAGGCACATGAAAAGATGCTCAACGTCGCTCCTTATCAGGGAAATACAAATCAAAACCACACTCAGATACCACCTCACGCCAGTCAGAGTGGCCAAAATGAACAAATCAGGAGACTATCGATGCTGGAGAGGATGTGGAGAAACGGGAACCCTCTTGCACTGTTGGTGGGAATGCAAATTGGTGCAGCCACTCTGGAAAACAGTGTGGAGGTTCCTCAGAAAATTAAAAATAGACCTACCCTATGACCCAGCAATAGCACTGCCAGGAATTTACCCAAGGGATACAGGAGTACTGATGCATAGGGGCACTTGTACCCTAATGTTTATAGCAGCACTCTCAACAATAGCCAAATTATGGAAAGAGCCTAAATGTCCATCAACTGATGAATGGATAAAGAAATTGTGGTTTATATACACAATGGAGTACTACAGGGCAATGAGAAAGAACGAAATATGGCCCTTTGTAGC
Source organism: Lynx canadensis (assembly GCF_007474595.2). Classification (NCBI taxonomy): domain Eukaryota; kingdom Metazoa; phylum Chordata; class Mammalia; order Carnivora; family Felidae; genus Lynx; species Lynx canadensis. The sequence goes on from NC_044306.2 coordinate 74,292,388, forward strand.
AACATGGATGGAACTGGAGAGTATGATGCTAAGTGAAATAAGCCATACAGAGAAAGACAGTTACCATATGTCTTCACTCTTCTGTGGATCCTGAGAAACTTAACAGAAACCCATGGGGGAGGGGAAGGAAAAAAAAAAAAAAGAGGTTAGAGTGGGAGAGAGCCAAAGCATAAGAGACTTTAAAAACTGAGAACAGGGGCGCCTAGGTGGCGCAGTCGGTTAAGCGTCCGACTTCAGCCAGGTCACGATCTCGCGGTCCGTGAGTTCGAGCCCCACGTCAGGCTCTGGGCTGATGGCTCAGAGCCTGGAGCCTGTTTCCGATTCTGTGTCTCCCTCTCTCTCTGCCCCTCCCCCGTTCATGCTCTGTCTCTCTCTGTCCCAAAAATAAATAAACGTTGAAAAAAAAAAAATTAAAAAAAAAAAAAAACTGAGAACAAACTGAGGGTTGATGGGGGGTGGGAGGGAGGGGGGGTGGGAGGGAGAGAAGGGTGGGTGATGGGTATTGAGGAGGGCACCTTTTGGGATGAGCACTGGGTGCTGTATGGAAACCAATTTGACAATAAATTTCATATATTGAAGAAAAAAAAAAGACAATGCTCTGTGAAGCTAGTAAAAATATAGCAAACTCGTACTCCATTTAACAAGGAAGTCATATTCCAGCAATCCAACCTGCGGAGCACACTGAAAAACCTGGAAATGAGACAAGTGCACCAGAAATCTTAAATAATGGACACTGGAAAAATGTGAGAATCCCATTAAGAAAGCAACACAAAGGGAAAGTGAAGCCATTCAGTAAGTGCATACCTACAAACCCAAAGAACTCAAACTCTCACACATGATATACCTGCTGAAGACGAGATCACAATAATCAAAAATTACAATGTGAAGAAATGAACTGTCAGAGAGCAATGCGCAACAGGAGATAAGCATTCTTTCAACTAGAAATATAAGGAGTATGTATGTTCGCTAAGATTAAGTAATAAAAGGAAAAAAAGAAGAGTAAAGAAATTACAAGAAGGAAAAAGCAAGAAAATTTGGAAATGAACTATTTGAAACAGAATTATTTTTAATTTCTATGAAGTGATAAAAAAACATTAAAAAGCAGTTGAGAGATATAGAAGATAAAGTCCAACAGAAGCCTTATAGTGTAGTGAAAACAGAAGTTGTGACTACAGTCAGAATCCAATTAAGAGTCCTTTAGATATTTTGAAAGCCAAAAACATGCAAAATCCAGCTGATGAAGTGAAGCAGGTTCCAAACAAAGTTATGGAAGATTAGGCTCTTCAGACATGAGAACTGGGTTGTAATATGATAAATTCTGAAATGAGGGCTAAGCAGCAGAGGTTACTGTCTACCAACGACCATTCTTCCTTGTAAAAGGACCCCAGTGAATAGTGAAAATAAGTAGGAATTATTATGTCTGTCAGTGCTGTGGGCAAGAATATGTCCTAGTTAGGGAATCTGTTAAGAAATTCTACTTGACAAGGAAACCCAAAATCCACTTAGCAGGTTAAATCTAAAATTATCTGGAATGACCTGTTTCTTCAATAAGTGATTTTTTTTTTAAATCAAAGGGAAACTTAGAATTAAGTATAAAAATGAGATTTTTATTAATATTTTTGTATTAACAAATAATGTATACATATTTTGCACTGTACCTATGGGTTTAAACCATAAATGCAACTTTAATTCCTGCCCCAACTGCCATTTAAAAATTTTTTTTTTTCAACGTTTATTTATTTTTGGGACAGAGAGAGACAGAGCATGAACGGGGGAGGGGCAGAGAGAGAGGGAGACACAGAATTGGAAACAGGCTCCAGGCTCTGAGCCGTCAGCCCAGAGCCCGACGCGGGGCTCGAACTCACGGACCGCGAGATCGTGACCTGGCTGAAGTCGGACGCTCAACCGACTGCGCCACCCAGGCGCCCCCCCAACTGCCATTTTAAAAACAGCTAGGTGTGGGAAGTACTTCTCTGCCACTAGAAGAGATAGGAGTCCCATGATTTCTTTGATGACTCTTAATATCTGCAATTATTTTAAGTTGCAAAGCAAAAGCCCTGATCAGAAATTAAAATGTTTAACAAAATAATCAATACTTGATTTAAAGATAAGACTTCCCTTTTCAGCAACAGATGGCTGCCAATGGGTCTTTTGCTAAAAAAGGCACATTGTCCTCTTTCTTGGAGAGTTTCTGTTCTCCCTCCAGTCCACTAACTGCAGTTTCTGCTTCCTGTCCCCCACCTCTACCAAGGCCTGGAGGAGGGGAGAGAAAATAGGTAAAGGGGACAGAAAAACAGCATACACAGGTACTGTTGTGAAGATGTCTCAGTGCTTTCTGGGCTTGACAGATGTTTATACTAAATCCTCGCATGGCTACACTCCTGGGTTCTTTGCAAACTTCCCTGTTGTGTCCCCCCAACTACAATCCCCAAGATGCAGAAGATACATTCTCTGAGGGCTACACAATATTCCATCTCTCACCACCTCTCTTCCCCAGCTTGGCTCCCCACTCCCTTCTAGTCTGGTTTTTCAGAGGTTCATTCCTCACAGACTTTATGCTAGGTCTCAGTGCTCTCTGGGGCAGAATTTAACATGGCTCCAAGTGGGCTCTTGCTCTCTCACTTTTAAGTATGGCTCACAATAGCCCATGGGGACACTCATATCCAACAAACTCCAGGATGGCTGGCCAATTTCTTACTTTTATACAATAATTGACAGAATCAGCCAATAGATCTACATAGATGCTAAGATCAGCAAAATTATTTTTACATAAGGAATTGGTGATTTTCCTACTGTCTTTTAAGAGCACTGGGAAATAATATGCCCACATTTTACTCTTACCATTTCTGAACACTTACAATAATGAAGATTGTCCACTATTAAAATTTTTAATGAAAATGTTGCTAAAATGCTGTTTAAAATGTTTTGATCCAATATGTTATTCAGTTTAAGTATTTAAATTTCATTAGAAGCCACCAATCTAAAATACAATAAATTACTTGCTAAGTAGCATCAATTAAAGAATTTAAGCTCAAGTTTCTATTTAATTTAAATAGATGTTAAATTTAAAGCTTTAAATTTCTATTGAGGTCATGTTATAATAAACTCCACATTAAATTTATAAAGCCGGGGCTCCTAGGTGGCTCAGTCTGTTGAGCATCCAACTCTTAATTTCAGCTCAGGTCATGATTTCAAGGTTCATGAGATGGAGCCCCACAACAGGATCTACACGGACACTGCAGAGCCTGCTTGGGATTCTCTCTCTCCCTCTTTCTTTTTGCCCCCCCACCCCCCACCACTCATGCACATGCTCTCTCTAAATAAATAAATAAATTTAAAAAAATAAATTTATAAAGCCAAAGAACAAGTCATAAAGAGACAACAGTATTGAGAAATTGTAGAGTACCTGCGCATAGAGGCTTTTACCATCTTAATAAAGACCATTAATTTTTTTTCTATTTCTGCTTCTTACAATGGAAAGATTCATGAGAACTTGGATTTCAAAGGATTAAAAAGGCAACCTAAAGCCTTCTCTTCCATAGCCAAAATAGCTTTCGCAGAGTAAAGAGGGCAACCTAACACATTCAGATGGTAAACTAGCTCAAGAGTTGAGAACAGGCAACCAAACTAAGATTTGCAGCAAGTTTATGTGTTAGAAATAATTGAAAAGGTAAAATACATACAGCTTTTTTTTTTTTAATTTTTTTTTTTTTAACATTTATTTATTTTTGAGACAGAGAGAGACAGATCATGAACGGGGGAGGGTCAGAGAGAGGGAGACACAGAATCTGAAACAGGCTTCAGGCTCTGAGCTGTCAGCACAGAGCCCGACGCGGGGCTCGAACTCACGGACCGCGAGATCATGACCTGAGCTGAAGTCGGCCGCTTAACCGACTGAGCCACCCAGGCGCCCCCATATAGCTTTTAAAAACATAATAATTAATGAAACTTAAAACTGAGGTTGTTTTGTATCTATTCTAAACTAATTTTTCCAAAGAGTTGTAGTGTAGGAAATTTACAGTTATAAACAAATATAAATACGAGGGAGCCTGAACAAAGCCCTATATTTGAATCTGATGAAATACAGACCTGGAAGTTTGAGCCATACCTTTGGTCAAGTAAGAACTATATTTTAAACAAACAAACAAAAAAAAAGCACACAACTAACAGGGCTCTTTTTGTAAAACTTCTAAATACGTAAAGCAGCCACACACATTTTAAATATATAAATATTAAAATGTATAAAATATTGATATGGTTTTTGAGGCAAAACAGGCCAAACAAATTGAAATTAGGGCTATGCCAGGAAACCAATATATAAATTCTCCTATCCTGACATTGCTACCACCTGGTGGCATGACGTCAAAATTGTAGGCTCAGTTTTTTGTGGAATAAATGTTTTCCATATTGGTTGATTTGGGGAGAAAATAGTTATGAATGAAGAATGGATGTCACAAACCTGTAACTCACATGAAGTATAGCAGAGTGCAGGGAATGCTACAGCTCTAGAGTGAGGTTTCTCAAATATCCAACTAGCTCCAATAGCACAGGAAAATAATTCCTGAAGAAAGGTTTAGAAGACTAGCCCAAAGCTACCTACTATGAAAGAAAATATAAACAAATAAATATAAAAAAGAAATCTCAAAGTCCTATCAAAAATAAATCTCTGGGGGCACCTGGGTGGCTCAGTTGGTTAAATGTCTGACTCCTGATTTCAGCTCAGGCCATGATCTCACATACATGACCATGGAGCCTGCTTAGGATTCTCTCCATCTCTCCCTCTGCCCATCCCCAACTCACGCTCTCTCTCTCTCTCTCATAAAAGAAAAATCTCTGAATCATGGATATAAGTTCATGCAAGTTTCACAGCTGTAATATTACCTATTATAATTTTTTATTAAATTATTTAACAATAAAAATACTTAATTTATATACTTCCCCATCCACTCCCAATATTTTAGTTGCTCAATCTCAACATATATTTAAACTCTTCATTATCTGAGACAATGAAGAGAATAAGAACATTCAATTTAAAAGACATGACTTTGAAATACATATATAATTTTGCAGACCCTGCTAGTTGTCTCTCTAAAGCTTTTCTTTGTAAACAGAACTCCAACATTGGGGTGGTAATGCACTCAGAGAAAATGAGTTCCCTCTTAGTCCCAGAGGATGAATTATGATGGCTTACCCTGCCAGCATGAGCATGTAACTCAAAGTTGGACAATGAAACATGAAGGAAAGCCCACTTGGGAAAGGGAGCATTCCAGGATTTTCCTCCCGGATAAAAAGAGATGTACAAGAAACAAATCCATCTTTCTTCCAGCTTTGAACACTGTCATGGAAGATATAGTAGCTGTAGTAGCTACTTGCATCCGAAAAGGGAAAGCCAAAAAATGGCAGAGTAGTCCAGACCTCTGATATCAACCTGTAGGGAGATTAACCAATTCTGACACAGCCCACCTCCAAACTTCTTATTTAAAAACCCCTATTATTTAACCCAATTTGGATCTACTTTTCTGTTATTTGTGGTTGAAAATACCCTGACTCATGTTCAAAAAACAAAAAACAAACAAACAAACCCATAGAGTTGGGCATTTCCCAAAGTATGTTCCATGGAACATTAATCCCTCATGAAAATGGGGCAAGCAAGAATCAAAATGTATATGATAGCATATTATAGGCTCTGAGAACTCAAATGAGCTTATCTTTATTAACCCAGGATCTTCCAATGGCATTGATTACAGAACTCTCCTTTTAACCTACATCTGTTACATATTTGTTCCACAGAATTACTTTGGGTAATGTTGAGCTAGTGTCCAGCAAACTATAATTCAGGTAAAGTGGTGATAAAAACAAACAATGGAGTTTAAAATTCATGCTTCATCATTCATATATATGATATTTGAGGCTGAATTTCGCTTCCCCCCCTCCATGAGATTACTATAATCATGACTACTTAGTGGAAATCATCTCTACTGCTATATGTTGTAGAATGGAAGACAAAAATTACAGGCCAAGGAGGAAGGCTCCTAGACCAAGAACACAATACTTGGGGCTGAAAGTAGGCAGAGGTGTATTGGTTTATGCATTCATTCAACAACATTTATTATGTCTCTACATGCCTCAGTAACTCCATTCCACACTGGGGATAAAACATCATTAAGATATCTCTGCCCTCAAAGAACATCTGCCATGGAAATAAGGCACATAAGACTTCACTCCATAAAATGAATATATATATAAGATGGTCAAAGTACAAAAAAGTACTAAACTGCTGAGGAGGAAAGATAAAAACTTAGAATAAAAGAGTCTTAAAGTGGGTCTTAATGGATATATATCTCTGGTTAATGGACAGGCTGGAGTTTGTTAGTTCAACTAGTAAAAAGAGCCAACGAGGCACAGCATGTAAAAACACAAAGATATAAAATGAGTGGCACTAGGAAGCTGTAAACAATTAGGTATAACTGGTCTGTATGGTTAGCGAAAGGCTAAGAGCAGGTTATTAGGCTGGCCAGTGGCAGGAGCTAGATTACAGACAGCCTAAAAGTCAGGCTGAGGAATCTGGACTTTATTATTCAGGATTGGGAAAGCATCCAAAAGACATTAAAGATAACTACTATAGCACACAGGAGAAAGTGACGACTGGAGACAGGGAGACTGGTGAAGACAATAATTCAAAATTCTGGGCCAGAGATAATGAAAGTCTAAGCCTAAACAGTGGCAGTGAGTCTGCAGAAGAAAGGAGAGATCTGAGGGGTATCAATTGAGGTTTAGAATGAGCCGGATATGGAGGAAAGGAAGAAAAAAACCCTAGGATAACTACCTGGTTTGGGTGCCTAAGTGGATAGTAGCTCCAGAGTCTATAAAGACACAGAGAAGCAGGTTTGGGTAATGAACTGAGCTGTAAATTACTGAATGTGACTTGCCATCAAAGAGAGATGTTTAGTAGGTAGCTGAAAACACAAGTGTGGACCTCAGTGCAGAGGTACAGGCAGGAAATACGAACTGGGGAATCAAAGGTCTGTAGATGGCAATGGAAGCCACAGGAGTACATGAGATTTCCCAAGAGGAGCGTGCACAGCAAGAAGGGAGAGGGACTGAGGAGAGAATGCTGGGGACCAGCCTGGGGATCCTACTTTGTCAAGGTGGTTGCCTGAATTGGAGTTATTTTTTCCTATTTCAAAACCTTGACAGAAAACATATATATACTTAAGATGGGGCTACACAGGCTAAAGTCTCACGAATGGTAGTCTTAAATGGTAGTTCTTCAAAAGTGAGACTCGGGTGAAAGGAATAAACAAACCTTTCTTTACAATTTAGGAGACAGAAGTACTATTTTAAAGCCTAGATTTATATCAACTGAGTGTGTTAGCACTACTTATTTCACATCAATTTTGACAAGCTATTGCTTTCACTTAACTTTCTCGTTGAAAAAATGAAAAAAAAATGGAATAGGAGTGAAATAATAGAGTCATGAATCTAAAACAGGGCCTTGATAACAGTTTGGAAACACCAGACTAGGGTTAGTACAGGATTGAAAATAGGGAAAATACAAAAAATATTTAACTAAAGAAAATGGACAATAATTGGTGATGGATTACATAGACAGCAGAACCAGAGTTAGTCTTCCAATGTGAAGATACCAAAATTGTGCAAGTGACAGACCCCAGGATGATCTTCATTTGTTATATTGTTAGACATATTCAGTTAAAAATACAAGTCTGGAAAGAACACGAAGTTTCTTCTAGAGCTCAGATACTAGTTACACAGATTAAAACTGCTGTCTAAGGGAGTAAGTATGGAGAAGAAAACATTCTTTAGAATCAATCTTGAAGGACATGAGAGTGGAGAGAAGAAAACAGTAGTAAATGAAAGTAAGAGATTAACAACCATAATAAACTAAAACAATTATAACAGAGGTGCCTGGGTGGCTCAGTCAGTTAAGCATCAGACTTTAGCTCAGGTCATGATCTCACGGTCCGTGAGTTCGAGCCCCGCGTTGGGCTCTGTGCTGCCAGCTCAGAGCCTGGAGCCTGCTTTGGATTCTGTGTCTCCCTCTCTCTTTCTGCCCGCCGCCCCCCCCCCCCACTCATGCTCTGTCTCTGTCTCAAAGACAAATGAACATTAAAAATTTTTTTAAAAAACAATTATAAAATGTATTATAATAAAAGTTATGTGAATGAGGTCTCTCTCACTCTCAAAATACCTTACTATACTGTACTCACCTTTCTTCTTGTGATGTGAGATGAAAAAATGCCTATGTGATGAGATGAAGTGAGGTGAATGACACAGACACTGTGGCATAGCATTAGGCTACTGAGGACCTTCTGACCACACATCAGGAGAATCCTCAGCCTCCAGACACTGTAGAGAGCAAAACTGCTGATAAGGGGGAACTACTGTAGAACAGCCAGAGAGATTTTAATTGTCAAAAGTAAAGAGTTCTATAAGACAGTCAACCTCAACAGAACTGGTAGAAGAAAGAGGTTATGAAAAGAGAAAAAGCCAGAAAAATGGCACTGAAAGCATTAAGTACTGGCACCAGAAGCAGCAAAATCCAGGAGAAAAAATTGAGGCAACAGGCATAAGAAACAAATTAAGTTTCTCTCTCTCTGTGCTAGGATAGTGCCTGCTCATTTCTCTGTTGTTGAACATGTTAATTAACATACAATGTATTTATGGTCTAGTTTCTGAAATAAAGTACGAATTCACAAGGGCATAGTTAGCATGGTATCACTGTACATAGCAAGAGCACAAGAATTTGCTGAAGGACCGAACGGCTCCCCATCTCACTTAGTGTAAAAGCTTCGCAACAGTGCAGATGGCCATCCCCCTTCATTAACTCTGTGACCTAAGTTGCTACTAGTCCATTTTCATTCATTCTACTCTAGTCACACTGGCCTCTTTGATGTTTTGCAAACTTACTGGCTATGCTGTGATCTTAAGGTCTTTGCACTGGCTGTCTTCTCTGGAGAGTGTCTCTCTCTCTCTCTCTCTGGATGTTTCTCCCCAAGATATTCACAGGCTAACTCCCTCCTCTCCTTCCAATTGTGCTTTCTCAATAAGGTCTCCTATGACCACTCAATTTTAAATCTGTACCCCACCCCCCAATTCTAGAACTACTTTTAATATTTTTCATATACCTACCACCTATTCATACTATACATAGTCTGCTTAGTAATCGTGTTTATTGTTTGAGGTCTGTCTCCCTTTACCAGAGTGAGCTCTACAGAGGCAGGAATCTTTGTTTTGCTCGTGGACACATGTCCCCAGCACCCAAAACGGTGGCTGGCCCAGAACAGAAGCTCAATAAATACTTCTTGGATAGATGAACAGATGAATCGCAGTGACAGAAAATGAGTCTTCTGGGGTGATGAAGCTTTTTCAGCACTGTATCTGAGGACATTTCACATTCAGATATTGGAAAATCCCAGAAAGGGAGAGAAAGCTGGTAAGGAGGAATCCAAAGGAGAGCACAGAGACTTGCCATGGGTATGATCAAGCACAGGTGGCCTTGGTGAAGAAAGTAGGGATGTGAGCCGTGGAACAACAAAATGGACACCTCCACGTGTGAGAGTGAGGAAAGCTAAGACCCGACGCTCTCAATTTCCCATCGAGCAGAAAGCAATATCAAAACTTCCGAGAGACTGGGAGTTTTATTTAAGAACTACACATATTAAGTAGCTTTGTAATTTAACCTGCTAAATAGGAGAAAGAAATAAAAAGTTGACAACTATTTACGTTTTTGATTTAACATGAGCTTAAAAAAAATCAAATGCCACAAAAATCAAAGTCTCTTCTTATCTGGAAGAGACACTAAAAATGATAAATCAAAAATGGAATTATTAACACTTCCAGTAATGGCTTTTATCCCTTACTGAACATCAGATGAAGAATATATGTTTAATACAAATAAGACAGAAAGAACTTCCACTAAGAAAAATTAGCTTGATTTTAACATATGACTTCTCAGGATTTTACTTCCTAAAAGGAGTCCATTTTGGGACATTACTTAGGCATAATTATTAAGGTTTACAAGGTGATTATGCCAATAGGTGGTGATCTTCTGGATTACTACAGGAAAACAATGGAATTATTCTTTCCTCATTAACAAAGGGGCAGAAGGCCTTGGCAATAAAGAGGTAGATATAACTTTTACCAAAAGAGAAAGTTGTCCTGACTTCTAAAAAACTAACATTTTAACAAACTGAATATAAGTTGGCAATACTAACTAAAGCAGCAAGTAATGCCACTCCAAACCATGTTTGTGATTACATTTTCTTTTGTCATGTTCCTTTTTCTTCCTTCATGTATTTAAAAACAATGACAAGAGCAACAAACTACAAATGCAATGAGCTAAAAAGTCTCCCTGTATTCTCTGCTGTCAAAATAGTCATCCACGGGGCACTTGGGTGGCTCAGTGCATTAGGTGTCCAACTCAATTTCAGCTTGGGTCATGATCTCACATTTCATGAGTTCGAGCCCTGTACTCACAGTGCAGAGCCTGTTTGAGATTCTCTCTCTCCCTCTCTCTTTGCTCTCTCTCTGTGATCCTCCCGCACTGCTCACTAGCTCTTTCTCCCCCTCAAAATCAACTTAAAAAAACAGAAAAAATAGTCACCTACTGCTATACTATCACTGAGTGCCTCCAGCAAGCCAGGCCCGGAAGTACACACGTGATCTCATCGGAGGCTTTAATACTGCTATGTTATGGATTAAGAAACTAGATTCAGAGACATTAGGTAATTTTGACTAGGTAGTAAATGGCAATATTGCTAGTTGAATCCAGGTCACATGGATATCAAAACCTGGCTTTCCAATGAGAATCCTGCCTCTCTGGGTATCATATGCTAAATTTGTCAACATATTACATACTAATAAGCAATGTCCAAAACAATTTCAAATGAAGTATCTTAAAAAAAAAACAAAAACAACCAACTATATTTTGAGCTACACAGCATATACTTAGCTAAGGTTAATCTTTTGAAACCACATATTAAAAATACAATGGTATCTTTGGTCAAGAAGAACCTTTCAATGCAGCAGAAACCCCAAAATTACTGAAATAAATAAGAACCTCTGGCATTAAAAAAAGTGGAAAAACCTCAGGCAGACAATATTTATGGAAGTATAAACATGTACCAATGAAAATGTATTTGTACAGCAAAATTAGCAAAAAAAAAATTATGCAACAAAAAAGAAAGTGGTCAAGTATTCCCATATTTCAAGGAAAAATCAAAACATAAATATTATTTGTTGATTGTAATACTATAGCCCTGCATCACTCCTGCAGCCTAAGGGGGGAGGGGGAATCAAAGATAAAGCAGAATGCTTTCTGTATAACCCAGGCATTCGTAGAGAATGGACTACATTATCACTGAACACTTTACTATCTGATCAATTGTGCTACAGTTAAAGAACTTTATACTCCCATAAAATAATGTCCTGTTTATATTCCTATGCCTGCGGCCAACCCTGTTGGTTTACTGACTCATCTAGTCCACTTCCAACCTCCTTCCTCCCTTACCCATTACCACTCCCAGTTTCCTCTACAACTAGAGGTGGCAGTGAAACACTGCTTCAACTTATAAAAAATTAAGCCTAAGTCTGTTGGAGAGCTTCTGGGAAAGCTTTTGTTTTCCTGTTTTCCTGCTAAGAGAGACAGTCAACTTCTCTTTCCTCTCTTCATTCTTCAGATAGGACAGAGGGGCTGTGGCAACCATCTTATGACCATGATGGAAAAGCCCAGACAATCACAAAGATGCCAACAATGATACCACTGAGTCATTGATTAAGATTAAGAGACACCTAGCTCTGGACTGTATGTGAGAAAAATAAACTTCCATTTAAGCCACTATTAGTCAGATATTCAATTACTTGCAGACAAAAGTAATCTTTATCAAACATCTTAGAAACCTTTAAAGCTGGTAAGAACACAGTTTAGAAGCTGGCCAGTTGTATGTGTTCATTCATTCACTCATTTGTTCAAATGGTTAAGTGCCTACTTATATCGGGTTAGGTTATGGGGAAAGAAAGTTGAAGATTAAAAAAAGTCTCTTAGTTTGAGACACATACTTAATACGAAAGTGAGATGTACAAATACGAGTGTGATAAATGCTCTAATAGAGCATGAACAAACTTCAATAGTAGCAAAGAGGAACCATAAGATTTTGTTTTGTTTTGTTTTTTCAGAATTCAAAGTCTAGGTTTTTAAGTCAGAAAACTACAAGACTGGCCCAAACCAGTCCTGTTCTGTCCTCCCAAATGGCAAATTAAAGATAGGAGAGGAGGAAGAGAGTCTGGGAAGCAAGCAAGAAAGTTAGACACAGTGAGGATTTCTGATAACCCTGACCCACCTACAGCTATCAGAGCACGAGAGGTGCAAAGAAACACCCTAGCCTATGTCATCTGAAGCACAGTGGGCCTGGAACAGCTCCCCCTCATTCTTACAGACTACAGTGGTCTGGGAGACTTAGCTGGGAGTGAGGGTACCATGCTCGAGAAAAAGAGAGGGTGCACCAACCTGAGTAGAAGATGCAGCTGCAAGGCAGAGGACTAAGCAGCAACACTGATATTTCAGGGGGAGGCCACCCTGGATAAATGCTAAGGACCAGACTCTTCAGCCAAAACCATTCCTATGTAAGCCAGAATGCACATTATGTAGTTCTATACACACCTGGTCTTTGCAAAAAATAACAAAGGCTAAAGCAATTCTATGTATGAGTCATTGTCGTAAGCAGTTATATATGACATATTTAATTGTTACAACTATCCTATGAAGTAGAAACTATTAGAAACATTGCGCACAGGAGAAAAGAGGTGAAAGAAATTTCTAGTAAATGGAAGAAGTTGGATTTGAATCTAAAGAATCTGGGTCTGGAGTCTACTCTTTACCACCCTGGTCTCTGTACCCACTATGCCCTTCACCCTCAACTGCCTCATGAGCTCCCATACATCTTTCCAGAACCAACCTAAATGTCTCCTTCCTTAACTGCAAAGGCTATCCTCAGCAGAACTAACTTTCACCCCTTTTTGTACTACCATCTTCTTCGGTAGAACACATATCACACCGTCCTGCAACGATTTGTGGATGTATGTGATGCATGTCCTCACTACACTGTGAGGTCTTGGGGACAGGAACTGCCTAATTTATCATTATGTCCCTCTCATCAGTCACAATGTCTGACATAGCAAGCATTCACTAAACATTTACTGAACTGAATGAATTTCAGTAGAAATAATGCCTATTTTTATTTAAAAGCATTTCAAAGTTGTCCACACAGCCCAATAGCGAACTGACTCTTTATTCACCCAGTTTTGGCAACAAAGAATTCTATACACTCATTTCTAAAAACTAGTTTAAAAAATAAATCTTTAAATTATCATAAGAGAATCTAGTAGTGCCTCCCAAATCCAGCTGTGTCCGAAATCTAGCTTAGTGTGGATTTCCCAATGTAATGCTTAACTGCTCCCAGAAAACATGTCTGCCAGACCTCTTCCACTAGAAATAAATGGGTTGCAAAATAGAATTTGGATGAAGAACTATGGAAGATCTTAGCAGAGCAAAATAATTTAAAAAAATAAAAAGGATAATTTCCATAATTCTGACCCCTTAATTTTAAAAATCAGTTAAAAACTGCTCCATAGACTAGTTGCAGCACTAATGGAATCCTCTGTATCAGTGAATGATCTCATTAGAACTAACTTCATATCCTTCATTTCCTTTAATTCTCACTCGCTCATCAAACACCTGTCATATGCCAAGAACTGCTGAGTCCTGAGGATGCAGGCTGACTAAGTGACAGGGTCAAGTAAACACCTGCAGCACAGGGTGGTGGACTGGAGACGCACTCAGGATGCTATGGCAGCAAAGAAAAGAAATACTCAAGTCAGAATGGGGAGTCCTAGAAGGATAGACAGGGCCACGGACACAAAAACAAAAGCATCTTGGAAACGGTATCCCTTTTGGGAAAAGATTTAAAAGTGTGCATTTTGAATCAGTAGTTTTAGAGTCGAATGATACAAAGTATGCAAAAGCTCAGCTATGGTAAGAATTTTATGTCCTCCCTCCAAAGTTCCTATATTGAAATCCTAACCCCAAAGGTAATGCTGATAACCTTAGGTAGGTAAGGCCTTTCGGAGGTGCTCACATCATGTGGGTGGAGCCCTCAAGAATAGGATTAGTGCCATACAAAGAGGCTCCAGAAAGTGCCCAAGCAATTAAACCATGTGAGGATACAATAAGAAGCCGGTGACCCGAAGAGTGCCTCCTATCTGAGCAGTTTCCAGAACTGTGAGAACAAATTTCTGTTGTTTATAAGCTCCCTAGTCTGTACTATTTTGTTATAGCAGCCTGAATGGGCTAAGACAAACTCTTCAAATGGTACCTGGCTAAGTGCTCAATGAATTTTGGCTGCCATTTCAACATCAGAATCAGTGGTCCCCTTGGTCCCCCTTGGGAATCCCCTCCATCCATCAAAATCTACTTAACCTGCAGCTCAAAATAATCATTTCTAAGAATTCTCTTTTAAGTATGTTGGATTTATAAAAATCTTACATCCTCTAAACTCATATAACTAGGACCCATAGAAAAGATAGTATTTGGCACTACTCTTACATAAACTGAAAGTTGATTATGTCTTTTCACAAAAAGTTAATTAACTATTTAAGGTATTTATCTTGCCTTACCAAGTACAGTGTAAATTATTCAACATGAAACACACATTCTATTATTTTCATACTGCCCAAACAACTTAGAACAGTGTGTGCACAGAGCAGGCATATAGTCCTATCTGTCAAAGCAGTTAATGCAACACCAAACAGTTGATGGCTTATGTGCCATCTTAGAAGATGTTAAAGAAAAACATAAATTATAACCATGAGGCTTTTAGACTGTCTTTAATAATGATAAATATATATAACCTAAAGGCAAGAGAGAAAAAAATGTTTCCTGATTTAATTTTCAGATCTACCACAAGAATGTCCATTCTCAAGAGATGAATACATTCCTGCACATAATTGGAATCACTGGTAGAACCAAAGCAGAACAAAATGAATGAATGAATGAATGAATGAATGAATGAGAGAGAGAGAAAGAAAGAAAGAAAGAAAGAAAGAAAGAAAGAAAGAAAGAAAGAAAGAGTGGGAGGGAGGAAAGAGGAAAATTTAGAGTTCCCTCACTCTGTCTAATCTGGAAGTCATTTAACAAGAAACTCAAAAGAAGTTAACCTCTCACTTTGGCAATATGCCAAATAAACTAATCCTTCAGTACAACCTTGAATTTGGAATCTGGTTCACTGTCACACTAAATAAGTACCTTCTATCTTTATATAAATCCTACCATCTCTTGAAGCATTTTTAATCTTACCATTCATTCATGAAACTAGCCATATTACACTTTCACTCTTAACTTTAGCACAGGTTACATATTTTCTTTTTTTTTCTTTTTTTTTTTTTTTTTTAATGTCTATTTATTCTTGAGAGATAGAGACAGAGCAAGAGCAGGGTTGGGGCAGAGAGAGACACAGAATCCGAAGCAGGCTCCAGGCTCTGAGCTATCAGCACAGAGCCCAACGCGGGGCTTGAACCCACAGACCGTGAGATCATGACCTAAGCCAAAGTCAGACACCTTAACCAACTGAGCCACCCAGGCATCCCACAAGTTCTTTCTTCTAAGGAACAAATCTTAACTTCTACAAACTACCTCCAGGATCTTGTAAAATGTTTTGCACGTAGGAGACCCTCAAATATTTGTTCTGACTGACCAAATAAACTTACAGTATATCGTGGATGAGTACTAATTTAGCTCAATCTGTTGGCTACCATAGACTGAGTACCTAGTACGCCAGGCTTTACATACATCGCTTAATCTGTATCACAACCCTTTGAAGTATCTCTCTATTTTACAAACTGGGAAACTGAGGCTTTAAAGAGCTAAAGAAAGTTTTCTAAGATCCTACAGCCAGTAAGAAGTAAAGCTGTGATTTCAATCCATGTCTGATTTCTAACTACTTCTCTTTCCATTGAGCCACATTGCTTCCCTAAAATGATAAGCGATCTCCAGAACCATGGTTGAGGGGCACAGAATGATACTGACGTGCCATCTCAAATTTTAGTTAAAGAATAAAGTAGGTTTAGGTCAGTGAAAAGGCACTAAGGCTTTTTGTTTTTGTTTTTTAATAACTATATACAGCAAATGTCAAGGGCTATCAACGTTTTACAAATGACATATCAAAATCATGTTTTTCGTTTACCTCTGGAGTGTTTAGAACAGAGGGTATAGGACTACTGCCTAGGTGTACATCTCTGACTTGACCTGATTTCTGAGCAGGTGTGTAAGATTAATCTTTGACCTCCAACTTGTCAATGGAGGTGGGGAGGGAGGGGTGTGTCACAAAATACATTTGATGCCAACTCTCAGACCTGTAGGAAGAGGGATATATTGACAGTAACTAATGAGAACATCCTATTCCTCGAACACTCAGAACAAACAGTGATATTAAGTTCACTTTTTGAAAATAGATTCACTGTACTAGAGATTCTTACTAGATCTCTTCTTTACTTCTCTTAAGGCTTGCCAAGCTCCCCCACTTGCTAAGTAGATATTATGCTAAATCCAGAGGCAAAGAAATAAAAAACGTACATTTGGCTGTTTTTTCCTCAAAGGTAAAGAGTTCCTCTGGCTCAAGAAGTCAACCAACAAATGTTTAATCAGCACCTGTTATGCCCAGTTTCAGGCACAAATAATTGCCCAGAAGAAGGTAAGATATACCCCCAAAACACAAACCATAAAGAAACAAATTGATAAACTGGCCTTCAACAAAATTAAAACCTTCTGTTCCTCAAAAACTAGTCAAGAGGATGAAAAGACAAATTGAAGACTGGTAGAAAAAAAGTTCAGAGAACATTTGTCTAGGAGGGGATTTGTACCCAGAATATACAGAGAATTGTCTAAACTCAATAATAAAAACCCAAGTTTTAAAAAAGGCAAAAAGAAATTTTTTTTTTTAAGTAAAAGATCTGTACTGACACTTTGTCAGTGAAGATTTATGGATGACAAATAAACACAGGCAAAGATGCTCAACATTATTAGTCACTGGGGAAACGGAAAAAAGCCACAATATCACTATATACTTATTAGAATGGGTATCATACCAAGTATTGACAAGGATGTGGAGAGACCAGGAACTCATACACTCCTGACTGGAATGTAAAATGGCACAACTATTTCAGAAAACAGTTTGGCAATCTCTTAAAAAGTTAAACATAAACTTGCCACATACAATCCAGCCATTCCATTCCTAGGTATTTACCCAATATAAATAAAAACATATGTCCCTACAAAAGCTTGTACACAAATATTTATAGCAGCTTTATTTCTAATAGCCCAAAACTAGAACACACAAAAGCCCCAAACGTCTATCAACAGCTAAACAGACTGTCATATACCCATACAATGGAACACCACTAAGCAATAAAAATAAATGAATAAGACAGCAACATGGATACATCTTTAAATAATTATGCTCAGTAAAAGAAGCCAGGAAAAAAGAATACATTACTGTATGATTCCATTTATATAAAGAACTCTTAGAAATATTTTTAAAAAATTAAAAAGAAGGGGGGGCGGACCTGGGTGGCTCAGTCGGTTAAATGTCCTACTTCGGATCAGGACATGATCTCACAGCTCTTGAGTTCGAGCCCCGCTCATCAGCCTCTGTGCTGACAGCTCAAAGCCTGGAACGTGCTTCAGATTCTGTGTCTCTCTTTCTCTCTCTCTCTTTCCGCTCCCCTCCCTGCCCCTGCCGTTCATGCTCGCTCGCTCTCTCTCAAAAATAAACACTAAAAAAATTTTTCTTAACTCTTGGAAATATAGTGACAGAAAGCAAATCAGTGGTTGCCTAGGGATGGGGGCAGGGGAAACAGTGCAGAGAAGTGAAGGGCAGGAGAGAAAGACTAAAAAGGGGAATAAAGAAACTTTTAGGGATGAAGGATATGCTCATTACCTTAACTGTAGTGATGGCTTCATGGATGTATACATATGCCAAAACTTGGCAATTTATAAACTTTAAATATGAGAAATTTTTGAATGTCAAATATTCTTCATTAAAGCAATTAAAAACTAATCAAGAAGACTTATACATATGAAAAGTTAAAAAAAAAATTTTAATCTGTGTATGTATCCTCTAAGATGGCCAAAATGATCCCTGCCCCTTGCTATTTATGCCCATTTGTAATCTCTGCTTGCAACTGGGCTGTATTTAATGACTTGTTTCATTAAAACACACTACAGCAGATGTAAAGAGATGTCACTTCCAAGATTAAGTTACAAAAAAACACAGTAGTGTCCTTCTGCCTTGGACTCTCCACATGCTTGCTCTGTGAACTGTCCTATGGAGAAGCCCAGGATATAAGGAATGAGGGAGGTCTCTGCCTAACAACTGTCAAGGAATTAAGGCCCTCAGTCCAACAGCCTTCAAAGGGCTAAATCCAATAACTATATGATTGAGTTTGGAAGTTAATCCTCTCCCAGATGAACCTTCTGATGAGTACGCAGCCCCAGCCAACTGTCAGACTACAACCTCATGTGAGACTCTGAGCCAGATGTACCTAACTAAACCATGTCTGGATTCCTGATCTACAGAAACTGTGAAATATCTATGTTTGTTTCTTTGAGCCACAAAATTTTGGAGTACACAGTTTGTTACAAAGTAAAAGACAACTAATAAAAAATCTAAGTCACATTTATATAAAAGAAAGTCTTCAAAGCAATTATATCCATTTAGAACACATTCAGCTACAGTAACAGAACATTTAACTAAAACTGGATTAAACAGTCCAGACGTGAGACAGTCCAAGGTTAGTGCAGCATTTCAAAATGCCACCAGAGACCCAAGCCCTTTCTATTCAGGCTCTGACATTAAGGGACAGGTCTCCATCCTAATGCATGTTATTGTAGGGTTACAGTATGATCTCATGTCCACTATGGAAAAGAAGGGGAAGGGATTTTGCCTTTATCAGGAAAGTAAACACTTTCCTACAAACCTCAGAGATACTCTTCCACTTATATCTCACTCATCAGAACTGTTTTCCATTGCCACCCTTAGTTGCAAAGGAGTGTGGGAAGATGAGCATTTTTTTTTTTTTTTAAGTAAGGCACACTGCTGCCTCAACAAAGTGTTTTGTTAGTAAAGAAGAAAGGGGCAGTGCTCATTACATAGGCAACCAGCAGTATGAGCCAAAGCAATACATTATATCATGGTAAAACCAAAAATATTACAGTTTGTTTAGAGAAGGCCAAACCTACTATAAGCTATGGGGCCTTGAGAAGGTTTCTGAAAAGAGAGATGTTTAGAATTTGGCTAAGTAGAAAGGAAGAGCAAGGGAATTCTCAAAGAGGATAAAGGAACAAAAAACCATGAAGACAGGAAAATGCAATAAGACCCGAAAGTATATTACCCTGTATAAAGTTTTAATTGTCATGATTAACTTTTCAAAAAATTGCTGAGTGACAAATATGCATGTTGTTTCCTAGCATGGAAAAAATGTGGCACCATGTTTAAAAGATAAAACATGGGTAAAGGATCTGAATAGGTATTTCCCTAAGGAAGATATACAAATGGCCCGTAAACACATGAAATGATGCTCAACATCACCAGTCACCAGGCAAATAGAAAGCAAAACCGTAACTAGATGCCACTTCACAACCACTAGGATGGCTAAAGTCAAAAAAGCCAGGTAATGATAAATTTCAGTAAGGATGTAGTAAAACTGGAAGCTTCATGCACTGTAAAAATGGAAACTGGTGAAGCCAAATTAGAAAGAAGTATGGAAGTTCTTCAAACAACTAATCATGTTGTCATATGACCCAGCAAATCACAAGAGAAATGAAAAAATGTCCACACAAAAACTTGTACATGAAAGTTTATAGCAACATTGCATATTAACAGCCAAAAGGTGAAAACAATCCAAATGGCCATTAACTGAGGAATGGATAAACAAAATGTGGTATATTCATAAAACGGAATATTATTTAGCCATAAAAAGGAATGAAGTACTTCTACTACAACATGGACAAACTTTGAAAACATTACGTTAAATTAAAGAAGCCAGTTGAGAATGATACACATGCTGTGATTCCACTCATATGAAATGTCCAGAACAAGAAAATTTACAAGAGACAGAAAGTAGCTTACTGGTTGCCTGTGGCTAAGGCAAGGATAAGTGGGCTTCGTCCACCTTGGTCCAAACCACCATTATTTCATAGCTGGATTATTTCAATAACTTAACCTACTTGGTTTCCCTGCTTCCATTCTTTGCCCACTAATGGATTCTGAGTGCCTAGGATAGTTATCACAGAAGACAGTAGGTATTCAATAATTTAGTTGTTATTATTCTGACTCCCAAGTCCTATGCTCTTTTCCAGTTTTTTTCTCCTGATTTATTTTGCAAATATCATGGTAGGAGAGACAGTGCTACTCAGCATTCAAACTACCTTCCTATTTTGGGGAACTGCTGGTACCAATAGGAGGCAGCTACCTCTCATCACAAAAACTGGAAATTCCATGGGACGCCTGGGTGGCTCAGTCAGTTAGGCATCCGACTCCTCTGATTTAGGTTCAGGTCATGATCCCATAGGTTTAGGAGATTGAGCCCTGCACTGGGCTCTGTGCTGATAACACAGAGCCTGCTTGGGATTCTCTCTCTCCCTCTCTTTCTCTGCCCCTCCCTCTGCACTCTCTCTCTCTCTCTCTCTCTCTCAAAACAAATAAATAAACTTTAAAAAAAAAAAAAGAGAGAAGAAGAAAGAAAGAAACTAGACACCCCAATTACTTATTTCACCAGTTCCCCTGGCAACTAGAGTGTGAGAATGTAACCCAGGCTTGGCCAGATCACAGGTACCTCCACAAAATGTGACTGGTAGCTGGGACAGAAGTTTTTTGAGGGATTTTTATGTTTGTTTTCTTTTCTTTGGCAGCAGCAACATCTGGTTCTTCAGCCTGAGTCAGAAGCACCAGTGGAATCATCTTCTGAGGTCAGCAATGTCAGTAGAGTTAGGTGCAGTGTTCATGGCTCTGGAGCAGCAGAATCCTCACCAGACAGGTTTCATGGTGCGACTTTGGCTGTGGTCTGGCTGTGTACCTTCCCTCAGTTCCTGCCTACTTTTAGAACTGGGTTTTCAGCCTTCCCAGTGATTCTGCAAATCCATCTTGTATCTTTCAACAAATTCCTTTTCTGCTAATGTCAGCCAGAGTTAATATGCATTGCTTATAGTTAAAAACAATGACTGACAGAGGGCTCCTTACAAACTAACTCTTTAACCTTCTTAAACCCATGAGCAACATTTTAAACAGTGGTATTTCAGGAGGATTTTCCTATGAAGAAATGTAATCTCACGTTACCTCCAAACAGAAATAAATTCATTTCCTTTACTATTCTTTTTTTTTTTTTTAACTTTATTTATTTATTTTGAGAGACAGAGTGTGTGTGGGGAAGGGACAGAGAGAGAGGGAGACAGAGAATCCCAAGCAGACTCCATGCTGCCAGCACAGAGCCCAACACAGAGCTCAGAACTCACGAAACCATGAGATCATGATCTGAGCTGAAACCAAGAGTCAGACACTTAATTGACTGAGCCACCCAGGCGCCCCTCCTTTACTATTCCTTTTTAAAAAAAGAAATTTTTTTTAACGTTTTTATTTTATTTTCTGAGAGACAGAGACAGAGTGCTAGTTGGGGAGGGGCAGAGAGAGAGGGAGACACAGGATCTGAAGCAGGCTCCAGGCTCTGAGCTGTCAGCACAGAGCCCAACGCGGGGCTCGAACTCATGAACCGTGAGATCATGACCTGAGCTGAAGTCGGATGCTTAACCCACTGAGCCACCCAGGCGCCCCCCTCCTTTACTATTCTTGATTAACTTTTCCTGGTCCTGTTATCTTCTCGAGAATCAGAATTCTTCCTCGCCTCACTCCAAAACAAGTCCATTGCCTATTTCCCTGAAGTTCCATTTCTTACCTACACTATAAATTCCACATGGTAATTCACCCCCTCAGTTGCATAAAAGAATAAAAAAATACTTCATTAAAATGTATTGGAATCTTGTAGTACAGACTAAATGCATGTTCTTGGAAACAATCAAGATTTCCTTTAATAGCTGAATGAATAAACAAACTACAGCACAACTATGAAATGGAATATTATTTAGCAATAAAAAGAAATGAGCTATCAAAAAAAAAATGAGCTATCAAGCCACCAAAAGACACGGAGGAAAGCTAAATATACATTACTAAGTGAAAGAAGCCAATCTGAAAAGGCTATAGACTGTACGATTCCAACAATATCATATTCTGGGAAAGGCAAACTACAGAACAGTAAAAATACCAGTGGTTGCTAGGAGTTAGGGGAGAGGGAAGGATGGAGGGATAACTCCAGCACAGGAGATTTTTAGGGCAGTAAAACTATTCTGGAATCCTGCATTCTGTATCCTGTAATTGTGCATATATAACATTTATGCATTTGTCAAAATTCACAGAATATGCAATATAAAATGTGAACCCTAATATATAGTATGGACTTTATTTAATAACAAGAGATCAATACTGACTCATCAATTATAACATGTACAACACTAACACAAAATGTAAATAATAGGGTAAATTTTGTGTTTGGTGGGGTGTAGGGGGTGGTACAGCTGTCCCCATTTTTCAAAAGTTCATGTTATACCACTTTGTTTTTATGAAAGACCTACATTAGTACCTATTTTTGCTGAGAGAAATCTGAAGGGTATTTTGCTTTTACAAAAAAAAGATAAAAAGCAAAAAGAGTGTTCAGCATTCATTTTGCAGCAAGCCCTTATGGAGGCAGCGTGCACCCAGAGCCGTGAGAGTGGCCCCAAGCTCCTTCCCTGGGAACTATACTCAGCATGTCAGCATCAAGCTCCATAGCATAGAACTGTGTCTATGAGCATTTGTGCTTTACTTTGATGTATTTTGTGCATCCATTAGCAAGATGTGCCCTAAGGTATCAGAAAAGCCTAAGAAAGGTTACTTTTGGGGTCTAAAATCACTCAAAGATTTTTTCCATATAGGTTAATGGTAATTGCTTTTTTGCTTCACACCATTTTAGCTCACAAAAAGTTTCATAGGAATACTCCACTTTCAGATGGTGGGAGAAAACTATACAGCTGACCACTGAACAATGCAGAAGTTAGGGGCAACCCTCATGCAATCAAAAATCCATATACAACTTTTGACTCCTGGGTGGCTCAGTTGATTTAGCCTCCGACTCTTGGTTTCAGCTCAGGTCATGATCCAAGGGTTGTGGGATCCAGCCCCACATCGGGCTCTGTGCTGAACATGGAATCTGCTTGAAATTCTCTCTCTCTCTCTCTCTCTCTCTCTCTCTCTCTCTCTCTCTCTCTCCCCCTCTCCCTCTCCCTCACTAGTGCTCTCTGTCTCAAAAAAAAAAAAAAAAAAAAAAAAAAAGTAAGTGCTAATAGCCCACTGTTGACCAGAAGCCTTACCAATAACATAAATAGTTGATTAACACATATTTTTTATGCTATCATATACTGTATTCTTACAATAAAGTAAGTTAGGGAAAAGTAAATGTAGATAATTATAAGAAAAAGAAAATACATTTACAGTACCATATGTATAAAAAAAAATCCACGTATACGTGAACTCATGAGGTTTAAACCCATGTTGTTAAAGGGTCAACCACATTTGGGAACTCTCTGTACCTCCCCACCCCTTTTTCTGTAACCCTAAAAGGAACTAAAATATTATAAAATAATATCATGATGTGGGAAGATGAAGGTTAAAACATTCTAAGATCCTTGTACTGTTTGGAAGAAAGAGATGTTGATTATCTCTAGACTTTGAATCAAATAATGCATGTTAAAAATTTAATGGAAACCACATAAGATGAAATAAAAACAAATTTCTTTCTTACAAAGCAAATCTGTAATTTTTTTAAGTGTGGTGGCTTACCTGAGACTCCAGAACCTCCAGCTTGCGTTTCCTTGCATGAAGAGCTTTACTTGGAAAAGCCCAATAATAATTAGACGTTCCAATCCTCTCACAATCAACCATACCGTCATCAACTAAGCTTTGAAGGACTTCTTTTACTGACATAGCAGCTAAAAGAGAGAATTTTTAAAGACTACATTAAGACACATCCTATACAATTAAAAGGCTAAAAACTAGGAAAATACATGCAATAAGTATTACAGAAGGGGTACTTAACAAAGGAGCTTTTAAAAATAAAAATAAAATACTACAATGGAAAAACAGAAGTACATCAATGAACAAAAACAAAATATACACAGTCAATAAACAAAAATGTTTAACCCCACTAATAACTGAAGAAAGCAAAATAAAGCAATGACATATGATTTCTTGACTACAATATCATAAAAGATTTAGGGTAATGAGTACCCTCATCATGGGTAGAGAATATGACAATATATATTGAAAACCTTAGATTTATGCATACCTTTTATGTAGAAATTCCACTATTTTAAATTCAGCCAAAGAAAATGACAGACAAGCATAAGGATGCTTGTCAAAGCACTGTTTTCAATAGCAAAAAACTGGAAACCAATCCAATAACTGGACTTGTAATATTGTGGGGCGCCTGAGTGGCATAGTCGATTAAGCGTCTGGCTCTTGATTTCGGCTCAAGTCATGATCTCACGGTTTGTGAGTTTGAGCCCTGCATGGGGCTCTGTGCTAAACTGCAGAGCCTCCTTGGGATTTTTCTCCCTCTCTCTCGGCCCCTCCTCCACTTGCTCTCTGTCTCTCTCTCTCAAAATAAATAAAAACAACTTAGAAAAAAAAGCATTTATTGTGACAGGATACTATACAATCATTAAATTTATGTTATAAAATATTTAATGGCATGGATATATATATATACATTCAAAATGTGTATAAAATATAAAAAAATAAAGTTAAAATATGTACTAATGTGACAGAAGTTATCTTTAAGAGGCAATTTTTATTTCCTCTTTTTGTTCATTTTTCTTATTTTTTCCAACAATGAACATGTTTTGCCTTCTTTGCTAAGAAAACTAACAAAAGAAAAAAAAACTTGTGAAAAATTAAACAATAAAACAATAAACTGAATATTACGGTTAAGGGTAAGATAAAAAATCAGAAAGTTTTCAAAAGTAGCATATAAAAATGTAAAGTCAAATATGACTTTATTTGAAATTCATGAACAATTCTTACTTTCTATTAAGTAAAATGTACTGAGAAATTATCCATATTTTTATGTCCACTTTAATTTTTTCTACAGATTCCTAAATATAATAAAATCTATTAGAAAACTAAAGATTCAATAAATTTAAAAAAAAATCGACACCGAATGTGCAAAACATCCAACCTCACTCGTAAAGAAATACGAAGTGAAACGAAATGTCAACGATTCTAAAAATGAAAACACAATTCTGAGAAATGAATGTGAATATAATTTGGAATAGCCTTTCCTGAAGGCACTTTGAGAATATGTATTAAATGTCTAAAACTACACAAGTCTCTATTTTCCACTCTATTTCTAGGAGCATTTCCTAATGAAGTGATAGGAGATGTGGGGGAGGAAAAAAAAGTATGGGTAAGGAGAGAAAGGGATGAATAGGTGGAGCACATTGAGATTTTAGGGCAGTAATAAAATCCTCTGCGTGACACGATAATGATGGATCCGTGTCATTATACACTTGTCCAAACTCACAGAATGCAATGCAAACCATGGACTTTGGGGATTAGGATGTGTCAGCTGTAACAAACGGACCACTGATGAGTGATGCTGACAGCAGGAGAAGCTTTACATGTGGGGGAGCAGGAAGCATATGGGATATCTCTGTACCTTCCACTCAATTCTGCTATGACCCTAAAACTGCCCTAAAAAATCACGTTTTTAGAAAAAAATTCATAGATAGTATGTTACACATTAATTTTAGCAGCAAAGTTTGTGAACAACCTAGGTGTTCAACAAAAGGTAACAAGCTAAGCAAATTAGGGTATAGTGGGTGGTCACAGAATGAAACATTAGGAGATGCAGATGTTGTGCATCTTTTTTTTTTTTTTTAAGTTTATTTATTTATTTTGAGAGACAGAGGAAAAAAGGGAATCTGGGGCTGACAGCACAGAGCCCCACGAGGGGCTCAATCCCATGCACTGTGAGATCATGACCTGAACAGAAATCAAGAGTCAGCCACTTAACCAACTGAGCCACCCAGGCACCCCACATCATTCTTTAAGCAAATGACATAATGAAATATAGATGACATAATGTTATATGAAAAATGCATGAACACAAAACTGCATATACAGGACAGTTCCCTCAAAAAAAAAAAAAAAAAAGACAGATACATACATACATACACAAATAGAACCAAAGAATAAGACACCAAAATAACACCAAAATGTTAACAGTGGTGATCCCAGAATAGAGGGCTTATGAACAATTTTTACTTATAAACATGTATAGCTTATACAATGAAAATAAGATTTAAATACATATATATACATATATATGTGTGTATGTCTATATATATGTATATATATATATAGACACACACACACACACACACACACACACCATATATAGGGGGTTTAACAGTGACCCTTCAAAAGATAACCCCCAAATCCTGTGAATGTGACCTGATTTGGAAAAAGGGTCTGTATAGATGCAGTTAAGGATCACAGATGAAATCATCCATGTTTTAGGGTGGTATGGCCCAAATCCAATGACATATGTCCTTATAAGAGATAGAAATGGAGAAAATAAAAGGGAAGTCTACGTAAAAACGAGGCAGAGATTAGAACAATGTGTCTATAAGCCAAGTACTGCTGACAGCCACCAGAAGCCAGGAGAGAAGCAGGAGACAGATTCTCCTTCAGAACCTCCAGAAAGAACCAACCCTACCAATACCCTGATTTTAGACTTCTGGCTTCCAAACTTTGAAAGAATAAATTCTACTGTGTTAAGCTACCAAGTTTGTGGTAATTTGTTACAAAAGCTTAGAAAACCACTACACCATGTAAAGATATGAAGTCACATTTAACAAATACAAGAACATAAATGAAATGTTTACTTCTCTTGAAATATACCTATAAATAAATAAATGTGTGCATGCATGTTTGTATAGGTATGCGTGCGTATTCCATTTTAATTTTCCTAAAGCAGATACTCCAAACACAAGAATCATGGCCACAGCCCAAAGACATCATGTAAGGACTTTTATAAACATTCTTCACCTGTAGAAATTTATGTTTTCATAAAGTGAAAGACTGTTACAGAAGTCTTAAAAAGGCATACTCACTAATGCCTTTTTCTTTGGGAGCAATCTTCTCCATGTCTTTTAATTGAAACACATCTTTCTGTTTAAAAGAGTTTAAAAAAAGATGAAAAACATATATTTATTTTCTACTATATATTCATATTTACCATAACTATATTAATAAAACTTTGTACTAAAAGTTGTGTCTGGTAATGAACAGTGTGACAGAATCAAGCATTTTAGAGCCAGAACAAACTGCAATTGTCTTGTTTGATACCTTCAACAGAATTTAAAAAGGGACAAATTTTGCATGAACATTCAATTCTTTAAAGTAACTGAAGATCAAAATGTAAAGAATATCTTCCCATCGAGGTATAAAGACTACTTACAATGAATCATTTAACATGAAATAATCACCTTCTCTGACACTGTGATTTTAAGAAAACAGTGATTTGCTTAGCATGCATCGTACGTCACAGATTTAGCAGTTTTAACTAAAAGTAAAACAGACAACTGACGGGCGTCTACTTGAGATTCTCTCTTTCCCTCTGCCCCTCTCCCCAGCTTGCATGCGTGCACGCTCCCTCTCAAAAAAAAAACAAAGAAAACAAAAAAAACTCAGTGACTAGTGAACTTCTGGAAGCTGCTCACACTCATTAATATGCTGTTATTAATTGAAGGCAGGGCTGAAAAGTTTTCAATCTGAAACAGCCAATTTTGATACTGAGAAAATGAACAATATCATAAAGGACAAAATAATTACCCTCACCACTCTCCCCAGCCTTCCACAGCCTAGTAAGAATGAAATCTACTTTTCTTGCTGAGACCACAGGAAAAATATTTTAACTGTGTACAAGTCATAATCCTCACATACAAATTTCATCAATTTATCTTTCTAATCATCATCATTAATATGATACTCTGTTCTGAATTGCCAATGACTTTTAGTAAGTCATTGAAGGGAGGTAACATTAGTAAAATTACACTTAGAAGGCAGTTTTTAAAATAAAGGTTCCCAGAGTGTTTTGCTTGTTTTACTGAGAATCTGAATTATCAAAATGAAAATGTCCTTATTAATTTCATATTCTATTTTGCCATTTTCTCTTATCTTCTTCACATCTGTACATAATGAAAGTAGCCAGTAGAATGTGGTCAGACTAGACTTTGAAGGTCCTATCAAGTATTAGGCTAAGACATAGGAAATTAGTGTTTTTTGTAGGTCTAAGATTTGGACTTGAACTGGAAGAAGAAAAAAAAAAGCTACTGTTGAGCAACATGGTAAAAAAACCAGCTTCTAGAGCCAGGTGCCTGGATTTAAATCCTGGCTCTACCACTTAGGACCTGAAACTTCAAACATATTTCCCGTTAGTGGCAGGCACAAATATCTGGAATAAATTAAGGAAGCCTACGATATGTAACACGATAGTCAGATTTATAAATGCAAAGAGGCAGCATTTAACACTGCCTAAAACCTAAAAATCAGATGATCCTCCCTGGATTTGAATCCTAGTGGTACTACCACTTTAATTTTTTGAGATCCAGGGCTGGTACCTTAGGCTGTGTCTCAGATGTCCTCATCTGTAGAATGAGAATCATAACAGTCCTGATAGCAAAGGATTAAAAAGGATGGAATCAGATAACCTACACCAAGCGCTCAGAGCAATGATTGGCACCGAGGAAGCACTCAGCTGATGTCAACAATTATCACTATTATTCCCAGGCAGAAAGGGGACACAATCAAATATATGCTTCAGAAAGATCATTTGGTGCCAGTGTGGTGTAGTAGGAGTGTGGACAGAAGTGAACATTGGGGTAGAGTTCTTTCATACTCCATAGCTTCACAGAAACTAAAAATGTTTGCATAATTTTATCCACTATTCAGGAAATTGATTAGCACTGATATTTAATAAAAAAAGGTACAGTTAACACTGAATGACATATACTTAAGGAGAAAATTACATAAAATACTAAAAATCTTAGAGAAAACAACTCACCGTCTCAAAAAATATTTCCATCATGCGGGCTCTCTTCTCCTCTGCACTCAGTCCCTTTTTCTTTGACTAAAGCACAAAAGTAAAAAAGTAGAAACTGCATTAAAAAAACAAAAAACAAACAAAAAAACACTGCATTCTAAAATAACGTGATCTGAAACGTCATCTGAAATGTTATGGTCTTGTCTGCCAATGAGTTTGATAACTCTCAGAGCCAGGCCTCAAGACCCATTTAAACTACTATATGCCAAGCCCTGTGGTAGGTGCTGCCAGTAAAATAACAAGTGTGATTGTGACAGAGCCTGGCAGTTTATAGAAATTTGATATTTATCAAATGATCCAATGATAAGTCCCTGTATTTACCTTCAAAGGACTTATAATCTCTCAAAGAAAATAGATGTAACTAACAAATGATGGAAGTACATTCACAAATTGCTACCAAGTACAGAATTGGGGAGGGTTGAGGGCTATCTAGGAAGGCTAGAGATGAAAAGGATTTTGGCAAGTTGAGAAATGGTGAGGTGTCCTGGGCAGACCACACAGAGCCATGATGTTATGGAAGTATGTGGAATGCATCAGAAAGCCAAGCACTCAGGGATGATTACTGCGTAGTGCATGTAGAGGGAGTGGCAGAGAAGGTGAGAAAGGTTGTCGGGGGCCAGATCACGGAAGGCTGACTGTCCAGCCAAAGAGAATGTATGTTATTCTTTCTAGACAATGAGAAGCTACTGGGTGAATTTCTAAAGCAGAAGAGTGACAAGATTAGAGTTACGTTTTAGTAAGATGGCATATAGTAGCATTGTGGAGGATAGGCTGGAGGAAGAAAAAAACCTATCCAAGTAGAAAACGGAAGCCTACTGAAGGTTTCTACTATTCTGTAACTATAGTTTAGCCAATTTAAAATTAAGATAATTAACACGTAACTAAAATGTCTGTTGATAATTCAATTTTATAATATATTGTATTTAGAACATATGAAGCTGAAATCCAAATTTTTTTAAAAAGCCAAATTCCCTCAATGCAAAGATTCACAGAAAATAACAAAAGAGAGAATCATGTCTAATAGAGAATTCCACACTAATGTTTTTTAAGTCATCTGAATCTTTCTCAAAAATCACACAGGATTATGAGGCAACATAAACAGTTTAGTAAGAAGTTTAAAACACTTTACACCACTTTAAAAAAGCAGACATTAAAAACAAACAAAGACTGAGTCTTTGCAACTAAATACTCCATTGGAAAATAAAAGCCTATAATAGACAGGGACAGGGATTTGAAATTGCCATCCTGAATACAAACCAGAGTCCATAAGTCTCTATTCTACTTGCAGAACCTAGAAACCCACTAACTGATTTTCACAGCAATAAAATTATCAGGTGTTCCTGGATGAACTGTATAGATAAAATAAGTAGGATTAATGTTGATATTTCACTTTTTTCTCTGTCTACTCTTGAACACTATAGTTCCCCCTAGGTTCTCTATTGATCCCCTCATGTCCTCACACTTTTCTTTGATCTTATCTGCTTTTATGGTTTTAACAAACACTTATGCTGAATCCTCCAATCGTAAATCGGTCTCTGAAGTATGCTCCTGAGCTACAATCTCATGTATCTACCTGCCTACTGGACAGACTTCAAACTCAGAGGGTTTCAACTGAACTCTTCTTCTCCCACATCTACTCCCCAAACCTGCTGTTCCAGGTCTTGAGCTCAGTTAGATACCTTGTCACCTAAGCCAGAGGCCTGGCAGTCGTCCCAGGTTCCTTCACCCCTCTTACTCTACATCAGACCAATCACCAAGTTCTGCCAATGTTAGTGCTTAACTATTCCTCAAATCTATCCAGTCTGCTCCATCCCTATAACCTCCACCTCGATTCAGGCCTTCATTATGTGTGCTGTCTCCTGCAACATTCCTGCAGGCCCCCTCGCCACACTTTGTCTCACCCTCTAAGTCCACATTCCACACTGCCAAGAAGCAAATCTAACTATGCCTCTCCTTGCTTTTTCAGTGTTTCCGAACCATCCAGAAGTATCCAATCATTCTACAAGGCCCTTTATCACCTGACCCCAATCTACCTCTCACAGATACCACTCCCCACATCAAATTTGACCATACCATGGAGAGTTAAGCCACTTGAGCTGTAATACAAAAATCAGATGGTCCCTGACTTTTTCAACTTTACCATAGTGTGAAAGTGATACATATTCAATAGAAACCATACTTCAAATTTTGAATCTGAATCTTTTCCCAGGCTAGTGATAGGAAGTACAATACTCTCATGAGGCTGGGCAGCCACACGACCATGACGGTACACAACCAATACACTTACAATCATTCTGTTTTTCACTTTCAGTACACTTTTCAATAAATTACATGAGATATTTAATACTTTACTATAAAATAGGCTTTGTCTTAGATGCTTTTGCCCAGCTATAGGCTAATGTATAAGTGTTCTGAGCATGTTTAAGGTAGGCTAGGCTAAGCTATGATGCTCCATAGGTTAGGTGTATTAAATGCATTTTTGACTTAATGATATTTTCAAATTACAGTGGGTTTATCAGGGTGTAACTCCATTGTGAGTTGAGGAAGATCTGTACTTGTAATTCTCCACTCACAGCATGCTCTTTCCCATTTTTATGTCTTTCACAAAATGTTCTAAAACACCTGTTCCTCTCTCCTATTCGAAACTCCAAAAAAAACCTCCTAAGGCTTAGTTTAAGCATTCTGTAAAAGAGCTTCCCTTGAGCTCACAGGACAGGCTGAGTGTCATCCCATGTGTTCCCAGAACACAACTTTATCAAATCAATTTGTATACTTGTCTTTCTCAGCAGACTGAAAACTTCAGAACATGCATTGCCCTTGCCTTCCTAGAGCTTAGTGCTAGGTTAGAGCAGACACAAAGGCCATCCCTTGACTTCAGGACCATGTATCCACAGCCCTAACTCTAAACTTTGAAACTGTTCAGGCTCCCAAACTCCACAACATCCTCTGCACTCCCATATATGACACAGGGTAAATTAATAATAAAGAATTCTGTGCTAACCATTTATGGCCTTTCCTGGAGAGATAAATCACAGAAATCTCAGGTGGGCAAGCTCCAAAAAACCATATAGATCTATTTGCTAAACCTGGAGTCAACAGCTGGCATTCAATACTGCTTTAATTAGCCTCCCTTCACACTGGCCTCAGCAGTATCAAAACAACCAAGCATGAAATCCACACCCAGTTAGAAGGCTCTTTTGGTTCATTTTTCTAGTCCAATGGGTTTCAAACTGCCATTAGAAGTATCTCAGGAGCTTTTCAAAAATACTGATACCAAGGCACATGCCATATGAACTGAATCAGAATCTCTGAGACCAGACCTTGGTCTGGGCATGCATATCTTACAAAGCCTCTCCAGGTGCTTTAACTCCCCAGGGTTGAGAACACTGCTCTTCTCACCCCAGAATCTAGCGACAGGTCAGGGGTACTGGGTGGCAGCGAGGATCCCTTTAGGACTAGTCTGTAGCTACATCAGTGGAAAACAGATCCAAAGCTTTAAATGGGTCCTAACATTTTGGTATTATTAAACAGCTCCTTGGAGAGACTCATGGACTCCACAACAATCTGCCCACCAGAAGCAGACAATGAGGAGAGTCTAGTGTCCTGGAGGCACACAGTTTTAGGAAAGTTCATATCAGTTCAGAAGCTATGAAAGTTACTCAAGAAATATGGATGAGCTGTATTATCCATTAACATTGTTTTCAGGCTAATTTACTCATCAGTCTCTTTTATGACTAGAAATAGTTTTTATTATTAACCACAGTAGGAGAGTATCATGGCCAGAATGAAAATAACTAACGTAAAAGGATACCATATTAATTCATATCTAGAAATTTCTCCAAAAAAAATCAACAAGGGCTTACTTAATAGTTAACATTAAAGAAAATCTGCTGACAACATAAGTTAGAGATATATTCAAATTAGTATATATATATATATATATAGGTATAGATATCTATCTATATATTCAAATAAAGATATATTCAATATATATATTCAAATATGTATATATATTCAAATTAGTAAGTAAGGGGACTCAAGACTTGACCTGAGGACAACAAAGCTTCCTGGTCAACTAACATATAGCTATCCCCACTTTTCAGAAGACTTACATTAGTACCTATTTTCACTAACCAAAAGAAATCCTAAGAGCATTTTCCCTTGTACGGAAAAAAGACAAAAAGTGAAGAACCAGTGTTCAGCGTTTGGTTTAGGAATGGCTCCACCAAGCTCCTTCCCTGGGAACTACATTCAGCATCTCAAGCATAAGCCACCACAGTTTTGAACTGTGTCTATGAGTAGCTGCACTGGCAAGATGTATCCTAGGGTATGTGAAAAGCCTAAGAGGGTTTTTTTTTTTTTTAGGTCTCAGAAATGCTCAAAGATTTTTTTTTCCCAGGCGCCTGGGTGGCTCAGTCGGTTAAGCGGCCGACTTCGGCTCAGGTCATGATCTCACTGTCCGTGAGTTTGAGCCCTACGTCGGGCTCTGTGCTGACAGCTCAGAGCCTGGAGCCTGTTTCAGATTCTGTGTCTCCCTCTCTCTGACCCTCCCCTGTTCATGCTCTGTCTCTCCCTGTCTCAAAAATAAATAAAATGTTAAAAAAAATTTTTAAAGAAAAATTTTTTTTCCATACAAATTAATAATTGCTGCTGCTGCTTCCCCTTACATCATTTCAGATGACAAAAGGCTTCATAGGAACACTACTCTTTCAAAGAAGGGGGGAAACCTGTATTTTAAACCACTTAAAAAGCCATACATCTAAGGAACCTTCTCCAATTAGGAGTTACAGATTCCCAAAATCAGCTCTGTTTACCAATTACAATACAACTTTGAAAAATTAAAAGCAGATGATATCTGTTGCCCTCAGAAGTGGCAGAGTACGTTACATCTCTCCAATTCCAAATATATGCCTGTACTTGTTTACCCACCAAGCCCAACCGAATCAAAACAAACTGGGATTAATCCACCATCAGGAAAGGGAACAAAACTTTGTCTTTGATCAACATAACACTAAACGTACTTCCTGAGCATACATTTAAAAAATAGGATGTATCTCCAAGTTTTATTCTATTTCATGTTTCTCCATTATCAGAGGTAAGCATCTGGAAATAGTTAACAGCATTATTACCATTTAGAATCAGAAGGTGATTCGTATGTAAGGAGACATTAGGTAAAAGGATAAAGTTAATGCATTTGTGCTGCATAGCTCTCAATGGTCAGTTGTGTTAGGCCAGTAACACTACTGAGAAATACACTACCACACAGCATGGGTAACAGATTGAAGTGTGCTCCTGTTTGGCTTCTGAGATCGTTTTATGCCCAGGTGGCTGCGTTGTTAGTTTAACCACAAAGAAGCCGTTATCAGTTGTAATTACATCTGGACAAGTATCTTCAAATAAGTACCATACAACCTAGATCCTTGCCCAGCAAAATAACGGCCACTTAACTAAATTAAGATATTAAAATCTTAGATTCATTTAATTAGATGTTGATTCTCTGCCAACAGAGGCAGAAAAAAAATGACATGAAACTGAAGTTTATGGAAATGATTTGATGAGGGGCTTCTGGGTGGCTCAGTCGGTTGGGCCTCCAGCTCTTAATTTCGGCTCAGGTCATGATCCGGGGGTCTTAGGATCAGGCCCCGCCACCGGCCCTGAGCTGAGCATAGAGCCTACTTGGGATTCTCGCTTTCTCTCCCTCACTCTAACCCTCTCCCCCGCTCGCGCTCTCTCTCTCAAATTAAAAAAAAATTTTTTTTTTTTTTTAATGATTGGACGAGCTAAAAGACATTAAATTCACAAAGATACAAGCACGCCTTGGAATCTTACCAGGACTTAACCTACCATGGTATGCAGGGAAGGCTAACTCAGCGCAGTGCTTCCCTAATAAACGGACTAACTCCTTACCAACCAGCAGTTCAGAGCACAAAAGGACATCGATTCCAGCCCTTTGGTAAAAGAACAACGGATTTTCAAAGAAATCTTACTGGCATAAAGTGAAGATTCGTTTCTTCTGAAACCGTGAGCCACTCAGAAACGTGCTCTACAAACCATGATACATAGCACTCGTCTAGGACCCAAGATGCCGGCTCGCTCGCACCTTTCCCGGTTCTTCCTAAGAGGCTGCACCTTTGGCAGCAGAATCCGGGGAGCCTGGTGCAATGGTTCTGAAGCGACTCGTGCTTTGGACAGGTCGCTAAGTTTGTGAGACACTCGGGTCACTTTCGCGAACGCCTCCGGATTTTAACCTAACCCGCCTTGGAAGGCTCTGGGGACAGCGCGGGGCGCGCAAGGGCGGGAAGGCGGCTGACGCCCCGCGGCGTAGGGGTAGCAGGCCCGGGGCCACGCCTCAGCCTCTGGGCTCCGGCCGCGTCGACCTGGCGGCCCCTCCATGGGAGCCAAGCCCCCGAAGCCCCGCCGGGGCCTCAAGCTGCCGAGGAGCTCCGCCGCCTCGAGAGTGGGAAGGAGCGGGACGTTGGAGCTCGGCCTCAGTTCTTACCATAGCGGATCTTCCGAAGGCTGGGCCTGCGCGAAGCGAGGGGCGGGGCGGGACTAGACGGGTTTGATTTTGGCGCGGACACGGCCAGGGGGCGGAGCAGCGACCAGGAAGAGGTGGGACGGGAGCCGACCTCCGCTCCAACGGTGCGCGGCGACCCCTGGCGGCTCGGCGGAGCGGCCGGCCGGAGAGGGGCGGGGTCGGCCAGGGTGCTGCTTGGGCTGGCCTCTCCGCGCTCCTGCCTCTGCTCTCATGATGTAGAATGTGACTCCTTTTTTTAGAAAGTCTTAAGCCCTCACTTTAGGGCACGTTTTCCTCGCGCTGCAGAAACCCGGCCTAAAGTTGGCCTTAAAAAATAGAGGCGGTTTGGCTGTCGAGGAAGGAAGCGCTGCCCCCATCCACCCGGATTTGCCCAGCCTGAGGCAGACTTTGTTCTCTCCTAATTTTACCCCTCTTCGTTGCAGCTCTCTTCAGTGTTTTCCCAGTTCTTAAATATCGCTTTGTGTTGTCTGTTTTCCCCTTAGGTTTATTTGTTTTAAATAAACAAAATAATGAGCTTCAAATGAGAGCTGTGGAAAAGCTGCTACCTCACGACCTGAAAATACATGAATATTCAGGTCCGAAGCTCGGGTGTGTAAGCCTAAAGGCGCTACAAAATTAACTCAGACTTATCAGTTATTTTGAAAATTATTGTACGTTATTTTGAACCATTTTAAAGTACAGTAATTTTACCGAAAACATAGAGTGGCATCTAAAGTGAGAATTTTTTTATCTCTTATTGCTTCTTTAAGAAACAGAAGCAAAGACGGGGCACCGGGTGGCTCAGTCGGTTGAGCTTTGGGCTCAGGTCGTGATGTCGCAGCTCGTGAGTTCGAGCCCTGCGTCGGGCTCTGTGCTGAGCGCTCAGAGCCTGGAGCCTGCTTCGGATTCTGTGTCTCCCTCTCTCTCTGCCCCTAACCCACTCGCATTCTGTCTCTGTCTCTCTCAAAAATAAATAAACAGGGGCGCCTGGGTGGCTCAGTTGGTTGAGCGACTGACTTCGGCTCAGGTCACGATCTCGTGGTTTGTGAGTTCGAGCCCCTCATCAGCCTCTGTGCTAACAGCTCAGATCCTGAAGCCTGATTCAGATTCTGTGTCTTCCCCTCTCTCTGCCCCTCCCCTGCTCACGCTCAGTGTCTCTCTCTCTCTCAATAATAAATAAACGTTAAAAATTTTTAAAAAAATAGGGGTGCCTGGGTGGCTCAGTCGGTTAAGCGGCCGACTTCAGCCCAGGTCATGATCTCGCAGCCTGTGAGTTCGAGCCCCGTGTGGGGCTCTGTGCTGACAGCTCAGAGCCTGGAGCCTGTTTCGGATTCTGTGTCTCCCTCTCTCTCTGACCCTCCCCCATTCATGTTTTGTCTCTCTCTGTCTCAAAAATAAATAAACGTTAAAAAAAAAATTAAAAATTTTTTTTTTAAATAATAAACATTAATTTTTTTTTATTTTTTTTTTAAGAAACAGAAGCAAGGAGCACCTGAGTGGTTCAGTGGGTTGAGTTTCTGACTCTTGATCTCCACTCAGGTCATGATCTCACAGTTTGTGGGTTCGAGATCTGAGCATGCATAGGATTCTCTCTCATCTCCTTCTCTCTGCCCCATCCCTGTTCACACACTCTCTCTCTCTCAAAATAAATAAGCACTGGGGCGCCTGGGTGGCGCAGTCGGTTAAGCATCCGACTTCAGCCAGGTCACGATCTCGCGGTCCGTGAGTTCGAGCCCCGCGTCGGGCTCTGGGCTGATGGCTCAGAGCCTGGAGCCTGTTTCCGATTCTGTGTCTCCCTCTCTCTCTGCCCCTCCCCCGTTCATGCTCTGTCTCTCTCTGTCCCAAAAATAAATAAACGTTAAAAAAAAAATTTAAAAAAAAAAATAAATAAGCACTAAAAAAAAAAAAAAGAAAGAAAGAAAAGAAACATAAGCAAGGGAAGGGTTATACTGATTGCTTAGAGTTCCATTAATTTAGTTTTCCCTAGGGTGCGTTAGGATACCATATAATTGATGGTACATGAGATGATTTTAAAATAGTAAATGGGTAGCCATTTAATACATGTTTTAATATGTAGTAGAAAAAGTATAAGCAGCACATTATACTCCAGAGTTCTCATGCATTTCTCTAGATTTGGATGAAGTAGGTATGTCAAAAAAACAAAAATGATATTTAAGAAAATATGAAGTAATTGCACTGGTGATATATAGATTTGACAAAAATCATAAAGGTGATGCTTGTGGGAAGAGTTGCCTTACTTGGCTCTCGAACTGCCATACCTCTTCCCTCCATCAGGAATGGCCTTTTTCCATTTGGCTTATTCTAATCTCCCTTTGGATAGCTCATATGTCTGGGAGATCTGACATGATTCGCTTCAGGAATCTCTTTCCGTGCTTCCCTCTCCCAGGGCACAAGCAGATAGAGTGTCTTCCGCGGTATGCTATAGCAATCTGCAATTTTTTTTTTATTTTTTTTTAACGTTTATTTATTTTTGAGACAGAGAGAGACAGAGCATGAACGGGGGAGGGTCAGAGAGAGGGAGACACAGAATCTGAAACAGGCTCCAGGCTCTGAGCTGTCAGCACAGAGCCTGACGCGGGGCTTGAACTCACGGGCTGCGAAATCATGACCTGAGCCGAAGTCGGATGCTTAACCGACTGAGCCACCCAGGCGCCCCAGCAATCTGCACTTTTATCATAGCATTCTATAACTGTTTTCTTGGACAGCTTCCCTGTAACATCAAACTCCTTTCTGTGGTAGAGGTTAAGCCAACGATCTCGGTGTCACCAAGACCTAGCACAGTGCCCAACAGATGGTCAACGCTCAATAAATGTGTATCAAATAAATGTACGAGGTATTTAAGAACACCGTCTCTTCATTGACTTGGGGATAACTGGATATAGTTTTCAGTTGAAAAATCAAAGGATACTTTACTTTATTAAAATCTTAATTATTGGGGCACCTGGGTGGCTCGGTCGGTTGGGCGACTGACTTCGGCTCAGGTTATGATCTCACAGTTTGTGGGTTCAAGCCCCGCATCGGGCTCCGTGCTCACAGCTCAGAGCCTGGAGCCTGCTTCCGATTCTGTGTCTCCCTCTCTCTGCACCTCCCCTGCTCGTGCCCTGCCTCTCTCTGACTCTCAAAAAATAAATGTTAGCAAAAAAAAATTTTTTTTAATCTTATTTGTATTGGGTAATGCTTTCCCATTCATTATCCTTACCAATAGAAATTTGAAATTATCATATATACCATTTGGATGTGTTAAATTAAACAAGGAAGCCATTAGACTCTATTGTGTGGCTCTAATGCTGCAGCAGCCTACAAGGGCAAACCAAAATCTAAGCCTGTAAATGCCCTGAGGTTAGGAAATCAGAACACTAACGACAATTGCATCAGTCAACACGACTTTAAGCTTTAGTGAATCGAATAATTCCTTTGGTTCTGTACTCTCTCTATGTTTAAGTCATTCCGCGGGCTCCTGTCGCCAGAGCAGTCCTACCCACTTCTGGTTTGGCACTGCCTGATTAGAACTGATTTTGCTCAGACTCCTAAAATCTTTAATATGCCTCAGTTTATCTTTTAATGATGTCTAGAGATACCCCAAGTTTTGTAATATTATGGAGCAGGCAGATGTAGTATACAGGTTTATAAGTATGGTAGATAAATATTTGCAGCATCTGAGAGGAACCCATGGCTTTGGATCCCGTATCCACCATCTAGCATCTGTTTTTGTACCCAGATGGCATTTTATTGTTCAAATTTGTGTTTTACAAAATCCTTAAGCATACATGAAGTTCATTCTTTTTACTTTATCTGCTGCCTGCAAAGTGTGTGAAGATGAACCAGACAGGTCACACCAGTAAGGGGTTTGTTTTAGTCAGAACTGCTCTTCCATCTCAGCACCCTTGCCCAAGACCCTGCTTTACAGAGGGACCTGTTGCCCTTACTCCAGCCACAACCCTCCCCATAGGCAAGCAATCTGCAGGGCCAAAGAGATGTGCCCACCTGTCACAACCCCTCTTCTAGACTAGGAACCTGGAAACCCAGAATCCCCTGAGTTTCCGCCAAAACAGAGCTTGAGACAAAGATGTGCTGGTAATTTATTTGGGAGTGAGGAGGCAGCAAGGGTGAGATGCGAAAGGAGCAAAACCACTAAACGTGTGCACTTCTCTGTGGGGGTATCTCCTTTGTGGAAGGAAAGAACACAGGAGAGATGAGATCTGAGGACAGAACTCCACTGGAGAGGACACTCTGACTCTCTAGGTGCCTTCCAGGCCATTGGCCACGTTTTGTCTTTAAACCCCCGCATTCTTGCTACACACAGGTGTGGTTCTTGCCATTCCATCTAATGAACTCTCGGCCATCTGGGCCA
Organism: Lynx canadensis; assembly: GCF_007474595.2. Classification (NCBI taxonomy): domain Eukaryota; kingdom Metazoa; phylum Chordata; class Mammalia; order Carnivora; family Felidae; genus Lynx; species Lynx canadensis. The sequence goes on from NC_044306.2 coordinate 74,332,596, forward strand.
TGCCTGACTAGACCAGGGCTAGGCGCTCGTGCCAAAGGCAGAGTGTACAGGGTGAACATAGAGCAAGCCCCTTGCCTTTGAGGTGGCCAAGGTAGCCTTGGACAGTGACAAATTGACTCAATTGGGTCTTCTCTTGGGAAAGATGAGTACTAAGTGCACATAGAGTGGGTTACTCATTGAACAGTAGCTGTATCCTAAATGGCCCTGAATTGTAGTTACACTTCTCTGAGATTCCAGATGTGCACCTATTTTAGAATACCAGACCTCAGAACGACACCACCAAGGAGAAGAGACACATTCTCCTGTCTCCGGTTCCCTTGCTTTCTCAGGAAATATACTCCAAACTGAAGATAACCTTCATCATGGCCCTTCCTTGAAATTCTGAAAAGCATGACCTCTAGAAGAAACGTCTTATTAAGGAAGCAGGAAAAGAAAGTAATTTGGAAAAGACAGAGGGAAAAGTCTACAAGGTAGGAAAAGGAGGAGAATGAAAAACCGTGAAAGGAGAACATTTCAAATAAGAAATAGTCAACATTAAAAAAACATTTTTTTAATGTTTATTTTTGAGAGAAAAAGAGAGTGCATGAGTGGGGGAGGGATGGGGGGGCAGAGGATCCAAAGTGGGCTCCGCAATGACAGCAGACAGCCTGATGTGGGGCTCGAACTCACCAACTGAGAGATCATGACCTGAGTCAAAACCAAGAGTCGGATGCCCAACCGACTGAGCCACCCAGGTGCCCCAAGAAATAGTCACCGTTATCAACTTCTCAGTCATCCCACATCCCCTGAGTTAAAAATGACAATGCTATTGTATCATTTTTGCAGAGCATCGGTTTCAACGAGGGCTCCTGGAAGCTGGAAAAATCTCAGATGGTCTGTGGCTCTCCAAAGGGCTATAGTACATAAACAGATACAGGGTACATCTCTGGTAGTAACATTTCATGGAGCGGGGGTAGGGGAGATTAGGAAAAAATGTGTAAGAGAGCTCCTTAGGGGGATGATAATGGAAAAAAGGTTGAGAAACACTGGTGTAGAGTTAAGTATACAATTTATCATCCAAATGGGGCACATCTGAGAACGAAAGGGACTGTTATTTATAAATACGTGGCAGAAAGCAGGATTGTGCCCATGAATCATGTGATAACTCAGAACTTCCCTTGTGTTTTATTAACACTTCTCTTATGGCTCTTACCTTAATTTGCTCTGCATCATAGTTTCTAATCATTCCATCTGGGAGAACAGGCACAGTAAGGAACTTACTCCTTTTTGCAGCCCAGTCTCATTTCTCCTCATTTCTTCTTGAGCATCCTGTGGCCTCACGACATTGAACTACTTGTTCTTTCCTGGACACCTCATGCTCTCTCGCCATCTTTTACCAAGTGTTGGCTCATAAGTGGTCCAGCGGCAACACCAGCCCTCTGCCTTCCTCTGGGGCAAGTTCTTACCTGCCAGTTCCCTCAGCCCCATCCAGCAACCCCTGCCACCCTCCATTCCTGGCAGGAGGCCCGGGCCCAAGCCATGGGGACGTCTGAGTCATGGTGTGGGGCCCTAGGTGCCCATGAGGGTCTCTACTTAGACAGCAAGTATCCCTATGCCCCAGAGAGCAGGACATTAAATAGCAAATAAAAACCACCACCACAGGTCAAGAGGCCACGGAAAAAAGGAAAAAGCCTTTTACATTCTTTTTGAAGGAGGGTTCCTGCATTTTCATTTTGCAGCAGCCCCCACAAATTATGTAGCCAGCCATTATATATTATATATATCTTCACACACGTACACACACACATATATGTATATATATACACACACTGAACATGAATACACACACACACACACACACACACACACACACATTGATGTAAGTTTCATTCCAGTAGAATTAAAGCTCCATGAGAATAGGGACTTTTTAGTGTGCTGCTGTTCCCTAGTGGCTAGAACATACTAGACTCAGTAAATATTTGCTAATGAATGCATATAAAAGCAGCTCGTGGTATTATAATTACCTGGCCTGGTTCACTAACCAAACTGCAAGCTCTTAGAGGCCACAGGCTTTACCTCATCTTTATATCCCTTACACCTACCTTAAACCCTGGTGTATCACAAGCGCTTAGACATTTGTCCAATGACAGCAACAACAAAAAAAGGCAGTAGCATGGGGTAGAGGATAGAATATCATTTGCCCTTCCTGCCTCTTCACTTAGGGTAAATAATACACTGCAGCTTTAGTTGAACTTGGCTGCTCTGGAAAGGAGTGCAGCTAGCTTTATGGGAAATGAGTTCTCAAAGGATAATTTGAGAGATGCTTAAACGCGGGACAACTGGCTTTTATCAGGAATGCCATGCTCTCTGCATCTGAAAATCTCCAAATGGCCCATGATGGCAATGGTGCTTGCTTGGTTTAAAGAAAAAATAAGTGAAGAATGGATGCAGGATTAAATAAAACCAATATCCACAGTTACATGTTTGGCCTTTTTCTCATTTCTATTTCATCTGTCCTTCCAAGACTGACTTAGTCTCCTCTTGTAGAGTTACAAACTATTAGAGGTTTTTTTTAACCCTCCAAAAAAACAAAACAAGAAATTTTTGTTGTGTCCCTCCATTGTTCACAAAGGATACTCAAAAGAAAATTTTAGTATTCCAGACTTAATGAAAAATCAAAAAGCCTATAAATAAAAAAGTTCTATGCATATATATGTAAGGCCATGACTTATTTATAATTAATGAAGAAAGACGAGAGTCCGTTATAGGAGAACAAAAGATCAAATATCAAACCCATACACCACTCAAGTTGAGAGCTTATCTGTCCTTAAGTCTTGTGGGGAAGATACCTGACCTATAGGTTAGCAGTATTAAAATGACAACTTTGACATTATGAATAGAGACCAATGTAAAGTTTATTCGATTTATGAAAGCCAGGGCACCTGGCTGGCTCAGTCAGTTCAGCTTCCGACTTTGGCTCAGGTCATGATCTCACAGTCTGTGGGTTCAAGCCCTACTTCAGGCTTCGTGCTGACAGCTCAGAGCCTGGAACCTGCTTTGGATTCTGTCTCCCTCCCCCTCTGCCCCTCCCCCACTCACACTCTCTCTGTCTCTGTCTCTGTCTCTCTCGCTCTCAAAAATAAATAAACTTTAGGGGCGCCTGGGTGGCGCAGTCGGTTAAGCGTCCGACTTCAGCCAGGTCACGATCTCGCGGTCCGGGAGTTCGAGCCCCGCGTCAGGCTCTGGGCTGATGGCTCAGAGCCTGGAGCCTGTTTCCGATTCTGTGTCTCCCTCTCTCTCTCTGCCCCTCCCCCGTTCATGCTCTGTCTCTCTCTGTCCCAAAAATAAATAAACATTGAAAAAAAAAATTTAAAAAAAAAAAATAAAACAAAAAATAAATAAACTTTAAAAAAAAAAAAGAAAGCCAGTTGAAACTATCTTCTTTGGAAGGATATGACATAGTGATACCCTATTATTTGTACATTTATCATCAGGTTCCTTTACAACCAAGCCTCCAGAGGCCTGTCTGGACATAATCTTTGGATGTTGTGAGTACTGCTCGAAATGCTTGGCCATTAGCTTGATGGAATATAAAAAACTGTATTGTAGGGGAGCCTAGGTGGTTCAGTCAGGTAAGTGTCCAACTTCAGCTCAGGTTATATCTCGAAGTTGGTGAGTTTGAGCCCCACATCAGGCTGTCTGCTCTCAGCATGGAGCCCACTTTGGATCCTCTGTCCCCCTCTCTCTCTCTGCCTATCCCCTGCTCGTGTTATCTCTATCTCAAAAATAAATAAAATATTGTAAAAATAAATGAATAAATAAACCCCTAACCTCTAAAAAAAACCTTTTATTGTAATGAATTTTATTTTAATTAAATTTTGGAACCTAAAGACAGTATTTGCAGCGAGGTCCCTTTCTAGTTCTTCACCCCCGAGAAATGCGACCACCCTGATGCCAGAAGGTCTGTCCTGTGGTTCTTTAAGGATTATAAGCATATTGCTTTGGGTCTATTTGGACTTCTAAATATATTTGCTAGACATACATGTCATGATTTTCCAAATTCCTGCTTAAGATACATCCTAAATGCTCACCTGATTATTAGCATCGTAAACAACAAAAATTTCACTATGCTTTTCTCACTTTTATAAACAGTTTGTTTGAGGTACTGGTATCTTCCCCGTATTGTAGAACATTCCTTCATTTCCCTTTACTAAAAAAGCAAACAATACATAAACATTCACCCTGGAAATGGAGAAAACAAGCTTTATTATAATGATTTGAGATTTTGTGCATGGTAAAGGTATACACATGAATCTTGTTTCTCCTATGTTTCAAGACAGAATTAATTTAAAGTTTTATTGTAGACTAAAGCATCCAAAATACTGTGGTACATATGTAGCTACGGACATACAAACACTTTGATGCACAGCGTTCATTCTTTTCTTTAAATAGGCAGTCAGCATTTCGATTCATAAAAGAACAAATGAGAATATATCAGTATCAATGTCAGAGCGCGCAAGACTTAGTGTTCTATACACAAAACGTATGAAACAGACCTAAAAAGATGGAATGTACAAAATTTAAAAAGAAACAAAGGAAGCAGAAATCCTTTATACTCATACATAGGATTGAAAGGCTATAGAATTGAAAATGATATAAAGAATTCTATTACAAGAATACACTCTGTTGATGACAGAACATTCCCATGTCATAAAGCAAAAGCATTGAGTTTAAGGCTGTGTTGCTTTTGAAAGTTAATGGACGTGCTGTACATTCATTGGGACAACATAGCCAATTTATTAATCTATTTTAGAATATTAATAGCTTTCATACATTCTCCACAAACAGACCACACAATCACTGCCACACAGTTCATCTTCAGAAAGTTTAAGATTAACATCATGATTTGTAGCTTACTGTCATTTAAAACAAAACAAAAAAATCATTTATTTATACCAAACAAATCTTTAATGGGCACTTAGTTTCCTTTATGGCAATACTAGATTCCTAGTTATCAAAAATATTAAAATAATTGTAAAGTTTAAAACCCTGCAACATTTACAGAATGCAACAGTATTACGACTTTTGATTTTAAGCAAAATTAGATGATGTTCTCAAGCAAACAGCTTCAATGTTCTCCTACCTGGAAATGTCTTGTTGTTAAATTAGTAAACTAAAAATACTCCTCCCTTTCCAGAAGCTGGTGAATAGGGAGGATACTATAGAGTCCAAATGTACAAAAAGGTTTTTCCCTTTTGAAGTAATCTGCACGTTGCCTAATATTTATTTGCTATTTCCTCCAATTAACTCAGTAGGTATTAGCAAAGCATTTATGTGAATCCTTCCATGTTAAGGATCCATAGACACTTGCTAGTATACTGCTATTCCAGTCAACTTCATGTGAGGACATACCCTGTATATTTAGTAGTAGAAGCAACTGTATTCTAGTTGCATGGACCTGTAGTATTTATTTCTCTCAAATCTAGTCAAAGAGTAAATTAAAATAAGGAAACTTGGGGATTTGTTTAGTTACTGGAGACTAAAGTTTGATCAAGATACTAAGTACCATTTTAAAAAATGGTGAACAGTCATAAAGGCTTTTTATTCACGTGTTTCTGGATGGCCAGGTCACCACGTCCCCCAAGCCCAGCAGGGGAGGTCTGTTTTGGAGGGAATGCATTGTCACTGACCTTTACATTCAAACTGGCAATATGCTGCCGTAAGTGCCCAGGGGACATTTGAATGGGTAATTTCTCAGTGCTACTTATCATGAACGTATGACAGGTTCTGTACACTTGACAAAGAGAAATCAAACAATAATGATAGCTCAGGAAAAAAAAATCACTTATTTTAATATCCTTCTCAGTTTACCAGAAACCATTTTCCAGAGAATGTGACAAAATTTCATGTAAATCTTGTCTACTCTATCTTATCAGCAGCACTTTCCCTCCTCAAATATGCTCATCAAGAAATACAGTAAATGCTAATATGTATCCAAATGTGAAATGTTATCTATACTTTACCATACATGATTATATATTTTGGAGGGGAAAATACAGTGTTTCTTAGAGTGCCCACAACATGTGTTTTAGTAACAGATAGTGGAACAAGTCTGAATCAAACTATCTATTCTTCCATTCCAATTTGTGCCAATATTGACAGATTAAAAAAAAAATAGCCTCATATTCAATATATTATTGAGATACCCAGCCCGATATGGTAGGACGGCTAGTTAATTTCTAAATTCACAAGTATAATTTCAATGTTGTGCAAAAAACACTTTTAAGTCAACTAGTCTTAAGACCAATAGCCTGTGACAGAATCTAAACAGGAAGCCACTTTTACTTGTGAAAACAAACAGAAGTTATTTTAACAAATTTAAAAGGTTTTCTTTTAAACGGTCTAGGACCTATCAAAGGTCTAGCTTATCTTTTATGCAGAATGTTAGTAAAGGGCAAAATGAAATTCCCTCCCTAGAGTGTAAGCTCCAAGCAGGCAGGGATTTTTGTCTCTTTTGTCTATTGCTGTATCCCCAGTGCCTAAAATAGTGCCTGGCACGTAGTAAGCACTCATTAAATACAAGTGTTTGAATTCAAAGACTTAGTTCGCTGATGTTAGGAAACAGTATTTTATTTAACATCCAAAAATGCTATTGAATTTTATAACTTTATCACAGTCTCAAATATTTTGAAAACTCTACCTAACTAAAAAAAAAAAAAAAAAGAAAAAAGAAAAAGAAATTCTAAACCTAAATGTAAATCTTCCTGAAAACATTTTTTTTTGAGAGGTTGATTTGGGCATAATAAATTTGACAGACAATTGGAAGTAGCTAGATTTCCCTTCTAAATTTAAAAAAGTCCTATTTTAAGAGAATGACTGGGTTATAAATTAAGCAATAAACATCACATATAATTATACATATGGGAAATGTTTTCTTATAGTACAGTTCTAAGGTGCTTTCAGTGAAAAAGATCCCAAAGTCATATCAAAGATGCCAAACATGACATCCTATTTGGTAGAACTGAGTAGAAAATTAAACAGTGGAAACAGACCACGTCTTACCTTACAGTATCAAAGACAGATTAACAATTGACTAAATTTTTCTTCACATTTCTCAAAACCCATTTATACTTAGTTTAAATTAAGAGTAACTAAAGTTCAATGTTTCCTTTTCTTTCAACCTGTTTTCGTTTTGTTTTTGCTTTTGAAAGCACAGAAGGCCATTTTCTGACTAAAAGTCAGCCAATACCATCATTCCTGGAAAATGGTGAAAATTATACCTGTTTTAGGGCTTGCTCTACTAGGGACGGCTTTAAACTGCTCAGTAAAGGGATGTGCTGGACGATGCTTCTGTCTTTCAGAGTGCTGCCTATTTCAATACACCAAAGGTTCAGCTATATATATATATATATATATATATATATGATACATTCTACCTTACCCTAATCATGTATACATAGTCCTTTAATGCCTCTACTATTCATTAGACAATGATAAATAACCGTAACATGCCCTTAACCTGTAATGCTTTCGAGATAACACGACTTTGGTAACACTTGCTTTCTAAGGGGAAACCATTAATCAATCACATGCCTTTGGCTGACACCATCCGTCCTCCAAAGGGCTACTTATGGCTCTCTGTCCTAGGACACTGGCGTCCTACTACATGTGCTGACATTTTGCAGGAGGTAAAGCTTTCGCTTTCGTGAAGTGGAAGAGGAGAGACACGTGAGAACATGGCACATAAAATGTGACTGACTTTTTCTTGACCACATGCCAGTGCACTAATCTGGAGTTGAGGGGGGCTGTTTGTTTACCAAAAGGTAGCATTGCTATTGTAATATGCTTTTTAAAGCATTCGGAATTTCAGGTTTCCCTGAAAATGGACTCTGTTTTTTGATACAAGGGGAGCAGGAGAGAAAAGGTGAGAACACACAAAAAGGATCTTTGATTTAACCCAGAAAGGATGGGATATGTGCAGTGGTTTTTAAGTGCTAAACTCAAGAGGCCTGCCTAATCACACCTGGGAGGGTTTTTGCAAGACAGTTTTATTTTCTCCTAATTTACATGTAGTTATTGATAACCAAAAAAATGTCACATGAGTTAAGACCGACTGTAAAAGTGAGGTTAGAAGATCCCCCGGGTCTTGTAATTGAAGTTAAATAAAGTACAACAGATTCTGTTTTTGTTTTGTTTTGTTTTGTTTTGTTTTGTTTTTGGAGGCTCTGCACAAAAGCTACCATTCACGGGATTAACAAACACCTTTAAATATTCTAGGTTTTTTTTAGTGCTTGCTTGATTTGCAAAATCAGTTCAACTACATAAATCCCTGTCCTAGAAGCCATAGTTCACAGGTGTGAAACGCTGCGTTTTCCAAAGATTCAGTAGAAGGGATTTCCTTCTTTCAAACCCTAAAGGCGAATTACAGAAATCAGATATGCAGTTTTTAAGGAAATTGTTACATTCAGAAATCACCTTGGAAAGTTCGTCAATGATTCCTTCTAGCATGAAAAGTCTAGTGTAATCTGGTCCCGCGTTGAGAAATCCCTTCCAGTTTATAGTGCAAGACCTTTGGGAGAGGGGGGTCCATCTGCCCACCACTACTGTAAGTACCGGTAGACCTTGAAACAGTGGTTTCCAGAGTCTGCAACCACAACGTGACCATCTGAAGTCAGGGCCAGGCCCTGGGGGCCATACAGTGGGTCGGCAGATGTGTTAATGTAGGACAAAAATGATCCACTTCCATCAAAAACCTGTAAAAAATATAAAGTCAGAGTGTTACAGGAAAAGTTAGAGTAGTATGATGAAACAGGAGTTAGAAAACCCTTAATGCTCATATTGTCAATACAAAAGCATGCGTGTAACCCAACAGGTTCGTTTAGGTAATGATCATATATCCGATCCTTCACTCCACTTACCTTGCTTTTCCTCCTTTCACTCTCTATCCCTCAGAGTCACTGACAAGGAGCATGCCATTGGCCACCAGACCTCATTTACATTCTTAACAGTGGTCAGTTTGAGGGGAATAGTCTTCAGTGGTGCCTGAAAATGAAGGACCCTTGTCTCCTACTCTCAGCCTTCATTTTCCACACTTCCAGCCTCACATCCCTCTTTTATCCCCAATCACAAGACAGAAAAATCAGCCACTAGACCACAAAGGAATGGTTCTGAGTCATAATATACAATGAGAAAATAAAGATCTTTTTTCCTTTTCATTTTTTAAAAATTAATTTATTAGAAAAAAAATTTTTTATTATATGAAATTTATTGTCAAATTAGTTTCCATACAACACCCAGTGCTCATCCCAAAAGATGCCCTCTTCAATGCCCATCACCTACCCTCCCCTCCCTCCCACCCGCCATCAACCCTCAGTTTGTTCTCAGTTTTTAAGAGTCTCTTATGCTTTGGCTCTCTCTCCCACTCTAACCTCTTTTATTTATTAGAAAACATTTTTAACGTTTATTTATTTTTGACAGAGAGAGAGAGAAAGAGAGAGAGAGACAGAGACAGAGCATGAGTAGGGGAGGGGCAGAGAGAGAGGGAGACATAGAATCTGAAGCAGGGTCCAGGCTCTGAGCTGTCAGCACAAAGCCTGACACGGGGCTCAAACTCACAGACCTCGAGATCATGACCTGAGCTGAAGTCAGACGCTCAACCGACTGAGCCACCCAGGCGCCCCCTTTTCATTTTTTTAAAAATGTTTATTTATTTTTGAGAGAAAGAGAGCACGCGCGAGTGGGAAGGGGCAGAGAGAGACGGAGACACAGAATCCAAAGCAGGCCCCAGGCTCCGAGCTGTCAGCACAGAGCCTGATGTAGGGCTTGAACCCATGAACCCTGAGATCATGACCTAAGCCCAAGTCAGATGCTTAACCGACTGAGTCACCCAGGCACTTCCTTTTCAGAAAAGAAGGAGTTATAAGAAGTCAATAACTTGGGGCGCCTGGGTGGCTCTGTGGGTTAAGCGTCCGACTTCGGCTCAGGTCATGATCTCACAGTTCGTGAGTTCAAGCCCCGCGTTGGGCTCTGTGCTGACAGCTCAGAGCCTGGAGCCTGTTTCAGAGTCTGTGTCTCCCTCTCTCTCTGCCCCTCCCCTGCTCACGCTCTGTCTCTCTCTGTCTCAAAAATAAATAAACATTAAAAAAAATTAAAAAAAAAAAAAGAAGTCAATAACTCAACATGTACATTTGTGGGTTTTTTAGAATATTTTGTTTTTAAGTAATCTCTACACCCAGTGTGGGGCTCAAACTCACAACCCTGAGATCAAGAGTCACACACCCTACCAACTCAGCCAGCCAGGTGCCCCACAACATGTACATCTGGATATGAAGTAGTCTTCTTTTGGGCTAGAAGCTTCTGCCATGATGAAATACAAGGAACATTTTTCTTTCACAAGGCCCAGGCTGGTTTCTTTTGACCATTCTGTTTGGCCCATAGGTGTTTCACAAGGCAGTGTGACTAGGCAGGTGCTGGGAGGGCCACAATACAAACAGCTAAGCACCTGTAGTCTATAGAACTGCTTTGTGAACTTGGTTCCCAGTCTGGCTTCTAGCTTTCCAACACAATAGAATAGCTCTTTCAAATGTAGATGTACATTAGCATAATTAAGCAAGATAAATATAATGGAGAAATAAAAGCATTTATAGTCTCAGTCCTTTTTCTGGGAAGTAATACCAGTATCACATTCAAATGGCTAAATACTACTGTCTTCACAAAGACACCTGGATGCTACCTGATTTAACCCGTGCATTCTGAGGTCTCAGAAATTCGGCACAGGGCCATATTGGCAAGGATGAATAAGCCTGTCTGCACATGTATGTTTAGATTCTTCTGGGTGTCTATACAGAGAAATTGAGAAAAGAATAGTCTCTTAGTCTGGGGATTCAAAACCTTTGTTCTTAATTTAGAGAAAAATCTACTTTTTTTGTCTGGAAACAACTACAGACCTCAAAATAATGTTTTAATTCTTTTTTTCCAGAATGTAACCACTTTTATTATTTTTTATACCCAATTAAAATGGCAAATGCCATCATGACACCATTAATCCCAAACCATGAAAATATATTTAAATTCATTATTACATTTAAAATGTTTTTGTTCACTTTTAATTTTGAAATAATTATAGATTCATAGGAAGTTCCAAGGATAGTACAGAGAAATTCTGTGTACCTTTCACCTAGTTTGGCAGAATACTCCCGTAACACCATTCGAGTCTAGAGATTTATTTTTGGGGAGTTTTAAAATTATTAACTACATTTCCTTAACAGTTGTTGGGGTATTCAGGTTATTTATTTTATATTGAGTGAGTTGTGGAATTTGTACTTTTTGAGAAATTGGTCCATCTCATCTAAATTGTCAAAAATGCGCATGTAGAGTTCACAGAACTTCCGTATGCCTGCGGAGTCTGTGATGATATTAGCACTTTGTGTCTTTTCCTTTAGCGGTCTCGTTAGAGGTCTGTCATCTTATTGATCATTCCAAGGAACCACCTTTCTGTTTCACTGCTCTTCTCTATTGTTTGCCTTGCACTACACTGATTTCTGATCCTATCTGCACTATTTCCTCCCGCCTGTTTGCTTTCAGGCTGTTCTGCTCCTCTACTTCTGGCTTTTTTGAGGTAGGAGCTGGGATTCATGATCTCTGACTTTCTAATGTAAGCACTTAGTGCCAGTAAGTTCCCTCTCATGTAGAATGGTGGTTGCCAGGGCTGGAGAGTGGGGGAAATGGGGAGAAGTTGGTCAAAGGGTATAAACTTCCAGTTAGAAGATGAATAAGTTCTGGGGATCTAATGCATTGTATGGTGATTATAGTTAATAAAACAATTTTATATACTTGAAAGTTTTGCTAAGAGAGGAGATCTAAATGTTCTCACCACAAAAAAGAAATGGTAGTAATGTGACGGTGACAGAGGTATTGGCTAAAGCTATGGTGGTAATCATTTTGCAATATATAAGTGTATCAAATCATATTACACACCTTAAACTTACACAATATATATGCCAATTATATCGCAATAAAGCTGGGGGAAAATCTTCCTCTAAGGACCCTCTTAGCTGCACACCACAAACTTTGATACGCTATATTTGTACTTTCATTCAGGCCAGTATATTTTAAATTTTTCCTTGGGACTTCCTCTTTGACTCAGGTTATTCAGCAGAATAATGTTTTTAAATGCATAAAACAAAATACATGGGATTATAAAGGAAAACAATCATTATTAAAACATAGTTATCAAAATTGTACAAAACTGCGATATAGTAATATGTGTGCTTTTTATTTTTATTTTTTTTTAATTTTCTTAATGTTTACTTATTTTTGAGAGAGACAGAGACAGAATGCGAGTGGGTCGGGACAGACAGAGAGGGAGACACAGAATCTGAAACAGGCTCCAGGTTCTGAGCTGTCAGCACAGAGCCTGACGTGGGGCTCGAACTCACGAGCTGCAAGATCGTGACCTGAGCTGAAGTCGGACGCTCAACCGACTGAGCCACCCAGGCGCCCCAATATGTGTGCTTTTTAAACCAACACATTAAATAACAAGAAATGGTGATGGATCCATCTCATCTAAATTGTCATGTAACACTGACTGGTTCTGAAAGAGTGATGAGCATATATGACAATTCAAGACCTCTGCAACCATGATTCCTCTTGGTGACAAAGTTATAGGTGTTCCTAAAACTACGGTGATTGTTGCCTATATTCATAATTAAAGAAAATGAGTTTTTAGTTGGAAGCTAGTAAAAATAGTAATATATTTTTGTTCAATGGATGGACCTCTTGAGTTCTATGCACAAACACTTTTGTGTTAAAAATTCCTAATTCAGAGGTTTTCACTCTGGTAACCTGTTGATGTTTTTCTCCTCCACCTTCTACTCCACCTCTCCTCCACCTTAGTTTAGCACTTCTCCTGAAATGGTCTATGAAAACCTAACCAATGAACAATGGAAAACATCCCAGTTGGGAGACAGCCAATTCTTCACTTTCAACAAACACCCATCACTTTAAACAAATACATTAGCATTACATGAGTTTACCTGGATCCTGCTGTTTCCCCAATCTGCTACAATGATGTTTCCATTTGAATCCACTGCTACACCTGTTGGAGCATTAAACTGCCCATTTCCTTCTCCATTTGAGCCAAACTTCAACATGAATTCTCCCTCCTGATTAAACACCTGTATGAGATATTTTTAAATGATTTTATTTTAAACCAAAAATAGTTGAGCCAACATTACGGGTTTTAAAAAAATATGTATCTCAGCAGATTTTTTATTATGAGTTAAGACATTCTAAAAAAAAAAAAAAACAAAAAAATCTACAAAGTAGACCCCTATATTACTTATGGTTCCCCAATTTACTATATAAGCTTGATTTATCATTTGTGAAATCAGTTCTTATTTCTAGCTCCTATCTGGTTATTGAATACTTATATGAAAAATACTTTTGTTATAAATTATAAAATATATAGGAATATAAGGCAGGATAAGAAAGTGGAGCTATAATTTTCAACAGTATTATTATTCCTGCCTTTGAATAAATAGCTAAATTTCAAGAACAGAAATATTACTATTTCTAACAGGAGGGATGATCAAAGTTGGATCAGGACTGTGGAGCTTTTTGTTAGGCTGGGTGCTCAGAATTTATTACCATTTTACAAAGTCAACGTGAGAAAGAGCAAGTTGGACTTCACACTTACAAGGGAATATAAGGGAAAAGTGTGTGTGTGGGTGGGTGTGTGTGTGTTATGGCACAGGTGAGGAATAAGAAAAGGGCTTTTTAATATATTTTTTTCAGAATATATATTTAGTTAAAATAGATAGGTTATATGACCCTAAGGCTTTGATGGATGGAGCATACTGAGGGGAGCGGGCTGAGAGAAGTTGGGGAGGTACACAGAATTCTTCAGCAAATTCTCTAATATATGATCTAGACAAGCAATAGCTTGTTGTGGTTAAATATTCTTATTAATGGAGTGTTAAAGTACATGTATCAAATACAGATTATTGATTTGGAGAGAAATAAATTGTTATTATGTGGTTATTTGTAAGACTACAGTAAGCATAATTTTATCTTGATGATTCAGATGGTATTTAATGGCTGTGAAATATCTCCAGGATATTATTTTAAGCTTCCATTATGATGCAGCCAACATATGTTGAAGGACCCATTAACAAATCAAAACGTATCACATGCAAAGCCATGAGAGTAAGGGTTCCTGAAACGTGGAACAGAGGGAGTTCACCATACCCGAGTGCAGACCTAATTTGAGAATGATCTCAGGGCCTTTTACAGATTCTCCTACTGCCATCTCTGTGATCATGAAAGATTAAAATGACTCTCTTTCTTTTAGTTATGTACATTGGAGAAGCAAAGGGAGACAAACCATCTCTAAAGGCTAAACTCCCTTTAAGATAAAGAAAAAGAATCATGACTGCTTCTTGAATTAATTACATAACTTGCCAGCTAAGCAAGCTACCTCTTTGGTTCTTTGGAAAGGATGAGACAAGAACTAGCTTCGGCTAAGATTATGTTTTAAAAATCTTTCCTGACTCCTTTTATCTCCTTTCACACAGAACGTTCTTGTTTTAAAGGCCAATGAAACTGTTTGTATGCTGGTGAGGACACAATTTATTACTCTCTGATCTTCCCCCTTAGTAAGTCCTACCAATAATCTTTTTGTTTGTTTGTATTTATTTCTCTGAAGAGGTGTGTTTTCCTTGGCCTATTGCAAAAAACACAAATGCTTCTGCCCCATTTTGTAATGATGCAGAATGCCAAATTTAGTTGTTTTGCAATGAAAACAAAATACACACTGAAAATGGCTAAAGAACCAGACCATTTGTTAGCCCCGACCTATAGGCACAGTTTTTACATTTACCAACAGAGAAATGAATTGAATCCAGAACCACTGCTAACTGCCACGAGCCACAGGGGAAACAAAAGCCCAACTATTCCATAAAAGCTATATGGCAACAGCTGCCAAACAGAAGAGAAAAAACACTGGTTTTCTTAAATAAGAGGGAAACTGAGTTCAAATTAGTAAAATAATCTACCTCTGCTGTACTGAAAACTTGAAGAGCTTTCAGAATCTTAATAATTACAAATTTCTTGTAGCTTCTATTTTTCCCACCTAAAATGTCATTTAATTGCTTATAAATTATTCAGATGAAAACATATTAAGAGGCGGATGCATGAGCTGAAATAGTTTTTACAGCTTTGCTTTTCATCCAAGTTTTTATAGCAAGTTTTTATCACTTGGATGATAATCCTTTCCTGATTTCAAAATTCTGCTCACCTCAAATACCACCTCCACTTGGAAGTCTTCCCTGATGGTCTTAGTTACAGAAATCTGCTCTTTGTTTTCTTCTGGATACTTATAGAACTTTATATGTACCTATATTAAAATAATAATTTATCGCTATCTGCCTTGCATTTTGATTACTTACATATGTCTTATTTCCTTCTACATTGTCAGCCAGGGCTGGTAACTAGGAGTCCTCCCACATACCAATGTCAGTTGATTCATAGAGGCTGCCTGGAGCATTGGGACGGAAAGGCTCTGAGGCCACAGTTGCGCTTAGTAGAAAAGAGCAACTTGATTAATAGGACTGTCTTCCGGTGGGGGTGGGCAGCATCTATACCAGGCGTTTGCTGGCCTTTGCTGATCCATATGAGTTATCTTCTGGTTAAATGCCCTGTAGTTAAATGATTCCCCTATTAAGTGAGTGAAGGATAGGAAGTCTGAGGACAGCCTATGTTATCGTTAAGCTCATCACACAGGACTGTTACAGCACCCCCGGCGGGGGGGGGGGGGAGGCAGTCCAGAGCCCAGTCCCTTCTGCCTCTTTGCTGTTTCCCTCCTCCCCAGCACTACTCTTCCCAATGTCCTCTTCCGTTTACCAAGACACCTCCTGTAGAGAGAGAGGATTTGCAGCTTACAGACACTGAGGGAGGTAGGGGAGTGGAGAATGACTCCCCCACTATGGCAGCAAATCCAGAGACACAACGTGGCAGGAAGCAGCCTGAGAAGCAAGCAATGGTGGGCATCCTTTCCCCTCTTCCTGCCCCACTAGGGGCAGGCCCACTGTGCCCTACACTTTGCATCCACCAAAAAAAGCTCAAAACCATTCCATTTACTTGGGTTAAATGTATCTTTTGGGACAACCTGGGGGATGGTGATGGGCTCAGGAGAGAGAGTGCCTTTGGGTGTTGAAATCCTATCCCTACATAGCTATTCCAGTCACCAACACTGACAACTTTGGTTGCCCGATGGTTGTCTCTAAGCGCAAACTTTAGTCACTGGCATATGCCACTTATGCTGTTTCCTTCTTACCCTTCCTTTAAAAAGGCCTTACCTTAAAAAATTTTAACGAATTTACTTACAAGGAAAATTTTGTATCACTTCTATAAGTGCAAACCAGTACCACTTGATGTAAACAGAGGGTAACCCTAAAAATAAACACATGACTCTTAAAATGAAAATGTCTGGGGGCGCCTGGGTGGCTCAGTCGGTTAAGCGGCCGACTTCGGCTCAGGTCATGATCTTGCGGTCCGTGAGTTCGAGCCCTGCGTCGGGCTCTGTGCTGACAGCTCAGAGCCTGGAGCCTGTTTCAGATTCTGTGTCTCCCTCTTTCTCTGACCCTCCCCTGTTCATGCTCTGTCTCTCCCTGTCTCAAAAATAAATAAAACGTTAAAAAAAAAAACAAAAAGAAAATGTCTGCCAGTGCACTGCCAATGGCCACCTGGCATGCCTTCAGTGGAACATGCACCCCACCTTAGGAACCACGGTCTAGAATGTAATTAAACATTTTCTCGTTTCAGTAAGTCACTAATTTGTTTTCATTTCTGGATGTCCTGATTTGCTCATAATAAATCTCAAATCTTTCTTCCCCCTACACCTAGTAAGAAAGATGTACTACACTGCTCGGCGGAGGGGAAGGGGCACTGTATTCTGGGGAACACCAAGTGTGCGAAAGCATTCTCTAAAGTATGAGACATCTATAGGAATGTATACTAGGGCTATTTCCCAAACAAAATCTGCACAGATTTTAGATATTAGCGGAGTTCGGATATCTAATTTTGTTTGAAAGGCCTTATGATGCAGATAATTGAAAAAGTGATCTTGTTTTAATGTATTGAATAGAGGCAAAATATTAAGTTTTGGAAAGTTCTGCCTCTCTAAGTTCAAGCAACTGCTTTTTCAAATTTAATTTTTAAGTCATCTCCATTTATAGCTATTTCAAATTAAAAAACTTGTCGCCACCACATTTTGTTTGATTTTCTGACTCTCCCAACTCTGTGGGTCCAAACTAAAACCTGCATCTTTAGGGAGAAGCAAAATGTACTCTTTCAGGTTCATTCCTTTAGTTCCTGTGCATATATTGGAGTATTACATTATTTTCTCTCAGTCTGATTTCTCAATAACAGCAGTTAAAAGTGAACAATAAATGGTGTGTTTATAGTACCTTGACAGAATGATTATGGAAATCTGTAACAATAATCTCATTATTGCTATTTACAGCTGCAAAATGGGGACCTGCAATAAAGATGAAAAACATATGTGACTACTGTTAACAATAAAAATGATTACAACCACGTAGCAGTTACAAAATTCAACATATTAGTTATTTAAGAAAGAACAAAGAATTATAGACTCGGTTCTTGAAAGATCATTCGGCTAGAACTCTGGCTCTAGATGGCCTAGGTCCTCTATCATTCTACACTCGGGACTGTCTACTCTGGCTTCTTTTACATCAAGCTAAGAGTGCCAGCAGCCTTAACGAAGCGGAACGAGCAATAAAGCATCAGAATTCATTCTCTGCAGCACCATCTGAAAGTCACATCTGCCAGCTTCTCTGAGTACATGTTAGTCCCTTTAGGGAGGATGTGGGGAGTCTTAGTACTGGGAAAAAAGATGCCCATATGTAATATTTTTTTAAAAAGTAGAGCAGAAACCCATATTTTGTAATTTGGGGTGACATTCAGAACCTGGCAGAACTGGAGACAAAGCACAAAAATGATTATGCAAATTATTGTCAAATGCCGAAAGCATCCTTTTAAAAAGAAAATTTAATATACCGTTTTCAGCCTCTTCTTGCAGATGTTAAAAACTAAGTCAGCCTGTGCTTGCAAAGTGGTACACCAGAAAGAGACGTAACAGAACTGCCCTTCCTGTACTCAGCAAATTTTCTAAAGTCCTGCTCTCTTACCATCATCTAGAAAGGTGGAAAAAATTCTCATTCTGAAGCTCGCTCTTATACAAAGCTACAGCTAGGTAGAAATTGGAGTTACTCCACTGTTCCTCATTTTTATTTTAAATTTTATGTTTTACTTAATATTCAAAGATTTGACTTCTGAGCTGTAAACTGCTGTCAATAAAAACCACACACGGACCGCAGTTCAACTTACTGCTGGCGGAGTAATTGAAAAGCATCTCATCATGCTTTTGCTTAGATTTTATCCCCAGTATCTTTCCTAAAGCCAGAAAACACACTGGGGATTAAGGCATCTTCCACATGCTCCAACATCATGCAAATGTGAGCAGAAGAAGCGTAAAAAAGGGGGTTTACATATTACCATCGAGTGTACCTGCAAACTGCCTGTCCCCATTTCCTCGGCTACCAAACCTGGTGACTATTTTCCCATTTGGCTGGAAAATAAACACGCAGCACGCCTTGTTGTCCACCACAATGATGTGCCCGTTGCGGTCCACAGAGACTCCTTTGGGCCCCATCAACTTTCCTGATCCGATCTTTGTCTGTTAGAAACAAGTACAGAAAATGAAGTTTAAAACACTACAGAACATGAAGACAGACACCTGTTTTAGTAAACACTTACTTGAACCTTCAAATGGGGGTGCACAGCTACTCATATGTCACAATGATGTCCTGTTTTTGTCACATCCATTATCTGCTACTAAGATGTGAAATCCTTACTTTTTAAGAGGATCACCACCAAGAATGTTCTAGAATCCCCTTAACTGGGGTCACAGTAAAGATGCAGTGCGGTGTGGCAAAAGATCACTGGGTCAGGAGTAGGAAGGCTGTTCTATGCCTGTCGCTTGTTTTAGACACATCTGGTATATCACAAATGGATTTGATTTCCTTAAGCTTCAGATGCCTTATATATATAAAAATGTAAAAAAACAAAACAAAACAAAACTTTAGTAACTTCCAAAGGCATTTTTGGGATAGGTACTAAGTAAAACAATGTAGATAAAGTGCTTAGTGTAGAGTATAGCACATATTAAGTAGTCATTAAAGGGAAGCCATCATCATCGTTATTGTAGATATAATATCAAAACTGCCAAGAATCTGCCATTGAACTTTACCAGTGTTAAGTTCCATGGAGGCAGGAGTTATGTCTGTTTTGTCTACTACTGTGTACCCAGACCCAGCATACTTCTTGGTGCCTAACCAGGTAGTCAACAAGTATTAGCCGAATACATTAATTTTAAAAGTCTAGCATTATTTCGGGTAACCCTGATGATTGAATGGTTCCAGTTTTCAGTATTTTAAAATGGGAGAAAAGCATTAGATTTCTATCAAGCACATACCATATGCATTTGAAGTCTTACTCATTTTTCCGAGTAGATTATATAAATGCCTGTTTGCTAGGAGATGCTTATCTTATATCCTTCCATTTATAGCTCCATTATAAAGTACTTTACTCATTCACCCATTTATTTACTAATTCTGCAAACATTTGGTGGGTGATAGAGCACCCACTGTGTGGCTAATGACTCCAGGCACTGAGTAGACACAGACAAGCAAGACCAGCCCCTCTCCTGGAGGATGTCTCAGTCATACTGCAGAGACAAACACGTTCACTGGGTCCTGTTTAATGTGCCTGGTATTGAGTGTTTGGTAAATCTGAGAGAATTCAAATAGGCTATCCTAGAAGCCATAGAGAACAAAAACTTAATGCAACAGGTCACTACAAACAAGGAAGGAGAAGGAGCACCCAATGTGAGGAAGCAGCCAGAAAGAGTGCCTGGTGAGGGGGATGCACAAACCACAGAGGCTTAGAGAGTCAAGTAGATCTCTATGTGTCTTTATAAATGTTTTCTCAGATATATTATTAAACAAAGCAAGGTACTGAACAGTGAGTATAGTCTGAGCCCACCTGAATGAAATATGTTTATATATGTATACATACATATTCCTGGAAGAGGAGACCAGTAAGAAACCATTGATATTAGTGGTGGTAGGAGAAACTCTTACTTTTCATTTTATACTCATCTGTAGGGTTATTTTAAATACTTTTTTAAAGGTTTGTTTGTTGCGAGGGAGAGAGAGAGAGAGAGAGAGAGAGAGTGTGTGCGCGCGCGCAAGTGTTGGGGGTGGGGGGTGGAGAGAATCCCAAGCAGGCTCTGCACTGTCAGTGAGAGACCAATGCGGGGCTTGAACTCACGAACTGCGAGATTATTACCTGAGCTGAAGTCAGATGCTTAACCAACTAAGCCACCCAGGTGCCCTTAGCATCAAATACCTATTTGCATGTATTACTTTTTAAATTAAAATTTTTAATTCCAAAATAATTTCATTACCCTAGGTTCTGTTTTAGTCCCCTTATTTTCTCTCTATATATTAGTGCTGCCTGATAGAAATATAACATGAGCCATGTATGTAATTAAGATTTTTCTTAATTACAACATCAAAAAAAAAACAAAAAGAAAAAAGGAAAATTATTTAAATCATATATTATATTTGACCTAACATATCTAAAAGTTATCATTTCAACATATAATCAATATTAAAATTACTAATGAAATATTTTACATTTTTTTTTACTAAGCCTTTGAAATCTAGTGTGTTTTTCACATGCATAGCACATCTCAATTTAGACTCATCCCATTTCAAGACCGCAGTATCCCTGTCCTAGTGGCTATCAAATTGGATAGAGCAATTCTATATACTTCTTCTAAGATCTCATTTTGTTATGGCATCAATTTTCACCTCTGTACATAAAAGTCTCAAATCCATATCTTTAGTCCTGGCCTATTTTACAAGTTATCATCTTAAACTCAACCAGTATTAAACCAAATTTACCTCTTCATTTCCACCATTGAAAAAAAAGGAAACCCAAATTAACACCTCCCGATTTCCTAGTTCCTTATTTTATTTATTTCTTCTGAGAGAGAGCACACACAGGCGAGTGGGGGGAGGGAACCCAAGCAGGTTCCAGGCTGTCAGTGCAGAACCCAATGCAGGACTTGAACCCATGAACTGTGAGATCGTGACCTGAGTCAAAATCAAGAATTGGATGCTTAACCAATGGAGACACCCAGGTGCCCCTCCTTGTTCCTTTTCCTCCTAGATACCACAGTTCATTCAAACCCAGGATCCAAATTTCAGAGCAAAATTCACTCTTCCCTTTCCAAGTTTGAACCTCAGTTTTCTTGTCTGTAAAATAAATGGCAGCTACTATATTTACCTCCTGGGTCATGTAGATTCTGAAGGATAGAGTGCCAAGCACAGCATATGGCATCCATTCTCCTTCTCTCCATTCTTCAGTTGGTTTCATACCTGACCCTCAGAATTATCTTCCTTCCTAACAGACATGCAGGTATGTGCAGGTATGTCCCTATGCAGAACATAGGGACTGTTCATAGTGGGGGTTCAGACCCTGTGTGATCTTTTATTCTTGTAAGCTTATAAATGAGATTCACATTTGATCTCTTTGATACAAAGAGACACATTCACTTAGGAAGGAAACAATGATATTCTTGCAAGGGAATTTGTTGTAATAAATTTGATTCTCATTTTGCAATCTAGCTCAGAGATCAGAGGCTATACCATAATGGCTTTTATTAACGAAACTGTATACTTTCTTTCATGTTGTAATGGAAGATATGTCAGTAGAGATCAAAAGGAAGAGAGAACGCTCTGATATTTACAGCAAGAATATTATTACTAGCTGACATTATTAACACTAGTTGTTACTTAGAATGACTCAGCCATATAATACCAAGCAGATGATAATTATGTAGAATAAAAACAGAAAATAAAGGATTATGGCCATGTAGTAAGAGCTAGGTCTTAAAACAAAAACCTTAAATGTTGAGTCAAAACCTCTTTTCCTTTTCCTTTCCCTTTATCACTCCCAGTTTAGCTGCACAAGATTCTACCATGTGAAATAAGAGTTACTGAATTTGGCCTGACAATGTGTCTCCTGTCTTAAATAGGATAGTAAACAGAGATATTTTAGACCCCAGCTTTGGAACAGTTAAATAAAGTATTTAACTCAACAAGAAGGTCGATAAGTTGAGGAAGGGATGATTTTAGAACATGGTGGCCAGAGGCCTCTGTATCTGTTCTGGGGTCACAAAAGGTTCCTAGATGGGCTGGAAGATATAAATCAGCAGAAAAGATGGAAAGGAAAAAATCAGACGCAGAGAAGAATGAAAATTAGGGCTAAGAATTTGGTGAGTGAAAGAAAGAAAATGGGATAAGCTACTGTATCTCTAGAACTCTTAGGAATAAATACAAAGAATCCACTTTTGTGTCAAAGATTGGTCTTTCTGAGCACCTGTTTAATTTTACTGAATCCCACTGAAAAAGAAAATAAGTATCTCTGAGTAAATGGTCATGTGTATGGTCATTTGGATGAGCTCCCATTACACTACTAAACCATTTTCACTTGCTATCCCTTTATCCCCTGATCAATGCCTATTGAAAAAAAAAAAGGGTAAGGTGAAACTATACCATATCCATTCCCCCAATCCTCTAGAGGGCATGAGTGTCCTTGTTTATTCCAATTACTACCAATAGTATTCCAACTATGAGAATCCAATCTTCCAGGAAGAGTGTCTATTACATATAAAATATTGAACCATTGAATAAAAAATGCATAATTCAGGAAGCCCTTCTCTCTTAGATGTAAAACTCCTGTTTCAACCTATTTCACTATGTTAGATATAAAACGTTTCAGTATATTAGATTTAAAACTCTTGCTTCAATACTTATTTTAGCATTCATTTATGCATTTAGAGAGACAAGTCATGATTTTGCTAGAGTATGTAACAAGAAGAAATGGGTTGTCTCCAAACTAGATGGATATTTTCAAAATGTCACGGAACAGCCTTCCTTCTATTCATGTTAAAGTTGTTATATTTGGGTATGTCTTACTACAAACACAATTATGAAAATACAAAAGAAGATGAGGGAGTTAGAGATACACAAAGGCAAGAGGCCTTTCTGTGTATGTGGCTATCATACAGAGTCATCAAATTTCTAGGGGAACAAAAAAAACGTCAAAGACAATCGAACAATTGTGTATACTATGGTAGAATTAAAAACTGTGGCTTTTTATTCTCCTAGATTGAAAAGATCCTGCCCCACACAAAACAAAAGCTCCAATCTGAGGGTTAATAATTATGAAAATAATGTGTTTTAATAAAAATGATGAGGTGACTGTAGGGATCCAATAACTTTAAAAAGAAAAATATAAATTCCTCCAATAAGACACAAATGAGTGAACTTTGCGTAATCTTCAGGATTCCAAAATAGATTACGAAGAGCATCATTTCTGAACATTTAGACAAGGAAGTGATGACCAGGTGCTGGCATGAGGTCATGAAGTCCAAATCACAGCTGATCAAATAGACTTCATTTTTTGGACAGGGTTACTGGAAGCAATGGAAAAGAACATTTTTTAGATGCCTATTTCATATGAGCCACGTAGAAAATCCAGAAATAAATCTCATTTAATCCTTACCCAAATCCTACAAAATAGATTTTTTTTTAATCCAAATGGGACATACGAGACTATCGAAACTCAAGGAAAGTTGTATCATTAGTTAAAAGCTGCAGAGCTGGCATTCCGAAGGGTTGGTCTGGTCTGAATAAAAGTTCACGTTGTCACCTGAAAGAGAAGCCTCCAGCAGGCTGGACAGGGCAATGCAGAAGGCACAGTGCATATGGCCTTCAAAAAACACCTTTGACAAAGTACCTCCTAATCTTGTGAACAAATGCAGAAAATGGGCTGCATAATAATACTCTTTGATAACACTTCAGAAGAGATTTCTGCTGTCACTAGAGGGCTCTCTACTCTTTCTTGATGCAGAAACAGATGATGCTAGGGACACCAGCAAAACTGTCAAATGATGGCCCCCCGCCGTCCCCCTCCCCCTCCAGTGCAGCTCGACTCACCTTTCCTCTGTGCAGCTGCCATTTTCTTGTCCTTCAGATTCCTGTATTATACACTTTAACACTAGGTTCTCAGATTGTACCTAACAATGCATGACTGATTCGAGGCTGACACAAATTGTTTTATATCCTTTCTGGTGTCTTTTTTTTTTTTTTTCCGCAAGGGGCTTGTAGGTTTTCTCAAAGGTAGAAACCATGTTTTATAATTCCATTTCTCCCGTATCATCTATCAAAGGCCTGAGAAAGTAGAAGGCACTTCATATCTGACCATCTGTAGGTTAATTTAGGAAATTTCAATTGCCTCTTCAGTACCTTTTTCTCTCAGTTGTTCCTCATTGAATTTAGGTAAATCCGATGATATGTAAAAAAAGCCACTGAACCTAGTTGCTTTACAAAATGAAGCCACTGTTTCAGATGTATAAAATTTATGATAATATCATTGTTATGCTCCATAAAACTTAGATGCAACAAAGTCAGCGTGTCTTTTGTGTATGAAAACTTGTTGAACTTCATCTTGTATTTCCTATCCCTTCTCTCTACTGCTTAGAAGCCAACTGCTAGTTTAATCTTACCTTAAACTTGCCATCAGAAGAGAAAATGCTAACCCACTTATTATCATAGTCTGCAATGATTATGTCCCCACTGGGATGCACGGCTACTCCTGTGGGCCGCTGCAGCTGCCCGGGAGAGCGTCCTCGTATGCCAAACCGACTTTTGAACTGGCCATCATTGGAAAATATCTGCAAAACAAATGACATCCCTCGGAATGTGCACTAGCACAGGAATTAGTGAGGAAAAAGGAGTCAAGAACATTTGTCATATGTACTAGAGGTCAGACCATGCAAACTCTAGCTGAAGAAAAGTCTACTAAAAGTTTCCCTTTCTTTCCTCGTACTGTGGATCTTAAACTCTTACATAGGAAAGTATGCAATTATGTTTTATTGTGTAAACAAAGGTACATAATTAGGGGCCATACCTGTACACATTGGTTGTTGCTGTCTGCAATTAATATCTTTCCACTTGTAGACGCAGCTACCCCTTGAAGATTTGTAAATTCTCCTTTATTTCTCCCTTTGGTACCTAGAAACAAAGTATAAAAGCACAGAAATTAAGCAAAAGAGAATTGTTAATTTTAATGTTTTTTAATGTTTATTTATTTTTAGTGAGAGAGAGAGAGAGAGCGCATGTGTGCATGAGTGGGAGAGGGGCAGGGGAGAAGGAGAGAAAGAGAATCCCAAGCAGGCTCCACGCTGTCAGTGCAAAGCGCAACTCAGAGCTTGACCCCGTGAACCGAACAGGGAGATCATGACCTGAACTGAAATCAAGAGTTCAATGCTTAAAAGACTGAATGACCCAGGCACCCCAGCAAGAGAAAATTAGATCTCTCAGTTTCTTCAAGAGAATTAGTCAGGCTTCCATAGGTAAACTGAGAATGTATTTTTTTTTTTTAATTATACTTTAAAAACAAAAACCTCCCCCACCATTACCTAATCCATATGCTCCTTAACTTCTCTTCCAGACCAATAAGGTCTTTGCAAAATCACTTTTTTAGGCAAATGCAATCTTAAGTCATAACTGCATATTACTTTAATATTGCATTAATAACCATATTAAAATATATTAGATTTCACAAAGAAACAATAATAAAAACTAATACTACAATCAAGGATATGCAACAAGAGAGGGCCTTATTTTAGAGTTTTGCCAAAATCCCACCCTCTCACTCAGCAGTTCTTGGAAGAATCTCAACTTGAAGAAACTTCTAAGAAGGAGCTTTCAGTACATTTAACAAACCACGAAGTCTCAGATGTTATAAAACTATCAGGCTGATTTCTTTTTTTAAGTTTGTTTATTTATTTATTTATTTATTTATTTATTTATTTATTTATTTATTTTCAACGTTTATTTATTTTTGGGACAGAGAGAGACAGAGCATGAACAGGGGAGGGGCAGAGAGAGAGGGAGACACAGAATGGGAAACAGGCTCCAGGCTCTGAGCCATCAGCCCAGAGCCTGACGCGGGGCTCAAACTCACGGACCGCGAGATTGTGACCTGGCTGAAGTCGGACGCTTAACCAACTGCGCCACCCAGGCGCCCCTAAGTTTATTTATTTTTGAGAGAGAAAGCACAGGGGAAGGGCAGAGACAGAATCCCAAGCAGGCTCTGCGCTGTCAGTGCAAGCCCAATGCAGGGCTCTAACTCACAAACCATGACATCATGACCTGAGCTAAAATCAAGATGCTTAACCGATGAGCCACCTGGGTGTCCCAGGCTGATTTCCATGTACTGATTTACTCATGCAGTATTTTCAAAGACTCAGTACCTCATATGTAGTATATTCTTCCTGAAAACATACAAGATAATCCTGACAGAGCACTTTCTGGATTAAATAAATACAAAAAGCAAAGGAAAATTAATCAATCCAATAATATTTTCATCTATACTAGACTTTTTAATGAGAGGTGAGGCAGGAGGAAAAAAAAAAGCCAAGGTGTCTATGGATTAACAGATTTCTGTTTTTGTTTCAAAACAAATGTTTACAACTTATTTCAACAGGACCATGTAAATATTAATGAATGGAAATGGACTGAATTGTGCTCAGAAATGACCAGGAAGGACATTTAAGTTTTCATGGAGAGAGAGGAAGCTATGCCTTCAGTTTTTTGGCACTTCTATCATTTCATTTCATCATATCATTTCATTTTTTAAATCAGATTCACAAGA
Source organism: Lynx canadensis (assembly GCF_007474595.2). Classification (NCBI taxonomy): domain Eukaryota; kingdom Metazoa; phylum Chordata; class Mammalia; order Carnivora; family Felidae; genus Lynx; species Lynx canadensis. Next base: position 74,359,449 of record NC_044306.2, read on the forward strand.
GGAATTTGATATTTTGGTTTTAAACATCAATGCCGTGCCTTAGGCACACTTAGACAATGGCACACTGATAGTGGCTGACGTCAAACACATGCGTAAGCACTGCTTAGAAATAGACTCGCCAGCGTTACCCTGATTCCAAAACTAGACAAAGACCCCACTAAAAAGGAGAACTATAGACCAATTTCCCTGATGAACACGGATGTAAAAATCTTCAACAAAATATTAGCCAACTGGATCCAACAATACATTAAAAAAATCATTCACCATGACCAAGTGGGATTTACACCTGGGATGTGGGGCTGATTCAATATCCACAAAACAATCAACATGATTCATTACATCAATAAAAGAAAGGACAAGAACCATATGATCCTCTCAATAGATGGAGAGAAAGCATTTGACAAAATACAGCATCCTTTCTTGATAAAAACCCTCAAGAAAGTAGGAATAGAAGGATCATACCTCATGATCATAAAAGCCATATATGAAAAGACCCAACGCTACTATCATCCTCAATGGGGAAAAACTGAGAGCTTTCCCCCTAAGGTCAGGCGCAAGACAGGGATGTCCACTCTCATCACTGTTATTCAACATAGTATTGGAAGTCTTAGACTCTGCAATCAGACAACACGAAGAAATAAAAGGCATCCAAATCGGCCAGAAGGAGGTCAAACTTTCACTTCTCGCAGATGACATGATACTTTATATGGAAAACCCAAAATATTCCACCAAAAAAGTGCTAGAACTGATCAATGAATTCAGCAAATTTCAGGATATAAAACCAATGCACAGAAATCGGTTGCATTCTTATACACACCAACAATGAAGGAACAGAAAGAGAAATCAAGGAACCGATCCCATTTACAGTAGCACCAAAAACCATAAAATACCTAGGAATAAATCTAACCAAAGAGGTGAAAAATCTATACGCTGAAAACAATAGAAAGCTTATGAAAGAAATTGAAGAAGATACAAAAAAATGGAAAAATATTCCATGCTCCTGGATAGGAAGAACAAATATTGTTAAAATGTCAATATTACCCAAAGCAATCTACATATTCAATGCAATACCTATCAAAGTAACACTAGCATTCTTCACAGAGGTAGAACAAATAATCCTAAAATCTGTATGGAACCAGAAAAGACCCTGAATAGCCAAAGCAATCTTGAAAAAGAAAACCAAAGCAGGAGGCATCACAATCCCAGACTTCAAGCCGTATTACAAAGCTGTAATCATCAAGACAGTACGGTACTGGCACAAAAAACAGAAACTCAGATCAATGGAACATAATAGAGAACCCAGAAATGGACCCACACACATATGGCCAACTAATCTTTGACAAAGCAGGAAAGAATATCCAATGGAATAAAGACAGTCTCCTCAGCAAATGGTGCTGGGAAAACTGGACAGTGACATGCAGAAGAATGAACCTGGACCACTTTCTTACACCATACACAAAAATAAACTCAAAATGGATGAAAGACCTCAACGTAAGACAGGAAGCCATCAAAATCCTCGAGGAGAAAGCAGGCAAAAACCTCTTTGACCTTGGCCGCAGCAACTTCTTACTCAACACGTCTCTGTCTGGAGGCAAGGGAAACAAAAGCAAAAATGAACTATTGGGACCTCATCAAAATAAAAAGCTTCTGCACAGCGATGGACATAATCAGCAAAACTAAAGGGCAACCGACGGAATGGGAGAAGATATTTGTAAACGACATCAGATAAAGGGTTAGTATCCAAAATCTATAAAGAACTTCTCAAACTCAACACCCAAAAACAAATAATCCAGTCAAGAAATGGGCAAAAGACATGAGTCCACTTCTCCAAAGAAGACATCCAGATGGCCAACCGATACATGAAAAAATGCTCAACATCACTCATCATCAGGGAAACACAAATCAAAACCACCATGAGATACCACCTTACACCTGTCAGAATGGCTAACATGAATAACTCAGGCAACAATAGATGTTGACGAGGATGCAGAGAAAGAGGATCTCTTTTGCATTGTTGGTGGGAATGCAAACTGGTGCAGCCACCCTGGAAAACACTATGGAGGTTCCTCAAAAAAATTAAAAATAGAACTACCCTACGACCCAGCAATTGCACTACTAGGCATTTACCCAAGGGATACAGGTGAGCTGTTTCGAAGGGACACATGCACCCCCATGTTTATAGCAGCACTATCGACAATAGCCAAAGTATGGAAAGAGCCCAAATAAATGTCCATCCATGGATGAATGGATAAAGAAGATGTGGTATATATATATACAATGGAGTATTACTCAGCAATCAGAATGAAATCTTGCCATTTGCAACTATGTGGATGGAACCAAAGGGTATTATGCTAAGCGAAATTAGTCCGAGAAAGACCAAGTATCATATGACTTCACTCATATGAGGACTTGAAGATACAAAACAGATGAACATAAGGGAAGGGAAGCAAAAATAATATAAAAACAGGGAGAGGGACAAAACATTGAAGAGGAGACTCTTCAATATGGAAAAGAAACAGAGGGTTACTGGAGGGGTTGTGGGAGGGGTGATGGGCTAAATGGGTAAAGACATTAAGAAATATACTCCTGAAAGCATCGTTGCACTATATGCTAACTAACTTGGATGTAAATTAAAAAAATAAATTAAATTAAATGGTAAAAAAAGAAAGAGAGTCTCCTGAAACAGATTTTGGGGTTTAGGAAATGAAATTGGCAATGGAATTAAACTCAGAATAAACTGAACAGAACTGCTGGGCAGAAACATCTTACTTAGACCACCTGGTTCTCACCATGTAACCGAACCCAAGTCCATCTGCCCAACGCCCAGCAAAGTCAATCACTTGGAGGCATGGAGTATGCTGCAAGGAAAGGGTTTATCCAGAGGCCACCAAAGGAGGACATGGGAGGACAAGCCTCAGGTCTGCCTCCCTGCAGGAGGAGAGTCCAGGAATTTTAAAAGGCAAACAAAAAGGTCTGGGTAAAAACCTGCAGCTATGGTTCTTAGTCTGCGGCTGTGGATTAGTCCCAGTCCCGTTAACCCTTTGGTTACCAGCTTCAACTAGACGTACACGGTAGTCGTTTTACTGAAATCCTGGACTCCACTCCATCAAGTTTACTCATCACCTCTGTATCTCATCTACTCTCACTAACACAAAAGAAAACTTTGAGATAAAGATTCTCAAAAGAACATCTTCCATGTTGCAGAAGAAAGGTTCTATTTCATTTCAAATGTTATCAGAAGAGATGATGTTTTATACTTGATCTGCATAGATTCCCTATAATGTGCATGTACATGATATCAGCTAACACTCTTTTAAAATGATGTGTTGGTATCTGTTGGTCGAAGGGGAAGGGGTGTTTAGCCCTTGAGGGAGGATGTGCCAACATGGTATTAGCTTTTGGTCATTCCCTCTGATGTCTGAATAGCGGGGGGGTGAAGAGGTACAGCAAAACTGAAGGACCAGGAAAAAAAATACTTCTTCTCAAAGGCACAGTCTATAAATACTTTTTTAAAGGTAGTGGGGGCAAGGCCACACAAAACTTAGCTTGTCAAAAACATTTGATAAAAACATGGAAGTTATTAGCAAGATAAGTTACTAAGGACCAAGTAACGAAACATAGTAACACAGCAAGAGTCCTCCAACTGAGATTGGAACATGAACTAAAGAAGTGACTCCGTAAAGAAACCCCAGGCTATTCTATATTCTAGGTCCTTGCTTACATAAAACTGGAAGTGTAACCATGGCTTAGAGGACACACAGGTAGTGGAAAGAAATACTTAAAATAGGGAGGGGAATAAAAGCCACCTAAACAGAGTAGATGGACACTGGTGCTGTGCTTCTGGTCCACATAGGGACAGAAACCTGCCTGCAGCCCTCTTTTATCTAACCATTTGTCTATCCTGCTAAAGACAAAGCCGATTCTACTCCAAAAAGGCTCTGCAGGCAGCAGGCTGGCGTTTGAAAGGAAGGAAAAAATTATGGAGAGAATGGTACTTTAGTAGAAGTTAAGGGGTGCTTTAGTCAAAAAGATTTAATTTTCCTTCCGAAAATATAAGAGGTGATGTTGAAGGAGGGAAAATACATGTGCACAAATTACTGACACTTTTTTTCTTTGCAGAAATAAAGACACATTTCCAAGTGCAGGTAACACTCGGGAGGACATTCTGTTGGACCCCATATCAATACCATTTGGAACAAGGTGAAGGAAGGGTCTATGCTGAGCTTGAAATGAACTGAGATGTTCAGCGCCTACCAATACTGGGTCATAAGAGCAACGGAACCTTGTCACAAAAGACCACACTGTTGGAAAGAGGTTCTACAGCCTCTACGGAGCTCCGGGTGTTGGCCCAGCTCTTATTCTCGGTCTCAAGTTAACTAGAGCTTGATCCTGTTGCCCCACATATAAATAAGATCACAGGGTTGAAAGAACATCTGTTAGTCCCAGTTTGCTTATATATTTTTGAAAGAGCTAGATGGAGCAGGCACTCCCATTTTAATTTTATAACATTTGTTTTTAAAAATCTTTTTCTTCAGCGGGGCGTCTGGGTGGTTCAGTCGGTTAAGTATCCGACTTCGGCTCAGGTCATGATCTTGTGGTTCATGAGTTTGAGCCCTGCATTGGGTTCTGTACTGACAGCTCAGTGGCTAAAGCCTGCTTCGGATTCTGTGTCTCCCTCTCTCTCTCTGCTCCTCCCCCGCTCTCTCTCTCTCTCTCTCAAAAATAAAAACATTTAAAAATTTAAAAAATATATATTTTTAAGCCACATGGATTGGTATCCAAATAGCTGGGGTTGGCATGATTGGTAATACCCTCTGATTCTTATGAGCATCTTTGATCTTGTCAGAAATTATTCATCACCATTTAAAAAAATTCTACTTGAGTCTTAAGCACAGCAGGGTCACAGTGTTACTCCTGAAGATCAAAAGAAACCACCAGCATATTCTTGAGGAACAGCTAACACTATCTTTACTAGCAGATAAACTACAAAAATCTTGATGATGAGCAATAATGTGGAACTATAGTATATTATCATTATGCTGAAATGCGTACAATCCAGGTGTTTATAAAGTGTCTTGGGATCAAAATAAAATAAATAGAAATTCCAGAACTCAGAAATAATTTGGGATCATGCTTTACTCTTCAAGACTTTTAGTATATTCTATTTAGACTATAGAAAAGTACTCCCATTCCAAAGTATTCTACTATATGATGAAAACTAGTTCTTTAATAATGAATATAAATGTATAACACAAACATACATAGTACTTACAACATCTTTTCCTGACTACTTTGATGTACAAGACTTCATTTGTTGGTTACATTTTGGCTAGTAAAATGAGTAACACCAGTTTTAAAAGTAATTATAAATAATTTGGCAACAATTCCATAAGATAATGAAACTCGTTTTTCCCAGATGTTAAGCTAGCTGATGAAGCATGAAATGAATTTTTAAGCCAACAGCTTCTCGTCTGTGCACCACCCCCCAGACACTCCCCCCATGCCTCCAGAAGATTACAGAAGGGAAGCTCCTGGATTGGAAGAGGTGATCGAAACTGCACACTTCCGAATCCCACCCCCATTCCAACTTACTATGAAAATGAATGCAAAGTAAATCTAGGTACTTTGAATGGGATAACGCAAGAGGATGACACTGATCAAAATATGGGGTCTAAAATAGGATTTTCAAATTAGCAGGTGCTTAACAAATCTTTGATGAATGAGTGAGTGCTCAGATACATTATTAATGACTGAGTAAATTACACCCCACATTACATCATGGAAAAACGAAACATTCGGTAATATTTATAGCACTTTCATAATATGTTCTCTCGTGTACTCCCTGTAACAACCCCATGAAGCAAGATAAATATTATTGTTCATTTTATAGGTGAGAAAACGAAGCTAGACACATCACAAAGGTAGTAAAGACATAGAGAAAAGAATAAAACTCAGTTTTCCCACTCTTTTACATAATACTTTTTCTAATATGCACATTGTTGTTTTTTTTTTTTTTAATTTCAAATAACCTCTACACCCAACGTGGGACTCAAACTCATGCCACCAAGATCAAGAGTCTTAGGCTTTACTGGGGTACCTGGGTGGCTCAGTTGGTTGAGTGTCCGACTTTGGTTGAGGTCATGATCTTGCGGTCTGTGAGTTCGAGCCCTGCGTTGGGCTCTGTGCTGACAGCTCAGAGCCTGGAGCCTGCTTCAGATTCTGTGTCTCCCTCTCTCTCTGCCCCTCCCCCGTTCATGCTCGCTCTCTCTCTCTCTCTCTCTCTCTCTCTGTCAAAAATAAATAAACATTAAAAAAAATTTTTTTAAAGAAGAGTCTTAGGTTTTACTGACTGAGCCAGCCAGGTGCTCCTGCTTCTTTCTAACTGGACTTTAGAATACCAGGTTTTTGGGGTGAAGATAATGACCTCTGAGCTCCTATGGATCATGCTTTCTCCATAAAACCCTTAGGAGTTCCATTCCTTATCACATGGTATTTTAACTGTTTAACTGTCTCTCACTAAACTGTTGAGTTCCCCAGGGCAAGGGCAACATCTGTCCTGTTTGTTGTCGTACCCCCTAACACAGCACAGTGCCGAGCACTCAGGAAATATTAACGACATCTTTTCCCACTTGAAATGCAAGAAGAGTTCTCAAGCATGAGATTCTTGAAGGGGTGTGCCAGGGTCCCTGTAAAGACTTCAGATGCCAAATTAGCATGATCTCTCTCCTCAGAGATTTTAGGGTGGAGAGGTGGTGGTTTGGAGAGGTGAGGCAAGGGAGAAGAGGCATAAAATATCATATCTTCCTATAAAGACTCCAAACTTACGTTAAGTGATTTTACACATCCATTTTACATTATAAGACAGCACACTGTTCTCGAGTACAAAAGAGTACTTCACTCAATACTTCTCCCCGACACATTAAGGTATGGTGTATGAATTACATCATTTGGAACAATTCAACTGCAATGCTTTCACTCCCTCCCACATCTTCTGGCTTTCCCTTTGTTCAAAGACTTTCTTTGGTAGCTGACAAAACCAGCTCATGGTAGTCAGCAAACTCTTGACAGTGCAGGGAAAAATAATCCCCATGTTTCATCAACAGATGCTCTAAGCTACCTCCCTAAACTCATTCAAGATGGTTTTCAAGTACAATATCAGAATTAACACAATAACTCATTCACAGTGGGCATATAATTAAGTTTTCAGGCGTGGGAGGTATCAAATTTCTCAACTTTGGAAAACCACAGTAGTTAAAGGACATTTTAGACGAAGAGGAATCGTTGTGCAATTAAAAAGGCATGGGCGTCAAAGGCACAGGCAGCTTGGGTCCTAGCCCAGCAATCTGAGCCCCCATCCCTTCAGTGGTAGGGATAATTATATGCTGTCCTGATAATTGGCTCTTGAGGGGCAGGAGCTGCGGGAGGAGCTCTGATTTGTAGCCTCTGCCCACTCCTGTAGTGTAAATGCTCCCATCCCGGCTGATTTCCAGCTACTGACAGGGCGTCACTGAACAGTGATGGGGAGGCAGAGGGCACGCTGGCATGCACCACATATTATGTTGTGGTAGGTATATTACACCGTGGGGGCATTAGCAACTGAAAGCGTATTATCCCTACTACAGAGTTTAAGTAAGATGACATATGGAAATAGACTGCACAGAGCCTGGCTCAGAGAATGCTTAGTCTTTCTTCCTGAGTCCGTTCCCCATCCTTTCTCCCTGAACCACACTGAAGCTCATGATTTAAAGTAACTTCTCTCAGGGCACCTGGGTGGCTCAGTTGGTTAAGCGTCTGACTTCAGCTCAGGTCATGATCTTGTGGTTCGTGAGTTCGGGCCCCGCGTCCGGCTCTGTGCTGACAACACAGAGCCTGGAGTCTGCTTTGGATTTTGTGTCTCCCTCTCTCTGCCCCTCCCCTGCTCATGCTCTTTCTCTCTCTCAAAATTAAATAAAAATGTTAAAAAAAAATTCTTAAATAACTTCTCTCTACTTTTCACTCCCAAATTGATCTTTATCACTGACTTCTTTACTAAGCTCCAAACCTACACTCCAAACTGCCTACAGTACACTTCAACCTGGTTGATCAAAACTGAAATATACATCCCTTCCCCTGCCTATCCTTACCTTGGTTGATAAGAATAAGAATAAAACAGCCAACATTTATTGCCTCCTTACTACGTGCCTGTACTGTCTGAATACATTTTACATATATTATTTTGATCCTCACCATATGAAGTATGTGTTAATACCATCCCCATTTTACAGATATAGAAAGTGAGGCACAGACGGTTAAATAATTTCCCCTAAATCATACAGCTAATACATAGCAGGATGGGATTTGAATTAAGCACTCAGGCTTTTCAGTTCTTTACTATGTTCTTCACTGCTTAGGTTAACTATTACTTCTACACTATAGCTATGAATAATAGGTTACCTAGTATTACCTACTTTGCCTCTCTAAAGTGCATTGAACATCATTCAGTGCCAGGCACTACTCTAAGCTCTTTGGTGTATCAGTTCATTTAATCTTCACAACCCCTTATGAGGTACATTATTCTTATCATACCCATTTTATGGAGGAAAGTGAGGCACTGAGAGGGTAAGTAACTTCCCCAGGACTGCACAGATGAGAAAGTGGCCATGCTGGGGCCGGGACCCAGGGCAGTTCAGCTTCAGAGTGCACAGCCTGAACCACTGTTCATTCACTCTACTGCTCCACATCCCTACAGCATTCAAGCCAGACATCAAGAAGTTTGATTTGGTCACCGAGCCCTGCCCTCTCCCTCCTGAGCATTTCTAAATCTCCCATTTCCTCTCCACTCCATCACAACACTCTTAATCTGCCACGTGTAATAGCTCGTGTGGACTACTGCAGGAAGGGGGCAGCTTCCTGCTTCCTGGGAGAGACTTCGGAGGAGTCGACCTCCTAGAAAGCCCCCCAGGCTCTATGGAAACAAGCAGCTGTAGTAACCCACTGTACCACTTTACACGGTGCAGTGCCTCCCCATTGCCCACACAGCTACGGGTCTCAAACGTCAGTGTGCAGAAGCATCACCGCAGCTTGTAGAATGCAGATTCCTGGCCCTCCCCAGAGACTGAGAAACACAGGTATAGAGAACAAAGTCCAAGCTCCTTATCAAGGAAACAACCTTTTCTCTGCTTCTCCTTCCTTTGAGGCTCCAGGAAGATGGAATCATTTATGGTTCCTTGAGATATTCAGTTTCTCACCTTCATGACTTTGCACCTGCTCTCCCTTCATCTAAAACCCCCTTGTTTCCTTCCATCTGACACTCTTTCTCTTTCAAAGCCAGCTTAGGTTTAGATATCATCTCTGGGACGCGTCTGTGACTCCCCACCACCTGCCAGCCTCCTCCCTGCCACCCCAATTTCTGTATCTTGATTCAAACTGAAGGTACATTTTTTTACATTATCTTTCTCCTTCGGACTGTGGCCTCCTCTAGGTCAGACTCAGAATCTCATCCCTCTTTATACCACAATCTAGCCAAGTGTCTGGAACATAGGAAGTGTTGAGACAGCAGAATTCCATCTAACTTGGGGGTTGGATAATTGGTGAAGAAGGCAAAAATTTAAGTCAAATTTACCCCTGAAAATCTCTTATGTCACCCAGAAAGTGATGATTCACTTTCACGAATACACAAAACCAACACATTATTTACGGTTGTCGAATGAACCCTAATACATGTTATTATGAAAACCATGTATCCTGCGGCTCCTGGGTGGTTTAGTCAGTTAACTGTCCAACTTCGGCTCAGGTCATGTTCTCATGATTCGTGAGTTTGAGCCCTGTGTTGGGCTCTGTGCTGACAGCTCAGAGTCTGGAGCCTGCTTTGGATTCTGTGTGTCTCTCTCTGTTCCTCCCATGCTCATTCTCTCTTCTCTCTCTCTCAAAAATAAATAAATAAGCATCTAAAAAATTAACAGAAAAAGAAGAAGAGAAAACCATGTATCTTCAAGCACAAAATCAGTGCCATGAGAAGCTCCGTATGTGTAAGACCAGTTGAGGGAACAGCAGAGTCATGGTTGCTCCTCCTGGCCCAGGTGTGCAGCTGAATTCCAATGAGTTCTGGATTACATGTGGCAGCCTTCGACACATGCACAGAGGGACTGCTCAAATCGTGCATGTTCTATTATCACGCGCCCAACAGCCTAATCGTACAGAGAGACTTAAAGTTCTAAAACAAAGGTGAAGCCAGGGCGCCTGGGTAGCTCAGTCGGTTGAGCGACCAACTTCAGGTCAGGTCGTGATCTCACGGTTTGTGAGTTCGAGCCCTGTGTCAGGCTCTGTGCTGACAGCTCAGAGCCTGGAGCCTGCTTCTGATTCTGAGTCTCCCTCTCTCTCTCTGCCCCTCCCCCACTCATGCTCTGTCTCTCTCTGTCTCAGAAATAAACATAAAAAAATTAAAAAAAAATAAGAAAATAAAACAAAGCTGAAACTGTAAAAAAAAAAATTGAACTCTTCTTTTTTTGTTTGTTTGAATATAATTTATTGTCAAGTTAGCTAACATACAGAGTATACAGTGTGCTCTTGGCTTTGGGAGTAGATTCCTGTGATAAGTTGAACTCTCCTAACTATTAATATAAACTCTACCTGTTGTAGCCAACAGCACAGAAGTTGAGAAGACAAGTTCTTAGAAGGCCAGCAGTGTTTGTCTGACATTGCCTAGCACAGCTCCTGGCACGAGAATACATTTGAATGACTGCCCTCGAGCTTAGTGTGTTGCTGCCTATCTGTGTGTCCCTGGACCTCAACACTGGGACCTGACAATGGTGAGAAGGAAGTTAAATCATGCACATAGGTCACAACTGGATCCTATTCAGATGGGCAAAGTACTTATGCAAAGTAGTCGTCTGGGTACTGTTGGGGTTATAAATGATTAAAGACATCATCCTTGACATCAAGTGATTTACAATCTTATCGAGAAGTAAGACCCACTCATAAATAATAATAATCACAATGGACTCTAAAGGAGAAGGTGGTACTTGAGGGAAGGATAAAATTGGGGAAAGAATTCGTAGATAAGGTGCCTGGTGTGGTGGGCTCAACACTGATTTGTCCAGCCTCACCTCCAGCAAGTGCCCTCACTACTTCCATCCCTCTCTCTCTGCCCCCCTGCATCTGCTCACAGGACGTGTCCCTCGGAAACGTCAGTCATGTTCACTCCTGTTCACCTTGCCTTTCCTCCCCACGCTGATCCTCCTACCTGGAATGCCAATTCCACCTGTCAACCTCGACAACTCCTCCTCTTTGTTCAGGTCCTCCTTTAAATTCTTTCTCGTTTTTGTAGCTTTCCATCACCTAACGCATGGTATGAACACCTAACACATGGTGGTCATACATCTGTCACCCCAGACTGAAAGCTCCTTGAGGGAGGAGATCTCATTTCTTTCATCTATATACTCCCATCACCTGGCATAGTGCCTAGCAGGTACCAGGTGTTCTAGATATGCTTTTGGAGCTATATTATTGCACAGTGAGTGGTGCCTTTTGGCTAGACTCTGGATAAGAGCATAAAGTTAAGGAGAAATAGGCCATAAGACCTGCCTTCCTTTCTGCCCCTACATAATAGATGCTTAACATCTCCCAAAGGAGACCATGAGGGTGAGGCCCTAATCCAATATAACTGGTGTCCTCACAGGAAGAGAAGGAAACACTAGGAATATGCATGCATGGAGGCACAACTATATAAAGACGAAGCAGCAAGAAGGCGGCCGTCTAGAAGACAGGGCGAGTGGTCTCACAGGTAACCAACTTTGGCACCACCTTGATCTTGGACTTTCAGCCTCCAGAACTGTGAGAAAATAAATGCCCTTTGTTTAACGCACCCAGGCTATGGCATTTTGTTATGGCAACCCTAGCAAACTAAGACAGCATATTTACTTTGTGAATAAACTCAGACATAGTGCTGTATGTCAGGCATTGTTCTAAGCTCTTTACAGATGTTTAAACAATTAAAACGCTTTCCCACCAGGCCCAGTGAATCACCAGTGAATTCTCAACGGGTAGGAGGCAAGAAGAGTATACCTCCTTCTCCCTGGGGCAGGAGCTGGGAATTCAAAATCAGTATTATTGGGGGGAAACAACACCCTCAGAGGTACATCGAGTGAAAACCACAGGTGGAGATGATGGAGATTAAAATTAATAACAATAGGAAAATACTAGCTACCAGTAATTGAGCACTGAGTTCAGAAAGGGTAAGCTACTTGCTCAACTGTTGAAGAGAATTAGAGTTCAGACCCAGATCTTTGCCTTTTTCTACTTGGCACACTGCTGGGGTAAGCAGACTGAGGTCACTGGCTGGAGCAGGGGGTGGGGTGGGGGGCGATGGGGTAAAGGTTGAACAGGTGACTGAGCGTGTTCTCAATGGAGGAGATCAGTGGGCAGCAGGGAGGTAAGTTTTTTGTTTTTTAAGAAAAGGTGGTAGGGAAAATCTAATGACCTTCATTTGCCAGGTGCAATCCAATAGTTCTCGTTTATTTAGCTCCTCCAACATACCAGGCATTAAGCTTGAAACTCAGAACAGTTCTGAGAAGCAGATATTTGTGTATTTTAATTTTATGGACATGGAAACGGGAACGCAGACAAGGTGAGAGACCTGCCCCCGAGTTCAAGTAAGTGGCAGAACTGGAGTGGCGGACCTGGGAGGCTCCTAACCCCACCCCCGCCCCAGCTCATCCATTCTGCTTTGCAGATGTAGCTACAGATTCTGCACCCACACTGTCCGTATGGCCAGTGCATGTAGGAGGGCCTCCATGCTCGGACCAGACAAGTTACATATCCTGTCATGGTCTTTACAAGACTCCGCCAAAAGTATTAGCACAGAGCCGCTCTGCCCAAGAATGTTCCAAGGAGCCTGGGTTTCCCAAGATGTTTCATGGAAAACGTTCTCTGCTTGGAAAAGTCTGGTGGAAGTGCTGCCTGTTATCCCTCCCTTGCCTCGGAGACTAACAGCGAACACTGGTAGATTCTAAAGGTTCTGCAGTTAAAAAAAAAAAAAGGCTCTTTCCTTCAATGAGGCCAAGGTCTCCCCAATCTACTTGACCCAGAGGCAAGGTGTGTCAGTTAATATACTGGGCAGCACCTCTTAAGAGGTGTTGCAACACAGGACTTAAGAAGCAGATAGATAAACAGGATGGAGCTACTTTTGGAAACATTAACTAAAATGCAGGCTTTTTTCTTAAGAATTACAAAGGCCATTGATATTTACATTTAGTCTGCTTTCTACTGAGAAAATAAAGTTAAAAAAAAATCAGAGGCAATAAACCAAACAAGGGAATTTGAGATTTGCATTCTCAAAATCTATTGGCTTATCCTAAAACCTCATGCTTCTGCCCCAACCCCATTCCATTCTCCAGATTTCCACCCACCCTCCCCTCTTTGGGGCTGCTCTCCAGCTACACCCAGCTGAAAGTGACCACAACTTACAATGCATCCAGCCCCCCCGCCCCCCCCCCCGCAAGCCCAGCCCTTACATTGCAGAAACGGTGACAGGGAGGCATCAGACCTTCTGCCCACAGCGCGGCCAGAGCTGGCATATGTCAGAGAAGCAATGAAGTTATCTGATACAACAATCAACGATCCCTCTGCCTTTGGGTTAGGGAGGAGCACTCTCAAGACATTCCTATGGAGGGGTGGGGGTGGGGGTGAGATTGCCAACATTTCCTTTAAAACTTCCGGATTGTGAGTACTGTGATTTTTCTATTTCTCTTTTTGCTTATTTTCGGCTTCTAATTCTCGACAATTAATTTGTAGCACTTGTGTTACAAAGGAGGAGGAGGTAGGAAGAGCGAAGAAAATGGGGAGAGGGGTGGGGGGAGAGGAGGAAGGAGGGGGAAGGAGGGGGAGGCTTAGGGACGAGGGGGAGTTGGAAAGAGAGGGGGAAAAGAGCTGAACAAGGGAGGAGAAAAAGACTGGGTGGGGAAGACTTGGGGGGGGAGAAGGAGGAAGGGAGAGAGGCTAATGGGCAAGGGGGAAGGGAAGGAGGGGAAGAGGGAGGCAGAAGACAAAAAAGGGCAGGAGAAGGAGGGAGGAGAAGGGGAAAATCAATCACAAAATCTCCGAAGAAGAAGGCTGAATAAGCTCACCCGGTAACATACACCGGTGTCTCCCAACACGGTCAGGTACAAGCCCTGACCTGCAACGTTCCCGTTTGCAACAACACTTTCCCAGCTGCCCCGTCACCAAAGCAACGCTCAGGCACCGGCGCGGCGATGCTTTCTCCTTACCCACTCGGAAGATCAGATCGTCTTCGATGGGATTCTCTTTTCGTTTCCCAGTGCTGTACATGCTCGCGGGTCTCTTCACCGCTTTCTGCTTGACATGGCCGCTCCCTGGGGACTTAACGCGCCTCTTCACGCCCTCGGTGGTGGGGGACACGTCGGCCGACCGGATCACCTTCAGCTTGAACGGGCTGCCTCGGATGTGCTGGTCGTAGAGTCGCAGAGAGAGGGTAAAGTCCCCTTCCTTCTGGACAGTGTACAAAAACTCGTACGTGCCGTTTTTGTTGTCGAGTATTTCTCCGTCCGCCACGCTGCCGTCGGGAGTGCTCAGCTCCGCCGTGATGTAGGCGTTGCCGGTCTTGCACAGCTCCCCGTCTTTGTCCTTGGTCGTTATGGTAACGGACATGGGCTGCCCGATGATGGTCTGCCGCAGCCCCTCGCCCGTGGCCACCGTCTCGGAGGCGACGGCGTTGGTGGTTAAGATCGTCCCGAGGTTGTGGATGGACTTCTTGAGCCCTTCGGTCTCCACGATGAAATCCAGCTGATCATTTTCACGCGGGTGCAGCGGGAAATCCTGATCGGCCAGTTCGTTCAGCTTCTCGCTCATCTGCTTCTTCACGAGCAGCACCTCCGTCTCCGTGCCATGGTTCAGGGCCTGCGCGGTGAAGTTGCTGCAGCTCTTTATATTCTCCTGCCCCTCGAGCAGAGTATCCAGCTGCGACTGAAGGACCTGTGGGGTCAAAAAGCGAGGCCGGGTGAGCGCTTCTCAGCGCACTGCATGGTGCGCGCTTGGCGCGCCGGGGCAGCGCCCTCCGCGGGCGCCTACCGCGTCCTGCACCTGCCCCCCGCCGGTGGTTCTCCGCAAGTGGTATTTAATTTGGCCCACTGAACCAGCTTCTAATGCGTGATTCTGAATTGCATTCGCAGTACCTTCTCGTTCCCTTCCGCCTCGCCCAGACTCTCCCACACACATATTTCTTGGGTCATGTGTTTTTGGTAGGGACAAGCAGAAACGTCACCACCAGGAGCCGGGAAAACAAATTGCTATGCCTGGCATCTGAACTATTAATTATTCAGTATCTCTCTGTAATGTCCTAAATTCCCCTGTTACCACCCAAAGGGACAGAAACCAAACAAAACTCTCCACACCCGAATAGCAGAAGCTTTTGATCCCTGGTTTTGTGACTGGACATGTTAAAGGCTGCAGTCAGGGTTCACTTTGAAGTTGACTAACAGGTTGGTGTGGATGAGAGAGCAATTAAGAGACTATTAGATATTATAACTTAAGGAAGGAAAATAATCCAGTTTAACCGTAAATCCTGAAAGCATTACTTTATATTCATTCTTGCCTTGTGTCAAATCATAAATTGGTACTTAAGGTTACAGAATCATAGAAGTTTGCCGGAAAGAGGAAGGAAAAAATAGCTGGGTGTGCCATGAAATGAAAACTAGTGTTTACCATAAAACAGTGACACTTAAGGACCCATCTAAGTCCCCTTTGCTGTTCTTAGAACACAGTAAGCTGGTGCAGTGAAATACTGGGGGTATCATGTCTCTTACAGGATTATCTACAAGAATGGCTGGAATCTTACTTTATGTTTGAGGCCATAGTTGACTTCCAGTTCCATAAGCAGTACGCTCTTGCGCACGTTTAAAGTCTTCTGGAGCTCATCAAAGGTAGAATGGATGTCATCCACAATGCTGGCCTTTTGGTTGGTTAACTGATGAATGATTTCTGAGATGAACTGAAGGGCAGAATCTATTTCTGGGAGCCTAGAGGACAGTCATTAAAGATCATTATTTAGCATCAACCCAGAAATAGCAAAACATCTACCTAAACACTATGTTTTGTCAAAAAATATTTTCTTTGCCTTTCATTATCTTTAAAAAGTAATAACTGAAGAACAGAATGAATAAGACATGACATAATTACTGCCTTTGAGAGAAGAGACTCTGAGGGTCCATGTGTACTTCAAGTGTTCAGTCATCTAATTTTACTAATTGATGGTACAAAGCCTTGAGGCTCTCTGAACCCCATGGCTTCTCCTCACTCTGAATCAAGCCTTCTCAAACTTAACACTATAATGTTGTAGGTCACATACTTCTTTGTTACAGGGGACTAGCCTGTGTGTTATGGGATGTTTAACAGCATCCTGTCTTCTACCAGATGCCAACAGCAGCCCCCCCCCCCCAAGTTATGACACCAAACTGTCTCCAGGCATTGTCAAATGTCTCCTGGGGGTATGCGTAATTACCCACAATTGAGAACCAGGTTCTAAATGTATAGCTAATCCTAATTAGTTTTATCCTAATCATATGAAAAACTTATCCAAATTCAGTTTCCTGAGAACATTTTTCAAATTTCCAAGTTCCTTTAATTATTATAGAATAACCACACTTTTCTCATTACAACTATTGGTGACAAGATTTACTTTCAGCTGGTTGTTTATTTCCTCTCTTTGGTCTTTCTTTTGTATCACACAGCTACTCTGTTCCCTCATTTCCATGCCAAAGAGAAAGCCTGGAAGCAGGAAAACATAAGGAAAATTGAGCAATCACTGATCAGTACCATTTGCTGGGCTCAAACAGAGAGGAGCCAATGACAGTAAACACAATGGTCCTGTGTATGTCAAGAAGAGCAGCTAAGAAAGGCTCCTCAGAGAGCCTGGTTTCAGGCATGAATTTCAGAAGATCTGCTGAGAGCATTTTCCTGGAATGTATTTTATTCACTTAATCATCCTAAGGTACTGAAACAAAAATGCCACCCCTCTTAACATAAGGGCGTTGGAATTTGACCAAGGGGTAGGGGGTGATCCTAATCACTCACTGGGGTTCATGACTACAGACACACAAAGGAGAATTTATTTAGGGAGCATGAAACCACGGAGACAAGAGATCGGGAGGCCAAGCCTCACACAAGACAGCCAGGGGGAGGTGTGTGCACCTTTTGTTGACGGCATCCAACTGGACCTGGAGTGAGGCCTTGTGTTGCTCTACCACATCCTTGAGGGGGACTGTGGGATGTTCTGCGTGCTCCCCCTCAGTGCACTCTCGACACATGGCGGTCTCACAAGACTGGCAGTAAAAGTCCATCACCTGCAGGTAACACAAAAACAATTCCAGGTTCAAGGCCACTAACTGAGGGCTTACTGGGCACTAGGCCTGTAGTAGGCATCCTCTCATTTCATTCGCACAGCTTTCCCAGGATGTAGGCGGTATGTCCAGTTTCACAGAAGAAAAGGAAGGATACATTTTTATTTTTTTTTATTATTTTATTTATTTATTTATTTATTTTTTAATGTTTATTTATTTTTGAGACAGAGAGAGACAGAGCATGAACAGGGGAGGGGCAGAGAGAGAGGGAGACACAGAATCGGAAGCAGGCTCCAGGCTCTGAGCCATCAGCCCAGAGCCCGACGCGGGGCTCGAACTCACAGACCGCGAGATCGTGACCTGAGCTGAAGTCGGACGCTTAACCGACTGAGCCACCCAGGCGCCCCAGGAAGGATACATTTTTAAGTGCCAGGTCTCAAACAGAGGTGGGCCAAGCTGCAGCGGTGGCCACAAAGCCAGATTTTCTGTGGTTACTCCCCTAGAGCAGAACAGTGTGGGGCTGTGATGCTCCAACTTCTTGATCTTAGGACCCTTTGCCACTCTTCATAAACTATTGAGGACTCCAAAGTGCTTTTATTTATGTGCATTGTATCTACAGATATATTAAAAACTGAAACAAAAATTTTAAAAAGTAACTAAAAGCAATAATAAGCCCACTCGATGTTAACATGAATAATATAAAACATGAAAAATAACTGTATTTTGAAAAACAAGAAATTTTGTGACAATAATGGCATTGTTTCCCACTTAAAAAATTTTCTTCAGTGTCTGGGTTAATAGTAGACAGCTGGATTTTCATATCTGCTTCTGCATTATATCTGTTGTGATTGCACACATCATGTTGTCTCTGGAAAATTCCACTGTACACACTTGAGAGAACAAGAGTGAAAAAGGCACATAATGTCTTAGTATTATTTTAAATACAGTTTTGATCTTATGGACTGCCAACCCACCCCCACAAAGGGTTGGGGGACCCATGAGGGTTCCTGGACCATACTTTGAGAACTGATACTCTTTCTATATGAGACAAGCCGGGGTGCCTGGGTGGCTCAGTTGGCTAAGTGTCCAACTTCAGCTCAGGTCATGATCTCACGGTTCATGAGTTCAAGCCCCGCATCGGGCTCTGTGCTGACAGCTCAGCGCCTGGAGCCTGTTTCAGATTCTGTGTCTTCCTCTCTCTCTCTCTCTCTTTCTCTGCCCTCCCCCGCTTACACTCTGTCTCTCTCTCAAAAATAAATAAACATTAAAGAAAAAAGAGATATAAGCTGTACTGAACAATTTGTATCCTGGCTCTACCACTTATGTAAAGGTTACCACTTATGTAACCTCAAATTTTCCTTTGTCAAATGGAGACGATAATAGTAACCTAGAACTCAAAACTGCACAAAGAACTCAGATGTGGCACTGGCATGATGTAGCAGCAGCAATCATGATGATGATGATGATGATGGTGATGGTGATATCATCAGCTTATAGGAAAATAAAGGTACCTTATCCTGATTATGATGAACTCTCAGTAGCAATATAACACAAAGCCTATTAAGTCAGTTTCCTTGGGAAGGCATTTCCCTATTCTCTCAGCTGAAAATAATTTTGAATTCCCAAGATACTCTTGGAGGGATCTTTTTCTTGAAGTATAACACATGTACAGAAAATGGCATCAGTCAGGGCACCTGAGTGGTTCAGTCGGTTAAGCGTCTAACTTCGGCTCGGGTCATGATCTCACCACCCGTGAGTCTGAGCCCTGCATCTGGCTTTGTGCTGACGGCTCAGAGCCTGGAGGCTGCTGCAAATTCTGTGTCTCCCTCTCTCCCTTTGCCCTCCCCGGCTCTCGCTCGCTCGCTCTCTCTCTCTCTCTCAAAATTAAACATTAAAACAATTTTTTAAATGGCATAAGTCTTATTAAAGGTTAGTGGATTTTCATAAAGTGAATCCTCCTACCAAATCACTTTTATTTATACCCCAGTTTATGAAATATTTATAAGATTTTAAGTTCCTGAGCACAGGAACTCTCTTACAAAAAGCCTAATTCCTTACACAAAGTAAGTATTCAAAAACTACTCAATGAATGAATTGAATGCTGTCTATAAAAGACGCATTTTAGAGTCAAGGACACAAATACATTAAAATTAAAAGGGTAGAAAAAGATATTCCATGCAAATAGTAGTCAGAAGAGAACTGGAGTGGCTATTCTGAGACAAAATAGATTTTAAGACAAAAGTTGTTACAACAGACAAAAGAGGACATTATGTAACTATAAGATGATAAATTCATTGAGAAGATATAACAATTATAAACAAATATGTACCCAACAACAGAGCCCCCAAATATATGAAACAAAAACTGACAGAATTGAAGGGAGAAATGAATAGTTCAGCAATAATAGTTGGAGATCTCAGTACCCCACTTTCATTAATGATAGAACAATTAGATGGAAGATCCATAAAGAAATAGAAAGTTTGAGAATTATAAACCAACTAGGCCTAACAGACATATAGAACACTCTATTCACTAACAGAATACACATTTTTGTCAAGAACACATAGGACGTTCTCCAGAGTAGACCATATATTGGGTAAAAAACTCTCAATAAGTTTTAAAAAGATTAAAGTCATACGAATATTTTCTCTAGCCACAATGAAATCAAATTAGAAATCAATAATAGAAGGAAATCTGGAAAATTAACAAATATATGAAAATTAAATAACTTACTCTTACACATTGAGTCAAAGAAGAAATCACAAGGGAAATTAGAATATACTTTGAGATGAGCAAAAATGAAAACACAATACACCAAAACTTATGAGAGAGTTCTCAGAGCAAAATTTTAGATGTAAATGCCTAGTTTAAAAAGAAGAAAAATCTTAAATCAATATAGCCTAAGGTTCAACCTTAAAGAACCAAAAAAGAGGAACAAATCAAAACCAAAACAAAAAGAAAGAAAATAATAAAGATGAAAGTGGAGACAAATAAGATAGAAAACAGAAACACAGTAGAGAAAATCAATGAAACCAAAAGTCGGTTCTTTGTAAAGATCAAAAAAATTGACAAACAGGATACTAAGGACAGTTGTATGCCAACAAATTGAGTAACATAGATAAAATGGACAAATTCTTAAAAACACACAAACTAATAAAACTGACCCAAAGAAGAAATAGAAAATGCAAATATACCTATAATAGGATATCGAACCAGTATTCCAAAAATGTCCAATATAGAAAGCCCATGACCAGATGGCTTCACTGATGAATTCTGCCAAATATTTAAAGAAGTATTAACATCAATCCTTCCAAATTCTTCAAAAAATAGAAGAGGAGGAAACATATGCTAACTTATTCTATTAGGCCAGCAATACCCTAACACAAAAGCCAAAAAACATCACCAGTAAAGTTCATATCCCTTATGAATACAGATGCAAAAATCCTTAACAAAATACTAGTAAACTGAATCAAGCTACATATAAAACAGGTTATACGATACGGTCAAGTGGAGTTTATCCCAAGACTGCAAAGGTAGTTCACATACAAAAATCAACATATGTAATACACCACACCAATAGAATAAAGGGGAAAAAAACTCCACATGGTCATCTCAATTGAGGCAGAAAAAAACATCTGACAATTTCCAACACCATTTCGTGATAAAAACACTTATCAATCTAGAAATAGAAGAAAAGTTCCTCAACTTGATAAAAGGTATCTACAAAAATCCTATACCTAACATCATACCTAATGTTAACCCCCTAAGATACAGAATGAGACAAAGATGTTCACTCTTGGGGTGCCTGGGTGGCGCAGTCGGTTAAGCGTCCGACTTCAGCCAGGTCACGATCTCGCGGTCCGTGAGTTCGAGCCCCGCGTCAGGCTCTGGGCTGATGGCTCGGAGCCTGGAGCCTGTTTCCGATTCTGTGTCTCCCTCTCTCTCTGCCCCTCCCCCCGTTCATGCTCTGTCTCTCTCTGTCCCAAAAATAAATAAACGCTGAAAAAAAATTTTTTTAAAAAAAAGATGTTCACTCTTGCCATTTATATTCAGCAATGTACTAGAAATTCTAACCAGGGCATTTAGGCAAGAAAAAGCAATAAAATGCATCCAAATTGGAAAGGAAGAAGTTAGAATTTCTCTATTCAGAGATGATATGAACTTATATACAGAAAACTCTAAAGAATACACCAACCCCCACCCCCACAAAAATATTAGGCCTAACAAATGAATTCAGCAAAGTCGTAGGATACAAGATCACCAAACAAAAATCAGTTGTATTTATATACACTAGCAATGAACAATCCAAAAATGAAATCAAGATAATTCCATTTATAGTAGCATCAAAAAGAATATAAAATACTTAAGAATACATTTAACCAAGAAGGAGTAAGACTTGTACACTGACTTCTACAAAACATTGTTGAAAGATACTAAAGAATACCTAAATAATGGAAATGAATGTAAAGATATCCCATGCTCATGAATAGGAAGACTTAATACTGTTAAGAGGGCAACATTCCCAGAATCGATCTACTGATTCAGTGAAATACCTATCAAAATTCAAGCATCGTTTTCTCACAAAAGTGAACAAACTATTCTCAAAATTCAGATGGAATTGCATGGGACTCTGAATAGCCAAAACAATCTTGAAAAAAAAAAAAATAAACTGGAAGACTTCGACTTGTAATTTCAAAAGGTAGTACCAAGATAGAGTAATCAGAATACTGTGTTACTGGCATAAGGACAGACATATAGATAGATGGAATAGAATTGACAGTCCAGAAATTAAACCATACATTTATGGTCAACTGATTCTTGACAAGGGTGCCAAGATCACTCAATGGAGAAAAGCAGTCTTTTCAACAAATGATGCCAAGACAACTGGATATCCACATGTAAAAGAATGAAGTGGAATGCTTACCTCACTCTACATACAAAAATTATCTCAAAATAGATTAACAACCTAAATGTAAGAGCTAAAACGATAAAACTCCTAGAAAAGAAAACATAGGAGTAAACCTTTATGACCTTTGATTAGGTAATGGTCTTTTAGATATGACACCAAAAGCACAAGCAACAAGAAAAAATAGATAAATTGGACTTCATCAAAATAAAATCTTGTGGATGAAGGGTACTATCAAGATACTATCAAGAAAGTGAAAAGAGGGACACCTGTCTGGCTCAGTCAGTAGAGCATGCAACTCTTGATCTCAGGGTTGTGAGTTCGACTCCCATGTTGGGTGTTGAGGTTACTTAAAAATAAAATCTTTAAAAAAAAGAAAGTGAAAAGAATAGGAGAAATATTTGCGATTCATATATCTGATAAGGATGTAGTATCCAGAACATATAAAGAAACCCTACAACTCAAGAACCCAATTCGAAAAACTGGCAAAGGACTTGAATAGACATTTCTCCAAAGAAAATATACAAATGGCCAATTTGCACACACAAAAAAATATGCTCAATATTATTAGTCACTAAGGAAATCCAAATCAAAACCACTACGAGATACTTTGTACTGATTCGGGTGGCTGGACTCAAAAAGTCAGATAATAAGTGTTGGTGGAAATGTGGAAAAATCAGAACTTTCATACTTTGCTAGTGGGAACGTAAACTGGCACAATCACTGTGAAAACAGTTTGGTGGCTCCTCAAAAGTAAAATACAGAATTACCATGGGACCCAGGAATTCAATTCCTAGGTATACACCCAAGAGAACTATAAACATACATCCACACAAAAATTTGTACACGAATGTTCATAGCACTATTCATTAATAGCCCCAAAGTGGAAACAACATGAATATCCATCAACTAATGAATGGACAAATAAATTGTGGTATATCCAGACAATGGAATATTATTTTAGTCATAAAAAGACATGAAGTTTGGCCATATGGTACAATATAGATGAACTTTGAAAACATTATCCTGAGTAATAGAAGCCAGACTCAAGAGGCCACATAATTTACGACTGATTTGTATTAAATGTCTATAATGGCCAAATCTTGCAGAGATAACATGCATACTGGTGATTGCCAGGGGTTAGGGGTAGGGGGGAATGGGGAGTGGCATGATGAAAAAGTTCTGGAACTAGTGGTGATACTTACACAACCTCTTGAATACACTAAAAAAGACTGAATTGTATACTGTAAAAAAATTTTTTACATGTTTTTATTTATTTTTGAGAGACAGAGACAGAGTGTAAGTGGGGGAGGGGCAGAGAGAGAGGGAGACACAGAATCCGAAGCAGGCTCCGGGCTCTGAGCTGTCAGCACAGAG
Source organism: Lynx canadensis (assembly GCF_007474595.2). Taxonomy (NCBI): domain Eukaryota; kingdom Metazoa; phylum Chordata; class Mammalia; order Carnivora; family Felidae; genus Lynx; species Lynx canadensis. Next base: position 74,383,062 of record NC_044306.2, read on the forward strand.
TCTGATGTGGGGCTCGAACTCGTGAACCGCAATCATGACCTGAGCCAAAGTCAGGTGCTTAACTGACTGAGCCACCTAGGTGCCCTTGAATTGTATACTTTTAAACGGTTAAACTGTTTAATTTTATGTTATGTGAATTTTCCCTTAATTAAAAAATTAATTTTAAAAAATTGCATTAATTAGTTTTAAAAAAATGCATCTTTGAAGAGAGAGCTACACACATAGGTGATTGTCCCTGGTTTGGAATCCTAAGTGTTTCTTGGAAACAAAGGCCCTAAAATCATTCTAAAGTGTGAACAACTAGTCATTCCCAAATGTTTGTGCTCAGGATCTGGCAGCTTTGACTCAAGCTGAGAGTTAATTGCGTCAAGCGTGAGACTCAGCTGAGCTCATCCATCTTGAGTGAGATAATACTGGTGTTTGTTCTTGGGGGCGGCTGGGCCAGAGGCCAAGACTAGCTTATTTTTGTTGACAGGTAGACACTACTTGTGAAGATGACAAGGCAAGACCATATGCACTACTAACATGCTAGAAAGGGTGGTCAGGGCCTTGGAACAGCCCTGAGGATTGTGGAAGTGGGGACTTGTTAGTGGTAGGGCATTCTTAATGAGGATCTCTTCTTTGTACCTCTTAACATCCTTGTTAGTAAGGTGCCTAAGCAAGCCATAACAGGGTTTAATGATCATTTGCGGTTCTGGGACCGTGAGGCATGAGCTCAAATGTCTGCTTTACGTGCAAAGAACCTCTTAAATCACTGACCATTATTCCCATTTTTCTTTGTATTTGGACAATGCAGCCATGGCAGTTTAATTAGAAGACAGAGAGTGTCACAGCACTTAAAGTAAATGACAGGCTTTCATCCACATGTGCTAATCAGCACCAGGCAGTTTATGAGGACAACATCCTGCTTTATTGTTAATTACCCAATTTTATTAACCTTCAGATGCTTGAATTGTTTTTAAAGATTTACCCATGGCAATTAACTGCAGCAATTTATCTGCAATATTGCATGCATTTGGCTTGAATATGCAATGAGGACCCCTGTTTCAAAGCAGCAGCAGTGAACTACAATCTATGATAAAACAATAGAACAATTCAAGGCACACGCTGTTAATTTCCAAGACCTCTTGCTGGTTTATAAATTTTATGATTCCAAAGAATCATAATGACCCAGCAAAGAGAAATCAGCCAAAACATACTTTAAATAGCTTCATCTACCTTAAGGAGGTTCAAATTCTAGATAGATCTAAATTTTAGTGGATTTGATGTGATGCATTTGGAGAGAGACAAAGGGAAGTTTTAACCTAAAGGATTCTTTAACTTTGCTGGAATCAGCATCTCTAAGACAGATTCTGCTTAGCAGCTGGTGGCATCCAAGGGTCTCTATTGCTTCTATACCCTTCTCCTTTCTATACTGAATATACAGTGTGGAATGACTAATTAAAAAATGAAAGTCTATATAAACATACAAGCATACCCACATATTAGCATAATTGTCATCTGTTACCAAACCATCAATTTTAATGGCTACCCAAGAGTCAGGTATACGGACTTACCATAATTTAGCCATTTCCCTAATATTGCACATTCAGATTATTTCTAATTTTTACTCTAATCTAAAATTTTCAATGAACATTCTTATATCTTCATTCTTTTCTCCAGCTATTTCCTTAGAAATATTTCTACTAGTGGAATTACTGAATTAAAGGACAGGAAGTTGTGTACAACACTCATTATAATTCGACAAACTGACATAAACTTTCTGAAGGGCAATTTACCCTCCCACCCACAGCAAATGAAAACATCTCCCCGTATCCTCATCAGCACTGCTTATTATCTTTAAAAATCAATTTGAAAAGATGTGATTATTTGTGAAGCTTGACATTTCTCATACTATTATTAGCCATTTATATGTCCTCTGTGAATTTTGAGTTCTCTGCCCATTTTCTTTTGTGATATTCATATTTTCCTAACTCTTAATTCTTTTGTGATGTTCATGTTTTTCCTGATTCTTAATTCTTACATAGTAAGGATTTGTTGGGGTATTTTAATTAAGAATTTTACAGTTATTTTCATGAACCGAATGATTAATAGTTTTCTTTTTCTGTCTTCACTAGATTTTGGTATTAAAGTTATGAGTATATCACGAGTGAATTACGGAGTTTTCTATCTTTTCTTAAGATGCAGACCACACTATGAATCATATTTGTTTTACACATATTTGTTTTGAAGGAATTAGGTTTCAAATAAAGTTTTACCAGTTTCTTGCAAAATTAGCAGCCTACTCGGGTTTTCTTGATCACTTCCAGTTTCCTAGATAATCATCCATTTCGTTCAAACTTTCAAGTATATTAGCCTTTAGCACCTAGCATTGATATATTTGTTCTAAAATATTCCTTTTACCTGTACTGGTATCTCTTTGTTAGAGTCCTAATTTGATATATTTTCCCTTTTTTGTTTTACCAGATATCAAATTATTTCACTAATTAAAAAAAACAGCTCTTAGGTTTATTAACTCAATTGTTTTATTACTTTCAAACCAAGTTTATCTCTATTATTTCGTGTTCCATATATGTACTTTGTTGTTTTCCCTAGCTTTTTGAATTGAACTCCTGTCATTTTTTTAATAAACGTTTATTTATTTATCTTGTGAGAGAGCGAGAGAGAGAGCATTGGAGAGAGAGCAGGGGGAGGGGCAGAGAGAGAGGGAGAGAGAATCTCAAGCAGACTCTGCACTGTCAACACAGAGCCCGATGCAGGGCTTGATCCCACAAACCGTGAGATCATGACCTGAGCTGAGCTAGAGCTCCTCTAGGAGAAGACAGCCTCAGGGAGAGCCAGTGTGAGAAATGGTCATAAGAAGAATGCTCAACTAATTGAAGGCACCATTTAAAGTTTCCTTTACAAAACTTACATGGTAATTCTCCCTTGGAGTACACTGCATGGGAAACCATGGTTATTGACAGCCTGGTGTGCTTTCAATTAAATAATTAATTAAAGATACGTAGGGACGCCTGGGTGGCTCAGTCGGCTGAGCGTCCAACTTTGGCTTGGGTCATGGTCTCACGGTTCATGAGTTCGAGCCCCACGTGGGGCTCTATGCTGACAGCTCAGAGCCTGGAGCCTGCTTCGGATTCTGTGTCTCCCTCTCTCTCTGCCCCTCTCCCATTCGCGCTCTGTCTCTCTGTCTCCAGCTTCCCCATGCCAACAGCCTCCAAACAGCGCATCCCTAAAGCTTTCCCTTTTGTCTGCGGTAGAGCTTTCCCACTCCTCTGCCTGCCTTTGAGTCTCTGCCAAAACAGAAGTGTCGGTGGCTGATTCCTTGTTATAGCAAGTTCAGGACAGACAGTCTCTGTTGGTTTCTACATTTCCATGTAGAAGATACTGTGCTTAGTGCTAGCAATATAATGGTGAACATGGTCCCTGACCTTCTGGAGCTCACTTTCTAAAAGTAAGGCCAGAAGATCAACAAATACACAGATGAAGGCAAGCAGAGCATGGTGGATGCCAGGAAGGAAATCCAGGAAGTGACGTAATGGCTAATAAGTGGGTGTCAGAGGTGGTTTGCCTCAGTTACAGAAGACTGCTCTGTGTGGGAGCAAGTTGAGCAGAGACATGAAGGATGAGGGTGAGCTAGCCAGGGAGCATTCTGGGCAGAAGGCACAGAGAATAATCAAGCCCCAAGGTGGGAAGCCACTTGGCAAGTTCTAGGCCAGTGAGGCTGCCGTGTGGTGGGCAGAGAGAGTGGCATGAAATGAGGTCAACAAACAATAGTTATGGCTAATAATTATTCCTTTGCTCTAACAATTAATAGCTTGCTTGATAGTGGTTTTACTAGACCCATGCCTTCTATTATAAGCAGCTTCTAATACTTTTGAAGTGGCCATTACAAAGAAAAAAGTGAATAGTCACTGATGAGAAATAATCTTCATAGCTAACATTTATCAAGAGCTAACTATAATGCTTTATATGACTTAAACATTTACTTCTCCAAGTAATCCCATATAGTAAATACTATTATTTAATTTTTTTAATGTTTATTTATTTTTGAGAGAGAGAGAAAAAGAGTCTAAGCGGGGGAGGGGCAGAGAGAGAGAGGGAGACACAGAATCCAAAGCAGGCTCCAGGCTCTCAGCTGTCAGCACAGAGCCCGACGCGGGGCTGGAACTCACAAACCGCGAGATCATGACCTGAGCCAAAGTTGGATGCTTAACCGACTGGGCCACTCAGGGGTCCCTCGTAAATAGAATTATTACTTCTTCTTTACAGATGAGAAAGTGAGACACAGAGAGCTTAATAAACGTGTCAAAGCTGACACAGGAATAAGTTGAAGAGCGGAGTTTGAACCAGGCAGTTGAAATCCAAAGCCAGTGCTCTTGTACAATGTGGCCTCTTCAGGTGACACAGCTATTGTGAATCAGTTATTTAATGGTACACACAGGTTCTCCTAAGTTTATATCACCTATTATGCTTGCTAGTAGCAGAAAATACGCTTGAATTCAAAATCTAGAATCTATTGTCAAGGATTCACACATCTTCAAATTCTATTTATTATTAAGGATTAGGGCCTAATGGAGCAGGAGAAAAATTTCCCTCAAAAGAAAAACAAAGAGCTGTAATTAATATTTTAATAATCATTCTCAATTTGCAGCACGTATCTGTTTTTAATCTTTATCCAGATTTTACTATATAGATATTTATGTGGGTCAAGAATACCCACTGTGCAAATAGTTATGGGTTTGCTCTCCTGGGGAAACTAATAATACATGCTAATAGGCACAATGAAGATTGATCTGATCATTTAAATGAATGTGATCAGAGCAAGTAAGCAGGCAAAATAGCCTGAGCACTGCTAAAAATGCCTTCTAATTACTCATTTTCCAGGTGGAGTTCTGCTTTAGCGTACGTATAACCTCTGATTGCCCGAAGCCTACCCAAATCAAAGCAGTCATGCCCCCAGGCCGCGTCTGCAATCCGCTCACTTACATTTCCATCGTGGTTTGGGCAAGAGAGAGGCTTTCCGGCAGCCACAGCGGTGACCGTCTCCAGGATGGAGGACTCCTCAACGTTGCTGCCGGGAGTTCGCTGCAGCACGTCCATCAGGTTCGTGATGAAGAAGTTGTTCTGGAGCGCGGCCACCCCCTTCTCGGGCAGGATGGAGGTCTGGCGGCACACTGGGCAGGAGAGGGTTAGACTGTGGGCGGGAATGTAGTTCTGCAGGCACCTGTTGCGGGAGCAGAAGCAGGTGGACTGTCAGCACAGTGGGCTCTCGAGCAAGAGCAGGACCACCTCTTCTCACAGGTACCATACATTCTCTGCACCTACATGGGCTACTTTGCAGAAACTCCCTGTGTAGTTTCCTTTTCTAGGAAAATAAGATTTCAGCAACCAAGAGGTAATGTGTACTCCCGCGCCCCTATCAACTGATCAGGCAAAGGATAACCCTCAAGGAAAAGAGTAACATCATTGACTTTGGTAGTGTTCTGGGGAACCTTGCCCCAAATGAGCAGCATTGGCCTCTCTGGGGAACTTGGAAGAAGTGCAGAATCTTAGGTCTTCCTCCAGGCCTGGTGAGTCTGAATCAGGTGATTTATATGCCCATTAAAGGTTGCAGGGGACACCTGGGTGGCTCAGTCGGTTAAGCGTCTTTGGCTCAGGTCATGATCTCGCAGTTTGTGAGTTCAAGCCCTGTGTTGGGCTCTGTGCTGACAGCTCAGAGCCTGGAGCCTGCTTCGGATTCTGCGTCTCCCTCTCTCTCTGCCCCTCCCCGCTCACACTTTGTCTCTCTCTCTCTCTTAAAAATAAATAAACATTAAAAAAATTTTTTAAAAGGTTGCGAAGCATTGCTCTACAATATCCAGGGTCATGTTCACAGATTTGTGGATTTTTACAATGGGGAGAAACAGGTTGAAGTTTTCTCTTCCTGTTGAAATACTTAAATTAAGCCACAGGTAAAGTAATTACTAACAAACTTCATATGTGAAATTGCTCATGTGCTAAGTTAAATAAGAAAGTAAAGATGTATTTTGATAACTGATTAACTCAATGGAACAACTACTCAAGAAGGATAAAGAAATGTGTTTTCATATATAGCAAATTGCATATTCAGTTAATTTTTAATTATTTTATACACATAGTTGCATACAAAAGCATAAGCAGATCTCCCATGTTAAAAACACCTCCCAGTGGAGGGGCGCCTGGGTGGCTCAGTTGGTTAGGCATCTATCTGACTTCAGCTCAGGTCATGATCTCACAGTCTGTGGGTTCAAGCCCCATGTTGGGCTCTGTCCTGACAGCTCAGAGCCTGGAGCCTGCTTCAGATTCTGTGTCTCCCTCTCTCTCTGCCCCTCCCCACCTCATGTTCTGTCTCTGTCTCTGAAAAATGAATAAACCTTAAAAAAGAAAAAAAAAAAAACATAATTAGCAAAAATGTTTTGTTTAAAGCAGGGATAGGACACCCGGAGTCATACCAACATGATCTCTTCCTGCCTCTCCTCAAAAGGCATCAACTTAATTCATTTAATTAGCAAAATGCATTGCTAGTAATGACATATAGATCCTGCTCACTAGATTCACAGTACTTGCAAAAACCGTTATGAAGTAGGTACTTTATTTACTTATGTTTTAATGTTTATTTATTCTGAGAAAGAGAGGGGGGTGGGGAGGGGCAGAGAGACAGGGAGACAGAGAATCCCAAGCAGTCTTCCCACTCTCAGTGCAGTGCCCGATGTAGGGCTCAAACTCACAAACCGTGCGATCATGACCTGAGCTGAAACAAAGAGTCAGACACTTAACCAACTGAGCCACCCAGGTGCCCCTGAAGTATGTACTTTAGACACCCGAGGAAACACAGGCTGAGAGAAGCAAAGTTGCTTGCTCTCAGAACTTCAGTGGTCAAGGGCAGAGCAGGAGTCCAAACCCAGGCGACTCAGGTTCTTAGGCACCAGAACCTAAGCTCTATATAACTACTCTACATAATGTTTCCCTGTTGCACTGCCAAACGAAATTTGAAAACTTCTGATTTCATCTCATTCCCCATATTAGGTAGATAAGAAAAATGCCATCAAGGAGGTTAATGGACTTTCCTATGTCACAGGAGTACCTAGCACTGAATCAATACCAGAAACAGAATAGCTTTTGCTAAGGTCACTGAGGGCATCCAAATCCAGACAATAGACATTTTTCACTCCTATCCTTCCCAGTACCACTCATTAAATGTGACCGCTGCCTCCCACCTCTCCTTTTTTGAAACTTTATCTTCTCTTGCTTGTGACAGCACACTCACTTGGTCCTCCTTCTCCTTCTGTCTGCTCTTGGTTTTCTACTGGCCAGTCCAGGCTCTGTCATTAGCACCCCTCTCTCCCTGGGACATCATATCCATGTGCAGGGCTATAAACACAACACTCCCACATTTCTATTTCTTCCACAAACGTCTCCTCTGAGCCCCTAATCTCTACACCAACTGCTTTCTTGGCATCTCCTCTTAGATGTCGCACAAGCTCTAAGACTCAACATGTCCAAAACCAAAGCTATGTTCTTTCCCCAAACTGGGTCCTCTTTCCATCTCAACAAACAGCACCTCCATCCATTCATCTAGGAATGATGGAGCCATGCTGAAAACCGTAACTGTCCTTCATATTCCACATCCAACCCATCACCAAAGGCTGGAAATTCCTAAATACCTTCCAACATTTCCAGTTCTCATCATCTGCTTTACACCAGCCTTTCTTGGGTTTCTGCAGTGGCTCTATGCACTGTCACCCACCCTTGTATCCTCTATCCTCTAATATTCTTCATATTGTGACCACTGTGACCTTCTCAAAACCCATTCCATGCATTCCACAGGGACTTGCTGTGGTAGGCTCTGGAAAATCTCTACCACCGGCCATTAGACGGAGGAACAGAAGTAGACTGGGTGAGACCCAACTGAGAGGGCGTGAGGCAGACCCAGGACAGCCCAAAACTGTTGCTTCTCACCTGTCAGAGCACGTAAATGGGAGCCAAACAGCGGACTGCCTGGGAACTGAACACGGGGAATAGGAGGCTCTGCCAGGCTCAGACTGAGTGCCTCTCAGTGTTATATATGAAGAGGCCAACTGCTGCAAATCAAATAATGATCTTACCATGTGAGCCCAGGGACACAGGGACAATTAGCTGGTATTCATGTTTTAGCTAGATTCATTGAGTGAGGGGGGGAAGTCACTCTCCATATAGTCATTTTGGACTATAAATTATAAAATGCACCAAAGTGTAAAATAAATAAAGTGAAAAGTGCTAGTGCCCTATATACCACTACTAAAACAAACAAAAACTCTACACACACACACACGCACACACACACACCCCAAAAGAACCCCCTAAAAAGCAAACAAAAAACCCACAATGGCCAGTAACAAATCCACCTTCTCCGTCTATCCATCACCAGCATGTATCTGGTTATTCTTTTGCACCTGAGGTCTTACAAAGTAAACCAACTTTAACAAATGTATATTAAATGGATGGTAAATATAATTAGCACTGATTTGAAGCCATTGGAAACACCACTCCCTATTCTATAAAAAGAATTAAAGCATTTTAATTATGTATATTTAATAATAATAGAAAATATATTTAACACAATGCTATAAAACATAATTATTATATTTATTTTTAAGAAAAAAAATATAACCTTACTAGGGAAATACTTAAATTAGGACACAAACTAATTACTAACAAACTTATCTGCTTAATTGCTTATGCGCTAAGTTAAACGAGAAAGTAAAGATGTATTTTGATAACTGATTAACTCAATGGAAAAAACTAAGAAGGATAAAGAAATGTGTTTTCATATATAGCAAATTACATGTTCAGGTAATTTATAATTATTTCATACACATAGTTTTTTTCTTCATCTGCAACATCTTTATGTTCCAATGTGCCATTAGTATGTGTCTTCTGAAGTATCTTTTTAAAAAAATTTTTCATGTTTATTTATTTTTAAGAGCAAGAGAGACAGAGCGTGAGCAGGGAAGGGGCAGAGAGAGAGGGAGACACAGAATCTGAAGCAGGCTTCAAGCTCTGAGCTGTCAGCACAGAGCCTGACGCGGTGTTCGAACTCACAAAATGTGAGATCATGACCTGAGCCGAAGTTGGACGCTCAACCAACTGAGCCACCCAGGTGCCCCACTTCTGAAGTATCTTTGAGAGGAAGCTCTCCCTTTTAACTAAGGTATTTTACCTCATCTGTTGTATGGGAGAAGATAATAGATTAAAAAAAAATTTTTTTAATGTTTATTTATTTTTGAGAGAGAGAAAGGCAGAATGTGGGCGGGAGAGGGGCAGAGAGAGAGAGGGAGACACAGAACCCGAAGCAGGCTCCAGGTTCTGAGCTGTCAGCACAGAGCCCGATATGGGGCTCGAACCCACAAACCACGAGATCGTGACCTGAGCCAGTCAGACACTCAACCAACTGAGCCACCCAGGTGCCCCATAATAGATTTTCAATTGGCCCTCACCAAAGATACTGTATGAGGGAACTGTGGTTGGCAAAAATTGACGAAAAACAAGGGAGAAATTAAAACATTTTTGAAATCTTAAAATATTTAATGTTCTATGTCCTGTGGGAATGAATCAGTAGCTACTAGATTGCTTTCTCTCACTTGTAGTTATTTAAAATAGAGTAAATTAGGGGCGCCTGGGTGGCTCAGTCGGTTGGGCGTCCGACTTCGGCTCAGGTCATGATCTCACCGTTTGTGAGTTCGAGCCCCACGTTGGTCTCTGTGCTGACAGCTCAGAGCCTGGAGCCTGCTTCGGATTCTGTGTCTCCCTCTCTGTCTGCTCCTCCCCTGCTCATGCTCTGTCTCTCTCTGTCTCAAAAATAAATAAAAACATTAAAAAATTAAAAAAAATAAAATAAAATAGAGTAAATTATTGGCAACTCATGATTATGTTTCTAGATATCTATCATAAGCACAAAAGAGTTATTGTCTCCCATAGGTAACTGGACAATTCTGGAAAGAACCCCTTGGTAAGCTGGAGGAGATCAGTCTGTGAAACTCTCTTCTCTGAGCACAAAGGAGGCTTACCTCTCGCAGAAAGTGTGCAGACAGGGGAGAACCTTGGGATTCTTGTACCGTTCCAGGCATATACTGCAAATCAGAAACTGCTTGTCAATCTGGCGCACCACAGGACTTGGGATGTTGGTGGCTTCACTGGCCATCCTAGACCACTGACATGGGAGGCCGGCTGTCTTTGACCCTGCACGCTGCTGCTGTCAGACAGGAAAAATATATAATAACTTGTAAGTGCAAATCAATCATTGGTTCATTCACTACAGACACCGTGTTATGAATACAGGTAGAATTCCATGCCAGTGACCTCAAAATGACCATAACCAACCCTCAATGCTGGATGAGGCATACAGTGAAATGCCTGTTTATTTTGTAAATCAATAAAATGATCACATGTTCACCATGCAAACAAAACAAATTAGAAGACGTATGTTGCACAAAGAGGCATGCCTGCTGGCTTTGCAAGCAGGGGTAACCGAGGGGCCAAATACTTATACAGCTCTGCCTGTTCATGCCTTCATTTATGACTCTATTTGATTCTATACCTACAGTCTTATAAAAGTATAATCTATATCAAATAGAACAGTCTTACTAAGATAAAATGGTTTCCCAACTATTGTACTTGAAGGGGATCAAAATGTCACTCCAAAATGTGCCATCTTGGCATAAGGATTATTTTGAGCTGGAGGCACTTGAGAAACAGCAGACATGGTAAGGCAGCTGGTGGCTGGCGAGAGGCATTCTGTCCTCTCCCCCCTGCTTAAAAGCAGGGCATCGATTTCCCATTTTCAAAGGAAATTTTCATTTGTAAAGGTGCCCCACTCTCCCATACCAAAAAGAGGAGACTCTTAATTATCACCAGAGATAGCATGGGACAAGAGTCTACATAGCAAATCTTACTCAACAACCCTTATGGACCATACATTTCCTGGTCACTTTCCTACAATTTACTGTCCCTAAACCTCCTTTTCCTTTATCTAGCCATTTCTCCACCATTTGTCATCCTTTGTTAAAACAGTATATAAGCCCCCAGGTCCAACTGCCTCTCTGGGTTTTCATTTCTTTTCTGTGAAGCTCCCATGCATGTAAAATTAAAAATATTAAATTAATAAACTTAGAATATTATATATTATGTTGGAAAAATAAACTACCAGTAAAATGTGTACATCCTTTTCTCTTGATAATCTGTCTTTTGTCAGTTTAATTTGCAGTCTTCAGGAACAGAATTGAAGTGTGTTGAGAAAAAGTTTTCCCTCCCCTACATACTGTTAACATGCAAGGATGGAATAATTAGAACTTGTTTAAAATTTTTTTTAATATTTGTTTATTTTTGAGAGAGAGAGAGAGAAAGAACATGAGTGGGAAAAGGGGCAGAGAAAGAGGGAGACACAAAATCCGAGTTAGGCTCCAAGCTGTCAGCACAGAGCCCAACGTGGAGCTCGAACTCACTGCCTATGAGATCACGACCTGAGCTGAAGTCGGACGTTTAACCGGCTGAGCCACCCAGGTGCTCCAGAATAATTAGAACTTTTTATTAAGACCTTTGTATGTGGTTCAGAGTGTTCTCTTCAGAACTAAAGGTTTATAGATTCTATGCTAAAATGTATTTGCCACAGAGCAGGGACAAAGGCAGATAATTCCTAACATTTTAAGAAATGTCTGTTGGTATTCATGTGTGGGAATCTGAGGGACCTGGTGAAATTAATTAATTCAGAGAAGGTTTCAAAATGTCAGGAATCGTGCCAGAAAAAGAGAATTAGAAGAGGGCAAGAGAGAAAAATGCAGAGGGCCTCCAAGGGAGGGTAAAATTACAACATAAAACACAGCTTCATTTACCACCTTGAAGAACATCTGGCTTCTATTCCAAAAGGGTAAAACCAAGGTTAAGCTAAAATTCACTTCTTAATTTTCTAAATATTTGGTAAGGTGTCTACAGCCCCCCAATTCCCAACAGAAATACTCTTTACAAAAAAAAAATTTGTTAATTTTCAATATGACCCTAGGCAGGAAGTAATATTATTCTCATTCCACAGATTTTTGAAAACCTTGGCTCAGTTAAGAAGTTTGCCAGAATGCAAAACCCATAGCCTGTTCACTCCTTAAACCACCATACCTCCCTTGACCGTGTGCTTTAAGAAGGCTGTATGTACTATAAAAGCTTGGTTTATATATAATATTTTAACTTGGCCTGGGACCTGTGTTTGAAGCTGGGAAATACCATATTTACAGAATCAACAATTCTACAATTTTTAATGGAAATTTTTTTCAAACATGAATGATAGTTCTTCTCTCTCCCCACCAGTTCACCACATTTTTAAAAAGTATGTCAACTTGCAATAAGAAAATTCTATCAGGGAACCTGGGTGGTTCAGTAGATGGAGCATCTGACTCTTGAACTCAACTCAGATCATGACCTCACAGTTTGTGAGATTGAGCCCCAAGTCGGGTTCTGCGCTCTCTCCATCTCTCTCTCTCTACCCCTCACCTGCATGTGTGTGCTGTCTCTCAAAATAAATACATAAACATTTAAAAAAATTCTACTAGTTATACATAATTGAGTATAGTTACATATAGGACACACCCATATCCCAACTCTATACTTTCTAGATAAGCTTATTAAAGAGCATGATTCATAAACAGACAGAACATTGTGAACCTGCTATACAAGAGTGTCACATCTGAACAGAACTCGCTGCATTAGTTAAAACAGTATGAGTGTGACATATCTAATTAGCCAGCACTATCTGCTCTCTCTTTCCTAGAATGTCTCCCTAAAGAACTAGAGTAGAGAATGATATTCATTGATTGGATTAAATGTGGCTCATCTCTCAGGAGCTCAAAGTATTGGCACATCATCTGCTTTTCTTAACCACATCCCCATGACATCAGAAAAGGGAAGGAATGGATTTGTCTGTCTTTAAGATAAGGAAACCAAAGCCGAGGGTTTAAATGACTTGCTCAAGGTCACCCAGTAAAATCAGTGAATCAGAAAGCTCAGATTTCAAGTCTTCTGCTTTATCTGATACCTAATCTTAAACAAGATGAACACTTTGTGTGTGTGTGTGTGTGTGTGTGTATGTGTGTGTGATAAAAATTATGGAGTGCTCATTTCAGCAGCACTAAAATTGAAATGACAGAAGATTGGCCCAGCCCCTGAGCAAGGATGACACAAAAATTCATGATGTGTTCCATATATATATATTTTCAATTATATCTAAGGGGCACCTGGGTGGCTCAGTTGATGAGCATATGACTCTTGATTTTGGCTCAGGTCATTTTGGCTGAGACCCCTGATCTCAGGGTCGTGGGATCCAGTCCCGCATCAGGGCTCCAAGTTGAGTACAGAGCCTGCTTAAGATTCTCTCTCTTTCTCTCTCTCTCTCTCTCTCCCTCCCTCCCTCCCTCCCCCTCTGCCACTCTCCCCTGCTCACACTCTTTCTCTATCTCTAAAACAAATAAATAACTTTTAAAAAATTATATTGAACTTTTCAGTTAAAATAAGTTAAAAATAATTTTAATTTGAATAGCTTTTGAAAAATTTCATATCCCCCTTTGAAATAATCAGTCATGCTGAGTATTGAAAAAAGTACAGAGAAAACATCGCATTGATTTCACTCTTTTTTTTTAACCTTAGAATTTTAGGGTTTGGGCAAGGAGAAACCATTTGTTTTAATCAGATGGTATGATTTGAGTAAATGAAATTTCTTGAGCTCACATCATTATGTTCTGATGCTGAAATAAAAATATTTCACTCTAATTTTATGATAATTATTGAAGTGGGTGGGAGTAAGTCTTTGTTAGTATTGTTAATTTATATGGTAAATTAAGTTGACTCATTAACACTAATTTAAAAGCATGACAATATTACAGATCTGTCACAAGCGACCTGTTGAAGACATCTGGATTTTTAGGACTCTCAGAATCAACACAAAAGGCTTCCAAGCCCCAAAGATCCCCAAACCGAGACTTTGCCAGGGTAATGATCATTCCCTGAATATAATTGGATACCCACAATAGAAAGACAATTTGACTACTCCTAAAGGGATAAAGTACCGAGAAAAACGGAGGCACAGAATGTGCTAACAAGCACCACAGGAAGCTTTCCATCAGTCTGAATACGCCGCGAGGAACATACATAAAATGTATACAGCCTTTAAAGTGTCCGGGCACTACCACAGTTTCTGGTTGCTTTGATTAGAAGAGCAATAAATACTTATTTAGATTCTCGGCTGTTCTCCTTTCGCCATCTTGGTTTCTGAAGTGTCAGAGATCCTTCTTACTCACATGACCAGCAGAAATAAGCACATGATAGTGAAAGAGATCAGCATATAGAACTACTCTTCTCTTGGAGATCTGCAAAACCAATTTCTGGACCGGAGCACCTACAAGCATGCATGGAATGGGCTTTGTCTCTGAAGGAACCCGAATCCTCTTGGATGCAGGAACTAGCACTCTACATACCGACAAAAGGCCAACACAGAGGAAATGACAGAGAAGGGATGGCAAGAAGGGCCATTTTTTTTTTTAATTTTTTAGATTATTTTGAGAGAGCAAGTGGGGGAGGGGCAGAGAGAGAGAAAGAGAGAGAATCCCAAACAGGCTCCACGTTGTCAGTACAGAGCCCAACTTGGGGCTCGATCTCATGAACCATGAGATCATGACCTGAGCCAAAATCAAGAGTTGGGCTCTTAACTGACCGAGCCACCCAGGCGCTCTAAGAAGGGCCATTTTAAAACTACATAAATAGCCAACATTAGGGTGCTGTTGACATTAACTAGCTATGAGAGCTCTCGCTATGTGGGGAGACTGGCTGAGGCTCCTTGTCAGTGGAAAACCAACAGCAATACTGCTTACAAGAGGGGTTTGGTCCTCCTCTCTACCCCTCTGTTCAATAGCACCTTCTCAATCTGACCATTCTGGTTAAAATTGAAATTTGCCCCCCAGCCCCCAGCACTTGCTATCTCCCGTCCTTGCTCTCTGTCTCTGTAGCAACGGTCACTTTCTGATATAGTATGTAATGTGTTTATCTTGCATATTGTCTCCTCCCCACCTCTCTAGGATGTAAGATTCACGAAGGCAAGGATTGCAGCAGCTAGAACTGTGCCTTGTACATGATAGACACTCTATTTCTTTGAATGAACTGAGCAAATAAAGTATAACATGGGAATGGACTCAGTCCCAGTAGCAGAAAAAAGCAGCACTGGCTGACTTAGTACACAAAAACAGCATGGTTGTCATCAGTCATGTGAATGTTTTCATTTGACATCAGACATTACCTGCCTTCCCACGTGATCGTCTAATCTTTAGCAACACAAGCCATCAGCCAGAGGGTAAATATTCAGTGACATACTTAAACACACTCACAAAGGCGGAAAGAGAATTGAGAACCACTGAGGACACATGTGCGCGGAAATACAAAGTCTAAGAAAGTTGATACAAAAATTCCTCATTAGTGGGGCGTGCCCACTAAACAGCTTTTGTAACAACAATGCAATACGATGTAACAAAATCCTTGCGCATAGAAAAACCCCCCATCCTAGCATTTCTTCCCTCACTTCACCTCTGGTATTTTTCCTGGCTCACGTCCTCAAATCCCCTAGAACTTGATGGAAATGACAACCAAGTGGAAAAGAAGAACTTGAGAGGAGAAGAAATAAAAGGAAAATGCCTGGGTCCACAATTCTAGGGTTGGGACCACAATTCCCACCCCAGAGTATACCAGTTAGATCAGATAATGATCCAAACTTTTTATTGCTGACACCAGAGGGGGAAGAGCAGGAAGGGAGGGTAGAAGACAAAAGACAAATTGAAAGCACTCTGCTTGAGAAGGGGGAGAGAGTTGGGGGAAAACTTGTTGGCTAGGCTAGGAAACACGGTTGGGAAACAGGTCAAGATTCCTTTGGAAAATAAAATTTTAACATGTGATTTGTGGGTAAGAGTCAGCATATTTGATTATATACCATCCTAAAGGCACTAGATTCCACTTCTGTTTAATTTTATGGCATTCCTGGGTTACTGCTTCTCTTTGTTGCCACTTAGCTGGATTAATTTATTAGTATGGTTACATTTTTACTGCCAATGACAACAACGCAGACAGGCTAAAATCAGCTTCCCAGGGTGCCTGCCTGGCTCAGTCGGTTAAGTGGTTGACATCAGCTCAGGTGATCTCACGGTTTGGGAGTTCGAGCCCCACATCCGGCTCTCTGCTTCAGCCTGGTGGAGCCTGCTTCAGATCCTCTGTCTCCCTCTCTCTCCCTGCCCCTCCCTCTCCCTCTCTCAAAAATAAATAACATTTTAAAAACAGAAAGTAGTAAATTCTGAATTATTAAAAAATAAAAAAAATAAAATCAGCTTCCCAAGAAGTTAAAAATTTTTCTGGTGCGTTTACAGAAAGAAAATCTCGAACTATTAGGATTATCTGTAACTCACAATGTTCTATCTTTTACCTGCCAGGACAGATGGTACCTAGAGCTCAAGGCACAGGTTAAAACATGACTAAAGAAACAAAGTATTTTTAGTTTTTAAATTTATGAGCATATTTTTATTCACCTGCAACTGAATTTGCATTGTTACAGAGGACTTAACCAGAAGAAAGAAAAGAGGACAATCTTCA
Source organism: Lynx canadensis (assembly GCF_007474595.2). NCBI lineage: Eukaryota > Metazoa > Chordata > Mammalia > Carnivora > Felidae > Lynx > Lynx canadensis. Next base: position 74,399,724 of record NC_044306.2, read on the forward strand.
GTGAAATTAAAACAGGGTGACCTATTTCCAGATAAATCAAGCCTCCCAAATGGGCCATTTTGTAAATTAGAAGGCCAGATGCAATATCTTTTCTGATAGTACATGCATGAGCGCGTGTGTTTGGGTGAGTGGGTGTGTATTCCAGAAGCCATTCACTTTAACTTCTGTCTGCAGGCAAGGATGTGCCCAAGCTTCCCAAAGGTTCTTATCATTTCCAGGGTCCAATGTATGACAGCTTCCCAAGGTTGCTGGGTTTTACCACACGGAAATTGATTTATGTCAAGCCCCCAACTCATCTTTAGAATATTTATGCCTATTTCCTCTACCTCTTAGTATAGATAACTATTTTCTTTGCCTTCTTCATAGACATCCTCACCTTTTACGATGCAATTAAGTCGGTTCTTAAGATTTGCTTTGGGTTTTCTAAGGTACAGAAAGCTGGGTCTGTGTGATTGAGTGTTAAGTGGTCAGGCTGATTAACACTCATCCACAGTGCCCTGGGACAGTCAGGATGAGTGGGGTTTCCTCTCCCCACATCCATCACCTTGCCAAGACTCTTTCCTTGCTTTCTTTTGGGACTACAAGGAGGTTGCATATTCTGGGACCACAAAAAAGACAGAGGAAGGCCAAGGCCCTAGGCTCTGGAAATTGGGCAAGGTTAGCAAGAAGGGGGAGGAGAAATTTATTCTACATCAGAACTTCAAAAGACATAGGCCTGTGCAACAGCAAATCCCCTTTTGTCCCTGGTGGATAGGAAGTGCGTTATTTAATTCTGTTGCTGATTAGAATAAATGTTTACCTTAATAAGTTTTCAAGAAGAATAATGGAAAGCACTTAATGGAGGAACGGAGGTGACTGAGAACATGAAGGCAGAAGAGGGTAAAGTAAAAGAGGGTAGAAAGACTAGCACGCAGAAAGCAGTAATGAAGGTTACTTCCAAGGTGCTGTTTGAATAATTACACTGGGCTCATTTTTTCCCTCAGTATCTGGTTTAACCTAAACCTTCAAATTCTAGGAGGAAACCTGATCTGTTCATTTCAGACAACCTGCACAATAAAAATATTCAGAGAACTCTAATAGCCAGCCCCATTATAGGACAAATTCTATTCTGACACTCAAATCCTTACATAAGTAATAAAGGGCACAGATGGCATCAGACATTTTCAAAAAAACAATTACAGGTGTGTGCAAATTATAATTATGCTGTAATTAGAAGTAATTCAGTCATATTTTTTAAAGAAAAAAAACCTATGAGAGTAAATAATTTGGCAGCAAATTTTTTAAAGTGTAAAAGTATTTCTCCTCCATACATTTCAATAATACATACAAATGTTTTGTTAAAGTCTTAGCTTTATCAGAGAGATGATGAAAAAAAGCACAAGGGAGTCTTAAAAATTAAGCTTAGGTTAAATTTTTAAAAATTGCTACACATTTAGAATTTCTTCGACTTAAAGATAGATACAAGAAAGTCATAACTTTGGAGTAATTAATGTCTCCAAATATCCAAATGAAGGACGTTTTCAATTTTTAGTAAGACAAAGAATGAGTGTTTTTGCTTATTTCACAAGCAAAAAAATCCACGAAGCTTTTTTCATGTAAGTAAAAAAAAAAAAAAGTCATCTCAGGATTATAACATTAACTCTGGTGAAAAATATGTATAGATTTCATTCTCCATTTTTAAAATATATGGAATATATCCTGGATTCCTATTTCTCCAAACAGGCACATTGTATCAGAGAACATTTGTACATTCAGTCCTATTTTAACCTTTCCAATGCAAATCACTTGGGTCTTTCTAGGAGAAAACTGGAAAGAAACACTTAGAGGTTTAGGATAGGCCACGACTCAACGTCTCTGTAACAAAAAGCTGCTTTCTCATACCACAGCACACATGAAACTTCTCATTGTGTGCTTGCTCGCTCGGGAGGGGCGTGCATTATTTAACATTAACAGACGGTTAGGACCGGGGCTGCTGAAGTGTCTGCCTGAAAATAATGAAAGACACCAGAAAATAGGTTCACGCTAAGCAGAACTGAATCCTAATACTTAAGAAATCAATTGAAGAATCTGGACAAACAAATGGCTCTCCTTACATATTCTAATCTAAAAAAATAACAAAAACCTCTAACAATTATTCACGAAGAATAAAACTGCAGTAATACGATCTAAGCCAAAGAAACAAACTAATAATTTTTAAAATGCTTCATTCTGAATCCAGATCTGCTTCTTAAAGCAATGATACTGAATCTATCTTAAGACAGATACCATTTTACCTTTTGGTTCAGAAATCCACTTATTAATATTTAATATTTAGCTTAAAATAAATAGCCTTCCTACTTGCTTTCCTATCCTCCCAAAATAAGGAATAATGAAAGGGTGGGGCACACTAGTAGAGAAAGCTGTCAGAATAATCGTAGACACTGTTTCAGGAAGCAAATCTAAGGTCCAACCCAAGGATTTTTTTTCCCCCCTGTGTAAAGCTACCATTGAACTCCACCCAGATTTGAGTCTACTTCAAAGGCAGGCCAAAAAAAAAAAAAAAATGTTAAAAAAGAAAAAAAGCCCAAATCATTTTCTGCATATTTGCTGATTATCAATGGCATTTAGAATTCAGAGGGTCGAATCATGCATTATGAATGAATGGGTTTCCAATGGTAACTGGGAACTCAACCCCAGGGTTCTCCAACAGAGGACCGGGTGGGGGAAGGGTTGAATGGTTCATTCTCCTCCACCCTGGGGTATGGAGGAAGGAATCCAGCAACTTAAATACTTCATCCCCATCTTCGCACCCAACAGAGAAATGCTGGGAGGGAAATATTTTATTTAAAATAAGCTGAATACACATTAAAATTGAGGACTAGTAAAGATAAAAATCTAGTCAGATCACATTAGGAACTTGATAAGAAAGAAAATCTTGCATGCCTCTCTCCCTATTCTGGTTAATTTGGTGCCTTTGTTTAAGCAAAGAATGGGTCTCCCTCTATCTGATAGTTACAGAGCATGCAGCATCACCAAGAGAGAGAAGGGAGAAAAAAAGAAAAAGAAAAAAAGAAAAAGCCAGAGCAGAGAGAGCAGGAGAAATCAGCTACCCACCTGGCATAATACTCAGCAATCAGAACATTTAGAACCTACCCATTTCTGCAGACAGACTAATCAACGAGGCAAAGAATTAAATCCTCCCAAGCCTGTCGCTGCAGCTCCGCGGCAATCCAAAAGAACAATGCACATTCTGCTAACCTCCCAAATTTGGAAGCACCATGCAAAGAAACTGGTTAAAATTCCCTACCATGCAGTGCAGCCATCATCAGAAGCCCAGCATATCTTCTGCTCTATGTAGTGATGTGCCAGTTCATGAACAGAACAGAGAAGAAAAATGGAGGAAAAGAGAGAAGGCTCAGGAAAGTCGTCAGGAATGTTTCTGGGTCATTAACAAGTGGGAGACCCCTTTCGGTATTCAAACCAATCAATCTTTATCTTACAGGACATCTTTTTCTCACTCAGCGTCTGTTGAAAAGACTGCAGCAAACCAAGCAAGGGATTATGGGATAGGGATGCAGCAGCGAGCTGCAATGAGATTCGCGGGTGGCTTGCTTTCCCCTCTGAGTCAGCAGTCAGCTGTTTCCACGCTCTCGTGCAGGGCCGCGGAGGTCCCTCGCCGGAATGTGGCCGCGCGGCTAACCCGGGGAGAGCCCCCGGCGCACGTCTCCCGGCGCCACGCAGCACGGACAGGCACCGAGTTACAAATCGGAAAGGGGGTGTGCTGATAACAAAAGGGGGATGCGATGAGAATAGACCCTAGAAGGAAAACTAGGTATACGATGCCTCAGTTCAAATTTAGATTAGTGTTTTCGGTGGGTGTGAGAGCATACAGTCACTTCCTTTCGTTAGGGAAAACATACTGTTTCCTTAGATTTTTAAGTAGCTTGAAACACAAAGGTAAACTTATAAATATGCAAAACAGCCGAGTTCAACAAGCATCAACTAACTTTTCCCCTCTTGGTATCTACCCAGCAAAGGGTCTATAAAACACAGTCCCTCCAAGTCAAATAATGCAAATGCCACTCCTCTGCTTTTTGTGGTCCTAATCATTCAGACAAAAATCATGTAGTATATTTATTTGTTTCAGGGGTGAACAGAGCCTGCTGTTTTTCTGATGATGGGAACGTTTCAGTTAAGGGTTGAGAAACTTGGCAAACCTTGCACACGTATATACCTTGATTTCCTATTAGACGACTAAACTTTTTTTTAGTTTTCATAACATAAAAATGATCAAGTAGCCATAGAAAAACAATTAGATCCTATTACAAATAATACTTTAGAATTAAAAAAATTTACATATCATAACGGAATTTACAATCATTCCCTTTTCTACAGCAGGGGAGGCAGGGAACCATATTGCATTATATTCTTTGCTTAGTTACTAGTTTAAAAGTGGACATGAGGGGTGCCTGGGTGGCTCAGTTGGTTAAGCGTCTGACTTCAGCACAGGTCATGATTGTGGTTCGTGAGTTAGAGCCCCGCGTCGGGCTCTGTGCAGACAGCCCAGAGCCTGGAGCCTGCTTTGGATTCTGTGTCTCCCTCTCTCTGCCCTTTCCTTACTCACGCTCTATAGCTCTCTTTCTCTCTCTCTCTAAAAAATAAACATTAAAAAAATTTTAAATTGGACATGAAATCTTTTATTTAAATAAAGTTGTTAATTCACACATTTGATTACATTAATATTCAACACATCCTTTCCATGCAGTCAGGCATTGCATTGAGCCCTGTCATGGGGCACTCAGCTCTACAGAGCAGTGATGATTACCATCAAAGGTGTGGGTGAGTGAGTGTCAGTATCCAGTGAAATAGACCCCAGACATGCCAATTTTGCCATGCTATTTCAGGTGGTACACAATTCTCAAAAGCCCAGGTTAACACCCTACTTTACAAGTTTTTTTTTTTTTTTAATGGCTTTGAGATATTCACATACCATATAATTCATCCATTTAAACTGTACAAGTCAATGGCTTTTAGTATATTCACAGATGTGGGCAACCAACAGCACAGCCAGTTTCAGAACATTTTCATCATCTCCAAAAGAAACGCTGTGCCCTTTAGCTATCACCCTCTACCTTCCCACCCCCCACAGTCTTAAGCAACCATTAATATACTCTCTGTCTCTATAGATTTCCCTCTATAGATTCTGGTCATGAATGGAATCATATAATATGTGGTCTTAGGTATCTGGCCTTTTTCACTCAGCATAATGTTTTCAGTGTTTATCCATACTATAGCATGTGACAGTATTCTGTTCCTTCTTATGGTAGAAAAACATTTCATCATATGGATATAGCATGTTTTATTTATCCATCTGTCAGTTGATGGTCACTTGGGTTGTTTCCACTTTTTGGCTGTTATGAATAATGCTGCTATAAACATTCCCGTACAGGTGTTTGGGTGGACATATGTTCTGGTTTAGAAGTTTAATTTAATTAGAACCAACCCCTAAAACTACAGGCAGGCTACCCCCACTCCATTTTACCATGTCCTCTTCCTAAGACAGTCCCTCACAAAGGAGCCCGACTTGGTGCTGCTGCTGGCCTGTCTGAAGCCAAATGCATTGAATGCTAACTTCTCTTGCAGCACATCCTCCTGGCCTCTCTCCTTTTCCTCCACTCAACCCAAACTCTGGGGCATACAACTGGAGGGAGTCTCTCTTCTCAGAAGATAGTGGGAAAGTGGGAGAGATCCTTAGTCTTCTGGCTGGGGTTACAGTCACTGAAGGTTCACTTACTCATTCGATCATTCATTCCAATAAATACTTATTGAATGTCTAGTGTGCGCCAGGCACTGAGTAGGCATGAGGATACAGAGAAAAATGTAACTGTTTCTCAGCCCTCAGGAAGGTTGAAATCTAGTGTGGAAGACTGATTAATAAGCAGGCAATTGCAACACGGAGTGGTAGGTGCTTTGACAGCAGAGGGAGTGGAGGGCTCTGGGAGCCCACAGGAGGGACAGGCTGGGGCAGGGAGGCATGGGTTACATTACAGGCATAGAGCACAGCACAGGCAAAGGCTTGGAGGCAAGAGATGGCTCACAGGAATTGAGAGTGGTAGTTTAGTGTGGCTAGAGCCTCGAGTGAAGGTAGAATAAATGAGGGTCATGTATGTTTTTGATGTTTTACTTGGAATTGGGAATATCTCTTTCTTGGAAACAGCATTCCTTAGGACAGGTGGGTTTCTGAATAGCTTCATCACCATGATTTAAGTACTATATGGATGAATGGGTTTGGAGGACCCAGTCTGCAGCCTAACAGACTATAATATTGTTTATTATAGGAAAACACAGCCTCATTTTTAGTGCATGTCTTGGCAAATGAATACAACCCTTTACAAGCTGGGCCTTGCGTTACCATGGGATGGGTTAGCAGTCCACAGCAGCTCCTCCTTGGCACTCCCTGGCAAGCAACAGGTAGATAGATGGTGGTGGTAGTGGCTGTTGGTATATAGTGGCTCAGTTCCTTTCCGAGTTATATTGAGGCGTCACACAACTACACCATAAGGCTTCAAGAGCAGAGAAGCACCTCAACTCTTTGGGATGGAGACGGCTGCACACCTCACTGACTTCTTAGAGGCGTCTTGCCCCTCCTCACTGTTTTCCTCCAGTTGAATAGACATTAGTGAGTTAACTGTCATCAGCCAACTTGGGATGTACACTAAGGAAGTATACAGACAGTGCCTATAAAAAGAACAGATACGTGCTAACTAAACTTGGGTTTGGCAAGATTCTGGGAGACAGAGATCCAAAATTTACTGACCATGTATTACGTGCCAAGCTCAATCCAAAGCCCTTCATATATGGTCTACCTATCTCTGATCAAGGAAATTTTCCTAGAAAGTAAACTCCTTAGGATGACATATAAGGCCATTCATGATGTGGCCTCTGCCTTCCTCATTTTTCTCCACCTGTCCTCCCCAGTCATACTCTAATTCTTAAGACATGCCACCATGCATTTTTTACCAGTGGCTCTCAACTAGGAAATGATACCTGCCCCCCCCCCCCGCCATGAAGTGGTGGGGTATGCATTTGGAAATGTGAAGAGGCATTTTTGGCTGTCATATTGATTGTGTGCTTGGGGAGTAGGCAGGTACTACTGACAGTTAGTGCCTGGGGGCAGGGATGCTAAACATTTTCCAATACCTGGGAAAATTTCATACGAGTACATTTATATTTATCGTCTAACATTACCAATAGCACTCGTTATAGAAACACTAATCTCTAGGCTCACATCCCATTTGTTCTGCTGGGACTGTTATTATCCTCTCCTGACTCCTTCCTCTGTTTAACTCCTTCGAATTCTTCATAACTCAGTAAAGACACTACCTATTTTAAGAAGGATTCTCTGACTCCTCCTCCAATCCCAACCCCTCCCCCCCCACCCCCGGTCTAGATTGGGTGTCACCCCTATGTGCTCCATAGCATTCTTTGCTGAAAACTGTTGATGGCTCCGTATTTTACCTCCAACTCCCCAGCCCCTAGTGCAGTGCCTATTACACAGTAGGTGCCCAATGAGTAGATGTAGAATGACAAAAGTCCTTCCAGAAATGAACAACATAACATGATATAAAGGTAAATATTCATCTCTGAATTGAAAAATAGTTGGAGCATTAGGGAGAGACAATTCTTCATATCTGATTGACGGTTTATAGTTTAGAAAGCACCTTCATAGTACATTTTCTCTTTGGTCTGCAGTGAAATCTAGAAACAGAGCAGGCATCATTATTATAGTGGAAACTGAGATTCAGAAAGGTTACTTGACCAGGCCAGGGTGTTACAACAATTGTGTCGTAGAGGTGACCTGGACTTCGGCAGGCTCAAGCGCCCTCCAAAGACTCTCGGGGAAGATCCTTCCTTGTGTCTCCCAGTTTCTAGTAGTCCCAGGTGTTCCTTGGCTTGTAGGGGCATCACTCCAGCCTCTACTGCCATTGTCACATGTCTGTCTTCTCCCTGTGCATCTCTGGGTCTTTACATGGAGTTTCCCTCTCTGTGTCTCTCTTTTTTCTTCTTAAAGGACCCCCCACCCACATAAAGTATGACCTCATCTTAACTTGACCACATCTGCAAAGTCTCTATTTCCAAGGTCATGGTCACAGGTACAGGGTTAGGGACTTCAGCCTATCTTTCTGAGAGACACAATTAAACCCACACCTACCATGGGTAAAAAGTTAACATGAGGCCTGGGCTGAGGCAGGCCTGCCTGAGAATGACCTGATTTGCTCACAGCAGTGTTCCTCTGAAAACACTACAGTTAAGAAAAATAGGGAATTTTATGTGTGCTTCATCTGTGGTGTGTACCAGTAAGACTGTGGGGTGGCTACATAAGTAGGATGGCAGAAAAGATTGGTAGGGGAAAAGGGGCTCTGACTGCTGTGTGTCGTAACCCCCACACACCTTGGGTCTCCTCCCTGGTACATACCTTAAGTGGGTAAGGGGGCAGAGGAAGCTGCTGGGTCGCCAGTGGGATAAAGGTGCCGTATCTCCTGCTGTATATTTTGTGTCAATGTTTCCTAACCATAAATCCAGATTAAAACTATTTGTGCCTTGTGAGTCTGACTGGCAGCTGGAACCCACAACCACAGCTGTGCTGCTGGCCTACCCAGTCTGAGTTCCTTGTCATTGATCTTCCCAAGCCCCTTCACAGCCCGAAGATGTCCCTTATGGGGAAGCCTGAAGCAAAACACAAGGCCCTGCCATGCACTGATACAACAAACTTCCCAGCGCCACACTACCCCTTATTCTTTGTCTTGCTCTGACTCTAGCAAAAACTAAAAGCAAAAAGAAGCAAACAAAACACTTGCTCTGCCACTGTCCGGCCTGGATAATTCAAAGTTGCCTCTAGCTGTCCTGAGCATGCCTGGAAGATAACCTCCCAGTCTTCACTGGATTCCTAATTACATTCATGTCCACACTGATGAGCACATCAGTATCAAGTGTTGTTTTTCCCTCCAGCGGAGTTTCATGATCACACTTTTCATTTTGACAATTAAATTCAAGGCGGTGCCAAGTTCCTGCGTGCTTCGGTGGTTTACCATGTTTAATTAATCAGTGCAGTGGCTCGGACTGGCAGGTTGGGATTGAGTTAGAGTCGGGGATTCTGTACTGCAAACGTCCCTCGGTGACTGAGCCGGCTGAGGCCCGGCCGGCCGGGACCTGAGCCGCGCGGGGCAGAGCCCAGATGACCGCGCGGGGCGCCCGCCGGTGGCTGACGTGGGGGCGCCGCTACTCATGCCCCCGTAGGCGCTTTCTCCCTTCTTCCATCGCTTCCTCTCTGTCCCTTAAAATGGATTGTGTGCAAACCAGCATGTAGTGCCCAGGGAACCTGAGATATGCTTCTATCTGTTGACCAGATGATGCCACGTCTCGGCCGCTATTTCAAGGTAACAATCGCAGACACCGGCCTGTCTCAGACGGCCCGGGCTTCACAGGCCGGGCGGAGCCCAGCGAGCATTCTCCGCACCCTCGCCGCCGCCCGCTGTGGTCTCCACGGCAACAGGCTCCACCTCCAGGGCGCCGAGCCCCGCCCCCGCCGAAGAAAGGCCGTCGGCCTTCTCCACCCAGGAGTCCGCAGCTCTGCTTGCATTATGAATCTCTCTTTTTTCCCTTCTCTGTAGGTTTCCTTTTCTAACCTTACTTCTCACCGGGGAACAGGACCACTCTGTAAAAATAACTGATTCAAGTGCTGCCGATGGGAGAGCCGAGGGAGGGGAGTCGAGCCTGCAATAAAAGCTGGGAGCTGCGGGGATCGCCCTGGCCTGACTCCTCCCGCCAGCAGTGTGGGTGCTCCAACTGTGGCCGTTCCCATTTCCTGGGACTGTGGCTCTCTGGCCTTCCAGTCCTCCTGCGCTAATGTGACCTTGGTGCTACGGAGTTAGATGGGACTTTCTCCTGTTGACACACCTGCCTTTATGGGGACTTCTAGAGCTCAGTGCTTTAACTCGGAGGGTGATACTAAAGTAGGAGCCTGGGCGCCCTGGCGGAGAGAGGTAATCTGAGGATAGAGGAGCTTGACATAACCGGCAGAAGGCTGCCTCCCCCACTCATGTAATCAGGAGAGAGTATTTTTCTAAGCAGTGTGCGTGGCACGACGCCACACCGGTCACATATCCGGATATTAGAATCCAACTACCACGATGCTGTAATTAAGGCACACAGGCCCTGGAGAGGCATCTGTATTTGCTCTATGTTCGGGTTGCTCACTGCCTCCGTAAGCTTATTTGTAAAGTATCATCTCAGAAGGCTGTCCTGGTGGTTAAATGGTATAGTATCCAAGTGTCTTAGCATTGCGCTTAACACGCAGCAGTCTCAAGTACTATAATCAGAAGCTGTGTGGTGCAGTGTAGAGTATGGACCCTAGTGTCGAGGTGGGTGTGAATCCTGGCTCTGACTTACGACTCTGAGTAAGTAACTTAACATCTCTGTGCCTCCATTTCTTCACCATATAATGGGCACAGTAACCTACTTCAGAGTGTAATCATGATGATTAAATGATTTAGTCTATTAAGAGAACCTACCACAGTGCCCAATATATAGTAACAGTCAATACATGTATTACTATGGTTGTAGCACTAGTAGATTTGCCACTACTAGAGTTATAGGTTCTTTTAGGAATCACTAATGATTTACTTTTGTCTTCCTAGAGTCTGGCTCATGTAGGGGTTCAGTAAACATTTATTTTTTGGATGAATGAATAAACTAATTAATATCCTACTCCCCATTAATTCTTTTCCTCTGCCAAATAAAATAAAATCAACACATGAGAGTGGGCAGAGTCATGCAAAGTCAGAAAAGATGTATCTACACACTGTTACCACACTCGGCTGGACACAGCCTGCCTAGGCCTTCTTACCCACTTAGTGCCAGTTGAGTCCTAGCTGGGTTGACACAGCTGAGTAAGAGGCTGGAGCGCTACTTTGTTGCTCTTGGTGAGTCCTCACTCCAACTCCTAATCCCAGGCCTGCAGGGAAGGTAGAGGGTCTCTGCTCAAACCCCCCTGTTCCTCATTCTTATGAGAAACAAGGTCTGCTATTGTGTGCTGCTTATCTGCCAGTGGAAGTGACTTCTCACTGGCCATCTTGCCTTTAGAGTCAGCAGCCTTCTTGGAAAGATAGGACAAGAAACGATTCCTTATGGGACCCGAGACTGGGAAGCCTTGCTTTCATGTCCTCTCCTGAATGGACATGCTCTAAAGCAAATACTGACTTACCTCGCTCTCTACCTCAAGGGTTGGCAGTATGTCCAGGCTGGGTGCCAGAAGCCACCATGCCACCAGAGGCAAGGGGAACAGGGGCAGAAGACTAGCAACCAGGCCCCAGACAGCAGAGGGGGTATGTACATGGGTCAGGTCGGGCCTGCCAGACCCAGGGTGTCCTACCCACACCTGTGAGCCCTGGTATGCAGCGAGCCACCTTGGTGCCAAGTGGAGCCATCCATGGGCAGGGGGCTAATGCTGGGAGCATCCTGACTCTTCCTAGATAATGTCTTTCCTCTTCCTGTCTCTCCCCCCCCCCACCCCCCATTTCTCCTGCCCTCTCTCTATTCCCTATCTACTTTGTTCAACAAGCTTTTAATTTAGCTTCTACTATGTGCTGGGCACTGCATGGCATTAGGTCACTATCTTTAAGGAACTTGTGCACTCTCATAAGAAAGACATAAACATATGGGCGCCTGGGTGGCTCAGTCGGTTAGGCGGCCATCTTCGGCTCAGGTCATGATCTCGCGGTCCGTGAGTTAGAGCCCCGCGTCGGGCTCTGTGCTGACCACTCAGAGCCTGGAGCCTGTTTCAGATTCTGTGTCTCCCTCTCTCTGACCCTCCCCCGTTCATGCTCTGTTTCTCTCTGTCTCAAAAATAAATAAACGTTAAAAAAAAAAAAACTATAAAAAAAGAAAGACATAAACATAAATCTCAAATAATGAATTAACGACAACAAAAAAAATTGATCTCAAACAATTTTGATCTGTGGCCTCCACCTCAGACCCGCCAAGGATGCTCATGGGTGTTGCTCCCAACTGGGATGGCGTTCTGTGGTAGGTGATATTTGGGCTCTAGAATCAGACAAATGTGGGTAAAAATCCCAGCTCTGACACTGACCAGCAGTGTGATCTGGGGTAAATTACACAACTTTTTCCTCATCTGTAAAACAGCAGTAAGAGTTACACATCATAGAGTTGTTATGAGGATTAAATCAGACAATGCCTGGAAGCTGCTTATCACCGTGCCTAGCTCCTAAGAGTCAACTATTGTTGTTCTAATTATTCAAGCCCAGTGGTCAGCAAACTTTCTCTGTACATGGCCCAATAGTAAACATTTTAGATTTGTGGGCCATACAGCATCTGTCACAATTGCTCAACAATATTGTTATATGAAAGCAGCCACAGACACTATATGAAGGAATGTAGCTGTAATCCAATAAAACTGCATTTGGAAACACATATTGGGGCGCCTGGGTGGCTCAGTCGGTTGGGCAACCGACTTCGGCTCAGGTTATGATTTCGCGGTTTGTGGGTTCAAGCCCCGCATGAGGCTCTCTGCTGACAGCTCAGAGCCTGGAGCCTGCTTCGGATTCTGTGTCTCCCTCTCTCTCTGCCCCTCCCCGATTCACGCTCTGTCTCTCTCTCAAAAATAAAATAAACAAAAAATTTAAAAAAAGAAATAACATAAATTTTACATAAATTTCACATGTAATAGAATATTATTTTTCTTTTGATTCCCCCCCCCCCAAGCATTTAAAAATGCAGAAACTGTTCTCAATTAACAGGCTGTACAAAAGCAGGCAGTGGGCTGGATTTGAGACGCAGGCCACAGTTTGCCCACCCTGATCAAACCTAATGAAATGGCTGGCACTTCCTTTTATGGACTTTGTTTCAAAGGAAATGGGTCGATAATACCCTAATTCAGATTCTGAACATGAAGACACAAGCCCAACTAACTTTAAGAAGTTTACAAACTAACCCAAGAACAGCAAAAATCTCATAAAAGAAAAATAATAACTGCAATTTATTTGTGCATGAACAAAGATAATTATCTGATACCTACAATATCTACAATTTATTTGTGCACAAGAAATGGAAAAGACAATCATTTCCATAGATGTTCGATCACCCTGTGTTCTATAGATGGAGGCAAGCTGTTCCCACAGGGGCAAGAATTGGTTGTGTGCGTACCTCACTTGTCAATGCCATGCACAAAGACATCCAGGTGTAAGAAACATCCTGGAAGGTCACAACATCCCTGCATTTTACACCCAGAGGAAGAGAAAAGACACAATGTATAGTGAGTGAAGGCCAGGGAAATTTTAGGAGGGCTGGAGGAAACTGCAGGAAAACAGGCCAAGTCCAACCACTGTGGAAATCACATTGCAAATGATTTAGTTGTAAAACAGTCAAATACCCCAAATAATGCCATGTAATTCCCAATGTCTTCTTTCCTTGCCTTCTCTCCCACCTTCTAACTATCCGCGAATGGAAATAGGTTTGCTTTACTTTCCACGCGAGCCAGGAAGATCATTACTCTCCAGTTCGTATCAAGTTCCTCCCAGGCCAGAAGTTCTTTCTCTAATGCTATAAAAAGGCCATATTCCAGATACATTGCAATTAATAATTAAACTTATTTCCCTTGACTCAAAGGAAATGCACAGGCTTTCTTACAAAGCTAATCCAAGAATCAAACCTGCTCTTGTACATCTTTTTAAAAACTATGTGTTATACCTGTCTTGCTATCATTACCAGATAAAGAATCCGCTAATGCAAACTGATTGCAGTGTTGAGCAGTCCATAAGGCCAGAAGTCCTAAGAATGCCCTCTAACTGGGTGGGGATTCTCCTCTGGAAAGAATATAGTCCAGGCACAGATGTATGTCTAGTTTGAGTCCTAGAGAATCTGCTGGCTTCCTACAGGATTGTCTCTTTGCTTTAATTGCTATCTGCTGTAGAAAGAAAGCAGAACTTTTTTAGAAAAGAAAAAATGAGGAGCTGGGATCTGGCAAGGGACCTTGGCTGGGATATACCCAACTGCACCCAATGTTCCTTTCCTACCCATCAAGAAGCACAAGCCTAAGTTCAAAGAACCTGATACTGTTTTTCTTCTGTACCCTGGAGTGGCACTGGTACTCCCTAAAGGGATAGAAGCTACCCCTCTGTCATATAGATCTTCAGTCTCAGAGCAACAACTTGAATCAAGAGCATAAAGGGCATCGGAGCACCTGGCTGGCTCAGTCAGTTAAGCGTCTAATTCTTGATTTCGGCTCAGGTGGTGAGTTCGAGCCCCATGTTGGGCTCTATGCTGACAGTGTGGAGTCTGCTTGGGATTCTCTCTCTCCTCTCTCTGCCTCTCTCTCAAAAATAAATAAATAAACAAACAAACAAAATATATATATCTTTAAAGAGCATAAAGGCCATCACTTCCTAACCCCATGGGAGGCTTAGTTCACTACCCCAGACTCCAGCCTGGCTCCTAATCTATTTCCGTTCTTGCTCTGGCAGAGCCTTTCTGGAGGAGGAAGGCACAAGACTCTCATCCTTCATACAATCTGAGGTATTTAAAGTTGTAAAGAACCACACAGATGATACAGTCTCGTGGTTTTAAAGCCACAAAATACTTTCTCTAAAAAACTGGTCTTGGTCCTGGTCCTGGGGGCCCTGCCAACATGCTCACCTCTCACTTTGCTGCCCTCCCCACCCCCCTCCACCATCTCCCCATGCATCTCTTCAGAACCCCTGGAACTCTGTGGTCATACCCAGTCTGATCACCACCTTACCAAGAAACAAGTCTGTGGAGGTGACGTGACTCCCCTCAAAGCCATACAACCAGCAGGTGGCAAAGGCTGATGCAGACTCAGGCCTGACTCTGAGTGAGCCCCTCTCTCCATCTGCCCCACTGCCCTCTCTTCACAAGCAGGCCTGGTGAGCTGGAGGTCTTTGCGGTGTGGAGTTCATTATGACTACATTAGTTCTGTGAGACTGTTCTATAGAAAGGACTGGAAATTCGAGCACAGGTCTTGCTAGATGAGAATAGAACACTATACGAGAAATAACAAACAGCCCTCATACCACAGCTGGTCTGCTTGAAGAGTTAATGGGTTAGAGTATATGAATTCGCAAAACCCGGCAGTCAGACGGCAGAAATTCCCAAGATAGCAGAGAAACAGGAACCCACCACAAAGCAGGCGACTACTAAAAGGTTAAGACTCCCCGTCATCCTCACGGCAAAGGGCAGGGAAAAAATAAACCACGACATCCTGTTAGAGGGGGATTCACAGAGAAGGCAGACTCCAGGGAATAGAAAGAAAAAGAAAGATACAAGACATAATAGACCAAGAGTATTTACCAACTTCGCATAGTTAAGAAGCTGCATATCTTCAGAATGACCTTGACGATAAAACTCTGACACCAAAATAAACACAGAAGACTGGAGGTCATTAGCATTTGCACCAAGTGCATATGAAGCACATCAATCCAGTCAAATCTGAGAGTGGAGTAAAGTGATAAAAGCATAGACCAGCGATGCTGGCATCAGATGGCCAGTGCCTTCAGGCCCTTCTCTTTCCTGTTCCCTGATGGGCCTTGGTAGAATTTCCATTCTATTTTTAAAAGGCCATTAACACACGTTTGTTTGCTCCCAGAAATGGAAATGGAAGAACCCAGCCTTAATTTAGACTTGCCCGTAAAGCTTATTCATTATAAAACCAGGTTTTATTTCTTTTTGTCTATTTGTTCTAATAGGGCTTTCTTGCAGCATTCTGGGACCTTTATCCAGCCTTCCGGTGCCCTCTGGATCCTGCTCTTGCCTCCATCCTTCTCTCTCCACTATTTCTGGCTTTTCAAGAATCGATCAGCCCATTACCTTAAGTGCAAATTCTGAGATCTCACCTCCAGAAAGAGAAGCTGCCTCTTGTTAGTAAATGGCAAAATTCCTGGGTCTTCATGAGAAAGGTCCAACTTTCAGGGTACTCCGTGCTTCCCCCTCCCCCGGCGGGTCCCGCCGCAAGGCTGCTTGCTCCTGTTCCCTTAGCTCTCTGCCCAAATGCCGCCTCCTCTCTGAGACCTCCCCTGTCCCTCCCATCCTACATGGGTTTCCCCCTTTGTAGTTAGCACTGCAGGGTATTCGAATCCTTCATGACAATTGTTACAGTTTGTAATGACATATCTATCTGCTTGCTTGGTTGGAGCTCCTTCCCCACCAACCTGTAAACTCCACAGGGACAGGGTCATACCCCAGTGATGGCGCAACACGTATGCAGTCTTGGCGCATGGCTTCCTGCAGCGTGTGATGAAGAATGACTGAGTGTCAAGACTGCCCGGACATTCCCCGGGGCTGAGTAGCCAACACTCCTCCGGAGAACACACTGGCCAGGTCCTCATGCAACACACCTTCAACACTTCAGCTAAAGATACCTTTGAGCTGTATTTGCAGAGGGAATCTGTTAGGAAAATGGTGTGCAAAAGCATATCAATCTACAATGGAAGTGGAGGATATGAGACGGAGAATCTCATGCTTGTGCCCTCAGAAGAAAAGAACTTAGGAACAGAGGGACAGATTTCCTGCTAATGCTTGCGTTACAGAAGACCAAGTCTCATCTCCTGACCAATGAACATCTGCCCAGAGTCTCTCCCCATCCTCAAGCCACTGAATTTACTGCTTGGACTCTGGATGGATTCTGCAACCCCCGCCCCCACCCCGTGCTCCATAAACAGACCCATAAAGTGGGTCCATAAATACAACCCACTCCAAACCCTCAACAGACTGGCCTGTAGTTTCTACAGCCTGTGTTTCCCGAATTTCTGGTCATTTGAGCTTCCCTTGGTTTACCTCTTTATTTAGACTGACAGGTAAGCAAGATTATCAGGACAGCGTAACCTGTCTAAGGGTTAGATGTACTCCACAGGAAAAGATTTTCATACTACTGACTGAAAATGTTTTTTATCCAGTTCTTAAGGTATGCTTTATAACACATTTACATGGCTATTGGGTTAGTGTAAATACTGGGAGTATTAAAAATAAACAGCTGTTTAGATATTCTGTAATTCACTCTTGCTTTTTTCATTTCTGAATCAGTGAGCTCCTAACAATATGTACAGTCCTAGCAGTATGGGTAGGAGCCTCCCACTGATGATAGAAGCAACACAGAAAAGGACACTATTTATTCTTAGACTGAGTCCTTTCATGGTAGGTAAAGGTAATCTAATTAGTAAAAGTTATTTGATATTCTTTTTTCTACGTAAGAGAAAAATACTTATACAAATATGTAATTTTGAAAGACTAGTCCAAATTACAATGTAAAACCTCTTCCTTCAAATAGGGAATCTAAAAAAAAAAAAAACGTATTGGAAAGAAAACACTACCAAATAAGATGTTGTGTCTCATTATTTTTATTGCTTGGCCGTAAGTATTTGCAGTATTATTAAAGGAAAACATTTTCAAAAATAGCCTAGCGATCCTGATGTGCAATTTGGCAGTAATAATCTTTTGCACATAAGCCAAATGAGGAATTATGGGTGTGATATTCAGCTATTTGTTAGTGATTCGACCTACCACTGTAGAAAGTTTAGTTGCTACCATGCATGGACATTTTATGCTGCTCTAAAATTTTGCTTCTAATTAAGCCCAAGATGAACAAGGGAGCTATTCCCTGATAAAGGTCATGGTGTTTGCTGAAGAGAAAAGAGGAAGGTAAGAGGGAAGAGACAGGATGAGGTGCAGGCCCCTTTTTGTGACATTCATCCCTTCCACGCTCATGCAACAATAATGTGAACGCTAACTTGGCTCAAAGTGGCTTTGCACTCAAGGGAATTCAAAGCAGTTTTATGATGACTGCATTCTTTGATAATTACAAATAGGGGGATAACTTTTTCTCTTGATCAGAAGGAACAGAAAGTAAGGAAACAGAAAGGCAGAAGGAAAAAGAGAGCTATCTTTATATAAGATCTGCGACACAATTCTATCAAGTTATTTTCTAAAATATTTCTATTTATTTATTTTTGAGGGTGGGGGAGGGGCAGAGAGAGGGAGAGGGAGGGAATCTCAAGCAGGCTCCATGCTGTCAGTGCAGAGCCCAATGTGGGGCTCAAACTCACAAACTGTGAAATCATGACCTGAGTGGAAACCAAGAGTCAGACACATTACTGACTGAGCCACCCAGGCACCCCCAAACCAACGTTATTTTCTAACTAGGGAGACTTAGCACTAATCCCATCATGAGCACCCCCCCACCTCATGACTTCATCAAACCCTAATTATCTCCCCAAAGCCTCGTCTCCAAATACCATCACATTGGATTTAGGGTTTCAGCATATAAATTTGGGATGGGGCTCAAACATTCAGTCCATTACAAGGAGGCTTTAGGGTTTTGTACAAGAGGTGCTGGCCCTCTTCTGCCTCTGTGAGCCCATCTTCTGGACCTCTATGCCATTTCTAGAGCATTCAAGCCGCTTTAGATCACCAGACATGTTGAGACTCCATGACAACCATGGGACACGTAAGTCCAGCAGTTCCAACACATACAATCGGAGCTGGAACCGCTACCTTTGCTGGTCCCACACTTGTCCTTCAACAAGCCATCCTTAAAGAATTTAAAATGCACTCATTCAAGGCCTCCAGAGAGTCCTGGGTTATTCCCCTTCTTCCGTTTTTTAAACCTTCATGCCTTTATACATGCTTTGCCTCTGCCTGGAATCCAATCCTTTCTTCTGCAGCTAGAGATTCAATTGATATATCACCTCTATTTTGAAAACTCTCCTGATAGTCGTTTTACTCAGACAAGGTATTCATCACTCCTGTGAGTTATCGTCAATCCTTGTATATACGTCTATGGCTGTACTTACCACTCTCTGCAGTAATTACTGGTTTAAATGCCTCTCTTACAAGAGAGTGAGCTGTTGGCCTATACATTACCCATCTTTTTATCTCTAGATACAGCAGGGTCTATATATAACTAAGTGCTCAGTAAATACCAGTCATTTATTCTATGAATATTACTTTCCCCCCATACACATTTTGGTTCAAGGCATCTGAAGAGGGAGGGAACGCACATTTATTTAGTACCGGACTCTATGTTAAATACCCCATTTTATTCTCAAGACAACTTTGCAAGTACGATTTACTGGTTTGACTAAAACAGAGATTGAAGAAGAATCTTATTAGAAACAAGAGAACTTTTCTGGAGCTTAGTTAGTTATCTTAACTCTAAAATAGCATCGTGAAAAAATAATAAAATAAAATAAAATAAAATAAAATAAAATAAAATAAAATAAAATAAAATAAAATAAAATAAAATAAAATAATAGCATCGTGGTTGAAAATGGTGCTTTAGCAGGTAACATGTTATATGTATAATTGAACACATATAACTGCTTGGGATGCTTGGGTGGCTCAGTCCACTGAGCGTCCGACTCTTGATTTCATCTGAGATCATGGTCCCAGGAACGTGGGATTAAGCCCTGAGTCCAGCTCCACACTGAGCGTGGAGCCTGCTTGAGGTTCTCTCTCTCCCTCTCTCTCTCTCTCTCTCTCTCTCCCTCTGCCCCTCTTCCACTCTCGTGTGCATGTTCTCTCTTTGTAAAATAAAAAAAATAAATAAAAAGAAATTCAACATCTTAGCATAGCCTGTGCCTACCAAAACATGTCAAGGACCAAGAGCAACCCAACTCGGCATTAACAGTAAGACTGCCATTATGCTAGTGGAGCAGTCCACCAAGATCCACTTTACCCTGTAATCAGGGGATTGTGCTGTTACAACCAGCAACACAGATCACAGCACTACGACTCACACTGTTCCTTAGCGCAAATGTTCTTCAGTTATTACACTGGCGTGATTTTTTTTTTTAACGTTTTTTATTTATTTTTGAGACAGAGAGAGACAGAGCATGAACGGGGGAGGGGCAGAGAGAGAGGGAGACACAGAATCGGAAACAGGCTCCAGGCTCTGAGCCATCAGCCCAGAGCCTGACGCGGGGCTCGAACTCACGGACCGCGAGATCGTGACCTGGCTGAAGTCGGACGCTTAACCGACTGTGCCACCCAGGCGCCCCTGGCATGATTTTTTTTAATTGGGTGAAAAATATCCTTTAAAATAATTTCATTGTTTGAATGCTTCTGGTGTTTAGAAGCCCAGATAAATGATCTTTTATTGTTCTGATTTTGTGGTCTCCCAGGATCAACATCAAAAGGACATGGAAATTACTTTATTGTTACTACCATATCCTGCACGCATCGCTCCTGTCTTCAGTAAGGGCAGATGTGATATTTCACAACAGCCAATTCATTACCTTTACCTCCATGAAATCTGGTTGGGTACAAACTGTGAAATGTGTTATGCCATGTGTCAGGCCTTATTAATTTTGGAAGTTAGTCCCCATCAAAGCTTGTAAACAACTGAAAATTGGCAAACTTGCCTGAAAAACTAGTGTTAGTTTAGTTTGTTGGCTTGTTGCCAAGAGTTGCTTGGAGAGTAGACTCGGGCATGTAAAAGGTACGGCTGCCACCACCTTAAGGCTCACCCTTACCCAGGGTTACATGGGGAGATGAGCAGAAGAACAAATAAATGAGAAGGACTACTGCCTTGACCCTTTCACTTGCAGGAAGGAGGATCAATTTCACGTGGATGAAAGACGGTGAGCTTTGGTCCACCTGAACGCCGGACCAGCTCTTAAGGTCATTCCACTGCCACTCAGCACCGTGGCAGATCACCGAACACACACCTCAAGCTTTACGTGGTTGGGGATATTGTAGGTCACAAAGGGACAGAGTTGGAGAGCAGACTACCAATGGACCTTCTATTCCTTGAAAAAGATATAAAATTAGGTTTCAATATTTGTGAGACCAGGGTCACCCGGGTGGCTCAGTCGGTTGAGCGTCCTACTCTCGGTTTCAGCTCAGGTCGTGATCTCGCGGTTTCATGAGTTCGGGCCCTATATGGGGCTCTGGGCTGGCAGCACGAGGCCTACCTGGGATTCTGTCTCTCTTCCTCTCTCTCTGCCCCTCCCCTCCTTGTGCTGTCTCTATCTCTTTCAAAATAAATGAATGAATTTTTTAAAAAGTTAGAAAACATATTTATGAGACTAAACATAGACTGTCCTCATCCTCCAGGGTTTTGCTTAATAACTTGATAATATAGAAAGTGTGTGTGTATATATGTATACGTGTGTTTGCGTGTGTGACACACACAACCTCCACCTACTGACATGTTTGTGTGTTTACATCTTCACATTTCATATACTTTGACTCTTACCTCATTTTGTTTTATTAGTATGCATACAAAATAAGAACCATAAACACCAGACTTGAAGGTAGGTTAGTTCTAAAAGAAAACAAACTACCAGTTAATCTTCAATTCATCAAACATGCTTATTGAATACCTAGTACAGTGCGGTTAAAACATGACGTCAATATACAGTTAATGAAATATATTTAAGAGTCAAAAAGCCAGAGTCAAACCCTAATTCCTCCTACTCTAGCCCCTAAATTAAATCAGGAAGCAGAAAGGAGAACCAGATCCAGCTGATTTTCAGTTCTATTCACCTCCTCAAACACTTATGAGAAACAATAAGCAATATAATATTCTAGATGCTGTTAGGTTTACAAAGACATTGAAGACACAGTCCCCAGACTCAAAGAACTTGCCATCAAAAACAAGCATGTAAGCGGCGCCTGGGTGGCCCAGTCGGTTAAGTGGCCGACTTCAGCTCAGGTCACGATTTCATGGCTTTTGAGTTTGAGCCCTGTGTCAGGCTCTGTGCTCAGAGCCTGGAGCCTGCTTCAGAATCTGTGTCTCCCTCCCTCTCTGCCCCTCCCCCACTTGTGCTGTCTCTCTCCCTCTTTCCCTCTCTCAAAAAAATAAACAAACATTGAAAAAAAAAAGTTTGTAAATAAGCTGGTAGATAAAGGGCAATCTTTCTCCAGGACGGAAGTCTATGGCAGGCTGTATCAGATGCAAAGGAGAATTGAGGAAACCTATTTTTATTTGTTTAGAAAATGGATCAAGGGGGTGCCCGGCTGGCTCAGTTGGTGGAGCTTGTGACTCTTGATCTCAGGGTTGTAAGTTCGAGCCTCACGTTTGGTGGAGAAATTACTTAAAAATAAAATCTTAAAAAACAACAACAAAGAAAATGGATCAAAAAGGGTTCTGGAATTGTCATGTGGTAGCATTTGAGAGGGTCTCCAAAGTTGTGGGGCTGTGACAAGTAAAGATGAGCAGGTGAACAGTAGGCAGTTAAGGTATTAGGTGTTTCCAAGCAGAAAGAGCCAGCACAGATAGATAGGCACAAAGGGAGTGAAAACAGCCTAATTTTGCATAAGGTACAAGATATAGGGAAAACAGAAGGAAAGGCTGGAACACTAAATAGAAGCCATCTTGGGGATGGCCCTAACTGCCAGTGTTAGTAGAGTGCACTGGCCAGAACAAAATTTGAGCACAGGTGAGCGACAGAACTCTACTTTAAGAGAACTAATCTGATGGCAATTAACAGGATGAATTTCTTGAAAGAGAGAAGGCAGGGACACCAGTAAGGAAGTAATTACAACAGTCTTCGCATTCATCCATTCATTCATCAATGAAACAATTACTCATCATGTACTACATGTCAGGCACCTGCATGCACTGAGAGGGCTTGGTATGCAACAATGAACGGGGCATAGAGCCCTCAGGAGTCTTGGAATCCAGGGGGGAAAGGGTGTATCAGTGTTCAAGCAGCCGAGAACTCTGATGGAGCTAAAACAACCCTGGGAGCGCAGGAGCTTGGGAAGAGTCCCCAACGAGGTGACTTTGGGGTTGAATCTTGAGGGAGCGGTTGGTCAAGGGAAGAAGAGAGGGGAAGGGTAGTCAGTCAGGAGAAACAACTCAGATCTTTAACAACCTGATACATTCAGGTCTGCAAGAAGCTCTGGCCTGGAAGGAAGTGAACTGAGCCTTTTTTTTTTTTTTTTTTTTAATTAAAAATAGGGGCACCTGGGTGGCTCAGTCAGTTAAGTGTTTGACTTTGGTTCAGGTCATAATCTCACAGTTTGGTGAGTTCAAATCCCACATCGAGCTCTCTGCTGACAGCATGACGCCAGCTTTGGATCCTCTGGCTCCCTCTCTCTGCCCCTCCCCCGTTCTCTCTCTCTCTCTGTCTGTCTCTCTCTCAAAAATAAACATAATCAAATGAAAAATAATTACTATAAGTAAAATAACAGTCACAACCATTTATTTATTAAGTAATTACTCAGTATGTGCCAGATACTGTTCTTTATACACGATCACTCAACTAATTCTTACAACTCTGTGAGCTAGGGATTGCTATTCCCATCTTACAGAGCCACAGACTGATTTCAGCTGCCTCAGAAATTCACCTCTCAGAGTCGCGTGGCTATTAACTATTGATTAGGGGATTCAAACCTAAGTCTCTCCGACTTGAACATCAACCTTGAGTCATGAAGGCCACGTAAGAGTCAGCCACACGGCAAAATATGGAACAAGCCTTTTAGGCAGAGGAAACCTGAAGGTAAGTGTGAATCAGCAGGGGAAGACCAACGACAAGCCGTATGGGATTACGAGAGTGTGCAGTACAAGGCTGGGGGCAAGAGATGAGGGTGGAGAGGCAGGAAGAGAACAGGCCATGATGGACCTTGCCCTGTAGGCTGAAAGCTATGAGACCCACTGAAGACTTATAAAGATGAAAGGTTGGAAGGGACGGACATGGGGCAAGACTGGAGGCAGAACTGCATTCATCTGCCTGCCATACGATGATGGTGACGCAGGCTTAGAATTCTCTTACTAGAAGCATTAGTAAGATGATGCTTAGGCAACCCAGGTAGGGGGGTGAGTGGTCGCACCCCTCAGAGAACAGTGAATTCAGGAGGAGCGGCAGAGGGGGCTGCATGCTTGGGGGCAGGAGAGGGAAGAGGGGGGAAGGACTGGAGAGAGAAGGTGGGTATGAGTTGAGTTCAAGTTTGGATACGTTGAGCTGGAGAGGACTGTGGGACCACCAAATGGAGGTGTCAAACGAGCTGCTGGGTTCACAGTTCGAGGCTGAGAAGAAAGGTCTGGGTAGGGAACAAAGATCTGAGTTGCAGATTTCAGCAGGAAAGGAGATCGTAATAATAAGCATTGACCACTAACCAGGCACAGTCCATAATGCTTTTCACGCATTTCCTCTTTAATCCTTCCAACAACCATATGGAATAGATACTGTTATTGTCCCCATTTGACAGACTATGGCTCTCACTAAGCCACAAGGACATTCGGTAACCTGCGTAGGGCCACACTATTGGTAGAGGATCCACACACTTCTACACCTGAATTTCCCAAATGTCTGTGCCTACGATCCACAGTAGAGGCATATTGTATGTTGCGGTGCCGTGCGGATATATATACTTCCCTGAAACAAAAGTTGCGTGAGATCACACTTAGCCCTCTGCTGTTTCTCATTCTATTTCACTTTTTACACAGGCCAGTTACAGCCCACAACTTGATTCCCAACCCACAGTCTGAGAATTGCTGTCTAACACTCTCCTGACTCCCACCCCTGAGTCGGGTGACGGCTATGGGACAGCAAAGATGAGGCGAAGTAAGTGACATCACAGATGTTAGGGGGGAAAATCACTCCAGGGTGATTTTACGTTAAAAACATAACAAGATGAGAAGCGATTCTCTTTCACTAAATCATGCCCGGAGGACACGTCTGTGGAAGCTAGCTCTTCAGCAGTGAGTCATTTATACGGCTGCCACACGCATTTATGGGGATTGAGGCCATTTTTGCTGCCAAGTTTTCCCACTGTATGTGGTACAGGACAAGATGCAGATAGCCTCAACTTCGGAGAATTCTGAAGTGTTGGTTCTAAAGCTGCTACGGTATTACACGGCAGCAGGGTTGGGGCGCACAGCCCGAAGAAAACCAGCCATGCGCCTGCCCTCTGCTTTGATGTAATTCCTGCAGACAGAAATTGCAATAGGAAATAATTCCGCCAAGCCGGAAGTTATGGAATATGACATTTAACATCTTGCTCAGCAGGAAATGGTTTTGTTGGCAGGACTTAACGAATTCACCCCCCAAATATATCATAGACCCTGAATGTACGCATTCATCCTTCCTTCCACCTCCTAGGGAAGAGGGGAAGTGTTCCTTTTCACGAGAATTCACTGCTTCAGGGTGGCCCACCTGCCCCCTCACCACCTCCAGGGTCTCATCCCTCAGTTAACCCCTTCCTTCCCTCTCTCGCACCATCATTTTCCCCTTTGGCATGGCTCCTCTCCCTTCTGACTGCAAACACACACAGGTTTCCTCTAAAAAGGCCCCTCAGCACAAAGGAATCGTGGGGGATGGGGGATCTAACCGTTCTCCATCTTGATAGTGGTGGTGGTTACGCAGCCATGTGCACTGTCAAAGCTCCCAGAACTGAACACCAGAAGGGGCGATGCTACTATACCTAAACTGTATCTCAAAAATACAGCTGCAAAATAAAAGCCCCCCGGCCCTTTCCTTGATCCTGCCAGCCTGTGATGGCCACCCTCTCCCTCCCTTCCTTTCCCTCACACTGTCTCCTCCCGCTGCCCACCTGAGCTAAACCCAAAGTCTTCCCCACGCTGGTCCTGAGCCAGTTCCCTTCCTGTTCTCCGCCCACCTTCCTGTGGTCCTGGCACTGAAACTTCTACATGAAACTCCGTTTTTCTTCAGCTTTGGAGCTAGAGAACTTCACAGCTTCTCCTCTGCCTCTTTAGATGCTGCTTTGACTCATTAGTAATCCTCTCACCCTGGGAATTTGCCAAAATACCAAGCCCACTTTCTCCTAAATTCGCTCCCTCAGAGATCTCCCCCACTCCCAAGGCCCAAAGGATGGTTTGAATGTGTCTAAATCCCCACATCGATGTCTAGAGAGAGGACACATGGTTCAGACCGCCAGTGACCCCATGGACATCTCTGCTCGGCCCCATCACCAGCTCACATGCAGCAGGTGCAGCTACGTCTGCCAGGTGCCCTCCCCAGTGTGGATGACCTCACCGCTGGTCCTTCTCCCAGACCAGAAACCCTGGAGGCACCACTCAGCCTTCTGTGTCATCAAGATCAAAGGAGGTAGACCGCTCTGTAAACAGTCATGTTCTAGACTTATATTAGCACTGCTGCTCCTTAAATCTTTTCAACTCTTCCTTTAAAATTGTGTGCAGATTTTGGGGCACCTGGGTGGCTCAATCAGTTAAGCATCCAACTCTTGGTTTCAGCTCGGGTGACGATCTCATGGTCCATGAGTTCAAACCCCAGGTCGGGCTCTGGGCTGACAGTGCAGAGCCTGCTTGGGATTCTCTCTCCCTTCTGTCTCTGCCCCTTCCCTACACTCTGTCTCTTTCTCTCTCTCTAAAAAAAGAAGAAAAACATGTCTGCAGATTTTTACCTATTTTCTCTCCATCCTCCACTCCCAGACCATGGCTCCCTCCCTTGCCTGCAGGGTGCTCTGCGTTCTGTTAGTGCATCTTTACTAAAAGAAACTTTCTCCCTTAGTCTGCAGCTCAGTACTCATTAAAGGCTCCTGGGATGGGCTGAATGTGTCCCCCCCCCCCCAAAAAAAAGATAGGTTGAAGCCTTCAGTATCTTAGAATGTTACCTTATTTGGAAATGAGGTCATTAGGGTGGGTGCTAATGCAGTATGACTGGTGGCCTTATAAAAAGGGTGGAATGGACACAGAGACCTACACACAAGGAAGTCAATGTGAAGACACAAGGGGAACACCACCTCCAAGCCAAGGAATGCCTGAGATCACCAGAAGTTAGGAGAGAGACACAGAACAGACTCTCCCTCCCAGCCCTCAGAGGGAATCAACCCTGTCCATGCACCACAGCACCCATATCTCAGTTCACATTTCACTGTGTGGCACTAAAGATCCTCTTTGGTGTGGCCCCATCCTCTCTATTCAACCTTAATTCCCAAGGCTCCCCTACCTAGACCTTCTGGTCATTCCCTCCTCCAATCAGATGTGTCTCCCAGCTGTTCCCCAGCTGGACTATGGCTCTCTAGCCTTGCTTGGGATGTTCCCAATAGCCTATCATGCCCTACACTCTCCTCTCTTCCATCTAAATCTGGACATTCTTTAAGCTCGAACTTCCTCATTTATACTGTCTCTGATTTTCTGGCCTATGCTTTTCTCTCTTTTCCCTGAATCGTCATGTACTTCTTGTCTATACTATATGAATTGACACTTGATTAGGTCTTGTTTACATGTTCCCTAATGGTTTTTTTGTGTGGTGTTCTCGGGTTTAGAGTTAAATTTTAAGTGACTATTCTCTATTGGAAACCACTTTTCCAAACACCTTCCTGGATTTGCTCCCTCAATAAACGTCCTTTCATCTAGAGTTTCCCACAATTCTTGTATTATTTTATCATATGTCATTCAGTCAGGTTTTACTGAGCATTTTGATTTAGTGAGAAGGATGTCCTAGGTGTGATTTCTAATTCTTCCTTCACTGGAAAAGTCACTGGACTTCTTAAAGCCTTAGTTTCCTCATCTCTAAAATGTTACCTCTCAGAGTTACTGCAAAAGTAAGATGGAATAATTTATGTGAAAGTGATTTTCTTTAAAGTGTATTTATTTATTTTTGAGAGAGAGAGTGACAGGAGAGAGAGCACAGAGCCTGACGTGGGACTTGGTCCCACGAACCATGAGACCATGACCTGAGCTGAAACCAAGAGTTGAATGCTTAACCAAATGAGCCACCCAGGTGCCTTGTGAAAGTGATTTTTAAAAGGTAAAGACCTGGGGGCGCCTGGATGGCTTAGTCGGTTAAGCATCCGACTTCAGCTCAGGTCATGATCTCGAGGTTCATGGGTTCAAGCTCCATGTTGGGCTCTGTGCTGATAGCTCAGAGCCTGGAGCCTGCTTCAGATTCTATGTCTTCCTCTCTCTCTGTCCCCACCCCCACCCACTCTCTGTCTCTCAAAAATGAGTAAAAGTTAAAAAAAATTTTAAAGGTAAAGATGTGTTCAAATAAGAGATTAAATCATTTATCGTCTCAGTGCCAACTTAGCTCAGCTAGTTAGCTGCTCTGCTGATGAAATTATGCACTTGAACCAAGCGAGCTGGCTCTTCTAGATTCATGC
This sequence comes from Lynx canadensis, assembly GCF_007474595.2. Taxonomy (NCBI): domain Eukaryota; kingdom Metazoa; phylum Chordata; class Mammalia; order Carnivora; family Felidae; genus Lynx; species Lynx canadensis. Next base: position 74,427,819 of record NC_044306.2, read on the forward strand.
CACAGGAACCAATAATTTTAACAACTAATAAATACTGAGTGAGAGGAGGATGGAGAAAACTGCCAAGCACATCCTGGTGGGGCAGCAGGGTTCTCATCACAAATAAAAGATAAATAGCAGTCATCTCAATTTACCGAAGGCATACAGGCTCCCAGACCCTTGGAAGAAATATCACAGACCCGACCTAATCAGCTCCGGTGCAATAAATCCACAAGATAATACAGTACGTCTAACTCAAGAGTTTAATGTTTTGTTTTGCCTTGGTAACTGTATTCTATCCGTTTTAAGACTGTAAGTTAACCAAGAATTGCTAAATATGCCTGCAATACAAAAAGCAAATCAATCGCTGTCAATTTAGAATTCCAATATGGTTCATCCCCTGAGCATATCGAATCAGGGAAGAGCCAGGCCCTCACTCCAATTTCCAGTGAAGATGAGCTTTAGTAGCATGCAGACTCCATATATTTGGTAAGTATTCACATCCTAAAACCACCAAGCCTTTTCTACAAAACCAGCTTATGAATTTAGACTTGTTGTTATTGTTGTTTTTAAATTTAAATGCTTCTATGTTAAAAGGGTCACATTAACTTTTTCCTTTTCCTTTACCTTTGGTATTTATCCCACACACTGTATACACTGGCCAATGATTTCAAGTGAATCGAGTGGTCATTCTTAAGTTGCAGATACCAAATATAGCACGCATGTGAAAAGTGTAAGTATGACAGCAGGTCATTATGTACAAAATCCAGAAAGCTGGGCCCTGGGCCTCTAGGGAGTAGAAAATAGATCTAGAACATAAGCTGAAGGTCTGAGTGTCTCCACTTGGCATGACTCCCCCCCCCCCCCCCCCCCCACCGCACTGGTCTGCTGGTGAACTCTTGACCACCCATCCACAGATACTAGTTGAATGGCTGAATAATGAAGATTGAACACTAAACAGTAAACACTAAACTAGATCTGGCAGCACTTTGGTGAATGCATTTATCCAAGGGACTTGAAGAGAAAATGGCTTAGGAAAAAAAAAAATCTAGGAAAAGAAATTTAGTTCTATCTAGTTTTAGTTCTGGCCTGGAGCATCCTATGTGGAATAAGCTCCAAACATGCCAAGAATAGTTTGTACTGCATTACAAATGAAAACCAGCCCCCATGCAGATGGAATTAAGAATTCCATAACCCAATAAATCTGCCTTCCTCCTAGTACAGAAACTGCATTAACTATTCAAAGAATTCTTAATGATTTCCCATTATTGATATATAAAGCCTTTCTAGAAAGTATAGTGAATTTGATCTGCAATAAATGCTTATTAAAAATTCAGAACCTTTGGGGCACCTGGGTGGCTCAGTTGGTTAAGCGTCTGACTCTCAATTTCGGCTAAGGTCATGATTTCATGGTTTGTGAATTTCAGCCCCAGGTCAGGCTCTGTACTGACAGTACGGCGCCTACTTGGGATTCTCTCTCTCCCTCTCTCTCTGCCTCTCCCCTGCCCTCTCAAAAATAAACATTAAAAAAAAAAACTTCAGAAGAAATCCTTGAGAAATCTGTTTTTTTCTTTAAATGAGTGTGTTAAAAATGAATAAAACGGGGCACCTGGGTGGCTCAGCCAGTTAAGTATCTGACTATTGGTTTTGGCCCAGGTCATGATCTCAGGGTTCCTGAGTTCGAGCCTCACGTCAGGCTCTGCACTTACAGTGCGGAGCCTGCTTGGGATTCTCTCTTCCTCTCCCTCTGTCCCTCCCCCATTCATGCTCTCTGACTTGCTCTAAATAAATAAACTTTAAAAAAGTGAATAAAACATACATTCCTCTGTGGGATCTGTAGCTGAAGTGGAGATATTAGAGTAAATGTCACAAGAAAAAGGGGCACTTTGGGCAGGGCCTCCATTCCCTTCACTCCCCCCTCTTCCCTTTCCAGGCTTCTAAATGTCTCATGTTGTTTTCGTGGGTGGTTTGGCAGCTTTGCGTGGGTTTTAGCCTTCAGGCATCAATTACTTTGTACTTTAGGTTTCTGGATTGAGACGTTTGTGGAGGAAAGGGATGAAGGAGACTCAAAGGGTAATTGCTACTTAATGGCCGAAAACAGTGAAAAATCGCAAAAAGAGTGCTGTTAACCTCTGCTCATCCTTCCTCTAAGCAAATAGCACCCACCACACTTCATCATGCAACATGACCGTGTGGCCTCCGTGTGACCGGGGGCAAAAGACAGGACTTCCTATTTAAGGCTCATTTGCTGTAGAGTGTGTGGCACAACAGACTGATGAAGTATTGCTTCTCCAAATGGAAAGAGCGTTGTAAAAACAGAATTCTTCTTAATGGTACTGGGAATCTGGAGACCACATTCTATAACAACTAAATTTGGTTTTGATCAGTGTCTTCATTATTGGCTGAGAGAGGACAAAGGCCCCTAATTTTTGCCATCTGTTTTCTGCAGCTATTGAGACACAAACATTCAGCCCATTTGAGTGCCTTTTTATCCGCTTTTCCCTGGGTGACCTCTGATTGGCCACGCTAAATAAGGGGGGTAGCCAAGAAATGCTAGCATTTCATTAGAGATTCACTTTTATAATCTTCTCCTTTGACTACAATAGCAATTATTTTGCCTTTCATAAGCAGAGTCCAATGCATGGAGTAAGTGAAGGAAACCCTGGATGGATGCTGACCAGGAAAGGGGAGAAAGCTGGCCCAAATTTGCAAGGAAACAATTCACTCACCAACACTGACAAGATGACTATGCACAGTGGTAGCCTGTGCTGTTGCTAAGGCAAACTGTACCACTGATTTTGAATTACAAAAAAACTTCCAGTTATAAAATAATTAAGTCACAGAGATGAAAAATACAGCAAAAAAGTATCTGGCTGACCCCAAGCTCCCCTTCTTTTGAGTATCCTGCAAGTTCCTGCCTTTTTTCCCCCTCCGCCCCACTCCTCATGCTTCTAGTTCACTATATGAATTCCCAGAAGAATCGCAACTAAGGCAGACTGCCCAGCTACAAAGATAGACCTGTACCCTCCCATTGTGTCCAGCAGTTCAGGATACACAGGTAAGCTAACAAGATGCAAATCCCATTCAATGTGGCTAATGCCTTTTTTTTTTATCCCTTAGCAAAGACCCAGAGAACTCATTCTTTTAGGCAGTTTTATAATATAGCTTTGACACCACTGTTGAATGTGTAACCCTAATTTAAATAAATAGCATGTGGTTAGCAAAGAGACAGTTCTGTCTTTGTTTACTCTGAGAGGCCATGTTCATGATTAAAGAGGCCTGATCTCATGTTCTTGAGCGAAGCTCAAAGATATCTATCACTTACCCTCCAGGAATGCCCCCCTTGTGGGTCATTTTGGTGCTAGCCTGGTCCCTACTAAACTGCTCGGTATTTAGGGAAGAAATGCTATAGGAACAGAGCCATGCGTCAAATAGGAGCCTTGGAATTACGTAGCAAGTGTCACTTTGCCCAGGTTGTATTGAAAGAGGTAAGAACACAACTTTCTCTGCTTAAGGAAACAAATCTCATGTCATGGTGAGGGGCCATCGTGAGCCTCTCAGGAAGCTGAACGACGGAAGAGGGTTCTCCCACAGCCTTAACTATAGTCACTGATTTAAACCAAATCCTGCTTTTCCAGGTGAGCAAATAAGTGAACAGGCGGGAGGAGAATGCATGCTAATGTCTAAAGTTATCACCAAGGCTTGAAATTTTTTCCAAGGCGTATGCTCTGCCTTTTACTAGATTGTACCTTTCAGATCAAAAAGCAGGGGGTTTGTAACATAATACTTGTTCAATAATCCCGCAGGCTGACAGACCGTGCTTGAAAACATCTTTCCTTTCTTCTACCTGCTTGAACAGAATAATCTGAAACAAAAATGGGTCTTGTCTTTCACATTTTTGGTCAGATGCCATTTCTCTCTTTTCAGGGGTCTTAATCTGAAAGATTTTCTATTTAGTTTACATCCTGGTCCTCAAAATCATCATCCTTGAAGGTCAGGAATGAGAGTCCTAAAATGCTGGCCCTTACCCTAATGGGAGATAAGCAGGTCAGCAAGACTTCATGCGTCTCTTGATATTTTGGTTTAAATCAGTCACTATACTTAAACTAAACAAGATAGCCCTCAAACAGCAGACATTCTGAAACTTGGAAAACATATGCAATAAGGAGATAGTGATTTAAAAGGCTAATCATCCTCCAAAATTCCACCTGCCTCCAGCATATTTCTACAAACTGCACCACTTCCAGAACTCTGCAGTCTTAGGTTGCTTCCTTTTACTGCAGTTAAGGGAGAAGTAAACTCATATCTACAGCTTGTATCGGAGCACTTCTAAACTTTCATAACTTAATAAAGATGCTGACAGACACAGTGTTTTTGTTTGACTCAAGGATACATCCTCATCTTCCTGGCCAGCCCCTCTGCCTAAATAAATTTCACCCAGACATCCAGTATGTTAAGAAAAAGAAGAATGTAGTGAAAATTCCAGGGAGAAGGTATTTCTGTTCAAGGATTAAGATGAGATACACAGACAGGATATGCAAAAATAGTCATTTTACACAGGAAAGGGCCAGCATTTGTGTGACAAAATATCTGCCAATGAAAGCTCCGTTTCTGAGGTTGAATTTCCACTAAACTCCGAAAAAACACATAAAAGCTGAGCGGCTAGATAACAGTGGCTCAGTGTCACTAGATTTACTCCCCTTAATTTCCCCTCGACTTGCTTATCTCAAAGGCTGCACTTGTCAGTTCTCCTAAGACCAAATTCTATCCATATCAAAGACCTCCTATTGTCTTCCAGCGAAAATAATGAATTAAACCCACAGACTTGCAGGGGCTTATTTAGATCTTGCAACTGGCAGATCAGTCTTAAGGTCTAAAATATACAAGGGTACAAAAAATAACATTGATAATGGAGTATGATAATACCTCAGCCTTGACTCAAGGCTTTTAAGATAACACTCTCAGGCTTCTCCAACAGACATCCAGGAATATATTTTCTCATAAAACTCAAAAGAAAACTGTCATTGTTCCTACCCACATCATTAGCAGCAGCATCAAAAGTGTTTCGCCAGTACCTGCCAGCATAAACTTTTAGAGCCTGAACAAATCAAGCTAAAATTGTCCTGGGGTAATTTATAATCCAAGATGGATTTGGTATAAACCAAGCAGTGTCATGGTTAGTGGAGTGGTGAGACGGGAAAGTTCTGATAATGTTATCTCCTCGGGACTGCAGGAGAGCAGTTTCAAAGGTTCCTTGGGCATGACTGTATTACCCAATTGGTTTATCTCCACTGACCAGGCAAATTTCTCACCAAGCAGCACTTGGAGAGTAGTGAATTAAAGCTGCTCTGAAAAGGCCAAGTAAACAGATCACTCCTGCGCCCCAAGGTGAATAGCCAGCTCTTTCTAGAGTAATTAGTGGACAGAAATTCAAAGGGCAGAATTCAACGGAAGGGCAGAGTCTGTGTTGTTAAATCTCAAAAAGACTCCCTATCCCATTTATATTCAGTGTCTTATGAGAAGTTCCTTCCACTTGCATTCCAGTATGAAGCAGAAATAACAAGCTGACCAGACAATCAGGAAACTATGCAAGTCAACATTAAAATGATAATGCAAGAAAAAAAATTCAAGTTGTAGATGCCATGTTTACTTTTGAAAGACACAATGGAATTTCCAATGGAGGCTTTGGTAGGCAGAATTTTCCAGGACAATAAAGACAGGATTTGGGGAAATTAGAGAATACTGATAAGGAACACTGTCATCTAAACAAACTTTTGACACTGAAAGGTAATCATATCCTAGATTCCATGATCCAAAATAGAGTCATGGTATGTCCCTAAAAGGAACAGTGTAAAAAAGGGAGAAAGAAAAGCGAGAGTACAGGGAAAAGACAGTGCACCTATGAGGGTGAGTGAGATCTGGTGGTTAACCCTGCACCTAGTCCTGAATAGGACTGAATAACCTCACCATGAAGACACTTCATTGGTATAGGTGGCCTCGCCCAACTCAGCCAAATCCATATTTACCTTAAGGGAGGAGAGCAGCAGAGGTTTTCTCGGTTTTGCTTTAATTGATCCTTCATTGCTAAATGTACCTAAATCAGCAGAGGAAGGAAACATAATGTGCGTCTCAAAGAATTCAATCAAATACTTTGCTTCCTTGGTTAAGGTTGTGGTAGTCAAAGTGTTCTGAATCATTCCTGCTCTTTTGTCTCTTTCAGCTGAAGGGCAGGTACTACATCTGCCAAGGATGAAATCAGGTGGAAGTCTGAAACTAGAGGTCAAGTAGAGCCGGGAGGTAGTGAACCGAGCACAGTCCTTCCTCCCATCCCTTGGTAAAGGAACCCGGAAATACAAGTTGTCACGCATCAATCGCATAACCACATTCTAAAATACTGATGAAAAAGTTAACCTCCATTTCTATGGGCTAAAAATTGTCTCATGGAAAAAAGCATTGGTGTTCATAGTTCACAAGAACAATGCCTCTTGCCCTGGCGGCTAACCTAATCTTTGGAAGTCTGGAATTCAAAGGGCTTTAAAATTAACTATGTAAAAGGGATTTGAATCTAAAGCTGTCTCTGTTTCCTAATTTAAAGCTGGCGATTTCGGCGGGGTTGGGGGTGGGTGGGTGTGGGGAATTGGAGAAGTAAAGATGCTACCAGTTGCTCTCTGGGGTTGGATTACAGGTGGGACAAATTTGGGGTTCACAGAATGCTTGGGATCTGACAGGCGTTTCATGCGACAAACCTTTCTCCCCACCCAGATTTGTCAGCAGTATGCAATTTTCAACATGGGGCAGGTGTTTTCAAAATAAATAATATCCATCAAAGAGCCCCGCAAACCCTCAAAAATCAACAACTCCCTCCTCTAATAAGCTAGAACTGTAGTATGAACTTGGGCAGCATGGAAACTAATTAGAAGGAAATCTGTTTGAGCAGATGGTTTTATGAAACGACCAAAATTGAAGAGAGGAAACCCATCTTTTTACATTTACCAAAGCTACTCTTTTTTAAATATCCACTTTTTCCTTCGGTGCAAAACGACTTTACTTCCGAAGCTTTGCCCAAGTACCGCAGGCACGGCAGAGGGGCCCGATCCCGCGGGGGACCTCGGCCAGCCCAGCCCGGGTGCGACGCCGCGTCCAGGCTTAGCACTTCCGCAGCCCGCGCAGACAGCGCCTGCCGCCTCGCGTTCCCACCAGCGCCGGCTCCCGGCGGGTATCTGAGCACCGCTGCCAGGATCCGGAAGCGGATCCGCTGTAAGCTGCCCACACCGCCGTCCGCTCGGACCTGGCCCGGGTCGGAAGGTTCCAGGTGGGCCGAATCGGGCTGCCCCAGCCCCCGCGCTCACTTACTGCCAGTCGGCGACTCGCTCGGCGGAGAAGTGGTGCGCTGGCGGGAGGCGGCGGGCGGCGGCTCCGCCTCCGGCCGGGCTGCGGCCCCCGCCAGGGCCGGGGTTTGCTCGCGCACCGCCCCGGCGGCGGCGGCGGCGGCGGCGGCGCGGGCGACCCAGGCGGGCGCGCTCCCCCGCGCTCGCTCGCGCTGTTCGCAGCCGGGGTCCTGCCTCGGGGCGGTATCTGAAGGTGGGGCTGCTTCACCCGCCGATGTTGCGCGAGCGCCGGGCTGAAGTGTCAGAGACAGACAAGCGTGCGGAAAGCTGCCTCCCCGCTGGGTTCTGGAGGCCCTCAACTCGGTGTCCCCGGTTCCAAGACGCTCTCTGGTTGGTCACTTCCATTCTGTGCTCAGGCGCAGAGCAGAGAGACATCTGTTTTCCATAAGCTCCGAGGCAGAGGCAAATCCTGGATTACGTGTTGCCCAGCCCTCGCAACATTCCCAGACCACGCGCGGCAGCTAATCCCCGCACAAAGAGCAAGAAAACAACACGCAAGTTGGTGCCCGGTTCCAGAAAGATTTCCCAGTGCGATGACTAAAGGCTCTCGCGCCCAGCCTCCGGGGAAGGGCCAATCGCAGCCCAGGAGGGCAGAAAAGGGGGGGTTGGCTGGGTTTGCGGGTCTACTCCGGCAAGCACGTCCTCCTTACCAGTCCTGTAAACACACATGCAAACTCTGTCCCTCCCCGGGAAATGGCTTTAGTTTGATGAGGCTGAAAAACCGAAAAGGGCCCGCCTCCATTACAGGACAGTTTATACTATTACAAGCGATCACAACTCCTGAATGTGAGAGAGGAAGAAATCTCTGCGTTTACTTTGGTAAATTCTGACAATGAGTCGACTATTACACAATCGCACTGACAATAATGAGAAATTATTGCTTCTTGGGGTCTTATCGTGTATTCTGTAAAATAGGTTGGGGTGGTATGATAAGGAAAAGATAGGATAAAATAGGCAGAGAGGGAAAGGATAGGACCTGAGGTCCCAGGTTAGGGAAAAACGCCTATTTTGGAACAATGCTGGGAGTGTCTGCCCGTAGCAAACCTTCTCAGGCGTAAGGTTCCTCTTAAGAATGTAACAGACCCCACCTACTCCCCCTCAGGTTTCCCTCAGGAATTTGACAAAAGACCTAACTAAAAATAAGCAGTAAACCATAAAACGTAGGACCCACAAGGAATGATATGGCCACAGATCACCACTCATACAATGGAAATGAGCCAATCAGGAATGGACAGACAACCCAGCACTTAGAGTTATCCAGCCAGTAAGGGTAGAACCTGAGAAGGAATGAGGGGGAAGGGCGTGTGTGTGTGTGTGTGTGTGTGTGTGTGTGTGTGTGTGTGTGTGTCTCTCACTGGGACCTTATAAAACAAGGACCCTTGCCTATAGTCACAGGCATTCACTTTTGAATGTCCCCTCTCTGTAAAGAGAGGTTTCATACTATTCTTACTTTCTAATCTTATACCCTAATAAACTTTTCCTGCTGCTCATTTTGTGTTCATCTCTTCATTCTTCCAAGCAGTGTATTGAGGTAAAAACCCTGCAACAGGGGCGCCTGGGTGGCGCAGTCGGTTACGCGTCCGACTTCAGCCAGGTCATGATCTCGCGGTCCGTGAGTTCGAGCCCCGCGTCGGGCTCTGGGCTGATGGCTCAGAGCCTGGAGCCTGTTTCCGATTCTGTGTCTCCCTCTCTCTCTGCCCCTCCCCCGTTCATGCTCTGTCTCTCTCTGTCCCAAAAATAAAAAAAACAAACAAAAAACAAACAAACAAAAAAAAACGTTGAAAAAAAAAAAAAAACCCTGCAACAGTAAGAAGTCTCCCTCTCCTTCCCCCTCCCCCCCCCCCAATTTTCTTTGCTTCCTTCTAGAAACATTTGAGTGCCTCCCATATGCCAGGTGCTAGGCTGAGAATAGAAAGCTGGAAAAAGCCTGCAGTCTCTAAAGTACCTTACTATAGGGGGAGGGGAGAAGGAAGCGGAGGGGGGGGGGGGAGAGGAAGAGACTATCAATTTCCCGGCATGGAGAAATTGCTATGATAGAATGTATGCCCTGAAGGTTACAGGAACATAGAAGCATGTTTTCAATCATGCTGGAAATCAAGGAAGGCTTCCCACAGGAGGCTGCATTTGGGTTTTGAAGACTGAGCAGGGATCAGGTAGGATGAAGAGAGGCAGGGGGAAGATACGAACTTCTGTATGGCTGCAGAAAGCAGGTGAGAGGAACAGAGGTGAGAGATGTGGTTATGGAGGCTCGCAAGGGGTCAGACCACAAAGGTCTCATCTGCTAAGCTCTGGGATTTGACCTTTGAAAGCTATGGGAACCCTTATGTTTCAGAAAGACTGCTGAGAAAGACATATGGAAGGAAGAGAGCCCAGGAAGGGATAGGAAGAAGGTGGAGTTGGGCCGGGATGGATGGGAAGGACTCCAAAGATGGGAGAGAGGTGAAACCTTTAGGATATCATGCCTGGAAACAGGCAGGGGAGTGCAGCTGTGGGCTATCACCCAGGTTCTGACATGCCCACCAGGGTGGATGGAGAGTACCATCTGCCAGGTCAGAGAAATGAGGGAGGAGGAACAAGTGGGAGACTGATGAGTTGAGTTTAGACAAGCTGACTCTGTGGTTTCTGTAGGATATCCAAATGTGAATATCCGAGCAGGCATTCAGCCCCAGGGATCTGTAAGGTATTTGGGGTGTTATGGGCTAGCAATACAAACGAGACAGTTGTCCACCTATAAGTAAAAGGTAAATAGAGGAATAAAATTCACCTCATTTTCTAGGACTGCCATAACAAAGTACCACAGAATGAGTGGCTTCAACAACCGAAATTTACTGTCTCATGCTTCTGGGGGCTAGATATCCAACAGGACGATGCTCCCTCAGACAGTGTGAAGCAAGGATCTGTTCCAGGACTCTACTTCACTTCTGGTAGTTCCTTGGCTTGTGGTTGCATAACTCCAGTCTTCACATGGCATTGTCCCTGCGTGAGGGTGTCTAAGTTTCCCCCTTTCTGTAAGGACATGTCAGTCATATGACATCATTCTGTCAGGACATCAGTCTGTCAGGACCCACCCTAACATTCTGAGATCAGTGATGGTTAGGACTTCAATGTATGAATTTCAGGGGGATAATTTAATCTATCACATTCACACTATTTGGATTGAGTTATTAACAGCAGGATTGGGGGGCACCTGCGTGGCTCAGTCAGTTAAGTGCCCGACTTCGGCTCAGGTATTGATCTCACAGCTCTTGACTTCAAGCCCCACGTTGGGCTCTGGGCTGACTGCTGGGAGCCTGGAGCCTGCTTCGGATTCTGTGTGTCTCTCTCTCTGCCCCTCCCCAACTTGTGCTCTCTCTCTCTCTCTCTTTCAAAAATAAATAAACATTAAAAAAAAAAAGAGGGCTGAACGTGTTGATGAGGAGAAATATCAGCTTTCAGTGCAAAGAGAACAGCTCTGAACGGAAACAGAGAAAACCGATTAGAAAGGTACGTGAGGGATGGCCCACACACATGGAAGAGAAGTGTTTTTAAAAGGACTGATTAACATCGCCAAATGCTTAAAAAGCCAGGAAAGATAAAGCTAGAAATTGCCCATTGCCTTTGGCATTATTGCAGTCGTTGGACCAAATGGTCAGACTGGTAGACATCAAAGGACCCACTTAACTCCAACATCTTATGACCGTAAAACCATTGTCTGAGCAAACCCATTGAGAGAAGCCTGGTATAGTGGACATCTGTTTGAGTCATGCCTTCCATGCACAACCCACTTTCTCAGCCTCCCTTGCAGGTAGGACTTGAAACTGTGATGTAGGCTCTGGCAATTGTATGGATAGACATTAGACTTCAGTTGGGATGAGGCAGTAGGAGAAAACAGACCCCAAAGAAGCCATTTTCAGTGGTAGAACCTGGTAGAGACATATGGACCCTCAGGGCCAGCAGGGGGCAAAGGTCCACTAGACAGTTTGCAGTGGCCATGGTCACAGCAGAACCAAGGCTCATTCTGGAACCCTCTGGTGGTATAATTTAGGCATTATTCTTTGCTGAGTAGCCTCCAAGCCTGATTCTCCAGATTTCTTGGAGATTCTCTGAGCCACTTAATATTCTTCTTTTTTAGTAGAAGAGCTTTATTGAGATAGAATTTACATACTATAAAATTCAGCTATTTAAGTGTACAATTCAGTGGTTTTTAGTCTGTTCACAAAGTTGTGCAACCATCACCACCATCTGCTCCAGAGCATTTTCATCACCCCAGAAAGTAATCTCATATAGACAAGTGGTCACTCCCCATTCCGCCCTCCTCTAGGTCCCTGGTGACCACTAATTCACTTTCTATCTCTATGGATTTGCTTATTCTGACATTTTATATAAACGGAATCCTAGGGGCGCCTGGGTGGCTCAGTCGGTTGAGCAGCCCACTTCAGCTCACGTCATGATCTCACAGTTCATGAGTTCGAGCCCCACGTCGGGCTCTGTGCTGACAGCTCAGAGTCTGAAGCCTGCTTCGGATTCTGTGTCTCCCTCTGTCTCTGCCCCTCCCCCACTCGAACTTGGTGTCTCTCTCTCAAAAAAAAAAAAAATTAAAATAAATAAATAAATGGAATCCTATAATTTGTAGCCTTTTGTGTTTGACTTCTTTCACTTAGCAAATTTTCAAGGATTATCCATATTGCACCATGTACCAGTAATTAATTCCTTTTTATGGCCAAATAATATTCCATGGCACAACCACACCACATTTTGTTTATCCATTCATCATTTGATGGACACGTGGTTTGTTTCCACTCTCCAGCTAGTACGACTATGGCTGCTATGAACATTTGCGTACAATTTTTTGTTTGGATATATATTTTCTTTTCTCTTGGATATATATCTAAGAGTAGAATTATGGGGTCATTTGGAAGTTCTATGTTTAATATTTTGAGGAACTGCCAGACTATTTTCCAAATAAGTCACACCATTTCACATTACCACTAGTAATCTACGAGGGTTCCGATTTCCTAGTGGGTGTGAAGTGGTATTCATTGTGGTTTAGATTGTATTTCCCTAATGACTAATAATGTCCCGTATCTTTTCGTGTATTTATTGGCCATTTGTGTATCTTTTTTGAGGATATATCCATGAAAATCTTTTGCACATGTTTAAAAAAAATAATTTTAAAAATTGTAGTTAGGGGCGCCTGGGCGGCTCAGTCGGTTGAGCGTCCGACTTCGGCTCAGGTCATGATCTCGTGGTCTGTGAGTTCAAGCCCCGCATCAGGCTCTGTGCTGACAGCTCAGAGCCTGGAGCCTGCTTCAGATTCTGTGTCTCCCTCTCTCTGTCCCTCCCTCGCTCGCACTCTCTCTCTCTCTCCCTCAAAAATAAATAAACATTAAACAATTTTTTAAATGTATCTTTTATTATTGAACTTTAATATTCTGGATTCAAGTCCCTAATCAGATATATGATTTGAAAATATTTTTTTTTTATTCTGTAGGTTGTCCTTTCACTTTCTTGATAATATCCTAATGTTTTTTAATAAGCTCCTTTTATGGTCAAACTAACTAGTTTCTGTTGTCAGTAGCTAAGAACAGTGGCAGATGCAGTGAGTTCTATTAAATACAGTCCTTTACTATTTTTTTTCTATAACAATCTCCCTCATTTCACATCTTGTATCCAATATTGCCTTCAAATTTTGGGTGCTTTTGTTTTTCCTAGAGCCTTTCTTATTCTATGTGAATCCCACCCACCCACATTTTACATTTCCTAGGCACAGACCCAAAGTATCAATGGCCACCACTAACATAGGTATAGCTACTAGCAGCCCTCCCAACGATTCCCACCTCTCTCCAGTACTGACTCAGAACCTTGGGAGTCTTGGGCAACGTCCTCCTTGTCTCCAGACCTCTCCCACTCTACCCCTGCCTCTCTGTTACACTGCCATCACCACGTGGGATCTTATGAATGAGATCAGTGTCCTATTTAATCTTTACATCATCCTCAGTGTCTGGGACAAGGCTTTGCAAAAACTTGGAGCACAATGTGTTAAATTGAATTGAATCTTGTGACTTATTTCCTTATTTTTTATTCTAAAATATTTATGCAATCCTTGATTTTAAACTCTTCTCTTAACGGCCACATTTGGAGGATTAGGTCCTAAAATTGGGTGCAGAACAAATTTATGGTGGTGTTCAATTTATGACTGGAAGAATGGAATTCTTTTGGGAATTAATCTTCAGGAGTTTATGAAAGGTGAAGCTGACAGAGAAAGTTCTCAGGACCCAGAGAGGAGCAAAAGACTATTATTGGGGGTATCACAAGTCTAAGGTGAACGCATTTCCTGGCAGATTTTTGTGGTAGATTAGGCTTCATGACTGCCACTGCTCAATTCTTTGAGTCTTCTTCGTTTTGTAGGCTTTCTTATCCCACCTCCTTGCTCCTGCACCTGTACATCAACCTGAAACTGTTCAGAGTAGGGGCTAAACCAAAAGGCACCTGTTTGAAATAGCTGGAAAGGGCCTGTGTTCATTCAGTCATAAATCCAACTGATGTTTACTGAGCACACACACTTTATGCAAGGCACCTCTCCGGGCACAAAAAGAAATGAGATTCATTTCCTGTAATAAGAAGTTGGATGGTGAATAGGGGGTCAAGACAAACACAATTAACTATAATCCAAAGCAGAATTAAAGAGGCACTGGGGCGCCTGGGTGGCTCAGTCGGTTAAGCAACGAACTCTTGCTTTCCACTCAGGTCATGATCTCACAGCTTGTGGGATCAAGCCCCGCTTGGGTTCTGTGCTGTCAGCTTGGGATTCTCTCTTTCCCTCGCTCTCTGCCCCTTCCCCAACTCACATGTGTGCAAGCACACATGTGCATGCTCTCTGTCTCTCAAAATAAATCAGTAAGTATTAAAAAAAAAAAAAGCATAAAAAACTGTCTTGAGGATTCATGGGAAGAAGAACTCACCCACTTTTTCAAGGAGTAGGAGTGGCTTTATGGAAAAGGTAGGGAGAGCTAGGCTTTGCTTATAAACTTAGGACCTCTAAGCCTGATCTCTGTTCCCCAGTAGCTCCCACACTAGTTGGGAAGAAAATCACACATACAAGCAGCTGTAATTCAAGACCATATGTGATAAAACGGATTTGGAAGTCACAGAAAAGTGAGAGATCATTTCCTACTAGAGTAACCATACCTTATGGAATGGTAGGCTTGGGCCCTAAGAGATGAAATGGATTTATTAAAATGCATATTTCAGATAAAAAGCAATTAGATGCTCTAGAAAATTTGGAAAACTCAGAAAAGCATTCAGAATAAAATAGAAATCTATCTGTAGATAAATAGAGATAAATACATTGCAAGACATACAATATGCTTAATATATATTTGAATATGAATAGAATTAGTAAATGACATTACCATTTATTGCCCCCCTTTTATTCCCTTTTGCTTTTTTTACTATATATATAAATTTTAGAAACTGTTTTTATTTATTTATTTACTTATGCATTTATTTTTTAATGCTATTTTTATTTTTGAGAGAGAGAAAGAGCATGAGCAGGGGAGGGGCAGAGAGAGAGGGAGACACAGAATCTGAAGCAGGTGCCAGGCTCTGAGCTGTCAGCACACAGCCTGATGCGGGCTTGAACTCACTAACTGCAAGATCATGACCTGAGCTGAAGTTGGACACTTAACCGACTGAGCCACCCAGGTGCCCTGAGAAATTGTTTTTAAAAAACACAACCTATAGGGGTGCCTGACTGGCTCAGTCAGTGGAGCATGTGACTCTCGATCTTGGGGTTGTGGGTTTTAGCCCCACATTGGGTGTAGATATTACTTAAAAATAAAATATTTAGGGGCACTTGGGTGGCTCAGTCAATTAAGTGACAGACTCTTAATTTTGGCTCAGGTCATGATCTCACAGTTTGTGAGACAGAGCCCCATGTAGGGCTCTGAGCTGACAGGTGTGGAGCCTGCTTGGGATTCTGTCTCTCTCTCTCTCTCTCTCTCTCTCTGCCCCTCCTCTGCTCGTTCTCTCTCTCTCTCTCTCTCAAAATAAATAAACATTAAAAATAATAACAAAATAAAATCTTAGAAAATAAAAAAATAAAAATTTAAAAAGAACATATCCTATAAAATTCATTTTATATCAGTAAAATTATTAGAAAACACATTTTTAAACAACTGAGAGTATGCCATTGATATATCATTCATGCCATCAGTTTCCACAGTGTTCACATTTAGACTGTTTCTAAACTTACAACTATTATAAATAAAACTTCAATGAAATTGCTAAATGCAAACCTTTGTCCACATCTCTATATTTTCAGGATAGACTCCTGTAAGTGGAATTATCAAGTCAAGGTGTATTAACATTTCTAGTGCTCACAAGAGAGTAAAACATTGCACAATTACTTTCTTGAAAAGTTATACCAATTTACATTCCCATTAGCAATGTATGAAATTGAAATACACACCTTCACCAGCAGTGTTACTTTAAAATATTTACTAATCCAATAAAGAGAAAATAGTAAGTCATTGTTTTTAATTTTGTATTTATTTGTTAATATAGTATTATATGTCAATTATACTTCAATTAAAAATAAAAAATTTTAATTTATATTTATTTGATCACTAGTGATGTGAAACATTTAAATATGATCATTTCATTAATATTTCCTTTAAGTTTCCACTTCATGTTCTTTGCCTATCTTAGGGGGGGAACTTGGAGAGAATCTGCAATTCTCTCAACAATCTCGGCTTTCCCATGCTTATCACTGTGTAAGCATCTGCCATGGTAAGTGTGATCTCATTCATTCACTTTCCTCTCTCTCTCTCTCTCTTTCCCTCTCTCTGCCCCATCTCTCCTCCCTGATACCACCCCTCCAAGACAGCCCCTAAACATAGCCAACTATTTCATCTGGTGCTCAAAGAAAACGTGGTCTGTTGCAACACTAGAGGACAAACTGGTGGTATGGAGACCATACGTCCAGATTGTCAAGAGCCATTTAGTCACTGAGCCTCTCTTGTTAAGTACTGACTTTAGAACCTAACCTCCCTCTCTGATGTAAGATTAAACCCCACAGCGTTCCTCTATTGATTTCCTAAGTTTCAAGTGAACCGTACATTCCTGCCTTCCTGCTGTCTGTTCCTGCTGGGCCTGGCATGGCTTTTCTTACACTTTCCCTAGACCAAATCCTGCCTGTCACTGATTATGAAGCTCAAATAGCCCTTGGCCCTTGGAGGAAAGTCATCTCTTCCTCTGAATCCCATAGCACACTGAATTTCACTTATAGGATTTCTAACATCCCAAATGTTCTGGTTATGTGTGCATGCAATTCATCTACTTCCTTACTTTATAAACTCCTTGAAGAGTCTCCTTGAGTGGGGTCTATGTCTTGTTTATGTCTGGATTCTCATATACAGTTAGCAGAGACCCAAAAATGTTTTACAGACTTAAAAATTGAATGTCACTTAACAGAAACACTAAGGGAAAGAGGGCTACTTCGAAAGGGAAAACAAACCTTAATTTTAATTGTATAGACTGTGGTAATATTACAGACTCAATCGTGTCCTCCCTACTCCAAATTCATACATTGAAGCCCTAACCTCCATATTAGGATATTTGGGGATAGGGCCCTCGGGGAAATAATTAAGGTTAAATGAAGTCACAAGGATGGGACTCTAATCCAATAGGATTAGTGTCTTTACTGGAAGAGGAAGGGACACAGAGCTCTCTCCACCCGTGTGCACAGTAAAAAGGCCATGTGAGGACACAACTGCTGTCTTCAAACCTAGACTAGATTCCTCACCAGAACCTGACCATGCAGGTAGCTAGATCTTAGACCTCCAGCTTTCAGAACTCTGAGAAAATAAATTTCTGTTGTTTAAACCACCCAGTCTGTGGCATTTTGTTACGGCAGGCTGAACTGACTAATACAGAGGTATGTTAAGATGTTAGGTAAGATGTTAGGTAGAAATGGAAGAGGAGCTCCTGGGTGGCTCAGTCGGTTAACTGTCCAACTTCAGCTCAGATCATGATCTCGCAGGTTCGTGAGTTTGAGACCCGCATCAGGCTGTGTGCTGACAGCTCAGAGCCTGGAGCCTGCTTCAGATTCTGTGCCCCCCCCCCCCTCTGCTCCTTCCCCACTCACACTCTGTCTCCTCTCCCTCCTCTCTTAAAAATAAACATTAAAAAACAGCCTAAACAAAGGAATATTCGTAACCTCATCAAAGAACTCACAGAATCTCACGGTGAGGTCATTTGGGGTGTAGTAAATAAAGGAAGAATTGGGAAGCATGTCTCTTTTTGTCTTGTCATAAAAGGCACAAGATACCCTCTCATTCTGCATCTGCTTAAATCCCCTGTGGCAGGCGAATGAAAACTGATAAAAATTACAACTGGTGTCCAGGGACTAAGAAACTGAATGGGGCTAAACAATTCACTTTAGATCAAATATAAAATCAGCAGAGGGAAATAAGCACTAAAATAATATTTCAAAACAGTTGGGAATCTGACAAGAAAATTGCTACTGGCTTCCATGAGAGTAAAAGCATACTCTCTTACCAAGTTTTCATGATGATATATTGACCTTCTTGAGCTGATGCATTAGCCATGGAAAGATGTTCCTGAGTCTCCAGGGACATTACTCAGCAGGGGCATCAGGCCACATCACAGAACCATGCACGACTTCAAAACCAAGTATTAAGGAAAACCATATTAGAAAGCCGAGACGGAAAGAGAATAATTCTCTCTGGGGTCTTAATAATTGTTCTCAGGTCCTTGCCAAAAACTCACTCATCCTAAATTCTGCATATTTTAAATACCTGTCATGGTTTTGAAGCTTCAAACAAAATCTCACTTGGACAAAACAAAAACAACAAAAAGAAGCAAAGGGCTTTTTTAGAACCATACTTCTTAGGACAATTGTAATTCAGTGTCTTTTCAATATTTGCATTAGTGATTAGGAAAAAAGAAGCAATGAAAATGTTTCCTTAAAAATGTCCTTTTATCCAACATGAGGAGAAAATATGGTGACAATTCATTTTCTTATTCTTTACAATAGATTTCAAAGCATTCTATGCCTAACATCCAAAATATACATATTTGAGGGGCGCCTGGGTGGCGCAGTCGGTTGAGCGTCCGACTTCAGCCAGGTCACGATCTCGCGGTCCGTGAGTTCCAGCCCCGCGTCGGGCTCTGGGCTGACGGCTCGGAGCCTGGAGCCTGTTTCCGATTCTGTGTCTCCCTCTCTCTCTGCCCCTCCCCCGTTCATGCTCTGTCTCTCTCTGTCCCAAAAATAAATAAATGTTGAAAAAAAAATTCAAAATATACGTATTTGATGCATAGATTCTTGTTTTAAAATTAAACTTTTAATAAGTATAAATTACAAACAGGAAAGTGCACAAGTCCTAAGGCAACAGCTGAGTGGATTATCACAAAGGAACCACAACAGGGTGAGCACCATCCAGATCAAGAAATAGAATATTATCAGATGCCCCTTTCCAGATGCAGTTTTGAGCTAGATACATTTTTTCACAAAACTATTACTAACTATAGTAAGTGCTTAGATCAGCCCACAAAAGCTTAACAGATTTATGAAAACATTGTCCAGGGTCTAGAGGGCCATCTCCATTCACCAGGGCCTTATCTAACTTGATTCCTTAATCAATCGCACAGTGTTCATGGGAACACAAATTAGCATAGCCACCCAGTGTTACTGGAAATGAGTTTAAGGGTATGTCTCCAGATCCTTAAAAATATTCATGTGTTAAGGCCCTAGTCGTCCCAGCTTACAATGTTTCCCTCGAAGCAGTATCAGAGGTGTGATCGGAGTAATTGTCCAGACAGCATCATTGTCCAGGGCAGTAGCTCTGGAATAGCTCTATTACTTCCTAACTATGCAATCTGGGACACAATATTGAACCAACTGCTCTGTACCTTGCTTTCCTCACCTGTTACATGGTAGTAATAGTAGGTTGTTACAAAGAGTTGCATAAAGAGCTTGAAACAGTGCCTGTCACACAGCAAGTTAACATTTGTTAAGAACTATTAGTTATGATTACAAAACCATTCATCATAGCATTATCTATAATAGAAAGAACTTTGAAAGAAGTTAAATGACCGGGAATAGGGGAATGAATGCATACACTCTTGTGCATCCATCCAAAAAAATATAATGCACCCCTGGGGGTATGGTGTAGGGGGTTAAAACCACAGGCTCTGGAGCCCGAATGCCAGCCTGCCCCTAACCAGCTGTGGGACCTTGGAGAACTTTCTTAACTCTCTGAGCCTCAGTTTCCTCATGTGAAAATAGAGAGTAAGAGTACCTATCTTGGGAGCATTAACTGGCTCATAAACATAAAGCACTTAGAACAGTCCCTGGTATACAGTCAGTGCCTTAAGCAGTGTTAGTCCTCTCCATTTTAAGTTGAAGTGTTGTAGCCTGATTGCCTGGTGACACATCACAGGCACAAAGCTTTCCAGTCACCCGCTGAGAAAGTACGTGCTCTGGGAGGAGAAGGTGAATGGAACAAAACCTAAATCCCTCCTGGAATTGATAGAGGGACTTACAGATACAAGCCTAGGCCTGGAGGCTACGTGCACAATTACCATGTGAAGGAACTGGAAAGAGCTGTTCCACGGGCAGCACCAGAACGCACTGCTTTGACTAAAAGAAAAAAAAAAGTTCCCCAAACAAAAACTCCCACCACCACAGCAACAAATGAGTTGCGGGGGGGCGGGGAGTCGAAATGGTTTTCCTAATCTCCAGCCCTCCCACCACTTCTTTTCTTCTCCCTGCCCCTCTTCTCTACTTGCTTTGGGCTTTCCAGGGACTGACGGAGAGGGAATAGAGATTTACAGCCACTCAGGGAGGAGGCCTGCACAGATTCCACAGAAATAACTGGGGGCTGCTCAAAAGTGACCCTCACCCCACTTTTAAAGCTCTCAGTGTGAGTGTGGACACAAGCCGGACATGCTTTCGTCCTAAAGGAGCAGTTTTACATCCAGCCTAGGAAATTCACATGTTATTGAGACATTCCTCTGACCCGGTAACCCCGATTCCTGGATAGGACAAAGGCCAGCAGTCACCAAGCCTTATTCCACCCCGACTTCATGTCCCCTTGCTATCAGCGGGAAGGAAGCTTCCCGCTGGAGGCCAGTGTTCCCTGAATACCCCTGGACAGCAATGGGGAAGGCTGGGCAGCTGCCATTGCCCCATCCAGCCCTCCAGTAACAGCTCCGACAATGACACCCTTTGGTTCCTTACATGCGTTGAGTGTGGGAAGAGAGCTGCTTTGTTCAGGCCTTGTCACCATCTTTCCTTGCCACAGTTCCAACTAGGCTTCTGGGGCTTGTAGAGTCACTGCTACCTTATAGGGTCTTTCCATTTTCTTTTTGTAATGGACCAGCATTCATTGATATTTATGCTGTGCCCCTAGCATGCCCAGACCACAGAGAGTCTCCAGAAGACACGACAGTTCTCCTCGCTGAGGGGATAAAGGGGCCACATTTGTAAAAACAAAACAAAACAAAAAACACTGATCACCGCTGTGTTTTTGTTGTTAAAAATGCTCTTAAAATAGAATCATCCAGTTAAGAGTGCAGGTCAGGGATCAAATGTCTTGAGAACCTTAGTTCTTGTTGCTTGGTCCCCAGTGGAAGAACCTGTATGTCAGTGACATATTAAATAGATTTAGCTCTTCTGGGTGTCCCTGGAAATGCAATTATTGCCAGTTGCTGGTGAGGCACCTGAGGGCTCTAGAAGGAGCCAGCGTGGCAGATTTCATGGGACTTGTGCCTTTTGCTTAAAGCTCCTGTATTTAAAATTAATTCATCCCGGGGCACGTGGATGGCTCAGTTGGTTAAGTATCTGGCTCTTGATTTCAGTTCAGGTCATGATCTCACAGTTCATGACTTCAAGCCCTGAGTTAGACTCTGTGCTGACAGTGCAGAACCTGCTTGGGATTCTCTCTCTCTCCCTCTCTCTCTGCCCCTCCCCCCCCAATAAATAAAATAAAACTTTAAAAAATTACATTAAATTAAATTAAGTCATCCAGGGGTGTCTGGCTAGCTCAGTTGGTAGAACATGTGATTCTTGATCTCAGGGTTGTAAGTTCGAGTCCCATGTTAGGTGTAGAGACTACTTAAAAACAGTATCTTTAAGAATAAAAAGTAAAAAAATAAAATTAAGTCATCCAATGTTGCAACTGGGAAGACCTTGAGAAACTATGATTTGAAGCTCTCTTGGAAAACACACAGTGCTCTTTGTGGCATATAGTTCTGTGGTCAGGTTACAGCTTTAAACTTCAGTTCAAACTGTGTTTTAACCCTCTGGGAAGAGCAGACAGGTTGGGGGAAGGAAGTTCCCAGACAGTGAGAACTCCATCCTTGGAGGGTCCCCCGTGGGATCCCAGTTAGGATATATTTATTTAGCTCTTTAACACTTCAACGAACACACATTGGAAACTGCCAGCCCTGAGTTTACACTGAGGCTTTAAGGGTGCTGCAGATTTAAATGTTTTCCTCCTACATACCCCTTAAGGAACATGCAGCACTTTCCGAGTTAGATCCAGACTGGTGTCAAGGAGCATAGCTGATATTTGTAAAGTCAGGGGCTGGCCCTTTGGCCCCTTGTGGTTTCTAGAGTCAACTGTTTGAGTAATGTCACTGAAGTTCTATTTGCACAACAGCTGCAAAATGTGAAGTGTGCCTTTCCCTCAGTGTCAACTTGTCAGGTACGGGGCTAGAAAGTGCAGACTGAGAAGAATAAACACACCTGGTAGTTAAAGACCTACAAACCAGGAACTGTTCTCCTTGAAAAGCTGAACAGGACTGCAGGTGTGACAAGGGACAGGGTTCCCAGCAGGTGCCACTTGAGGTGAGATATGTGTGTCTAAATGGCTCCCGGGGTTCCCCAGAGCATGCAATCCCAGATTCACCCTCCATCTTTTTTGAAGGGTCCCTTTAACATCCTAGATGACAAAATAGCACGCCTATTAAGTGTATACATGATGGTGTGAATGTGCCACATTTGAAAATTTAAGGAGACAGAAAGATACATGGAATATAAGGGATTATGAATGAAATTGGTGTTCCACCACTCCACTTACAGAAGTCACCATGCTCTCTATTCCTTAGCCATCTGCAGGGGCTAAGCCTTCTAAACTTACACACGTCAGCCTACGGTGTGGATATATTCTTCACTCCCCACCAGTGCCCCAGATTTGCTCCCAGCTCCCAACCTTGCCTTGCAGGTTCACGCTTCTGTAACTTACAGAACATTTAAATGCTCTCTGCTTGGCACCCTGTAGAGCATCATCTAGAAACTTCCATCAGAATGAATGAAATGATCTATCTGTGAGGGAAAAGGGATACCTCCATGACAAATACTATGGAGGGCATTCTCCATGTTCTAGCCTTTCTTCTTCTTCTTCTTCTTCTTCTTCTTCTTCTTCTTCTTCTTCTTTTTAATGTTTATTTATTTATATTGAGAGAGAGAGAGAGAGAGGGAGAGAGAGAGGGAGAGAGAGAGAAAGAGAGTGCAAACTCAAGTGCGGGAAGAGAAAAGAAGGAGGGGGAAGGAGAGAATCCCAAGCAGGCTCGGTGCTGTCAGCACAGAGCCTGATGTGGGGCAAGATCTCACAAACTGCAAGATCATGACCTGAGCTGAAATCAAGAGTCAGACTCTCAATTGACTGAGCCACCCAAGCGCCCCTCTTCTTCTTTTTTTATTTAAAATTTTTTTCTAATGTTTTTATTTATTTTTGAGACAGAGAGAGACAGAGCATGAGCAGGGGAGGGGCAGAGAGACAGGGAGACACAGAATCTGAAACAGGCTCCAGGTGCCAAGCTATCAGCACAGAGTCTGATGTGGGGCTCGAACTCACGGACTGTGAGATCATGAACTGAGCTGAAGTTGGACGCTAACTGACTGAGCCACGCAGGCACCCCCTTCTTCTTCTTCTTCTTTTTTTTTTTAATGTTTATTTATTTTTGAGAGAGAGTGTGAGCAGGGGAGAGGCAGAGAAAGAGGTGGACAGAGGATCCAAAGCGGGCTCTGTGCTCATACTCACGAACCATGAGATCATGACCTGAGCCAAAGACAGTTGCTTAACTGACTGAGCCACCCAGGTGCCCCTATCCTTTCAATCCTCATAAAAGCCCAATAAGGTAGATGTGATTATTATTCCCATGTTCAGGTGAGGAAAAGGAGACCTGGAGAGGTTAAGGAACTTCCCAAAGTCTTCATTAGTCACCGGAAACCAGTAGATCTGTGATTGAAGTTCAGCTCTGTTTAAGCTATGTTCTGGTCTTTTTTTTTAATTAATTAGTTTGTTTGTTTATTCTGAGAGAGAGTGTGTGTGAGCAGGGAAGGGGCAGAGAGAGAGAGAGAGAGAGAGGGAATCCAAAGCACCCAGGCACCTCAAGCTACGTTCTGGTCTTGATGCATGTATGGGATATTCTTTTTTTTTTATTTTTTTTTAATGTTTATTTATTTTTGAGACAGAGAGAGAGCATGAACAGAGGAGGGTCAGAGAGAGAGGGAGACACAGAATCCAAAGCAGGCTCCAGGCTCTGGGCTGTCAGCACAGAGCCCGACGCGGGGCTCGAGCTCACGGACCGTGAGATCATGACCTGAGCTGAAGTTGGACGCCCAACTGACTGAGCCACCCAGAACATCCCCTGGGATATTCTACTTTTCATAAAACTTACCATGAAAATTTTTAACAAACAGACATAGACATGATAGCACAATGGATCCCTGAATATTCCGTGCTCAAGATTAAACAACTGTCGAGACCTTGCCACACCTGCTTCATCCTTGTAAGACAATTCTCTTTGGCTCCATTTCCTGTCAGTTCCATCTCACCCAGGATCACTCATTCACTCACATGCTGGGTTTCAACCAGACCAAACAACTGGTTGTTCCCTGAATCCTGTCCCCTGCACCTGGACCTTTGCACATGCTGATCCCCTTGACTCAATGGCTTCCAACCCTGGCACACTGCTATCCACAAGAACCGCCACTGACCAGCTGAATCAGAAACTGCTGACACCAGTCGCCCTTGCCTCCAACTCCATTTGGGCCAGTCTTCCGCAGTCTTCCAGGTTCCCTCACTTCTAGTATCATCCTTTCCTCCACAGAGCTCTCACTGATGTCCCAAGTCTGGCTAAGGGTGCTCCCTCCCCCAGCACCTTGTATATATATCTGTTGTAACTCTGCCCCAGTGGAGTTCTTCAACAGACTGTGACTTCCTCTAGGGCCAACACCATGGTTTTGAGCTCTGTATCCCCAGAGACTAGCATATGGTAACTAGTGATCAGTAAATGTTTGAGTGAGGAAGGGAGGAAGAGGAAGAAAGCAGACGGAGAGAGAGGAATGAACATGATGCCATCTGTGTTCCTAGCCCTGCAGGTCTCTGAAAATGAGGAGCCCCAGCACCACTTCTGTGAGCATGTGGCCTAACAAGAGCTGCCACCAGGGTACAGATGCTGTGTGGGTCTTACAACAGCCAGAGGGTGGGCAGAGAATAAGAAAATGCGAGACTAGCACTTGTGACCACGCACCCGGAGCAGTGGATCCCAGGCTACTGAGAGCTGTTTTTTTTTTCCTTTCTCTCTCTCTCTTTTTTTTAAAGAATTTTAAAAAGTCTATTTATTTATTTTGAGAGAGAGAGAGAAAGTGCAAGTGAGGAAGGGGCAGAGAGAGAGGCAGAGCAAGAGAATCCCAAGCGGGCTCTGCACCACCAGTGCAGAGCCCAATGCAGGGCTTGAACTCATGAACCGTGAGATCATGATCTGAGCCAAATTCACCGACTGAGCCACCCAGGCGCCCCAGAGCTATTCTTTTCTAGCTGTCTCCAATGTTTGCCTCTAGAAAACAGTATCTGTTTAACTCATTTTCTAATTATCTTCAAACATCCAAAGGATCACCTAAGAAATGTGTACCTGCCTGTTGTATAAAATAACAGACTCGAATGTGTTACCTCCTGAGAAAATAAGAAGCATATTTTTCAAGTCATATGGTCATGATGGTCCAGTGACACAGACATCGTCGCCCCCACCACCTAGCTGGGGAAGTGGACGCTTAGAGCGAAAGAGGCACCTTTCCCAAGATTATACAAGTAATAAGGTGAGGCTTCAGCCAGGTGTATCTGAATCAAAGGTTTTTCTTTCAACCCCTGTCTTCTTGAGTGCCTGCTTCTGTGTGTTGTCCTTCTTGGGGCACCACACCATGCAGCACGGACCCACCCGTGTGGCAGGGCCAGGCCCCAAATACCTCCCCTAAGCTGGCCCTTCCTGGCTGTTAACTCATTGGGGCTAGACCGTTATGCTTCGGCACTCTTACCCATTTAAAGGAAGTTGTTCTTGGCTTTCCCTCCCAATTGCCAATTAGCTTCACAGGAGGCCACATTTTGGTGGCCGTGACTAGATGAATTCCTGAAAAGCTATGAATATAAGTGCCAGCTATATTCCACAGGAAATCCTCACTTCCTAACACAAGCTTATATACTGTATACCTTCCTAGTGACTCACAATTCCGGTCACTTACTGGCTGTGTGACTTTATGCAAGTTACTTACCCTCTCTGCCTCAGTTCCCTTCTCTGTAAAATGAGGACGGACCATTAAGGTCCTTGGTGAGGACTTTAAGGATTTGGTGAGGACTGAGTGAGATAAAGGCCTAGCACATAGTAAGTGTTCAATAAATGGTAGCTGTCATAACCATTAATATTGCCATTGTCATAGCATTTCATCCATATATGCTTGTTTTGCTTTGTTTTTTATTTCTTGGGCCCACGAGAAGCATCCTCAGTATGTAAAAGCTCTAGAAGAACATTATTTGTTATTGTAAATCTCCTATGTTAACATTAGTTTATGTAAATTCTGCACCTGAAATTCCAGGAGCCTGGCCTGCCCACATGCTGATAGAAGCTAGAGAGGAGCTGTCTTTGTGCCTTGTGGGGTCTCCTGGAATTCACCCCATCTTCCCTCTCACCAGGCCTCTTCTTTGTTCTTCCTCATTTTGCCGTCTTGCCATGTGGGGGTGCTTGTCCAGTGGGAATGGAGAACACTCCACTGTGAAGGAGGCCAGGGTTTATGTGGCTTGAGGCAGCCCTGTCCTCTCCCTGCTGAGCCTCCACTCCCCTGGGCTGGCAGTCAGAAGTTCTGTCCCTTCACAAACCACCCACAGGACAACTCATCCCCCTTTCCTGGGCTCTCAGTTCACTGAAGGACACCATAGTTTCACTTTGAAACCACTTGGTAGGGGCACCTGGGGGGGCTCAGCCGGTCCAGTGAAGGGTCAGACTTCAGCTCAGGTCATGATCTCACTGTTTGTGAGTTCCAGCCTCTCATCAGGCTCTCTGCTGTCAGTGCAGAGCCTACTTCGCATCCTTTGTTTCCCTCTCTCTGCCCCTTCCCCACTTGCTCTCTCTCTCAATATAAATAAATATTAAAAAAAAGAAGAAGAAAGAAAAAGATATCACCTGGTATTTTCATACACTGAGCTGAAACATTCAGGTTGCTTTGAGTCAAATTCACTTAAAAAACAGCCTCTGCATCTGACTTCATTCCTCCAGGAGCCCCAAAACATGTCTTTAATGCAGTGTATCTAAATAATAAATACAAATTCTGGGGATGCAGAGAGGCGGGAAGATTTATAAAGCACTAGATGTCTGAAAGTCCCATGATTCACCTTTATTTTCTCTAAAAGTTAAACCCCACTTCTTCAGTTTTTCAGGCTCTTGTCCGTATCAAACACTGATGGTGAGATCACTGATTTCACAGTGTGAGGTTCAACAGAAAGGACAGGACAAAATTCCCTGATCAGAGCTTCCATAGGTGATTTTCCATTCAGCAGCAGGCAGTTGTTCCCAAAGCAATTCCCAAGGCTCCAGCTGTTCCAGCCCCTCCCCGTCATGGGCCGAAACACAGCACACCCCCTCCCTGGCCTCCTGAGCCCCCCTGAGCCATGAAGGGGGTCTTAGCACTAAAAGGGGCATCTGGGCTGATGAAACCCGGCACAAAGACTGGAGTCCAAGCAGTTTTCCACCCTCACTCATTTGCTTCCAAGCCAGAAACCAGAAAGAACCCCCAGATGGGCTGGCTAAGCCCATTTCAGGCTCCCCCCCCTCACATGGCGTCTTCTGGCTCCACTGACTTCTCTCTTGGGTTGTCAAGGACAAATGCTCTAATTGCCTGGGGCTATTCCTTCATTCCTGAGCCCGCTGCAGACGGCCATAGTACCCTTTGAATACTTTTATGGGCAGTAAAACTTTACAGCCTGCCAGCTCTCAACTGTTCCCACATTTCTGAATAGAACTATTTATGACATACAAGACTACCATGGTTTGCCCTTTGAGAATACCAGCAGATATTAGACCCCTTCAAACAGGGTCGACGGAGTTACATGGGCTAACAGCTGGCTTACAGAAACCCCACAGTGGCAGGGCCAGGCTCCTGACTGAACTCTTCAGTTAGGAAATAAAACAGCCTCTGAGTCTCACAACATCGCTGAAGCGGCCGTGGGCTTTGCCTCTTCATGTTGCTTTGCTGTCAAACCCATTTGCGTCTCTTCCCCACTTTTTGGCTTCTCTGCGCACTTCTTGCCTGGGTTGACCAGGATCACTATGAGCTTTGTCAGCAAATCTCGGAGAAATGATCTTCTCCTTCCGTTGTTAGCAGGCCAAAAATGAACACCAAGAGAAAGCTAGCAACTCAGTCACAACTTGTTTCTCTCAAACAGTGCCCAGGATTAATAAGCAGCAAGCCCAGAAAAAGCAGCATCATACACTCAGAATCATCCTTACCCGTGTTCCATAACGGCTACTCCTGTGCATCAGAGACTGGCCCCAGCCTCCTCGGATGTGGGGACTCAGCTCTCTGCAGCCCACAGACAATTGGGCCCATTATAGTCATCAGGCTGCTGAGTTAAAGGGTGGCCCTTACAAAAATATAAACAGCTTGTCAGCACAAGCCAAAGGGGCGGGGCTGCAGTATCAGGGGACAATGGGAACCAATGGTCAGCCTCTCTGGGCTCTGTTAGCTTAAGATATTATGTTTCATTCTGAAGTCGGGGAAACTGAGAATCAGAGAGAGAGTCAAATAGAAAGGGCCAAGTCCTCATCTTTATAGCCCAGCAGCAGGAAAGGAGTCCGAGTTGAAAAGTTTAATTACTGCCTGCAGACCAATTTCAAGGAAGAGTCTGTATGCCTCACACGTAATAATATACATTTTAAAAGTCACAAACATTGTGTTGTATTAGCCGTCTTCCTTCTTCTGGTGTTAATAAATGTACTATTTATTGAGGTGGATAGGAGTTTTCGAACCAAAGAACAAAGTCCCAGGAAGGTGAATTTACGATATACTTATTTTGTTGAATCAAGTGTCTGATAAGAAGCATTCGTTACCTCTACAGAGAAAATGTTGGATTTGAGTGGTAGGTCTTCAAGAATCCAGAGAAATAGGCTCATTTTAATCCCCAAATATAAACGGCTCACAGTCATTTCTTAAGTGCTCACTTAATCATATGCAAACAAAGCAGAAGTTAGTTCAGTGTATTTGGAAGAAGAAGGCAGGATAGCTACGGCTTTTTTCTCTCTCTGGATCTTAACTAAATTCTGCTTTTTTTTTTTTTTAATGTTTATTTTTGAGAGAGAGAAAGACAGCATGAATGGGGAAGGGGCAGAGAGAGAGAGAGAGAGGGAGACGTAGAATCTGAAGCAGGCTCCAGGCTCTGAGCTCTCAGCACAGAGCCCGACTCAGGGTTCGAACCCATAAACTGTGAGATCTTGACCTGAGCTGAAGTCAGATGCTTAACTGACTGACCCACCTAGGCACCCCTCTAAATTCTGCTGTTAGACGCTTAACTGACTGAGCCACCTAGGCGCCCCTCTAAATTCTGTTCTTAAAGCAATACTATGCCTGCTGAACCTTTCAATACCCTACGATAATAACCAAGAACAAGAAAATAAACTGTGGCTTTTTTTCTTCATATGATTTCTAAATAATACACTGAGGTAAAAATAAAGTTAAGAGCTATTTGCTTGATTTGTGGCATTACATAAATTATAGCCATACAAACTTTGAGAAAAGTACAGTCATTACCATTTGGAACAGTCTCATTATTTATATAGGGAAGCATAGTAGCTATCAAAATGAACTAGCAAAGAAACAGAAAAATGTTGAAATATACTTATTTTCCACAAACTCTGTATTAAGCCCTTCTGATTTCAACCATAAAAATAATAATCAAAAGGCACTGTCCTTTCTAGTCTGTTAGTTTAAAAATATTTATGATTCTGCCACTGATACTGAATTAATATTAAAGTAAGAGTCCTCTCGTGGTTCTTCCAAATAGTGTACGAAGCTGCTTCTGATTCTTCTCTTCTAATGATTCCAAAGGAGCTGTTGGATCTGTACTCACATGGCTCTTGACTTTAAAGTACAGGTTACCTGGGGCGCCTGGGTGGCGCAGTCGGTTAAGCGTCCGACTTCAGCCAGGTCACGATCTCGCGGTCCGTGAGTTCGAGCCCCGCGTCAGGCTCTGGGCTGATGGCTCAGAGCCTGGAGCCTGTTTCCGATTCTGTGTCTCCCTCTCTCTCTGCCCCTCCCCCGTTCAAGCTCTGTCTCTCGCTGTCCCAAAAATAAATAAACGTTGAAAAAAAAAAAATTAAAGTACAGGTTACCTTCTGGAAAAGGTCTTGTTTTCCTCTAAAGCATTAAGATCCTATCATAAAAAAAAAACAAAAACAAAAACAAAAACCCTCTAGGCTCTGTTCACTAAAAGCATGAACAGCAAAAGAAAAAATAGATAAGTTGGACTTCATTGAAATTAAAAACTTTTTTTATATCAAAAGACATTATCAAGAAAGTAAAAAGGCAACCTATCGAGTAGGAAGACATATCTGCAAATCATACATCTGAGAAGGGTCTAGGATCAAGAATATATAAAGAACTCTTATGACTCAACAACAAAAGATTAAAAAAACTTTTTAAATAGACAAAGGTCTTGAATAGACATTTCTCTAAAAATGATATACAAATGGCCACCAAGCATGTGAAAAGATAGATATTCAGTATCATTAGTCATTAGGGGAAATGCAAGTCAAAACACAACCACTGGGATAGGTATAAAAAAAAAGGAAAAAGAAAAAGTGTTAAAAAGGATGAGGCAAAAGTAGAACTCCCATATATTGCTAGTGGGGATGTAAAATGGTTCAGCTGATATGGAGAGCACCGCAGGGGTTCAAAAGGTAAACTGTAGGATTACCATACGACCCAGCAATTACACTCCTGGGAATATACCCAAAAGGACCCAAAACAGGGTTGAAAAAAAAGACTGAAAAGGATTAAAATTACTCAAACAATGACACGTCCGCTCACGTTTATAGCAGCATTATTTACAATAGCCAAAAGGCGGAAACAACCTAAATGTTCATCAACAGGTTAACAGATAAACAAACCTTGGTACACACTTGCAGTGGAATAATACTCAGCCAGAGAAAGGAGCACAGCACCGATATCTACTACAACACAGATGAACTGCAAGAAATTTTTGCTGAGTGAAAAAAACCAGATATATAAGGTCGCATATTATATGATTCCATTTATATGAAAAATGCAGAATAGATAAATCCTTAGAGCCAAAAGGCAGATCGGTGGTTGCTGGGGATTGATGGAGGGGCAGGGGCAGCAGTGGGAATAGGGAGAAACTGCTTAATGGATGCAGGCTTTATTCTGGAACTAAATGGAGGTAGTGTTTGTATAACATTGTGAATGTACTATGTACAACTGAATTGTTCACTTTAAAGTGGTTAATTTTGTCGTTTTTCATTTTTTAAGCTTCTGGGTTCAACAGGATCCTTCCTTATAAAGGCATCCCATAAGTTTACTAAAGGCTTTTTTTTTTTTTTAAGATTTATTCAATCCATTCATTCATTCATTTAATATTTATGCATTGTTCAGGATCTGTGAAGCCCCAGATACTGTGGGGCAGCTGGGTGCCAGGAGACCCACTTGCACCTTCTCTATCGAAGGTGTGAAGGAGCAGGACCATCTGATGGGGAAGGACGGTGGTAAGCAGAGAGAGCAAATTCATGTTTGGTGAATGGCCGCTGCATGCCAGCTCATCTCTCGCTTGATCCCATTTACTATTCAAAACCACCTGGAGGGGTCGTGGTAGGAATTATTATTCCTATTTTATTGTTACAGAGACAGAAGCAGAGAGTTTAATTAACTTTCCAAAGTCACCCAGCCTGTAAGCAATGAAGCCAGGTCCTTTCTCTTCCACCATGAGCAGAGATGTGTGGAGGACTGAATCTGTTGGGTAAAAGAGGTTTTCCAATGCAAATGAATGAATGAATGAATGAATGAATGACTAAAACTTATTAAGAAGCACTTTTTTAGTTTATTTTTATTTATTTTGAGAGACAGAAAGTGTGAGTAGAGGAGGGGCAGAGAGAGAGAGCGAGAGAGAGAATCCCAAACAGGCTCCACACTGTCAGCACAGAGCCCAGCACGGGGCTTGAACTCACAAACTGGGAGATCATGACCTCCCAGTGCCGAAATCAAGAGTCAGACGCTTAACTGACTGAGCCACCCAGGCACCCCTATTAAGAAGCATTTTTGATGTCAAAAAGAGCAGTTAGGCTCTTTTTCTAGTGAGATAAAGACACAAACCAGAGGAAAAAAACAAAACCAGTTGTCAGACTTAACTCAGAAAGTTTCATTTTCAGAAAACAACCATGGAACTTTAGAGATTTTTCTAAGTAACCTGACCCGACACCCTCATTTTTCAGAAGGGAAATCTGATGCCCTGCAAAATTAAATGATATTCCCAGAGTTGTGTGGCAAAATAGTAGCAAAACCAGGGCCAGGATTCAGGTGTCTGAACTCCTAGCCCAGGGTTCTTTCTACTATGCCATACACAAAACTTAAGAAACCGATCCCATCATAAATATGGAGAACAAACTGAAGGTTGCTGGAGGGGTTGTGGGAGGGGGGTAAGGGACATTAAGGAATCTACTCTTGAAATCATTGTTTCACTATATGCTAACTAATTTGGATGTAAATTTTAAAAATAAGAAATAAAATTTAAAAAAATTTTTTTAATTAAAAAAAGAAACCGATCCCAGATTAATCTTCTGAGTAGATCTCAAATTCTCTACCTCTCCACATTATCAGTAGACAAAATTCCTATTCTCTATAAACTCTGAGTGTGATGACCTGCAGAATATGTTTGACATTCTTAGTGAGTTTACTATTTCTTTCATCATAAATTTTGTTAAAATCCAATAAGGAAGAGAGAGATTCACAAGTTGTAATTGGGGAAGGACTATATTTAAACTCCGTTCATTTACACACAGGTAAATCTCTTGGACAGTTGGAACAGGAAATGAACTGAGAACAGAAGGATGAGGAGGCTTTGAAAACATAAAAAACTTTTCCAGGAATCATCAAGAAAATGCATCAAGACATAGGACTGAAACTCTGACAAAGCTGTTCCACACATCTCTGACCATCACATTCTCTGGCATTGGTCTATTGCTATTATTAAAAATAATACCCAAAATAATTACAGAGGGAGATGGACATTCTTTTAAAAGTTGGGGAGATGACATCACTACTTTCTAAATTTCAAACCATTAGATTATGCAATTCAGAAAATTGCTACATGCCCTTTGAGAATGCCCATCATCCAATTAAAATGTTGCCCTTGATCTGCAACAGCTACCTCTTAGTCACCCACCTCTTGGCAACCTGAAGCTTCAATTTCCCATAAGCAGAGCTCACCCACCCTTCAAAAGAGCTGCAGCCCCAATTAACTGACCTACTTCAACATCCCACAGTGCACTCATTATCAAGCCCCTGATTTGCCAACATACAAAACACTATACTGAAGGAAAAATATTTAATTGTCTGCTGATACTTTTTAAGAAGCGATATCCACATAATACTAGATTCTCATGCTAAGAGGTCATGTAATAATATGGTTAATGGAATTGGGTGAAATCACAACAGAAGCTGCTTGGATAGTAGATAGATGAATGGTCAGACCCTGAAGGCTTCTCAGATGATTCTAGAAATAACTAACTTCAAGACCTAAATTACATATTTTAAACATCCTTTACTTTCTTTTTTAAGGAAATGAAAGGGATGCCTGGGCAATATAGCTTCATAAAGACGGGAAACCGAAAATTTAACCATCAATGACACTGAAGGACTTTGTAGATAGAAAGAATGAAAAGTACAATCTTTCTTGACTTTGACAAGGTTTTTGATTTTGCTCTGCTTAGCTGTTCCTCAATGCATTAAAAATCATGGATAAAAATCACTTACTCTTAGGTCTGCCCACAACCTGTTAAAGAAATGGAAAGTTCTAAACACATCCCATTAAACTTCCATTACTTTCAAATGCATTCATTCTTTGTAGATGAGGAAATTTATAAATAATTATATGGATGCTCCATGTTTGTTATTCTATATGCTTTCTTTGTACCTCCCTGAGAAAAGCAGTGATGGTAAGGCTTAAAGTCAACTGTTATAAGAATTTGAGCCATGAAGTGGACTCTGCTAACCAAACATCAGCATAAATGTTCTTCCCTTTTTCTGACTATGCCTACGGATTTTTACAAGCCTCCTATAGTCTTTTGCTCTGCCCCTATATGACGGATGGCCCACATTTGCAAAATGATGCCCAAAGTTAGGCTGTAAGAGCAATAAACTGACTTATATAGTGGCCCAAGCAATGGTGTTGGGCTCATTTGCCCATCACCCAGCTTGTGGAGCTAAACCATGACAGGCTTCAACATCACAAGTTTTCAATTAGTTGGTGAAGACCGTGAAGGGATTTGCTGAAAACCTAGTTCAGAATTGATCCCAGGACTCCTGTTTCCCCTTCCTGCATGAGGAAACCAGAGTCTCTGGCCCCGGAGGTTTCTTGGGGCTTGCGGTAGATTGAATTGTGGCCCCCAGAACAGATGTCCACCTAGAACCTCAAAACATGACCTTATTTGGAATAAAGGTCTTTGCAGATGTAATTAAGGTAAGGGTCTTAAAATGAGATCATCCTGGATTAGGACCCTTTCTCTTAATTTGCTTGTCTAGAATTTTGTGTAAGTGGAATCATACAGAATATACTTTTTATTTGGCTTCTGTCTTAGTCTGTTCATGATGTTATAACAAAATATCATACTGAGTAACATATAAACAACAGAAATTTATTTCTTACAGTTCTGGAGGCTGGAAGTCCAAGATCAGTGGGCTAGCATAAGTGAGGGCACTCTTCCAGGTTGTAGACTTCTCAATGGGTCCTTACATGGAAGGGCCAAGGGAGCTCTCTTGGGTCTCTTTTATAAGAGCACTAATCTCACTCATAAGGGCTCTATCCTCATGACCTAATCACCTACAAAGGCCCCACCTCCTAATACCATCACTTTGGGCATCAGGATTTGAACATATATATGGGAGGAGGGGTGTGGTACACAAACATTCAGACCATAGCAGCTTCTTTTATTCCATATTTTTAACGTTTATTTATTTTTGAGACAGAGAGAGACAGAGCATGAACGGGGGAGGGTCAGAGAGAGGGAGACACAGAATCCGAAACAGGCTCCAGGCTCTGAGCTGTCAGCACAGAGCCCGACGCGGGGCTCGAACTCACGGACCGCAAGATCATGACCTGAGCCGAAGTCGGTCGCTTAACCTACTGAGCCACCCAGGCGCCCCTATTCCATATTTTTAAAAGATTCATCCATGTTTTGGGGCATATCACTAGTTCATTCTTTTTTATTGCTGAGCCGTGTTTCATTACATGCACATACCACAATTTGTTCATCCACTTACTTCTTAAAGGAGTTTTAATCAATAAATTGATTTGATAGTCTAAGATTAGGGGAGAGGTGAGAAAACATGAATGATAACTTCTCAGAATCTAGATTTTCCTCTCTTTCCTCCTTTATGGCCTCCCCACCTCACCTCCAAAGTCCTCTCCTAGGCTTAGGCCCATACCCATCCTTCTTTTCCCAGCCCTCATTTGCTGGAACCCATTGGCCCAATGTTGGCCCTCTGCTCCTGAATCCCAAGCTGGAGTGAAGAATCCCTTTGGGGCACTAGTTGAAGCTTAAGTCAGTTCCTTCAGGCTTCTTGTCAGCCTCTCCCACTGCCTGCGCTTCTCCTGGGTCCCCCACATCTCTGATCTCACTTCCATGTCCCTCATTTTCCTTTGTCTCTTTGGAGTCTCTGCCTTCTACTCTCCTATACTTGGAGGTGACCCATTGTGTCTTCTCCACTGTCCGTGCTCCGTTCACCTTGCCCAGAAATCACTGTATGGTTGGCCCCAGCCCAAATCTGTTCAATCCTGGGCTTCTGCCAAATATATTCCAGTTATTTAATTAAGGGAGGCAGCATGGTAGTGTTTGAGAGCACAGACTTTGGAACAGGCTGACACATACCAGCTGTGATTTAGCACTGTCCCTCTATTTCTTCATCCACAGTTGAGGGCAACAGTCCTGCTTCATAGGACTGTCATGAGGATTAAATTAAATATCATAGTAAGCATTATATACGTGTTCCATAAAATACATACACATAAACGTTCAAGTACTCTTTCTCACCACAAAGAATTCTACTCGTACTCATAGATTTATTCATTTGAACATTATTTATTGAGGATTTCTCTGTGCCAGGAACTCTTCTCAAAATGGGGGAATAAAGCAGTGAACGTAACACACACAAATTATATTCTACTAGGGCAGACAGGTAATACAGAAATTAACAATTCCAAGTACAGACCATGTCTGTTAAGTGCCATGGGGAAATACAGAGTAGTTTAAAAGCAGGATTGGGGGGCGCCTGGGTGGCTCAGTAGGTTAAGCGGCCGACTGCAGCTCAGGTCACGATCTCGCGGTCCGTGAGTTCGAGCCCCGCGTTGGGCTCTGTGCTGACAGCTCGGAGCCTGGAGCCTGCTTCCGATTCTGTGTCTCCCTCTCTCTCTGCCCCTCCCCCATTCATGCTCTGTCTCTCTCTGTCTGAAAAATAAACTTTAAAAAAAATTTAAAAAAAAATAAATAAAAGCAGGATTGGGAATTTCCATGAATGGGTCTAAGTGGGCTGAGCTGAGTTAAAGAGTTGCAGTCAGGGTGATCAGGAAAGGCCTTGCTGAAGGCACCCTCTGAGAACAGACCTGAATACTCTCAGGGAATGTGCCATAGGCCCATCTGGGGAAAGAACAAGTTTCTTCCTTGGGGGTAGAAACAATGAGTGCAAAGGCCCAGAGGCCCCTGCCGCCTGCTGCTCAGTGGCTATTATAGATTGGCTGACTGTGGATGGACATACTATGTTGAACTTTCATTAATTTCACTAATGCTATTTTCGGTTAGAATCCCTTGACCTTGATGTATGTTTTGTTGTTGGTTTTTTTTTCACTCAAAATGCCTAGAGATGGATACTGTGGCTGTGAATTTATAGCCTTAACACTTTTTAAAATACATTTACAATGCTGGTTATAGTGGAATCCAAATGAAATGAGTTGGCCTCGTCCTACTTTGTTTAGACAGTCATCATGATGCTGGGATGCTTGGGGAGAAGCAGGCA
This sequence comes from Lynx canadensis, assembly GCF_007474595.2. Taxonomy (NCBI): domain Eukaryota; kingdom Metazoa; phylum Chordata; class Mammalia; order Carnivora; family Felidae; genus Lynx; species Lynx canadensis. The sequence goes on from NC_044306.2 coordinate 74,464,758, forward strand.
CTAAGAATCACCTTCGTTGCCCTCAGGGCTTCACTGAGAGACTGGCCACTTAGATCCAAGCTTAGCTTTCAAAAGGGGATTTGCAGAATGCTGAGAGGCTTAGCAGAGAGCAATCAAGATAGTAAAAGAATCAGAAAATACATCCAGAGGAGATATTTTAGGAACTGAGCAAGCAATTATTTACTTTGAAGAAGAGATGCTTATAGGTTCCTTTCCTCTGAGAACAAACTGGAAGAAAATAGACTTAACTTGTAGCATGATGACTTTACAGATGTTTGTAAAAAACAAAACCAGGGGCACCTGGGTGGCTCAGTTGGTTAAGCATCCAACTCTTGATTTCAGCTCAGGTCATGATCTCATGGTTCATGGTTCGAGCCCAACATTGGGCTCTGCACTGACAGAGTAGAACCTCTTGGGATCCTCTCTCTCCCTCTCTTTCTGCCCCTCCCCTGTTCACACTCTCTCAAAATAAATAAATAAACTTAAAAAAACAAAACAAAACCAGAGCTTCCTTATATGAAGCCCTGTTAAAGAGTGGAGATTGTTTGACTCCTAGACCCTGAAATTATTGAAAGGAAGAGGAATATGAAAGAAAAATTCCCCACCTGTAATTTTTAACCTTGTTGTCCCTTTGACTTGTTTCTAAAACTATGTCATCATCAAGCAAACCAGTTGTTAAAAAAAATAAAAACTGGGGCACCTGGGTGGCTCAGTCATTTGAGTGTCCCACTCATGATTTCGGATCAGGTTATGATTCCAAGGGTCATGGGATAGAACCTTGCATTGGGCTCCACGATGAGTGTGGAGCCTGTTTAAGATTCTCTTTCTCTCTCTCTCTCTCTCTCTCTCTCCCCCACTCTGCCCGTCTCCCCTTCACACCCACTCACTCTCTCTCTAATAAAAAAAAATCCAAAAAATAAGAAGCTTAGCTAACATCTTCCTAGAATTCTGCCTAATGGCTTTCCAATTCACAGGGTTTTCTCCTTTTCTGGAATGGCCCAAGGGGGGCTGGTCTTTCTCTGCCTTTGGATGGAATCTCAGGCACTTCCCCAGTAACTTTTTCAGTTACTCGTAGGTAATCAAGTCTTCTGAGCACTTTCAATACTAGAAACAATCTCATTTCATTAATTTGAATGTCTCATTAAAAAATGGGGTGCGTGGGTGGCTCAGTCAGTTAGGTGTCTGACTTCGGCTCAGGTCATGAACTCACAGTTCATGGGTTCAAGCCCCACATTGGGTTCTATGCTGACAGCTCAGAGTCTGGAGCCTGCTTTGGATTCTGTGTCTCCCTCTCTCTCTGACCCTCCCTCACTCACACTCTGGGTCTCTCTCTCTCTCAAAAATAAATAAACATTAAAAAAAATTTTTTTTAATAAAAATAAAAAAAAAATAATACTCCACAACTGGAAAAAAAAGAAAACCCAAATGTCCATCAATAGGTGAATGGACAATAAACTACAATATACCCATTTAATACAGCACTATTCAGGAATAGAAAGGAGCAAACTGCTGACACACACAACATGGACAGGTCTCAGAAACTTTACACTGAGTGAATGAAGCCATCTCTCTCTCTCATTCTCTCTCTAAAATTAAAAAAAAAAAAACCCTTCCAATATAATAAAACTCTAACCTCCTACTTTTATTTAGAGCTTCTCCTTCCCCAAGTTCTTTTATGCCTTCACCCTGGAAACCCGAAGTGGAGCTATGAGGGAAGGTTGGATTTTGTTCTTTCTTCTGAGCTCTACTTCTTCCTCCCATGGTTTATGTTTCTGACTTTCCAGGTTTGGCCTAAAGAGGGAGAACTAGGAAAAGATGGCCATAGTCTTTGGGTACAGACATAATAGGACATTCGTACACCTGGGACTTGGCCGTGCCTGAAGCTGGTGCTCAGTCTCCTGGAGAGCTTTTGTGGGGTCTTGGAGATTGCTCTGTGGCGAACCCCAGATGAAATTCCCAAGATGTGGCTGACATTTCTCCAGCTGACATTGAGCCTCAGGGCTTTATCATGCAGGGTGTACCTCACACAGACTCTACCTTCGTCAAGGCTCAGTCACTCTTCCACACAGCCCTCCTGGCAAGGCCCTCTAGAAATGACTCCTCAGTGTACCCTCAGGAAAGGTGGGCTTGGAGCACAGGAAAACTGCATTCTTGCCCCCACCACTGGGGGCAGCAGTGACCAGCAATGCAGCCTTCCTCTCTCTGTTCTCAAACCAGTCCTTATGCTCTCACGACCTTTGGGATGAGTGTCAAGCTCATCCTTCATCACTTGGTTTCAGGTGGGGACGAAGCACCCCCTCCCTCCACCATGGGGTGGGGTGGGACCGGAAGCTCACACACTGACAACCCCTCCAAAGATCCAGAGAAAGCCTTAATTAGGTGATGGGCCTAGGGTCACGAAAGTCACTGGCTGCCCCCTTAGTAAGTCCTTCACAGTGGACTTAACTCACTTTGACTCCTGAGTGTAGACGACATCTACTAATTTTTCTTGACTTTTGGGGCCCCTGTTTACATTGGTACAGAAGCATTCAGTTTTAGAATTCCAATTACATTTTTATGATTTTTGAGGGTAAATACCTACAAATAAATTCTGATACTTTCATGAAAATATTGCTCAAACATTCTGAAATTCAAATTCATCAAATCTATGACATGGTAATAGATCCTCAATTAGAGTTATCTTCATATAGAATTTTCTCTTCACAAACAGCATGTTTTACGAGCACCATTTGAATTTTTGATATGGGAAAAAAAATTTTAAGTACAAAAAAAAGCCTTTATACTATTTTGTGACAAAGGGATCTTATTTGAATCTATTGCTTTTTCTGGAAAGTACCAATAAATGTAATGTTACTAATCTACAGGCAACTTTGACAATTTGTGCTATCTTTAGTCCAGCTTCCCTGAATAGGCAAAAGTTGTTTTCTCATTCTTTCCCTTCTGGTCAATTATCAAGGTCTGGAAGAACAGACTCTTTTGATATGAAGAAGACAAGTAGTAGACACAGTGTGGCTTTAATCCAGTCAGAGGACATGGAAGAATGGCCCAGGCCAGGGAAAGCTGTTCCTCCCCTTTCAGGAACTTGGCAGCTGAGACAATACTTGAAAAGCAGCCCTCAGGTGAGCCCGGCTGGCATCTTAGGTTCTGTGTAATTCTAGAAGATTCTGCTCTGGGCTGTCCCTTGAGCCCCCAAAAGAATTCCTTCCTTAGCAACAAAGCATGAGAACAAGGCCCTTCCAGTTTCTTTTACAGGTTTTATGAAGATGAAATGGCTCCAATTTTTAAAGATTCACCTGAGGTTTAAGCAGTATTTCCTAGAAAGTCTCTTAAAACTCTCCATATTTCTTCTGTTTTTTAAAAACGCACAAAATTCTGAAGATAGTCACATCTCATCTTTAATCTCCAGTTTGTTAGCTTCACTGAATCACAGAATTGTTAGAGCCAAATGTAACCTAAGAGCTTATTACGTCATAGATAAGTAAACCATGACCCAAGGAAGTGAAGTGACCCAGTTCCCACCACCCAGACCAGACTCCGGACTCACCCTCAGGCTCTCACTGGCTTTTTCAGTCTCAGCACCATTAACATTTTGGGCCGGATAATTCTTGTGAGGGGTTATGCTGTGCATTGCCGAATGCTTATCAGCATCCCTGGCCTCTACCCATGAGAAGCCAGAAGCACCTCTTCCCCGTCCATCATTGTGACTGCCAAAAGTGTCTCCAGACATTGCCAAGTGTCCCATGGGGGACACAGTCACCCCTGCTTGAGCACCACTTGTCTATCAATTTCCTCAGCCCCCCACCACTGCGAGCTAGGGGATGGTCCATTTTAATAACAGTAGCTGTCTGTACAAGTGCAGCCTGCTTTGTTCACTACTCCCACTTAGCTACTAATTGAATCCAATCTTTCTTACCAAGTGCCTCCTCAGTGAGGGATAAGTCCGGGTCAAGGTTAACAGGCCCACGGGAACCATGAAATCCTCTTCTGCTTCTGTGGTTCTCCTTATGTAATTTCCTGTGTCTATGTCCTATGTCCCAACCCCTTTCTGAGCTCCCTGAGAGTGGAAGCGTATTCCCCGCGACTGGCATAACTCATCCCAGGATCGTCCCCACTGCATATGGTGCTGGGGACAAAGCAGGAGCACAGTAAATGTAATTGGCTAACCAACTCTTGAGCGAGGCTGGCTCTTTTCAAACGCAAAGGCACAGCTTCTCAGATGTTTACACGTGTGAACGTCGGAGCGAACATGAAAGGGACAGACCCCAGAAAATGACTGCCAGGCAGGACCCTCGATGGCTCAAGATCTACAGAGTTACACTGAGGAGGCGGAGTACTATCAACCCGGGGAGGTGAAAACCTCCAAGACTGATGTTCTTTTCTGCTTTCTGTAAGTGAGGTTGGAACTGAGGAAACTTGGAGTAGAAAGCCAATGCGGTGACAACAAAAATATTCCTGAGATTTCCAAATTTATATACTAAGTGAATGGCTGTTTTGATGAGGAGCCTGTCATGGAAGGAACTAACCATACTGGATACGCTTTTGGCCAGAAAGTTTTTGTGGGAAGAAAGAATAAATTCTGCTCTCAGGTAATTACAGTCAAAAGATAGTAAGTCAGCTTGCTGTGGTGATCACTTCACAGTGTCTACAAATACCAGATTGTTATGTTGCACACCTGAAAATAATATGATGTTATATGCCAACTGCACTTCAATAAAAAAGACCCATGGATTCACCCATTTGTTTTATGATTCATAAATGCATTCGATAAATGCATAGGAAGAATGTAGGTATCAAAAATGGACACAGAGGGCAAATCACTGTGGAACAATGCTGCCAAGGGAACATCGAGAATGCCTGGCTAAAAATTAATTAATTAGTTAATTAATTAAGATAAAAAGAATGCCTGGCTAGGGTATAGCCACTATGGAAAAAGTATGAAGGATCCTCAAAGATAGAACTGCCATATGGTCCAGCAATTCGACTTTGGGAATATATCCAAAGGTAAGGAAAACACGAAGTTGGAAAGGTACCTGTACCCCCATATTCACAGCAACACTCTTTACAATAGCTAAGACATGGAAACAACCTAAGTGTCCATCAATGGATGAGTAGCTAAAAAAGTCATGGTACATATAAACAATGAAATATTCACCCATAAAGAACGAGTAAGTCCTGACAGTTGTGCTAACATGGATGGACCTTGAGGACATGGTGCTAAGTGAAATAAGTAGAAAAGAGAAAGGCAAATCCTATATGATCTCACTTAATCCTATATGACCTCACATAATCTAAAAAACAACCAAACTCATAGAAAAAAGAACCGTATTTGTGGTTACCAGAGGTGGGGACAGGGGGAGGAGGAATTGGAGGAAAGGGGTCAAAAGGTACAAACTTCCATTTATAAGATAAATAACTACTAGGGATGTAATGTACAACATGATGAGTTAGCTTACACTGCTGTACGATACGTAGGAAAGTGAGGAGAGTAGATCCTTCTTATCCCAAGGGAAAACATTTTTTCCCTTTACTTTTTTCTTTTTATTGTATCTATCTGAGAAGGTGGATGTTGGCTGAACCTACTGTGGTATCATTCCACAGTGTATGTAAATCAAACGATCGTGCTGTATACCTTCAACTTATACAGTGATGTATGTCAATTATTTCCCAATGAAACTGGGAAAAAAATAATTAAAACAATTAAAAGAATGCCTGGTTGGGGAATGGTATTTGGATGGAAGAGGACACTACTGCACTCCAAAAAGAAGGAATGGCATTCCCCACCACAGAGAAAATGACAGGTGCAGATGGATGCTCTGGATGGAAATGCGTCACCAGGCATGAAGGCTGGCAGCCGAGTCCGTGCTTCTGATGAGGTTTATCCTATCTGAGAGCCCCGACTCCACTTCCTGAGGACAGGATAAAAGCAGCATGTCCTGACTTCCAAAGGGCCGATCTTTGCTGTGCACACAGTGGAATATCACCACAAGGCCAATCACAGGTGAGCAAGGCTGAACTCATCCATCCTTACACCTGCGATCAAAAGCCCACTCCGGCCAGAGTTGGAGACAACAGGCTCTCCTCAAAGTGTGCAGAGGACTTCTTGTCACTCAAGTGACTCCTTGTCTTCTCCTATGGACTGAATATTGGGGCCTCCCCCCATTCGTATGTTGAAATCCTAAGCCCAGTGTGACTATACTTGGAAATGGGGCCTCTACAGGAAGTAATTAAGGCTAAATGAGGTCATAAAGGTGGGGCCCTGATCCAACAGGACCACACTGGCACCCTGATCTCAAACTTCCAGCCTCTAGAGCTGTGGGAAAATAAATTTCTGTTGTTTAAGTCACCTAGGCTGTAGTATTTTGTTAAGGCAACCTAAGCAGATTAAATCACACGCTCTCTCCTCCATGAGCGAGAATCCCTGGCCAAGGTAAAAGGCCCTTGGTTATTTCATTCTGTTTGAGAAGCTCATCACCATTCAACTTGGCTTGCCCTTGTCACAGACATTACATTGTTGGGTAGCACTCCATGCTTTACCCTGACTCTCCCATTTAATCTTTGTAAGCTTGGCAACTGTTATCCCCATTTTACACATGAGGAACGTGAAACTCAGAAGACTTAAGAAGCTTGCCCAGGGTCGGGGCGCCTGGGTGGCGCAGTCGGTTACGCATCCGACTTCAGCCAGGTCACGATCTCACGGTCCGTGAGTTCGAGCCCCGCGTCGGGCTCTGGGCTGATGGCTCAGAGCCTGGAGCCTGTTTCCGATTCTGTGTCTCCCTCTCTCTCTGCCCCTCCCCCGTTCATGCTCTGTCTCTCTCTGTCCCAAAAATAAATAAAAAACGTTGAAAAAAAATTAAAAAAAAAAAAAAAAAAAAAAAAAAAGAAGCTTGCCCAGGGGAAGACCAATCTAAGAGGTGGAACTGGAACTACAGCACAGATCCGAGAAAGTTCCTTATGATCATCTGATAAGTACCTGCCAGGGAGCCTAATCTTTGCTTGATGTGTTTTTGCTTATCACTAATCTCTGACCTTCTTTTATTTTTCGGGTGCCCTTGGCCCTTTCTTATCCAAAGGCAAAGCCCCTGCACTCCAGGGCTTCTCTCCTGACTGAATCTGCCACACTGTCATAAACTCAGATCTGGCCCTGATCCCACAGCCTCCTTCTGCCTTCCTCCATAGTCCTCTGGACAGTCCTGCCCCACCGCTTGGGTATAGCTCAGTTCCACAGAACCCTATGTGCAAAGCTGTGGCCTCAGACACTGTTCCAGCTTCTGCTACAGCCCTCTGCCACCCCTCATACACACCCTCAGCAGATGTCTCTTTCTTCCACTTCACCCAACACACACCCTCGATGAACATTTATCATCCGGCTGGGGCAACAGGGTCTTGTCATGGAATGTGAAATAATGCAATCGTTCAATCATAAAGGCAGGTCTGAGGGGTGAGAAGCAGCCTATGCTGTGTACCAGTGATGGTACAGACCACAAAGGCTGTGTGTTCAGGGGACAGCAAGGTGGCTCTGTACCAGCAAGGGCAGAAAAGGCCCTGGAGCAAGTGTAATCTGTGATAGCACTATGTGGTGAGGCTCAGGCTTTGGGGCCAGACATCAAGAGCCAACCTTGTCATCTACCTGGTCATTTGTTCGTTCATTCATTCATTCATTCATTCATCAAATCTTTATTATGTTCCAGGTACTATGCTAAGTGCTAGAGACATAGCAGTGAACAAGCTCCTTGGGCAAATAAGACAATAAATAAGATCATGGGCTGGGACAACAGCTCCGAAGGAAGAACCAGGGTGATGCCACAGAAGGTACCAGGGGACACGAAAGGCATCTGGAGGAGGTGGGAGGGAAGCACCCTACGCAGAGGGAAGAACCAGCCCTGAGGTAGGGAAGCACTTTTTGAGAACGAGGAGCAAAAAGAGGCCAATAAGACTGGAGGACAATAACAATGTTTATAATTTAACTCAGGAGTTAAATTACTGTGAAACACCCAATGCATTTGGGGAGAAATCCACAAAATCGTAAAATGAACCATTCTTTATTGAACCTCAAATACTGAAAATGAACCCCTGTTCCATAACACTAACCCTGAGTGGGTGCCCGCTGCATGGCAGGTGTTGGGCTCACTGCTTTTATTTTCATTTTTCAGCTCCCTTAATCCTCATAACAGTCCTCTGGGGTGCATACAATGTATGGATAAGAAAACCGAGTCTCAGACACATACTACCCTTGGTCACACAGCTGAGAAGTGCCAGACTGGGGCCTGAACCTGAGTACTCAGGGACTCCAATCTCTTCACTTGCTCTTTCTCAGTTTTATGATCTCAAGAAACACCTGGTGTCTGCAGATCCAATGGCATCTGCCTATGACCTCAGGAGGAACACCTTCTTAATGCTTCACCCCTCTGGCTTCACTTCGGATCCTGAACCAAAGAGCTGCTTCCTCTTCTTCTGTGACTTATTTCTCTGCGAGAGCCTCAGTCTCCCCACCTGTAAAATGGGCTGCTCTGAGCCCCCAATGGACTGAGGTGGGTAAGGGAGCCTCACTCAGCCCTTTCCTTGCTTTCCCTTCAAGGATGCAGAAAACGTCAGCGGTGAGGATGAAGCAAAGCTGTTAATTAGGATTCAGTCTGCTAATTAGGATCTGGTCTGCTAATTAGGATTCGGTCACACCATTTTCTAGAGTACATCCATTTCTAAAAGAAAAGCGCTCCACGTTTAAAAAAAAAAAAAAAAAAAAAAAAAAGTGAGGGGTTCCCGGGTGGCTCAGTCGATTGAGCGTCCGACTTCAGTTCAGGTCATAATCTTGTGGTTCATGGGTTCGAGCCCCATATTGGGCTCTGAAGTGACAGCTTAGAGCCTGGAGACTGCTTTGGATTCTGTGTCTCCCTCTCTCTCTGTCCCTCCCCAGCTCACGCTCTGTCGCTCTGTCTCTCTCTCTCTCAAAAATAAATAAAAACATTAAAAAAAAAAAAAAAAAAGCTCTCCATTGCCAGGACCTCAGGGTAGGAAGAAGATGCCAGACAAATTTCTGGAGAGCGGAAACCCACATCTTCTGACTCCTATGCAGCACTCTCCGTGGCACAGGGAGCCCAGCATCACCTGGGGAGAGGAAGGGAGACATGAGCTGCGCTAAGAGGAGGGCAGGGAGCCAGCAGGGGCATCAGACGGCCTCAGGTAAGCAGGACACCCCATCTGCCACCTCCAGCCCTTGTATATGGCGATATTGGGATTGAGTCCAAATGAGGACTCATCACTGCTGCTCCCTACCTTCTGCATCCTGGACCTATACTCCATACATCTTTATCCTTGGCAGATGAGGGAAGGTTGAAGGCCAGAGCTATCTTCAGAATGGGAAGTGGCAGGGCAGAGTGTGGGGCCACGAGCCTCTTACAGTCTGGAAAGTCTTTGTTTGGGACAAGTCTGCCTAATGTGTCCACTAGGGGTGAGGAGGTCAGCGAACCCTCGTCCTGTTCAAATGGCTGTCTCAGCCTGGCTCAGAATCTGGCCATCACACAGTCAGTACCTTGTGTGCTAGAGTCACTCCCTGAGATAGACACTTGTGGTCAGAGTCCGTAGGGCCCCCAGAACCATCTCTTTTCCTTCTCCTCCCTTTTAGAGGTTTTCTAGAGAGTCATTATTCTTAATGGTTAGTGCTAACTGCCTGGTAGGGATCCCACCTATTCTGTTTGACCTGGGCATGTCATTGAACCACTCTGCGCCTCAATTTCCTCATCTGTAAAATGGATAAATAATGGTAGCCACCTCAAAGTGTTGTTATGAGAATACATAAGTTAGTAAATTTTTTAAAGTTTATTTATTTATTTTCTTTTTTTAGTAATCTATACACCCAACATGGGGCTTGAACTCACACCCCAAGATCAACAGTCGCGTGCATTTCTGACTGAGTCAGCCAAGTGCCCTGTTAGCTAGTACTTAGAACAGCGCAAGGCTCATCATGTAACAGTTAGCTCTTACTATCATTATTATTACAATTGTACATGCTCAACGTCCTGAGGTCCTCTTCCTTAGCCCTTACCAGAGGGCTCTATGTGACACTTGGGACAAGTATATAGGCATATCTCTTTGAGGGCAAGGGCATTTCCAGTACTCAGGACGATGCCTCATACGAGCGGGCATTTGATATATATTTGCAGAAGGAATGAATATTTGCAGAATGAATGAATGCCTAATGGAGCTAGCAGGAGTGGTTAGTATTTTTCCCAAAGGATGATTTTTTTTCCCCTAGGCAATATTGCAACACTCAAAACTTGCCTTTCAAAGGCCATGTGCTCTGACAGCTAAGACTTGGGACCCAGAGAGCTCTTGCCTCTGTTTCTGGCCATCTTCCAATTAGCCGCATGACCCGAGGCTGTCTAGAGCCTCCCTTTTCCTGGTAAGAATAATAATATCCACCTCCTAGGGGTATGGCAAAAATTAATGAGATGGCATGTGAAATGTGCCATGAGCTTCACAAAAGAAAACCTTATGTTACGATATAGCAAAATTCTTTTTAAATGTACCAAAAATGCACTGAGTTAATGGGGCTGTTAATTTATTGAGGACAAAGTATTCTTCTTGTTTAGTTAGCTTCACAGAGACGAAATTATAATGTTTATCGGTCAGCCCTCTGAAGACAAAGCAAATCCATTTTATCCACAGCAGGTTTCAAATGGAAAGTGACACTATCTGACCTCATCTCACCAGCTTAAATAAAACTCACTTTAGTATTTGGAGAATTTGATGTGGTCTGGGAGAGAAGTCTTGGGCTGTGATGTCTGCCCAGTTAACGATATAGATCTGGCAACAGAAGTCTATTACAGTTGACGGTTGTCTTCCTCCTAACTGGTATCCTAAACACAGAGCAGCTGGCTGTCTGCACCCAGGTCCCTGCTTGGAGCGCTGTGGGGCGCTCATGCACCCAGGCACACACGTACAGTAACTCGGTCCAGACTTGCTGTGATACCGCACAAATAAGGTGTTGACTTTCTAAAGATCCCTTAAAAACCTCTTAGGTCAATCCACCTATCCCCATGGAACAGTGGCTTCCATTTGCTTCCAAATTCAGCTATCCGAAGAAAACCTTGTCCTTACACTTAAATGGTGATTTAAGTCCCCCTTCTGGGAAATATAAATGAGAAGAGTCCAGAATCACTATTTCAGAATGAAGCTAGAGGCAGATCAGTATGAGCTTCATGACTCAAAGGCACACCTTGACACAGAGAGAAGCAAATAAGTGACACCAGGAAAAAGCAAAGTTGTAGTTGAGACTGGAGGATTCTGGGGCACCTGGCTGGCTCAGTTGGCTAAGTGATCGACTCTTGATTTCAGCTCAGGTCATGTTCTCAGGGTAGTTAGATCAAGCTCTGTGCCTGATTCTTCACTGGACGTGGAACCTGCTGAAGATTCATTCTCTCTCTCTCTCTCTCTCTCTCTCTCTCTCTTCCTCTGCCCCTCTCCCACTTGCACTCTCTCTCTCAAAACAAACAAACACACACACAAACTGGACAATTCTGAATGAAACAGACCTCCTTACTGCAGAACTCCTCAGAGCCTTTAATGTATTAACATGCATTGTGAATATCTAAGAATGCATGATTCTCAAGTTTGTTTGACCAGGAATCATTTTGTATTATCCCTTGCCTCAAAGTCAACATGTCAAGGAACTAGAAAAACTGCTTGTTAGCATAACAAACTTTCCCACAAAATAGGCCTCTTCACCCTCTATCAACTGCAAAATAAATATTACTCCTATTTCCTATTTCTTCCTGCCTGCAGGCAGCCAGAAGGCAGTAGAGCCTTTATTCTGACTCACAACATCCTTGTTGTTTTTTTTTTCTTTAAGTTTGTTCTCTTAGACCAAAGCCATTTGAGGGATTAATCCTCAACAAGCCCAGTAGTTGGTGGTTACCAAGTGGGTCTTCCACAAATCCACAGAGTTTGGCTGCTCAAAATGGTAGCAGACTATAAAAACTACAGCCTACAAATACCACCTGCTGCATTAACTGAACTGCATTCACACGCTAGGACCAGCCCAAAGTCCAGCAGGGCCCTTGGGTCACAAGTTTATGGAGGCTGGCTGGGCAGAAGCTGTCTTCTTTAAGGTGACTTCATTTGGTAGAGACTGTTAATTATTTGCTAACCATCCTCCTCCCTTTCTTCCATACTCCGGATCCCCTGATTTGTATGTGTGCCCAGAAACACTAGAATAAAGGCTTTGTTACTTAGGTTCTCTCGCAGTTAGCTGTGGCTGTAAAACTACACTCTGACCAATGAGATGCACGTGGAAAAACTGAGCAAGGACTTCCGAGAAACCTTGTGTTATCACAGCTAACCTGGCCCTTTGGCTCCCCCTCGCCCTTTTCTTCAAACCTTTCCCTTTCCTGCTGGGGTAGAATGTGGGAAATGGCTGGGACTCAAGCAGCCCTCTTAGACCATGAGGTGGAAGCCAGTTATAAGGATACACAAAATAACAAAAGCAATGGAGCCCTAGACCCTGACAACTTTATGAACTGGATTGTTCACCTCTGGATTCCTTCTACCTAAGAGAGTAAGAAATTTCCTTGTTGATAAGCTATTGTGGGTTTTCTGTCACAGCTGAATTAAGTCTTAACCAATACAACCAATAGTATTGAACACTTTTCTTATTGGGAAATAATTTTAAACTTACAGAGACGTTGCATGAATAGTACAGAGAACTCTGGCATGCCCTTTTTCCAGTATTTTGTCATGTTTGTTTTATTGCTCTTAATTTTATTACACCATTTTTAATAATAAAAAAAATTTTTAATGTTTATTTATTATGGAGAGACAGAGACTGAGCATGAGCATGAGAGGGGCAGAGACAGAGGGAGACACAGAATCCCAAGTGGGCTCCAGGTTCTGAGCTGTCAGCAGAGAGCCCGACGCAGGGCTCGAACTCACGGACCGCGAGATCATGACCTGAGCCGAAGTCGGACGCCTAACTGACTGAGCCACCCAGGAGCCCCTATTAAACCATTTTTAACAATTTCAGAGAGAACTGCCTACATCATGCCCCTTAACTCTTAAAGACTTCAAAGTGAACTAGGAAAGGACAAAAGGTGACACACAACCATAGCTACCAAATTCAGAAATCTTATCATTGATACAATACTACTCCCTCATCTATAGCTCATATTCCAAATTCGCCAACTGTCACAATAATGTCTTCTCCAGCCCAGGATCTAATCAGGATCATACATTTATTTATTGTGACTCAGGTATCAATTTTAAGGGAGAATTTCTCTTAAAAAAAAAAAAAAAAAGGAAAAGTCCAAATTAGAGATAAATCACAGTGTTGGTATTTCTAGCTTATTGCCGCTTATTCCTCCTTTCTCTTTAAAATTCATGAATCCGCCATTCTCCTACTGTCAAGCTCGATGCTGGGCCCCGGAATGCAACAGCTTCCCCCAGTGTGTTTTCCTAGGACAACATCCTTTCCCCGTTACTCCTCAACCCTGCTTCCACGACTCCCGCCCTTTCCAGCCACAGTGAGACCATCGTTACTGCCGGCTTAGGAATCCTTGCCTATATGCAGTAGTCAAGAGTGGAGAATAGCCCATTGTGCACATCATTTCCAATAACTGGTCTGATAGAATCAATACACTAGAAAAAATTGCACAGGCTCTTGACAAAGAGGTGGGAACATGGATCATTCAGGCCCCCCTGAATGTTAACAGCCATTAAAACAGTTGAGTTTTGTTCAGATACAGTAGGCACCAGTATCTTGCAATGCATTTGATAAAGGTGACTTAGAACATGCAATTTGTTTGTCCTTGAGAATTTCTTTGCATCTTATCTGCCTTTATGGCAAGAACAAGGTTTGTTGATAGTCTATTTATGATGTCCAGCAGAGCTCTCTACTTCACTGAGCTTATTCAATACGCATTAGTCAATTACAAGCATTTTATAATGAAAAGAAACAGTTTATTTTATTAATGAAATTAAGATGACTAGGTGACCGTATAACTAAAATAATCATCTTGTTCTCAGGAAATAGTTACTAAGGAATCCCAGTGTTGGGGGGCTGGCGATCACCCTGCTGGAGGGAAGTGTGCCTAATAACATGGGCTAGCAAGAACCAGTTCCTTCAGATACCCTTGGTGGGCCTGGTGACCTAAGTATAATCCCATCTGTCCTGGGAGATACCTATATCCCTCAACTCTCCATTCACCTAGGGTCTCAGGACTGGTCCCAGAGTCTCACAGCCAGCTGGAATGACTAAGGGACAGGGTGGGAAGGTAGGTTTTCTGTCAAGTTAAATGTGTTGATTGCACTTTCAGGGAAAGCCACTGTCTTCATGTAATTGTTGCCACATCTCCAAACTACAGTTGCATGGGTTTAGAATCACCAGAAGTACAAGGAGAAAGAGAAAGAAAGAGAATGGAGCCATTGTTAAGACAAACTCCTTGAACTTCACACCCTCTGCAGCCCGGCACCTTAGGAATGCATGCACTGCGATTATTAATGGCAGACTGGTTCCAAGTGGGAAGAGATTCCCAGGCAAGCTTCTTTGGGCCAGAAAGTAGAGAGAAGAGGTGTGGTAGAGTGCAAGCAGCAGGTGGGAGCACCAGCCCGAACAGGATGGGCTGCTGGTAGGACTCCTGGTTCTGTCCCTCCTCTGGTTCTGGCCACCATGAGAACGTGTCACCTGCATTTCTTAGGGCTTTGAATCTGCAAATAGAGACATCAGTGCTCTGTTTTCCATGACCTTCCAGCTCTCCCTCCTCAACCCCTAAATCTGACTACAGTGAGGGTTTCGGTCCATGTGAGGGAGATTACAGCCCCTAGACCCAGACCTGAAGGCCGTCACTCCACTCTAGCCACATCCCCATGCCTTCACCTGGTCAGGGTATTTTTTAAACTTGCTTTCATCAGAGGCCACCACATGTCAAGAGTCATTCGTGCTCAGGTTAGAACCCATTCTCCTCCCAAGCCCCTGGGGAGTTGCCCTCCTCCCTCCCATTACTAGCTCCCTGCACTGGTTAATCCTACTCTGAGCCTCAGAGCTCCTTCCTCCTCTAGGCTTTCCGCAGTCCTGTCTTCCTGGAACACTCCACTCCAGACCTTTGCCCCTGAGGCCTTGAAACGTCACATCCGCATTGCTTCTCAAACCATCCCAGCTCAAGGGCACTGTCTCCCTCTTCGGAGCCTGGTGGTTCTCACCCTGTTTCACGGCCACTCATCACTCATCCCATTACGGGCACTGGGATACCGCCATATCCCCAGGTTGGACTCAGTGTGGGCATAGCACGTGCTGTCAATACACATTTGTGCACTGAAGGAACAGTTAGGATCTAACACAAAATCTTCTTACCAGCACGGACACCATTCCAGAGCATATCAGGAATGGAAATCTGAAAATTGGGCATCATCAACCCCCTCCTGGAAGTGTTCCCAGAACCAGTTAAAAACCACTGTAATGGATAAATGCCCTGGTTTCTTGAAGAAAAAGGAGGAGGAGGAGGAGGGGAAGGAGAAGGAGGGTGAGAAAGAGGAGGAGGGGAAGGGGGAGGAGAAGTCCATATTCACTCAAAAAACAGGGGCTGGTGGGACTATAGAGAAAAAAATACAAGAAACATAAAAACCAAATGCAATGTGCCCATAATTTCCATTCTGATTCCACAAACTATCAAAAGATGGCTTTGAGACAGTCAATTTGAATATGGATGAGATATTAGATGATGTTTAAAAATTACTGAAAATGTTGTTAGGTATGATGATTTTATGATGGTTATGCTTTTGGTGTTTTAAAAAGTCCTTGTCTGAAAATCATATGACTTCACTCACATGAGGACTTTAAGAGACAAAACAGATGAACATAAGGGAAAGGAAACAAAAATAATGTAAAAACAGGGAGGGGGACAAAACAGAAGAGACTCATAAATATGGAGAACAAACTGAGGGTTACTGGAGGGGTTGTGAGAGGGGGGATGGACTAAATGGGTAAGGGGCACTAAGGAATCCACTTCTGAAATCATTGCTTCACTATATGCTAACTAATTTGGATGTAAATTTTAAAAAATAAAAAATTAAAATAAAAAAAAAAGTCCTTGTCTGTTAGTCCATCCTGAAGTATTTATAGGTGAAATGACATATCTGGGATTTGCTTGAAAATATATTAGCAAAAATCAAAACAGCAATAATTTGTGAGGAGGAGGGACAAAGTTGGCAAAAGGTTGATAACTGGGTTTGCATTCATGGAGACTTATTATACCCTTTTTTTTTTTCAACATATGAAATTTATTGTCAAATTGGTTTCCATACAACACCAGTACTCATCCCAAAAGGTGCCCTCCTCAATACCCATCACCCACCCTCCCCTCCCTCCCACCCCCCATCAACCCTCAGTTTGTTCTCAGTTTTTAAGAGTTTCTTATGCTTTGGCTCTCTCCCACTCTAACCTCTTTTTTTTATCCTTCCCCTCCACCACGGGTTTCTGTTAAGTTTCTCAGGATCCACATAGAGTGAAAACATATGGTATCTGTCTTTCTCTGTATGGCTTATTTCACTTAGCATCACATTCTCCAGTTCCATCCACATTGCTACAAAGGGCCATGTTTCATTCTTTCTCATTGCCATGTAGTACTCCATTGTGTATATAAACCACAATTTCTTTATCCATTCATCAGTTGATGGACATTTAGGCTCTTTCCATAATTTGGCTATTGTTGAGAGTGCTGCTATAAACATTTTATATCCTTCTTTCTACTCTTGTGCAATTTTGAAATCTCCCAAAAGAAAAAAATATTTTAAAAGTCACTGAATCCACAGACTTTAAACCTTGAACTAGGAATTACCATCTTTTTTCTGTTAGTCAATTAAATGCATATTTATGGAAACTTTGCTATGTTAAAAGCAATGTGGCAGGAACTGTGAGAGGTAAAGACTACATAAGACACGATCCAAAATCAAATATGTACAGGGTAAATATTTATGGTGGCTTACTTATATTTGGCCACTTGAGCATGGGGGAAATTCTTGTCCCTTCTCAGATAGTGGATATGCTGATCTGTAATCTGACAGCGTCTGTTCTAAAGATGGCCACACCCCGTACTAACCAGAGGACCATGGGCAAGCCACTTACCTTTCCTAAGCCTCCCTTTCCTTATTTACTAAATTCCTCCTCCTCCCCTTTCTCTTCCCCCTCCTCCTCTTGCCCCTCCCCCTCCCTTCACCCACCCCTCTCCCTCCCCCCTCCCGCTCCCCCTTCTCTTTCCTCTTCTCCTTTAATTAAAAGGCTAACACTGTTAGCCCCAACAATGAGGCCATTCACTTCAGCATATTCTTTGCCATGCAGTGGATTGAAATGTACCATCCACATATCCCAGCTGCAGGTGCCATTAATCCTTCCATGGGAAGTCACACAAGGACACATCTGTTTTGTAGATGCAGATGAAGCTAGAATATGCCTGACTATGTGCATGCCATTATAGACTGACACATCCCTCACTCGTGCTAAGTACGGTGCTATAGAGGGAAATGTACATGCTTACATGTACCATATTTAGGCATGGATAGATGCCAGGCATAGACATTCAGAAATCAAAAATTCAAATACATTCCAATTACAGACTATCTGGAAGGTTGGAAAAACATTTCACAAAGTTGGTGCTTTTGTCAATGTTATGATGAAGGATGACAAGGAACCATCATCAATATAAAAATCTTTACCAATGCTATGGTTTAGGGATATCTTTTTTAGTAAAATATCCTATAAATACATACATGCTCCTATATATTCTATACATAGGCATATATATTTGTATACATTCATAAAACTTGAATCACACCAGAAAAATGACAGGCAAAAAAAATGCTACCTCAGTCAAGTAAAATTAAATCAAAATTCATATATCAAAGTAGATATATGCAAACATAGGGCATATTACACAGGTTTTTTTTTAATATAATCCAATAACTAAGATTTGCCTCCCAGATAACAAGTATAAGGATAATTAAGTAAAGCAAACAAGATATGTTCAATCTATACATTAAAGCATGGTGTGTGAGTCTGCATTTTCTAAAGCATGCCGGTCACAACAATTTATTTCAAGAATCTGCCTGGAATTTTGGTCCCAAAGGCATCCTGAATAGCAACTTCTCTGCTCTTCAATATAGATTGATTTCTTGAAGAGAACAAGTTGCTTCCACTACTATGGAATTTATATAAAATGAAAATCTTTTAAAGAATTTTAGGGCACCTGGGTGGCTCAATCGGTTAAGCATCCAAATCTTGATTTTGGCTCAGGTCATGATCTCATGGTTGGTGAGTTCGAGCCCGGCCTTGGGCTCTGCACTGGTAGGGTGCAGTCTGCTTGGGATTCTCTCTGTCCCACATCTCTCTGCCCCTCTCCTGTTCATGTGCTCTCTCTCTCTCAAAGTAAAAAAAAATAACTTAAAAAAATAAAAATTATTTAAAAAAGAATTTTAAATAAGTGCTCAATTATAGCTGGAAAGTCAACACTATTTCAAAGACCTTTTAACAGTGTAATTAAATCAACTACTGTATACGTACCACTATGCTTCCTAATTTAAGACATTATTTTATACCTTTAAGCCTATTAAACCGGTTTCATTTGAGAAAATGAAAAATTAACATCTTGAGCTATGCTAAAGAAAGTCTCTATAGTTTTAAACTCAATACAATCATGATTTTCCAACATGTGTATTAAGGTCATTTTTTTCTGACTTTGTGCTTCCCACTGCCTGCCTTTGGTCACTTTTATAGCTATACACATTTTTTTTTCTAATTTGAAAGCAATTAATGATCTTTGCATTAATCTAATTACATTTATTATCTTATCACATAGAAATGATTCCTTAACACTTTAGCATCGTGCCAGATGATTTTCTAAACATATTATTAAAACAAAATAATTGATAGTAATTGATAACTTCTTTTACCTTTCTACCAATAACATATCATGAATAACTCCCCTGATGGAAATGTTTACTTCTATAATCCCATTTCTTGGTGTGTAGCTGCATAGTATGCTATTTTATGAATAGAGCACAATTTATTTAACCAGTCCCCTGCTGTGCATAAATTAATATTACAAATGCAAAAAAAAAAATCCTTGCACATACACCTGTGCACATTTTTCCTGTTTAAAATGTTTTCTTTAGGAGTGCCTGGGTAGCTCAGTTGGTTAAGCGTCCGATTTTGGCTCAGGTCATGATCTCGTGGTTTGTGGGTTCGAGCCCTGTGTCAGGCCCTGTGCTCATGGCTAGGAGCCTGGAGCCTGCTTCAGATTCTGTGTCTCCCTCTCTCTCTGCCCCTCCCCTACTCATGCTCTGTCTCTCAAAAATAAATAAACATAAAAATAAATAAATAAATAAACAAATAAATGTTTTCTTTATATATATATATATATATATATATATATATATATATATATATATATAGGTAGCTGGCTATATTTTCCCTGTTTTGTTTTTCCTAATCACCATAGATAATTCAAGAATTAAGTAAACAACACGGAAATTGGCAAATGACCCTTGGAAAGTACATATTTTTATATTTCATGTGATTCAAACACTTATGTATTTTGTCATTTTCTATACTTCCAAGCCAAAAAAATCTGCAGAAGAGAAATTCTGGGTGTAGGGATTTAGGACCACTTTCAACAACCCCTGAAAGCCTAGGCTCACTGGGGGACAGAACCGTAGACCCGTCTTTCTCCCTAAATAGTATTATTTACGAAGGTTTGACCAGTTTGTCTCCATCTTTTCTCCCCTGCACTTCTCCCCTCCCAGCAGCTGCTTCTCTTCTCCCACCCTTGCTATGGGAGGTGTAGGGTTCTCTGTACTCCATAGTCTTATACTTATCCCAGAGGCAAAGGGAATTCAAGAGCTGAGAAATAAACCATGCTGATTCTAAGTATGGTGATGAACGAAAAATAACTTGTTAAAAACTCCAAGGGTAAAGTCAAACATGAAAACTGAGTAAGGCTTCAAAATAAACATTGTTTCTTTGCCATTTTATTGGACAGCTTTTGATCCTTTTGTAACACAACATTTTCATTCAGGATTTCTTTCCACGTTGCCATTTGCCATTGCATCATCTTCATGTCATGGTATGTTTTTCAATGGGCTATTTGTTTAGAGACTTTTTCCTTTCCGTATTGCCAAACTCTGTGAACAATGAATTACTTCAGTGGAAAACCCCATGCCATCTTTGCAGAAAGATCATGTGTGCAACTGTATTCCTTTGTGCTTTCATTGGTTTGTGTGTGATAAAAGAAAGCGTTTTAAAAATACAAAATAGCCCAGGGATGACTGGCTGGCTGAGCCAGTGGAACATGCGACTCTTGATCTCAGAGCTGTAAGTTTGAGACCCGTGTTGGTTGTAGAGATTATTTAAAAAAAAAATCTTTAGGGGCGCCTGAGTGGCTCAGTCAGTTTAACATCTGACTCTTGATTTTGGCTCAGATCATGATCTCATGGTTCACGAGATGGAGTCTCGTGTCAGGTTCTGCAATGACAGTGTGGAGCCTGGTTGGGATTCTCTCACTTCCTCTCTCTCTCTACCCCTCTCCCACTCTCTCCCAAAAATAAATAAATAAACACTTATAATTTAAAAAAAAAAATTTTTTAAAAATACAAAATAGCTCAGAGCACCTGGGTGACTCAGTCGGTTAAGCATCCGACTTAAACTTGGGTCATGATCTCGCGGTTCGTGGGTTCGAGCCCTGCTTCAGGCTCTGTGCTGACAGCTCAGAGCCTGGAGCATGCTTCATATTCTGTGTCTCCCTCTCTCCCTGCCCTTCTGCCTCTCATGCTTTGTCTCTCTCTCCCTCTCTCTCTCTCTCTCTCTCTCTAAGTAAACATTAAATAAATAAATACATAAATTAATTAATTAATTAATTAATTAAAATTTTAATACAAAATAGCTCAGACTAAAGAGAAATAAAATCTAAATTATGGGCTCTTTTCCTCCCTGGGCATTGTACCATTCACCTTTAGCACGGAGTCACCAACTACAAGGTTTAGGAAACTTGACAGAGGTCACACAGCTAGCAATTAGTGGAGCCAAGATTCAAACCCAAACATTCTGGCTGCAGAGTCCAAATCCTTGATATTATACTATGGCTGATTCCACAACACACACAGAGAGCTCTGTGGTTAGGTAAAAAGATTTTAAAAATTAACAGCCTCTACTCAAGAGGAGAATTTTAACCTAAGGTCACCAGACAGACTCCTGGGAAGCAGAGGCACAGCAAACTGAAAGCCGGAGATTAAGGAGAAGTCTGGATACTGAATGGTAGGCATTCCAGACTCTGCTCCCTTTCATGCTCACAGAATGGTGGAAATCAATTTTATCTACTCAAAGCAAAAGTATACTTAGGAGACTTCCTAGTTTTAAAAGAAACTAAATGTTCTCATGAAAGAAAAATTCTCCCAACACTGCCTTTTGGGGTCTCCCAAAGAAAACCTGGCTTATTACTAGATGGTTCTTCCAAGGAGGTCCACCAATCACACAAAGACTGCAACCCAACATTTTGGAGCCTTACTCTTAAGTAAGTGGGCAAAGGTCATTAGACATTTGAGAAAAGACACAGTCTGAAACAAACAAACAAACAGAAAAAAGGAACTCAGAAGCCGCACAAACAATACAGGGAGTAGAAGAAATGTTTTAAAAATCCACTATATTTAATATCCTCAAAGCCCCTCCCCCAAAGATATTACATCCATGAAACCACAGAATATTTAAGAAAAATAAAAGGACATAAATGACAACTTAGAAATTATAAAATTAAAAAGAAGAAGATCTCAATAGCATAAAAGATAAGAAAATTAGAAGATCAATTTAAGTGGCATAATGTTTAGCTAACTAGAATTCCAGAAAAGAGAAGGAAATAAAGGGGAAGAAATTAGCAAAATGAAAAGAGTGCACTTTCCCAGAAATGAAAGGTATGAGTTTCCATATTAAGAAGAGCTAAGTCACCAAAATAATTAATTAACCCTTACTTATACTTTTGTGTGGGTCTTAGACATAGTTCAGACCTTGGAATACTGCCCAATATTCAGTCATCTGGGAAATTTGTTGGACCTCCTTGTAAGTGGTTGGCTTTGTGAGAACTTGATGATACCAATAAGACTAACAAGCATACTAGTCTTGTCTGTGAGAGTCCTTTGAGCATGAAACATTCAGTAGGTAGGAAACTCAAATAAAACCCAAAATGGGGGAAGGGGTACCTGGGTGGCTTAGTCGGTTAAGTGTCCGACTCTTGATTTTGGCTCAGGTCACAATCTCACAGTTTCATGAGTTCAAGCCCTGCATCAGGCTCTGCACTGACCATGCAGAGCCTACTTGGGATTCTCTCGCTCTCTCTCTCTTCCTCTCCTCTGCTTGCCCTCTGTCTCTCAAAATAAATAAATAAACTTAAAAAAAAAAGGGGGAACAGGATAGTCCAAGGGATTCTGCTGTGCATATATGGTATACAGGGTATACTGGAAACAGCCATGGCTTTCAAGTCAGACAGGTCTGAGTCGAACTCCTGCACATGCTTCTTAGTAGTGAGTGACCTTGGACAATTTATCCAACCTGTCTGAGCTTCGGTTTTCTCACCTCTAAAATGAGGACAACACCTGGTCACAGGATTCTGAATGGGATCGTGCATGCACAATGACAAGGATGGTGCCTGTCATATAGCACACACATTTAATCAGCAGAGGTTACTTTTTAACACAGAGCATGGCTGTGTCTTTGATCCATCTCTGTGCTTGTAAGAACAGTAGGAGTTGGTTGTAAACATTTGCTTGCAAAGTGCTTTTGTATAAAACCAGGATCACAGTCCCCATTTCAAAAATTCGTATCACACTTTTAGAACAAAGGACCTATTTTAGTCCAAAGTACAACAAAATCTTTGTTACTCAGGATACTAGAGAATGGATGGTAAACGGAAGTCCAAAAAATGTGGCCAATGAAGAGTTAATTCACATAGGCAAAATGGTCATACCTAGTCTCCCTCTCCTTCCTGGGGAAACATCGATGTAAAGGAAAGAACAGAAACTGAAGGCATTGTTTGTAAGGCAGAAAGCTAGGTCCCAACCCCTGCAACCCCTAAAATGAAGCCTGAAAAACAATCATCTTCTAAAACTCCTAATACTAACTCACAAGACTACTTTGTTTTCCTCTGGGGAAACTAACGAGATCTATTGTTTTCCTGGACTATCTCAGAAATCCTTATTCCTAGAACCTTGATGAGGGGGTGAGTGTCAGGTAACACAGCTTATTCTGCTTGATGATTATGCTCAACAAAGGCAACCTCAAAGGAATTAAGGAAAGGAGGGAGGGGAAGAAGGGGGCAGAACAATTTCAGAGAATTATCTCAGTCAGAAGGGTCATAAAAAGATGTTTCAAAACCACAGTGTGAAGACTGCAACTGACTCATATTCTAAAAATTGCACTGAACAGTTCTGGAAGGTGGTAAAATAGAGATAGAACAGTGGGTACATATTACTCATTGTCAAACCAAAAGCATAGTAAAGTTGTAACTTTTACTTAGAATAGCTCAAAATAATGAGTTGTGGGGAAATGTCTGAGAAGAATAATACACTAGTGGAAGTGAGGTAATGCTATACAATAAAAAATTTTGAGCATGGAAGTTCCTTCCACAAGGTCCATCTGGAACAGTATTACCTGGCTGTCACAGCTTACTATAGTATTAAACTCTGAGCTACTAACAGTTCTCCAGAAAGGCTGGAAATCAATGCAACACTGACCATGGGTCACATGGTTTCCTGGCAAACCATCTTGGGAGATGGTCTTCTTACAGATTTTAGGGACTATACTTAAATCCTGATTAATTTGAACAAATTACAGTATTGAAGTTTGAATTACAGATGCAAGACAGAAGATAAAAATCCAAGCAGAGGTATACATGGTCATGTAGGAATGTGTAAATATGCAATGAGTTTTTGTAGAAGTAGTAGAAGAAAGCCTTCAGTTCCTAAAGATTCTACAGTGGCTCTATATTGTCCTGGGAGCAAGTTTAAAGTCCTCATTCTGACACTGAGGTCAGGTAAAGTCCCATCTTTTGTCTTTGTCTTGATAACAATACTTACCATGAGCCATGCTGGACACTTGACATCCATTCTTCTTTATCTTTATCTTATTTTTTTACATTTTTATTTATTTTGGGAGAGAGACATAAAGAGCGAGCAGGGGAGGGGCAGAGAGAAAGAGAGGGAGAAAGAGAGTCCCAAGCAGGCTCCATGCTGTCAGTGCAGAGCCTGGCTCGGGGGCTCAAACTCATGAACCAAGAGATCATGACCTGAGCGGAAATCAAGAGTCCAGCCCTCAACTGAACGAGCCACCCAGGTGCCCCCATTCTTCTTTTTCTTTAAAATAATGCAATGGCTGCCCCCATTTACATATGAGGAAACTGAGATTCTGCACGTTATACTAAATAGCTGAAGGTCACACACTTTTGGAATACAAATCCCAATCATCTGACTCCGGAAAGAAGGCCTCTCTTCTTTCTCCCCATTAACTATCCAAAGTGAGAGCCAAATAAACCCATGCTCATGCAGCCCTTCAAGCTACTGTGTAAGCTGTTTGTCTTTGGGTGACATGTGCCTCTATCTCCGCTCACCTTTCCAGTTCCGGACCTTCTCTCAAAGCTCAGGAGCCAGCACAGAGTAGCCTGACTACACCTGCAAACATCAGTGTCCCCCTTTTGGGTCTTGGCGTAGATCAGCCCATCTGTGTCACTAGTTCTATCATCTGATGAGTCAGGTCACCACTTTACCTGATGTGTTGTTATATTCTTTACCTGTTTTTTTTTTTTTTTGTGCATAAATCTTTTCTTCGAAACATGATAGCAAGAGCTAATTTTAGAAACTGCCACATGCTTCATTTTTATACTCAGTGGGCGGAAAAAAGCAATTATTTAATAGATTTAACATTTTCATTGTAATTTGGGGGAATCTTGTTACCCATAATATATAATTATACATTAAAAGGATAATTTACTTTTCAGTTCGCTACTATATGATGATGATAATAATCTACCTTAAAATAAAACTTTCAATGGAATTATTTTTTTTAACCAATTACAGTTCATAGTATTACATAATTGAGCTTCAGTAATATTCTTACTAATCTCTGTAGGAGTGCTGATAACACTGACGCCATCTTTGACCCTCCATTTTGTTTATGCCCACACCATGACTTCCCTTGGGGCTACATGTTCCAGGCCCTGTGGAGGAGGTTAACGTATGACCTGACTGGAATGCGGGAAGGCTCGTTCTGATCTTCCCTAACGTGGCTCAGTCAAGGCATCACTTTAGGTAACTAGTAGAGATCCTCTGGTGCACAAATGGGGCCACTAACCTGGGACCTCACCACCATGCCCCTTGCTCTATAAAAGCTGGGGACTGAGGTCTGGACTTGGTGGAGACTAGAGATGAAGGATGGCTGCCTACCGCCTGGATTATCTGCCCATCTGCCCAATCCCCTGGTCAGTAAATTACCCTGAATAAAACTTTGCATAAAGGGTGTGGAGTGGCTTGCTTTGTTTTTTGGTCTTAAAGTGACTTCTCAGTCTGCAGGATACTTTACTGACACTTGTCTACCTTCTAGCAATCTCCTATAATAAGAATCTTTGATCATGCAAGACGGAGATGGATAGTCATGTGAATATACAGTTGCATTTTAGCCAACAGTATCAAATTTCCCCTTCACTAATTTTTTGTACAACCAACAGGAAGTTCAAAAACATGGATTGGTGTTTTAACTTTTCTTTTTGTTCCTGGACAGACTTAAGTAGATTTTACGTCAAGAGTGAACTTGTGGGAACTATCTGAGATTTTAATGAAATATGTATAATTGACATATTATGGAAAATTAAGCAGAAAGTATCAGTTCTTTAAAGTTGTTCCCAGAAATCATGTAAAGCATGACATGTATAATTGACATATTATAATTGACATATTATGTATGTATATGTATAATTGACATATTATGGAAAATTAAGCAGAAAGTATCAGTTCTTTAAAGTTGTTCCCAGAAATCATGTAAAGCAGGTGAAAATACTGGTTAGAAAATATTCAAAATAATGCTGTATTAAATTGTTAAATTCTAAATTGAATTTCAATAAAATTTTAAAACTCGTTAAAAAAAAAAAAAGTGAACTTGCTGGGGCACCTGGGTGGCTCAGTTGGTTAAGCATCTGACTTCAGCTCAGGTCATGACCCCCGGTTCGTGGGTTCGAGGCTTGCATCAGGCTCTGTGCTGACAGCTCAGAGCCTGGAGCCTGCTTCAGATTCTGTGTCTCCCTCTCTCTTTCACCAACCCTGCTCGCACTCTGTCTCTCTCTCTCTCTCTCAAAAATAAGTAAACATTAAAAAAATTAAAACAAAAAAGAATGAACTTGCCAAAAAGGGAGAGACAACAGGAAAGTTCTAGAGTGGAGAGGCAACCAGATAAAATACCTCAAGGAAAAATACCAGCTGCTTGTGTAAAGCCTGGTAGACAAATCCATTGCCCAGGACTTTCCATAGGCAACCTATCATTATCAGGCCAGAAAAGGGCAGAACTTGTTCCAGATTCTAGGGCAGGGCAATTGATGTATTTAACAAGCAGCCTCAGCCACAGCAGGAAGAAACACAGACATCAGGTAAGGCTGATCCCAAAGTACACTCCACAGCTTGATCCCTTGACTAAAAGGAGCACGGAGTAGGAGGAATCTTAGGTACAGCCCTTTCCTGGGCCATAGTCCTGAAGCTGCATGTCCTGTGGCTTGAAGTGAAGCCCTGTCAGATCCTCAAAACAGCCTTGTGACACCCCATCACACATCCTGGTCCCCGGAAGCTGGTTCCCAGCTGGAGGCAGGGGCTGATGAGGTGAAATGCATTCACCTAGGAATCCAGTACAAGAACCAACCCCTTTTTTCATGCACTCACTAGAAGAGAGGCAGATTATACCAGAGTGGAGCATCTGGGTCCCAGCTAAAGCCTTGGCAGCTCAATGCCGGGGCTGATGTGGCTTCTGTCCCTCAAACAAACACATTTCTTGGTTCTGGCACCCAGAAACACCTATTTCCTTTCCTTTTCTCTGGGAAACAGGCAGCTGCTAAAGAATGCTGGTTTCATTTAGGTACAGTGCCACCTTGCTTAACAAAGCTATTTTGAACAAAGCTGGCTTCTGCTCATCAGCTCTGGGGTAAATGCTCATTCCTCCATGCTGAGTCCCTGCCACCTTGCACACACAGGTCTGTGGTCAGCCTAGAAGGCTCTCAATGCCTCATCGTTGGGAAGGGAGGGAGGTAGCACCCTGCTCTTAGCACTACAGGGAAGCACTAGCCAGAGAGATGGATATCCTGCCTTCCTGTTACTTCGCCACCCGCCTCCACATCCAAACAAAGTAACAGCAGCCCTAGCCCAATGGGAAGAGGCAGGAAGAATCCAGTAGAATCACATTTTTAGGTCTGAATTTTTTATACCTTTGCTAAACAAGTTCTTATATATGGAAAGTGGTGGTGAATGCCTCCTCCCTGCTCATGGAGACATGTTCTTTTCCATTGCTTGTGCGGCTCAGGGAAAAGTAGAGGAAAATTTAAGAGATGTGTGAACGGGGAACCTTTAAAGTCCATTTATGTGGCTCATGCATCAACACTGGTTCTGCTTATATGCAGGTTTGTTTTTCCCCAACCAAACAGACCCCAGAAGGTAGCTTCCAGGCAGTTCCCAGGCCTCCCATGCAATGGATCAAGCTCCCACTCTCCACTCACCCCATCTCCATGACCAGCAGAGGGAGCCAGAGAGCTCTGAGTGGTAAATATCCAGGAGGGATAGGAGTGGTTATCTCCTACCTTAGGGTCCACAGTCACTACCCTAATCTCCAGGGACCAGACTCTTAACTTGAAGTTAGGAGAAGGTTAGGGAACTAGAGAATTTTGCTTTTCTTCTTTCAAAAAATCCAGAGAGATCTATTGAGGAGTAGACACTTAGCCAAGAAGACACATGCCTTCAGAGAGAATGAGGCCAAGAAATGTTTCTTTAAGTTAAAAAGAAAGCATTAAGTAAAACCAGAACTGCAGCTAGAAGAGGTCCTGGGAGAGCGGCTAGTCAGCCCCTGCTCCTCCCTCAGAAAGAAGGAGAGGTCTATGGCGGGGTTGCCTAATCTAGCCTGTGGGCCAGCTTCAGCAGGTGTGTTTTGTTTGGCAAGTACAACATACTTTTAAGTGCTTTACTCTTAATTAGTTACTAACCTTTAAAGATCTGAAGAATTCATATTAATAAACTAGATTTCCAGATTCCCTTGATAAAACAGAAGATCGGGCAGAGCTGGCTGACATCCACCCCTGGATCACAGCTGTCCTCTGGAGTTAAACCCCCCCCCCACCCCCCCACCCCCCCCCCCCCCCCCCCCCGCCCTGCCCCACCCCAGGCCCCTGAACCTCCTCAGGCATTTATGATCCCTGCTTGGCCCCCTGCAGCAATGGACTTTGCCATCCTAGGCAAGACAAATGTTTCTCTATCTAATGTTTCACCTAGGGAGCTCTGACAAAATATCCAAACTTGCACTCAGACCAATTAAGTCAGGATCTGGGCCTGGAGAGGGACCCAAGCCAAAGAAGGCTTTTAAAGTCCCCAGGTGATTTTTATGTGCAGCCAGGTTTACAAATGGCTAAGGCTAGATCCTGAAAGGCAGGTCATAAATTATTCTCTTCTTGAAACACCTCAGTGGCTTATTTCACTCTTTTACCATTTTTAAAGTTTTTCATGATATCCTACCAAAATCTGGTTTTCTCTTATTCTTCTAGCACCTCACATGGCCCTAGGTTTTTGTTTTGTTTTGTTAGTTTCTCTTCTTTTTGCCTCATTATTTTGGTTCATCCATTCTCAACCTCTCCTCCAGCTTCTCCACGTTTTATTTTATTTTTTTTTATTTTTAAGTAATGCCTACACCCAACCTGGGCTTGAACTCACAACCCCGAGATCAAGAGTCATGTGCTCCTCCAACTGAGCCAGCCAGGTGCCCCTCTCCACATTCTTTTTAAAGTACAATGGACAAAATTAGAAACAATACCCTACCCATTATTTTACTGGAGTAGCTCAGTAGTGGTATTTATTTCTGGTTGAATGTCATACTTACTATCTCAGAATCACATTAATTTCTTTTCACAACACTTTTTAAAATTTTCACCTCATCATCATCTGATTTTTGTTAACAAGGAACTCAACTGCAAAAACCTGAGAAATCACACTCCAGGATGGAAAAAACAAGATTTAGAACAAGTTAAAGCACCAAATAGCAAGTCTCGTTTTCGGGTGAGAGAGACATCAACCTTTCCCCAGGGCCATAACCTGATATGTAAAACTCAAGGGGACATAAGCATGCCCATAGTAGTTTTAGTTCTTTGCCTGTAAACTAATTTACAATCAATAGCTTAGTCTGTTTTTAGGCAAATTCTAAGTCGATTTCCTTCCTTTTTTTTTTTAAGACCTTATTTTTCAAGTAATTTCTATACCCAACGTGGGCCTTGAACTCACAACCTGAAGATCAAGCGTTGCATGATGTACCAAATGAGCAAGCCAGGTGCCCCTCTAAGCTAATTTCTTAGCGAATCCTTCACTGTCAAATTATAACAGAAATGCTGCTTAGTGTAAGATGGAATTGGAAGACCAACACAAATGTTAGCCTATCTCAATGAGATAGTATTTTGTTGCACCCATTTTACAGATTAGGAAACCGAGGCCTGGAAAGCTTAAGCAGATTGCCCACAGTTGACTGCCCACACACCCAACATATGAGGAATCCTGGTTTTGGCTGGCTCCTTTGGGAAGGTAAATCCTTCCATGGCCATCGGCCCCTGATTCTGGGTACCAGATTCCACATCAAAAAATGGAGCCTCAGAGACACCAGCACTTAGGCTTTACATCCAGCAAGAGCAGAGACTGAGTCTCCATGACACCACACACACACACACACACACACACACACACACACACACACACACAACATCAAAATGCACACCAAACATTGAACTTGCCATTCTGGAGCCAAGGGACTCTGGCAAACGCTCCCTGCAACGCCTAGGGAAAAGCCAACATTTTCTAATTAATATATAAACCACAGAGCGCCCCTTGCAAGATGCCAGCTCTGTATGGTTGGAAATCTTATTCAGAGAAAAAACAGAAAAACAAGTTGAACTACAAGATTCCCTCCAGCAATCGATAGTAAGGAAAAAACCACCACACCCCTACACACTCACAGTTTGGAGAGAAAGAAGGGAATTAATGTTTTATGTCTGGTCTCCATAAAATGTCTGCCCAGTTAGAACCCAGTGTGAGCAGGGGAGAGGAAGGATTGAGCTCGGGGCTCGGAGAGAGCCGGAGGCCCCTGACGCTCTGAAACCCCAAAGGCGCTGAGATCCCAAAGGAACACCTACGCGCCGCCCTCCTGGCGCTGCCGCCACGCCCAGGCCCCTGCGGGACTCGCCCGGGCGGTCACTGCGCAGCGCACAAAGGTCTCCCCGGGAGGGAGAACCCTGGTCTCATCTCATTGTTTCGACCCAACCGTAAAATGCGTGGTCTCCTCTTCCTCAAAAAGGACCTGAGCTAACAGGGTCACGCGGCCTGCCCAGCCCGAGGATCTCTTCTTTGTGCACCCGTTCCCAAGCCACGCGCTAGAAACCGCGCGCTCCAGCCCCCTCCTGCAGTCGCCCCGGCTGTCGCCTCCTCGCGGCGCCAGCGCGCACCACCTCCAGACAAGGCGTGGCGACGCGCGTGGCGAGGCCCTCCGGCGGCCCCAGCCCCAGCGCATCCGCCTCTCCTGCGTCGCGGCCGCTCGGGTGGAAGCCCTCCTTCTGAGCCGAACCGCCCCCGAGCCGCGCGGAGCCACAGATACTCACGTTTCCAATTGTCTTCGGATAGTGCGCGCACTCCCCGCGCCACCGCTAAGACGAGCAAGCGCCGAGAGCCGCCTTTCAGGCAGCCAGAAGTGACTAGCAGGCGACCAGCTCAAAGCCCCTCATTTTCTGCAAGCTCACTCAAAATGCTCCGCGGTGCCGCCAACGCAGCTGCCAGGTTTAATAACTATGTCAGACGGCCCCTCCCCCAATAAAGAGACACAAAGATGACAGGCTGGGGACTGAGGTCCGCCTGTTCAACCGCAGTCACCCTGCCTCAGTCCCAGCGATGCCGCAGCTGGCATGACAGTGCAGGGACCGACCAGGAGTGCCAGCCTTGACCCAGGAATTCTCCAGAAACCTCAGCTCTTTCTTAATCGCTCGGGGCGTAAATCTGATACTCTCCACCACAGTATTTGTGAAACAAAACAAGAGGCGGGTGCCTTTCTAGTTAACCTAACCTGCGTCTCGAGTGTAAGGGGGACTTACGTAAAAGAACGCAGCAAACCTCAGCCTTAATTAAACCAGATTTCTGGGCATTGATAGGATATCCTGGCACTCTGCAAAACGCACGCAGGAAGCTCATCCAAACTCTTTCCCTCACGTTTTAGTGGCTCACGCTAACGTTCCCGCCTCTCCGGAGAATTCTGGCCAACAGAACCTTACTGTCTGGGGGGGCTCCTTTGCAGATCCTCCTTGACCTGGACCATCTCCAACGCGCTGACAGCTCCTCGAGAGCGATTGGATTTGATCAAGCTGGAAGGAAGTAGTTGTTCTGTTTTGCAAATGAAATATCTCCCCGTAAGCAGTGCTTTCTAAATATATGTACACCTAACCCATACTGAGCGCCCTGCAGCCTGCCAGCCACGCCCCGCGGCCCCCCCCCCCCCCCCCCCCCCCCGCTCCGGGTCCCGCCCTGCCCCGAGGGTACTTCTCTGCGCAGCCCAGCCGGCCGCACCTGTCTCTTTAGGGAGCGGTTTCCGTGGAAACTTCCGTGGAAGCCGGTTCTCCCTTCAGACTCGCTGTTACCCTGACAACTGCGACCTAGCACTAGGCGGTCCAGGAAGGATATCAAAGGATGCCTGTTTTAAATCACAGATTCAGATTCACAGCGGTAATAGGGCAAAAATAGAAGGGCAGTGATGCTTGGGAATGGAGACCGAGCTGCGCAAGACTGAACGCGGATGGGGTTAATGGACAATGCAGACCCCGGGGCACCGCATCATTCACCCCTCCCACCCCCCGGCAAACAAATTTATACTTGGCTTTAGAACGAATTCTATCATTCCCTTCTGCATATTTACTTTTCTCTATTCTGCTTAAGATACTATGTAAAAGTTATTTTGCACTAGCTAGCTCCTGGTAGAAGGGAGGAGAGGCCCATAAAAAATGTGTGGAACAGGGGAAGACTTCGTGGGAATTATACTTGGCTGTGGATGATCTCCTACACAGAAACCCAGGAATTGTTCTGATTATAACCTTGCACCATCAGGTTATGATGAACACATGGTTGCAAAATTAAACTCATTATTTCAGTGAAGTTTCAGGTGGGGAAAACGGGGAAGGGTGGATGAGACTATCTGCATCCAAATTTGTTTAAAATGTAAATGTTCATATGCCATCGTGTTACTTTTGGATATGGACATTTTACACTCATCAAACCACAAGTCGGTACTAAAAAAATAAAATGAAACGAGTTAATGAGCTTTATACAAGCCGTAACAGGATTGCGTACAAACACATACCCCATATTGCTTTCACCTTACCATAAATCTTATATTTCATATCTGAGTTATTAAAAGCTTAAAATTAGTGGCATATTTGAATTAATGAGATTTTACTATACATATTATAATAATATATTAATTAATCTCTGGCTTGAGACTGAAAAATATATATTTGTATATATGTATAGACATCTATATACACATATATACAAATGCATCTCTTTTATAGTCACAAATGCATTTATGTGAAGTTCCATATGAATCCAATTTCCATAAAGGAAGTGATATTTCCATATTTTAAGGAAACAGTTTATGTAAAAGAACGGATACAGGAAATTTTGTCATAAAGCAAAGACTTTTGTCAAGAAGAACCATCTAATTTGCATGTTTTGAAAATCCACATTTTGTATCCTGAATCTGCTCTGAAGCACATAATTTTGTAATCGTGTGACACAGATGGTTATTTGCAAATGAAGATCTCTAAAACAAAAATGTGTATACCCAGCTATAGAATAGCCACCTTATTTATTTAGTGATTTTTATTTATAGTGAATTCATGTCCTTGGAACTCTACCAGTGGGACCTCTCTGAGTCCTGCATTACAGGGCAGTGATCAGATAGGTGAACTGGGGAGATGGGGGCACTTGTAACATGGAGCTGCTTTAAAATAAATTTTAGGTTTAAAGTGTCAGGTCCCTGTACATTACATTCTCTAGGAGGTACAGATTTCAGGCTCAAACACTTGTGAGTGGAAGCCCAAAGCTGGGACTACTTCAGGGAGATTTTTCTGTACTTCGCCCAGCACCAAGGCTGAGACAGGTAACATCTCTTCATGCAGGCAAGTTGTTTTCTTGTATAACCATTGTTTTGGCCTTTCAGGGGTTCTGGCCTTCCATGCTGCTCAAGCCACATGTTTTTTATCTCCTGCCCTCTGAGCGTGACTCATTTAAACTCAGACTCTGGGGTTGGCAGGCACCTCCTTTCCTCCATTGCCTCTCAGCGAAGGCCTGCTCCACCCTTGCTTCCCCTACAACCAAGCTTTCTCAGTTTTGCCTTCTATTCCCTTTCCTTTGCCACCAGCCTGGCAGTGCTTTGAAAATATATGATAAACAATACCGTTTAAAAAATGGGCAAAAGAGGGGCACCTGGGTGGCTCAGTCAGTTAAGCACCCCACTTTGGCTTAGGTTATGATGTCACAGTTTGTGGGTTCGAGCCCCTCATCGGGCTCTGTGCTGACAGCTCAGAGCCTGGAGCCTGCTTTGGATTCTGTGTCTCCCTCTCTTTCTGCCCCTCCCCCACTCATTCTCCTCTCTCTCTCTCTCTCTCTCTCTCTCAAAAATAAATAAACATTAAAAAAATCTTAAGTTAAAATGGGCAAAAAATATGGACAGACACTTCATTAAAGAAGAAATATGGATAGCAAATAAAACGTGAAAAGATGGTTAATATTGTCAGTCACTAGGGAAATGCAAATTAAAACCACAATGAAATATCACTCACAAGAAAGGCTAAAAAATGAAAAAGACTGGCAATATCAAATATTGGCAATAATGTGGAACAACTGGAATTCTCATACATTGCAGGTGGGAGTATAAAATGGTATAACCAATTTTGGAAACAATTGAGCAGTTTATTAGGAAGCTAAACATACATATATCATCTATATTTATCTTCTATTGCTGTAATAAATTACCACAAATTTAGTGGCTTAAAACTACATTCCTTTCTTAGCTCATATTTCTGAAGGTCAGAAATCTGAAACAATGTGGCTGGGTTGTCTGCTCGTGGCATCACAAGACTGAAGTCAAGGTGTTAGTTGGGCTGGGTCCTCTTCTGGAAGCTCTAAGATGAAATCTGCTTCCAGGCTCATCCAGGCTGTTGGCAGAATTCAGTTCGTTGTGGTTGCACAGCTGAGGTCTCCATTTCCTTACTAGCTGTCAGCTGGAGACTCCTCTCGCTCCTTAAGGGTGTCTACATTCCTTTCTAGGAGCCCCATCCATAATCAAGCCAGTAAGGACACATTGGCACACTGTGTGCTTCACATCTTTCTGACTTCCTTTTTTGTTTACCACTTTTTTTTTTTAAATTTTTTAATGTTTATTTATTTTTTGAGACAGAGAGAGAGCATGAACAGGGGAGGGGCAGAGAGAGAGGGAGACACAGAATCTGACATGGGCTCCAGGCTCTGAGCTGTCAGCACAGAGCCCGACGCGGGGCTCGAACTCACAGACCGTGAGATCATGACCTGAGCTGAAGTCGGACGCTTAACCGACTGAGCCACCCAGGCGCCCCGTTTACCACTTTTGAAGGGTACATGTGATTACCTTAGGCCCACCCAGAATATCTCTGTTTGCCATGTAAGGTAACATAATCATGAGAGTGGTATCTCATTATACTCTCCTGATCCACTCACACTCAGAGGGGAGAGGGTCCTTGGAGGTCATTTCTAGAATCCTGCTTACCATGCCATATGATACAGCCATTTCTTTCCTAGGTATTTACCCAAAAGAAATGAAAATGTATGTCTGCCCAAAGACTTATAGGTGGGGGTGCCTGGGTGACTCAGTTGGTTAGACGACTGACCTTGGCTCAGATCACGATCTCATGGTTTGTGAGTTTGAGCCCCACATCAGGCTCTGTACTCACAGCTCAGAGCCTGGAGCCAGCTTCAGATTCTATCTTACTCTCTTTGCCCCTCCCCCACTCGGTTCTGTCTATCTTTCCCTCCAAAATAAATAAACATTAAAAAAAAATTGGGGGGGTGCTCCTGGGTGGCTCAGTCGGTTGAGTGTCTGACTTGGGCTCAGGTCATGATCTCACGGCTTGTGAGTTTGAACCCCGCGACAGGCTCTGTGCTGACGGCTCGGTGCCTGGAGCCTGCTTCAAATTCTGTGTCTCCCTCTCTCTCTGCCCCTCCCCCGCTCACGTTCTGTCTCTGTCTCTCAAAAATAAACAAACATTAAAAAAATTTTTTAAAGATAGATGTTTAAAAAAAATTTTTTTTGAAAATCAGTGCATTTCATTATATGTAAATTGTACCTTAACTGATAAAAAGGAAGATAGTGGGTTTTTTATTTATTTTGAGAGAGAGAGGTGGGGGAGGGGCAGAAAGAGAGGGAGAGAGAGAATCCCAAGCAGGCTCCACACTGTCAGTGCCGAGCCCAAGCCTGGGTCCGAACCGAGGAACCATGAGATCACGGCCTGAGCCAAAATGAAAAATTGGACACTTAACCAACTAAGCCACCCAGGTGCCCCTGAAGATTATGGTTTTTATATTTTATCCAGCATCTTAAGGTATTCCACGTCGGGAGTTTCTCTACACATTTAATCCACAGACTTTAAGACTTTCTTAATAGTATCTAAATATGCCTATATGTTTTCAACCATAGCCCGTACACAGTGGACTTGCATAGTCATTTGGTCATTGTCTGTCTCCTCTGTGCTTGCCTGTAAACTCCATGTGGACAGGGGGTTCTGTATGTGTTCACCACTGTACCCCAGTACCTGGGCCCATAGTGAGTCTTTGACAAATATTTGTCGAATAAATGAATAGTCCCCCCCCCCCCCACACACACACACCGCCCCGAGCAATTCCAGGCACGGAAAATCTGATTATGTATCTTTCCTCTGCTTCAATTCTATTACTAAAACCTTTTCTAAGCTGTCATTAAAAGTTGGAGTTAAGACCTTTTATTTAGCCCCATTGTTATAGAAACCACGTGTCCTGATAGCCGCTGCCTGGGCTAGAAGCCGGGGTGCACTCAGTGTCACCATCTGGGCCGAGAGAGGAGGAACACAGCCACTGAGGGCTAGTCTGGCTGGCCCTGCTGGCTTCCCACCGCCATTTCCAGTCTCCTTTGTCACTGCAAACTGAGCACCCTGTTTCACTAAATTCACGGTTTTCCTTTTAAGGCACACTTGATTCGTCTAAACATTAAAAACATATATTAGTATTAGTCAAAGAGCAATGTCCTTTGGGATTAAGTGAGACAATAACAGAAGCCAAATACTGCAGGGCCCTTTGGACTGGAGCCAGCAGCACCCTCAGAAGGGAGCGGGCCCTGAAGGCACCAGACGTTTCTTTGTTCAGGGAACTAATTAGGTCCTCCATTCATTTGACCTTGGCTTTCAGTTACTTGTCTGTAAATGTCACACCCTCCCTCCTTCCAGGTCAGTGCTAAGGTGCAAAACTTCCAAGTGCTAAAATCTTCCTGATAGTTGTGACCTACCAACAGGAAAAAAAAAAATCACATGAGAAATAGGCATTTGTTTTGCCTTTGCTCTTAGTATACAAATCTTAAGCACAAATTGTGTGAATTTGACGGTCCCTCTTAAAAATATGCTAGAGCACACATTTACTACTAGCTACTGAGCATCTCTTCCCTCTATTGGAAACAGGACCTCAAATTTCCAAAGGAAATTTGATTTGGGTTTAAGCCTGGTAGGCTTAAACCAACTAGCACACCTACCTGTGCCCACAAGTCACCTGGATTGGCTTGGAGATTGGCACTAACACAGTCATAGCCAACAAGATGTTTGCTGGGGCTCTTGAGAAAAATATGCTTTCTTACCCTTAGAACAGTTTTGGGAGAAGAGGCCATTCTGGATGATGTGGTATAAAGGATGTGAATTTTGGACCTGCCACAGCCATTTTTTTCAGTAAGGGAGACCCCAGAGCTGCCTTTGGGGCCACCTTGTGAAGCCTGAAAATAAAGCCAACACTATATAAGACAACATGGGGAGGAGAGAACCCTGGCCGAGGTGGCATCTTTTGAGCAGCTAGATTCAACCTCATCTGAAATCAGTGCCTCTAGATTGTCAGTTACCACTGACTTGGTAAAATCCCTTTGTCTTAGAAGGCAGCCTTGTTTCAGCTTCCTGTCATTTGCAATAAAAAATACATGTGATGTTTAGCTTAAAGATTTTCAGATTGAAACTAGGGTGCCATTTAGACATCATCTAAAAGTTCTGTTTTGCCTACTCTTTCATAGACCTTTCACATAAGTTTCACAACCACTTTTCAAGATTTTAGACTTCTGACATCCAGATACCAACTTGACCGCTGCCCAACATCCTGACACTCAGTAATTCCCACTGACCTTCTCTTCATAAAGCTTTTCTCCTGCTATTCAGCATAGGATATATGTGCAAATTCTTGAAGCAAATGCCCTAGAAAAGGCCAAGGGGGAAAAACTGTAGAAACAAAAGAAAAGAGGTAACTGTTGCTGATTATCTGGCCCACTTGAGAAGACAGAATCCTCAAAATGGATATAGCAATTCTGGAGAACATCAGTAGCACAAAAAATAAATACATCACACTTGTGACCAAAGACAGATCCTCAGAATCTGATTTGCCACCTTTACCTTAAAACTTTCATTGCAATTTGAATATAAAGAAAATTAAAATCATTTCTTGAACAAATGTAAGCTTATTTTTTCCATTTTATGCTCCTCCAATGATGATCGTTGACTTTTGAGTGCTTACTATATGTCAGGCACTGTGATGTGCATTAGCTCATTTAGTACTTGAATAAACCTCCTGATGCTGCAATTCCATTTTATAGAGGACACTGAGGTCCAAAGAGGTTAAATAAGAGATCACACAGCACGTGTGAGGCAGAGCTGGAACCCAAATCTGGGTCTGAAGCCAAAGTCTGTGTACTTAACCAGTTCTCCGTAGTCTTCTCAAGTCAAGCCTGTCCCCCGCAGTTGAAATCACATCAGAGTTTCATCTAGACCACAGCCATTCATTATCACTTTTCCCTGATACAACCTGCAAACACAAAACTTTTTTTTTTTTTTTTTTAAGTAGATTCCATGCTGGAACTCACAACACTGAGATCAAGAGTCGGATACTTAACCAACTGAGCCACCCAGGCGCCCCACAAAACTCTTTCTTGTGTATAAGTGAACCATCCTCCACCAGTTGTCTCTTAGGGTGGGCGGGGCACAAAGGAGGGGCGGAGAAACCTTGCAGAAGTTGTCCACGTGGGAGATTCTCCATTTGCTCTCCCACCCCATCAGTCCAAGTCCTGTGCACCCTCTGCCTGAAACCTCCCATCTCAGACCAAAGGGAATAGCTCCTTCTGGAGAAGCTCAGAGCCCTGTCACCTCCTGGTCTGCGCCGTCTCTGACCACCGTGACTGTGCACCTATTGTGTGCACAGCTCTCTGCTGTCTTTCTTTGTGTCCTTGCCACATTCTTTCCATTGCAGTGTAGCCTTTTCTCATTGCTACAGCCCCAAAAGTGCATAACGTGGGCCCAATATATTGAGTGTCAGTAATATTTATTCTTTTTGAAATAGAAAAAAGAAAGGAAAAGAAAAACAAAATAGAACCTGCAATGTGTTCCGCTCCAGCGAGGGGAACTGGCATGTCTGGATCACCTCCTCCAGGCACTCTACGTAAGTCTTTTATTTTAGCCAGCCCACGCTCTGGGAGGCAGGGATCTAATTCCCATTTTATAGTTGAAGGAACAGACAGGACTTGGCCAAGGGCATACAGCAGTGATGGGGGGAGGCTTTGAACTGGCCTGTCTGCCTCCCAAGCTCAGGAACTTGCACTGTGCCACCTGAGGCAAGAGCAAGAACTGTGGGCTAGAGGAGGCTGGGAGCATGATTTGAGAATGAGAAGGACTGCAGGTACCAAAGGCTCCTGGGTTGCACATGGAAGCAGGAATCAAAGCTCCGCAGGACACTTAATGAAAGGCTAAGGGAAACCTGTCCTTTGAGTCGGGAACAAGAGGGAAGGAGGTAGGGGACAAAGGGTGTGAGAAAGGTCCAGAATCGAAATCTAACTCATTTTTCCTCCATTCTGCCCCAAACGACCATAGTCCTCACTCGGAACTAAGTCAGCAGGAATCTGGTGAGGAGTGAGGGATCCCAGTCTCACTGCTCACAGAACTCTGCTGGGCAGCTGCTTCCCACCGCAGGGTCCCTTCCCCTGAATCCCTGTTAAACCTCAGTTTCTCCTGACTATATGAACACACGTTACATGGGTTTATGACATTTTCTTGAACAAAATTTCATCCTTGATCTCCCGTCTCCAGCAACCACAACAAAACTGTGCCTGTCTAGAGATGGATGGTGGTGATGGTTGCACAATGTGAATGTACTTAGTGCCACAGGACTGCACACTTAAAAATGGCTAAAGTGACAAATTTCATGTTATGTCTATTTTAATTCTATGATTTAAAATGTGCTTATCAAAACTCGTCACTGAATTGGGGCACCTGGCTGGCTCAGTCAGGAGAGCACGTAACTCTTGATCTCAGGGTCACGAGTTCAAGTCCCACATGGGGTGTAGAAATTACTTAAACAAGGGGCGCCTGGGTGGCGCAGTCGGTTAAGCGTCCGACTTCAGCCAGGTCACGATCTCGCGGTCCGTGAGTTCGAGCCCCGCGTCGGGCTCTGGGCTGATGGCTCAGAGCCTGGAGCCTGCTTCCGGTTCTGTGTCTCCCTCTCTCTCTGCCCCTCCCCCGTTCACGCTCTGTCTCTCTCTGCCCCAAAAATAGATAAACGTTGAAAAAAAAAAAAAAAAAAGAAATTACTTAAACAAAACACAAAAACAACTCTGACTTGTATTGAGGCCCTGTGACTTTATGGCCACACCTAAACATTGAGGGCCTAGTCTTTTAATTGTGCACTGTCTCCAATGTTTTCTGCCCACCCCTCCCCTCTCTGAGCCCGCTTTGTACTCTCTGTACTCCTACAAGCTGGGGCCAGTCCTGTGGCTGCTGTTCCCTGTGTGCCTGGGGAAGCCTGTTGTCCATGTCTGCAATTTTAGACATAGTGTAAATCAAGGCTTAGCATTCACTGGTCTGCAAATGCACAGTGGGTATGCTGAGCTGCTGGGGTCCTGGGTATTTCTAGGGCAGATACTGGACATAAAATCCCTCCCCCTGCAGACACTGAAAGCAAAGACTTTTCTGCATTTTCTTGGTGCATGATAGGAGACAACCCTGGGAGTAGAGGCACAGGCCTCCTTTCAGACTGTATGTTTTATGGCATCTGGGTTTTTTTCTTTAATTCGTTGGGTGTAAGAATGATCCCTCCCTGGAGCACGCGAGTGGCTCAGTTAGTTAAGCACCTGACTCTTGGTTTCAGCTCAGGTCATGATCTCACAGTTTGTTGTGAAATCAAGCCCCTGGTCCAGTCAGGCTCTGTGCTGCAGGGCAGAGCCTGCTTGGGATTCTCTCTCTCCCTCTGTCTCTCTGCTGCTCTCTCCCTCCCACCCCCAGTCTTCCCCTCCCCTGCTTGCTCTTTCTGAAAAGAAATAAACTTAAAAAAAATGATCCCTCCCTGTTTATAGCCTATATTTGCATTTACTGGTTTGTAAAATTCAGAAATTGACTTGAGATAAGAAGAGTACTAAAGTGGTATGGATATTATTCTGTGTAACAGATATATTCCCAAAGGGTAGGGGAGAAAATCAGTTGTTGAATACAATAATAACGGCTAACATTTACTGGCTGTTTCTCTGTACCAGGCACTGGGCTAATCTTTTTTTCCAGGCTTTATCTCGGGGAATCATCATGGCAGCTCAATGCGGCAGGCTCATGGCACAAATGAGGAAGTTTGGCACAAAGTGATTAGTCAGCTCACCCCAGATCCCAGTGCATACAAATGGCGAAGCCAGACTTGAGCTCAGGTGGCCTAGTATCTCAGCCTCTACATGCTCTTTCTTATCATAAAAGAACAATGGACCCTGTTCTGTAAAAGGTTTTTGATAAATCCTTTTCAGGAGAAGAGAAAGATTCAGTCAGTCCTGGAGATAATCGTACCATTTTGTGTGTTCAAATAGTTATTTATCAGATTCTAAGTGTAACACACTTTCATAGAGTCCCACCCAAGACATTTTCTGGCACATGTAACATTTCATTGTCACAGCAAACGATCACAATATGGTAATTCTTAGAATTTGGAAGAGGTGTGTATATTTTATGCTTTGTAGAAAATAAGAGACATGAGTGTTTCTGCTACCAAAGGCTTTTGTTTAAAAGAAGAAAAGAGGCGCTTAGCCCTCTGAGTCATAGAAGCTTCTGTCATTGCAGATAAGCCACCAGCCACAACCAGATCCCACAGGCTGGGGCGGGGTGGGGGGGGGGTCTCTCTGTTCAGATAAGGGCTACACATGACCACAGCAGGGGAGTTCAGAGGTTGACGATAGGGATGCTGATGCTAATAAGATTGTGTGGTGCTGTCTCCCTTTCAACCAACACCAGCCTTTGTTGTTTTCCAGGAACACTTGATCCCACTTTGTGGTCAGTGATTCTTGGCTAAAACTGGATAGGAAGTTGTTCCAGGGCAGATGCTGTGGAATCTGGGGCCAGACTCCCATAACCTGGGGAGCCGTTTCTGCCCTCGGGAGCCTCTAGGCTGCTTTGGCTGGGTGTCCACTCGGGGCTTGTTCTCACCCCTAGCCACCACACCAGTTCTCGTTCCTGAAATGCTCACACCCAGTACATCAGACTGAAGAATCCCTGACATTAAACGCCTGCCATGCGTCTGTCCACACTCTGCCCCTGAATCCATGGGGGAAAAGAAAACAAAACCAAAAACCAAAACCAAAAACAAAACCACCAACAACAAACATCTTAAAAAGTTCAATGATGGGGGCGCCTGGGTGGCTCAGTCGGTTAAGCGTCCGACTTCGGCTCAGGTCACGATCTCACGGTCCGTGAGTTCGAGCCCCGCGTCGGGCTCTGGGCTGATGGCTCAGAGCCTGGAGCCTGCTTCCGATTCTGTGTCTCCCTCTCTCTCTGCCCCTGCCCCGTTCATGCTCTGTCTCTCTCTGTCTCAAAAATAAATTAAAAGAACGTTAAAAAAAAAATTAAAAAAAAAAAGTTCGATGATGGGAGGAAACCTTCCCTTCCTTCTTTCTCCTACAGAGACAGTTTTTAAAATAGTATAGATCTCCCCTGACACATATTAAATAGAATTTAATTTAGAAAAATTCAGTTTTTCAGGCCCATGGCAATTCTTTATCAGTAGTTCAGTAAGTCTGATGCTGGGCCGACACCACACTCTGTCTAGCAGTCGGCTGAACATCCTGGGAGTCATGTGCAATTTTGTGGCCTCAGTGTTTGAAGTGTTTGGGGAGGGTGGGGGATATGAGCCAGGAGAAGCAGTGTTTAGAGAGTGTCAGCCT
Source organism: Lynx canadensis (assembly GCF_007474595.2). Lineage (NCBI taxonomy): Eukaryota > Metazoa > Chordata > Mammalia > Carnivora > Felidae > Lynx > Lynx canadensis. The sequence goes on from NC_044306.2 coordinate 74,507,518, forward strand.
CAGGAGGCATCCAGACTTTTCATTCATGGTTCTGAGATACAGTCCACCTGGGTAGGGAAGGCAGGTACCTGCTTCATTACTTTGCAATTCCTGACACTGCTGAGATGGCAGCTTCTATGTCCTGACAGCTGGAAATGGAAGCAGGTGCTAGAAGGTAGGAGCCAGGCTCTAGGAGACCTCTTCTGGTGGTGCTACTGACCAGAATATAGCTTCTGGAGCCCTGGCTGACAAGCTTCCTGGATTAAGTCCAAGATGAATTGAATGTCTGTCCCTTTCTAACATAGCTCAGACTCTCTTATTCTGTCTGCATCAAGAGTGCAAGTGGGTCATTTTCTCAAAACCCGTGTTAAAATCTCCCTGCTCTATGGGGCGCCTGGGCGGTGCAGTCGGTTAAGCGTCCGACTTCAGCCAGGTCACGATCTCGCGGTCCGTGGGTTCGAGCCCCGCGTCGGGCTCTGGGCTGATGGCTCGGAGCCTGGAGCCCGTTTCCGATTCTGTGTCTCCCTCTCTCTCTGCCCCTCCCCCGTTCATACTCTGTCTCTCTCTGTCCCAAAAATAAATTAAAAAAATTAAAAAAAGAAAGTTTAAAATCTCCCTGCTCTAGGGGCGCCTGGGTGGCGCAGTCGGTTAAGCGTCCGACTTCAGCCAGGTCACGATCTCGAGGTCCGTGGGTTCGAGCCCCGCGTCAGGCTCTGGGCTGATGGCTCGGAGCCTGGAGCCTGCTTCCGATTCTGTGTCTCCCTCTCTCTCTACCCCTCCCCCGTTCATGCTCTGTCTCTCTCTGTCCCAAAAATAAATAAACGTTGAAAAAAAAAAATTTAAAAAAAAAAAAATAAATAAATAAAATAAAATCTCCCTGCCCTCCCCAACCTGGAGGAGACAGGGGGCCTTGGTGGACTTCTGGGGTAGCTCCATTTGTTTTCCCCCTGCTGTGAAGGGCCTGCGAAGTCCCTGTTCCTGCTGCTCCACACGTGACCATCCCCGGGTGTCTCTTGAGTCTCTCAGTCACAAAGATGCTGCCTGCCATGCTCGCTCAAAGTATCATTATGACTCTGAAAACACCTGCTTGGCATTTGCCTTCTCTAGTATCTGCTTCAAACTATTCTGTCTGGATTTATGCCACCGTCATTTTCCCTAGGCAGTTTTTTCTACTTCTTTTCTCGTTTGAAAACCAGAGTGATGGTGACACATTTAAAATCCCACAGTATTGCAATCCCTATCAAAATACCACCGGCATTCTTCACAGAATTAGAACAAACAATCCTTACATATAACACCCAGTGCTCGTCCCAAGCAAGTGTCCTCCTTATTGCCCTTTGCCCCTTTAGCCCTACTCCACACCCGACACCCCTCCAGCAACCCTGAGTTTGTTCTCTGTATTTGAGATTCTCTTATGGTTTGTCTCCCTTTCTGTTTTTATCTTATTTTTGCTTCCCTTCCCTTATGTTCCTCTGTTTTGTATCTTAAATTCCACATATGAGTGAAGTCATATGACATTTGTCTTTCTCTGCCTTAGTTCCCTTAGCATAATACACTCTAGTTCCATCCACGTTGTTGCAAATTGCAAGATTTCATTCTTTTTGATCACCAAGTAATATTCCATTGTATATATACACCACATCTTTATCCATTCACCAGTCGCTGGACATTTGGGGTCTTTCCATACTTTGGCTATTGTCGATAGTGCTGCTAATAAACACTGGGGTGCATGTGCCCCTTCAAAACAACACTGCTGTATCCTTTGGATAAATACCTAGTAGTGCAATTGCTGGGTCATAGGGTAGTTCTATTTTTAATTTTTTGAGGAACCTCCATACTGTTTTGCAGAGTGGCTGCACCAGTTTGCATTCCCACCAACAGTGCAAAAGAGATCCTCTTTCTCTGCATCCTTGCTAACATCTGTTGTTGCCTGAGTTGTTAATGTTAGCCATTCTGACAGGTGTCAGGTGGTATCTCATTGTGGTTTTGATTTGTATTTCCCTGATGGTGAGTGACGTTGAGCATGTTTTCATGTGTCAGTTGGCCATCTGGATGTCTTCTTTGCTGAAGTGTCTATTCATGTCTTTTGCTCTTTTCTTCACTGGATTCTTTGTTTTTTCGGTGTTGAGTTTGATAAGTTCTTTATAGATTTTGGATACTAACCCTTTATCTGATATGTCACTTGCAAATATCTTCTCCCATTCTGTTGGTTGCCTTTTAGTTTTGCTGATCGTTTCCTTTGCTGTGCAGAAGGTTGCTGTGGCCGAGGACAAAGAGCCTGTGTTCTCCTCCAGGATTTTGATGGCTTCCTGTCTTACATTCATGTCTTTCATCCACTTTGAGTTTATTTTTGTGTATGGTGTAAGAAAGTGGTCCAGGTTCATTCTTCTGCATGTCGCTGTCTGGTTTTCCCAGCACCACTTGCTAAAGAGACTGTCTTTTTTCCATTGGATATTCTTTCCTGCTTTGTCAAAGATTCATTGGCCCTACATTGGTGGGTCCGTTTCTGGGTTCTCTATTCTGTTCCAATGATCTATGTGTCTGTTCTTGCGCCAGTACCATACTGTCTGGATGGTTGCAGCTTTGTAATACAGCTTGAAGTCTGGGATTGTGATGCCTCCAGCTTTGGTTTTCTTTTTCAGGATTGCTTTGGCTATTTGGGGTCTTTTCTGGTTCCATACAAATTTTAGGATTGTTTGTTCTAATTCTGTGAAGAATGCTGGCAGTATTTTGATAGAGGTTGCCATTGCCTAGAGAGGTTCCTAGTCTCTGACACAGAACTTCATGCTCTCGCTGACCCACAATCAAGCACCTCAAGCACCCCTCCTTTGTCTCAGGCCTCCATCTCACTTCCTGCCTCTACCCTGTGTCCAATCTGTCCGCCTGGCAGGCAGCACCTCCCTCCAGAGTTTTATCTCAGATAGGGTTGTGTTTCAAAGCCCCATGCTTCAGAGACCCCTACGATTTGGACCTGTGCCCACTCTCTGGGGGAGGGTCTTGCTGAGCAATGGCCAGGTGACGCTTGCCCCAGAAAACATTCCTGCGATCGTGCAGCATCAGAGGTTCAGAGATTATGGCAAACCACAGCACAGTCAGTGCCAGGTTTCACCTCAGTCTGGCATCTTTGTCCCAATACCAGCAAATGTGGCTGCCCTCGGGGGTCTGCTGGGATCTTTGCTTGTGGGGAGGCCATATGGCCTCTACCAAATGCTCTCCAAGCAGAGGAACTGCTTCTCCCCATGTGTCACATGGACCCCTCAGACCCCGCTGCCTGCTCCTGGGTATTTGCCCTGCTTCCTCACCAGAGCACCGACAGGCACTGAGCTCCAGACCTTCAGACTCTGCGCTCCACTGTTTATAGAATCCTGGTGGTATTGAAGCCCTTCCTTTCTTCCCATCAAAGGTTTTGGGGAACCCAAAGGTCCTGCTATTCAGCATAGGATATATGTGTCTTCACTCTTTCTCTCTCTTTCTCTCCAGCTACTTTTGGGGGAGTGCTTTTCTTGCACGATCTTGAGGTGCCACACTCTCCCCCTTTCTCTTTTTGCCCTCTCTCTGCAAAAACAGCTCCCTACCCTCCGTGGTTTTTCTCTCCCCCCGCCCGCTCACCTCACCACCCCATGTACCTGCCGAGTTCTGTGGCTCAATTTATGCAGGTTGTTTTGTTAATCCTCAGATAAATTTTCTAGGTGTTCAAAATGGTTTGGTGCTGATCTAGCTGCATTTCAGAGACAAGACAAGCTCAGGGTCTCCATGCTGCTCTGCCATATTTACTGCCTTCCACCAATACACAGACTTTCAGGTTAGGACATAGAATACAGACATAGGACATAGAATGCAGTTTTATTTGTTGCCATAGGAATTCCCCTTAACATTTAGTTGCTTCTTTCTTTGCACCTCCCCTATAGCATATTGCATAACCTGTATTTCAATTCTAACAATTATTTCCATGCATCACCATTAATATTTGTGTATCACTCTCCTCTATCCCCGGAAGGGCAAGAGCACATCGTATTTATCTTTATGCTTTTAGCATCCAGCCCTATGTGTCTGGTATACAGTTGGCACTTGATAAATGCCCGTTGAGCAAGTGATTACACAATGCAAGCACATTGCAATCAGAGGAGATTGGTCTACACTGAGGTTATCCTTGTTCTGGGGTCTCTAAGTTTGTATTGAGTCCAGAGTCCCTTGGATCCCAGACATTCAGCACATGGAAATGGAGGGGAAATCCTGAAATTTTCAAAAAGCATGTCCCTAGTAAGTTCTTAGTAAGATGTAATCTACCAGAAAGATGCATAGTTGATATGCAAACGGGCCAGAAAAAATGAGCCACAGCCTGATCTGGTGTGCCTCAGCTCTTGGTCAGAGGCCTTAGGTGGATCTGTTGAGTCACTGGCCTTGAAGAATGCTGACTGCTGCATGTGATTTGAATGAGCCCAGAGTGCCAATAGCATTCAGCTCTAGTAATGAAAAACATACACTATTTGATATGACTAATAACCTTAACCTGAGTCTGCACTATACAGATAAATCAAGTTCAATGCAAATAGCAAAAATGAAAGGCAAATTAAATTTTGTTGTCAGTGAAATGGTCCGAGAGGGATTCTGGAAGGATGGAAGTAGTAACGGCATAGTTTTATTTTTTTAATTTTGTAATTTTTATTTAAAAAAATTTTTTTTAACGTTTATTTATTTTTGAGACAGAGAGAGAGACAGACCATGAACGGGGGAGGGTCAGACAGAGGGATACACAGAATCTGAAACAGGCTCCAGGCTCCGAGCTGTCAGCACAGAGCCTGATGTGGGGCTCGAACTCACGGACTGCGAGATCATGACCTGAGCCGAAGTCAGCCGCTTAACCGACTGAGCCACCCAGGCGCCCCTGTAATTTTTATTTTTAAGTAAGCTCGGCACCCAACATGGGATTTCAACTCATGACCCTCAGATCAAAAGTCGCACACTCTACCAACTGAGCCAGCCAGGCACCCTGACAGCATAGTTTTTAAATCACACCAAATTCCCTCATAAAAACAGACTGGGCAACTAAGTATCAAAACCAAAAACCCATGGACAACCCTTACCACGAGACTGGAATTTAACCCCACAAATCCCAAACTACAACTAAATGAGAGCAAACCACCAGTAGACACAAGACATGCATGCCAATCACTACCTGTGGAGAAGAAAGCAGAGGGAGGCGGTGAGGCATCTGACAGAACTTTGAACAGGAGAACCCCAAAGTAGCCATTAGGTGTTCACTGGAACAGTCTGAGAGGAGCAGCTGAGACTGGAAGGGGCTTGTTCATTCCAAGGTGAATACAGAGGTCCATCGTAAGCTCAGTCTAACTCCCAGCAACTCCCCAGAGCCCAGCTAGAGGCTCCTTCAAGGCGTAGAGTGCTACAAAGAAGAGAAACTGTGCAATCACATAGAGTAAGACATGGACGACACAGAGAAGTAAAAAGAAAGATCTAGATAAAAGTGTTAGAGGGGAACAGAGCCAGACAATCTCAGAAAGCAAGTTACACACACACACACACACACACACACACACACACAATCAAAAACCAAGAGGGAGCTCTATGAAGATAGAATAGTTATCCTGCCTCCTTTAAAATTAAGGAAAACTAATTTTGCTTGAAAATGAACAACAGAAAAAGTCTAATTCCATATAAAGGTCTTAAGGAAAAAAAGGAGAATAAATGCAGAACTGCTAAACTATGGACATTGTAAGCATACCAGGAAAAAAAAGTCCACACGAAAAGATCATAGCTACAACATTCTCTGTCAAAAGGAGTAAAGATATTAAGAAAATGACACAACCGACTAGCTATTCCTTCAAGGGAGGAAATGTAGAAATGGACAGGCACGAGGTAAAGGGCTCCACATCATTGACCACTGAGGGAACGCAAATCAAAGCCACACCCCCTGGGAGGGCTATAGTCACAAAGACAAGTAATAACCAGTGCTGGCAAAGACTGGAGCCATTGGAGAAACTGCAACCATCGCACACAGCTGGTGGGATTGTAAAATGGTGCAGCCGCTTTGGAAAACAGCTTGGCATTTCCTCAAAAAGTAAAACATACAGTTACTCTATGACACAGCATTTCTACTTTAGGTATTAACTCAAGAGAACGGAAACCATCAGTCCACACAAAACTTGTACGTGAATATTCCTAAAGTGTCATTGGTAAGAGCCAAAAAGTGGAAACAATGTAAATGTCCATCAGTTGATGAAAGGATAAACAAATTATGGTATCTCCATATCATGGACTTTTATTTGGCCGGAAGGAGGAATGAAGCTTTGATATGTGCTATAACATGGATGAACCTTGGAAACACTGTGCTGAGTGAAAAGGCCATACACAAAAGACAATGTATTGTATGATTTCATTTATATGAAATGTCCAGAATAGAGAGATCTATTAAGACAGAGAGCATTCTGATTGCCTTAGGAGTTGAGGGGAAATGAAGAGTAATTGCTACCAGATATAGAGTTTCTTTTTGGGATGGCAGATCGTTCTAACATTGTGATGATTGTTGCACAATTATGTGAACATACTAAAAAATCATTAAATTGTATAATTTAAATAACTAAATGATATGAGAATTTTATCTCAAAAAGCTCTTGTAAGGGCAACTTGTGTGGTGCAGTTGGTCAAGCGTCGGACTTCAGCTCAGGTCATGATTTCATGGTTTGTGAGTTCGAGCCCCGCGTGAGGCTCTGTGCTGACAGCTCAGAGCCTGGAGCCTGCTTCAGATTCTGTGTCTCCCTCTCTCTCTGCCCCTCCCCTGCTCATGCTCTGTCTCTCTCTCTCTCTCTCTCTCTCTCTCTCTGTCAAAAATAAACTTTAAAAATTTTTTTTAAAAATTACTGAAAATGTTGTTAGGTATGATGATTTTATGATGGTTATGCTTTTGGTGTTTTAAAAAGTCCTTGTCTGAAAATCATATGACTTCACTCACATGAGGACTTTAACAGACAAAACAGATGAGCATAAGGGAAGGGAAGCAAAAATAATATAAAAACAGGGAGGGGGACAAAACAGAAGAGACTCATAAATATGAAGAACAAACTGAGGGTTGCTGGAGGGATTGTGGGAGGGGGATGGGCTAAATGGGTAAGGGGCACTAAGGAATCTACTCCTGAAATCATTGTTGCACTAGATGCTAACTAATTTGCATGTAAATTTTAAAAAATAAAAAATAAAATATAAAATTAAAAAACAAGAAAATATTTTTAAATCCATGCGTTCATAATGATATTTAAAAACCTCATTGGTCACCTTCAGAGGGTTGTAAGGAACTCTTCTGATTAACTGTTGTGTCTAACAGACTGCCCCCAAGACTAGGTAGTGGAAAATAACCATTTTATTATGTTAGTCGATTCTATATTCAAGGACCTCAGCAGGACCTAGTCTGAATGGCTCCATAATGTTTGAGACCTCATCTGGGAGGACCAGATGCCTGGGGCTGGAATTACCAGGAGTTATATGAATACTTCACTTGCATATCTAAGCCCCGGTGGTTGAAATAACTCCAACCCTGTGCTCGGCTGGCCAAGGCTGTCAACCTGAGTGCTGATATGTGACCTTTCTGCTCTTTCTGACATGGTGGTCTCAGGGTGGAAGGATTTCTTATAAGGCAGCTCAGGATTCCAAGAACACACGTTCTAGAAAGCAAGGCAGAAGCTGCATGACCTTTTATGACACAGGCAGGGAAGTCACAAATTATCATTTTTGTGCACTGTGTTGTTTGAAGCGGTCCTATGCCCTCCCAGATTCAACAGGAGGAAACAGAGATCCCATCCCTTAAATGCAGAAGTGCCAAAGAATTTGGAACCTTATTTTAAAACCACCACAGGAACTAATTCATTTTTTTGAAACGTGGTAATTAAAGCAAAGAAAATTAAGTTTTTTTCCAAGTGAACTGTGCCACTGAGACGTCAAATACAATATGAAGGGATGCAACCCTTTATAAAAGTATTCCAAGTAATAAATGAAAATAAATGGTGAAATTAGAATATCAGCATTTTGCAGACCTCAGTGGATTAGTGGATCTTAACATTGAACATCAACAGCTGGCAAAACGTCACAAAAAGACCACCAGTGATAATCTGCTCCCTATGAAAGAATACTCCACCGCCTTCAATCTTGCTGAAGGGACTTAACCTGAGTCTAATCCAGCTCTGGCTCCAGCCACCTATTTGCAGGAACTACAGCAGACAGGGAAACATATTGGATCGCACCATGGTTATGCAGTTGGCAAAATACAGGCAAAATATAAGTCAAGTACCCCCAGGTTCTTCAACAGATAAATTGAAAAGGAAAGAAAGGGAGGGAAGGGAGTCTATGGATTAAAATAAACCTAGGGGTGACTGGGTGGCTCAACTGGTTAAGTGTCTGACTTCGGCTCAGGTTATGATCTCACGGTTTGTGGGTTTGAGCCCCCCATCGGGCTCTGTGCTGACAGCTGGGAGCCTGGAGCCTGCTTCGGATTCTGTGTCTCCCTCTCTATCTGCTCCTTCCCTGTTTGCAGTCTGTTTCTCTCTCTCTCAATATAATAAATACAGATTGAAAAAATTTTTAAATTTTTTTAAATAAACCTAAACGATATAAAATGTAAAAATAAGAGGAGGGAGGTGCACAGACTAAACTGTGGTGTTGAGGTATGCACATTTAGGTGACAAAACCATTAAGAAACAAGGAAGTTACTATTGATAAAAGTCAGCAGAATGGTTACTTCTTGCAGAAGGGAGAGAAATGAGGTTGGAACAGGGGAACGGGGTTGGGGGCTTCGAGGGGCGCTGGGGTGACCCTCACTTCTGGCTATGTGAGTGTTCACCTTATAATGACTCATTAAGCCCTACGTTTGTTTTTGGGGGGGTCTTCTATATGTTTTATTTTACCACAAAAGGGTAAAAAAGAAAGGAGCAGAGAGTGATTCTGATGGTGGTGGTGGTAGCTAATGCTTATTGAACGCTTATTCAAGGCAAGGCTTGGTGCTTAGCACCTTGCCTGGATTATCTCATTTAATCCCCACCATTACCACCACTGGTGTCCCCGTGTCTCATACGGGGACCCTGAAGTTTGCAAAAGCTAAATAACCTGTCAAGGCCTTCAGTTAGCAATTGGTAAACCTGAAATATCTGACGATCCACAGCTGAAAACTCCCATGAATAAGGTGAAAGCAAGAAATAGCAAGGCCATGGGATTCTATTCTCCCTCCTCTGCTGAGTGAAAAAAACAAATCTGGAGAATTCACTCTTCAATGTTCATTATGGAGAGATGGTGAAAGACACTCTTCATCTTTGGTAAACAGCACTTTCGGGGAGTAGAGGATATTGTCCTAAATACTTGGTGATAAATTATTGACACACAAGACAGTAATTTGATTTGGGATTAAAAAAAAAATTACCTTCTTATAGTGATTTTAAAGACCCAGCTATCTTTACCGAAAACAAACATCCTGCATGTGTTCGTTATTCATCTTGTTTTTAATCTTTAAAAAGGACGGAATTTTAAATCACACATTTTAAAGTAATTTAGATAGAGCAAGAAATAAATCATTGGGCTTTAAAACTGAAATTTTGGCTATAAAGTGAGGTCATACCTTTACAACAGAAACCATGAAAATAATTGATCTCCTTGGCTCTCCGAATCACTTTTGAAAATTCCAAAGCAGGGCGCCTGGGTGGCGCAGTCGGTTAAGCGTCCGACTTCAGCCAGGTCACGATCTCGCGGTCCGTGAGTTCGAGCCCCGCGTCAGTCTCTGGGCTGATGGCTCAGAGCCTGGAGCCTGTTTCCGATTCTGTGTCTCCCTCTCTCTCTGCCCCTCCCCCGTTCATGCTTTGTATCTCTCTGTCCCAAAAATAAATAAAAAACGTTGAAAAAAAAATTTTTTTCTAAATAAAAAAAAAAAGAAAATTCCAAAGCAAGCTCCTGTATCTATGAAGATAAACGTAGGCCCTTTAATGCATGGAACATATTGTAATTTCTTTTGTGTTCTCTACTGGGCCTGTGGGGTAACCAGGCCAATGCTTCCTGAATTTGTAATTAGTGGATTTTCCAGAAGAGGGCACTCATTCCCTAGGCTACTCAAAGGAGCCACTTGCTGAAGCTGAGTAGCAAAGAACAAAAGAGGCACCCGTTCTACCCAGAGGACTAAGAAAAGAAGGGTACATTTTTTTTTTAATTTTTAAATTTTTTTTCAACTTTTATTTATTCTTGGGACAGAGAGAGACAGAGCATGAACGGGGGAGGGGCAGAGAGAGAGGGAGACACAGAATCTCAGAAACAGGCTCCAGGCTCCGAGCCATCAGCCCAGAGCCCGACGCGGGGCTCGAACTCCCGGACCGCGAGATCGTGACCTGGCTGAAGTCGGACGCTTAACCGACTGCGCCACGCAGGCGCCCCAAGAAGGGTACATTTTTAAAAAGCAAAAGAAACTCCACACTTATGTCCACAAACAGCCTGTAACTCGGCCACAGCTTGTCGCAGACAGGCTGACTGCGGCATTAAAAATAAACGGGAAAGGAGCTGTTTTTTTCAAAGACGTTGTTTAGTGTAATAACATCATCCTAGCAAAGCCTATTTATTCAACAATCGATTTTGCCCGAATTGTGTTTTCCCAGAATGAGATGCATGCAGGCATTGCTGAATCCGAAACCAATATATTTGCACCTGAATCTTGTGTTTGGTGGGACAAAAGTATAAATGCTCTGTTTTGTAAGACAGTGAGTGGCCACTCAGTGCTCCCCCAAATCATGCCCCATGTCCTTATCCCTCACTTTGTTGGTGCTAGAATATCACTGAAAACACATCTCATCCACACAAACAGCTTTGCCCAGATACTTATGCTTTTAAAAACTTAGAGACACTTTCATGGTCTGTTTTGAAGAAAATAGTAAATATTCCTCAGCAAACACACAGGTAGAAACATCTCAGAGCAAGCAACTCAAAGCAAACACACAAATGGAACCCAGCCCCCTTGTTTACTTACAGGTCTTTAAGCTCCTAATATTGACATTAGTTTCTTAGGCCTCCTGTGCATTTTCTTTTCTATAGCAAACAACAGTACTTTAATCTATGAAAGAGGCAGGCTTTGCAGCTCCAGAAGGATGGGTTAACTGTCCCCCCAAGGACAAAAGAGTGGACAATGCTGAAGAGCTGACAGGCTGCGTTATTGGGAGCAACGGGCAAGAAGTCTTGGTTAGCATATAAACCCTGCAGCATGAGCTATAGCCACGCGTTACAGAATCCCGGATAAAGAACCAGCATAAGAGACAAACAATCGCCCGATTACAGTGTTCGCGGGATTCGGCTACAGCTTTTTCTTAGGGTCTGTTTTGAAAGTATTGCATTGAACTTCAGCATGGCTTTCCAAAAAGTATTTTTAGAAGCAATTAGGTTAAAAGCTTTGAGCTCCTTGGAGTTTTATCTCTACGGATATCTCTTGGCCTGAGGGACCTTAAGGTATCGAATTGAGTGAGACTCTGAAAAGGCGAGAGCACCCACAGATGGAGAAGGCAGCCACACTTGCAGGGTGCAAGCTGTGCAGCATTTGGAAAAGGCCAGGTGCGTCAGGTAGGAGCGCTGCGGAGGACTCGAGAGCTGTTTGTTTTCACAGTCATTTTCCCCATGAGGCAGATTGGTCAGGAAGGGCCTGTGAAGGCTTGAAGAAGAGCTCAGGTGTCCCTGCCACCCGCCCCCAGGAGGGGCCCAGGGAGAAGAGTGAGGCGCAGCCCCGCGGGAGAGCCCTGCAGAGGGTTTCTGCTTGGTTTCCTGTCCGGATGGAGTAGGAAACCAGGATGGGGCCAGGCACCCCTGCCACCACCCCCACCCCAGACCCAGCACCCACTCAGCCAGAGCTCACCCTTCCCCCTGATCACATCCTCTGTCAGTGCTGTTTTCAACTTGGGCTACTTCCTGCTCGTTGTCTGGTGCAGGAGATTTTATCCTGGGGCCTAAAGGATGGACAGCTTCAGGGTCTGTAACGTCCTGAAGTCATGTGTGAGGTGTGTGGTTATAAAAATGTACATTTTTTTTTTTTCCTGAAAGGATGAGCCTTTGCTCTCCTTGGATTCTCAGAGGGATTTGCCGCTCCCAAAGGGCCATGCAAACTGCCCCAAAGGGATTGTGAATGAACTCAAGGCAGAGAAACAAGCATGGACTGAGTGATAAGCCGGGCTATCAAGACTTGGTAGACAGAGAGGCAAAAGGAGCTGGCAGAGCTTCCCACAGTGTACAGACGATAAGGGACCTAGAGGGCAGCTGGTCCAAGTCCTTTATTTTATAAACAAGGAAGCCCAGTCTCAGAGTCACAGGTCAGGCATCGGGCTAGCGCCTGGGTCTCCTCACTCTCAGTCAGAGCTCTTTCCAGAACAGTGCTCAGATGTTCCAGTTCTTCTTGTTCTTATCTCGGAAACTGTGGGAAGATGTGGCAGGAGAGAGATGACCTCGAATATCATCAGAGTTGTTCTAGACTTTATAGGGTTCATACGCATAGCGTATTGTTACGAGTGTGGCCTCTGGAGCATGATGAGTTTGAATCTGGATTCTGCCTCTTCCACCTTTAGTAAAATGATCTCACTCTATGTGCCTCAGTTTCCTTATCTGTAAAGTGGGAATAATAGCAGCACATATCATTTAAGATTCTGCTCTGAGGATTAAATGAGCAAATATATGTATTATGTATAATATATAATGCTTAGTCTCTGACGCATATTAAGTACTCATGCTCACCTATTGTTGACACGTTAACAAGCATTCATTGAGCACCTATTATATTCGAAGCATTGTGCCAGCCACCGAAGATACAAAGACAAAAGACTCAATTTATTCCCTCCAGTCAGGAGTAGGATGTGGGGAATCACAGTTAATGAAAACATTTTGTGACAGGACCCTCAATAGTGGCTGGCCCGGTGCCCTTGGTCACTGGGAGGGCACTCACCTAGTGTCTTAAGATTTCCCTGAGACTTGGGGCGCCTGGGTGGCGCAGTCGGTTAAGCGTCCGACTTCAGCCAGGTCACGATCTCGCGGTCCGTGAGTTCGAGCCCCGCGTCGGGCTCTGGGCTGATGGCTCAGAGCCTGGAGCCTGTTTCCGATTCTGTGTCTCCCTCTCTCTCTGCCCCTCCCCCGTTCATGCTCTGTCTCTCTCTGTCCCAAAAATAAATAAACGTTGAAAAAAAATTAAAAAAAAAAAAAAAAAAAGATTTCCCTGAGACTAAAAATGCAAACTTACGCAAGTAAAACAACAGGGTGCTCTCTAGGTCTACCTGCCAAGAAATCCTGGAGAGACTGAGGGTATACAATACGCAAATGCAAACAGCTGCTCTGGCTACACTGCGGGCAGGGCTGCTGGGAGCTGCCACAAAGTGGGTTGGGATTGAGCCAAAGGAGGGGTGGGGGTGGTGAGGGCAATGGGTGGGGAAGGGCCACTTGAGGACCAAATATAGCAAAAGCTGCCAGGATATGCTGGGATCTGGTTATGCCCCAGAGTTAATAAATTAACCAGAGCAAAGACACAGAGAAGCAGAGCTGGTATTAGGGTGTGTGCAATCTGGGTTTTATTTCTTCCAGGGTGGCTGTGTTCTGTGTTCCCTTTCTGAAGGCATACAGCTGGGGCCCCAGCCGACTAACCCTGTGGTTTAAATATATAGTCCTCTGTATTAGTCGAGGTTATCCAGAAAAACAGAATGAATAGGATGTATATACATTGTTTATTTTTTTAATGTTTATTTTATTTGAGAGAGAGAGACAGAGAGACAGAGCGTAAGAGGGGGAGGGGCAGAGAGAGAGGGAGACACGGAATCCAAAGCAGGCTCCAGGCTCCGAGCCATCAGCACAGAGCCCAACATGAGGCCCAAACTCATGAACTGCCAGATCATGACCTGAGCCAAAGTCGGATGCTTAACCAACTGAGCCACCCAGATGCCCCAGGATGTATATATAGTTAAAGAGATTTATTTTAAGGAATTAGCACATGCCACTGTGGGAGTTTGCAAGTCTGAAGGTTGTAGGACAGACCGGCAGGCTGGAAACTCAGACAGGAGTTGCTATTGCAGCCTTGAGTCTGAAGGCTGGAAACTCAAGTGGAATTTCTATACTGCCATTTGGAGGAAGCATTCCATCCTCTTTGGGGGACCTGTCTTTTCTCTTAAGGCCTTCAACTGATCAGCTGAGGCCCACCCAAATTATGGAAATTAACCCACTTTATTTAAAGGCTGCTGATTTAAATGTTAATCACATCTTAAAACAAAACAAAACAAAACCTTCACTGCAACCTCCTAGACTGGTGTTTGACCAAACAACTGGGTACCATTGGTGCCAAGGCCCAGCCAGATTGACACATAAAATTAACCATCACACCCTCTGACTCTAACATTCGCCAAAGACTGGGGCCACATGAAGTCAGGAGGGAAGGAGAGCCTTTTAAGTTTGAAACCCTAGCAAATCTGAACCTTTTCTTTCAACTATCAGTTCACCTGTCAGCTCCTCTGTGAAGATGCTCCCTACCCTGTGCCATGAGGTATGTGCCCCTCCTCAGTGACCCAGTGCCACCACCGGCCCCTATGACTCTGGCAGTTTTGTGTTGTAACCCTGTGTTTATTCTTCTGTCTTTCATCCTTGTACCCCTAGGGCGTATTTTCATTGTACATACTGCACACAGTAGGCACTCAGTAAATGTTGGTTCAATGATGAAGTTTCTGCTTTTGGAATCGTTTCTGAGCCTCCACACCAATGAAGAAAGGAATCTAAGTTCTCTGACAAACCTTGATGCCAAGGAGAGCCCAGCATCCGACTGTCCGAGATGACAGATGGCCCGTATATTTATGTTCAACATTAAACTTATCAAAACACACATCATGCCCCAGTGATGAATACTACTCTTCTATGTAATGTGCTGATAGAAACACATATTTTTCTTACTTACCATCAGACAGCAGCTATGAGTCACTTCCTTGGGAGTGGGCGTTCAAATTAAGCATCTTGATGTGGATGGGGTTCCAGACTCAGTCCTCTGAGCTTGTCTGTTGTTCTTTCCTTCCTTCACCCTAAAAACATTTCTTGGGTGCTGAGTATGTGCCAGGAGCATGGTCCCAGCCCCTCAAAAAGTTCATGGCCTAGGGCTTAAGATTTTGCTTTTATCTTTAGCAAAGAAATGCCAGATTTGCTTGGTATTTTGCCATAAGGAAATGTAGTGACTCTCAGGTCAAATCGTCATGCTTCTTCATGACCTCATCTTTAATCTGACACAAAGGCAGAGCTTTGGACATTGTAAGCCGTGGACCACTTCAAATGCTGTGCCACTTCTTCTGCAGCGGAATGTGATATGTAAAATGCCCTCCCCCCCATATCAGGCTGTCAGTGCTGACCCTTTCACCACTGCAAACTTAGAAACACTAAAGGCAAGGGAAGAAAAATCCTGCCTTTCCTCTTCTCTCTGACCAATACTTGGAGAACCAGGGGGAAATAAAGAAAGGTGTCCTTTGTAATTATCATGAAATTGGAATACGTGGAATTTTAGATTACCAACTAGGAAAAGAAATTTGTCCAGAGTGATACTTGATAAGACTCACTACGTCTCGAAGTACAAAATAACCTTCAGTTGTGTCTTGTATTCACAAGCCTGTCTGTGCAAAGTCACCCCCAAGGCCTCCCTCTCTTGCTGGCCATGTGCTGAAGGAGAATCGGAGGGGAGTGTTTCTTGGCATTTGGTTCTATTCCATATGGTGACCTGCCCTGAGGACATTTACTAGGAAGTTTCCATCTCCATTCTGTTTTCTTTCCTATGTGTGGCTCAGAAAAGCACATCCCGTGTAGTGCATGCAGAACGCACCGTAAGGGAAAGAAACTAGGTTCAAGACAGAGATTGGTATTTTGCAGGTGTTCAGTTTTGAGTTTTTATTGCCTTGTTTTTATTATAATTTATTTAGTTGTGAGTTTTTATAACTTAATTATTAACGATGGCAATGTGTAGCAACTGGCTCAAAACTCCTGAAAATTTAATAGTTGGCTCTTGTGAACCGATACAGGTCAGCCCCATATAGCACTGCCAACCCTCTAAACTGAAACTCCATGGAAATGCTGGCTAAACTATAAGATGAATTTATTACATTCATATCTGAGCTCAGATGGAGTACGAGGGAAATCCCCAGATGCTAGGAACAAAAAGGGAACACAGTAGTGAACGAGGTAGTAACAGGAGGTGTGGCTAAGGGCGGAGGGATATTGGAGCCAAAATATCAACTAAGAATATAGCAGGGTCTAATTCCCAAGCTGGGATACCAAACTGGGACAGGACAGGTGTCTGGGCATGCACAGGACAACAGACCTGGCATTAAGCAGGGGCCCTGGAGGGCAGCCCCTCTAGGTAACCAGCAGCCCAGGTAAGGCGAGGAAACTGTCTCTGGCCTGGGCAGATTAAAAAAAAAAAGTCTCCTGAGAAATAAAAATCCTAAGCTTGTGTCCAGTGTGGGTGTGAGGTCGAAATTCACACTATCTGCAAAATAAGCGAATCACAAGTCAAGAAATTAATATAAAAACTATTCCTGAATCAGCAAAATTCTAGAGCCCAGGGCAGAAGATAGCATTTTCTTTTTCTGACAGTTTCTGTGTTGCATGTCACAGACTGGGGGAAGATATTTGCAATGCATATAACCAATGAAGCATTTGAATCCAGTAAAATAAAGAATTCTACAATTCAATAAGGAAAAGACAGGTAGCCTGGTTGGCTCAGTGGATGGAGCATGAGATTCTTGATCTCAGGGTTTTGAGCTCAAACCCCATGTTGGGTGTAGAGATTATTTAAAAATAAAATCTTTAAAAAAAAAAAAAGACAAAGACAATCCAATAGAAAAATGATCAGAGTATGAAATTAGCAATCTGCACAAGAGAAAATAGGTATGGCCATAAAAATAAATAAATACATAAATAAGGCACGCCTGGGTGGCTCAGTTAGTTAAGCATACGACTCTTGATTTCGGCTCAGGTCAAGATCTCAGGGTTTGTGAGTTCAAGCCCCAAGTCAGGCTTTGAGCTGACAGCATGGAGCTTGTTTGGGATTCTCTGTCTCCCTTTCTCTCTGCCCCTCCCCACTTGCAAACATGCTTTTCTTTCTTTCAAAATAAATAAATAAACTTAAAAAAAAAAAAAGGAAAAAACCCAAGTCAGTACAAATTAACAGTAGGGGCGCCTGGGTGGCTCAGTTGGTTAAGTGGCCTACTTTGGCTCAGGTCATGATTTCACGGTTGGTGAGTTGGAGCCCCACGTGGGGCTCTGTGCTGACCGCTCAGAGCCTGGAGCCTGCTTCGGGTTCTGTGTCTCCCTCTCTCTCTCTCTGCCCTCCCCTGTTCACGCTGTTTCTGTCTCTCAAAAATAAATAGACAAAAAAATACAAATGAACAGTGAGACAGCCTTTTGTACCTACAGATTGGCAAAAATGTTAAAAGACTAAAAAATCTTGGCAAACCTAATGGGGATGAGAAGCCTCTGTGAGCACTGGTGGGCCTGTAGGTGGCGCCACGACGTGGGGAAGCAATCTGCTATCATCTCAATTGTGGAAATGGAAATTGGAGAAGCGTCAGCAAGTAGTGGATAGATGGCTACATCAGTTGTGGCAACAGTCACACATTGGAATACCATGTATCACCTGAGAATGGACAAAGTAGATATACATGTATTAATAGAGATGTATTTGGAAATGTTAATGTGAAACAAAAAAGGTACAAAAGGCTTTCCATACCTAAAAAAGAATAGCAAACCATACGGTGTGTATGTGTGTATATATGCTATATATATAGCATATATATATATATGGCATATATATATGCCATATATATATATAGCATTTCTATTATTCTCTTTCTCTGTCTATATATAGAGAGCTGTAGTTTTATAACTAGTATATATATATACATATATATATATATATATATATATAGTCATGTTGTGTATATGTATACACATTATACAGAAATGGATATTTTTAAGTTATAAAACCATGGGTGAAGGACACATTCCACTTCCAGGATCCTTACTTCTGGGAGGGAAGGAAGGAAGGGAAGGAGATAAATGAAATGGCAGTGGGGACTCCAGCTGTATTTATAAAGATTACTTTCTTTAACAAAAATGTATGAAGGAAATTTTACAAAATGTTAAAATGTATTCAGTATTAGTATTTGGTATGTGGGTGTCTGTTAGTTTATTTTTTGTATGTTTAAAAATTTGGGGGGCACCTGGGTGACTCAGTTCAGTGAGCGTCCAATTTTGGCTCGGGTCATGATCTCATGGTTTGTGGGTTTAAGCCCCTTGCTGGGCTCTGTGCTGACAGCTCAGAGCCTGGAGCCTGCTTCAGATTCTGTGTCCCCTCTCTCTCTACCCCTCCCCTGCTCATGCTCTGTCTCTCTCTGTCTCTTAAAAGTGAATAAACATTAAAAACAATTTAAAAAAAATTTTTTTGAGCTATGCCCGGGAAATGATCATGGCCAAATTCACTCACTTGATATATTGCAGGAAATTGGAGCCAGAAGACCCTCTAACTCCATCAATGTGCACCTTCATTTTAGAAGACAGGAAAAATCATAGGGCTAATATAATTTTTAAGCTGAGAGGTTTCTGAATATTTTCCAGCATGGATTTTGCTTGTAATAGATGATTGAAATAGCAAACACTTTGAAATAGATAGGAAATGTTCCAGAGTGTTCATCTGCTGCCCATCGGATTCATCATCCTTACTTACCACGAGGGGTAGGGATGGAGGTCTGTGACTTCAAGTCCTGTTGGTGGCCTGATTGCTACGGACAGTCTGGGCCAGTGGTTTTCAGGTTAGAATGTACAACTGTCCTCTGGGAACCTGGTAAAAATGCAGCTTCTTGGGCTCTTCTGCCAAAGACACCGATTGGGTGGGGAGGTTCGGTGGGGAGACTGGTCAGGAGTTGAGGATGGAGTTATTCTGAACACATACTTCAAGACGTTGCTGATGCTGGGTGGCTCATAGATGACACTTTGGGAGCAACAACTTCAGCATTTTGGCCACCTTAGCTAACTCGTTGCCTTGGTTTCCTCTCCTTGGCAAAACAACAGGGGCAAACAGGAGGCCTGGCTTGCTGCTGGTGAACACGAGACCTCCGAAACCAGGGCAAGGCTCATCACCCCGCCTCATGGAAAAAAAATACTGGACGAGTCGCCAAAATGAAAGTAGATTATTTATCTAGTGAGGAATGGAAGAGGCAAGTTTCCACTGTAAGTGCCAGGGGTGGCAGTCAGGTGGTAAGGTAATGCTTGAAAGAAAGGGGAGTCCAGTCCCTTCCCCCCCGTTCTCGATGGGCAGAGGGAGAAAACAAGGAAGAATCCAGCTGAGAAAGTTCCTGCTGATTTACTTACAACCGTGCACTGATGTCTTGTCACATATTCATGTTTGCAAAGAGCTCTCAGCCTTCTGATAAAAAAAGAAAGACAAAATATTAACAACATGTTCACTATTACTACATTGAAGGAGAGGCCCAGCATGAATATTAAGAGCCACTGACACCCCAAATGCAGAGCTGGCTAGCAGGACAGACAGACAGAGGGATGGAGATGGACTATTGGCCAGAACTTTAGAATGACAAAAACTAAACCTTATTCTATATGTTGCCCTGCCACCTTCCAAGCCACATTCCCTTTGCAAAGTCCCAGAGTCTGTAATATAGCTGCTGTGGCTGGTGGCATCTCTGTTGGAAAGTGACGAGATCTGGGAAAGCCCTCAGCACCAATGCCATGGGCATTGGTCATCTTGGAGGCTTCCCAGAAGGTGACACATGATGAGTCTTGGTGGAGGCTGTTGCAATGGCCCACATGCCCTTCTCCAGCTCCTGGGAAGTCAGGACATAGGAGCCGGGACTCAGCCGAGCAGATCCATCTACTCAGCGCTTTGAAACTTGAGTTTGTGAAGCAAAGAGTCAGGGATAAGGAGACCGGCTTTCAGACAGTGACAATGATGGCAACAGAGCAGTGACCATGTCCAGAGTCTGGTGTGGGCAGAATCTTCACAGCCAGTGAGGGCTGTGATTTTAGTTGAGTTCTGGCCTTGGGGCTCCCTTTATTCTCAGTTTTTCATTCTTCCCAGTGGCTCTGTGAACTACCAAGTACTCTTTCAATACATTGTTTCTACCTGAATCAGGCAGAGTTGGTGACCATAGCTGGCACCTAAGAACCTAGCTGATTCAACTAATGCCTCAGAGGAGGAAGGTTTCTGGGTAAAGGAAACTACCTACTTAAAAAAAAAAAAAAAAAAAAAAAAAGCCCTGTAATTTATTCCAGAGATGGTAAAGTCAGGAGCTTCAAAGCCTCATTTATTATTTATGACGAATGCATGTCAAAGATCTCTACGTGTTTAAGAAATGGCACAAGCCATTTGACTCAGCATTTCCTGTTCTAAAACTTTACCTCCAGAAACACTCCCACAAGGATGATATTAGTTGTTGGGCTTGAATTACAAGCAAGATGGTGGTACCATTTTCTAGGGCCTGATGGAGGAAACAGGTTGGGCAGAAGCGGTAGGAATCAAGGGTAACATCTGGGAAATGTTCTATTTGAGATGCTCCTGAAATATCTGAAGGAGGTACCAAGCTGGTACTGGGATGGGTGTGGGAGTTTGGAGGTCAGGTATATTCCAATCAAAGAATAAATTTGGAAGTCATCAGCAAATGGATGGTGTTTAAAGCCATGGATGAAAATTCATAGGGAAATGATTGACAGAGAAGAATAAGAGGACGTATGTAGAGATCAGGGAGAGAGTGAGTAAAGTGAGTCAGTGAAGCAGGAGACTAGTTAGAAATGTTTTGTGGGATAGGAAGAAAATTTAGAGGGTATTGGATCAGGAGGAGAGTGACTCAAGGAAAAGGAGTGGAGAGTTGTGTTGCACCTTGAAGGACCATTACAATAGATGAAGTTGGATTTGACAACATGGCAGTCATTGATGACCTTGATGAGAGGAGTTTCAGAGGAGTGACGGGGCCAGAAGCCAGACTGGAGGGAATTGAAGAATTAACAGTAGGTGACGAAGTAGAGATAATAATGTGCTGTTCTCTGTGGAGAAGTTTTGTTACACAGCAGAAGAGAGAAAGGGGGAAGAAGCTGAAGGACTGTGGGGTCAAGGAAAGACTATGTTTTTAAATGATGGGTGTTCCAGCCCATATCTGTATGTTAATGTGAGTCACCAATAGAGAAGAGATTAATGGTGTAAGAGAAGGAGAGATAAGTGGAGAAAGGAAGTTCTTTGCCATTCAACAAACATTTAGTGCTTACCACGTGTCAGGCACTGTATTGGGCACCCGCCATAAAGCACTGCATGATCCAAAAAAGGTTGCCACTCTCACGAGCCTTCATTCTGGAGTGAGTTCAGGTGAAAGGGTGGTTTTGATAAGAGCAATACAGGTGTAGATGTGGGTACATTTGTAGGTTTGGGATAGGAAGAGAATTGGGCTCCCCTCTGATGGTGTCTGCTTTCTCTGCAACTCTAAGTATGAAACAGGGCATCAGCTAATATTAGAGGAGGAGGAGATCATATGGGAAGCATGAGGAGAGAGGAAAAGGATGACATTGCCCCCTGGAGAAAGTAAACTCTTGATGGAAACCAATAGGGTAGCTAAGTAGTGCCCATGGAAGTGTAGGGCCATGAGTTTAAACTCATGGGAGCGCCTGGGCGGCTCAGTCGGTTAAGCGTCTGACTCTTGATTTCAGCTCAGGTCATGATCTCATTGTTTGTGGGACCAAGCCCCGCACTGGGCTCCACGCTGAGCATGGAGCTTGCTTGGGATTCTCTCTATTCCTCTCTCTGTGTCTGTCTCTGTCTCTGTGTGTGTCTCTCTCTCAATATAAATAAAGAAACATTAAAAAAAAAAACCCAAAAAACTAAGCTAAAACTAGCCAGCCTGATTATGTAGTTATTTTTCCCATCAGCTGCTCAAGGGCAGGCATGTAGAGGGTCAATATAAGGTTGGTGTTTTGTCACAAAGGTTTTGACTTAGAGAGGAGAGGAGCATGGAAGTCGAGGAAGTCTGCCAGGGAGAGGTTATAATGATGGATCTTATGATCTAAGCGGGGCAGCCATGAGGGAAGGGGTTATGGGTGAGGCAAAGGTAAGGAAGTCATCAATGAATCCAAGCTCTTGGGGTGGGGTCCTAGGCCATGTAGGAGAGCTGGGAGCTGGAAGATAGTGGTCGGAGAGGAGGACGTTTGAGATGGATATTTTAGAGGTGGCAGAGATGCTTCTATATGACAAAGTCTATTGTGTGACCGTAATACTAGAATAGTTCAAGTGGGAACATGATAAGGTTGAGTGGTAGCCCCCAAAAGACATCTTCAGGCCCTAGAAACTGTGAATGTGACCTTGCTTGGAAAAGGTCTTTGCACATGTAATTAAGTTAAGGATCCTGGATTATCTGAGTGGTCCTGAATCCAATTTAAGTGTCCTTATAACAAAGAAGAAGACAAGACAGAGACACCTAGGAAAAGGCTATGTGAAGAGATTGGAGTTCATAGCTACAAGCCCAGGAATGTCTGGCACCACCAGGAGCTGGCTGTCACCGGGAGTCCTCCAGAACCATGAGAGAATAATTTTCTGTCCTTTTCAGCCAGCCAGGGTGGGGTACGTTTTACAGCAGCCCTAGGAAATAATACAGGAACCCAGTAGTCGTGGCTTTGTGGGCTCCTCCATGTGGATATGAAAGTCACTGCAAATCAGGGCAGGAGCAGAGTTTGAGGGGACATCAGTGAGCCAGAGCTGGAGTTTGTAGTGAAGAGTGGGAAGGATGGGAGGTTGGTAAAGAACAATGGGGAAAAGCAGCCTGTGGGATCGCTGGATAGCACAGGCTTCAGGTGAGCTGTGGTTTTTACAGAAAGGAAAAGAGAAATAATTTGGAAATGGCAATAGGGGAGGCCTCCCAGGGAAGTGATGTCCTGGGGGAATAGTCTGGTGTCAGTCAACACAGAGATGGAGGGAACATGCAGAGAAGGTGTGGAATCTGCCGATCACAGCAGAGCAGGAGGTGCGTGCTAGAGGAGACAATGGCGCATTTAGGGGCCATGGAGGGCCGAACAGGGACAAGGGTCCAGGGACAATTGCCGGGAGGCTTGGGATTCTCCTGGGTCCGAGTGGACAGGTTCCTGAGGCCTGCATGGAGGCTTACAGTCCTGACAGGGCAGCCAGCTATGGAGCAGGGCCTGTGCTTCCCAACACTCAGCTTGCTTGTTTGGGGCCCAGGGGGACAGCTCCC
Source organism: Lynx canadensis (assembly GCF_007474595.2). Lineage (NCBI taxonomy): Eukaryota > Metazoa > Chordata > Mammalia > Carnivora > Felidae > Lynx > Lynx canadensis. The sequence goes on from NC_044306.2 coordinate 74,530,758, forward strand.
TCTGACAGCTTGAAGGCCTTCACTGGGACACTGTCCCAAGCACACCTGCGTGGGACTGCCTCAGGGGACCGCTCCAACCTACAGGTGGCTTTAAGCTTCTCACAGTCATTTCCTAAGGGCAGAGCTGAAGCGTTTCAGCTTGTTTGTCTAGATTAATGTCCAGATTACCTCTCAAGATTTATAGTAAGGCATGTCTGACTTAACAAGGGGTCTGTTCAATAAATTATGAGACATTCATTCAATGGAATGTACACGACCACTACAAATTATGTGGTTGAAGAAGACGGGGAAATGTTCATGATAAATAGTTAAGTGCAAAAATCAGATTACAAAACATACAATACAATCCCAATTCGGCAACACAAACAAAGGTCTCTCTACAGGCGTATGTAAGCCTGGAAATAGACTATGTTATACTACAATATTGTGAATAGCAGTCTTTTGTAAATAGCAGTATGGGAAATTTTGTTTTCTGCATTTTCCAAATATTCACTGTATTTTCCAAAAATGACAAGGAATGCGTATCACTTTGGTGATGTGAGGAACAAAAGTGAAAGAAAATTAGTCCTGACTGTTAACACTTCTCAAGAAAAAAAACTTCTCCCTCTCTCCGAGAGGAACATTTAAAGAAACTTTTGAAATTACTTTGAAATGTTCAGGGACTGATGGTTGCAAGTAAGAAAATAAATTGTCAGAAAAAATACAAAATGTGGAACCTTCCTGTGGCTTCCTTTGGCTTGCCTTCCCCTTGCAGCTACACCCCTCATGTCACCTCCCTTTCTGCCCTGTGACCTTACCTACCCCTCCAACACGGAACCAGAGTATCCAGAGGGGAAACAACTAGAGTGTTCTGGATCTGTGGGTCTTTCTCACAGTGTCCCAGACAAGTGGCCTCCTGGATAGAGCTCATTCCTGTTTGGATATGACACCCAGCCAATGTGTTTGTTTTTTATTCTAAGACCTGCCCACCCTCGCCTTATACCTGTAAGAGAGCCCAGGGCCCTCGGCCTTTCCTCCTCTGCCACTCACACTGGTTGCTACCAGGTTGGGGCAGTGACCCACCCAGTCTCCTCCCTCCCTCCCAGCCCTGCTCCCACCCTTCTCCAACTGCCCCCATCCCCTCCTAGCTGTAGGCCCCAGAAGCCCTTTCTGGCACTGCTCCTGCCCTTGAGACTCAGCCTGCATGAACTCTTCTTGGGTTTAGACCTAGCCTCTGACCTCTGCTTCTCCATCCCACCCCAAGAGGATGCCCATGCTCCTCTTGGAGCCCTTGGGACTATCCCTCTCACTTCCTCCCTAGTGAGGTCTTTGAAATCAGAGAGGGGTGGAGGAAGACAATCCTCTTTCTAGATGCCTCTACTAATCTGCATTTGGTTCAAATCGGCCCATCTGTTAAGAATTGTGCATCCTAATTCAGCTTCAAGCCATTTACAAATATAATTCATATGCTGTCTTTGCCCTTTTAAAGGCACCGATGAGCTTGTTGAATAGGCTCAGAACAGAGACCAGGTGTAGGCCTTCAGAAAATTCCCTGACACTCACACGCCAGGGACCTGACACTCACACGGCATGGCAATGACTCATCTAATGTGGATGATTCAGCCCCAGGTTCTTCACATGTTGACAAGGCCAAGGCCAAAGACCTTGCTGAAATCCCAGCACAAGAATCTCAGCACTCCCCTGGTCTGCCAGGCCAGGGTCATTCCTGAATCATTACTGCTAAGGGACTTAGAACCTCCCTCTTCTGGTCTGTAAAATGAGGACAGTGGCAATATTGGTCTTGGGTTGTCATGAGATGATGTATGTGAAAACACTTTGCAACTCATAATTTATGATTGTCACCCAAACGGTAGTGGTTGACAGTTGAAATTCTACCAAGACAAGATTGACAGTCTGGTGTGACTGGTTTTCAGATAACTGTGCCCCTCCCAACGATCAAGACTTCCCATTTTAAATATTTACAAACCATCCATTGAATGACATTTTAGAATATTGCTAGGAATTTATATCGCTCAGTGGTCTAGAGCTTATGAAACCAATCCTCTCCCTTTTTTTGAAGATCGAAACAAACCACCATACCCTGATGTGTCACTGACATGGGAGTAGGATCCAGATTATGTATAGGACTAGTATAAATCAATAAGAAAAAGACAAACAGCTCAACAAAAAACTGGCAAAGGATATGAAGAAGCAATTTACAGAAGAGGAAACCTGAATGGCCCATACAAATACCAAAAGATGCTCTACCTCTTTTGCAATCAGGGAAATGCATATCAAAATCATGAGAAACCACTTCACCCTTTAGATTAGGAAATACAATTCCAAGTGCTGTGAGGACATGAAGGAAGGGAACTTCACACACTGTGGTGGAGTGGGCATTGGGCAGCTCTGGAGAGTAACTGAGCAACATCTAGGTAAGCTAGAGGGATGCAGCCCCACCCTCAGCAAGATGGTGCCTGGGTGTAGACCAGAGACCAATTCTCGCCATATGCCCAAGGACACGTGGACCCAGATGTTCACAGCAGCATTGTTTATTAGGACAAAAAGTGTAAACAACTAAAATGTTCCATCAATTAAGAAAATGGATTTTAGGGATGCCTGGGTAGTTGGTTAAGAGTCCAATTCTTGACTTTGGCTCAAGTCATGATCTCCTAGTTTCGTAGGTTCGAGCCCCGTATCGGGCTCTGCACTGACAGTGCACTGCCTGCTTGGGATTCTCTGTCTCTCTCCCTCTCTGTCCCTCCATGCTTGTGCAGTCTCTCCTTCTCTCTCTCTGAAAAATAAATAAACTTTAAAAAAATAAGAAGGAAAAAATGGATTTTAAAATCATAGTCTATTTATGCAATGGAATTCTATTCCATAATTGAAATGAATGATCATGACAGGGCATATAAGGAGGGCTTCTAGGTCCTAGTAATGGTCTATGTATCTTTTTTAAGCAAAGTCATGATTACACAGATAAGATCACTTTGTAAAAAATTCCCTGAGCTGTACCTTTAAGATTTGTGAATCTTATCGAATGGCTATTACACACCAATAAAAAAGTATACAAAAAAATGAATGAATGTGAATCTCTGTATCATCATAGATCAGTTTAAAAGACCCAGGGTTGGGGCCTCTGGATGACTCAGTCGGTTGAGCATCCAACTTCGGCTCAGGTCATGATCTCACGGTTCGTGAGTTGGAGCCCCGCGTTGGGCTCTGTGCTGACAGCTCAGAGCCTGGAGCCTGCTTCGGATTCTGTCTCCATCTCCCTCTGTTCCTCTCCCACTCACACATTCTCTTTCTCTTTCTCTTCAAATAGAGGTTAAAATGAAGGTAATTGAAGAAGATTTAAAGAAATGGAAAGACATTCCCTGCTCATGGATTGGAAAAATAAATATTGTCAAAATGTCAATACTACCCAAAGCTATCTACACATTCAATGCAATCCCAATCAAAATTGCACCAGCATTCTTCTCGAAATTAGAACAAGCAATCCTAAAATTCATATGGAACCACAAAAGGCCCCGAATAGCCAAAGGAATTTTGAAGAAGAAGACCAAAGCAGGAGGCATCACAATCCCAGACTTTAGCCTCTACTACAAAGCTGTCATCATCAAGACAGCATGGTATTGGCACAAAAACAGACACACAGACCAATGGAATAGAATAGAAACCCCAGAACTAGACCCACAAACGTATGGCCAACTCATCTTTGACAAAGCAGGAAAGAACATCCAATGGAAAAAAGACAGCCTCTTTAACAAATGGTGCTGGGAGAACTGGACAGCAACATGCAGAAGGTTGAAACTAGACCACTTTCTCACACCATTTACAAAAATAAATTCAAAATGGATAAAGGACCTAAATGTGAGACAGGAAACCATCAAAACCTTAGAGGAGAAAGCAGGAAAAGACCTCTCTGACCTCAGCTGTAGCAATCTCTTACTCGACACATCCCCAAAGGCAAGGGAATTAAAAGCAAAAGTGAATTACTGGGACCTTATGAAGATAAAAAGCTTCTGCACAGCAAAGGAAACAACCAACAAAACTAAAAGGCAACCAACGGAATGGGAAAAGATATTTGCAAATGACATATCGGACAAAGGGCTAGTATCTAAAATCTATAAAGAGCTCACCAAACTCCACACCCGAAAAACAAATAACCCAGTGAAGAAATGGGCAGAAAACATGAATAGACACTTCTCTAAAGAAGACATCCAGATGGCCAACAGGCACATGAAAAGATGCTCAGCGTCGCTCCTTATCAGGGAAATACAAATTAAAACCACACTCAGGTATCACCTCACGCCAGTCAGAGTGGCCAAAATGAACAAATCAGGAGACTATAGATGCTGGAGAGGATGTGGAGAAACGGGAACCCTCTTGCACTGTTGGTGGGAATGCAAATTGGTGCAGCCGCTCTGGAAAGCAGTGTGGAGGTTCCTCAGAAAATTAAAAACAGACCTACCCTATGACCCAGCAATAGCACTGCTAGGAATTTACCCAAGGGATACAGGAGTACTGATGCATAGGGGCACTTGTACCCCAATGTTCATAGCAGCACTCTCAACAATAGCCAAATTATGGAAAGAGCCTAAATGTCCATCAACTGATGAATGGATAAAGAAATTGTGGTTTATATACACAATGGAATACTACGTGGCAATGAGAAAAAATGAAATATGGCCTTTTGTAGCAACGTGGATGGAACTGGAGAGTGTGATGCTAAGTGAAATAAGCCATACAGAGAAAGACAGATACCATATGGTTTCACTCTTATGTGGATCCTGAGAAACTTAACAGGAACCCATGGGGGAGGGGAAGGAAAAAAAAAAAAAAAAAAAAAAGGACGTTAGAGTGGGAGAGAGCCAAAGCATAAGAGACTGTTAAAAACTGAGAACAAACTGAAGGTTGATGGGGGGTGGGAGGGAGGGGAGGGTGGGTGATGGGTATTGAGGAGGGCACCTTTTGGGATGAGCACTGGGTGTTGTATGGAAACCAATTTGTCAATAAATTTCATAAAAAAAAAAAAACAAATAGAGGTTAAAAATTAAAATAAATAAATAAATAAATAAATAAAAATTTAAAAGACCCAGGGTTAAGAAAAAAGATGTCGCTGAAGGCTACATGAAGTATAGTGCCATTTATATAAAGTCTACAAATTTGCCAAACAATTGGATATATTGTTTGTGGATACACACAGACGTGGCTTAAAGTATTCAAACACCCAGGGTGTGCAGAAGCCAAGGAATGAGTTTAGGAGGACCACATGCACCTCAGAAACTGAGAGTCCTTCCTGTCTATATGTTCTTCTCACACTGAGGGGGGGTGGTGGTTAAAACTCCGGGCCCAGACTGCCTGGGCTCTAATCCCACCTTGCCATTTGCTAGCTGTGTGACCTTTGGCAAGTGATGTAGTCTCTCTGAGCCTCTGTTTACTCATCTGAAAACGGAGATGATAACAACGCCCACCTAACAGGGTTGCTGACAGAACTGACAGAGTAAGCATGCCCAGAGCTGTGCCTGACACAGGGCGTGCAGTGTATGTGTGGGTCCTCATGATGAATTCGCTGAGCCAGAAGTGTGGACTGGGGAGAAGCCGAGTGCCCCTTCATTCTACACTCAGCATCACTGCTCACACTTTCCAGGCCTCTCCATAGCAAAAGGCACAGAGCAGAAGAAAGGTGGAATATTACCATATTCTGGTTTCTTCAAGGTCAATCCCAGGGCAAGGCCTGCCCCCTTCTTTTGCCTTCTTTGTCTGCCCTTCACTCTACCCCAAGGCAGGGAGCCTGGGTGGCTCAGTTGGTAAAGGTAAGGCGTCTGACTTTGGCTCAGGTCATGATCTCACAGGGTCATGGGTTCTAACCCTGTATCTGGCCTGCCTTGGATCCTCTGTCTCCCTCTCTCTGCCCCTCCCCCACTCACGCCTGCACATGTGTGCATGGATGCACTCTCTCTCTCTCTCCCCAAAACAAAATAAAACATTTTTTAAAAAGTTAAAAACAAAACAAAACAAAAACCATGGCTGTTACCTCTACTGCCCTTCTCCAGCGTCAGGCCATTCTGGGCCTGGCTTCCTGATCTTCTGCCTCAGAGGCCATTAGTTGTTTTATTAGGTCCCTATGACATTTTGAAAATATTTGGAATAGTTGCCTGCATTTATACATTTACCAGGAGCACTCACATTAAAGGCTGGATGCTTAGCTTTTTTTTTTTTTTTTGAAAAATTAGAATATCTGGCAACATTGGGCCCCAGGTGGGAACATTTGATTTTGGCTGAGTGACAGCCCCAGTGAGCCCCATGGCCCTCCCTACTGCCTTACACGAGGTGCCATCCACAGAGGACGGGTGTGCCCATGCAGTGGCACAAGGGAACACTGAAATACAGCCAGGCTCTGCTCATCAAGCCGTGGCCCTGATGCAGGCATGCACCTCCCAGGAGAAGGGTCCCCATTTCTTAAATGACACAGAGATGCTGTATAGGCTTAAGGTGGTCCTGTTCTGTCACCTAATTTGCTCAGGGTATTTGAATTAGCAGTTGCCATTTAGGTGGGAGGTCCCTACTTTACAACGCCATTCTGTCCTGTTTCTCTGCCCATCTTTGCAATTTGAGCCTCTGCAAAGTCTGTATATGCTTTAAGGTCCTGTGAGGAAGCACCTGAAGACGATTCCTTTGTGGAGAAAGTATTCGTGATGAGCACAGGTTGGCACTTCTATGGCACCTGTGCCACCAATCCCGCCTCCCGCACCTGCACAGCCACTACCATTCATTCCCAGGGCAGGTGCCTGGATGAGAGGGCAGAGGGTAGTGCAGAGGGGCCGCGCAGCAGGGGGGCGGGGCAGGGCGGGACGGCAGTGCCTCCTTGTACCTTCTGAGGATGGCCACACTGAAGGCCCTTGAGATGTTTGCAGCCTCTGGAATGTCTTCCCAATTGCATATGTCTGACCCTCATCTGTTTTTCTCAGTGATTTGCCAATAAAAAGCCTTAAAAGCCAAAGGAGTTCAATGCAGACTTGTGGAAGCAAACAGAAAATAAATGAACTTCAAAGGCTGCCCGCCTTGGCAGATGACTTTAGGGAGTCGGGAAAGCCCAAGGGCTGGTGGGAACAATTCTGACAAGGAAGGGAAACCGGGCCAAACTCCAGGCCTCCGGGACAGCAGGAAGAGAAGCAGGGTCCCCGAGGAGGACCTCGGGGCAGACCCAGCAGGAGGTCGGCTGGCTGCTGAAGACACTGCCTCTTTCTCCAGCAGTAGCACCTTCATATTTCTCTGCTTGGAATTTTATTTCTGAGAAGCTCCCTTTTTCCTTGACTGGTTTCTTTTTTTAGAAGCTCAGATACTGAAATCTGCTATTCTCAAGTCGGCAAGTCGGCAGTTTCTTTTTTTTTTTTTTTTTTAATTTTTTTTTTCAACGTTTATTTATTTTTGGGACAGAGAGAGACAGAGCATGAACGGGGGAGGGGCAGAGAGAGAGGGAGACACAGAATCGGAAACAGGCTCCAGGCTCTGAGCCATCAGCCCAGAGCCCGACGCGGGGCTCGAACTCACGGACCGCGAGATCGTGACCTGGCTGAAGTCGGACGCTTAACCGACTGCGCCACCCAGGCGCCCCGACAAGTCGGCAGTTTCTAACCAACATACCAAACATCTTATAGATTCCCCCCACGAGGGCTGTACTGTTATTTATTCTTGGGGCACACGTGAAATCAAGGGTCCCACCCCAAACCTGCCAGGGTCGCCAACGCTCTTCTCCTTTGGCCCAAATTAGATGCAGACCAGAGCTCTCTCCACCACCTCTGGGAGTCCTTTTTACCAAGGCCTTCACGTTCAGATGAGAATTGCTTTAACTGGGACTCTGTGAATTGGAGGGAAAAGGGGATATTGGGACATGATTTGCAAGCAGCTTGAGGTGGCAGGCATACTCAAGTCTCTTTTACTGTTCAGTTTCAGGTTTAGGGTTTTGTACCTTCCTTTCAAAGACAGAACTGCAAACCCAGTTATCAGATTTCTGCCCAGGACTGAATGCTCACTGATGGGCTGCCAGGGATGGGGAGGCGGAGGAACAGCAGGGCTGAGGTGAGCAGGGAGACGGGGTTAGACGCATAGTGAGGAAGCGGTGGCTGTTTCTCACCACCCACCCCTTCTCAGAGAGTGGCAAAGAGGGGACGCCTTTTAACTTCCCACCTGTCGTTTGCCCAGATAAGGATAAAGCCTGCAGCATGAGTCACTGCCTATTCTAGAAAATCGTTTCAAGGAAAAAAAATTAAGGAGAAAAAGTGTTTTCTTGATTTATTTTTAATGTGTCAGAATACAGGTGGAAGAAAAATACTTAAAGGAGAAACACAAAAGGCAATGCAGGTCTGAGATGTCCATTATACTTGGTGAATGGGCACGATTATTACCAAAAGCAGTTCAGCCAAGTTTTGCAGTTCTGAGTTCCTGTTTCCGATGGCCTGGACCCTGGCTCCCATGTGAAGCCATTCTAGAACAGAAAAAGGAGCACACTCTAATTCTTCATGTGCTATGGACTGAATGCTTGTATTCCCCCCAAATCCATATGTTGAAACCCTACTCCCCATATGGGTAGGAGGTGGGGCATTTGGGAGGTGATTAGGATTGACTGAGGTCATAAGGGTGAACCCTCACGAATGCCATCAGTGCCTTTAGAGTCCTCCTGTCTCTGTTCTCTGCCACCTAAGGACACAAGGAGAAACAGGCATACCTAACCTTTTCTGATACACAAGTTTGTGTTGGTCGATAAACACACAAGCTTGTAGGGAACACATACACATGACATGTCCCAGGTTAAAACAAGTTGTACATCTTTTGGGTGCAGCCACCACATTCTCACAATATGACCTCTATTTGCTATGGGCAGGACTAACTTTCTTTGTAGGGAGAAAGGAAATGCCAGCACAGACAGAAGCAAAAATGAGGGGAGAGCAGCCTGGAGCCAAAGAGCACCCTTCTTTTTTTTTTTTTTTAACGTTTATTTTTGAGAGAGAGAGAGAGAGAGAGAGAGACAGAGTGTGAGTTGGGGGAGGGGCAGAGAGAGGGGGAGACACAGAATCCGAAGCAGGGTCCAGGCTCCGAGCTGTCAGCACAGAGCCCATTGCAGGGCTTGAACTCGCAAACCCTGAGATCATGACCTGAGCTGAAGTTGGACGCTTAACCGACTGAGCCACCCAGGTGCCCCAAAAGAGCAACCTTCTGAAAGGATGCTTGAGCATTTGGGGAGCACTGATTTGCAAGTGTTTACACCCTTCCCATTCCGCGGCCTGTTCACTGAAACCTGCAGCTCAGAAATGGGTTTTGGGGGCGCTTGCTGGCTTGTTGTGTAGAGCATGTGACTCTTGATCTCGGGAGTCAGGAGTTCAAGCCCCACATTGGGTATAGAGCTTACTTAAGAAGGAGAAGGAGAAGAGGAGGAGGAAGAAGGAGAAGGAGAAGGAGAAGAGGGAGAAGAAAAAGAAGAGGAAGAAGAAATGGGTTTTGTAGGGGGAATGTGGGATTTAGTGGAAAGGTCTTGGGACCGAGTTCAAACCTGGGTTCCCTGGCTCCGTCCATCCTTTACCATCTTACCTGTTACTTTACCTATATAAAAAGCACAGCGAAATCCAACACTTTCATAGTGATTTCAGTGTGCCCCACCCTGTTCTAAGCACTTTATGTCACTGAACCATTTGATGCTCACAACAACGCTCTGAAGTCACACTACAATACTCCTTGTAGGAGACTGAATGACAGTCCCCAAAGATACCCAAGGGTATCTGAATCACACTCTCCAAAGGTATCGCATTCTATTCTGGCAATCTGTACATGTTACTTCATATGGAAAAGAGAGTCTTTGGAGATGTGGTTAAGGATTTCAAGGTAGGGAGATTTTCCTGAATTATCTGGGGGAGTCCTAAATGCCATCACATGTCCTTAGAAGAGAAAGGCAGAGAGAGACTACAGACACACAGAGAGGCGAATGCATGGTGGCCGCAGAGCCAGGATTGGGGCGATGTAGCCATAAGCCAAGGAATACTGGCAGGCATCCAAAGCTGGAAGAGGCAAGGACAGATTCTCCTCTAGAGCCTCTGGAGGGATACTGATGTCAGGCTTTGGTGTCCAGGATAGTGGAAGTGTTGTTTTAAGCCACCAAGTGTATGGTAATTTGTTACACACGTTGCACATTTGTTACAGCAGCCACAGGAAACTGTAAGTATACCTCCATTCTACAGATGAGGAAACTGAGGCATAAAGAGATTATGTAACCTGCTGGGGTCTCCCAGCTGATAAATAGCAGAGTCACATTTGAAGCCAGATGGGGGTGTCTCTGGGCTCTGAATACATCTGTCTGCTGCTGAGAGGACACAGTAACCCACTGGAGGCCAAGACCCCACTGTCGCACACAATGTGAGCAGCTTTGCCCCAGAGACAGAAGAGTCATTCAGTGCCCACCTTGGCTCTGTGTTCACTGCAGTTCCTCACCATCCCCCCGCACCGGTGTCTCTGCAGTTGCTACAGGACAGGTGAGCTGCAGAACGTCCCCCTGTTGACTGCTTGCTGGTCACTCCCTGGATGGTTCCCTTCCCCAACAGACCAGTGCTGCAGCATGGTGCCCTCAGGAGGGCTACAGCTCCCTAGCTGAAGCACCTGGAACTCTCTGGTGGGTTCTGACCTGGGCTGAAATGCCACAGACGGTCAGATTTATACATGATCCTGTAAAGAAAAAGCGAAAACAGATGTCAGAATTCGGCTCTTTCTTCCTTTTTTTTTTTAATGTTTGTTTATTTTGAGAGAGAGAGATAGAGAGCAAGTGGGGGAGGGGCAGAGAGAGGGAGACAGGGAATCCCAAGCAGGCTCCACGCTGTCAGCGCAGAGCCTGATGCAGGGCTCGATCTCACAAACTGAGAGATTGTGACCTGAGCTGAAACAGGGTCAGAGGCTTAACCGACTGAGCCACCCGGAAACCGATGGTCTCTCCTTCAATAAAAACATGAATACAAAGCTATCAAGGTCAGGTAGGAAGCAAATGCGTGGGGTGGGGGCTAGTTTCCTGTACCGGTAGGAGCTGGTGAGAGTCATAGGCCTTTGCCTTCTGCTAACACAGGCTCAACCTTCTTCCCTAGATAAGCAGGGAAAATTGTGCCACTCAAAAAATGATGTCTGGAAGAATCCTTCATGCATTTGTCCCCTTGGCTAATTCCTTATGGCAGAAACTCCCGATATCTTTTTCCCCCTTCACGCCTCCCGCTAGAGGTCCTGGTTGTGACTGGACACATGGCTGCCCAGAAGAAAGAAAGATCACATTTCTCACCTCTCTTGCAACTAGTTGTGTCTGACCAAGTTCTGGCTGATGGGATACAGGTAGAAATGTTGTGTGAGACTTCAAGGTGCAACCTTAAAGGGTAGAACATGGCCTTCTTCCCCCTTGCCTCTTTCTGACTGCCTAAAATCCAGGTGCAATGGTTGGCCTCGCCCGGCCACCTTGAGGCAATGGGGTAGAAGCCTCATGCTGAGCATCATGGAGAAGCAAGAGAAAAGAAGTCTAGGTCCCTGAGACACCCTCTTAGGCACAGACTGCCTACCATGGTCTTCCTTCACATGAGACCACTGCTATTTTGGGTTTTAGCCCAAACTGACGGGCCGTTTTCCCACAACTGTAGTCACCCTTATTTGAATGTCAGTCACCACAGTGACCTTAAGTGACAAGACAGTCTTTGCCTCCAAACCCAGCTCAGTCAGCCAGCTCTGTTATTCCCACATAGAGTTAAAGAAAGCCAAGAGAGGGAATATATAGGGGGGAATGTTCTGGATCTGCCTTAAACAACGGTGAAGCTGAACCACAAAAGCTAGTCTTTCTTTTCCTTTTTTTTTAAGTTTATTTATTTGAAAGAGAGATAGAGCAAGTGAGTGAGAGGCAGAGAGAGAGGGAGACAGAATCCCAAGCAGGTTCCACACTGTCAAGACGGAGCTCGACACGGGGCTCAAACTCACAAAACCGCGAGATCATGACCTGAGCCGAAACCAAGAGTCAGATGCTTAACCGACTGAGCCACCCAGGCACCCCAAAAGCTATTCTTAAATAACATTAAAGCCATGCCGTTATGCTTCTGTCGCCCACTTGTTGAGTTACTTGAACTGCCTGTACACAGTTTCAATTTCAAGAGAGGAAAGGATGTATTCAAATCACATGCGATGGCCGCTTTGTGGTATGAGTTACATGTCTGTACTTGTCTTGTGTCCCAGCGTCTTATGTTCCCAACTACAGGGCAAATGTACAAGGACCACATCTAATGCGTGTTTATCTTCTCTCTGGAGCCAGTTACGTGGGCTGCTTCTTACAAATGGGCTTACTGGGATTACACAGGTAAGCCTTTGTCAAAATTGCTTTAGATAGGTCAACCATCTGCACACTTATGTATGTCTCAGTTGGTTTCCTAGCATTTTTTGCCTTCTCCTAGTTTACTCAAAGAAATTCCTCATAATCTTTTCTTTAAAATTTTTTTAATGTTTATTTCTGAGGCAGAGAGAGACAGAGCATGAGTGGGGGAGGGTCAGAGAGAGAGGGAGACACAGAATCAGAAGCAGGCTCCAGGCTCTGAGCTGGCAGCAGAGCCCGATGCAGGGCTCAAACTCACAAACCGTGAGATCATGATGTGAGCCGAAGTCGGTCGCTCAACCGACTGAGCCACCCAGGCGCGCCAAGAAATTCCTCATAATCTTTAACGTTTCTCCTTGCAGTAATATTCCATGGCTTTCTTCTTTGTTTGAGAATTAGATGCAAATAAGTATTGATTTGCAAATTCTAACTCAGCAGCTGAATGCTTCAGGCAGAGGTGTCCATGTTCCTTTGCCTTTCTCTATGTGGACTCCTTCAGGAAAATAATTTCGTTCTTTGAAAATGCAAGAAATTCTCATTTCGAAGTCACCAGTATTGTAATTGCTTTTTTATTATGATTATCGTGAACAACTTTTGTTGGAATTCTGTTCAAATAGCAATCTACTTACATAAACACAGTTTAACAAATGTGTTTTGTACTTATATGCTATTTTACAGTGTTGCTTCAATGATTTTACATTTTTATTATATTTACTGCAAGGACATTTACTAATGCATTAAGCTATTTCATTGTCAGTTAGGTTTTTAAAAAACATGTCCTGTCAGAATCCTCAGCACTATGCTTTAATCTTACTATTTACAACCAGAATGAAAATTAAATCGGTGCTTTCAAAACAAACCTTTCAGCTTCAAAGGTCAGCTAATGTTAACCTAATCTCATAGTTCATAGAGATGGGAAGCTTCCTGAACATGGACTGTGGATAGCTCCAAAACTCTCCACCTGAGACTTTTCGTGCTATTTGGGAAGAAGCTCCCAGAGAAAATGCCTACCAGCAACACTCATTCCAAAATGGTTCCTTTCTAGAAATGGGACCAACACCCAATCTCCAGAGTACAGGTATAAACCTAGGGAGTTGACACAGAGCCAGTCAATGGTAAGTCAGGAAAGCTTGTGGAGTCAGTCTATGGAACATGTTTTAATTTTAGTTGTTCCACACCAACAAGAAGAATTTTGAAAGAAAGTAATCAAAACCAAACAGCCAGGATCCCCTTTGCCTCACTTAAGGCAGTGATCTGCATTGCTGGCCACCCTAAAAAGAGTCCAAGCAGAGACATACATAATACCCTTGACCTGAGATCTTGAGGGCACTGGCCCTTCTCAGTGCTGCTTCTAAGTTTCAGCCCAGCAAGAGTTTCCAGGGGACTTAACTCTTGCCAAGAATAAGCCTTCAAGGTCATGTCATATCTCTCTGATATCAAGTAGAAATTTGTGTATAAAGTAGACAGTTGAGACCCCGTGTTCTGTAAAGAATAGATATTTATCTAAAGGGTTTTCTGCCCTGTCCATGTTGAATTTACCTGAAACAGGTATCAAAATCCACAGAGTAATCTTGTGTAAGCAGAAAACCAGAATTACGTAAGGAAGAAACCGAAGCTGATGTTCTTGGATGCCATGTCTCTTTGTCCTCTCCTTCTACACTGTCACCCCTTATTCTTCATCTCTTACTACCACTGGCTAAGGTCAGGGTTTGCCATCAGTCAATCGGTTTACTGTGAAAACCTGCTACGCCCATTTCTCAGCCTTCCTTCAGCTTCCACACTATACAACCGTGGTTGTTTTTTACCAATGGTGTACTCTCACAGGAAGTCCTATTGCCTTCAGAATAAAATTTAAATCCTTGGGGAACTTGGGTGGCTCAGTTGGTTAAGTGTCCAACTCTTGATTTCAGTTCAGGTCATGATCTCCCAGTTTGTGAGTTTGAGCCCTACATCAGGCTCCACACAGACAGTGGGGACAGTGTGGTGCCGTCTCCCTCTCTCTCTCCCTCTCTGTCTCTCTCTTATTCTGTCTCTCAAAAATAAATAAATAAACATCTGTAGGCCTTTCCACACACTCTTTGCCCCAGTCTTCCAGAGTCGGCCCCAAACTCATCTCGCTGTTTTATGCCTTTGCACAAGACCTCCCGTCTGCCGGGTGTGTCGACTGTCCCATCTCTCTCTTCATCTGTTAATCTCTTGGTCCCATACTCATTTCCTAAGAGTCAACTCAGGAAGCCTCCCCTAACTTTTCAGTGCCCTCCTCTTGGCCCCCTTTGTGTCCTGGGCACATCTCTGTCAGGGAGGCTATCTTGTTGTGTGGCACGTGTGAACCGCTGTGAAAGGGCGGGCCTACGCCGGCCGACTCCATCTTGTTCTGTGTCCTTCACCTTGATCACGCCTCCTCCCCTTGAGTAACCTCCCGCTCACCCGTTCAAACTTCCCCATCAAAACACGCCTGGGGACCTGCGTAACAGGACTCCAACCCTTCCCCAGCCAATCGGCTGAGGCCACAGCCATTACCTCACCAACTGCCCCTAGACCCCTATAAAACCTTTGTGCTTTTGAAACTTGCTCTCTCTCCCCGGTGGTATCTCACCGCTGCATCAGACTCGGCTCCCTAGTGGTCTTTGGGGAACACGAATTCTGAGCATAACAGCTGTACGTCATGAGCACCAGTGTAAGGTAGACTGTAAGATCCCTATAGACCAGCTGTGCGTTATTCGTCAGTGCTTGGCACAGTGTCTGACACAAACTATATGCCCAATAAATACTAATTAATTACATGAGTGGATCCATGGTCATATAGAAATAGAGTGAAGGAACCATAGCTAAGGTGCCTACTGCAAATCAAGACAAAATGGAGCCTTCCTACCCTTTTCCTTCTCAGTGAGTCTCCCACTTCACCCTCTGTGTCTACCTTTTCTTCCTTGACTCTTAGGCACCAGCATCGTGAGCAGGTGCCTGAGAACATACTGAAGTTGGGGGAAGGTGAGGAATGTTCTAGAATGGTGCATTTGTTTTTCTACCTATTTCCAGATAAGCTCCTACTATTCCCATTCATATTGGATATTAGCTAAGAGCCACAACAAAAATTTGGAGGCTAGGGAAAAGGCTTGGAAAGGAAGGGAGGGAAAACCACTAGTGCTAGTGAAAAGACAGCCCCATAAGATGAAGTTATAAAGAACCTCTTCAAATTGAGAGAGATGCAGTTAATTTATAAATAACACAACAATGTAAACTTCCACGCACACATTTACACCATTGGATGCGCACACTCTTCTCCATTGTTCTGCAGAGATTCATTTTCTGCATGAATCCCTGACCTGGGAAGCTGACATCTCTGGGTTGCATCACCCAGGCTCCTTGCCCCCTGGCTCTGGCTTAGGACAGACCCATGGGAGGCACCATTAGTAGATCAGAAAGAAGGAATAGAAAGAGGTAGAGGTATTCATTTCCTGTCTCCCTTCCTATCTGCCTGGCTTCTGGCAAAGTTCACTCGTCCTATTTTCAACAGAACTGTTAAGCCAGTCACAGACAGGATGAAGTTATCCACACTTATTTAAAGAATATCGTATCAGTAGCATTAAGTTAGTGAGCTTTGTAAATGCCATTGCCACAAGAACAGAGAAAGCCAGAGACATTTTAGCTGCATAGTGTTTGGGGCCATAGTGGACAGTTTCTCCTCCTGTGTCTCTCTTCTGGGACAAGGGCCACTCCTGCCCACATGTGCTCAGGCCCTTATACCTTCACTCATGTAACAAATATTGATAGAGTACCCAAGACATTTAATCTGTGATAATGAACTTAAGCCATGATGGCGTCCAAAAGTCACTTCCACTCTCCCTTTGCTCAGTGACCAAAGTCAAATGTTCTATCTGAAAGCCAAATTATCTGCTTCTGCTTTCTCCAATGGTCTTTGAGATTCTTCTTTTCCTACTTCCAGGTCAAAATGAGATATTTGGCGACTGTTTTCCATTGTAGGGGGAAGATATAAATACAGAATATTACCGTAAGAGAAAGTGTTCTAGAGATGTATCTCTTATTGAGGTCAGACACAGTGCTAAGCACTTCCACATGCATTGCTTAATTCACTCTTTAAAGCCCTTGAGGTAGTGAGCATTATTCTCTGTTTCATAGATAAGAAAACTGATTGCTGAGAAGTTACAAAACTTGCCCAAGGTTACACTGGCTCCCAACTGCCAAGTCTGGATTCAGACACAGAGACGCCAGAATGCTTGCTCTTAATGACAACACTCTAGCACTGTGAGAACTCAGACAAGCTGGTCATGCTCTCTATGCCTGAATTTTCTCCACTGAAAAATAAGAGGGCAAGATTAAATCATTGAAAAAAGTCCCTCTTGCTCTAAAGCTGTGTTCTGCTCAGGAGGCTGCTTTATTTCTATTAACCACCAGGTGGTGCACAGCCAACCCAGCGATCCGATTGCCAAGATCTACCTGGCCCCTCCGCCTTCCTACCTCGGTCTGGGAATGGAGTGGAAACTTATTCCCAGTTGTGATTGGTGCAAAGCCACACTGCCTCCACGTGGCAGAACCAAGAGTTTAACCCTTTGGTCTGACTCCTATGGTGTATTTCCATCAGCTGCACTGCCGCCGTTCTTAGTTGACAAGTAAGATGTGAGAGAACTGGGGTCTCAAGCCATCATTTCCAATTAGCTCCTTTGCAGCACCTTTTTGTTTTCTGCAAGTAGTGTGTTAGAATTAACATTTAAGTAAATACTGGTAAAGAAGTAGATGCATGCCATACTAACGTGGATGTTCTTAATCAATGAAGGAGAAAGTTACTGTCAATAGCACACCCAAACCCAGTCTCTGAAATCCCTGGGAGGCCTCTGACCAGTGGCACACATTTGTATATGTGAAAACAGAATAAACTGAACTTGGTTTGCAAAGATGGAGAGACAGTTTGTGACAGGAGCCCAGCCAGGGGCTTGCTGCCATGGAAACAGATTTCAAATCCACACAAATGGTCTCTTCAGGGAGAATGAGTCACAGAAGTACGGATGGTCTGACCATGTTCTTCTCTGACAACCTCAGGCGCTGAGGAACTACAGGAATTGTCATCAGGATGTTGACTATTCCTTGATGGGGGAGAAAATGACCTCCTGGCTGGCTCAACCGTGGCCTGCTCGTCTCCATGCTCTGAGATAAACAATGGAGAACAGACATGAAGCATTGATGCCTAGGGACTTGGAAAATGAAAGGGAAAAAGACGGAGGGAGACAAGGATACTTCTTTCTTCAAGCTCTGCTTAAGGTTCATTGTGTGTGTGTGTGTGTGTGTGCACGCTAAATAATAAAACTGGCAGTGACAGCCAGATGTCAAACATTCCCAAGGAGAGAAGACACAGTCCCAGGAAGTGAACAGAGCTGTTTCATGGGAAGTATCAACCTTTTCCCTTACTGCATTATCAGCTTACACCCACTCTCCAGATTCTGAGATCTTGTAACTCAGAGCCGTCTGACCAGTTATCCTGGCTGACTGTGAAATCCTTTTGGAAGAGCAGTACAGATGTCTGCTAAAGAGAAGAAACTTGTAAAGATCACTATGCTCATTTAGAACCAAATTTTCCAATCTGGATTCCTGTTTTCTCCTTCTAGTGGAAAACAAAAACAAAAACAAAACTTGTTTCAGTCTCTAAAAGATCATTTTTTTAATTAAATTGACATGATTTATTTAGAATGTCAGTGTGGTTTGTAAAGATGGTTTCATAAGAAAAGAGTTCATCTCCCTCTAAAGCTAGGTCACACAAACACCCCAAGAGCTAGAAAATCAGCTATGAATCCAGCATCAACACGCTTGGTGGAAGCAATTAACACTGAGTCAGATCCAAATACATGTTGGGAGCTGATATGACTTTAATCGTTGCATCCCACTGTGTGAAGAAACATGCACTTATATTAGCTCTAGGTCAGTGATTGTAGCTCCCCGCATTTATGAGCTTGGAGTCTTGTCAGGCTGAACAAATGAAATCATATTTGTGGCCCCTTTGGTCTCACCATCTTCCCTGGCATGGACTATTCTTCCCATGAAATGTCAGCTCTCATCAAGAGAACAAAGGAAGCCAGGATATTAACTTGAAGAGAACTAAGACACCATCTGGTGGCCATTCACTATAAATCTTTGCCTCAGATGCAAATTCCTTGCACAAAGGAGCCTGATCTTTTGATTTGTAGGCTGCAGGGAACCAGTCTGTATTACCTGTGAAAGCCTGGGAATACCCAAACTTCCACAGCCTGACAGACCTCTTTTCAGTCTTTTTCCCCCATTTTAAAGTACCCAGGCCCAAGTTTTATAACAACATTCTAACCGTGCAGCCCAGAGGGGATGCTCCTCTTTGCGTCTTTCACAGCATGAGAAAAAGTCATTTCAGTTGTGATATTTTACCCTTTAGTTGTGAGGGTTCTTGAAAGGAAAAACTGCCTGAGAAATCCTGATTTTTTCCCTATGAATTCTCTGCAGTAAATAGAAAATTAAATTAAATTAAATTAAATTAAATTAAAAAGGCCTATCAGGCTTGCCTTCTCATCTAAAACTTCCTTCACTGACTAAAGACCATTTTTCCAAGACTAATGCATTACAAACTTAACCGTCCCCATATCCAACCTCCTGCCTTGGGATCCCTGACCACAAACTGGCCTTTGTCCTCTTTTGTAGATGGCAATGACTAAAGTGACCTCAACTTGACACTTTCTGATTGGTAACCACAGAACAAAGATATCCCTGAGGAAAATCCTCAAGCAAAATTCTTCATCAGGCTCCCTTACTCCCACTTAGCTGGTGGGGCCCATCCTTTCTCTGACCACTTCTCTCCCTAACTCCACAATAGCCCATCCCGACCAATATGGGAAGTTTGTGTCCCAATTATAAGAAGCCTTTCTTGCTAAAGTAAAATACTCTCTGAGGTTATCTTCATTTTCAACGTTTATTTATTTTTGGGACAGAGAGAGAGCATGAACGGGGGAGGGGCAGAGAGAGAGGGAGACACAGAATCGGAAACAGGCTCCAGGCTCTGAGCCATCAGCCCAGAGCCTGACGCGGGGCTCGAACTCACGGACCGCGAGATCGTGACCTGGCTGAAGTCGGACGCTTAACCGACTGTGCCACCCAGGCGCCCCTGAGGTTATCTTCATTTTAAAGGTGGTTCCACAAAACCTACATGAACGAGCCAAAGAATAGAATTTCTAATAGTATAATGGCAGGGGGGCGGGCAGTTGATTATGTTATGGCTATGCACAGTAGACCTTGCCTGAAGCCCCTCCAACTATAGGAAGCCCCTTTTTTGCCTACTGGTAAGGCTGCCCTTCCAGAAAGGATCTCAAAGACCCTGAACTCTATGTCGTAAAAATGAACATCCTTCTCCCCAGTGTCAGCACCCCAGTGCCCATGGCTCTCGCCTGGATGAGACAAGTACCTTTACCTCTTCTTTCTCCTACTGTGGTTGGTAGAACTGTGTTCAGACTTGCCTGTTCTGAAATAAATAGCTGGGCACTTCTCAGAAACGGGTACTTCACGTTAATTAGCAGGAAGAAGATGAAACAGGAACCCAACTCAGAAGGAGCCATTCACCTCACAGATCAGGAGTAACAAGTTGGGGGGAGGGGGCAGGAGGCCAGGGTGTGGAGGAAGGAAGGGGGTGCAATCAGGCAAGTAGAAGTTTTCTCTGGCACAAATTGGTTTGTTTTTCCTTGTCCGGGACTAGAAAAGGTTGAAAGGAGGGCGAGTCTTTTATCAATCACTTTCCTGGGCCATTTAGGTAGTCACGAATGCATCCCCAATTGCAAAGGCCAAAGGCCGGAACAATCTTGTCAGTTCACTCGTTTCAAGATGCCTGAAGCACCTGGACTTCAGGTAACTGGGGTGAGTACCACATGTGATTTTGCTCCTCTTACCTGATCTACTGAGTGCCCAAGTACAGATGTCCTTGCTGCCACTTGCTCATCTACCACTCTCAGCTGGGACGCAGAGATGCCAGCGACGAGAGGCTCAGAGTTGAGTGGAGGGGAACTGGAAGGGGAAGACCATGACAAGGGGGCCTTTCACAACCCCTCCTAGCCTTCAGCAGCCAATGGCCCTGAGATCTTGGGGAAAACAAAGCCTAGGCTTCTGATCTCATGACTTCTCAGATTTCAAGAACTCCTCATTAGCCATGGACGTGAGAGTTTGTCAGAAGTACTCAGCCACTAGAAAGTTTGACAGAAAAATCATAAGGTGTTACTGCCAAGGCACTACTTTAAGAGCAGAGACACAACTGGTTGAGAGGTCAAGGGAACCACCATGTTGTGAATTGAATGATGTTCTCTCTCAAATAATACATATATAGGACTTCTTAATTCCATGGTACCCCAGAATGTGACCTTGTTTGGAGATGGGGTAATCAAGTTAAAATGAGGTCAACAAGGTGGGCCCTAATCCTATATGATCGATGTCCTTCTACCAAGGGGAGATTTGCACATACAGATACACACAGGGAGAATACCACACCAAGGAGCGAGGCCTGGAACAGATTCTCCCTCAGAACCCCGAGAAGGAATCAACCTTTCTGACTCCTTGATTTCGGACTTTCAGCCTCCAGAACTGGGACACAGTAAATTTCTGTTGTGTAAGCCGCCTAGTCTGTGGTACTTTGTTATTGCAGCCCTAGGAAGTGAATACACAGGGTCTATCCGTGGGTCCTCTCTGGATGGCCATGTGTGAAGGGAGGTTTCTCCACCACTCTGGGTAGTTAGAAGTTTGGCTGGATGCATTCCAGAATCCCTTCCAGCCCAAGTCTCTGATTCTCTGGCCTCTGGGCCTACAAGAACAAGGGGGACATCTGTCCCACTCAGCACCCTAAGAGGTTAACGGGCTGACCCTGATTTTGTGCACCACGTTCAATCATCCAGTTCCAAAGACATTAGTTGTCTAGAGCGGCTGTGCCCAGAGATAGGGGTGAGGCAGGAAATTGTTGCTGGGTTCTAAAGCACTATTTTAAATACTATATGTATACTCAGGAATTTGAAGCACATTTAAAAAGTAAGTTGGTAAACAGGCTAAAGAGTATTTCTCCCTTCCCCATAAGCCCTGATTCTCCTCTGGCCATGCTTGTCTTGAAGTTCAGAGCATGGTATTCTTACGTGTTGTTATTGGATGGTAGTAATGAAGAAGCCCACGCCTTTGAACCCACCTTGCTAACCACAGTCTCTCTTCCTGCCTCTTTCCCACAGCCTCTACCATCAATCTGGTTGGGTTGTGCATGGAGATATGTATGTGCTGGGTGAGCTCTAAGTGTGTTTGGATTGCAGGTGCGGGCTTGTTGGACCAGAAGGTGCAGGATCGGTGGGTGTGGTGAGGGTGGAGACCAAGGTTGGCATACGTGAGCAAGCTGGGGAACATTTTGGTGGGTCTATGGGTTCTCAAAGGTGCCTCTTTCTCCAAATACTGGTATCTTTTCTTTTGCAAGATGTTTATTAAGCCAGCCGCAGCTGTGGGAACTAGACCTGAAATTTAATAGGTCAATTCAATCGCTTGTTTGGACATTTTGGTACCAAAGGTGGTGGTGGGACCATACTAGGATGGGTTTAATTGCAAGGCACCCCAAGCCCTTCTCCTTTAGAGGCCTCCTGGTGTGTGACATCGCTCATATTGGAGCAGTGAACTCAGAAAAGAGATCCTGGGCCACAGCAAGGACCATGCCTGGGGCTGACCTAATGTAACTTCTCACTGGTGGCTAGTGGGTGAGGGAGGGCAAAAGCCTGTAATGTGCCAGGAAAATGAGTGGGGCAGGAGTAAGGGGGAAGGAGTGAGGGCAGGCTCCTTTGAGGTTCAATCTGTGCTGAGCAACTAAAATGAGGGTGATGTAATGAATAATCTGCAGACTTCCAACTGCTATAATTCTGTGTGAATAATTCTGATAATGACCCTTTACTCAGCAAGGGTGGCATCCAGATAAGCAGATTGCTGGAGCTCTCCTGTCAGCTTATGTTCACAGCACACTCGATTGCCATCTGACATGGCGTAACATACCACCGTGACTGACATTTCCCTGTTGGGCCTGCCTAGGCTGTGGGGGAAATGATGAAACAAGACCCATCCAGGTGGGGACAGGGCCATTCCATAAAGTCTTCAGGGCTGCTCACTTCCTCTTCTCCCTGTGGCTGGGCCCCGGGGGCCGGCCCGCACTTCTCAGGCTAGAGGCAAGGTCAGATGGACAGAGGCTTTTCCTTGGGAGAAGAGATTAGATATTTTCTTTCTTGAAAGGAGCCTTGTGGGAAGGGGAGAAAGATTGTCACGACAAAGAGGCTGGGCTACGGGTTTTTTGCGCATCTCAAAATTTGGTATCATGTGTATGTTCCACACACCGTGAAGTTTTGTGTTAGCTCTCCCGACATCCCTTTGCTCCCTTTGGTAAGCGTGCTCCTAAGGGCTCTTTGGGAAGCTGCCCCTCCCTACATTCTCAACCCAAGTGGTCTAAGAGGAACTTCACCCCTACTTCCAACCCTGGAAGGGAACACACAGCCGGGGCCTGGCCAATGAGAGGACTGCCCCTCCCAGGCGCAGGGATTGGTTCAGGCGCTGGCCAGTCAAGGACACTCCTGAGATTTTTGTCGCAATCATTGGGAAACAGGTGCTCTATTTCTGCTGGAGTTTCTAAACTAATAGGATTATTCTAGCACGGACAGGAAGCACCTCTGCCAACTTGGGAGAAGAGACCGACCAAGAATAAAGCCAACAGAGAATAAAGCCAAGCAGAGAGAGGCTTTGCGTAGAGGGTGGGAGAAGATATTGATTGGTTTCTGAGATCCATTCAAGCATCTAGAATTGGCTTTGTTTGAAACTGACCCCATAAATTTTCAGACATATGAAGCAATAAATTCTCAACCTCTGTTTCTGTCTCCCCCCCGCCCCGATTTTGTGTTGGGTTTCCTTCATTTGCAGTGGACAGAATCATGAACAATACACAAAGCCTGTCACCTCCAAAGGCCCAGCATGCAGAGTCCACTGTGGCCTCTCACAGGCACAGCTCTGCTGTCTAAGATGGTGAGGGAATGGGCCACATCTCACAGAGGGGCCAGTGGATCTGAATTTGTACTCACAATCTCCCCACAATGCCCCTACTCATTTCTTTTTCTCTTCCTTTTTTTAATCCCACTATTATATTTATTTCTCTTCTTTCTTTTGCTCTTGTCTCTCTCTTGATTTTACCTAGATTTTTTAAAATGCCAAACATTTTGCATTGCCAGAGGGCAGGTACTCAGAAAACGATGGGGCATAAGGACACAGGAGCAGCTGGAAAAGGCCTCTGCTGGTCAATTATGGAACAATTTGAGCACTAAAATAATGGAGGGCAGTAATGAATTATAGACTATTAAAAACATGGGAATCTATGAATCCATGCCAATAATAAATAATGGAATGAACAAACGCACAAATAAATAAATAAGTAGAGAAGGAAAAGCTTTTGCTTACAACACAATATTGAGTGCCAGCCAATAAATCACCGACAAAAGAGATCATTGAAAATATCTGAAAATTTTTCATGTTGAAAAATCATCATTTTAAAGCCATCATAGTAAAAGTTTATATAGACAAGGGTGGATCAATGGATTCCAATGTTAGGGGAAATTTTAATAAAGAGCAGGATATTTTCATAGTCTCAAAGTGTCTCCCTGCAGAGTGCTCATCAGTTGCAGGGTGAAGCAGGGTAACTGTCCAGTGGAGAGATAAGATCATGTCTAGATCAAAATCCACATCAGCAATGCAGAATGGGCGAACATTATGTGCCTCCAGATAGGACACCCTCACAAGAACACATGACTTTGGTGATATTCTGGCATAACTAAAATCTAACCATAAGAAGCCATTCAACAATCCCAAATGATGGGGAATTTCTCTCTCTCTCTCTCTCTCTCTCTCTCTGTCTCTCTCTGTCTCCCCCTCTCTTTAGTTAATTTTACTGTGGTAAAAAAAACCCACATAACATAAAATTTATCGTCTGAACCATGTTTAAGCTTACAGTACAGTAGTGTTAACTATATGCACCCTGTTGTGCAACAGACCTCTAGAACTTTTTCATCTTGCAAAATTGAAATTCTATATCCATGGAACAACTCTCCTTTTCCCTCTCCTCCAGAGTGCTTGGCAGCCACCATTCTACTGGATGTTTCTTTTTTTTTTTCTTTTCTTTTTTTCTTAAAAATTTTTTTTTAATGTTTATTTATTTTTGAGAGAGAAAGAGGGAGACAGAGCACCAGTGGGGGAGGAGCAGAGAGAGAGACACACAGAATCTGAAGCAGGCTCCAGGCTCTGAGCTGTCAGCACAGAGCCTGACGCAGGGCTCGAACTCACAAACAGTGAGATCATGACCCGAGCCAGAGCTGGATGCTCAACTGACTGAGCCACCCAGGCGCCCCTCTACTGGGTGTTTCTAAGAGGTTGGCAACTTTACGTGCTTTATATAAATAGAATAATGCACCATTTGTTTTTTTATAACTGGCTTATTTCAGCTAGCATAATGTCCTCAGAGTTCATCCATTTGTAGCCTATGTCAGAATTTCCTTCCTTTTTTAAGGCTGAGTAATATTCCATTCTATCTATATGTAGAAACCGCATTTTCTTTATCCATTAATCTGTTGATGGACATTTACGTTGCTTCAACCTCTTGGTCATTGTGAATAATGCTACTATGAGCATGGGTGTGCAAATATTTCAAGATCTTCCCTTCTATTCTTTTATGTACCCAGAAGTGGGATAGCTGGATCATATGGTAAATTATATTTTTAATATTTGGAGGAAACTCCATACTGTTTTCCATAGTGGTTGCACCAATTTACATTCCCACCAACAGTGCACGAGATCTTTTTTCTCCATATTTTTGCCATAATTTGTTATCCTCTATTTTTCTGATACAGGCCATTCTGGTGGCGTGAGGTGATTTTGATTTGTATCTTCCTAATGATTAATGTTGTTGGGCATCTTTTTATAAGCTTTCTGGCCATTTGTGTATCTTTCTTGGAGAAATGTCTGTTCAAGCCCTTTGTCCATTTTTGACCAGATTGTTCGTTGTTGTTGAATTGTAGGAGTTCTTTATATATTCTGGTTATTAACCCCTTATCAAGCATATGGTCTGCAAAAATTTTCTCTCTTTCCATATATTGCCTTTCACTCTGTTGGTGGTTTCCTTTGCTGTACAGAAGTTTTTAAGTTTGATGTAGTCTCACTTGTCTATTTTTTTCCTTTTGTTGCCTTTACTTTTGGTATATCCAAAATATAATTGCCAAAGCGAAAGCCATAAAATTTCTCCCGTATGTTTTCTTCTAAGAGTTTTATAGTTTGGGGTTTTATATTTAGGTATTTAATGCATTTTTGTTTAATTTTTTATATGGTGTAAGGTAAGCATCCAAATTTGTTCTTTTGAACAACAGTTTTCCCAACACCATTTGTTTTTAAAATTTTATTTATTTATTTATTTATTTATTTATTTATTTATTTGTTTTAGAGAGAGTGCACATATGTGTGAGTGGGGGAGATGGGCATAAGTGAGAGAGAGAGAGAGAGAGAGAGAGAGAGAGAGAGAATCTCAAGCAGGCTCCATGCTTAGCACAGAGCCTGATACAGGGCTCGATTCCACAGCCCTGGGATCATGACCTGAGTCAAAATCAAATGCTGGATGTTTAACTGAGCCATGCAGGTGCCCCTTTTTTAAAAAAGTTTTTTTTTAATTTTATTTTTATTATTTTTTATTTTTTCTTCTTTTTTTAACCATTAAATTTTTTTTTTTTTAATTTAAATCCCAGTTAGTTAGCATATAGTGCAACAATGATTTCAGGGGTAGATTCCTTAAAAAATTTTTTTTAAGTTTAGAGAGAGAGAGAGAGAGAGTGCCAACACCATTTGTTGAAGAGACTATCTCTTCTTTATTGTGTAACCTCAGTGTCTTTGTTGACAATCATTTGACTACAGACATGAGAGTGTATTTCTGGGCTCTCTGTTCTATCGGTCTGTATGTCTTTCTTTACACTATACTATACTGTTTTGATTACTGTAGCTTTGTAATATATTTTGAAATTAGAAAGTGTGAGGCCTCCAGCTTTGTTTTTCTTCCTCAAGATTGCTTGGCTATTTGAGGTCATTTGATGTTCCATATGAATAATTTAAAGATTTTTTTCATTTCTTCAAAAAATTCCACTGATATTTTTTTTTTTTTTAATTTTTTTTTTCAACGTTTATTTATTTTTGGGACAGAGAGAGACAGAGCATGAACGGGGGAGGGGCAGAGAGAGAGAGGGAGACACAGAATCGGAAACAGGCTCCAGGCTCTGAGCCATCAGCCCAGAGCCTGACGTGGGGCTCGAACTCACGGACCGCGAGATCGTGACCTGGCTGAAGTCGGACGCTTAACCGACTGCGCCACCCAGGCGCCCCAAAAAATTCCACTGATATTTTGATAGAGATTTCATTGAACCTGTAGATTGTTTTGTGTAGTATGAACATTCTAGCAATATTAATTCTTCCAGTCCATAACTGTTGGCTGCTTTTCCACTTATCTGTGTCTTCTTTAATTTCTTTAAACAAAGTTTTGTAGTTTTCAGTATACCAGTCTTGCACCTTCTTGATGAAACCTTGGTTAAGTTTAATCTTAAGTATTTTATTCTTTTTGAAGCTATCACAAATGGAATTGTTTTCTTAATTTTCTTTTCATATGATTCATTCTTAATGCATAGAAACCCAATTGATTTTTGTGTGTTGATTTTGTATCTTGCAACTTTACTGAATTCATTTATTAGTTCTAAGTTGGTGTGTGTGTGTGTGTGTGTGTGTGTGTGATCTTTAGGGCTTTCTTTCTTTCTTTCTTTCTCTTTCTTTCTTTCTTTAAGAGAGAGAGAGCACAGGAGCAGGGGAGAGGGGCAGAGGGAGGGAGAGAGAGAACCTTTTATTTTTTTTTAATGTTTACTTATCTTTGAAAGAGAGGGAGAGACAGACTGTGAGTGGGGGGGGGGAGCAGAGAGAGAGAGAGGGAGAATCCAAAGTAGTCTCCAGGCTCTGAGCTTTCAGTACAGAGCCTGGCGCAGGGCTTGAACTCACAGACTGTGAGATCATGACCTGAGCTGAAGTCGATGCTTAACTGACTGAGCCACCCAGGTGCCGAGAGAGAGAGAGAGAGAGAGAGAGAGAGAGAGAGAGAGAATCTTAAGCAGGATCCACACTTAGCATGGAGCCTGACATGGGACTCAATCCCATGACTCTGGGATCATGACCTGAGTTGAAATCAAGAGTCAGGAGCTCAACTGACTGAGCCACCCAGGCATTCCTAGGGTTTTCACTCAATGAACATTTTGTGTTTTAAAAAGGAACTTTATTCTTTGTATGTGTTGATGTGCAAAAGATAAAGAAAATTTTCAGAGTAAGGGAGACTAAAGGAACATGGCAATGACATGAAATCCTTGTCCCTAAACTGCATCTTATGTTGGGGGTGGGGGAGATGCTATAAACAACATTATTGCACCAATTAACAAAATTAGAGAACAGATGGTAGATTAGGTAAAAGAATAGTATCAATGTTTAATTTACTAAAGTGGATAACTCTACTGTAGTTACACAAGAAAACAGCATTATTCTTAGGAAGTATATGCTGAGGTATTTAGTAAGGGGACTTGATATATGTCACTTAGTCACAAATGGTTCAGAAAAACAAAATTCGAGAGCTAGAGTGAGAACAAGGGGAAGGGAGATTGAGCACAAATAAAATGAGTAAAAAGGATAAATCTGATTGTACGGTGTGTGTTGTATACTATGTACTATTCCTAATCTTATAACTTCTCTTTGGGTTTGAAATTATTTCTGAACTGTTGCTGTTGATTTTTCAGAGGCTAATGCCTGATGCATGAGATTTAAGAGAAGAGGCAAAATCAACCTTGGTGAGTACCACTGTTCTGGCCCACAGGAATGATGGTAGGAATGGAGTATGTGTGGGGAAAAAAAGAAGCATAAATAAAGATGCGGGGCTGTTGACACTTGCCTGGAGACGGTGGCTCCCACCAGCTGCACACTTTGGTAAATGACCCCTGTTGTCAAAACAGGTCCCGAGACAGGAACAGCACATGAGACATCTTTCCACATGGATTGGTAGTTTTATCAAGTGGAATTTAATCCCCCCAAATCAAGAGGATTATTTTGGGTAAGTCATTAAAATTATTAATTAAAATGTTGGTGTCGGATTGCCTTTATTCTTGTTTGTAAGATTTCTCTCGGCGTCCAGCCTGCCCCTGGCTCCCCTGTGACTCCATGCTAAATCCAGGGCCTGGGGTGTCATGCTCACTTCTGCCTGTGCCTGAGGAACCCCCTAAAGGTGGGCACAAGGTTTCAAGAGAAGAAGTATTTTAAGACATGCTTCAAGTTAAGAGAAGACTGAATATTTTTGACTGAATAGTTTTGGAGCCTCTGGTACATGCAAGGCAATTTTGGTAAGGTTATGCTCATTGTCCTCAAGCGGTTGACAATCTAAAATGACAAAGCCAGAAAACACACACAAGCTAGACCATCGTAGAAGGTGCATTTTAATAGCCCTCCACATGAGAAATATTGTCAGAAATGGAAATTAGTTGACTCATTGGTGGAAGAATCTAAGGACTCACAATATCCAGAGGGTCACCTGGGTGGCTCAGTCTGACTTTGGTTCAGGTCATGATCTCACGGTTGGTGAGTTCGAGCCCCACATCTGGTTCAGCGCTGGCAGTGCAGAACCTACTTAGGATTCGCTCGATCCCTTTCTCTCTGCCTCTTCCCTGCTCTCAATTTCTCTGTAAATAAATAAATACCTTTACAAATAAATAAATAAATAAATATCCAGAAAAGTAAAGGACTGTGTAGGCAGAGAGGGTTAAGGAGACTTTACAGAACAAAGAGGAGAGCTGAGATGGAAGGATGGGTGGAATTCGTATATAGGGAGAGTTTTCAAGAGGGGGAGTCCCTATGAGCCAGAGTGGAGACAAGAATGCTTGCATCTATTTGAAGTACAGCAAATAAGCCAGGTTGTCATAAGATGAGAGTTTGGGAAGGACAACGAGAGGTAAGCGTTTTTGAGTAGATTGAATATCCAGGCCTCTGAATACCAGCAGCTCAGGCTTTGTGGGCGATGGAGAATCAAAGAAAAGGCTTTGGAGCAGAGTCTGGGGGTAGACGACCCCTTCAGAAGCCATTGGCTATCAGAACCCTTATACTGAGCACCCACTGTGATTCCGGGACTTTCAATACATGTCTCTTATCCTCACAAAAACCTGCAAGGTGGATACAATCACCTCCACATTAGCAGGAGAGCTACAGTCCCTGGGAAGGGCAAGTACTTTGCTCGGGCCCACGCAGCTGGCGGAGGTCAGAGCTGGGGTCAGACTGCAGGGTGGAGCTCTGTCCTTGACACCACTTTTCTCTCTCTTCAGCTGTAGTAGGGACACAGAGTCATAACACCTCAACCAGGGCGATGCCAATGGATGTGGAAGGAAAAGAAAGATGTGGGGAAAACATGAAGGAAAAGGTGACAAGACAAGTTTAGAAGGTAATGGAAATGGAAGTTAAATAAAGCTTCATTTTGTTTTTCAAGCAAGAACTTCCTGTTTCTACTGTGCTATTTGGGGGGAAAAAACAACAACAACAACTAATCACGATATTGTCGCTACACATCGGACACTATTGTCCTAAAATATAGCCTAGTGTAAGATGTTATAAATATAGATAAATATGTATAGCATGGGAAAGAATCAGATACATGCTATAAGAGGGAAATACACAAATCGCTGTTGAATTTGTCCCTTGGGAGAGAGAAAATCTAAGTGATAAAAGCAAGCACTCACTGAAGAGACACTATTTGACCTGGACTCTAAGAAATGAATACAGCTTTGAATAAGAAATGAATACAGAGGGAAGAAGTGAGGGGAGGATACTCCAGATCAGGGTTTCTCAACCCTGGCTCTGCTGACATTATGAGCTGGAGTAATTCCTTGCTGTGGGAGGCTGTCCTGTGCATTGTAGGATGTTTAGATCCCTGGCTTCTACCCATTAGACACCCTTCCCAGTTCTGACAACCAAAATGTCTCTAGACATTGCTAAATTTCCCCTGGAGGGCAAAATCAACCTCAGTAAGAACTGCTATCCTAATCTAAGAGAATGATGTTAGAAATGGAGTATGTTTGGGGAATAAAGACGCATCTGTATCAGCCTGTTTCAAAATGCGTTCCTGGGAACATTAGTGTCTAATGAGATAAGTAATAGTCCCTTCAATAGAGTTCATGGTCAAATAGCATGGAGAAATACCAAATGCTTTTCCCTTCAGTTGGAAATTCACAGTATATATTAGAATAGTAAAAGCTTTGAGAGATTGCACAGGGAAGCTGTTTGACATTAGTTAAATTTAATTATCAAAGAACTTTTTTTTTGTCAAGGAACAAATATTAACCTCCTGAAGGGCACTGTTGTATTACAGAACACAGCTTGAAAAATGATGGCATATTTGACTGAAACACGGGGTAAATGAAAGATTTAAAGCTGAAAAAATACAGATAGATTCTAGAACCAGATGCAGAGAGTCTGGAACTCAGGCTAAGGAGTCTGAACAATATTTAATGAACAATAGGGAGGTAACCAGCAGGTAGTGTAATTAAAACTGTGCCTCAGTTATTCATTTATTCAGCGTATGTTAAGCAACATCAGTCTAGTGGCAGCAAGCCAGATAGATTAGAAGATGTAGAAACAGGAACCAAAGTACATTAAGTTCTTGCAAAAGTAATAACTTGGAGTAATAATGATGGAAGGGGTACACGCAAAAAGTATTCGAGGGTGTGGGAACGCCTGGGTGGCTCAGGAGGTGAGCATCTGACTCTTGATTTGGGCTCAGGTCATGATCTCACGGTCGGTCGTGAGACCGAGCCCTGCCTGGAGCTCTGCACCGAGTGCGTAGCCTGTTTAAGATTCTCTCTCTCTCTCCCCTTGCTCCTCTCCCCTGCTCAGGCACATGTGCGTGTGCTCTCTCTCTCTCTCTCTCTCTAAAAAAAAAAAAATATCAGTGAGTGAAAATGGAACTGGAAATAAATTTGGGGAAATCATCTGCCTTAAGGTAACAAAAGAAGTGAATGTGAATGTGGCAGCAATAAGGGGAAAGAGCAGGGAAAGAAGGAAAGGAGATGGCTAAGAATTCGGCTAAGACTTGAATATCTACACTGAACGAGTAGAAGAAGGATTATGAGGTAGTGAAGGAGACAGATCTGTTAGAGAAGTAGAAGATCCAGGAAAAAATGTCAGGCCCAAGGGGGAGGGAGTGTCAAGAGGCAATTGCCATGTCACAAAGAGGTCAAAGAAGATGGACCCTGAAATGAGGCCACTGAATTCTGAAGATAGGTCCAAAGAGGCTATTGAAAAGAGTTTCGGTAGAGTGGGGGATAGAAACCAAATTGCAAGGAGTGAATTGGGGGTAAGGGCGGTGAGGCAATGAATACAAATTACTTTTCTGAGAAGTTAGCCATCATGACTGCTCAGAACTAGTAGCCACTGAAGGCAACAGGATTGTTTGTTTGTTTGGGGATGGGGAGATTTGAGCATGTTTACTGACAAAAAATAAGGAATCAGAGGACATTCAGAGATTCAAGAAAGAAGAGTAAAAATTGATAGGGCAAGGCTTAGGAGGAGTCAGTGAAAATGAGATTAAGGTCAGAGATCCTTCGACAATAAAGGAGAGACGTCTTCCTGAGTCAGGAGTGAGGAGGAGGAGACAGATAAGAACAGAGAAATCTGGAGGTGGAGGCCTCAATAAACTCAAACTTTAATAGATTCAGAGATCTAGGTCATCAGCTGACAGTAAGGGAAACGAATGGAATTGAACATTTGAAAGTGTAAAAAATAGTTCGCAGTTATGAAGAATTTGAGAATGTTAGAAAGAGATGGCTAAAAGGTTGTCCAAGTTAGAATGAGACCTAAAATTTGCTACATGAACTTGTAGCTGACCCAATTAGTATAATTTGGTGACCAGCTTCAGAAATGCTCAGAAATAAAGAAAGTGAAAAATAGGCAATAAAAACAGACCCACAGGTGATCCAAACACTGGTATTATCAGAGAGGAACTTTAAAATATCTGATCAATATAATCAAGAAAATAGACAACAAAATGGAAATTTTTACTAAAGAATTAGACTGTATTAAAAGTAACCAGGATGTTAATGAAACTTATTGTGGTAATCATTGCAATATGTAGGGATATGGAATCATCATGTTACACACCTAAAACAACTACAATGTTATCTATCAGTTATATCTCAGTTAAAAGAAAGTAACCAAATAGAAATGATTAAACTGAAATAAAATAATTGAAATAAAGACTTAGCAAATGAGCTTAATAGCAAATTAGATATACCCAAGGGGAGAATTAATGATCTAAAGGAGAGTTCAGGGGACATCTGGGTGGCTTGGTCAGTTAAGAATCCAACTTTGGCTCAGGTCGTGATCTCATGGTTTGTGAGTTTGAGCCCCACACTGGGCTTGCTGCTATCAGGACAGAGCCTATTGCAGATCCTCTGTCTCCCTCTCTCTGCCCCTCCCCTGTTTGCACATGCTGTCTCTCTCTCTTTCTCTCTCCCTTTCAAAAATAAATAAAACATTTAAAAATAAGTAAAACAAAAGAGGGTTCAAAAGAAAATGTTGAAACTAAAAGAAGGAGATAAAAAAGATTAGAAAGTATGGGGAGGGATGTAAGAAACTGATGGAACATGATGTAAGAAGGACCTAGTACCCATGTAATTGGAGGCTGAGAAGTGGAGAAGAGACGTGGAATAGAAGCAGAGTTTGAAGACAACAGCTGACAACTTTGCAAAACTGACAAATTATATCCAGCTATGGATCCAAGCTCTGCAGACCCCAAGCAGAATAAACTCAAAAGAAAATCACACCTAAGTGCAAGAGAGTAAAACAGCTGAAAACAAAATACAAAGAAAGATCTTAAAAGTCACATATTATCCTCAAAGAAGCTACAAAGAGTGACAGTTAACATTTTATCAGACACAACAGGAGCAGGAGACAATCCAGGAACATCTTCGGTATGCTGAAAAAAATAAATAATGTCATCCTAGAATTCTATGCCCAGCAAAAGTATCCTTCAACATTTAAGGGAAACCAGAAGACATTTTAGACACAGAAAATGAGTGTATTGGCAACAGAACTGCACTGAAAGAAGTACAGAAGGGAGTAATGTTTGAGACAAGGAAAATGATTAAAGATGGAAACATGATAACCCAAGAAAGAATGGAGGGCAATGACAAAGGTAAATATTTTGTTAAAATTAAATGAGTATTGGGGCGCCTGGGTGGCTCGGTCGGTTAAGCGACCGACTTCGGCTCAGGTCACGATCTCGCGGCCCGTGAGGTCGAGCCCCGCGTCGGGCTCTGTGCTGACCGCTCAGAGCCTGGAGCCTGTTTCAGATTCTGTGTCTCCCTGTCTCTGACCCTCCCCCGTTCATGCTCTGTCTCTCTCTGTCTCAAAAATAAGTAAACGTTAAGAAAAATTAAAAAAAAAAATAAATGAGTGTTAAATGCTTAAAACGGCAATAAAGTCTTGTGGGTTTAAAATATAAGTAGAAATAAAGATGTCAGGGCACCCAGCTGGCTCAGTTGGTAGAGCGTGTGACTCTGAACCTTGGGGTTGCAAGTTCAAGCCCATGTTGGGTGTAGAGATTCCTTAAAAAAATAATAAATTTTTAAAAATCACATAGTAATAGAAAGGACTAGAATGGAGAAATGAAGTTAAAGCAATATAACAGCTTCACATTGTATGGGAAGTGGAAAAGTACTACTTTATAATGAACTTTAATAAAACCAGTTGCATGTTGTAATTTCTAGGGCAACCACTAAATTATTACAAAAAATATATTATTAAGTTTATCAGGGGGTGATGGCATAATAAAAAAAAATATTCGATAAACCCAAAAGCAGACAAAAAAAAGAAAGAAAGAAAGAAAGAAAGAAAGAAAGAAAGAAAAGAAAAAGGAATACAGAATAGAAAGGGCAAAAAAAAAAAAAAGCAGGATGATAGATTTAAACCAAGATACATATGAAACCGCATTAGATATAGATGGATTAAAAGAGATACACCAGTGAAGGGATGCAAAAAGAAACATACCGTGCAAACACTGAAATAGCTGGTGAACCAGTATGAATAACACACCAAGTAAGATTTAGTGTAAGAAGTGCTGCTACAGGGGTGCCTGGGTGGCTCAGTCTGTTGGGTGCCCAACTTCAGCTCAGGTCATGATCTCACTGTTCACGAGAGAGTTTTGAATTCTGTGTCCCCCTCTCTCTCTGCCCCTCCTCCACTCACACTCTCTTTCTCAAAAAAATAAACATTTAAAAATTTTTTAAAAATGGAGATAAAGAAAGGATATTTTATAATGGTAATTGGGTCAATCTACCAGGCAGAAATAACAATTCTAAATTTGTATGTACCCAGTAATATAGGTTTAAAAATATAACACACAAAAATTGCATATCCAGGGGCATCTGGGTGGCTCAGTCAGTAAAGTGTCTGACTCTTGCTGTCAGCTCAGGTTGTGATCTCACAATCTCTCTCTCCTTCTCCCTCTGCTCCTCCCTGGCTTGTGCATATTCTCTCCCTCTCTCTTTCTCAAAAAATAAAAATAAATTAAAGGGCACCTGGGTGGCTCAGTCAGCTAAGCATCTGACTTTGACTCAGGTCATGATCTCACGGTTTGTGGGTTCAAGCCCCACGTTGGTCTCTGAGCTGATAGCTCAGAGCCTGGAGCCTGCTTCAGATTCTGTGTCTCCCTCTATCTCTGCCCCTCCCCTACTTGTGCACACACACACAGTCTCTCTCTCTCTCTCTTCCAAAAAAAAAAAAAAAACCAATAATAAACAAACATTAAAACATATTTTAAAATAAATTTTAAAAATTAAAAAAAAGAATAACAAAATAACAAATTTTTTTAAAAATTTGACATATCCAAAAATAGAAATAGACACAATCAGAATGGGAGAGTTTAACACACATGTCTCAAAAACTGATAGAACAAATAGATAAAGGAAATAGAAAACAAACCAGCAAGAATATGGAAGACTTGAAACACAATTCACAAATTTGACTTAACTTAAATATTCTAAATACTGCACCCAACAACTGTAGAATAGTTTTTGTGTTCACATAGATATTTTACTAAAAGTGTCCTAATGCTGGGCTATAAAGCATATTCAATAACTTTAAAGGATTGAAATCATACAGACTATGTCTGTGACTGAAATGGAATTAAGCAAGAAATTAGTAACAAAAAATAAGCAGATAATTACTCAAAATTAGTATATTTGGCAAGGTATTACTAGATAACCCTTAGATCAAATAGTCAGTTTCAATGGAACTGGAAAATATTTTAATTGAATGGAAATAAAAACATTGCATAACAAAATATATGCACTGTAGCTAACATCACTCTTAGAAGAAAATGTACAGCCTCAAAATGAATAATTTAGAATACAGTATTTGGATAGTAAAGAAGAAAGACTGAAAATGTATGATCCATTATCTTAAAAATTAAGAAAAAAAGTCAAATTAGCCAAAAGAAAGTACAAGAAAAGAAATAATAAAAGAGCAGAAATAATGAATTAGGAAATAACTATGAAATAGAAAAATATCAACTAGCTATGACTGATCAAGAGAAAAAGAAAGAAGACATATATTACCAGTATCAGGAATCAAAAAAGGGATATTATCACAGATTCTGCAGGCATTAAAAACTTTATTTTTTTATGTAAAAAAATTGTTTTTAATGTGTATTTATTTTTGAGAGAGAGAAAGACAGTGCAAGCAGGGGAGGGGCAGAGAGAGAGAGAGGGAGACACAGAATCCAAATCAGGCTCCAGGCTCCCAGCTGTCAACACAGAGCCCAAGGTGGGGCTCGAACGCACGAACTATGAGATCATGACCTAAGTCGAAGTCCAACACTTAAATGACTGAGTCACCCACATGCCCCAGATCTTGCAGGCATTATAAATCTAATAAGGGAATATTGTAATCTTTATGTCACTACATTTTTTTAAATATTTATTTTTGAGAGAAAGGGAGAGAGCACATGTATGTGCGCACGGTTGGGAGGGACAGAGAGAGGGGGGTGGGACAGAGGTTCCAGAGCAGGCTCTGTGCTGACAGCAGAGAGCCCCATGTGAAACTCAAACTCATGAACCATCAGATCATGACCTGAGCTTAAGTTGGTGCTTAAACAACTGAGTCACCCAGGCGTTCTACGTCACTACATTTTAAAATGCGGATTCATTAAACATATTCTTTAGGAAAACACAACTGAACAAAACTGACAAAAGAAATAAAAAATCTGAATAGTCTATTTTCTATTTAAAAGACCTCATCTGTTAAAAACTTCCTCACAAGGACAACTTCTATTCTAGTTGGCTTTGTGACTAAATTCTTCCAAAAAATTTAAGGAAAATAATCCTTATCAGAACATATAAAATTTTCTAGAAAATTGAAAAAAAAGTAAATACTTCCCAAACCATCTCATGAGGCCAATATAATCTTGATATCAAAATTTGACAAGATAATAAGAGAAAGTAAAATTACAGATTGTTTTTTTATGAACTTATGTGTAAACAAAATAGTAGCAAGTTGAATTCAGGAAATTATATTTCAACAAAATTGATTTTATCTCAGAAATAGTTTGCTTAAGGG
Source organism: Lynx canadensis (assembly GCF_007474595.2). Classification (NCBI taxonomy): domain Eukaryota; kingdom Metazoa; phylum Chordata; class Mammalia; order Carnivora; family Felidae; genus Lynx; species Lynx canadensis. The sequence continues at coordinate 74,567,833 of NC_044306.2, forward strand.
CAACTGGGTGGCTAAGTCAGCTGAGCATCTGATTTCAGCTCTGGTCATGAGCCTGCAGTTTATGGGTTTAAGCCTTGTGTTAGGCTCTGTGCTGACAGCTCAGAGCCTGGAGCCTGCTTCAGATTCTTTGCCTCCCCCTCTCTGTGCCCCTCCCCTGCTCTCTCTCTTTCAAAAATAAATAAACATTTTTAAAAAATTTAAAAAAAGTGGGGCGCCTGGGTGGCGCAGTCGGTTAAGCGTCCGACTTCAGCCAGGTCACGATCTCGCGGTCCGTGAGTTCGAGCGGCGCGTCGGGCTCTGGGCTGATGGCTCGGAGCCTGGAGCCTGTTTCCGATTCTGTGTCTCCCTCTCTCTCTGCCCCTCCCCCGTTCATGCTCTGTCTCTCTCTGTCCCAAAAATAAATAAACGTTGAAAAAAAAAATTAAAAAAAAAATTAAAAAAAGAAAAATTTTGCTTAACATTCAAAAATCAATTATATAAATCACCTTATTAATATACTAAAGGAGAAATATCTTATAATCATATCATTAGATACAGAAAAAGATACAGAATTTGATAAAATTCAATACAGATCAATGATAAAATAAAACTTTTTAAATCTGATGAAAGGTATATCCAAAAAGGTTTATAGTAACATCATATTTAATTGTGCAATACTGAAATCTCTTGAGATTGGTAATGAGACAAGGACAGTCTCATTACCATTTTTATTTAACATCATATTGGAGGTCCTAGCCGTGCAATAAGGCAAGAAAAAATAAATAGGTCAAATAGAATCTATGAATAAACTATTAGAATCAATAAGTAGATTAAGCAAGTCTATTAGAACAAGGTCAATATACAAAAATCAATTGTATTTCAGGGTGCCTGGGTGGCTCAGTCGGTTAAGTGTTCAACTCTTGATTTAAGCTCGGGTCATGATCTCACGGTTTGTGGGATCGAGCCCCACATCAGGCTCTGTGCTGACAGTGGAGAGCCTGCTTGGGATTCTCTCTTTCCCTCTCTCTGCCCCTCCACCACTTGTGCTCTCGTTCTCCCTCTCTGAAAAGAAATTAAAAAATATTTTAAAAGATTTAAAAAATCTATTATATTTGTAAATATCCATAACAAATAAATTAATTAAATTTAATTAAAATTAAATTCAAAACTTGATACAATTTACAGTAGCATTAAAAATTAAATAGGAATAATTCTAACAAAAGACTTGGAAGGTATCTATACAGAAACTATAAACATCATTTGGAGACATTAAAGGAAATCTAAATAAATGGATGGATGTGTTTGTAGTTTATTGATATTCTGAAGATATCAGTTTCCCTAAAAGAGATCCATAGTTTCAATGCAACCTTAAAAATATCCTGGCAAGCTTTTTTTTTTCTTTTTAATGTAGATCTTGACATTTAAATTGTAGCATTTAAATTATATATGGAAATACAAAGACCAAGGGCCAACAATAGCCAAGAAGTAAATCTTGAAGTAAAACAAAGCTGAAAAACTTACATTAGATATCACAAGTTATTATAGTGTTAGGTAATTAAGACAGTGTGCCATTGTCACAAGAGAAAAAGAAGTCAGTGGAACAAAATGGAGAAACCAGAAACAAAGATGGTCCTGTAGTATAGTGGGGAAAAGGACAGTCTTCTTAATAAGTGATTCTGGGTCAATGGAGAGCCATATGGAGAAACCGCATCTTAATCTCTACCTCAGATGATTAGAACAAATACAAAACACCACCACCACCACCAGCAATAACAACAAAAAGAACACAGCAGGATTGTAGGTCTATATGTGAAAAGTAAAACAATTATACTTTTGGAAGATAGCACAGGAGAATATTTTTGAGCTACTGAGATATGCAAAGATTTCTTAAACAGGACATGAAAGTCACTAACCATAAGACAAACATTGATAAATTAGACTACATGAAAATAAAGAACTTTTGTTCATCAGAAGATACCATTTTAAGAGACTGAAAAGGCAAGCCACACACTGAAGAAAAGATATGCAATATACATTTCTAACAAAGGACTCATTCAGAATGAATAAAGAAGTCCTTTAAGTTACTAAGAAAAAAAACCACACACACACACAAAAACCTACAGAAAAATGAGCAAGGGACTTAGCATACACATCATAAGAGAATATTTGAATGGCCAATACATGTCTGAAAAGGTGTTTGATCTCATTAGTCATCAAAGAAATTCAAATTTACACCATAATTAAATACTACTTTTTACCCAGCAGAATGGCCGATTGTAAAACAACGAAGCATTGGGGATGATGTAGAGCAACTGGAAATCTCATATACTATTGGTGGTTGTGCAAATTGAGACAATTTTGGAAAACTGCTTGAGAGTACCTACTAATGCCGAATATATGAATACATCATGACCCGGCAATTCTACTCTTTGGCATATATTCAACAGATGTATATACATGTGTGCACAAAAGTACATAATTGGTTATGGTAGTAAGTCGTCATAATCAAAAACTAGAAACAACCCAAAAGTGCTTCAACATTAGAGTGGACGAGTAAATTATGATAAAGTCACCCAATGGAATAGTATAAAGCCTTGAAAATTAACTAAATATTGTTCTATGCAATAACATAGAGGATTCTCACAAAAATATTAAACAAAAGAGGTAAGACACACAATAATACATATTGAATGGTTCCATTTATGTGAAGTTCAAAAACAAAGGGAAACACCGTGCCTGCATTAGGATGGCTACTGTAACAAACAACAACAAACAGAAAATAGTAAGTGTCGCTGAGGATGTGGAAAAATTAGGACTCTAGTGCACTGTTGATGGGAATGAAACATCACACGGCATCTATGGAAAACGCTATGGCATTTCCTCAAAAAAGTAAAAACAGAATTCTTGTATGATGCAGCAATGCCACTTCTGGGAATACGCCCAAAAGAATTTTAAGCAGGGCATCAGAAAGACAGTTGCACATCCATGTTCATAGCAGGATTATTCACAATAGCCAAAAGGTAGAAGCGACTGCCCGACAAGTGTGGTATATCCATACAATGGCATATTATTCAGCAGTGTAAAGGAAAGAAATTCTGACACATGCTACAATGTGGATGAACCTTAAGAAAGTTATGCTAAGGTGAGATAAGCCAGTCACAAACGTACAAATACTGTATGATTCCATCTATATGAGGTACTTAGGGTAGCCAAATGTATACAGACAGGAAGTAGGAGGCTGGAGGGAGGGGAAGTGCAAAGTTATTGCTTAACGGATACAAAGTTTTCATTTTGCAAGATGAAAAGAGGTTGATTGCACAATAATGTGAATGTACTTAACATCGCTGAACTGTAAACATGGCTAATGTGGTAAATTTTATGTTTTATGTATTTTACCATAATTAAACAAAATTAATGATAAAGGTAAAATGAATGTGCTAATTGTTAGAGTACAGTAGCTGCTTTTGGTCAAAAGTGGTGACAATTGCTAGTGACTGGGAGTCCGTCATAAGGGAAGTTTTGGGGGTTCTGGGGATGCTTTGCTCCTTGATCTGATAGGAAAAACGTGAGTGTTTTCACTGTTAAAAGTTGAGCAAATTGTATGCTTTGACTTGTGCACTTTTTTTTTTTTAACGTTTATCTATTTTTGAGACAGAGAGAGACAGAGCATGAACGGGGGAGGGTCAGAGAGAGGGAGACACAGAATCTGAAACAGGCTCCAGGCTCTGAGCCATCAGCACAGAGCCCTACGCGGGGCTCGAACTCACACACCACGAGATCATGACCTGAGCCGAAGTCGGCCGCCCAACCGACTGAGCCACCCAGGCGCCCCAACTTGTGCACTTTTCTATATGCTTCAGTCAAATCAACAACAAGAAGTACTTTAAAAATAAGGTGAAGTAAAACATACAAGAATACTCAGGGTTCTGAGGGGGGATGAGTAATGAGTGGGTACTTACCTAAATATCAAAATGTTGACACCTACGATGGGGTTTTGGGGTGATGGCGGGGTTCGGAGCTGACGGCCAAGAAAGAATTCTTGAAGACGTCTTTGGTGCAAAAAGGTGATTTTGCTAAAACACGGGGACAGCACCGTGGGCAGTAAGAGCACTGGGGTTGTGAAGGGGTGACTGATCACATATACATTCAGGTTAGGAGGGGGTTAGGAACAGCCTAAGTCTCCAAGGAATTTTGAAAGCAAGGTTTCCAGGATGTTGAGGGGCTAGCTGTTGTTAGGAAAATGTCATTTATTAGTGTTTAGTAACCTCAGTCATGAGAACCTTCAGATGTATATCAAGGGCCATATGCTTTGAGTATAATTGCCAACATATACTTGGGGTTTAAAGATAAAGGAGGATTGCAAAGGAATTTTTATGTGTTGAAGGAGACACAAAGGATCCTGGGGATCAGGATAATGTTAAGCCAAGATTCCCTTTTGCCCCTAGCAAAGTGTCATCATGGAGGGAGTTGAGGTCCTAGAGGGAGATCACTCTGCCTGTTTCAAGGACTTGTCAATGGGCTGTAGGCAGAAAGGGAATTTAAGTTTTCATTTGCCTTTGTTTCCCATCATGGCAAGCACTTAATGTTGATGAGAATGATATTAGGGCTCCGGAAATGGAGTCTATAGATTTCTGGAGATTAGGATATTGATAAGATTGTCCTTTTCTTTGTTCTTAGGCAGACAGGAGTGCCTGGGGTATGGGCTGGTTGGGGGGGGGGGGGTCAGCTTGTTTTTTGCCTTCAGGTCACCTTATGTTCCCTCATCACACACATACAAATTCTAGTAGACCAAATTTGCATTTTTAACAGGAACCACAAATATACTGTAATAATAACCATATCATAGTTATGACATTTTAATTTTTTTATTTTTTAATTAAAAAAATTTTTAATGTTTATTTTTGATAGAGACAGAGTCAGGGACAGAGAGTGAGTGGGGAAGGGGCAGAGAGAGAGGGAGATACAGAATCTGAAGCAGGCTCCAGGCTCTGAGCTGTAAGCACGGAGCCCGATGAGGGGCTGGAACCCATGAACTGTGAGATCATGACCTGAGCTGAAGTCCAGAACTTAACCAACTGAGCCACCCAGGCACCCCAGGTTATGGCATTTTTAAAATCACAGTTCCCCAAAATACTAACAAATTTTATCTCATTAAAATAAACAACTTTTTTTTTTTTAATTTTTTTTTCAACGTTTTTATTTATTATTGGGACAGAGAGAGACAGAGCATGAACGGGGGAGGGGCAGAAAGAGAGGGAGACACAGAATCGGAAACAGGCTCCAGGCTCTGAGCCATCAGCCCAGAGCCTGACGCGGGGCTCGAACTCACGGAGTGCGAGATCGTGACCTGGCTGAAGTCGGACGCTTAACCGACTGCGCCACCCAGGCGCCCCAATAAACAACTTTTATATTACCAAAATAAAAACACAAATTATATACTTTAAAAATATATGACAGCAAAGGGCTTATATTTCTAACACATAAAGGGTTCTTATAACTGAAGGAGAAATGTATTAACAACCTTTAGAAAAATGGACAAAGGACATGTGGAGCTAATTCATGAGAAGAGGAGAGGAGAGGGGAGGGGAGGGGAGGGGAGGGGAGAAGAGAAGAGAAGAGAAGAGAAGAGAAGAGAAGAGAGGGGAAGAGAAAAAAGGAAGTGGCCAGGAAACACATAAAAATAAGTTCAATATTACAAGTAATTAAAGAAATGCAAACTAAAACTATTATATATATGGGTTCATCAAATCGCAAAGTTTAAAACCAATCTCAGAGCATCCTGGTGTAGGCAAGTGTATGAGGAAATGGGTACTCTCATACTCTGGTGTTGGGATTACAAACTACAGGGCTGAATAGTAAAACAAACTTTCCCTTTGGGATGCCTGCCTGGCTCAGTCGGTAGAGACTCTTGATCAAGGGGCTGTGAGTTCAAGCCCCACATTGGGTGTAGAGCCTACTAAGTAAGTAAGTGAGTAAGTCTGTAAATAAATAAATAAAATAAACTTTCGCTTTGATCCAGCAATTTAATTTCTAGCAATTTGCCTTTAAGTAAATAATCATCCAAATATCCAAAAGACTTCCCTTTGTAGTGCAGTTTATAACAGTGAAATATTAGAAAAAACTGAAATGTGTATCAGAGTTGGCTAATAAATTACGATACTCACATACAATAGAATACCAAGTAGTCACGTGAAATGGCTATATTTATTGCCATATGTTGATGGATTTAAAAAAGCAATTACATAGAAACAAGTGTAATATCCCCTTGTAAATTTATTTATAATCACACACACACACACACCACACACACACACACACACACTACACACAACCTATCTGGAAAAATGTCCACCAAATTTTAATAGTCTTTATCTCAGGGTCATGGAGTTCAGCTTTCTTTTTAATACTTTTCTTAATGTTTGAATTTGTTCAGTGAGCATACATCACTTTTATGATAAGGAAAAACAATGGTATTTTCTTTTTAAAAATAAAAGGTCATGGGATAATAATCTGGTCTGTTTTATCAGAGGTCATACTTCCTTATGTGGCTTGCCATTTTCCCCACTTGGCCTACTAACCCCCACAGGAACACCAAGTCAGACTGAGAGCTGAAGGATGGGGGAAAGCTCTTTGGGCTTCATTAAAGTCTCTGCTTCCTTTACAGTGAGTGAGTTGGTACCACCATAGTGGCTGGAATGTTGCCTCCCCCTCCCCCAGCAGCTGACTTCCGTTTCACCTCCGGTAGCTACCTTTGGAGCAGGAAATCAATGCCTGGGGGTCTCCAAGGCACCCACTTGTTTTTTCTGTGTTTTGAGGAGTTCAGGGATGTCTGGTGATTTGCATTTCTATAAGCCTTTCACTAGGGATCTAAGGGCTGGGAGCTATTAGTTCTCTTGCAAATTCTGGAGGCCCAGGGGGGCCATGAAAGGACAAGTTGGTTTGGGTTTTAGGGGAAACCTTATGTTCTACCCATGAGAGAGTGTCCTACCAAAAGAAGTTTGAAATGTTCAGTCCTACCCGTAATCTCTCTTCACCATGTCTGCAAATCCTACATAAATAGTTATAATTTTCATTTTAACTAGCAGCTAGGAGATGGTAACTCAGTTAACAGAAGGAAGCAAGCAAGAAGAAAAAGAAATATTTAGGATCTGGGCCCCCACAAGACACTGCTTCCAAGAATCACCCTGTTCTGATCAAGGGTTAGCACACCACTGAAATAAGAACTTGAGGGGCTCCTGGATGGCTCAGTCAGGTTAAGCGTCTGACTTCGGCTCAGGTCATGATCTCACGGGTAGTGAGTTTGAGACCTGTGTGGGGCTCTATGCTGATAGCTCAGAGCCTGGAGCCTGCTTCAGATTCTGTGTCTCCCTCTCTCTCTGCCTCTCTTCCCCTCACACTCTGTTTCTCTCTCTCTCTTTCAAAAATAAATAAACATCAAAAAAGAAAAAGAAAAAAAGAAAAACTTGAATAACTGGAAGTTTTGACTTTCTCTCAAGTGATTCCTGCCAGTATAGACATTTCAGTATCCTGGACAGTCTTTTCAAGGGGCAAAGAGGGATAGATTTCCTACCTTTCACAGTTACAATTTTGAGAACTGGAGATGCTCAGAATATTGGCCCGAAAGCCTTAAGAACGGGCAGCAGGACCTCCCTGCACACGAGTCTCCTCCCTGACCTGCAAGCAAACACCTTTATTTTAGAGAACACCCTGACCAGGAAGCCCTCGTGCCAAATCCCCGCTCGTGCAGGGCACCTCCAGCTAATCTGGAAGTTTGATTATAAGCCAAGGGGAACAGTTACATAACTCTGAAAGTTTAAACTTGGGAAAACACACACACACATCTAAACAAGAGCCCAGTTAAAAGGAGAAAGCCATAGCACTGGGTCCCGTTTCCCTATTTTATTGCCCTGTAAAGCAATAAAAGATGTATTCATTATCTACCTGTCTTCCTGGCTGCCCAAATGGCCATGACATCCAACTAATTAAAAAGTACTTGCTGCCTCCCAGGGCCCTTCAAATGTTATCCTCTGTGTGCAAATAAAAGTGAAAATTATTAGAAATGTCCATCGTGCTCATCTTTGCATTTCTTTCTTAGGACAGACTGAGAGGCGCAGCTCTCAGCCTGCGAAAGTGAAGATAGCTCCTCTCCCAGAGCCTGTGCGCCTGTGAATCTTGCTGATCAGTGGGGAAACACCCCCTCCCCCACTTGCCACCATTCCATGGGTGCAGAGAATTTGGGGATTGCCTAAAATGGGGACAAACTGAGAAGGAAGGGCCAAGGTCTGAGCGACATGGCCCAGCTCCCAGAACCCAACTTTGGGCCCTGTGCTTCTGTTTTCTATCACCTCTTTGCTGCCAGAAGTTTCCGTGGAGAGCTGCAGGGACCTGGAGGGCCAGGAGGCAGTCAGGCAAAGCTGCAAGGCAGGCAGCTTTTCCAGGTGGGTGCAGAGAGAAGGAAAGGAAATGCATGCTTGCTGCTGAGAGAAAGGGAGACTGGGCCTCAGGCTAATCCCTGTGAGAACTGTTTGCTTGGGGAGACGAGGGCAGGAGTCCAGGAGCCGGGGCCCTGGGTGCTGTCCCATGAGGGAGCTAATTCCACCACCCCATCCTGCCCAACTCTATGGGACAGGGTCGTGGGCCGGTCGGGAGACAGCTTGGAACCAGGAGGGCACTGTCCCTGGGAGCAAACCCCCACCCTCCCCGCAGACTCCAGAAATGGGCAGCAACTGTCCCCGGTCTCATTCTTCCTGCTGACGCCAGGCCCTTCTACCCGGGGGTTCTGTCTACTTGGCTTCTGAAGGGGAATGCAGGCGGGTTAGCTCAGTGCCAGTCAGTGCACTTTGCTTTGGCAAAAGGAGAAAAATAAAGGCAACACAGCAAAATTTTCAAAAAGCTAAATGAATTCAACCTAAAGATTACTCTTCTGCTAATTCCAGGCCCAGTCTAATGTTTTGATTGGCTTTACTGAGGAGGCTAGTAGGTGATTATTGTTGCCAAGGTCCTTCCTGGCCAGCCTGTCCATTTTTTTTCCTTTGGTTTTACTGGCCCAGGAAAACCCAAACTTCAAAGGAGAAAAGCATCCCAGGGCATGTCTCTTGGCCTTTTCTTCTGTGATGATTCTACCTGTGTCTTGTTTCATACTGTGAGCACCGAACGTTTCATTTAGTCATTCAACAGACATTAAGTAAGCTGTCACCATGTGTTGGATCGAGACTTTGTCAAGGTGTAATGTTTACTTACAGGGGATAAAAGATTTTGAAAATTTCAGAAATGAACAACATAAAACAAAAGTATTGAATGGGTATCCTGTTCATCCTTGACACACTTTACCGTGATGCACTTAACTGTGGTTTAGACACTAACATTTCACCAGTCAGCTACCGTCAAGAAATTTTCTCTTTGATCATGAAGCCTATTTTTTTTCTTAGCAACGTCATTATTCAAAAAGTCACGCATCTAGATCCTCCCTGGTTTGAGGCGACCATGGCTCTCTGTAGATGTGCCACTATGCTTGCTTTACCCAGTGAATGCCTGTGGTAGAGACTTCAGGAGACCTGTGTTCCGGGCTCATTTGGGACTGCAGCATAACTAGCTGATCCCGACTCATACAGGATCTTACCAGTTTACTCTTCTTTCCCTTAGAGGGCTGAGTAGGGCTGGCCCACCATCTGGACGAAGAAAACCGTTGTTTCCCAAGTGTGATTTGAAGGTTTCTCACCGCAAAAGCACTTGTCTCTTTGTCTATGTTTCTACCTAACGTGATTTGATATTTTGGGTGAGGGGCACAAGTGGGCAAGGGGCAGAGAGAGAGAGAATCCCAGAAGGGACAGAGAGAGAGAGAAAGAGAGAGAAGCAGGGCTCACCCAAGGTGGGACTCGAGCTCACCCGATGTGGGACTCGAACTCACAAACCACGAGATCATGACCTGAGCCGAAGTCAGATGCTTAACGACTGAGCCACTCAGGAGCCCCTGATTTGATATTTTTTAAGTTTTGTAATTACCTACATGCTTTAGTCCTCTTTCAAGGCATAAAGCCCCCTAAGTCTTTGCAGTGCCTTCTCCTGCGGCCCCTGCTAATGCCTCTGCACCCTGCTGTGGCCGTGTCTCTGTCTTGCTCAGTGCCAAGTGTGGGCTGGGTGACGGGATGATTGGGAGCCCAGGCTTTGATCTTAGATGCCTCTGGCGGTGCAGCCTCAGGTCTTTCCAAGCTTCCCTTTCCTCAGTTGTAATGTGAGATAATTACAGTTCCTTTCTCGTAGGACTGCAGTAAAAAATAAGTGATATAATTTGTGCAAATCACTGACTGTGGCGCCTGCCCCATGGTAATAATTCAACGGTGATTACTATCGTTATTATGGGTATTAGTTTGCTAGAGCTGCTATAACGTAGCACCACAAACAACAGAAATGTACTGTCTCACACTGCTGGAGGCCAGGAGTCTGGAAGGAACGTGTCCACAGGGATGGCTCCTTCTGAAGACTGCGAGGGACAATCTGTTCCAGGCCTTTCCCCTGGCAGCTGGTGGTTTGCTGCCAATCTTTGGCGTGCAGGCTACGTCATTGCGATCGCTGCCTTGCTGTCATGAGGTGTTCTCGCATGTGTCTTTGTTGTCACGTGTCCGTCTTCTCAGAGGACACCAGTCAGAGTGGATCAGGGGCCCACCCTACTCAGTAAGATTTCACCTTCCACCAAAGACACTTTTTTTAAATGTTTATTTATTTTTGAGAGAGAGAGACAGAGGCAGAGACAGAGCGTGAGCGGGGGAGGGGCAGAGAGAGAGGGAGACGCAGAATCCGAAGCAGGCTCCAGGCTCCGAGCTGTCAGCACAGAGCCCGATGTGGGGGTCGAACCCATGAGCTGTGAGATCATGACCTGAGGACAAGTCGGATGCCCAACGAACTGGGTCACCCAGAAGCCCCAACATGGCGGTTTCTTAAAGCAAACTCTGCCCAACCCTCTGTTGGTAGCTCCCCTCCATTGGTCTGGGGCCCTTGGACCAGAATAAGCTCTCCCCTTCTCTCCACCAGCTTCTACCCCGTGAGCTCCCCTCCTGCTTCCCACTCCCCACTGCCTCCAGCCTCTCTCCAACATCCGCTGAGAACATGGCATCAGGTGAGGGGGGATGGCACATGTGGGTGCAAACAGCAGCGTGAGCTCACACGCTTGCACTGTGCCTGTGAAACAAAGAGACTGGCTCTGTGACCCTCCCAACAGTCTTCCTGCTGCATAGCCCTCTTCACACCAGTAACCTGCATCCTGCGCACGGTGGTCCTGGCCGCCTGCAGATGGTCGCCAGTGGCCTGGCCCTCTTCAGGCATAACTTGCTTTTGCAATCCCTGGCCTTCCTCAGGGTGGTGTTCCAGCCTTCCTCTTCTTTCTCTTTTCCAACCGGTGTCGCCTTTTAAATGCACGAGGGAAATTTCACTAATTAAAGAAAGGCTGTGGTCTATCCTGTTGTCAACAGATGAAACAATCACTCACCACCACATTTTTGGCAAATCCGGATTTTGATACGCGGTACTGGGTTTGCTTAAAGTATGAGTGCACGTAGGCATGGCTCTGAGCCTAAAGGCTCGGGTGTGACGGTCAGTGTGAGAGGAAGCTGTCACAGGCATATTCAGGCCATTGATTTCTGAGTTCTGTCAGGGCCTGTACCTCAGGATCTTTCTCTACTGAGATTCAGCCTCTTCCCTCCCTGGAGGGTGGTTTCCGTGAGCCCATGAAAGCAGGGATCGCTCTGCTGCATGAAGTCCCCAAAGGGACGAAGGAGTGCCCTTGTGGATCTGGAACCCCATCCTTCATCCCAGGCTGTCTGTGCCCCACCCTACATCCGGGGCTGCCGGCCCGCAGGCCGAATGGCAGAGCCCAGGAGAACCTTTCTGACTACATTTATGACCCTGGTGTGAAGTGAAGGGGGAATGAAAAGGCAAGATCTTTGCCACTGTTTTAGAGTCGCCAGACTTACAAATAAAAAAATATAAGACACCTAGTTAAATTAGACTATAAGATAAATCAAATAATTTTTTGCCACCCTAACCATTTTTAAGTGTATGGTTCAGTAGTGTTAAGTATTCACGTAACAACAAATAATTTATTTTATTTTATATTTAGAGAGAGAGCGAGTGGGGGGAAGGGGCAGAGGGAGAGAGAGAGAATCTTAAGCAGGCTCTATGCTCAGCACAGAGCCCAATGCGAGGCTCAGTCCCACTCCCCTGGGATCATGATCTGAGATGAAATTGAGTCAGATGCTTAATCGACTAAGCCAGGCACTCTGACAAGTAATTTCTCAATATAAGCTCAATATTTGGGACTACTTATACTAAAAAAAATAATTCAGTGTTTATCTGAATTTCAAACTTAACTGGGCATCCTCTATCCCATTTGCCCTGGTTTATTTCATTTATTTGTTTGTATTACTCGTTCCTTGGCTCTAGAAAAGAGACAGTATCCCCAGGGAATAGAAGCTGTCCTGCTCCCTGACCTCCTAGGTGAGAGGTCAGCAGCCTGGAACACATCTACTAAAACCTTATTTTGAGCAGTCAAGGTCCTGAATAAAGTCATAAGGCAGGGACAGTGTATCTTTGGCCCTTCCCACTTTTCTTCAGCGTCCACTTGTCCCCCTGCCCTTCCCTGGGCAGCTCCCTTCCAGGTCATTAACTCATTCTAGTGAAGCACTAACTGATAAGGATAAGGTGTTAGCTGCCAATATGATTAAAATGTGACCTCCTCTCAGCCATGTTTCCCCTCCCCCCTGCCCACAGTAGACTCAAATGATCAGGAAAGAAGGATGGTGACCAGACAGATTGGTAGCTATTGCTTCTGTGGGGTGAGCCTGTCCCGACCCTGACGCTGTGGAACCCAAGATGCCTGTGACAGCTCACCTCTGCCAAGACCCCTTACAGATCTTCTGAGATCTTGCAGATCTTCTGAGGTCTTACAGATCTTCTCAGAGGACGGAGTTCTTTGCAAGAAACTCTTCAAGGACTCCTATTTAGTGGCAAATTCAAACCGTCCTTGGTGTTCTATGTGTATAGTACCTACGTTCCCAGAGTGGAGATGGGAGAAGAAAAGAAAACTCAAAATGAGAAATCTTCAGAGAAAGAGTAGCTCAAGTCCAACTTTGTGCAAACCACTTGTGGCCCAGAGGCACAGAGACAAGAGAAGCTTTCTCTTCCTTGCTGTGCCAGGCGTCCTGGTTAGGTTTGGAAATACTTGCCCAGCTTGTGTGGTTCCAGTGTACCCAGATATACATCAAAGTGATGATGGAAGGTGTGTTAGACACAATTAAAACACACACAGTGACCCACATACACAACCAGTTCTTTTCTTGCAAACGATTACAGTAGTAACGAAATAAGCGATGTATACATCTCAATAGGTTTCTAATGGCAATTCAGTTCAAAATAGATGGAGCGCTGCAACAAACGGCGCCATGTGATAGAAGCTGAGATATAAGGACATCTAAGACACGCCCCCTCATGGAGATACTTAGTCAAATGGAGAAGATTGACAGCTAGCACCACCAATCACAGCACAGAGCTGTTTGTGCTGTGATAGAGGTGGGCACAGGCTGTGTAGGAACACAGAGGACAGTGATCACCCAATCGAGGCATGGGGGGCGGGGGGTGGCGTATTGAGAGAGGTAGGCAAAGAAGGCTTCCTGAAGGTGGTAATTCCTGGCAGGTTCTGAAAGAGCAAGTGGCAAGTGAAACAAAAGCATCCCTTCTTTGGCAGAGAGAGCTCTAAACTAAGAGCCAGCCCAAATCAAGGTTAACATTGGGCAGTAGAGACTTGGCCTGCCTCTGGCTCTGGCTCAGCTCTATCTGGACTCAGCTCAGGACTATGCTGGTCCAAGAGTTTCTTTTGAGTCTCCCTCAACCGAGCGCTACGAACCATGAGTAGACAGAGAAGTGGAATCCCCTTTCTTAAGCTATTTGTTCATTTCAGCCAAGCAGTTAATTAATTTTGGGAGATTCCCAGAGTGATTCTAGCACTTCCATCCAAACTACAATTAATGAAAAGCTTTACTGAGGTTGTTCTCCAGAGCATTCAGATTTATTCTTTCTTGTCTTGACACTGAATAGGCTGCCTTTGAGGCCAGCAGCTTGGGGTTGGGGGGGCAGGGGGCTGCTCAGTTGTTTGCTGGCTTCCATTTTCTGCAGCTCAGCTGTAACTAAGGATTTGGACACCAACTGGGCTTTCAATACCACTTCTGCTCAAGGGCTTGGTCATAAAGGCTATTCTTGGCTCAAAGAGGCCTTGTCCCACTGCTGCTTCTATAGCCGTTTCTTCCAAGAGCCATGTCAACATTCATCCTGTTCGCCCACTCAATTCACACATGGAGAATATTACAACCCAACTAAAATATCTGAAATTGAGTCAATGATAAGATTTTTGGAAGAGGTTTACATAATAAAACCTTGAGTGAACCCACCAAGGATCAATGTCAGGTAGCCCAGGGCTACCTCAGTTCAAGGAAGAGCAGATGGAGGGAGATTACATGTGGGCCCTAAGGATCTCTTTTGGATGAGGGGACTCTGCAGGCATTATGCTATCCCAAACCACACCAGATATGCTGAGGGATACAATAACTAGAAACATCAAAATTTAAGGAACGTAACTAATAATAGCTTGAAGTGAGCAGAGAATATCTTTAGACTGAGCATATCTGCTGAGGCATGTGGCATTACAGTATCTATAGCCCTCAGAGGTTTAAGTGTAGTGGGTTCTGCAATTGCCTTCCTTATTAATCAATCAATATACACATACCCTCTACCTCTTCCCTTCTCTCTTTTTCACCTCTTCCCTCTTCCTCCCCCCTCTATCTTGACTTCCCTCCATCAGTTGACATAGTAACCCCCCCCCCCATTCTTACTCCTACTCGCTATGGAAATGGGTCACACTTTACTATGGCACCTGCTTGCCTTAGGTATGATTGAATATGCCTTTACTATATCAATCACATCCTTATCTATTTCACCAAGAAGACAAGACCCAGACTCAGAACCTTAACATGGGTTAATAAGGCCAAATTCAAACCTAGAGCCTCAAAGAGATGTTAGAAAAGACAGTTTAGGAAGGCCACACAGGCTGGAAGAAGTTATCAAATAAAATAGAAGTGTTACTTTTCTATAGAGGAAGCAAACAAAATTTACATCACTAGAAGAATAGGAGTCCCACCAGATGGAAAAGTGAATTATTGGCACGAGTTTGTCTCTCCTGTTTTGAAAAACACATCTTCACACAATCCAACGTTCCTTTAAGCAATCTTTGCAGTGCTTTCCTTCCTTATCACTATCAAACGCCCCAACCAGGTAGTATGGATGCCACTGCTTCCATTTTCCTACCACCACACTCTCTTGCTCCTGAACCCTAACGAAACAACGCCCTCAGGAGTCACTCACTGTTAGAGCCTATGTTCATACCTAGTCCTCATTTCTTTTTCTTTTTTTTCTGTCCTTGATAGTAACCCATGATCATCTACTTCTTTTTGAAGCTATTTCCCTTCTTGGCTTCCGTGTCAAAACCATTCTGTGGTTCTGCTGCTACGTCTCCGGTGTTTCATCTACACACACACACGCACACACACACACACACACACATTTAGTCAACATGGCAAATTGGGCTGACAGAGAAATGTTCACTCTCTCATTCCAAATATAGACAAATACTGAACTATTACAAGTTCAAAAACTTATCATTCCAAATATAGACAAATACTGAACTACTACAAGTTCAAATACTTATCTAATACATATCTAATACGTTGCAGCTTTCAGAAACAAAGCGAGGTCTCAAAGTCAAGCACTGAGCAGGGGGCTAAAACATAAGTAGCTATAGGGATTACAGGATTGAACTTAGGCCTTAACCACTGGAAGCTGAGTTTTTAACTCTTGCATGGGGAGGGTCTAAGACATGTGTCCAATGTACAAGATGAATTGGAACTGAGCTACCTGAATAAAATGAAGATTCAACGATGGCTGCCCATAGAAAACAGGCTAGGAAAACTACACCTACTGGGACAGTAGAAGGAAGTTTGTTAGCCATCCAGGCCTGTGGATAGAAAAGAAATCATTTACAAAATGTAGAACCCAGACTAGCGCCAAGCAAGCTGTGATATAGAGAGCCCAAACCAAGAGAGTAACATTAAAAATTACTCCTCAATCTATGAATCACACAGGATCCTAGGAGAGGCAAAGGATAGACTAGCTTATATAGACATTTCTGTTATTCAGGGCATGTGGGGCTCCTACAAAAACCATATCCCTGAAGATTACTTCATAATCTGATGCGTATGAATAATGTGTGGAAATAACGTATAGAAATCACACAAGGAAACAAACCATCATGGGGAAAACTAAGAATTATAAATAAAAGAAACAAATCTGAAAGATCTTTGAAACAAATATGTCTAAAATTTTGAAAAAAAAATTGAATGTCATAAGGCAAGAGTATAAATATTACTGGCTTATTTCTGAAAAAAATCTTTTTAGAGGCACCTGGGTGGCTCAATTGGTTAAGTGTCCGACTGCCGCTCAGGTCATGATCTCCCGGTTCGTGAGTTTGAGCCCCGAGTCAGGCTCTATGCTGACAGCTCAGAGCCTGGAGCCTGCTTCAGATCCTGTGTCTCCCTCTCTCTCTGCCCCACCCCTGCTTGCGCTCTGTCACTCTCTGTCTCTCAAAAATTAATAAATGTTAAAAAATTGTTTTTAATCTTTTAAATAAAATATCATAATTGTATACATACAAACATCAATGAACAGGTGGAACCATGGCCTGGATATAGTCAAAGAGAGAATCAACAACTTTGAAGATAAATCACCAGCATATAGCACAGAGAGGGAGAAGTGAAAATTCTGAAAGAAATTTAGAAACCAGAACCTATAATGTAAAGTTATGACATGTTACAAAAGGAGAGACTAGAAGAGAGATAGTATTCAAATAACTGAAGATATTCCAGAATTGAAGAATGACAGGTATTCTCAAATTGAAAGAATGTCTGTATTATATGATAGATACATTTGCTTTTAACCCCTCGTTTAGAAACATAATATTTAAACTTTAAACTTTAGAACAAACACGAAGAAAGGTTATAAAAACTATCAAAGAGTTAAGACAGAGTATTTTTTTAAAAGACAATTAAAATGACAGTTGTCTTTTTTTAAAAAAAAAATGTTTATTTTTGACAGAGAGAGAGAGGGAGAGAGAGAGAACAAGTGGGGGAGGGGCAGAGAGAGACGGAGACACAGAATCTGAAGCAGGGTCCCAGCTCTGAGCTGTCAGCACAGAGCCCCACACAGGGATCAAACCTATGAAACATGAGATTATGACCTGAGCGGAAGTCAGACACTTAACCGCTTAACTGACTGAGTCACCCAGGCGCCCTGACAGTTGACTTTTTATCAGTAATAATAGATTTCACAAAATATAAAATTTTTTCTTAAAAAAACAGGTGAGTATACTTTTTAAATTAGAATTCTATAGCAGCCAAAGTATCAATCAAGGCTGAGAGAAAATAAAGGCATTTTCAGATTTTCAAAGATTTGGAGAATTGACTAGTTACAAGCTATCAAAGAACCACTAAGTGATGTACATCAGCAAGAAAGAAATGAAAACCAAAATAAGTTATAGGATGCAAAGCGTCATAATGAGGAAATAAGTTATTAATAAATTTGTTGGAAAATCTAAATAAGACTTTTAAATTTTTCAAGGAAACTTTCATTTGGAAGAAAGGATAATAAAGAAAACTCGATCAATCCAAAAGCAGGCAAGAAGAAAAACTAAATAAATAAAACATGACAAATAAAACCATTAAGTAACAGAAGGAATAAGTCGAAATGTAAGTATAAATATATTCATGGTAATAGTAACGTTAAACTTGCTAGTTAACACAGAAAGACTCTCAATGGAAACAAACAAAAACAAAAGAAATCCATGCTCACAAGAGTCACACCAAAATTAAAAATAATGGCCAGGGAAAATCTATAGCAGGAAACTACTAATGGAAAGAAAGATGATATAGTAATTTCAATATCAGATAATATAGAATTGAGGGAAACAAATATTAGTGCAATTAAAGAAGATAGGTTGGAAAAGAAAAAAGGAAACAAGAAACAATCCACCAAGAAGATGTAGCAATCATAAACCTGCTTAGACCTAACATCATAACTTGGAAAATCTACAAAGTAAAAACCAACCAATTTCAAGGGAAGAAAAAGGCTTTCTCAAGAACTTCTAGCCTTTGTTAAAGGGACAGGCTATCTGCAAGTTAATCTCAAATGATTCAAAAAACAAATTAGATACTGATCTAAACTTGGACATAGATATTAAATAAAATAAATAATATCAAGCAAGTGTGATACATGTTAACATCTTGGGGATCTGTGTGAAGAGAATAAGGGAATTCCTTCTACTATGTTTGCAACACTTTCTTAGGTTTGAAATGAAAAGTTGCAAAGTTTTAAACAATACTGATGTTTGTGCTACAACTGATTTCACTTAAATTCTACTTTAATAATCAGAGATGGGGTCCAACAATAGCATTTATTTAAAGCTTCTAGGTGATTCTAGTATTTTTTAAAACCTTCATAAATCAAGTATACAGAGAAGAAATAAGGACAGAGAAGATGTGACTAGCACAGTATTATCAAGCATAATCTGATAGAGCTATTGAGCAGACAGCTTGATTGGGAAAAGGGCAAGACATTTAAATGGGCACTTCCCCAAAGAGGGTAATGGTCAATAAACATCTAATAAAAGTCCAACTTTTTTTTTTAATGTTTATTTATTTTTGAGAGAGAGATAGAGTGCAAGCAGAGGAGGGGCAGAGAGAGAGGGTGACACAGAATCTGAAGCAGGCTCCAGGCTCCCCGCTGTCAGCACAGAGCCTGATGTGGGGCTTGAACTCACGAACCACGAGTTCATGACCTCATGACCTGAGCTGAAGTCGGACGTTCAACTGACTGAGCTACCCAGGCGCCCCCTAAGTCCAACTTTTTTAGTCATCAGCTAAATGCAAATTAAAACCGCAATAAGAGGGGTGCGTGGGTGGCTCAGTCAGTCAAGCGTCCAACTCTTGACCTTGGCTCAGGTCATGATCTCACTGTTTGTGAGATCAAGCCCTACATAGGGCTCTGCCCCAACAGGGCGGACCCTGCTTGGGATTCTTTCTCTCCTTCTCTCTCTGCCCCTCCCTGCCTCACTCTCTCTCTCTCAAAATAAATAAGCAAAATAAATAAATAAAACATAATGAGAGGCCACTACACCCCCTACCAGAATGGCTGAAATGGAAAAGATAACATGAAGTGTTAGGGAAGATGTGGAACAACCAGAACTCCCAAGCACCACGGGAGGGAGTGTGAATTGGCACACCTCCTTTGGAAAGCTACTTGACGGTGTCTCCTAAAGTTGGTTATATGCATCCCTTGTGACCAGGAGTTCTACTCCTGGACACGTACCCAATAGACAAGCGTACATATGTTTGCCAAAACACCTAACCTCCTAAATCTTCAACCATAGAGTGGATTAAATACTCAATCATGGGACGGGGTGCCCGGGTGGCTTGGTCGGTTAAGCATCCAACTTCGGCTCAGGTCACGATCTCACGGTCCGTGAGTTCGAGCCCCGCGTCAGGCTCTGTGCTGACAGCTCAGAGCCTGGAGCCTGTTTCCGATTCTGTGTCTCCCTCTCTCTCTCTGCCCCTCCCCTGTTCATGCTCTGTCTCTCTCTGTCTCAAAAATAAATAAACGTTAAAAAAAAAATTAAAAAAAAAATAATCCTGGTAAGTTCGTACAATGGAATACCATGTATCAATGATAATTAATAAGCTATAACCACACCCAAAATAAATGAAACTCGCAAATATAACATTGAATAAAGGATGCCAGACACAGAAGAATAAGTAGCTCATGATTCCATTTGTATAAAGTTCAAAACCCAGCAAAATCCATCAGTAGTGTCAGAAGGCAGGATAGTGGTTATCTTGGGAAGGGACAGTGGTTGCAAAGGGCAGGAGGGGGTTACTATGGTTCTAATGATGCTGGATACATGAGGAGGTGCTGGATACACAGGTGGTTTCATTCTGTGAAAATACATCAAGCCATACGCTTTGTGGTGTATGTACTTCTCTCTAGACATCGCACTTCAATAAAATGTTCACTTGAAAAACAAAGTACACATTAACTGTTCTTATTATTGGAAAAAGTGATTCAGGAGTGTGCAACCTAAAAATCTAGGGAAAACGTGTCATAGAGGTGGGTGAAGACATTAATTACTAAAAACACATGATTTTTCTGGTTAAAAATACATATGAAGAGAACTCTTGGGGCGCCTGTGTGGCTCAGTCGGTTAAGGGTCCGACTTCAGCTCAGGTCATGATCTCACAGTTTGTGAGTTTGAGACCTGTGTCGGGCTCTGTGCTGACAGCTCAGAGCCTGGAGCCTGCTGCAGATTCTGTGTCTCCCTCTCTCTGCTCCTCCCCCACTCACACTGTCTCTATCTCTCTCTCTCAAAAATAAACATTAAAAAAAATTTTTTAAGAGAACTCTCATTCAAGAAATAGAAACTATATATGGGGCGCCTGGATGGCTCAGTTGGTTAAGTGGCTGACTTCAGCTCACTTCATGATCTCACAGTTTGTGAATTTGAGCCCCACATTGGGCTCTGCACTGACAGTGCGGACCCGCTAGGGATTCTCTCTCTCTCCCTCTGTCTCTGCCCCACCCCTACTTGTGCTTGCTCTCTCTCAAAATAAATAAACTTAAAAAAAAAAAAGGATAGAATCCCCGAAAATCTGTTAAAAAAAAGAAATGGAAGTTATATATGTTTTTCACTCATTAATGAAATATTTATAAAATTGACCAGAAAAGACGTCGCAACAAATTCCACAGAATAAATAAATATGGTTCTCTGACCATAACACAATTAAATAATGTATGCTCATTGTGGAAAATTTGGAAAATACAGGAAATAAAACAACAAAATTGAAATTGCCTATAATCTCATAATCCAGACATTTCCATTCAATATTTTAGTGCATACACCTCTTATTTTATTTATGTATATTTTAACATGGTTGAAATCACTCTGTATATGTTGTTAACTTCCTCTTCCCCTTTAAAATTATTGATGGCTGCTATGGATTATCATAAAGTTTACCCAGAAAAAACAAGAAAGTGTGATGTCATTGTCCACTTTATAATGAGGAATAAGGATTTCCTACCAGAGGATTAATCCTTTGAGCATATTCTGAACTGTGTTTGTTGCTGTCAACAGCAATCACAAGTATTATTGGTCACAATTTATACTCAGAGCGCTGTGACTGCCCTCAAGTAGCTTACCGTCTAGTTAGGAGACACAGCGTTATTTCTCAGCCCTCCAGCCTTCAACCATCCCTCCCCCTCTCCACCATAGCTCCTTGCACACCTTTTTGGTGAGTTCTTATTCTGTATCATTTGGACGAGAGATAATCCTCCTCTCACCTCGATCTCCCTGCACAAACCAAAGCATCCAGATCCTCACACAATTTAAACTTGGCTCAGAGGATCCTCTCTCCTCAAACTCACTCTTGAGCAAGTAGCCACAGGACAGAGGCCCAGTTGGTGATCATCTATCTCCATGGATACCGGCAATACCAGCGTGCAGGCCAAGTGCCTGCTGAGAGACCATCCCCAGGCTTCTCCTGATCCAGCTTTTCAAGACAGGTGGTTTCTGCCCATTTCGACACCCAGCCGTCGGGGCTCCCACTGCTTCTATGAGGGCCCCTAAATCCATCCGGTAAAGTATCTTTTTACTTAAGCTATCTTGCAAACAAACACCCCGTCTGAAACACTGCTGCAAGTAAATAACGAAATGAAATAAGTCCTGAGGGATGAAAATGTGGCACAAACTGCCAGAGTACGTAGGATACTTAGTGTGGAGAGATGTGGGGAGGCCCAAATGAGTCTATGGAAACTTGGAGCATAGCAGTAGCAGGCATTGTCAAGTAGCCAGACCAAAGCCACCGTGCAGCCTCTAGACTTCTTTGAGGCCTATTATTAATAGACTAGAAATGGAGTTTGATTAAAAAAAATTTTTTTAATGTTTTTTTTTATTCTTGAGAGAGAGAGACAGAGCACCAACAAGGGAAGGGCAGAGAGAGAGGGAGACCAGAATCTGAAGGAGTCTCCAGGCTCTGAGCTGTCAGCACAGAGCCTGACGCAGGGCTCGAACCCACAAGTGTGAGATCATGACCTGAGCCGAAGTCAGACGCCTAACCGACTGAGCCACCCAGGCACCCCTGGAATTTGATTTTTTAGTAGCTTTTATATTATTACTCCTCCCCAATAAAAAAGGAAATCATATACTCCTCAGTATATGCTGAGTAAAATATACATCTCATTTTTTTCTACACTGAAGATGATAAAACATTGAGAAACGTTGACAAAACATAAGATAACCCAAAGACCTAACAGTGGAGACATATATCAAGTCTCAATATTGTTAATATGTCAGTTTTATTCCTAAATAATCTATGAATTTAATGAAATGTCAATCAAATGCCAGGAGGGGGAGAGAGAGAGAGAGAGAATTGGCAAGCTGATTCCAAAATTAATAAGGCAATAGAAAAGACCTAGAATAGCCAGGATAATCTTGAAGGATAACATTGAAAGATTAACAATAGCAGACATCAAGATTTATTATAAAGCTACAGTAATTAAGACACTATGGTACTGGCACCAAGGTATTCAAATAGATCCACGGAGCAAACTTGAGAGCCCAGAAACTGGCCTACGACATGTTCCATTGCTTTATAACAAAGGCACTTCTGGGACACCTGTTGGCTCAGTTGGGTAGACATCTGACTCTTGATTTCGGCTCAGGTCGTGATCTCACAGTTGATGAGTTTAAGCCCCTCATAGAGCTCAGTGCTGACGGCACAGAGCTTGCTTGGGATTCACTGTATCCTTCTGTCTCTGATTCTCCCCCACTTGTGTGCTCTCTTTCTCTCAAAATAAATAAACATTTTAAAAATTAAAAAAAATAAGACTGATTCATTGGACCACATTAAAATTAAGATCAGTGTCCTCACCAAAAAAATACCAGTAAGAGAGCAAAGAAAGAGGTAAATCTCAGACTGACAGAAGTTCACAATACGTATATCTGACAACGTAGTAGTGTCTAGAATATGCAGAGAGCTCCTATGGATTAAAAAAAAAAAGATAATTAGGGGTGCCTGGGTGGCTCAGTTGGTTAAGCATCAGGCTTCAGCTCAGGTCATGATTTCACGGTTTGTGTGTTCGAACCCCACATCAGGCTCTGTGCTGATAGCTCTGAGCCTGGAGCCTGCTTCAGATTCTATGTCTCCCTCTCTCTCTCTCTCTCTCTACCTCTCCCCCACTTACACGAGCTCTCTCTCTCCTCTCTCTCTCAAAAATAAACAAACATTTGGGGTGCCTGGGTGGCTCGGTTGGTTAAGCGTCCGACTTCGGCTCAGGTCATGATCTCGCGGTCCGTGAGTTCAAGCCCTGCGTCGGGCTCTGTGCTGACCACTCAGAGCCTGGAGCCTGTTTCAGATTCTGTGTCTCCCTCTCTCTCTGCCCCTCCCCTGTTCATGCTCTGTCTCTCTCTGTCTCAAAAATAAATAAATGTTAAAAAAATTTTTTTAATAAATAAATAAACATTTAATTAAAAAAAGATTTTAAAAATCCAATTTTTTTATTTTTTTTTTAAAATTTTTTTTTTCAACGTTTATTTATTTTTGGGACAGAGAGAGACAGAGCATGAACGGGGGAGGGGCTGAGAGAAAGGGAGACACAGAATCGGAAACAGGCTCCAGGCTCCGAGCCATCAGCCCAGAGCCTGAGGCGGGGCTCGAACTCACGGACCGCGAGATCGTGACCTGGCCGAAGTCGGACGCTTAACCGACTGCGCCACCCAGGCGCCCCAAAATCCAATTTTTTTAAATCAGCAAAAGACTTAAACAGGCATTTTGCAATAGACCATATTCAAATGGCCAATAAGCATATAAAAGTTACTTAACATCAGTACTGCATCAGGAGATGCCAATTAAAATCACAATGAAATACTATAATACACCCACCAGAATGACTACAACTCAAAGGCCAACAAGGCAAAGTATTGACAAGGATATTGAGCAACGAATACACTCACACTTCACTGATGGGAGTGCAAATTAGTACAACCATTTTGGAAAGCTATCTGGCAATCTTTACTGCGGCCAAACTATGATTACCCTAGGACCCAACAATCCCACTGCGAGGTATACAGTCAAAAGGAACGAACTTGCCCACCGAGAGACTTGCTCAGGAATTTGCACAGCAGCTTCATTCAAAATAGCTAAAAACTGGAAACAACTCCGATGTCCAGCAACAGTGGAATGGATAAACTACGGAATATTCATACAGCAATGAAACACATACAGCAATCAGAAGTAACTACTGCTACGTACAGCATGAACGAATCTCACAGACGTGTGAGATGAGCAAAAAAGGCCAACCGTTAAAGAGTGCCCATTGTGTGATTCCATTCACGTGAATTTCAAGAACAGCCAAAACTAACGCATGATGATAGGAATCACTGAAGTCATTTTGCCTGTGGTGGCCGTTGGTCTTAATAGGGAAGGGACATTAAGAAACATTAGAGAGCATTTGGGATGTTGAAGGCATTTTATATCTTGAAACGGGGAGTTCGACATGTACATACTCATGTGTGCGCACATGCACATGTATGTGTGTCTATAAAATAAAATGTTTCATTTAAAATTTTTCTTAATTTTAAGTTTTTCAAATTTAAGAACTTTAAGTTAGGAATCTGTTGCAGCCCAGTTGATACACAGAAGGAAAGAGAAATTCTACTCTAGATCTGGATGAATGGGAAGGAAAAAAAATGGAAACATTTGCTGGGAAAAACGTAATGGACCCGGGAACTGCAAAAAGTTTAACTTTATTTGTGCAACTTGCCGCTGGCAAACATCCACACGAGCACAGTTCTGGAATTTGCCGAGAACTCCTCTCGTCCACCACTGGTGGGTAGAAAACAGCTCAACGGTGAAACTCCGATGCAGCGGGAGCAAACTTAGTTTAAAAGGAAAACGAACCTCTGCAGAGAGAAATTTGTAAGGAAGTAAAGAAATGGCCAGACTCCGAAAGAGTTTTTGAATGGGGGTGGGGGGCGGGGGACGGTGAGGAGGAGAAAGTCCTCTGGGATCGTCCAACCTTTTTATTTAAAAAAAATTTTTTTTTTCAACGTTTATTTATTTTTGGGGCAGAGAGAGACAGAGCATGAACGGGGGAGGGGCAGAGAGAGAGGGAGACACAGAATCAGGAAACAGGCTGCAGGCTCTGAGCCATCAGCCCAGAGCCCGACACGGGGCTCGAACTCACGGACCGCGAGATCGTGACCTGGTTGAAGTCGGACGCTTAACCGACTGCGCCACCCAGGCGCCCCCGTCCAACCTTTTTAAAGTGCCAGCTGCCACCCCTCTGCTGCTGGAGCCAAGCCTGTGCCTGGAGGCATCGATGGATAGGCACTCCGAGCAAGCCAGGTGGAAGAACCCCTCTGTTCCGCGCAGTGAAGATGCTTTAGAGCTACAGAAATAAGGGAAACAAGTGACAAGGAAATAAAAGTCAAGGTGTTGAGTTCTGCGAACCAGCGGGAGAAGCTGCTTACTGCTCTCTGCAATAAGCATGTCAGCCAGGATGCCCAGGTACGGTCGTGGAGTATGAACCAGTAAGGATAAAGTTCCCAAGGGAGGAAAGAAGAGGATCCAATCTAGAGCCAAGACAGGGCTGGCCCCTGGCCGTCAGTGGCTGAAGGTTGAAAATCATCCTGGCAGACTGGGATTGGGAGTTATCATTACCATCATCACCGTCATCACCATCAATAACCGTGCTGAGTTCTACCTGTATTTCTCAGAATCTGCCATAGTCCTATGCGGATGAGGTAGTACTGTTATTACCCCTATTTTACATATCAGGACACCGAGGCTTAGAAAAGTAATATAACTTGAGTAAGGTCAACACAGCTAGTCGACGCCAGAACAACCTCCTAGTTACCCCTGACTCATCTGTGGCCACGCCCCACTTGCGGAAGCTGGTCCAGGCCAGTGGAGGTGTGAACACTGAGGGTGTGACCAGGCCGGGATCCTGGAACTGGGTCAGAAAGATAACAGGATCTTGACGTGCTCGAAGCGCTTGAAGTGTCTACACTCATGGCTACGCAAGTGGCCGCGTAGTGGCAGCGCGGCTCAGAACTTCTTCATTGCTGTGTCCCGGGCTTTGATGAAAGAATGAAAGTGAGTGGAGGCTTGGCATTGTGGGGGTGGCTCTCAAACTGATGGCCTCTGCAGTGGATATGCAGAGGGAGGTCTGGGCAAAGGTATTAGGGGTGGGAAACCGACCCTGCCAGAAGAGGACACGGCCCAGCAGATGCTACCTCAAGTTAGTGACACTTAAAACATCAAACAAGCCTGATGAGATGTTTTAGGGCTTGTGATAAGAGGGAGGCAAGGCTCAGAATCAAATATTGCCGTTCTAGAAGAAAACGCACTGTTAGGTGGGAGAGAGAGGAAGGTTAGAGAGCGAGAGAGAAGATGAGGTGAAGAAATATGCATCAGCATATGCACGTTAGCAGGCTCGCGGCAGAGAAACCGCCTGGGAAACCAGGGACTCTGCCTTCTGGAGCAGGCCCCTAATCCTCCCTCCAAACTCTGGATGTTGAACTCAGCCTAGGTAAGTGACACGCAGAAAACCAAAGTATGGGTTTATGGTGGTTATCAAGTCACTCAAAACAGTTTTCCTGGATATTTACCAGTTGTCTGCTGTCATTCACTCAACATCTAAAGCACAACTATCTTTGTCTTCCGTGGTGGGAATGAAAAGATTCCAGTATACAAACCGTTTGATTTTTTTAAATGTTTATTTATTTATTTTGAGAGAGAGACAGACAGAGAGCATGAGCAGGGGAGGGGCGGAGTGAAGAGGAGAGAGAATCCCAAGCAGGCTCTGTGCTGTTAGCGCAGAGTCCGATGCTGGGCTCGAACTCGCCAATCGTGAGATCAAGACCTGAGCTGAAATCGAGAGTCAGATGCTGAACTGACTGAGCCACCCAGGCGCCCCAGAAACAGTTTAACTTTTTAACATGCGTACCTTGTAGCAAAATTCATCCCAAACCTTGTGCTGAGGTGAAGGTAAGTAGAAGGCATGACTGTTACTGGTATAATTTTTAAAAACGATATACAATCCATTAATTATGATACTTCATGAATATCAAACTGCTCCCATCTGAAGCTTTTCCTGTGGGATTAGAGACAGCCTGGACTGGAAGTGAGTGGACACGAAGGGCATCACATTCCTGCCTTCCCCTCCCACCCCCTTTGCCCTTTACAGCCCACCCCTCCTCAAGGTCCAGTTCCACCCCCACCTCCCCAGTAGGGCTTCCTCAAGGACAGAAATTCAAGGTGACTACCTCTGCAGTGAGGCCACAGACCTAGAAATGAAAAATGGGAAGCCATGTGACCAGAAGCCACATGATAGGTTTGTTCTGTATGGATGTTACTTTGATTAAAAAAAAAAAAAAAAAAAAAAAGAGGGCGCCTAAGTGGCTCAGTCGGTTAAACGTCTGACTTCAGCTCAGGTCATGATCTCACGGTCCGTGAGTTCAAGCCCCACGTCAGGCTCTGTGCTGACAGCTCAGAGCCTAGAGTCTCCTTCAGATTCTGTCTGTCTGTCTGTCTGTCTGTCTCTCTCTCTCCCCCTCTCCCACTCATGCTCTGTCTCTGTCTCAAAAATAAATAAACATTAAAAAAATTAAAAAAGAGAAAAAGAAAATTTAAAAAAAGAAAAGAAAAAAAAAGGGGGAGGCACCTGGGTGGCTCAGTTGGTTAAGCATCTGACTCTTGATTTCGGTTCAGGCCATGATCTCACAGTTGGTGGGATGGAGCCCTGAGTTGGGCTCTGTGCTGACAGCACAGAGCCTGCTTGGGACTCTCTCTCTTCCTCCCCTGCTCATTCTCTCCCTGTCTCAAAATAAATAAATAAAATTTTTAAAAAACTTATAAAAACTGGGGCGCCTGGGTGGCGCAGTCGGTTAAGCGTCCGACTTCAGCCAGGTCACGATCTCGCGGTCCGGGAGTTCGAGCCCCGCGTCAGGCTCTGGGCTGATGGCTCGGAGCCTGGAGCCTGTTTCCGATTCTGTGTCTCCCTCTCACTCTGCCCCTCCCCCGTTCATGCTCTGTCTCTCTCTGTCCCAAAAATAAATAAACATTGAAAAAAAAAAAAAAACAAACTTATAAAAACTAAAATTAACTCAGTGCTCTAAACACATTAAAAAAAATAAATTAGGGGTGCCTGGGTGGCTCAGTCGGTTAAGTGTCAACTCTTGATTTCAGCTCAGGTCATGGTCTCACAGTTCGTGAGTTCACATTGGGCCCTGCAACGACCGTGCAGATCCTGCTTAGGATTCTCTCTCTGCCTCTCTCTCTGCCCCTCCTCTGCTCTCCATTATGTGGCCTATTAGAGGTAAGTTTGTCTCACCTTCAAGCCTGAGAGTCTACTTGTGGTAATGAAAGTATCTCCTCCAAAGTATCCCCATTTCTCAACAATTTTATGCCTCTCTAGGGAAAAGCCAACCAAAAGAGAAAGGATTTCTTCCGATAATTACCCAGGGTTTCCATGTCCAGGGTTTAGCATATTTAATATCCAGCTTTCACTGCCCTCCTAGCAGAAAGATCATGAATCAGAAGGCTGGTAAGAGGCCAGAGAGAACCAGCCCTTCATTCCATGCAGCCAAGAATGAACACTTCTAGGAATTTACCATCCCACTGGTCGGTACATTCCATTGTTGGAGAGGGGAGAAACAGGTTTGCTGCTCAACACGATGCTGACTCCAGAAAAGCCTGGCTCAGACCCTGTGACCATGGCTGCCCATTGCATTAGCATCAATACAACCATCGTCACTCTGCTGTGCCTTTGTGTGCTTGTGCATGAATGTGTGCATGAACACACACACACTTGCATTCAGAATGTCTAAGTCAGACTTCTTAAGATAAGACACACTCTTTCTGAGATCTTTTTTCAATGACCTAGATGATTGAGGTACTTGAGAGAATCATTACAATAAAACCAAACAGTGTTTTGGGTATTATGAACTAAGTCTCTGATCTTCTGTGATGTAATGAGAAAGACTTTGGTAGGCTTTCCATAAAAGTTGTTCCAGGCAATTGGTATACTTAATGAGAAACAGCAGGCCAACTCCTTGGGACATTTTGGATTTCCAAAATAAACATCCAAATGCACCACCATGATGGGTGTGGGGAGTTGTGTCTGGGGTAACAATCTCAGAGCCAAAGGGGTAAGAATATGACAAGAAAACCAACTCCTGGGCGTCTGGCCGGCTCAGTCAGTAGAGCATGAGACTCTTGACCTCAGGTTATAAGTTCTCGTAACCCACGTTGGGTGTAGAGATTACTTAAAAACAAAAATCTTAAAAAACAAAAAACAAAAAAACACACAACATCTTGGCAAGAAAGCAGCAGTTCCATACAGGTGTCTTTATATAATGTTCCAGACCTAACATAGGGAAAGAAAGATCCAGATGCATCTCTGTCTCACAAGATCAGGAAGTGAGAATCTCTGGCTCAAGCTAAAAAGGTGGCAGCACAGAAGCCACGGGAAGGAAATGACCATATGGGAAATGGCCTGGCTACTCTGGATTCATCCCAGAGAAAGCCTGTTACACATTATGTTTCCATCATTATCTTTTTTTTTTTAATGTCTATTTTTGAGAGAGAACACAAGTGGGGGAAGGGCAGAAAAAGAGGGTGATAGCAGTGAGCCCGACTCAGGGCTCAAAACCACGAACCTTAAGATCATGACCTGAGCCAAAGTCGGACACTGAACCTACTGAGCCACCCAAGTGCCCCGACATCATTATCTTAAATCGTGGTGATGGGAAGAAGGGAAAATTGTCACAATTTGGGAAGTGGTTATAGGAGTAGAGACTCTGGGCTCAAAAAGAAGAAAATCAGTATTCCTACCATTTATATGCCCCAAATTGAATATAAATTAGGTGACCAAATGGTCTACATGCTAATAAATAGCCTTAGGCTGTATAGTTGTGGTTTTTGAAATACATTCTCAGTCTACAGGAAGTGCCTTTGGAGAGATTGTTAATTCAAGTACAACAGGTTGTAGAATTAATGCTCACATGATAGTTAATATTTTCAGTATTGATTTTTCTCATCATAAAACTAATACACACAAAAAAACAGGTGGTAAGAACAATTAAAATCTCATTGCCAGTTCCTTTGCTTTCTCCTCTCTGTCTCCCTGGCTGACCTGACTGTGCCCTGCAGCATCTCCAGGGTCTTTAGGGCCCGCTGTGCCCATCCCAGGAACCCAAACCAAGGGGTCTGATGGACTTTGCTGGCTGGAGAGAGCCTTTGTCTCTGTCATCAAAGCTGAGTCAGAGCCCTGCCCAGGCCTGCCCCTCCCCACAGCAGTCTGGGCCCCCAGATTGTGCGGATGACTGTGGTTCCTCTGGGCTGCACAAAGAAAGACCTCATTGTAGAAGGCATTTTGATCCCAAATTCAAATTGGGCAACTCCCTCTTCTTGCCTCACTCCCTTGCATTCTTCTGTCTCTCCCTCATTCATGTTTTTAATCATGCTAACTTGAACCTTCGAATGAAAGGGCTGTCATTCTCCAAACCCTCCCTGATATTTCTCCAGAGAAGAAGTTACCAGGGGTAGTGTGGTAAAGTGGCTAGAGCACAAGCAGCAAAATCAGAAAGAGCAGAATTTAAATTCCAACTCCACTGTGTAAACTTGGGCAAATCCCTTAACCTCTCTGAGCCTTTGTTTACTTACCATTGACCCAGGGC
The DNA here is from genome assembly GCF_007474595.2 of Lynx canadensis. NCBI lineage: Eukaryota > Metazoa > Chordata > Mammalia > Carnivora > Felidae > Lynx > Lynx canadensis. The sequence goes on from NC_044306.2 coordinate 74,598,692, forward strand.
TAACCATTGTGAGCTAATGCATGTTCAGAGTTTAGCACCTTGTCTGGCATACAATGGGTTTTAATACATGGTAGTTATTACAGCAAAATAGAAGACAATGGATGGTCCTTCGATATCCCTGAAAGTTCACCTTTCAACTTGGGCAGCGCTTCTCAGCTTTGGCTGCACACTGGAATCATCTGGAGAGCACTGACAAATCCCGATGCCCAGGATTTACATTACATCATTACATCAGAATCTCTGAGGGTGGGACCCAGGTATTGGGCTTTTTTTCAAACTGCTCAGGTCATTGCACTGTGCAGGGAAAGTGAAGAAGCTCTGGGAATGAAGCTCTGACAACCCCTCCCAGGGCAACTCCCCTTGCTGCAATACAGATACTGTTCAGAGAGAAGCCCCCTCACTCCAGAAATGCCCCAGAGGCTAAATTACAAAGGTGGGTCATGCAGCCCAGAGCCAAGATCCTGGGAGCCAACGAAAGCATTTGCAGCCCTATTTGGGGACCCAGCCCTTGCTGGGGGCCTCAGGGCCTCTGCAGCCCTCCTGACACTCTCTGGCCAAGTGGAAGTGGCTCGCTTTCCCTCTGCCCCATGAGGAACCAGGCTCTGGTCTGTTCTTTCTGTTGAAGCCTTCGCTGCCTGTTTCTAGCAAAGAGCAGAGCAGGCCCTGCTCTACTCACCTTGGGACACCTCACAGTGCAATGTTTCTATTTGCAGACTGTCCTGCTGTATTCATAAATAACCCCTAGGAAACACTGAGTAGGTCCCAGCGCTATTTACCTTTCCGCTCAGGAAACAGACAGGGAGTTCAACAGACCCAATATCCGCCAGTCCCCAGAGGCTAATTATACTGATGACACAAGCTGCACTTGGGTCAAAGGGAGCTCAACGGTGGGATTTTCCAGAGGCCACCAGTGTCCTGCCCTCTTTTGCTTTTCTGATGGTGAGAATTTTGCTCCTGCCCACGAATCCTCAGGGAACGTCAGGATATGGAATTTAGGTGGCCCTTCCTCAAGTGTCCATGGCAGAGAATGGGGGTAGGGGGGATGGGTACGAAGAGTAGGAAAAGGGAACAGGGCCTAAAAAGTATAAAGCAGAGCGCTTTGGCCTTCTGAATGAAAGGGAAAATGGAAATAATGAATTCAAAGGGGGAAAGAAGGTGGAATGGAAAAGTTAAAGCAAGTGAAGGAAGGATGCTAAAAATAATCATGTTTTTTTGTCACAAGCATCTGAAGTGGGCTCATGATGTGGGCTAATAATCTTGTATTAGAACAAGGGATGTTTTTCTACGAAAAACTATTTAATGAATATAGGTTTCTATACAACAAAACAAACATTCTTAACTTAAAGAAAAGATGGCGACTCCAAGTGGGATTATAAATCAGCACAAAGCCTTCAGGAAAGAGTGCAGCTGCCCACACAATACAGTCCAGCCATTCCAATTTTAGGTACATCCCTAGGCTTAGATGTTCATCGAATACACAGATAAGAAGGTCTATAAAGACAACTGTTCCTTGCAGCCCAAACCCAGAAACATCCAGGTGTCTACTGACAGGAGAACGGAGAAACTGCCCGGACAAAGGACTACCGAATGGCGAAAGAACGAACCGCAGGTACAAGTATCTACATGGATGAAACTCACCGGCATAATATTGAAAAACTGCATGAACACCAAGGCTGTCACAAAAGAAGACAGTACTATAGCACTTATACAACCCTCCCCCAAAAGCAACATATTGTTTAGTGATAATGAAATGTGATAAAAGTATATAAAACCCACAAAAATTTAGGATCTTGGTGATTACCTCCAGGAGGGAAGAGAAGGGGAGAAACAATCTTTGAGCCTTAGACTCCTGCTGCAGACTGTGTTTGTGTCCCCCCAAAATTCTATGTTGAAACCTAACCTCTGATGCAGTGGAGCTAGAAGTTGTGGCCTTTGGGAGGTGACTAAGTTATGAGGGTGGGGCCCTCATGAATGGGGTTAGTGCCCCTTGAAAAGAGATCCCAGAGAGCTCCTTAGCCTCTTCTTCCACAGGAGGGCATAGCTAGAGGACAGCCTTCTACGTACCAGGAAGTGGGGTCTCACCAGACACAGACATTGCCAGGCTTCGATCTTGGACTTTCCAGCCTCCAGAACTGGGAAAAATAAATGTTTGTTGTTTATGGCATCCAGTGCGTAGTATTTTTGCTCTACCTATCCAAATGGACTATGACAGCATCTACATCTACCTCCCTGTTGGACATCTCTATTTGGCCATCCACACAGACACCCAAACTCCACAGGCCTGGAAATGAGCATTATCTTCCCTTCCGCATTGCTCTTTCTTCTGTGATCTCCTCCTACCCTAAATGGCACCACGGCCCACCCAGTGGTTAGAATCATAGGAGTTATCTTCACCTGCTTCCTCATCCTCTTGCTCCATATTATATAAATCCTTGAACTTTTTCAATACTTCTTTATATGTCTCAAGTCTTTTGTGTATTTTCCCCTACCCCTACTGTTCCAGCCTCTCTATATCTTTCCTAGATAACTGCAACAGCTTTTTTTTTTAATGCTTATTTTTTGAGAGAGAGAGCGCACATACAAGCAGGGGAGGGACGGGGCGGGGGACAGAGCATCAGAAATGGGCTCGTGCTGACAGAAGATAGCCTGATGTGGGGCTCGAACTAACGAACTACAAGATCATGACCTGGGCTGGGGCGCCTGGGTGGCGCAGTCGGTTGAGCGTCCGACTTCAGCCAGGTCACGATCTCGCGGTCCGTGAGTTCGAGCCCCGTGTCGGGCTCTGGGCTGATGGCTCGGAGCCTGGAGCCTGTTTCCGGTTCTGTGTCTCCCTCTCTCTCTGCCCCTGCCCCATTCATGCTCTGTCTCTCTCTGTCCCAAAAATAAATAAACGTTGAAAAAAAAAAATTAAAAAAAAAAAAAGATCATGACCTGGGCTGAAGTTGGGTGCTCAACTGACGGAGCCACCCAGGCCCTCCTAGAATTTTTTTTTTTAAGTTTATTTATTTTGAGAGAGACAGAGACAGTGTGAGCAGGGGAGGGGCAAAGAGAGAGGGAGACCCAAGCAGGGTCTGCACTGTCCATGTAGAGCCCAATGTGGGGCTTGACCCACAGAGCTGTGGGATCATGACCTGAGCCAAAACGAAGAGTTGGGTACTTAACTGACTGAGCCACCCAGGTATCCCTAACTGCAACAGCTTTTTAACTAGACTCCAACGTGTAGATTGGGTGCCCTTGATTTTCCCCCACCATTTACTAACAGAATGATCTGTCTGGAATAGAAATCTGACTACATGAATCCCCTGCTTAAAACCTGAATGTCTGCTCACCAGCTACAGGATCCAGCTCAAGTACCTTAGCATCACACTCAAAGCTTGCCAGAATCTGGCCCATTTTGACCTCTCTAAGCTCATCTTTACTCCTATTAACTCTCAAATTTTACACTCCTACCTCATGGAAACGTTTGTGGGTCACCCCATACATACAAATCCTCTGCTTCTAGTGCCTACCCCCAATCCCAACTAATCATCCTTTTGAGACCAACACACCATATCCTGAGAAAACAGTTGCTGCTTGGGGCCAGCAGATTGTTGCCCAAGCCAAAATCTTGCCCTAAGTTTACCTAATATTCCATTTCTTCCTAAGGGAAATCTTAGTTTCAGTGAGAAATCCACCAATTTTTATGTGAAAGTTCTTGATGTTTCAATATTGCCTCAAGTGTTCTGCAAACATTATAGAGTCAAACAAAACACAACTGAATTTTGAATTCAGACTGAGCACCATTTTGCAAATTTTGAAGGTATCCCACCTTAAGTTTTCTAAATTTGCTTTTTAATAATTCACTGAATCATCACCTGTTTGTATTTCTCAAGGAGTAAAGCTCACGGCTCTCTCCACTCAGATTTAAACAACAGATTGCGGGGCGCCTGGGTGGCTCAGTTGGTTAAGCGGCCGACTTCAGCTCAGGTCATGATCTCACGGTCCGTGAGTTCAAGCCCTGCGTCGGGCACTGTGCTGACAGCTCAGAGCCTGGAGCCTGTTTCAGATTCTGTGTCTCCCTCTCTCTGACCCTCCCCCGTTCATGCTCTGTCTCTCTCTGTCTCAAAAATAAATAAACATTAAAAAAAAAAATTAAGGGGCGCCTGGGTGGCGCAGTCGGTTAAAGCGTCCGACTTCAGCCAGGTCACGATCTTGCAGTCCGTGAGTTCGAGCCCCGCGTCGGGCTCTGGGCTGATGGCTCAGAGCCTGGAGCCTGTTTCCGTTTCTGTGTCTCCCTCTCTCTCTGCCCCTCCCCTGTTCATGCTCTGTCTCTCTCTGTCCCAAAAATAAAAATTAAAAAAAAAAAAAAATTAAACAACAGATTGCTCAAAGCAGCAGAAGCCAGGTTTAGTCCATATTTTCAGAAGAAAACGGATATATTTTAAAGCCTAATACAGTAACACTTAGAAATACACTGAACATGGTGGCATGTATTAGATATGTTATAAAATATTAAATAATATTGTCAAACCATAAAAGTTTAAGTAATTATACACGAAAGAGGAAATGATGACTTAGCTCAAGTAGTCTTTACCTTCCCCTCAACCCCAGTGTTATGGGAAATTGAATCACGTGTCTCTCTCTTGTGTCCCCATAATTCTCTTGGAACAGCTCAAGCACTACACCCACCATATTGTTCTATACATATCTGTTTAAGTGTTTGCCTTTCTCAAAAGACTATACACCCTCAGCAGGGACAAATAAAATACCTTAGTATATGGTTGTTGGGAGATCGAAGGATGCAATCAATATTAGTTAGGTACCTAGAACAGTGCCTGATATATAGCAGTGAATGTACAAGCGCTTGTTTAAAAAATCATTTTTAGTGGTTCTAACTATCTAATGAGTGAAAAAAATAAATGAATGAAGTCAACTTGAACTAAAAATCTTGTTGCTATGATATATATCCCTCCTGATAACAGCTGCAAACCATAGTGAAATCCTCTATTCATACATCCCTCAGGGATTCCAAACATGAATCAAATCTCATTATGTCAAACATGAGGACTGTGTAATTGCTATTTTAAGTCGGCCACCAGCTGGGGCTTGGAAATGTTTTATTATATAGAGTTTTTATTGTTGTTATACTTACATGTGTTGGAAGTGAATTTAAGAGCTCTTCTAAAGCATGCCTATACTCACAAAACCCATGAGAACTTAAAGAAAATGTACAGGACAATAAAGTCACGTCCTCATTTTTCTATCAGTAGAAGTACGATGCATGCAGATATTTCCAAGATGCCTCAAGGGACTGGAACCTTTGGCTTCTGACCTAGCATGACGCCAAGAAGACAATTTCTGGTTTTAAAAAATGTCCGTCCAAATTGTTTCGGATTCTGTGGCACTCAAGCCTGCTCCTTGTGCCTGAAGTGAGGTCCTGAGCACAGAAAGAGGAGAGGCGCTTTAAAACATGATTTTGGGGGTGCCCGGGTGGCTCAGTCGGTTAAGCGACCGACTTCGGTTCAGGTCATGATCTCGTGGTTCGTGAGTTTGAACCCGCATCAGGCTCTGCTGATAGCTGGGAGCCTTGGAGTCTGTTTTGGATTTTGTGTCTCCCTCTCTCTCTGCCCCTCCCCTGGCTCATGCTCTGCCTTTCTCTCTCTCTCTCTCTCTCTCTCTCTCTCCCTCCCTCTCTCTCAAAAATACACATTTTACAAAATTAAAAAAACAAAACAAAACATGATTTTGATGCCAGAGGTCCTTTTGCGTAACAAACTAAACTAAATTAACTAAAAATAAAAACTTAGGAAATCCAAAAAAGCAACACCTCACACAACTGAATTTCCCCCTGAGTGGAATCCTAGGACATTTTCCTTAGAATTCGAGAACAGTCTGAAATGACCAGCTCCTCTCTAGCTACTTAACAATGGCTCAGCAGCTAGCTGGCTAAATGTGACTTGTTAGTTCAACAAATAGTTGAGCACTAACAATGTGTGACTCACTGTGCTGGCACCAGGGGTGCTCAGTGACTAAGCACAGCCCCTACCTACCAGGAGTTCTCTGGGAGAGAAATTCTCAGGGAAACAGACCATCACGTCACCCTGCAACCAAGATCTGCAGGGACAAACTGGAGAATACAAAGGGGGTCCTGTTGCCTGGAGTTATAAGTAAAAACCTATCAGAGCCTTCGTAACAGTTTTGCAGCTAATCTCTTCTTAGATTTTCCCAGAGTGCTTCAGAATAAGAGGCAAACCTTTCCCTACAAAGGGAGAACAACACACAAAAAATACCTAATCATCTCTTACTGAGATGTCTCCCCAGATTGGAGTTAGTGACCATTTTACTGCTTCAAAGCAAATGGCTTTAAAAGCTTGCCATGGTTTTCCCTATTCGGACAAGTGTCTGATCTTGTTTTTATCTTCGCTTAGTTATTTGCTGTAATAATAACTTGTGGCAGTGAGTTCTCCTGGGTTACTATTCACTGTGAAAGGGAAAGAACTCTTTGTTTCATTGGTTTGGATTCATGGTGGAACCATTATGCTCTGCTGAGAGAAAAGCTAAGTACACATAAGCTGGTTAACAGGCACTAAAAGGGGCTATTCATTGCTCTGCTGGGGATATGGGTGGGGAAGAGGGTCAGGAGTTCTGGCACCTGGTCCCCATTCTGCTTCCCTGCATAAGCCGTTTCAATCATTCAGTATCTTCATCCATAAAAAGAGAATGAAATGTCTTCGAAAGGTGTTTGAAATGTTACCTAATAGGCTGGTGGGTATCTCCTTCCTCTTTGAGGGTTCACTCCAGCATCATGGCACACACATTAACACAGGGCCACCTGGTCAGGCACGGGAGGGGCAAGGGCCATACCTTCTACACTATATGTGTTTGCTACACATGTAGCAGATACTTCCCCTCCTCTGGGGGAGGTTCTTCTCTACTTCCAATCATTGTATCTGCCTGGGCTCTGGGCAGTCTTTTGAACCAAGGGTTTCGATACTCCGTTATCAAATGAATGCATTTATTAGGTATCTAGATAAGGCCTCAGACTAAGAACTCTCGGGCCATGGTCCTCAAGTATGGTCCAGAAACCCCTGGTGTTTTTAGAGACCTTCTGGGGGCTCCACGAGGCCAAAAGTCAAGCATGGATTCTTTCAAAGTGCAAGGTAGATTAATGCATTTTAATATAACAAAGTATGAAAAGCTGATTGACATAGTTTCAGATTCCACATTGCAACTAATCTTCAAAAAACGATCACTTGTAGGGGCGCCTGGGTGGCTCAGTCAGTTAAGGGTTTGACTCAGTTTTGGCTCAGTTCATGATCTCATAGTTTGTGGGTTCAAGCCTCACATTGGGCTCCGCGCTGGCAGGATGGGGCCTCCTTAGGATTTTCTCTCCCTCTCTGCCCCTCCCCTGCTCTCTCTCTCTCTCTCTCACTCATAATAAATAAATAAACGTAAAAAAAACACAAGGTTAAGCATCCAACTTCAGCTCGGGTCATGATCTTGCCATGCTTGAGTTTGAGCCCCACATCAGGCTCTTTGCTGCCAGCACGGAGCCAGATTCTGATTCCATCTCCCTCTCTCTCTGCCCCTCCCCCGCGTGCGCTCTCTCTTTCAAAAATAAACATTTTAAAAAAAAGATCACTTGTCAAGTTTTTTAGGTAGAATATAAAGAACATCTACAATTATTTGAAAAGGTTATTAAAATATTCTTCTCTTGGGGCGCCTGGGTGGCACAGTCGGTTAAGCGTCCGACTTCAGCCAGGTCACGATCTCGCGGTCCGGGAGTTTGAGCCCCGCGTCGGGCTCTGGGCTGATGGCTCAGAGCCTGGAGCCTGTTTCAGACTCTGTGTCTCCCTCTCTCTGCCCCTCCCCCGTTCATGCTCTGTCTCTCTCTGTCCCAAAAAATAAATAAACGTTGAAAAAAAAAATTAAAAAAAAAAATAAAATAAGAAAAAAATAAATAAAATATTCTTCTCTTTTCCAATAACACATCAAAGTGAGGCTGGATTGTCTTCATATACCTCAATTAAAACAACATACTGTTGGGGCGCCTGGGTGGCGCAGTCGGTTAAGCGTCCGACTTCAGCCAGGTCACGATCTCGCGGTCCGGGAGTTCGAGCCCCGCGTCAGGCTCTGGGCTGATGGCTCGGAGCCTGGAGCCTGTTTCCGATTCTGCGTCTCCCTCTCTCTCTGCCCCTCCCCCGTTCATGCTCTGTCTCTCTCTGTCCCAAAAATAAATAAACGTTGAAAAAAAAAATTTAAAACAACATACTGCAAGAGATAGAATGCAAAAGCACATTAGGAGTCTTCTATTAAGCCTGTCTTCTGTTAAGCCAAACACTACAGAGATCTGAACACTTTTCTCGCTACCTTTCCTTTGTTTTGGAAAATATAGTTACTTTTATAAAATATGCTATTTTGCATTAGTATGCGTGAGGTTTGTTATTGTTATTTTCAAACGAGTTAAAAATTTTAAATGTCTCTGTTTCATTTTTAATATGGAAAATCTCAATAGGTATAACCCAAATAATCAAGTTATTTGCTGTCTTCAATAATTGTTTAAGTTGTTTTTATTGAGATAATTGTGAATACGTACACAAAGAAATAACACACAGAAGTATCAGGTGTTTGTCACTCGGTGTCCTGAGGAACGAGGGCAACATCTGGCAAAACTGTAGTACAATATCACACCAGGACAGCGACATTGATACAGTCAAGATTCAGAACATTTCCATCTCCACTAGGATCCAGCAGTCGTCCTTTTACAAACACACCCACTTTTCTCTCACCTACCCTTTCCTTGACTGCTGGCTTCCTTAGTCCGTTCTACATTTCCATAATTTTATCATTCAGCATAATTTTTTAGAGATTAATCCAGGCTTTCACGTACATTAAAAGTTTATTCCTCTTTTTTATTGCTGTACTGTAGTTTATCTAGCCACTCATTCACTGAAGGACGTCTAGGCTGCTTTTGAGTTTTGGCTATTACAAATAAAGCTGCCATATACATTGCCCTATGGGTTTTTGTGTGAATTTAAGTCTTGGTTTCTTCGGGATAAATGGAGGAGGTAAACCCGGGAGAATAACTGCTGGGTCGTATGGTAGTTGCATGTTCATTTGTTTGTTTGTTGTTTGTTTTTATTATTTGAGAGAGAGAGAGCGCGCACAAGACAGCTAGCAGGGGAGAGGGGCAGAGGGAGGGAAAGAGAGAGAGGGGATCTTAAGCAGTCTCCATGCTTGGCATGGAGCCCAACTTGGGGCCCAATCCGAGGACACTGGGATCATGACCTGTGCCAAAATCAAGAGTTGGCTGCTCATTAGACTGAGTCACCCGGGCACCTCTCGTGTTAAGTTTCTAAAGAAACTGTCAAATTGTTTTCCGGACTGGCTGTATCATTTTATGTTCCCACTGGCTGAGTGATCCAGTATCTTTGACTATATCTCTACTAGCATTTATTGTTGTTAATATTTTTAATTTATGCATTCTGATATGTTTGTAGCGATGGCTCATTGTATTTTGGGTCTGCATTTCCCTAGTGGCTAGTGCTGCTGAACATTTTTTTTTTGATGTGATTATTTGTTATCTGTATTTCTTCTTTGATGAAATGTCTCTTCATGTCTTTCACCCACGCGCTAATTAAGAGTTCTTTACATATTATAGATAATAGTCCTTTGTTGGATATGTGGTTTGCAAATATTTTTTCCCATTCCATAGCTGTCTTTTACCCTCTCAACAGGGTCTTTCACAGAGCAATTTGTATGTCATTTATTTCCTTTTCTTGACTTATTATAGTGGCTGAAACATCCAGTCAGTTGAGTAAGAGTGGTGTGAGTGCACATCCTTGCCTTGTTCCTAATCTTAGGGGAAAGCATTCAGTCTTTTACCATTAAGTATAATGTCAGCTATAGGTTTTTTTGTACCTGTTCTTTATCAAGTTGAGGACATTTGTTTGTGTTCCTATTTTCCCAAGAGTCTTTATCATGAATAAATGTTGAATTTTGTCCAATGCTTTTGCTACATTGATTGATATGATCATATGATTTTTTCTTCTTTAGCTGTTAATATGATGGATTACATTGATTGACTTTCAAAAACTGAACCAGGCTTCTATCCCTGGAATAAATCCCACTTGATCATGGTGTATAATTCTTTTTATATATTGCTAAATTCTGTTTGATAACATTTTGTAAAGGGTTTTTGCATCTATATTCATGAAGGATATTGGTCTGAAATTTTTTTTATACTGTCTTTGTCTGGTTTGGGTATCAGGGTAATATTAGTTTCATAAAATGAATTGGGGAGGGTTCGCTCTTGTTGTTTTCTGGAAGAAACAGTGCATCATTTGTATTAACTCTTTTTTTTTTTAAGTTTATTTATTTAGGGAGAGAGAGAGTACATGAGCAGGAGGGGGGCAGACAAAGGGGAGAGAGAGAATCCCAAGCAGGCTCTGTGCTTACTTACTGCAATAGCCCGATGCAGGGCTGAATCCCACTAAACTCAAGATCGTGACCTGAGCCGAAATCAAAAGTGGGACACTCAACTTACTGAGCCACACAGCCAGTATTAACTCCTGTATTAACTCCTTTTTAAGTGAGATTGTGGAAACCATCTGAACCTAGAGAGATTTCCTTTATAGGAGTTATTTAATTACAAATTCAATTCCCGTAATAGTTATAAGCCTATTCAAATGACCTATTTCATATCGAGTGAGTTATGGTTATTTGTGCTTTTTGAGGAAGTGGTACATTTCATCAACTCAAGGGGAGAAGGAAAGCACGTTATAGTTACCCATATTTTGTTCGTTATAGGCTCATCGTAGGCTGGCAGGGATGAAGCTTCTGGCTCCCTACTTGGCCTTCTCTGACTCCACCACAGGGGCGTTTTGGGGTGCCTCATTACAGCCTCATGAGGGTGGAAGTCTGGACTCTCCAGTTGGCCTTTGCTAGATGGATTTTGGTAAAGCTATGGTTTGGGCTGCAGTAGAGTGGTTATTGTCTAAAAGTTTCCTATCGGGCTAAGTTTCCCCTCTCCCAGCGCCTTAGCTAGGGAAAGGAGACTTCTGTTGGAGTTTCTCTTGTCTGCACGCATTGGTGTTTCTGGGTTGCCAGCTTCTTCAACTCCAAGTCGGGGATAGTAGGAAGCCAAAAGTAAACCCAGAGATCTGCCATTGCATCATTCCTTGGGTTCCTAGATCCCTAGTCAGACTACCATCTTATCTCCACATTTCAGAGCTTTCTTACGTTTGCTTTATGTATAACGTCTGGGGTTTTTAGTTGTACTTAGTGAGAGGAATATGGGAAAGTTTGTCTAACCCATACTCCAGAGGCAGAAGTAGCCTCAGTAATTTAAGAGTATGGAGGGTCTCAAGTTTAGAACCACTGGTCTAGAGGATACAAAATATGTAAATCACAGATCCCTGCTCTCGATTTGTAATCTTGCCGTGAACGTGACATGTCAGGAGTTTTCAAGGTGTAGCTCTTTATGTTAAACTACGTATTTTTTAATAAAATAAACTACCATCAATTATACATGATCAAAAAAAATCCTTTCTCATTATTCTATTATTGTAGAGGCTTGCTTTTCTGTTCCGCACCGCAGCATACCATACTACACCACATCACACTGTAATGGCAGGGGTAGCACAACAATTTACATTTGCATAGCCCGTGACCATTTACAACGTGCCCCCATGTACATTTCGACAGCTGAGTCACACAACAACCATACAAGGCCAGCAGAATTAGTATTATCACACCAGGGCTGACATTTGGTTGGCACACACCAGTGCTGTTGCACTGGCTGTAAAAGAACAAAATATTTCCATAAAAGCTGCTGCCTTGAGCCCCCAACACCCCCCTGCCACCCGCCCCTCCTAATGATCCTGTAGTTAAAAGGTCAATGCTCGGCCAAGATGGGAGCTTGCCAGTGTCAAATCTGATTGGGTGGTGCCCGAGCCTGTTTGTCAGATGCTTTCGCTATCACCTCTCAGTCTCGTGCTCATGAGACACTGAAGCTCTGAGAACAAGTGACCTGAGCAGGGTTTTCAACACCGGAAGACCCAGATCCTTCCTGAGCCAACGAATGGATGGAGAAGTCCAGTCCAGCCCCGCAAAGGCCTCCCCGCACCCTGCTTGCTTCTCCTGCCTCTCTGTGCCTTGGCACCTGCTGTTTGCCAAACAACTGAGAGTGCCCATCCCTGAAAGGCTTCTCTGGGAACCCTAGCCCCCACCACCCTTCCCTTCTCAACTGCCCTGAGCCCACTCACACCAGCTTTTGGTGGTGGGGGGAGGGGGCGGGGGCAGGGAAGAGGCAACTCCATAATGAGTTATGCATGTATGCTTTCTCTTCTCTCCAAAGATCGTACAGTCCTTAAGGAGAAAGGACCACGCCCTACAATCCCAAATCGTCTGGAGCACAACGTTAGGCACATAATGGGTTCTCTGGAGCCCGTAAGAAATATTGACTGATTGGTAGGTTATGAGAGGCGGAGCACGGACCTTGAAGACAGGGAGATGCACTCACACGATAGTCGCTGCTCTCTTCTTTCTCTTGCTGGTTTTCCACCCACTTAAGGCTTCTTTCTCTCTTTCTTTCTTAGTTTATTTTTTGGGGTGGGGAGGGGCGGAGACAGAGGGAAAGAGAGAATCCCAAGCAGTCGGTGCAGACCTCGAGGCGGGGCTTGATTACACAAACTGTGAGCCTGGGACCCGAGCCGGAATCAAGAGTCAGATGCTTAACCGACTGAGCCACGCAGGCGCCCCCACTTAGGGTTTCTTTTTTTTTTTTTTTTTTTTTTTTTTTTAATTTTTTTTTTCAACGTTTATTTATTTTTGGGACAGAGAGATACAGAGCATGAACGGGGAGGGGCAGAGAGAGAGGGAGACACAGCATCGGAAACAGGCTCCAGGCTCTGAGCCGTCAGCCCAGAGCCCGACGCGGGGCTCGAACTCACGGACCGCGAGATCGTGACCTGACTGAAGTCGGACGCTTAACCGACTGCGCCACCCAGGCGCCCCCCACTTAGGGTTTCATATGCATGGACACACCGTGAAACAAAGTATGTTTGACTCCAAGTTGTTACCCTTGTGCCCTTCACTCGACAGCTAGATGACTGGTGCGTGCTCACTCCCCATACATTTAACAATGAAGACAGCAAAGGACGGGGCATTGGAACTCCGAAGAACTCTTCGGCTCTGACCACCGGGGACGCCTGGGTGGGCCAGTGTTGGGATGATAACCAGGCCAGCGGCATAGGGTGGTGGTGGTGGGGGAAGGTTCTGACCCTGCTGCCGCATGTCCTTCAAGTGGCCCTCCTGGGACAACGCAATCATTTTCAGAAAGCACTGCATGAAATCCTCTGTCTGTAGCTGCCGACTTGGCGTGGGATGACCCTGATATAAGTGAGATGGTCCCTAATTTCCGAGGCCTGACAGAGTGAGATGACACGCAGCCGGGCAGGTCTGTGAGGGGACAGTGCCGAGCGAGGTACTCCTCCTGACCTGCGGTAGCTGAGTGCCCAGCTGGGGACACTCAGAGGCACCCCCAGCCCCCTGGCCTTCCCAAACTGCCTCCTGCTCCATCCCAGGGGCTGCTCTTGTAAGAAGCTTTGAGGTAAAAACCTGTTGCCAACATGCTCAGAATGCAGAAAATTCCTGTGAGCAACTAGCTATGTATTCTGGCCTACAGTTTGCTCCTCTCTTGGGACAGACACCATGAGAAGGTGAGGAGGAAAGTGAGAGATTTAAAAATGACAAGGAAGGAGAAAGAGGAAAGAGAGGCTCCTGGGCCACCTGCCAGCCACACGGGGGCCACGGCCCCACCGTCAGTGAGCACGGGAGCAGTCCTGGGCCCCGAGGAGGCGCCACACAGGGACACGCAGACACTCGCCCTGCGGACAGGATGCTTCACGGGCCCGGCACCTACATGTTTGTTTTTCTAGGACTTCCACAACAAAACAACCTGAAGCATAAAACTTGCTGTTCCCTGGCTGCCGTCAGAGTGGAAAAGTTGAGGTGACGGAAGAACGTACGTGTGGCGAGGCGAAGACAGCAGGCGTGGCTGACAGGCCAGCGTGGCCCAACTGGAGGTGCCCCCAGATCCCACGTCCCATGAATCAAGCCTAGTAGCTGCTTCCCCTCTCTCTCTCTCTCTGTCTCGTAAACAAAGGCACACAGGCACACAAATGCACACACACACACACACACACACTGCCCTCACTTCTAAACTAACATGCCCCTGGTCCCCTTCCTAGGTTAGATGCTCAGCTAAGTTTAAAAACCCCCCTCAATCCCTCTGCCGGGGTTGGTGGGGGGGTGCCGATCTGTGTCTTAACAGGTCTTTTTAAGACAAGGCCACACCCCAGGCAACACCGGGCCCTGGTGCAGCTGTGCGGTTAACAGGGTGGGTGTTGTGTCCCTCAATCCCACCCCACAGGCCTGGGCCTGGCCCTGCCACACTCGGGACCCTCACCTTTGCTTTCTTCTTGTCGACTATAATTACCAGAATTTGGTTTTACACAACTGTGGTTACGGGTGGCTAAAGTCACCGAAGAAAAACACAGCAAACAAAATCTCTTTACGTTTTTTCCCGTTGTAAACATTCTATCCCCCAAGGGTTGGTGAACTCGAGGGAGAGCGGTTTTCCCAACAATAATTATATCTTTCAGAAACTGCAGCACTGTGTCTGAATCTGCCGTGCCCAGGGAGTTGTTTATTTGACGCGAGCCACACCCACTGTTAAGTTCTCCGAAGCCCCAGAACTGGTGTCCAGGAGGCCCCTGTGCCCTGTCACCCCTCAGCTGTTCTGAGCGAGATGCACAATAGGCCCGAGTGGACAGCCGCCCTTCCACGCATCCAGCCGGGGGTGGCCCAGGTGGAAAACAATGCCCTCTTTCATGCGAGGCAGGTGGCTTGGTTGCAACACAGAGTGGGAAGTCTAACCGTGAGAGGCTGTTTGGGCAATGAAAGGAAATATATTTCCAGAGGGAAGGGGCCAATCAAGTGTTGTCGATGTGCCCAAATCTCATGCCACTCCAGGGCTAAGGGCCAGCTGGGAAACTCAGGCACAGCTGAACCGGTAGTTAAAATATTGCAGTACTTTGGTTCTGACTGGTAAATAGCGCCCGTCCCAAAGCCCGTGGGGGCCCCTGCTGCCCGGGCCTACCCTGGCTAGATCCCCAGACTTTCTCACGGCCCAGCTCATATCAGGCCCCTCCAGGAACTTACTCTTCTCCCGCTCGTCAGTCCTGTCAGCTCTGACTGTTAAATTTGTTTTAATTGAGGTATAATTGGCATATAACATTATATTAGCTTCAGGTGCACCATATAACGATTGGACATTTGTATACACTGTGAAATGACCACCACAATAAGTCTGGTTACTGGTTGTCACCATACGAAGAACAACAAAAAATGTTTTTCTTGTGATGAGAACTTGTAGGGTTTAGTCTCATAGCAACTTTCAAGTATGTACTATAATAATATTGACTGTAGTCACCATGATGTGTATTACAACCCCATGATTTATGTATTTTATGACTGAAAGTTTGTCGCTTTTGACCTCCTTCACCTGTTTCACTCCTCCCTCATTCCCCCCCCAGGCCTACCCTCAGCAGCCACCATTCTGGTCTCCGTATCTAGGAATTTTGTTCTCTTTTTTAGATTCTACATACAAAGTGAAACCACATGGTATTTGTCTTTCTCTGACTTATTTCACTCAGCATGATACTCTCTAGGTCCATCCATGTCGTCACAAATGACAAGGTTTCATTTTTTTTTTACGGCCGAGTAGTATTTCATTTCATATATATATCACCTCTTTGTTCACCCACCACTGGACAGCTAGGTTGATTCCATATATTGGCTTTTGTAAATGATGCTGCTGTGAAAATAGGGGCACATGTATCTTTTTGAATTAGTGTTTTTATTTTCTTCAGATAAATACCAAATGGTGGGATTTCTGGATTGTGTGGTAGTTCTATTTTTAATTTTTTGAGGAAGCTCTATACTGTTTTCTATAGTGGCTGCACCAGTTAACATTCCCACCAACAGTGCACAAGGGTCCTCTTTTCTCCACATCCTCTCCAATGCTTGTTCTTTCTTTTTATTATTATTATTATTTTAATGTTTATTTATTTTTGAGAGAGACAGAGAGAGAGACAGAGTGTGAGTGGGGGTGGGGCAGAGAGAGAGGGAGACCCACAATCCAAAACAGGCTCCAGGCTCTGAGCTATCAGCACAGACCCCCACGCGGGGCTCGAACTCTGGAATGGTGAGATCATGACCTAGGCTGAAGTCAGACTGAGCCACCACCTAAGCATTCCAACACTTGTTATTTCTTATCCTTTTAATAATAGCCATTCTAACAGGTATGAGGTGGTATCTCATTGTGGTTTTTTTTTTAAGTTTGTTTATTTATTTTGGGGGGGGGCAGAAGAGTGTGAGCAGGGGAGGGGAACAGAGAGAAGGAGAAAGAGAGAGAATCCCAAACAGGTTGCACACTGTCAGCATGCAGCCCGATGCAGGGCTCGAACCCACAAACTGTAAGATTATGACCTAAGCCAAAATCAAGAGTCAGATGCTCAACCAACGGAGCCACCCAGGTGCCCCTCATGTAGTTTTAATTTGCATTTCCCTGTTGATTACTGATGGTGGGCAACTTTTCATGTGCCTGTTGGCCATCTGTATGTGTTCTTTGAAAAAATGTCCATTCAGACCCTCTGTCCATTAAAAACATTTTTTTTTTTGCTCTATTGAATTATATGAGTTCTTTGTATACTTTGGATATTAACCACTTCTTGGATACATGATTTGCAAATATTTTCTTCCATTCAGTAGGCTGCCTTTTCATTTTGCTGATGGTTTTCTTTGCTGTGCAGAAGGTTTTTAGTTTGATGTAGTCCCATTATTTTAATTTTTGCTTTTGTTACCTTCACTTTTGGAGTCAGATCCAAAAAATCTTTTCCAAGACTAATGTTAAAGAGCTTATTTCCTATGTTTTCTTCTAGGAATTTTATGTTTTCAAGTTTTACATGCAAGTCTTCAATCCATTTTGAGTTAATTTTTGTGTATGGTGTGAGATAGTAGTCTAGTTTCCTTCTTTTGCATGTAGCTGTCCAGTTTCTCCAACACCATTTATTGAAGATATTATTCTTTCCCCATTGTATATTCTTGGCTCCTTTGTCATAAATCAATTGATCATATATGCATGGGTTTATTTCTAGGATCATTGTTCTGTTCCATTGGTATATGTGTCTGTTTTTATGCCAATTCCATACTGTTTTGATTGCTATAGCTTTGTAATGTAGCTTGAAATCAGGGAACGTGGTGCTTCAGGCTTGGTTTTTGTTTCTCAAGATTGCTTTGGCTATTCAGAGTCTGTTGTGGTTCCGTACAAATTTTAGGATTGTTTGTTCGATTTCTGTGATAAATGCCATTGGAATTATGATAAGGATTCCATTGAATCTATAGATTGCTTTGGGTGGAATGGGCATTTTAACAATACTAATTCTTCCAATCCATGAGCACAGTATGTCTTTCCATTTATTTGTGTCATCTTTGACTTCTTTCATCAATGTCTTATAGTTTTTAGCATCCAGGTCTTTTACCTCCTCAAATTTATTCGTAGGTATTTTTTTCTTTTTGACACAATTGCAAATGGGATGGTCTTCTTAATTTCTCTTTTTAATAGTTCATCATTAGTGTAAATATGTGCAACAGATTTTGTATGTTGATTGTGTATCCTGCAACTTTACTGAATTTATGAGTTTTAACAGTTTTTTGGTTATTTTTTTTTACAGTTTCCTATGTATATAATCATGCCATTTGCAAATAGTGACATTTTTACTTTTTCCTTTCCAAGTTGGATGGCTTTTATATATCTTTTTCTTGCCTAATTGCTCTGGGTAGGACTTCCAATACTGTGTTTAATAAAAGTGGAGAGAGTGGACATCCTTGTCTATTCCTGATCTTAGAGGAAAAGCTTCCAGCTTTTCACTCTTGAGTCTGATGTTAGCTATGGGCTTGTCATTACGGCCTTTATTATCTGGAGTTACCTTCCATCTTGAGAGTTTTTTTCACAAATGATGTTGAATTTCGTCAAATGCTTTTTCTGCACCTACTGAAGTAATCATAGGATTTTTATCCTTTGCTTTGTTAATGTGGTGTATCACATTGACTGATTTGAGGAGAACCTTGCCTGTAGATTCAATGTATCCACAGCAAGAGGGGAGTTCAGGCTACACCACCATCTTGGAGATGTTACATATTTTTAACCAAAACCTTGTAGTACCTCCTTCTAAAACTTCACTCACCCTCTCAGAACTAACTGCCCTTTGAGAAGTCAGATAGCACGTTGCTTACGCTTTAGACATTTACCACAATCGTTAGTGTTATTTCTGTGTTACGTGGTCATTTCTGTTCAGGTCTCCCCCTTCCCAGGACCCCTGCACCATTTATCCAGGGTTGCCTAGCACCTAGTACAGACTAAGTGCTACATACATGTTTGTGACATTGGTTTGAATTAGGGTTGGCTTAGAGGTGGGGAGATAGGATGAGAAATAAGTCCTGTAGAGACAAGGGCCATTTCCCCGTGTGCATGTGTGCATGGGGACTGAGGGGCCATTTCCGCCATCTCTGCTGACCTGAGTGTAGAGAATGAAGACAGGTTTGGGTGGAGGTGGTGAGGCCACGCAGCAGGACAGCCCACAATAGAAGCAGCCAGACTGGAATGGTGACAGGCCTCTCCCAGGGCTCGACTCTCCCATCAGGCTTTTTGGCTCTGCTCAGACCAAGACAGTCTGTTGGAAATGTTAACTTCTGCTCACTGAGGCTCCAAAGGAAAGTGGCTCTTTGCAGTTACCCAGGAGGCACTTGGCTGGAGAGACCCCAAGAGGGCCTCTAATTCAGCCCCCTGCCCCCACAAATGGATAAAACAACCTAACATTGACCTCTATTTCCAAAGCCTTCCAGACTGGTGATGCTGCCTGGGGAGCCGGGAACAGCAAAGCAATCTGAGAGGGACTGCAGTCGGCCCCTCCGAGGGTCCTCCTGGGGGGTGGTTGTGTGTCAACAGCAGATCAAGAGCTCACAGTGTCCGAATCTTATACAATTCGGGGAACACTCTTTAGGAGAAATAATCCAAACCTAACAAAGACAAAATGCGGTACAGGGTCTTAGAAGGAGCTCGCACAAGTAAGGGGCCTGAACCTTATGTATGCTTCATTAGTTTCACAGTAAATTTACCTCTGAAACAACCTTAAAACAAAGCAGGAGGAGGTGGTTGTTCATTTCCTAGGGCTGCTGTACCACAGTGCCACACACTGGGTGGATTCAAACGACAGAAATGTATTGTCTCACAGTTCCAGAGGCTAGATGTCTGACAGCAAAGTGTTGGCAGGGCCACGCTCCCTCTGAAAGCTGTCAAGGAATCCTTCCTCGTTTCCTCCTAGCTTCTGGCGCTTTGCGGGCAGTCCTGGGTTGTCCTTGGCTTGCAGCCGCATCACTCTGGCCTCTGCCTCAATCAGGCACTTCCCTTGTGTGTCACTGTCTTCACATGGCCTTCCTAGGACACCAGTTATTGGATTAGAGAGCTCCCAGGCTGGCGAAACACAATGGGCAAAGAGTTGTCCCAGAAAACACCATGGGGATGGATCCCACAGCCAAAGGATCATGAAGGCCAGCTCCCAGTGCTCACGGAGCTAAGCCAAAGGGACGGAGGCACAAGTGGTTAAAGCAGCAGGTAATGTGGGCTGGAATGCATCGCTGTTTATGGTTTTCCTTCCTCTAAAAGGCTTAATTATGCTGTGCTTAATCTCCAAAATGAATTTGGGTTTGCTGAGCACACAGCAAGCGGCAGGAGCAGACTGAATATCTCTGGGTGGCAGGACGAAGCCAGGCTGGGATTAAAAACAGACAGATCATCACAAGAGGAGTGCTCCACAGATGTTCCGTAATCCTGGGCCTGCCCAGCAGGCTTGACCATGGGCTGGCCTGCTTGCTTCAACGTTAATTCACCAAATGCCAAAGAGGCCGAGCCATTTTCAGAGTCGTGATTCAATTAAATACACCCGAGGCTAAAATGCTACCCCACATGGCTCATCCACGCAGATCCAATCACCCTCTCAGAATCCGGTGGTGACCCAGGGACATCATTTTGAGTGTGAATTATCCGTGGATGTAATACTGCACTTGTGAGTGATGAGGGGACTGGCTGTATCTTGCTGACCCTGTGATATAATGTAGAAGGGGCTTCCTGGTCACAGGAGTCAAGGATAGAAAAGAGTGGATATGTGACTTTGTAGTTGTTTTGATACTTTATTAAGAAGCAATAGAGGAGCCCCCGAGCAGCTCATTTGGTTAAGCATCTGACTTCGGCTCAGGTCATGATCTCACGGTTTGTGAGTTCAAGTCCTGCGATGGGCTCTGAACTGACAGTGTGGAGCCTTCCTGGGATTCTCTTTCCCTCTCTCTCTGTGCCTCCCCTACCCGCTCTTTCTCTCTCTCTGTCTCTCAAAAATAAATAAACTTAAAAAAAAAAAAAAAGGAAGCAATACGATAATGGACATTTGATTGCATTTGAGGGCCCGGAACAAGTTCAGGGATTGACCAGTTGTGTTTAGAGCATGTTTGATCTTGCTGTTCGGGGAAAGGCAGGCTCTGTGCTGACACAGCCCCCACCCACCCACAGGGGAAGGGCAGCCCCTCTCTCTCTCTGATAGAGCTCTTAAGACCCTGTGTGACTCTTTGACTGGACTTTGGACCACCCTGCTGTGGGCTCATGGGCTTTCACTGAAAGAATCAAAACTTTGACCCCTTCTATCCCTTAGGCATCTGGACCTTGTCTTGCCTTTCCATGGGGTAACAGAGTTTCTCCTTTCCCTGTGCTTGCTCTTGGGAGCTGCCTATCAGAAAGCAAGGTTGCCCTTCAGAGTTCTAGTCCCTCTAGCATCTCCAGCCCCCAGGGAGGACCCACAAAGCAGCAGACCATGGATGTGTGTGCACACATCCGCTGTCTTCAAAGAGTTAAGCAGGTGTGCCCCATGGAAAATCTCTGTTTGCAGCCACCACCTTGTTGGACACGAGATAGTGCTGGCAGGTGGGGCTGAAAGCTGCTTCACATCTGCTTTTTGTATGTATGTCACCTACCTTTGGGGCTTTTATTTATCTTATTTGGTGATCATCAACGCATTGAAAACTGGAAACATCTATTCAACAATTAATACATGCATCAACAGGGGCTGAGTTTACTATTGCTCTCAGTGTAACCCAGGAAGTATCATCGTACCCAGCTCAGGAGAAATCCTAAATAGGAGTTTTGAGGTGAATGAAAAACTGAGCAAATACATGAATGATGTATCAAAACGAGAGTGATGGCAACATGAACAGGAAGGACCCAGCTGACCCAGAGCAACCAAGGAAGTTTCCATGAAGGAATGAGATGTGAGCTGGGCAGCTGAGACTGAGCTGGATACAACCACTAGGGAGAGGGAGAAGTCAGGGCTATTTCTGTTGAAGATCTTCTAGGGAGGAAGCGGCCTGTGCTGGGAGGGATGTTGGGGCTCAGTCAGTTAACAGCCATCATCCTGGAGGCTCAAGGTGATTATTTGTCCATGGGACGAAGCTAGAGCCTGACATGGGTTGTAGGAATTTGAGATCATGCAGCCAGGTGTAGTAGGTAGAGGCCATACAACCGTGGGTATGGGCAATGAATGTGAACTCATGTTCTGCTCAGGCAAAGGGGGCCCTGGATGAGTGTGTTTCATGCCCTGAAAGAGAAAGATTAGGGAAAGTCAACCTTTTCTTCCCACTCAGTACTCTGGACTCCTAGCCACTTGCACTGACAGGTTTTCTACTCGAGCTTCTTGGATTTCCCCTAAGGAAGCTTTTCAACAGCACCACCTACTCCCAATGTCTCATCTTGGTTCCCACACAGACTAATCCATTCCGCACATACTTGTCGAGCACCCACTGTGTGCCAAGAATTCTTCTAGCAACAGCAGAGAGAAGACAGGCATGGTCCCTGCTATCACGCAGTTTACATTCTCCAGCAGAAAAAGCAGGACAACAAACAAGTAAGAAAGGAAAAAAGAAGACCATTCCTGGTGTGAAGGGCACAATAAGCAATATCAACCAGGGCAACAGGATGAGGAGTGACAAGGTGAAGGGTGGCAACTTTAGATATGGTGGTTGGTCAGAGAAGGTAGTTTGCTTGCTTTCTTTCCTCTTTTATTTATTTATTTTTTAAGTAGGCTTCATGCCCAGCATGGGGCTTGAACTCACAACCCTGAGCTGAGACCAAGGGACGGGTGCTTAACTGACTGGCCCACCCGGGGGCCCCAGAGAAGGTAGCTTTGGAGAAGTAACATTTGAGCTGAAAGCTATAGGTAAAATAAACTCTTGTCAAAAGTCAATATAGAACGAATAGGGAATAAAATATTAAAATTGTATCAGTTAAAAACTGAGATTGAACGCAATTAATAAGACATAACCAGGGGCGCCTGGGTGGCGCAGTCGGTTAAGCGTCCGACTTCAGCCAGGTCACGATCTCGCGGTCCGTGAGTTCGAGCCCCGCGTCGGGCTCTGGGCTGATGGCTCAGAGCCTGGAGCCTGTTTCCGATTCTGTGTCTCCCTCTCTCTCTGCCCCTCCCCCGTTCATGCTCTGTCTCTCTCTGTCCCAAAAATAAATAAACGTTGAAAAAAAAATTAAAAAAAAAAGACATAACCAAAGTAGCTCAACTAAGTTAGAGGTTATTTTTCCCATGAAAATTAAGTATAGAAGCATGCAGCCCCCAACTAGTTTGATAACGCATCAGGGGCCTAACTCTTTCTATTTTTGGGGTTCCACCATTTCTAGTGCCTGACTTCTAGTTTTATAGTCCCATCGTGGTTCAAGGCTGGTGCTGGAGCTCCAGCCATCGCATCTGTATTCCAGGCAAGAAGAAGAGAAAGGGAAAGGGGCAATGAGGACACAGTCTAGCTATCTATCCCCCTTTGAAGGGACTTGCCTGGAAATCCCACCCAGTGAATTCTCATTGACAGCTGTTTGACCAGAACTTAGTCTCATTGCCACAAAACGCAAGGAAAGCAGAGACTCTTTTAGCTAGGGACTCTGTTACTGAAGTATTGGGTAACTAACTAGTCATCTCTGCCCCCAGAGGCCATCAGATGCTTCTGCTCCATACCCCAAGCGTAAGCTTCTGTTGACCACACACCGATGGTATAGAATTTAAGATGGGGCTACTTCCCCACAGGTGACACTGGTGATCTAAATTAGAGCCCAGAGGCTAGTTGCCCCCCTTCCTCATACAGATCCCACCTTCAATTGTCCCTACTTTACTCCCTGTATTAAAGTCGTTGGGATATATATTGTTCTCTTTGCTGAAGAATAAGGACTGAGTTTTATAAAGTACTTGTTGTAGGCTTAATAGTGGCCACTCAAAGATATCAAGTCCTCAACTTGGGAACTTGTAAGTGTTACCTTATTTGGGAAAAGAGTCTTTGCAGGTTTGATTAAATTAGTGGTTTTGAGGGGCGCTGGGTGGCTCAGTCGGTTAAGCATCCAACTTCAGCCCATGTCATGATCCCATGGTTCGTGGGTTCAAGCATCACATCGGGCTCTGTGCTGACAACTTGGAGCCTGGAGCCTGCTTCAGATTCTGTGTCTCCCTCTGTCTCTGCCCCTCCCAACTCGTTCTCTCTCTCTCAAAAAGAAACTTAAAAACAATTAATGGGTTTGAGAAGAGATTACCCTGGACTATCTAAATAGATCCTAAACGCCATCAAAAGTGTAGTTCTGAGAGACACAGAGAGAAGAGGAAGAAATGTGACCATGAAGGCAGAGGTTAGAGCAGTACAACCAGAAGCCAAGAAACACCTGGAGTCATCAGGAAGAGGCAAGGACAGAGAGATGGTCCCCTGGAGCCTTCAGAGGGAGATGGCCCTGCCAATGCTTTGATTTTGGACTTTTGGCCTCCAGAACTGATAGAGAAAAAATTTCTGTTGTTGTAAGCCACCCAGTTTGTGATATTCTGTTACAACAGTGCCAGCAGATGAATATGGTATTATACCAGCCTGGGGAAAATATTGAGTTAGAGGCACGTCTTATACTATATACACTAATGGATTGAAGAATTACAGTCCTGTAAATATTAAATTGTTGAAACACCAGTAGGAAATGGAAAATAAATCACATTTGTGAGAATACACTGACGTTCTTAGTTGAAGAAATGTAAAAAAGTCTCAGTGGGAAAAATCTACAAATTTAGACATATCAAACTGCAATAAAAATGACAAAACCAAAATATTTACAATTTATGTGACAAAAGACTATAAAGCTCAAAAACATGTGAAGAATTCATTCAAATTTATTAGAACAACAGCCAGACCCTAGCACAAATGGAAGAAACACATGAATGGTTCTCACAATGGAAAATTCAGTGAATGAGCATGTGACATCATAATGAAATAGTTGCTTTTTATTGGATTGGGCTCTATGTTAGACCCCTCAGAAACACCATCTCAAATCCCTATACAAATCCTGCAAAGTAGACGTTATTATTCCGGTTCCGTAGATGAGTAAACTGAGGTCCAGAGAGTGTGGACAAAGCTTAGAGAGATAGAATTTGAACTCAAGTCTGAGAAAATAATTATTGCAGGTAATCTTGTACTCATTTATTAAATTAGTATTTTACTTCTACTCTGTAGGACTAGGTACCATGTTAGAACTGGTGTATGAAGGTGGACAAGATGCTTTCCTTTTTCTTCAGGGCCTGGACCCTAGAGGAGCAGGTAGACAGTGAACCTGCAATCAACGTTTATTTATTTTTGGGACAGAGAGAGACAGAGCATGAGTGGGGGAGGGGCAGAGAGAGAGGGAGACACAGAATCGGAAACAGGCTCCAGGCTCTGAGCCATCAGCCCAGAGCCTGACGCGGGACTCGAACTCACGGACCGCGAGATCGTGACCTGGCTGAAGTCGGACGCTTAACCGACTGCACCACCCAGGTGCCCCGTGAACCTGCAATCAAAGACTATGGTCAGCGCTCATAGAGGAGAACCAAAGAAACCCCTGTTGGACATTCCCATTCGCATTAGGGCTGATTTTCAATGCTAACATCTAGCATTGCCAGATGGCCATTTCAATGCCAGAATGTGGTGCCAGCTTTGGAAAAGTCCTAACGGGGGCCAAAAAGATATTTATGCCTTTTGGCCTAGAAATTCACTCCTGGGAATTTGCCTTCATGAAATCATTCAAAAAAAAGAAAAAAGAACTATGATACTACAGGCTTATTGTAACGTTGAAAAAATAGCAACAAGGGCCGCCTGGGTGGCTTAGGCAGTCAAGCACCTGACTCTTGATTTTGGCTCAGGTATGATCTCACGGTTGGTGGGATCGAGCCCCACGTCGGGCTCTGTGCTGACAGCATGGATCCTGCTTGGGATCCTCTCTCTGCCCCATCCCTCTCTCTCTTTCTCTCTCAAATAAATAAACTTAAAAAAAAAAGTAAAAAATAACAACAATAGGAAGCTGAGAGGAAGCAAGAAGCATTGTGAGACACCCTTGGACAAAAGTTGGGCATGTGTGACCGATCGATAAGCAGGAGCTGGGATTCAAAGTTGAGCAGCGCTGACAGAACCACTTGGAGCCTGAACCCCTCGAGCCCTGGTTTCCCCCACCACCACACCCATTGCCTCTGTCTCTGAGTCACAGACTTAGTCCCTCCTGATCCCAGCATGTGTTTCTGCAATTTGCTTCCCTCAGACCTAGTCTGTACACACAGTCAAGACGGCTACCATGAGAGGAACATGTGTTTATAGAATATGGTAGATAAACACAGTGAAATATCAGTCAGCTACTTAAAAAAAAATCAGGAAGGCTGTGTCAAAATATGGAAAAATGTTTCACAGCAGAAACAGCCTAGATGACCATGAGAGGAAAGATTAATGGCTTATGCCAGATCAACACAATGGAACATTGTGGTAGCTATTAAAGAAGGGGTAATTATGAAAAACCATGTAAGGACATGGAAAAAAATGTTGGATGTTGTGATAAGAAAAAAATTGCTGAATGCAGAATTATATATGTGAACAGACTATACAAAACGGTTCTCTGTCATTTCTATGATGTTATATAACTTCTTATAAAAATGGGATGTATACAAATAGAAAGCAATATGCAAAATTTTTTGTTATGGTGGAATGAGTGATTAAAACTTATTTCTCACTAGCATTATCTCAGTGGTTTTTCAGTGAGATGGACAAAGCTTTTAAAAGATAATAAAGCTGGGGCACCTGGCTGGCTCAGTCCATAAAGCATGCGACTCTTGATCTCAGGGTCATGAGTTCAGGCCCCACATTGGTATAGAGCTCACTTTAAAAAAAAAAAAAAAAAAAAAAGATAAAAAGTTTCAAAATGAAGAGAACTCTTCCAAACCAGCAGAGAAGTAAATATTTCTTAGACATGTTCAAAGCCATTGTTCTAGGTTCTAGTGATAAAGGGTGAAGAAGCCAGGCTAGGTGTGGGCTCTCGAGTTGTTCACACTCTCTGTCCCCGTCTTTGTGGTAGATTGCCTGTAAAAATGAACCACCCACAGTTTCTCCATTCCTACACATCTTACCCCCATCAGGATAGGTGAACTATTTCACCTCCCCTTAAGCCTGGGTTGGCCCTATGACTTGTTTTGGCAACAAAATGTGGTGGAGGTCAGAGAATATGACTTTGGGGCCTGGGCCTTATCCTCATAGAAGCCCACTCCATGTAAACAAATGCAACCCTCCTGCTAGAGAGAGGGTGCTGGCAAGAGAGGTGCCGGGGGAGAGAGGGTGCAGCTCAGCCGGCTGCTACTAAGATACCAGACACGTAAGCAAAGCTACCTTATAACTCCAGCTCCCAGTGGAGCCACCCAGCAGAGGCAAGCTCTGGACACTGAACCCTGCTCAAATCCCAGAATTGTAAGCACATAAATGTTTGTGGTTGTTTTCGGTTACTAAGTTTTGGAGTGTTTTGTTACGCGGCAATAGCTAGCTATAACAAATCTCATCTCTCCTGGCTTTGCATCTCCCTCTCCAGCACAAATCCTGGCACATTTGATGGATGGATTCAACTGAGAGAGAGGAGAGAAGAAAAATAGAAATATTAATAGCTAAAACATACTGAGCACATTTTAAATCTTTTCTACATATTGACTTTGTTACTCCACATCATGATACAGTTGAAGAAATATCACACAGAGAAGATAACTAATTCAGCCCAGGTCATTCACAGCAACAGAGTTGGGTTTCAAACCCAGGCAATCCAGAGCCCTTGTCCTCGACTATTTTGTTATACAACCTCTCAGAATAACCTGATGATGAAGATTAAGAAGGAGTCTAGGGGCACCTGGGTGGCTCAGTCTGTTAAGCATCCGACTTCGGCTCAGGTCATGATCTCATGGTTCATGGGTTCAAGCCCCACGTTGGGCTCTGTGCTGACAGCTCGGAGCCTGGAGCCTGCTTCACATTCTGTGTCTCCCTCTCTCTCTGCCCCTCCCCCACTCTCTCTCTCTTTCTCTCTCCTTCTCTCTGAAAAATAAATAAACACTTAAAAAAAAAAAAAAGGAGTCTAAATGCTGGCTCTCGACAAGCCCTTTCCTGAGTAAGTATAGAGAGAACTGGGACAGGATAATTACCAGGGGAGGGCCTATGGCTGAGGGGTGAGGGGTGTTCCTGGGGGTGGGGAGCCTGTGACCTGCTACCAGTGAGCCCTGATTCCAAGGCAGTTCTGTTCACACAGCGCTGGAGGAGGCCAGCCCCAACACACCTGCAGCCTCCTGGAAAACCCGCACTCAGATTTCTGGACGTCAGGGGTTCTCATGGGCTTACTCGTGTAGATGTGACATAGTGGAAGGGAAATAGGGAAACCACTTTCACAGTGGCTTTGATTCTATATAAACACTATGCTGGGGATGCAGTGAGTCTCGAGAGGCCTGAGCCATCTAGCCCGGAGATTGGCAGGATGAGGCCCATGAGCTGAATCCAGCCGGCTGTATTTTTGAATACCTTGCAAGCAAATGGTGTTTTTCAGTGAATGAATGTTTTTTTTTCAATGAATGTTTTTCATTTTTTTTTTTTAACGTTTATTTATTTTTGAGACAGAGAGAGACAGAGCATGAACGGGGGAGGGGCAGAGAGAGAGGGAGACACAGAATCGGAAGCAGGCTCCAGGCTCTGAGCCATCAGCCCAGAGCCCGACGCGGGGCTCGAACTCACGGACCGCGAGATCGTGACCTGAGCTGAAGTCGGACGCTTAACCCACTGAGCCACCCAGGCGCCCCAATGTTCTTCATTTTTTAATGGTTGAAAAAATTGGTGTTTTTTTTCAGTGAATGTTTTTCAAGTTTTAAGGATTAAAAAAAAATCTAAAGAATAATTCTATTTTGTGACATGTGAAAACCATGACATTCACATTTTAGCGTCCATTGTTTATGTATTCATATGGCTGCCTTCCTGATGCAGTGACAGAGCTATAGAGGCTTTGTGACCCACAGACGAAAAAATATTTACAAAGTGGCCTTTTATGGAAAATGTTTGCCAACCCTTGATCTAGAGTAGAGAATACTTCACATATTGATGTGATCTTAGGCAGCCTATTTTCTATATGATTATAAGTTGTTCAAAATATTATGGTATTGACAAGGTCTATGGGTAGATAGACTAAATATGAAATATCAGACTATTAGACACTTTTCCTAGTATTAGGTTGAGGATCTAAAGACAAGGGTCTAGATTGAGCTGGGATATTGTTGTGTGACCTTGGCCGGATTTTTTAAACTCCCTTAGCTTTAATGTCTCCTTCCTAAAATGATTAGGGGCAGGGCTAATATTCAGCTGTCCACAAAGGTGAAAGCAAACAAGTTGTTAAAAACAAAAAGGCTTCTGTGTCAGTGGGTGAATAACTGACCCCCTGGGTTCCTCTGTCTCGCTGGCTCTTCCCACATATCCTCCACTGTCTCCCCAAGATTCAGCAACTAAAGGGTTAACATCTGGTGCTGCAACAGAGCTCTCCAAGATCCTGGGCCCTCCTTAATGTTGTTCAGGGCCTGTGCCTAATCGGTTGTTAAGTATTTTAAATATCAGCCCTCTCAAAGTACCCCATGCTAGCCTACCAGAAGGATGCATCCATTTTTTCCTAAAACACGTTTTCAATCCTTGGGCTTAAAATCTGTCTTCTGAAATAGTCATAATCTTAAAGCTCTGATCTTTTGTCAGAACCCAGTTCCCAAGCAAGCAATTAAAATGAAAAAAACTCTCCCCAAAGTGAGTTATGGGAAGGCAGGCAAGAGTGTGACAATTCAGACTCCAGCCCCTTGGGTTTTGTACCACTCAGGGCAGGGAGGCTAAGAGGAAAGAGCTGACTAAGCCCACTGCCCAGAATCCTCTCCATTTGTTGCTCTAGATAACTCCCAAGTTAGTACATCTTCCAGAATGTGCTTGCCTCCAGCATAGGGATTCCCATAGGAACCAGGGTGAGAGAGAAAAAAGTGGTCTTTGTCAACACTGAGCATGGTCAGCTGCTGCCTGCCAGACTTGGGCACGTCCCCACCGCATCACCACATTCGGCAGAGGCAAACAACCAGCCACCTCTCCCACTGCAGTTCAAACCTGCTCAGGGACAGCAGCTGCCTCTCTCAGGAACTCAATTCCCACTTCTTTATGCAAACAAACAACCCGCTTTTGTCTGACAGATGTCTTAGCAACTCCATGTTTTTAGGAACGGAGATGAAACACTCCCCACTGCTGTTGTAACCACCCTGGGTGGAAGAGGCCCAGAAGGAGCCAGGAGACCCGGGTTCAAATCCAGATTCTGACCCTTCAGCTGAAGAATTCACCCACTTGCAGAATAGGGTGAATGCTTATCCAGCCACCCCATGGGCCTGCCTTAAGGCTTCAAAGGGAGAAAGCAGGAGAAGCTCTTACAAAGGTAGAGCGTTTGTGTTCTTGTCTGTCTTTCCTGTCCTCTTAGATTGCCATTTGGCTCCTTGGGAAGCAAGTGAGAGATGGTTAGGCCTTTTACTGGAAAAGGGGAAACGGAGGGAAGAGGTTACCCATCATCTCCCACTCCCTTCTAAATGAGCAAACCCAGAGCTCTCTGGTGATCATCTGATGGAGGACAAGGCTGAAGCTGATAGCTCTTGGTTACTTTTTTTAATCTGTTTTTTAATTTGGTGGAAAAAAAGGATGAATCATATTCAAAGGAATACAGATTAAAATTAGAATAAGATACAATCTTCCTCTCTCACTCATTCCTTCTCTGATGCTCTTGTTTTCTTTCTGTAAATTCAGGTTTGTCATCTGTATCAGTTGCCTTCTTTCTAAGGGCCTTCTTCTAACATTTCTTACAAGATGGGTCTAATGGCAACAAATTCCTCCCAATTTTCGTTTGTGGGGAAAGTCTTTATTTCTCCTGGCTCCTGAAGGCAAATTCCACAGAGTGCAGAATCCTAGGTTGGTAGTTTCTCTCTCTCAGCACTTTATTTCATCCTGCTGTCGTCTTGCATGGTATCTGAGGAGTCAGATGTATCTCTTATTTTTGTTCTTCTGTAAGTAAGGTGCCTTTTCCTCTAGCTTCTTTCAGGATTTTTATCTTTCATTTTCTGTAGTTTAACAATGAAATGTCTAACTGTAGTTTTTGGTCGTTTTTCCTGCGTGGTGTTCTCTGAGCTTCCTGGATCTGACGTTAATTTGGGGAAATTTTTACTCATTAGTGTTTCAAATATTTATTTTGTTCCTTTCGTTCTTTCTTCTCCTTCTGGAATTCCAAGTACACATTACACCTTTTACAATTGTCCCACAGTCCTTGGATATTCTGTTCTTCCCCACAACCGCCCCCCCACCCCAGTCTTTGTTCTCTTTGCTTTTCAGTTTTGGAAGTTTCTGTTATGATATCTTCAAGCTCAGGGAGTCTTTCCTCAGATGTCCAGTCTACCAATCAGCCCATCAAAGGCAGGCTTCATTTCTATTGTAGCAGTTTTTTTGTTTTGTTGTTTTATCTCTAGCATTCCTTTTGCTCTGTTGCAGGATTTCCATCTCTCTGTCCTATTACCCATCTGTTTGTTTGTTTATTTATTTATTTATTTATTTATTTATTTATTTATTTATATATTTTGGGAGAGAGAGAGGGCAGAGGAGGGAGGGGCAGAGAGAACGGGAGAGAGAAAATCCCAAGCAGGCTCAGCGCTGTCAGCATAGAGCCTGACGTGGGGCTCCATCTCATGAACTTCGAGATCATGACTGGAACCAAAATCAAGAGACAGAACGCTTAACTGACTGAGATACCCAGGCGCTCCTACCCATCTTTATTATTGCAGCCATGGGAGTATTAATTATAATTGTTTTAAATTCCCAGTCCGACAGTTTCAACACCTCTGTCATGTCTGAGTCTGGTTTCGATGTTTGCTCTGTCTCTTCCAATTTTGTTTTTACTATGTATTATACTTTCTTCTTGATCGCTGGGCATGGTGAGCTGGGTGAAAGGAGCCACTACAAATGGTCCTTTAGTAGTATGGTGATGAGGTGTGGAGGTGGGGGAAGCGCTCCATATTCCTGTGATTTGGTCTCAGTCTTTCAGTGAGCTCACAGCTCTGGAGTGTGCTTCTCAGTTTTTCCCCCCTTAGGTGGGATGGGATGGCTACAGAGGGCTGGAGTTGGATATTTCCCTTCCCTCAGGTCAGTTAGGCTCTGATGAAACCCTTATCAGGTTAGGCTCTGCTTGACTACTTTTCCCTGAGGGCGGGCCTTGTTAAGAGCAGAGCTTTGGCATATTTCCTTTTTATTTTTAATTTTTTAAGTTTATTTATCTATTTTGAGAGAGAGAGAGAGAGAGAGAGCAGAGGAGGGGTAGGGAGAGAGAGAATCCCAAGCAGACTCTGCACTGTCAGCTCAGAGCCCAACACGGGGCTCAAACTCATGAACCATGAGATCATGACCTGAGCCAAAATCAAGAGTGAGGAAACTTAACCAACTGAGCCACCCAGGAGCTCCAGCATATTTCAAAACAGTTTTTTTTTCTCTCCTCCTGCTCGGAGCACAAGAGGAATTTTTATTTTATTTTATTTTATTTTATCATTTTATTTTTATTTCATGTTATTTTATTTATTTTATTATTCTATTCTATTCTATTCTATTCTATTCTATTCTATCCTATTCTATTTTTATTCATTGTGACAACCTGGTAGAGCCCCAGGAGGTAAAAGTATAGAGGCTCACCATAACTGAGTCCCCTAGGAGTTTTTATCTCTCAGAACTCTCCACACTGAGCCTCCTGTGATCCTCTGCGTTGGCCTGCCGGTCTCTCCAAATTAAGGGGCAGCAGTCTGTCCTGTCGCTTCTCTTATGGACCTAAGATGAGTTGTTGATTTTTAAGTTTATTTAGCCCAGAGCAGTAATTCTAAGCCTCTTAAAGGCTGGACTAGAACTGGAAGTGAATCTTGCTTCCATCGTTTAACCAACTTTTCTTTATCGAGAAAAGTAGCTGTAATGTATCATACCCTGTGCTAGACCCTGAATGGACTGCCTATTCTGGTTGTAAAGATGTGGAAACTGAGGTATGGAGAAGTTAAGTGTTTGGATGCCGGGGACCACGACATAAGTCTCAGGTAGTGGTTTTGAAACAGCATCCTCTTCTCTTTCTGATAGGTGAGTTTGATGAACCTAGACCAAAATCATGAGGAGTCTAAGTAGAGGTTCCCAGGGGGTGTTCCCACAAACGCTAATCCTGCCAGATGCCGAAATAAAAAAAAAAAAAAGCGCTCTATGGTTCTATGGTATGACCATAGAATTAAACTATAGAAGGGGGTGCCTGGGTGGTTCAGTCAGTTGAGCATCCGACTTCGGCTCATGTTATGATCTCGCGGTCCGTGAGTTAGAGCCCCGCGTCGGGCTCTGTGCTGACAGCTCAGAGCCTGGAGCCTGGTTCGGATTCTGTGTCCCCTGCCTTCTCTGCCCCTCTCCCACTTGTGCTCTGTCTCGCTCTGTCTCTCAAAAATAAATACATGTTAAAAAATTTTTTTAAATAAAATATAGAAGAATTCCATTATCTCACTGAGCTCCCTCCTGCCCTTTTCTAATTAATTCCCCAACCCCAGAGACCACCATTGCCCTGATTTCTATTGCACTGGGTTAGTTTTGCCTGTTCTCGAACATCACGTAAATAGGCTCATAGAAAAAGTATTCAGTTACATCCAGCCTTGTTCTCATGGCTGCAACATTCACCCATGCTGTTGTCTGTCTATAAATAGTTCCTTTTTATTTCTAAGTAGTATTCCATTGTCTGACTGTAGCCAATGTGTTTACCCATTCTCCTATTATTGATGGAGACTTTAAGTGTTGTGAATAAAGCTACTATGAACATTTTTGTAGAAGTCTTTTGGAGGATATATGCTTTTATTTTTCCTGGAAAGTACCTAGAAGCAGCAATGCTCAATGATAGGGTAGTTTTATGTTAAACTTTATATAAAAAAAAAACTGATAAAAACCTGTCAACTTGTTTTGCAAAGCAGTTTTACAGCTACTTTGAGACAGAGTTTGGCAGTTTCTTAGGAAGAGCTTGCTCAGAGTTTTGAGTCTGCAACCTTCCACAAGCAAGGAGACGGGCTGCCCCTTCCCCGCGCTCTCTCACCACCGTGTGCGAGTTCTGGTCACTCTGTGTTCTTGCCAACACTTGGGATCCTTAGTCCTTTAAGTAGAGCTTTTCTAGCAGGTGCAAGGTAGAACAAGGATCGCTTCCCCCCCCCCCCCAGCTGCTAGCTTCATAGGCTTTGGGCTTCTCACAGCCTCCTGTCTTGGTCACCTTCTGGGTCCTCACCTCCAATCTCAACTCCTCCTAGCCATTGGAAGCCTTGCTCTGATATGTCATTCATTTGTGCAAAGAACTTCACTTCCCCACAGCCCTAGGAATATGGCCTGAAATCCTCTGCAAGTAAATAAATCGGGACTTTGCAGACCCTGAAAGTCTGGCCTTCACCTGTCTTTCCAGCCTTGTTTTCTTCATCCTCCTCATGTATACCGTGCCCCCGCCAGACATTGCCACTGCTTCCTTTGCTTTTCCTGATGTCTTTCAGAGGCTTCAGTGGGGAGGTGGGGGTGGGGTGGGGGAGGATTATGAGCCTGAGGTCACTGCTCTTATTTCGTGGGTATAGTTGCTGTCAGCCCTCCTCCCCAACCTTGCCTCCTCCACTGGGTGTGAACTGTTATAATTTGGTTTCACAACTATTGTGAGGTGAACTTGGGGGCCAGAGTGCTGTTGGGTACTTTTGGAGGCGGGGTATTCGCAGCATAACAATTAGTGTCCCTCACCCCTTTGCCCTCACATCTCCTGCTCCTCCCACTTATCTGCCACATCCATCCTGAGGTAGGAATTAGGAAGTGACACTCCCTGGCTGTGTGTGTGTGTGTGTGTGTGTGTGTGTGTGTGTGTGTGTTATTTTCAGCTCACAGCCACCATTTTCCATGCTGCCCGCCCTGCCCCCTTCTTATAGCTCCGGCTGGCCCAGACTTCTGTCTGGAAGCCGTGCACAGTGCGATAATGGAGATCCCTGGGTGCAGAGTGAGGAGTTTGGGCCGCTGGAAAGCAAAAGGGCAGTGATGGAGGTGGACCTCCGCTGGCTAGCCCTCAGGACCATGGGAATCCACCTTCTGGAAACCCCTTTCTCAGGCTGACCCCGGGGCCTCTCAGAATGGGGTCTGGCTCATACTGCTCTTGTTGGATCCAAGCCAGACTGCAAGGGCTGTCTTTCACCACCTGCCAGTTCCTGGTGCCTATGTTCCAGGCACCACAGCAGAACTGACGGGAGACCCCTGCCCCACCACACCCCACGTCCAAGCATTATTTATGGTGCTGTTCCTGAAAGCAGTAGGAGAGGTGTTCCCCCTACACTCGCAGGGACCTGGACCAGGATCTGAGGAGACAGCCTAAGCCGACGACACAGAGGGGGAAATGGAGCCACAGAGTCTAGTGTTTTCTTTCTTTCTTTTTTTTTTCTTTTATTGAGTTTAGTGTTTTTGGTGCCAAGACCTATAACATAGGTCTTGGGTGATAGCTTTGAATCAGCATCTTCTCTTTCTCATAGGTAGGCTTGACACCTGGAACAGACTCATGAGACGGACTGGGGGGAAAAAAGTGTTCTAAAGTCAAATTTGGAAATCATTGCACACAAAGTTAATTTATATTAAACGCTCTCAGGGGTGCCTGGGTGGCTCAGTCGGTTGAGTGTCCGACTTTGGCTCAGGTCATGATTTCGTGTGTTTGAGCCTCACGCCAGGCTCTGTGCTGACAACTCAGAGCCTGGAGACTGCTTCGGATTCTCTCTGACTCTCCCCTGCTTGTGCCATGTCTCTCTCTCTATCCCTCTCAAAAATAAATAAACATTAAAAAAAATTTTTTTAAGGCTCTGAGAAACTCTGAAGTCAAGAAAATGGTCCATCTCAGGTGTATTCACTTGCTAGGGTGGTAGTAACAAACTACCACCAACTGAGTGGCTTAAACCACAGGCATTTATTGTCTCACAGTTCTAGAGGCTGGAAGTAGGAGATCAAAGTGTCACAGGGTATGTTCCTGCTGAGGACTGAGGGGGAGAATCTGTTCCAGGCCTCTCCCCCAGCTTTAGGTGTTTTCTGGCAATCCTTGGCATTCCTTGCTTTGTAGAAGCATCGCCCCAATCTCTGCCCTCATCTTCACAGGGTGTTTTCCCTGTGTCTCTGTATCCAAATTTCCTCTTTTCATGAGGACACCACTCATGTTGGGTTGGGGCCCAATACTTCAGTATGACCTCATCTTAACCTAATTACCTCTTCAACAAGCCTATTTCCACATAAGGTCACATTCTGAAGTTCTGAGGGTTAGAACTTCAACGTGCATTGGAGGGGGGAGGGGCACAATCTAACCCACAACACCAGGATTTCCCACACACTCCCAGGCTAGAAAAACCAGCCCTGACGGCCCCCTTTGAAACTTCCCCAAACTTAGGTGTCACCGAAGGGTCTGTTACCCTTCTGGAACGTCCACTTTAAGCATCAGGGGCAGACTGAGGAGGAGCTCAGACTAGTGGAAGCTTCGAGAACTCAGTGAGGGAGCAGCCCCAGCCCCGGCCCAAATGAGAAAGAGAATCATTTGCTTGTGCCTTATCCCAGTGCCGGGTGCTATCAGGAGGCACCATGTCACAACACCTGCCCTCCAGATTGAAGAAAGAAAGATCACTTTCTCTTGATATTAAGCAGCCCCGAGCATTCAGTTATATTTAAGTGGGGAACTGAAGCTCTGAGACATGAAGAAATGTGTCATTTGTTTGGAACATGAATTTGACAGTGTCTGGTGGGGCTGAGGTATGGAAGTCACTGAGCAGTGAGCCGGCCCAGCCATTTGCTTGTCTGGCATGAGCATCTTGGCGGCCTTCCTCCCTCTTCCCCACACACTCTGGAGAAGTGATCAAGCCTTTCTTGGGGAAGAATGCCCTGTAAGAGCTCTCTCTTCCGATGATCCCAAAGAACAGAGGGGAAATAGAAGTCTTCCTGTTAAGATTGTATGCCCAGCTGGCCCTCAAGAAGTCACCGAAGCTGATATGAGCATCTTATTAACCAGAGGTTCATTCAAATGCCACAGTAGGGAGACTGTCCTGAGATATTATTGGCACAAAGAGTCACATTGAAAAGGACTAGAAGGGTGGCATTTAGATGAGCCCAGAGAATCATCTAGGCCAGACAAGGAAGAGGGAACTTCTGGTTTGAGAGACCAAAGTCTAAGAAAGAATATGCTTGAAATCTAAGGTATCATAGACACCTCAGAGCAGGAGAACTTTCTGGAACACTTGAATGAACAAGTATTTCCTCAAAGCTTACAAAAAGCAGTTGTAGAACAAATTAAAGCAAGTACTACTTTTAGAGTAGGTGGTCAACAAAGAGTTCATTAGCTCTAGATGCAACACAAGCTGATTTCATAAGTAGGTTTGAAGAGAGTAAATCATACACTCAGTCATGCAAATAAATTTAGCTAAGGGAGAGGTAGCTGGGATTCAAAATGTTCAATGGGAACTGATCTAAAATTGCACAAGCGAGCTTTGAGCCCAAAGCCCAGTGCAAATCCCTAATATTTACCAACATGGCTCTAGTTTTAAAAGAACCTTCTTTTTTGCTTTTTTTCTTCTTTATACTAGCAATCACCGTAGCATAATATAATGGAAAGAGGGTCACAGACTTAAGAATCAGAGGGTGTGTTAATTTCTGGTTCTACTTCTCATGGGGATAAATTTAGGTGAATATATATATACACATATATACTCACGTATATATACGTATATATATACACATGTAGATCAAAAGTCACATGCTCCTCCAGCTGAGCCAGCCAGGTGGCCCTAGGTGAATTATTGAACTTCGTTCTGTCCAAAAGGATAATGTCATCAAACTGGATTTTTCTGAATTATAAATTATCTTATCAGTGTGATAATTTATGTCAAGTGCTTGGCCTGTGGTAGATGCTCAATAAAACCAGCTCCTTCCCCCCCACCCCTCCTCAGGATTCTAGAGTAGAAATTAGGATTTCCTGGGGTGCCTGGGTGGCTCAGTCGGTCAGGCGTCCGACTTCACCTCAGGTCATGATCTCATGGTCTGTAGGTTCGAGCCCTGCATAGGGCTCTGTGCTGACAGCTCAGAGCCTGGAGCCTTCTTCGGATTCTGTGTCTCCCTCTCTCTCTGCCCCTCCCCCACTCACGCTCTGTCTCTGAAAAATGAATAAACCTTAAAAAAAAGTTAAAAAAAATAAAAAAGAAATGAGGATTTCCTGAGGCAGGTCGGACGAAGCACAGGTGCTGGCTAGATGAAGTGACAGGGAAAGTTCATCTAAACTGACACCTTCGTCCCACTTTCTTGCTTTTTTTTTCTTTCTTTCTTTCTTCCCCCCACCCCCCACTTTCCTGCTTCTTATTGCCCTGATCTTGCTCCCTGTTTGAATGGGACCTTCTGAGGAGCTGGAGGCCAGGAGGCCCTCCTTGCCGCTCCCATCCCTCAAGGAGATGGGGACAGCGAACTGAGGCTACATTCCACTTGACTGAAGGGCCTGCCCAAATTCCAAACTTTTAAGAGAAGGAATTTGTAAATAAATTAGCAGTTTGAACAATTCC
The DNA here is from genome assembly GCF_007474595.2 of Lynx canadensis. Classification (NCBI taxonomy): domain Eukaryota; kingdom Metazoa; phylum Chordata; class Mammalia; order Carnivora; family Felidae; genus Lynx; species Lynx canadensis. The sequence goes on from NC_044306.2 coordinate 74,636,818, forward strand.
TCCTTCTCTCTCTCCTCACGTGTCAGCATAAGCCACCCTTGTTAAAAAACAATCTTCTTTTGGGGCGCCCGGGGGGCTCAGGTGGTTAAGCATCCGACTTTGGCTCAGGTCATGATCTCACGGTTCATGGGTTCAAGCCCCACGTTGGGCTCTGTGCTGACAGCTCAGAGCCTGGAGTCTGCTTCGGTCTGTGTCTCCCCCTCTCTCTGCCTCTCCCCCTGCTCACACTCCCTCTCTCTCTCTCCCTCAAAATAAATAAACATTAAAAAATAAAATAAAATCTTCTTTTCTATTTGCATATTCTTTGAACGCATATTTCTGTGCCCCACTCAGAAGACATTGGGGCACGAGGGAGATCCAGTGCTCACGGTTGTGGGACTCAAAGCCCAGTGAGAAGGAATAAAAATTAACATTTCCTATGTGAGAGGCTGTCTTTCCCTTAAATATTTAAGAATTTCTGAGACAGGGCAAGGGAACTGCCAAGACCTTACTTTATTCAGTGGGAGACAGCGATGGAGGGAAACAGGACATGGAAAAAGAAAGAAATGAGAGCGGGGTGGAGACTGGGAGTGAGAGGGAGAAAGGGACTGCTTTATGGCGAGGTGAGGGAGAGGAGCACAGGGTAACGGAGAGGTGAGGGAGCGGCCACTCTGAGGGGCAGGTGCCTCAGAACTGCCCATGTGCCTGCTGGACCCCACTCTGCAGGCTAAACATCCGGCTGAAGACAAATCAGATTTAGGCAGGAAAAGGCCAGGACCATTAGGGCCTGCGTGTGATTCTGTCCAGGAGTGCTGCCTGTGCAGCTGCGTGTGCAGCCCCTAAAGGGAGCTGTGTGGAGTCCCTTCTCTTCTGTTCCCCCATGGGTGTCACGGCCATTCTGCTCTTTTCTTTACCATCCCCAGGAGACATCTGTCCCAAGGCATCCTCCAAGATGGTATTTTAAATGAAAAGGGGAGGGCAAGAAAGAATAGAAGTGGCCCAGAACAGGCCAACTAATTTATCTCGTAGTCCCCCGTGTCCTCCCTGAGCAGGCCAGCAGCCTGCCCCCATCCACCCATTTGGGGCCCTGGTAGCAGCAGGATCACATTTGCTATCATTTGCTATTTTATTTTATTTTATTTTATTTTATTTTATTTTATTTTATTTTATTATTTTATTTTATTTTTTTGAGGTGGGGGCAGAGAGAAAGAGAGAGGGAGAGAGAGAATCCCAAGCACGTTCTGTGCTGTCAGCACAGAGCCTGAGGCAGGGCTCGATCCCAGAAACCGTGAGATCATGACCTGAACCAAGATCAAGAGTCCAATGGTTCACCAGTTAACCGACTGAGCTACCCAGGCGCCCCTCATTTGATATTTTAAATCCCCTAATGGGTGGCTCAGTCGGTTGAGCGTTCGACTTCGGCTCAGGTCATGAGCTCTCACAGTCTGTGGGTTCAAGCCCCACGTCGGGCTCTGTGCTGACAGCTTGGAGTGTGGAGCCTGCTCAGATTCTGTGTCTCTCTCTCTGTCCCTCCGCTGCTCACACTCTCTGTCTCTCTCTCTCTAAATAAATAAACATTTAAAAATGAAAAACAAATAATGCCCTAATGAACTATGTTTCTTTATCCTAGATGAGTGACACAACACCCCCTCTGTTAGGTGACATCTCCTGTTCCCCCAGCAACATGACAGCTGCTAGGTGACCACCTTGGCTGCTTTCCCTAGCACTGTCCTATTTTGAGCAAAGAAAGTGGCACATCCCAGGAACCTCCTCACGCCTGGGTCACCCTAAAGCTTCCTCAGGGCCACACTGACTTTGGGGGTTTTCTGTGGGCTCCCTTAAGCACCCATGGTGTCCCGGCCTCACACTGCATTCACCTCTGAGGACTTGCCCAGCACTCGGTCACCACAGCAAAGAGGTCCCAGGGGACTGGGCTCCCTTCTCAGCTGGGTGTCTTCACTGGGGGCTGTTCCATACCAGGTTCACGTGGCATCTCACATCACCCTCCCCACCAGCCTGAGAAGGCAAGAAGAGGAGGAAAATGAGTGACAAGCAAGGTGGATGTGAATTAAAACCCAGGTCTGGTGGGGCGCCTGGGTGGCTCAGTGGGATAAGCGCCTGACTCTTGATTTCGGCTCAGGTCATGATCTCACGGTTTGTGGGTTTGAGCCCCGTGTGGGGCTCTGTGCTAACATCACAGAGACTGCTTGGGATTCTTTCTTTCTCCTTCTCTCTCTGCCCCTTCCCCTACTCATGCTCTAGTGCTCTCTCTCTCTCTCAATAAATAAATAAACTTAAAAAAAAAAAAGAAGAAGAAGCCCAGCTCTGGCTAACGCCAGACCCCATTCTCTGAATAAGAAATAAATGTGTGCCAGAGGTGTGGTAGGAAGTTATTACACTATTGGAGATTGAGTCCCTCCTAGGCCAATCCCTTCCACCCTCACACTTGCAGAGATTTAGAACCCGGTGGGGAGCGGGCAAATACATTCTTACAAAGCTGTCCAGGAGGTTCTGGCACATGCCCCACCCCCATCACCCCACGGCCCACTGGGAAAGGCCTGGCTCTTCAAACCAGAAGGATGGAACAAGAATATCTTGAGCTTTTGCAAATGCACTGAAACTTTGAGATCTAAAAATCTCTCAGGGACACTGGTCCAGCTTCCATAGGATCATGATTCCTCATTTCAAATCCCTGTTCCCTGTGTGGGGGGGGGATCACGCGGGGAAGGTGACATGTTTCAGAGATGGCCATTGGTAACATTTTCAGAAACGCGATGTCTTACCGCCTGAATTTTCCTCTGGGCACAGCTGTAAGGGATTCGTTGCCCTCAAACATAAACCAAAACTGAGGCCTGTTAAGAAATCCCCATGAGCCTTTCATGGCCAGAGTAAAAGCCTTAGCACCACCAACTAAGCAATATTTTTCTCATTCTCCTTGTGAATGCATCCGTGCTAATGTAGAAATTTTTATTTTATTTTATTTTATTTTATTTTATTTTATGTATTTAATTTGTCATCAGCAAAGGCTTAGGACACTGCTACATGGTTTAGAACCTCAGGCCACACTTTCCCAAGAACATCTCTTCATGTCTTTTAGCTGCAAGATAAACACATCTCTAGTCTTTTCTAGAAATCCAGGCAAGTATTTCTTTAATATCATATAATTTCTTTCAATCATAAAACGGAGATGTCTCCAATCCTTTTTCTAATTCCAAGGAAGTGTTTTCTTGGGCTACTGGGAGGAGAAAAGGGAGATGTCTGTTGTGGGTTTGCTGTTGCCCTAAAGGGCTTTCTGCCATGACCCCCACTCCCCGCCCCCAATAGCCATCAGTTCTCAATGGTCTCCTGGGTCATCTTTGGCTTCCAGACCCAGGCCTTTAACTCGAGTGTATTGAACTTGGTACTCTGTACCGAGCACCAGCCAGGGACCTTAGTGTGGAGATGTGTTCCTTGAGGTCTACCCGTTCCAGTCTCTTATTTGATATTAGATTTCTCAGGCTGGTCACGGCACCTGTCATTTGGTTGGCCCTCAGTTAGAGTGTTTTATTGCTGTAATTAACACTGTTGCACTTAACTTTCATCGTAATCCTGAGATGGCCATCTCTCCACCTAACAGGTGAGGCTCTGAGAGGTTCATTGACTCTCCCAGAGTCATGCAACCAGAAAGTGACATCGTGGCATCTCGATGAAGAACCAGCTTTAAGCTGGTTCCCCTTCTCCCATGACTCTTGCTTGCAAATGTCCTCACACAAAAAGCAGGCACTGGGTGCCCGCTGAGCCGAGTGACACAAAGAAGTACGAGACACCAACAGAGTCCAAGAGGGACATAGAAAGGGATTGTCTAATCTGAGTGACAGTGAGCGTGGAGGCGTGTTCAGCTCCTGGGAGAAACACCCCAAAAGAGGGCTGGGTCACCTCTGCCTCAGTATAGGTCAGGTCAGTTTTCCCAGAGCAAATGACCCTTGAAATGGGTCCTAAAGGCTGAGAGAGATCTCCAGGCAGCTGGGGGAGTGAGGAGGCAGCTGGCCAGTTCCAGGCCGAGAGCGGTTTGGTGTGCCTGGAGACTGGGCTGGTGCGGTGGAGGGTGTAGTTAATGATGGAAACGGAAGTCCTTCTTCCCTTCACCTGCCCCCTCCCCCCCCCCCCAACTTGCCCTCCCACAAGTATCTCTCCCTCCCCAGCTGTAGGAAGGGATTTTGCTAAAGGAGCTCTAAGCGGCACAATTGCAAGAATGAGGCACAGGAGCATTTAGGGTAGAATCGGGAAGGATGGATTTTGCAGCTTTTCCCAAAGTGTAAATCTCTCTCCTCTCCGCGAGCGCCTCTGCGCTCAGCTCCGGGCAGAAGGCGAGTGCCGGACGTCCCAGGGCCCACCAGCTACCTTCTGAGATCCCTTCCACCTCTGCTCATTGCTGTGAGTCCGCAGGCAGTTGAGACGTCACTGGCGCCCCAGCTCTGAGCAGCACCCACTGCTCATCTTCCCACAGTGCGAGTGGTTTGAACGGATGGCGGGAAAGGGAGGCAGCGTGAAGGCAGTGCCTGTGTCTGGAAACCTCAGTCAAGTTCCCAGAGCACAGCTGCTTCCGTTGGTACCGCACCACCTCCCCATCCGGCTGCGGGTCTGGCGTCGGAATGAGAATGGCTGTTGCAGAAATACAGAGGCAGGAACTCAGTGCACCTCACGCTCTGGAAGCCGCTGAAGCTCTGATGTGGGTGGCCTCGGGCAAATTCCCCAGAGTCCAGGCCTGGCAGGAAGCTGAGAGATGTTTGGAGGCCACTGCTGTCCCTTCTTCCCCTTTGTCTCCATCCCCGTCCCCCTTCCCCACCTGCCCCTCCCTATAAAAGTACAAAATGGGGAAGGTTCACCCACAGCCTCTAAGTGTCCTTGCTCTTTGTATGTAGACCCATCCGATCCAGAATGTTTCGGCAATGGCATGCCCCAGGTTCAGAGACTGAAGGTGACGAAGCTCGGTGCTGGCAACCTCTTCATTGGTTTCAACCCACCCCCAAGCTGCCTCTGTCTGTGGCCGTCCTGGTGCCCCGAGAAGAGTCGCAAGCCTCAGTAGCGTGAATAATTGGGTGTCACAGGAGTAGTGATGTATGAGTCTCTTTGACCGGCTTGCTTTCTTGCACTAATGTGTCATTCACGGTTCCTAAGCCTGCTGCACTGTGGCTGAGCATGAATCAGACAGGAGAGAAGGTTTTCAGGGAGCCCCCGTGCCTTCTGAAATAGAGGCACCACCACTTCTGTGTTTTCAGGTGTGTGCCCGTCCCGTCGGGCCATGACAGGAACACCTGAAGCACAGGCTGACGTCCACAACGCCACACCTGTTGCAGTCCCAGGAGCCCAGGGTCGCAGACCCCCAGGCACTGTGCCCACTTTCTTGGTGACATGTGAACCTGTAAATTAAAAAAAGGAAGAAAGGGCATGAGTCACTGCACTTTGAGGGAAGGGAAGGTAAACTCCTCTCCACTCCTTCTTCCCACCTCTGGTTCTCAAGGGCTAAACCGGTGCTCTCTGCAGAGCAGGATTTTCTTGGTGGAACTTGAACCCAGTTCCCCTTTTGGGCTGGCCCTGAGAGCACTCAGAAAACCAGATCTGCTGGTCCCGTTTGGGGCAGAGCCACACCAATGGGATTTAGTTGGCAGAGCTGGGGTGTGCTGCTGCGGGCCCTGCTTCCCAAGGGCCACGGGGCTTCTGCCCTGCTCCATTTCAGAGCCGCCTTCCTCCACCTCCCTCCCCGGCTGTCTCAGCTCCGCCGGCCGGGGTTCGGGGTTCGTGGCCTCTTGAGCGCAGCTGCCCAGGGCTCTCACATCTGGAGAACCGTCTGCCCTTCCTCCCACCTGGGCTCTCAGCAAAAGGCCAGAGGGCACAAAGACGATTTGAACTTGTACGGAATGAAATGCTTTCAAGGCTGAGTTCCTCTTCCCGCTGTTCTGTGTTCTCTAGACCTTTGGCCAGTGTTTGAAGAGGGATTTTAACAAACACTCCCCCCCCCCCCCCAGAGGCTGCAACCACAGAAAAGGGATTCTGGGAAGAACTAGTCACAGAACATCGCGCTTGAATTTCCTGTGTGCTCTCTCTATGGGTAGGAGACAGGAGGTGACCTGGCCTAACACTTTCACCGTGTAGACGAAAGTGAAGTCCGTGCCTTGTCTCTTGTCACATGGTGGCTTCTTGGAAAGACTAGAGCTGCCCCAAGTTGGCTGATGCTCAGCCACCCTTCCAGGCACTGTCAGCTCACCCTATCATATTTTCTGTAGGGCTGTGATCGTATTTCCATGATTATGTCCTGTCTGTCCTCTACCCACTCATCCACCAGCATATAAACTCCTTGGGCTTTGTTTGTCTCATCTCCACGACATCCCTATGTCTAGACAGTGACACACAGTAGGACCTCAATAAGTGATTGTTAACTGACTGATGGGCTCAGAGTCCAGTGCCCTTTCTGTGCCTCCATCTGCCTTTAGTAGCCCTATGAGCTGCAAGGGGACTCACTCAGCTAAGTAAAATGGCCCATCCTTTCTAGACCCTTTACTGAAGTGAACTGGGCTAGTAGCAAACTGGACAAATAAGGAGAACGGCGCTGTGACTCACCCTCTTCGCTCGTGCTTTGGCACCGGAGAGGTGACCTCACCCACCCCAAGTCAGGAAAAACTGCCGGATTACTCACCTGCCAGAGAGCTGGGAACCCGGCTGCCAGCCCTCCCCGAATGTGCACCGGGCAGCGCTGAGAAGGCAGGGCGGTGGCGGGCCAGTGTGCGGAGCGGCACCCACGTGCGCAATGGCACGCCTGTGCAGGGAAACGGGGCCTGACGGGTGCACGTATTCCAACGCCTGGCCATTAGTGGTGGGTGCCCCGGGGAGAGGGTCACCTCGGGGGCCAGTGTCCAGGGAGGGCAGCTCTTACTTTGCACCGTATAAATGTGTATAACATGAGTGTTTGAAGTAAAAAACCCAAAACAACAACCAAAAAGCTGATGTGAATCACTAACAGTAAATAAATTCCCCCTGAGAATCCAAAATAGCTGTGCGGTCCCCTCCTCCTTTCTTACCCCCTTCTCCTCTCTTCCTATTCTACATGGGTCGCAGGCAGACCCCGGAACTCAAAAACCTGGCCTAAACCGCAGCAAAAGAGTTGAATTCAAAGACAGAGAAGAAGGTCTAGGTTTCAGATGTGTAGGCCTCCGAGGAATGAGGTCAAAGGTTTCATTGACCAACCGGCCAAATAGCTCCCTGGGTTCCATGGACACAAATTGCCCCTCCCACCCCAAGCAACCACCTTTTTTTTCTATTCACTTTCCCAGGCCTTCACTCCCTGGAGACACAGGCCTAGGTTTAGCATCTAAATGACCCGGCCCCCTCCTAGTGCAAACACCGCACTAACAATACCAGGATGGCACTTTGCAAACCCCCAGCTGCACTGAATCCCGCCCCCATGCACCCCACGGAGACCTCCTGAGGTCTACCTACAGCTCAGTGGAGTGAGGAGAAAAGGAGGAGAAGGAAAAGAAGTGGGATCAGCATAGGTGTCACAGCTGAACTTCTTTTGGTAAAAACAAAAACAAAAACAAAAAGCCAGGGGCTCTTGATCTCAGGGTCATGAATTCAAGCCCCACGTTGGGTGTAAAACCCAGTTAAACAAAAGCAAGACGGAATTTATGATGGTTTTCTTTCTAAAAAATCAGCTCCCCGGTACTTTTGATATCTCCCTGAGAGGAGAGCCACAGGTCTCTGTCACTGTAACCACTCGGGACTGAAGCACATCCCCAAGTCCTATTTGCACTACAAGACTGAGACAGCTTAGACCTCCTTCAGGACAGGAGGGCTGCAGGAGCCAAGGGAGCGTCACCAATGTTGAAATGACATTACAGACCAATTTTCGGCACCATTTCTAAGCGTGGGGAGCTCGCTTGTGTCAGGAAGCTGGTTGTTGCCTGGGATTTTCCTGGTCGGACAGATTCCAAGGCCCTTTGAGGGGACCTGGCAGGGCATGGCCTGCTGCTGCTGCTTCTGGAAGCTGTGAGGGCTGAGGGGAAGGAGAGCAGAGGCTGCACCGGGTTTCCAAGGTGGCCGCCTGGCAAGCGATCTGAAGTGGAGGGACAAAGAAGAGATTCAAAGGGAACAAAGAAACCAAGGGGAGCTGTTGGGTGGGGGGCTGTGGGAGGAGGAGAATAAAGACCTGAAGGCAAGGACACCCCCAAACACTTGCCCAGAGAGCGGCCGAGCCTGAAAGTCCAGTTTGGTAAATGGGTGGGGAGGAAATGAGGTTTGCTCTTCAGTAAAGCGAATGGTGAAGTGAGCAGAAAGAAATTCCTCTCTCAGGCACCGAGGCTTCCTCAGTGTGGCATCGTCAGGATGGTCTTCCTGACTTACAAGTCTGGTTTTTAGGTTTCAGTTTCAGGGGACAGGGAAGAAAGAGCCCCCCATCATGGCCTGTGATCACAGGTACAAAGAGAAAGCACCCCCCAAGTGCCAGGGAGCTGCTCCCGCCTGAGGCTGTGTGGGGAGAGATGTCAGCTGTGTCCCCTCCCTCCTGAGAATGGGACAACCAGGGGAGGCCGGATGGCCATTCCTAGGGGCTAGGTGGGGTGGAGACATGCCCTTCATCTTCTGGGCAAAGCCGAAGTTTGCCCAGTGGCCTTCCCGGCTTCTGGAAAACAACTTTGCTGACGCTGTTGGCTTTATAGGGCTGGGGGCCCGTATTCCATACGGGAGGCATCTCTCTGGCTCTTTTTGTTCACCCCAGTGAGAGCTTAGCCACTGGCTCCCAGATGACTCAGCTCTTCCCTGGACAGCCAGGGTCACGTGTTTACACACACTGGCACGAATGTGTGGTCTTCTAAAGTGCCGATTTCTTCCTGCCGCTCTCCTGCTTCCAATTCTTTGATAATTGTCCTCCGGGATACAATCCATGTGGCCCCACTGTTCCTGGCTTTTATACTTCTTTGGTCTCCCTCACATATCCCTTCTCGAAGCCTCACCTACGTGCTCCCCAGACCCACTACCTGGCCTCCTACCCTTGAACCTCTCACTCCAGAAACAGATACTCGCAAGCCCCTGACCACGCCGTGTGGTTCTGATTCAGCCCTTTGCACGGGGTGCCCCTGCTCAGACACCTTTCACCTCCCGCCTTCCTGACAAAATTCTACCCCAACCTTCACCTCCTCTATGCTGCGAGAGTTACCCACCCATTCATTCTTCCCTGCCTCCAATGTCCTAGGTGAGGACTTGTTCTTTTTTGAAATTTATCTTTGTGCATGATAATGATTGTTTTCATGTCCCTTCGCCTACTGGGCAGTGACCCTGACGATTTCTCTAGGCTAGATCCTAGCACTGGGTCAGGCACACAGGGAAAGGAAAGAGGGAAGGGGGAGAGGAAGGTACTACATTAGATGCGAAGTTTGAGGCCAAAAGCTTTTCAAAGGCAAAAATATCTGAGGTCAGAGGGGGCTCTAGAATAAGGCCGAGGTGGGGCGCCTGGATGGATCAGGCAGTTAAGCGTCTGACTCTTGGTTTCGGCTCAGGTCATGATCGCGTGGTTCGTGGATTCGAGCCCCGAGTCAGGCTCTGCCCTGGCAGCACAGAGCCTGTTTGGGATTCTCTCTCTCTCTCTCTCTCTCTGCTCCTCCCTGCTTGTACTTTCTCTCTCTCTCTTTCTGTCTCTCAAAATAAATAAATAAACTTAAAAAGAAAATAAGGCAAGAGAGACCCTTAATCTCAGGTCGTATACATGCAGGTCAGCAGCTGAGGACAAGACCTTCTTAATTTTTTTAATTTTAATTTTTTTTGAAGATTTATTTTTTTATTTAAAAATGTTTTTTAATGTTTATTCTTGAAAGAGACAGAGTGTGAGCGGGGGAGAGGCAGAGAGAAAGAGGGAGACACAGAATTCGAAGCAGGCTCCAGACTCTGAGCTATCAGCACAGAGCCCAATGCAGGGCTCGAACCCACAAACCTCGAGATCATGACCTGAGCTAAAGTCAGACGCTTAACTGACTGAGCCACCCAGGCGCCCCTTGAAGAGTTTACTTTTAAGCAATCTCTACAACCATCATGGGGCTCAAGCTCACAACCCCCAGATCAAGAGTCCCATGATTTACTGACTAATCCAGCCAGGTGCCCCTAATTTTTATTTTCAGTTTTTTAATGTTTATTTATTTTGAGAGAGAGGGGAGAGAAGCAGAGGCAGAGAGACAGAGAGAGAGAGAGAATCTAAAGCAGGCTCCACACTCAGCACAGAGCCTGACAAAGGGCTGGATCCCACGAACCGTGAAATCATGACCTGAGCAGAAATCAAGAGTCGTACGCTCAACTGAATGAGCCACCCAGGTACCCCTAATTTTTATTTTTTTTATTTGAGTATAGTTAACACAAGGCCTTTTTAAATTTTGCACCTCAGTCCTGACCCTGCCAGGGCTCCATTTGTATTCCTCGCAGCCCAAGTTCCCTCACTGATTTGGAAATCAGCTGTCTGCAGGGCATCGACCCTATTAGCTCTGCCTTAGGCACAGGGCATACTGCAAACACCTGTGTGAAAAGCACCGGGCCTGCCCTTGGAGAACTTGCAATCCGGGAGGAGAGAAGACAATCAAATAGTAAATTAAATTGTATTTAATCACACACCATCGTTCAGGCTACGAAGGAAGGGGATACGCGGCTTTCAAAATTGGAGCCAGTCAACAAAAGATGTTCCTTCCCCAGAGAACCGAATCTAGAGCCCGCGTCAGACAAGGCAGCCGAGGGTCCGGCAACCTCTTTCCCGGGCTCTGCCTCTCCCGCCCTGTACATCTGTGTTCCCCGTCCCCACCCCCAGAGCACAGGCAGTACCTAGTGACAGCAACTATTACATAGACTGTATGAATGAGACAGCAGTTCCTGAGAAGCTCTCTCTGGGTTCCTTTAAGTACACGCGTGTGAAAATGTTCAGTGTGGTCTGTGTGTGCTAACACCATGTGTGAGTAACAAAGGGGTCTAGCAACATGAGGAAAGGATAAGAACAGTGTGGTGGCCACTCACTAAAGGATTCTGGGCACCAGTAAGAATTAACAAGCTACGTGTACACACAGCAACATGGGAAGATCACAAAAAATGGGGTGTAGACTGAAGAAATAGAACAGGATCCATAGTAATGCTGTAAGTTACATAAATTAAAAATTCACATCCAAAACAATGCTATGAATTTTACAAGGAGATGTCTATATATAGACATATAGATACACACACATCTGCACACACACACATCTAAGAACGGATATCAAGTACGTTATGGTGGGTGCCTACTGAGGACAGACGGATTGAAAGTGGAGAGTAGAGAGAAAGGAAAACAAGGATTTCCAGCATGAAAGGGCTTTGCACACACTGATGATAATTGTGCGCCAAGAACTGAGTAGGGTTAGCTTTCTTCTCCATTCCTGTGGTCCATCACAGAACAAGATGGTACAATCCCAACCAACCCATCAACCAGTAAGACCCTGACGGAGGACACTTTACGCGGGCATAGTAATTTCGTTCCATTTTTCTCAGGGGTCATGGAATTATTCCAACCCAATTCCCCACTTTAGGGTTTAGGAACCCAAGTCCCAGAGAGGACATGTGAGTTGCCCTATTGCACAGCTGTCTGGTGGCAAGATAAAGACAGATGCAGATTCGAGCCCCTGGCCAGTACTCTGGGTCCTACCGTCTGTCTGCTTGCATTTTCTGACCGCTCAACCCAATCTCCCCACAGTGTTTGTTTAAAAGGCTTGGCCATGTTTATCTTAGCACATGGGCGCCCGGTCTGAAGTCATGTACTGGTGTTAACTGGCCTTTCCTGAGTAGAGTTCAAGGTGAAAACCTCACTGGGAGCTGGGAAGCTCAGGTTCTATTTTACATCACTGTTTAGTGGGGTTTTTTTGTTTTGTTTTGTTTTTTGGGTTTTTTTTTTTTTTTTTCTCTTTCCAGGACAACTGCCTCACAGCCCAGATGAGCTCACTGACTCACTTGGGCAGGTAAGTGCAGAACCTGGACAGGGCTTTATTGAGAGCGCATCGTGTTTGCAGGAAGTGATATCACTGTGGTGCGGAGGGCAGAGGAGTGTCTTTAAAGGACTCATCTTTCCCACAGCCCACTCAGCCTTGGCCCTGCCCATGGCGTGTCCAGAAGCCCCTGCACAACGTGGGTACGATGTGTTGATGTCAACAAGTTTCGCTGGAACCCACAGACCCATAAAACTGCTAACAAGAAAATTGAACAAGGTGTGAACGTGGGCGGTTGGTGAAGGTTTATGACAGTAACTTTCCTGAGAGAGGGGAATGGACAATAGGTCTCAGAGAGCCTCTCGAAGGAGCAGCCTTTCAGCTGGGCCTATATCACTAACACTCCCAAATCCTGCATGGCCTGGTTTCTAATTATTAAAGCATAACAGATGCACACAGGCGAAACTGCGCATATTCTAAGGATGACTTTTCACCAGTTCCACATACCCATATAATCAATACCTTGATCAAATTTACAGACCATTCCCAGACAGCAGAGGCCCTGCACATCCCTTTCAGGTCACTGCCCGTCCTCCAAAGGGTGGTGGACCTCGAACAGGATAGGTGGGTTGTGCGTCCCCTGTTTTCACCCCATCAACATCAGGGCCGGTAGGTGCCCACATACGAGAAATCGTGTGCTGCTTGACTCCTTTTCAAGTATCCGTTCCCTTGACCCGCTGTTCTCTAGTGAGATAGGCAGGGGACTGGATATATTCCCATCAATGGTTGCTGAGACAGAGCTGACTTGCTTAGTCATAGAGTCCTACAGTAAGTCAGCAGAAACCCGAGCTTTCAGGCAGGGCCCCTGGCTGCCTCCCAGCTTGCCCGCACCATCCGACATCCGTGGGCATCATGCCCCAGGCTGCAGCTCTTTGCTGAGCCACCTGGGCCCTGCTGGGAGGGCACAGGTTTGAGATGTGATGTAGGTGCCTGGGACAAGCTCCTGGCTCTGACCTCCGAGAGGACTCAATGATGACAAACCTCAGAGCCTTAAAGACTCATTAGACTGTGGGAAACGGCCAAACATCGGAGGCATGTGTGAAAAGCAATGGCCCAGTATGCTCAGATCACTCACAGAATTTCTCTTTTAGAAATTCCTTTGAAGCCAGATGATAAGCCATAGTTCTCTTATCTTGTGGTTGTGTCACCTTTATGATGAAAGACGGTCAGAGGCGCCTGGGTGGCTCAGTGGGTTAAGCGTCCGACTCTTTGTTTCGGCTCAGGTCATGTGCGATGGAGCACCCCCGTTCGGCTCTGCATTGACAGTGCAGAGCCTGCTTGGGATTCTCTCTCTCTCCCTCTCTCTCTGCCCCTCCCCTTCTCGTGGTCTTTCAAAATACATAAATGAACATTAAAAAAAAAAAAGATGGTGGGGCGCCTGGGTGGCTCAGTCAGTTAAGCGGCCGACTTCGGCTCAGGTCATGATTTCGCGGTCCGTGAGTTCGAGCCCCGCGTCAGGCTCTGTGCTGACCGCTCAGAGCCTGGAGCCTGTTTCAGATTCTGTGTCTCCCTCTCTCTCTGACCCTCCCCCATTCATGCTCTGTCTCTCTCTGTCTCAAAAATAAATAAATGTTAAAAAAAAATTAGAAAAAAAAAAAGATGGTTATAAGCACGTTTGACTACCCACCATTTTTCACATGTGTGCCCATCAGAGAACAGAGCCCCAGCCAGTTGTCACTAAACATACAGGACATATTAACAAAACGGACTTCCCTGATTATCCCAGTTACTATTTATTGAGCACCTTCTATGCACCAAGATATACTTCCCATGCTAGTGACACCCCCAAAAGATCATTTTTCACATTTTTCCCATGTACAGAGGAGAAACTGAGACTGATGGTAAATGACTTCCCCAACGTAACCCAGTTAGGAATAGCAGAGCTGGGATTTGAACCGGGTCTATCCAGAATCATAAGCCCACACTCACCTGTCAGTCTTCATGGGTCCCTAGGAAGGCCCTGTGGGGGGCCACCACAAAGACCAGCAATGGCCGGGCTCTTTGAGCCCCTTCTGAAGAGATGGGCGAGGCCGTTTGTGTAAGATGTGAGCAAATGGAGCAGAGAGGTGGGTTACAGTGTGGCACCAACATCCCCCACGCTCTCGTAAGAACCCTGTGATCAGAATCAAAGAAGGGGCGCCTGGGTGGCTCAGTCGGTTAAGTGTCCGACTTCAGCTCATGTCATGACCTTGCAGTCTGTGGGTTCAAGCCCCGCACCGGGCTCTGTGCTGACAGCTCAGAGCTGGAGACTGCTTCAGATCCTGGGTCTCCCTGTCTGCCCCTCCCCAACTCACACTTGGTCTCTCTCTCAAAAAAAAAAAAAAAAAAAAAAAAAAAAAAGCACACGCACACACGCACACACACACACACACACAAGACTCAAAGAACATGAGCCCTGATGAGAACTTGGAGGGCAGGGGGCCTCACCTCCTTTAGAGGAATGAGGAACAGACATTTAGAGAGGGGATATATAACCGGCTCAGGGTCACCTAAAGGGGGATGAGGTGGCCTCATGAATTCCAGGCCTCTGCTCTTTCCTCAAGGTCTGGCGGTCTTCTTTTTCCCAGTGTCCTCGAATGCTGGGACACTGGATGTCTTTCCCCTTTTTGTCTTGCCTTTCCGGCAGCCAGGGTGGCAGGTTTTATGTGGGTGGAGGACATACCCGCCCAGGTGGCCATAGGGCAGCCGGGGATCCTACGAGACAGCCTCCCATCCCTCACACTTGCACTAGGCTTTGCTGACTTGAAGGAGACTCCAGGCACAGTGTGTTCCCTGGCCTTTCCCTGAACCAACACCTGCCTGCTGTGATGTGGAGAGCACCCCCCACCCCTCCACGTGAGCACTGGGCAAACGTTTTCCCAGAGAAGGGACGCCAGGAGTCCCAGGTGGGAGGGAATCCCCTGAAGACTTTGGCCTCAAGGATGAAGTCATGGGCCTTGGAAGCTAATGCATTTTATAGATTCAATAAATTGGATACAGGCTGGCTATTGAGGGATTGTCACGTGTCATGAAGCCCTGCCTTGCTTACTCTGCTGGAGGAGGAAGCAGAAACAGAGGCACAGCTGGGTTTAGTGACCTGCCCAAGGTCACCCAGCCAGATAGGGACAGAGTCCAGGTGAGACCGACTGCCGGCCTTCCTGTCTGATGCACGTGGGTCTCTAAAGCCTTCTTGGTGAGACAGCCACCTCACTGGAGGCCCTGAGGAGTTGCCAGGTGTGGGTTCTGACCTAGAACGGTGATAATGGCAAACACGTAGACTGTCTTCACATATTATGCTATTTAACACCTTCAGCTGTTCTGAAGCTGAGACTTCAGATTCATAAGACTATGATTCTCGAGCATACATGCTAAGCAATTTGCCCAAGGGCACACACCTATTAAGCCGCAGACCAGTGTCCCAGCTGCCAGTGGAGGGCAGGCACCCAGCCATGTCCGTCTCCCCGACATTCCCAGAAATCATCTAGGGCCCTTTTGCAAGTCAAGGATGCGGGGGCCATGTTTGAAAAGCCCAGTAGCTGCTTCTGTCTGCTCTCAGTGCCCGAGGGTGTGGCTTCGGGGTGTCCAGGGCCGATGCAGGGAGCCCTGCCACGGGGCTTTGGCCCACATTGAGGGAGTTGCCTTCCAAAAGGCCTAAGAGTCGGCGGGGTGGTCATGAGGTTCCCATTCCTCTCAATGTCAAGCATAGACCTAGTGCCTGAGGCACTCAACACTGTCTTTATCTTTGTTTTGGTTGTCCCTTTTCTGGCATCCAACCCTCTTCTCCCAGACGCCAGCTGTACCCTCTGTGGGGCCTTCAGCTAGGAGCCCCAGGAACCACACCTTGACCTATCCAAACCAAGCCCAGGCAGACGCAGAGACCTACCAGTAAGGGAGCGGCCCTGGGCAGTGCTACTCGTAGGTACCTGAATGTTCCCCTTCCCCTTTCAATTCCAGCCCATACTTGCTGAGCACCTACTTAGTGCCAGTCACTGGCTGGGTCTCGGAGGGCTCCACGGATGAACCCCATGCACCACACACACACACACACACACACACCCCAAGGAGGTCACAGCCTCATTCAGTAGTCAAACAAACATGGTCGCCTGTTTTCCAAGACAGGTAGGAATTGGTGTTATAATCCCAAGTACTCTGAGACATCCGGGGAGGGAAAGATCAATTTCCAAAGTGAGGGGTCAGAGGAGAGTTGACGGAGGGAAAGATGTATTCCATCTGGATTTGGAAGAGGCTGGGTTTCTGAGGAGTCACTGAGCAACATGAACCTGGGCACCCTGATTTAGAGACCCTGCGAGACACAGAGCTTTCCAGAACCACAAACTTTTATTTAACTCCCACTGAGAATCTGTCATAAGGTGACTGCCCTTGTACCCCAGGACCCTTCCATATGGACAAATCCAAGAAGAATAAACAGATGTTGCCTATGGCCCTACACCCAGGAGACATTCAGTAAGTTCTTTTTGGCAATAAGGAAGGATGACTGTCATGAAGCTTCTTCCCATGACCTAGTCAGGTACAGCTGGGCCTCCCAGGAGGTGACCCCTGCAAGGGAAAAGTGGCCTTAGGTGTCACTGGTTCCACTCAGCAACTGAGTCTGGAGCAGTCATTTCACAGATTCAAAGTCTTCCAAGTGGAAGGGACTTGGAGGGCCTCCGGCCCAGGGAGACAGACATGCAGCTTTGGCATGAACTCCTCTTACACCTGAAGGTTTATCTCTATTCTGTTTGGGAACAAAACAGAATGAGATTAATCCCACTACCAGGTTCTTATTATCCTTTTTCAGTTTCTTGTTTTGTTTTGTTTTGTTTTGTTTTGTTTTGTTTTGAGAGAAAGAGACACAGAGAGAGTGGGGGGGCGGGCAGGGAGAGAGAGGGAGACACAGAATCTGAAGCAGGCTCCAGCCGTCCGTCTCGGTGGCTCATCGTCAGGCATGGTGCCCAACCCTCGGCTGTCCCAGTCATTCTTCTCTGTCACACTCCAGCTCATCAAGGTTCCTCCTGAAAGGTGTGCCAGGGCTGGGGACAGTGTCCAGATGTGGACTGACCAGCTGGACCTCATGCTGGGGGCCATCATTCCATGAACGTGGACAGAGATGGGGCTGTGGGTAGCCATAGGAGGCCACTGCCTCACACACTCCCCTTTCATCTCTCCTAGAAGGAATTCCTCCCCCGAAACGTGGGAATGACAAGCTTCACTGGATCACGGGGATGACAGCAAAGCTGTGAGCTGCTGGGGAGAAAAAGAACTAGCTAGACTTCAACCCATTATGAGCTGGTTGAGCAAAACAGGGGCTTGGGAAAGGGCTGAGAGGATCAGGCAACTTAGCGAGGTTGCTTATCTAGTGACTTATTTTCATTATACTGGAGTCAAATCTGAACTTAGGAGGAGGAGGCCCTGTGGGGGTGGGGAGGTGATTTTACTATCTGTCTCTCAGCAGTGGCAAGAAGCCTGCCCTGTGGGCAGCCCACCTCTTCTCTCTCCTCCCTGGGGATGAGTCAGCAGGTGGGAAGCACTGGTGCCCTGGGAAAGAAGCAAGGAGAGCCGACCAGCGAAGCTGACGTCTCCACTCAGCCACAGCTGAATGGAGGCACTGTTCTTTCTGTTGGGGCAACTTCCAACACCGAACCACCGTTTTAATCCAAATATTGCTCGAACTGCTCTTATTGCATCTGCCCAAACTGGTAAAGCGGCTGTCCCTGAAAGTGGCAAGACTGTCCAGATTCTCCCAGCAAATGTCTTGGTCCGATGGGGAGCTGTTTATAGCAAGAAGTGGAGAGAGGCGGGCGAACTGTTCCGTACTGCTTTGGAAGGAACCGGGGCCCAGTCCTCCTTCCAGGGAGAGCTTCCACACTCTAAAACGTGGTGGGGGGCTACCTTCTGACGTCCCTTCTTCTGCTTGCTTTCTGAACACTGCACAAGTGCACTGTGCTCCCATCCGGGCACTGAGTCAGCACCCTGGAGAGCTGCGCCCCACCCCCTTCCTAACCGGTGAGGTCAGCACAGATGCTGGCCTGTCTGGCCCTAGCACACAGCGAGAAGGAACTGCAGCCACCGGGCAAAACCCCCAAGAGCTGAGCTGAAGTGACGGTCACGAAGTCTGTGGAAAGCTCCAGAACTCAAGAGGCCCGGGTAACAGGGTTCCAGAGAGCATGTCTGCTGACAAAAATCTCACTGTGGGCACTCATGTGGGCGTGGCATTGCTCAGTGTGCATTAGCAAATTGCTTTACAGACACTGAATTATAATCTTCCTAAAGAGCAGCCATTGCAAGACTTGAGTGAGGTATCACTTCCCATGTTCCTCTGGAGCCACAGTTCCAGAAGCTCTGACGTTGCGTCACTGAGAGCTCCAGACTCAAAGGAGTGGCCGAGCGTATGCTCGAAGGTGCCTCTGTCTTAAGATCCAAATTAGAACAACCCCTCAGGATCCTATGACAAGGCAGC
Source organism: Lynx canadensis (assembly GCF_007474595.2). Lineage (NCBI taxonomy): Eukaryota > Metazoa > Chordata > Mammalia > Carnivora > Felidae > Lynx > Lynx canadensis. The sequence continues at coordinate 74,655,250 of NC_044306.2, forward strand.
TCTCCTCCTAACCGGGCGCTGAGCTCAGAATACATTTTCTGCATCACTTGCCCAGGAGAAAAGCACCTGCCCTGCCTGACAGAGGCCGGGAGAGGGGCCCGGCCCAGAGAACAACTCATCAGCATCTAACCAGGACCCCCAGTCTCTGGCCTCTGTCCAGCCCACTGGTTCTCAACAGCAGGGTGAAACATGGATCGCTGGGAAGTTAAAATGCAACTTTGGGGGCCCCACCAGAGAGATTCTGGCTTGGTATAGGTCTGGGGTGGGACCGGGAATCACCCACCAGCCCCAGGTGATTCTGTTGCACCCGGGAGCACTCCACACTGTGGGACAGCGTGTGTGAGTGGCCACTCTGATATTGTCAGCGGGGCTCACCACCTGCAGCAGACATCCAGCCCTCACTGAAATGATTCACTTGCCCAGTTGACCCACTGTCCTTGGCCACACAGGCAGCCTCCCCACAACCTCTGCCATCTTCTCATTGGTTACCAGGAGGCAAGGGAGCAGGACTGAACTCAGCCTCCCTTCCGGGAAACTGAAAAAGCAGAAGGTGAACACGTTTCTGATGGGCCGGTGCTCTCGGAAGAACAAACGAAAGGTAGTCTCTGAGACAGAAATGGCACATATTTACTGGAGTTGGCCTGGGAGATGGGAGCCTCTGTGTCTGACCTCCAGAGCAGAGAGGACTTTTTTTCTGCAACAGTGGAGAGTGAACGTTACTGGTGCCCTCACGTTCCTGTGCCTTAACCTCTGCTTGCTGCCATGAAGTTGGAGAGGGATGTTTCTGGCACCCTGGCATTTTCCTGTAGGAACTCTGCGACAAGTGAGGTCTCCTGTATAGAGATGTCGATGCCCTGGTCCACCCATGGATGAGTTCAGTAGGTTTTTCATGGGCTGGCCTAGAAACCTGCCTATAATGCATGACACAGCTGCTCTGGGAAAGTGCATTCTCAACTCCTCATCATCTAATTGCAAGCAGACGCGGGGAACATCATTGGCCTATGACTCAGCCCTTGAATGTTTCCAGGGAGGCTGGGGGCAAACTCCAGGCGTGATTCCAAAGGCCTGGCATGAATGCATCAATAGGGACCTCAAGCAGATCTTTGAAGGACCAGGCACCTTTGTCCCACAGGCCGACGGTCAGGCTGTGCCAGGCTCCTGGTGGGCCCTGGGTCAAGGGCCAATGAATGACTAGACTTTGAGTGCTGTCCATGGCTTTGACCTCTCCTGTAGTGGGGTCCTACCTACCAACCAGGAAGCCAAAAGCTTCACTGCAGAGCTGTGGCCCGGAAGACAGAAAAGCCATTTTCTTCACCTACAAGAATGTTACTTTTGTCTTCACCGAGGTGATCCAATGAGCCCTAGGACACTTTACTGGAAGATATTTGCAGATGAAAAAATTCCCAGGTAGAGCCTGCTCTGGGTTATTTTCAACCCTGCCACAGATTCAGTCCAAGCTATGCATGGTTGCCCCATAGACGCTGAGTAGAAAGTGACTCTGCTGACCCACTGTCCTCCGTGTTTTTGTGTGTTCGTGGCCCAAATAAATTTTAAGAAATTCACTATTTTATTTTACATTTTTAGACAGAGAGAGACAGAGAGTGAGCAGGGGTGGGACAGGGACAGAAAGGGAGAGAAAGAATCCCAAGCAGGCTCTGTCAGCACAGAGTCCGATGAGGGGCTTGACCCTACGAACCTTGAGGTCACGACCTGAGCCAAAATCAAGAGTCAGACGTCGGTGCCTGGGTGGCTCAGTGGATTAAGCTTCTGATTTCGGTTTAGGTCATAATCTCATGGTTCGTGAGTTTGCACCCCGCATCTGGTTCTCTGCGGTCAGCAGAGCCTACTTCAGATTCTCTCTCTCCCTCTCTCTTTGCTCCCCACCTGTGTTTTTCTCTCTCTCTCAGAAATAAATAAACATAAAAACATAAAAAGAGTCAGACACTCGACCGACTGAGTCAGCCATGTGCCCCATGGCCCAAATAATTTTCGAGAGCACTTAATGAGTTACGAGATGCAATGTTCCTTATTCTAATTTGGTTTATACATTGATGCTTATTTGTGTTTGAGGACACATACCAAAAAACCCAACCAACCAAACAAAAAACTGCTTTTTTGTTGTTGTTGGGGGGCAGGACTGGAGCATGAATCAAAAGTATAAGAATTGAGGGCTGTCTAGCTGGCTCAGTCAGTAGAGCATGACTCTTGATCTCGAGGTTGCAAGTTTGAGTCCCACGTTGGGCGTAAAGCTTACATCATTGCCAGATGGGAGCAGGTAGGCTATTGCACCCTTAGAGGCAGAAGTTGGTGAATTTGTTCACCTTGCAGGGATGAATTAATAGTTCCACCAAACTATTCTGGAGCGTCCCACCATGATACACAAATAAGCAGAATCTTGAATGAACAATTAGGAACTGTGGCCCCATTAAACTCAACATGTATCTTCAGGAGGACTGGAAACAGGTTCCTTTTGAAAGTCATAAAATAAAAGGGTTAAAACTACTTGAGACCCACTGTGCAAATGAAGTCTTTTTTTGATGTCAGTAACCCCTGGTACAATAGGTTGAAGGTACAGGAAGGGGTCCAGTGGCCCAACCAGCTTGTAACAGGCAGAACCAGGCTCTCAGAGTTCATGGGGGCAGACAGCAACTCACAAGGACATCATCTACTCATCTCTCTCTCAGTGCCTGACCCAGGGATCATCCTGTAAACCGTTTCAGATAAAGCGCAAGAGTAGCCAGGACTAAAACTTGACATGAACCCCTGAGGTATGAGGTGCACCTTCTGAACAATTCCCCTCTCTTCTCAAATAAGCACCAGCACTGCATTTCAAATAAAGCCATACCTCCCTCCCTCTCTGCTCATTCCTAAGGCAGCCGCAGAAGTGAGCTGTGATTTCCCAATAGTGTCCTGAGCCAAAATGCATGAGGACACATAGGAGCAGATCCAGACTTGCTGGCCCCACAGAGATTACACACAGCTTGGCCCAAAACATGGAACAATGTGAGCATGTATGAGGTGCTGAACATTCCATCGACGGCCTGCGTGTCAGATGCAATGCTTGCATTCCCACGGGTCTGGCACAAGGCCTGCTTTCTAGGCCTTCAGGTAAACACAGACTCTGCTCCCAAGAAGACACACACTAACAGCCTAATTTGGCTTTTGAGCCTTTTGAGGACAAGACTGCTGTATCTCAAAGCTGTTGCACCTCCTATATCGGGGCTTTTCTGTGCACAGGAAATTATATACTCTTCCCCCAGGATCACACACATACATACCCATCAGCAGAGCAAGTTGAGGATAAAACACAACTCCCATAAACAGGAACTTTATTAAACTACATGTTACATAAAAGAACATATAAATGAGCCTTTAAATACATTCAGTTCATCTTAAACAAATTTATATAGAAATTTATTTACATTTCTCCATTAGATACTTAAATTATTTTTCAAAGCTTACTACCAATAAAAGGTAATAGAATGATCACCTGCTCACACAGATGCATACACATAGGGTCCACAGGGCTAAGTAAAATGCCGCTTCTCAAGAAACTCAGCTTATTAGATTTCAAAGCAACAACACATTCTGAAGGTGCTTTATTTTAAGCAGGCCTTTGACGTTGAGGCCTCTGCTATGGAGGTGCTGGGGGTTGGTTTGGAGAAGCCGGTCCTGGGGCAGGTGGGTCCTTGGTTGTTGATAATAATAGCTCCCTCTTTGAGCTAAGGGACCTTGAGAAGCCATCACTGAAGCCGTGCCCCGACTTCCGTAGACTGGGAAACAGAGGCTTAGGGAGAGGGAGCGATTTGCCAAAGTCACATAGCACCAGTGACCAAGCAGGGACTGGGACCCTGGTTCCCAGGATCCTACCTGGAGGTCCTGACCCCATCGCTATCCACAAACTTTTGATCTCTTTCGTCCTTTTCCACCCAACCATGGGCCCTGTGCCTTGAATGTTGTTATCTGCACGGTTAAATATATGATTTCTTAGGCTTTTTGAGATGGTGAAAAACACTATAGGATTCCCATAACCATTTTGTGGGGCCCGTGAAATACGTATTCAAGGCTATTTTTATAAGAGATTTTGCGGTCAGGTGCCTTACTTCTTCAATCATAAAATTTACCTTTTCAATTTGGCTGACTTAGGGAAGCTCAGTTTCCAATTAATTTGGATGAAAGGCAACATTCTACAGGAGGAAGATTGTAACATCAACCATGTGGATTCGCTGAAATCCATTTACCACTGTTGGATCTACACCAAGGTGTCACTACAATTTCAATAAATGACCAAAAGTGAAAAAGAGTGGGGGGTGACTTTAAAGTAACAAGAAAGTTTCCAGAATTGCTTCATTTCCTAATTAGCCTCAAAAGGAAGTAGTGAAATGGGCAGTGAGTAGAAACAGTACACGTTTTCTCCCTTTTGAATAAAGCCTTTTTTTTCCCAAAAATTTCCTGATGATATAAATTCTCCTGAAAGTCGTTTCTTTTTTTTCTTTTCTTTTTTGTTTTTAGTGTTTTTTTTGTTTTTTGTTTTTGGTTTAAAAAAATTTGTTTTTTCTCAGGACTTAAAAACCATTGTACCACAAAGAACAGACATCGACATTAAGAAGCATCATCAGTGGCATAAATAATACGCACAGACCCTCCCGGCTTTGTGTTGCATTCGCAAGAGAAGGAAGGGCTGGCTGCAGGCAGAGAGAGAAGGGAGGGACAAGACTGGGAGACAGAAGGGTTTGTTTGTCCCTGTAACTAGAGCGATCCCAGGTCATAGCAGCCTTCACTCGGTTTTATAAGATACACAAATGGGAAAACACAGAAGGGGCAGGTGTGCTCAGCCAAACAGCCCCTCAATGCCTTTCCATTAAAATATGGCACTTCTAAGTTCCGGAAGATCCAGCATTTCTCCCAGGGGCTGCTCCCTGTCTGCAGGGAAGGCGCTGCCCATGGTGCCTGTCCTGAGCACATGGGAGCATCCGATTTCCACGCACCAGTCTCACTTTCCCTCCTGCTCACAAGCAAACCCTCACCCGAAGTCACACACAGAAAGATGAGCAACACAGAGAGCCTTCGAGGAGACGGTGCCAATCACAGAGCACCCAGGGCCTGCAGAGAAGTCCAGTTGCCAGCAATGGACGGTGTGTGGGCAGGTGGAACCCTGAGGCCAGGGAACACAGGAAAATGAAAATGTCTTCATATTAAGGGTTTTGTCTTTTTTCCTAGGAGGCATTTCATTCTGCAAAAGGAACTAAAATATGCAGTTTTTGTAATATTCAAAAATAAGTTTGGAATAGAAAAACTGGCCAAAATTCTTTTACTCCGTACGGAAGAATGTCATCTCAGACATCTATGTTTTTCATGCGGTGTCTGCTTGGGGAGGAGTATGTGAGGTGCCGGCTGTCATGGTGCACATCCAGACGGGGGACTTTACAGCAGGAGGGGTCACAGTGGGTGGCAGTCCACCAGCCTCCCGGACCACACTTTCGGTGACATGAGCGTTAGTGGCTGGCACCAGGGGGTGACTTTATGTGAACAGAGACATCCGGTGCTGGACTGTCACAGGAAGTCAGTCCTCACCACCTGAGCCCCCAGCAACGAGAGGACAGACACCTATCACTTCCGTAAGGGATCGAGGATTTTCCCCAGTGTGGTCGGATCTGAGTTTTTCAGTCTGAGGGAGGCCCTTTCCCCAGCCCCTCGGCCCTTTGGAGGCGTCTCTGTGTTGGCACTGGGACCCCCAGCAGCCTCCGGACACTTTTTGGGGGCCCGGGCGCTACTGGCCCGCCGCAGGGTGCCGCTGTCCTTGGGGATGGCATCCTCGGGGCTACCCTTTGGCCTCGGCTGACGCTGGGAAACAGTCCGAGTGATGCCAGGAGTCTTGGCCACGGGAGGAGAATCTGTTCTCATGGACCGAGATGAGGACGCAACTGTGTTCCGGGCAAAGCTCGGCACGGGAGGTGGGACACGGGGGACGCTGGGGGGCGGCGGGGCCTTGGGCTCCTCTTCGGGGCTCTCGGAGTTGGAGCGGCAGATCTTATTTTCCTCGGGCTTCTGTCTGGGGACGTTCCTGAGGGGCTTGGCGCTGGGCTTCTTGAACGAGCCCCTGGGCTGCAGGGGGTGCTCCTTCCCGGGCCGGACGCTGCCAGAGCTGCTGCTCCCCCTCGCCAGCCTCGGCTCCTCCGGCACGGTCACAGCCCCTGTAGAGGGCCTCCTGGGCGACACGTCCGAGGTCCCCCGCACGGAGCTCCGGCGCGACCACTGCTGCTGTGCTGGGCTGCTGGGGGTGTCCCCAGAAGGCCGCTTCCAGCCCACCGAGCTGCGGCTTGACCTGGAGATGGGCACGACTTTACGCATGCTCTCGCTCTCGGAGGCTGTCAAGGTCCGCACGGGCTTGGGCGCCGCCCCTTGGCTCCGCCTGGCACTCACTGCCTTGGAGGTCCCTTGGGACGCCTCTCTGAGGGAGCTTCTCTTTGGTGTTGTCGCATCCTTCCCTTTGGTGGGTCTGTCCCTGGGAAGGGCGTCCTTGCAGCTGGGCTCACTCTTCCCGGAGAGGGGAGCAGAAGCCTCCCCGGGGGGGCTGGAAGGAGGGTGAGAGGAGACCTGGCTGCCTGTCTCTCCAGCCCCAGAGGACAGGGAGCCATCCCCACCGCCCCCCTCCCCTGGCTCCGAGCAGTCCAGGGTCAGCGAGCAGTCGGTGGCATCTGAGATGTAGAACAAAGGGCCGGGGTCTTTGCTCTCAGGGTCGCTGCTGCCTACAGATACCAGAGCCTCGCCACTAGGTTGGTCGGGGGCAGATCCGTCATCCCCCTGCAGGGCTGGGCTGAGACCCCCTGGGGCACTTGAGCTCACAGGCAGCAGGCCACTGTGGCTGGCAGCGAGGGACTGCATGCTCCCATCCCCCAGAGACACGGGCTCCACGGAGCTGAGGTCATTCAGGGTCAGCCGGGGCACCTCCTCTGGGCCCTTGGGTCCCTGGAGGTCGAACTGAGCCAGTCCTGTCACCAGCTCATGCTCCTTAATCCCCAGAGCCAATGGTGAGAGCGGAGGGGACCGGGCGGGAGCCAGGCCCATGGGCTCGCTGTTCCTCTTTTGGAGGATGCCCACCCCACTGCGCCGAGCTCGAGGGAAGAGGGGCGCAGGGTCCTCGGGTCGGGGGACTGGGAGCTGGCTCTGCCAAGATGAGGGTGGCTCAGGGGCCTCCTCCTGGCTCTGTGAGGCCTGAGGTCTGCGTGCGTGACTGAGGTCCTGGGCCCTCGGGCCCCCAGGCTCCATCCAGGCCAGTGTGGGCCGGGCTTGCCGGGGGCTGCTACGGGGCAAGCTGTTAAACTTGCTGGGCTCCTCGGGGCTGCCGGTGGAACTCTCCAGGAAGGTCAGCAGCTCCCGGTCAGCAAAGGCGCCCAGGGAAAGGCGAGAGCGGCGGGCGTTAGGAGGTCGGTAGGAAGGGCTGACGGGCCTGGGCTGCAGGAAGGGGGGCAGGTCCTCTGTGCCCTTCTTGGTCAGCAGCTCCACATCATTCTCACTGCTGCTCCGGCAGAAGCCCCCGAGCTCCCCAGCTGCCCAGGAGCGACGCTTCTGTTCCCGCTCCTTCAGCCGCTGCAGCTGTCTCAGCTCCTGCACCGCCCGGTCCTGGTTGTCCTGAACGAGGGGTGGAGAGAAGCCCCAAGAACCATGAGACGTGTGGAACGTGTGTGCAACTCCAGAGCCACCTGCCCTAAGACTCCAGTGAGATATACACGCAGGGAGGAGAGCCCAGCGTAAGCTTCACCAAGAGACATACTGGTGTTTGCACCTGTGTGGGTGTGGACAGGGCTAGTTGTCCCAAAGCTGCATGGGGGTGGCCCCACCAATCTAAGCTTATCGTCCCTGGGCCCAACTTGCAGCTTTCCAGTCAAGGCACTGTCCTCTAAATGTAGGCTGTGATTCCACACATGCCTGCCACCTCATTTCCAAGGGAACCCAACTTGGCTTCTAAGCAGGGCAAGATGGAAAGGACTTCCAGGGAAGGGGGAGTTAAGCAATGGCGGAGAGGAAAAAAAGGAGTCAGAGATCAAACCTCCCTGGGGCATCTGTGTTGACTGCATCTACACACACACGAGCAGCACATTCTACTTAACGCTTTGGATGCATAAATGTATACGCTAGGTATTAAGAGATGCCTTTCAAATCTCTGTTCCCTGAATGCTCTTCAGTAAAGAACACCAGAGAGGTCATGTTGGCTCCGTCCCTCATGCTCCACCCCCTTCCACAATCAGACAAGATGATTTGCTTTATAAATCCTTCGATTACCCTTCACCCAGCTCCAAGTACCCAGGCCTCACCCCAGCAAAACTGAACCAGAACAAATGTATATGCTAAAGCACATTTTACCAGCTGGCTGTGCACTTTAAATATATTTGTATCACCTAAATACATCTGTATCGTTGCAGCCCGGTCCTCTCCGCTCTCGCCATTGGCTCTGGGGATTAAGGAGCATGAGCTGGTGACAGGACTGGCTCAGTTCGACCTCCAGGGAACCAAGGGCCCAGAGGAGGTGCCCTGGCTGACCCTGGATGACCTCAGCTCCGTGGAGCCTGTGTCTCTGGGGAACGGGAGCATGCAGTCCCTCGGTGCCAAGTCCCTCGGATCTCACAAGCCACGCCTGTTATTGGTAGTACTTTTTACTTGAAGATCAATTTCCTCAAATGGTGGACTTCCCCTCCAAGTTTCCTCGAAACTCTGGCTCTGGCTGGGGAGGCATGGCCCTTCCTGCAGCTCTGGTCCAGCCTCTCCAGTGTCCCAGGTCCTCCGGGCCCTCTCCCCGAAAGCTGCCTGTGGTGGGAGTGGGGCCAGGTCCTGGCGCTCAGAACAGCTGGGCGGAGAGAATCGCACAGGTGGCCTCTTGGGCCTGCAGAATTCTGACAGGGAGTGAGGGCCTCAGAAAGAGCCAATTTGGCCTCTACCACCCACCACCGCCCCCCTCTGCTGAGCTCACTGCTTGGACAAGGGAGAGGAAACGTGGCCACAGGCTCAGCCTCCTTCTCTTAGCTGGAGAGAGGAAGGAGGGGTTGAGGACTCAAGTCACTCTGGCCTACTCAGGGCTGGAGGGAAATGTGACCAGTCCCGCAAAGGAATTCAGCTATGGACAAACCTGCATTTAAATACGGGGGAGGGATAACGCGCACAAGTATTGGGTTCCTCACCACCACCTGAAGTAAAGGGATGTCGTTTTGTCTTTAACGGACAGATGAGAAGTTGTATTTGCAAAGCCAAGGAACCCAGAGTTTTCTGGCTCCTACACTGAACCCAGAGATGACTGGAATTGGAGGCTAAAGGGCAAGAAACGCGGCCGTATTGCTCAGACGGCAGCAGACCCCTAAGCACTTGAGGATTTCTAAGCCTGCTCTGGCTGAGGACACGGTTTCTGCGGTGCCCACTGCCTGGCAATAGCCGTGGTGCCCGAAACAGGTGAGAGAACACCTTCCAATCATCCCACCGCAACAAAGGGTTCCCCCAAAGGGGAAATTCTCTCCTGGGGAAGGGGGGGGAGGGAGACACTCAGGATCTTCAAAGAAACTTGTTAATATCACGGCTGCCATCATAGATGAACTTTACTAACATAATGCTTTCAGGGCATCAAAGCAGGTGTTGGTGTGAGCAGCACTGTAGCGGAGGAAGCCAACGCTGGGCTCCCGGCAACCGGGAGGTGCTCGGGGCCAGGATGGCACAGATACTTCCCGGTAACCCCAACTGAGAGCGTGGCAATGCTGCCTGGGCCAGACTTCCCTGAAAGCGTGGAAATGCTGACCCATCTTTCTGCCAGGAACAGAGGGCTGGGTGCGGAAAGCGAAAAACAAAAATCCAAACAACTCAGAAAACAGGGAGATGCCATCGGCCATACCTTAACCGCTTTGTTGAATTTGACACAAAAATCTCTAAAGATCTGAAGGCACTCGTCCAGTTTCATGGTTTCTTTGTCTTCACAGAAAAAATCTATAAGGGTGTGGGCCTCGTCCTGGAGCTCTTGCTTCCAGCGCTCCAGTTCTGTCAGCTTTTCCACAGCAAACTGCGGGTAAACAAACAAGCACACGCTCAAGTCAACAGCAGTGAGGAGACTCTCTGTGAGCCGTCTAGTGCCCGGGGAAGCCGTGCTCCTGGGCTCAATTTCAAGTCGAGAAGGGAAGGTAGATTGCAAACCCAATGCACTCAGAGCCAAAAGGAAAATAATTCAACCCAAACAAAGCCCTGGGGAAGCAAGGTGAACTCCTGTGTAAAGGCCTGGAAGCAACAAATGAGCCTAAAGAGCTTTAATCTACAGAATGCCTCTGACAAAATGGTGGCCTTTAAGGCTACTGAAAAATGACATAGGCGTAACGTTGGTTTTATTAAGGAAAACTTATTCTGTATCTGTTCTTCCTTCTAAGTGAGTCTTGGGGCGCCCGGGTGGCTCAGACGGTTGAGTGTCGTCAGACTTTGGCTCAGGTCATCATCTCATAGTTTGTGAGTTCGAGACCCACCACTGGGCTCGCTGTTGTCAGCACAGAGCCCACCTCGGATCCTCTGTCCCCTTTCTCTCTCTCTCTCAAAAATACATAAACATTAAAAAAAAAAAAGGTCTGATATTGGCCAAGGGTTCACTTCAGGGTGCCAAAAGTAACTCATACTGATGAGTTATCCTGTGGAGGAGGAGTTTAAGCCTCACCTCAAGTGACCTGTATCGGGGTCAGTGTCATCCCATAGGACTGGAAGCCCCTGTGCCTAGACAAATGCCCCAGCCAAGACTTCCTAACCATGGTGCTTATCCAAGTCAGCTCAGAAGCTGTGTCAACAGTGCATGCTCATACCCCACCCATGCGATTCAGTTCGTCTGAGGTGTAACTGCCACTGGTATTTTATTAAAACTGCAGGAGACCCCGATGAGCCCCCATGGACAGGAATTACTGCCCTACACAAATCCTCTACACAAATCACCTCCTCCTCATTCTTCCAGGACAAAGTCTCCAGTGCCCCTATAGATTCAGGTGCCGAACACAACAAAGAAACAGAAACGAAAGAGGTTTGCTCTCCTCCAGTGAGCTCTCAGCCCTTTCAGGATGGGGACCTATCAGGCACACGAGCACACTTCCCTGACATGTTGGGGACATTTCATGTTGAGCTGAAATGAGGAAGCAGCAGGTTAGAGGAGCCACAGCCGCATGGGGACCAAATCGCTTGGGATCACACTCAAGTCAACCTTCTTTTTCACCAGGGAACAAGGCTTATGTGAAGAAGGAATGCGTGAAGTACGTGACTTTATAAATCACACAGATCTTGTTCTCAAAAAGGCTTCTACTTGAGACACTTCCTTTGAGTGGAAGGACCGGCCTAGGAAATGTGAAGCGATGGACTGCCCACCCTCATGGAGTGGGATCGCTGCTGAAACATGCTTGGAGAAGGAAGAGAAGTTCTGAGGAGACACGTCACCTCTCACCCACTCCCACACACTCTCCCCCATAAGAGTCCTTTCCTTACACCAAACACACTCAAGAGGTAGCAGGAAACCAAAACTATTCAGGAAACCAGATACCAGAGAAAGTAACCATCTGAGTCAGTAGCCCGAGGCAGTGTGTGCATTCATGCTGCATTATTCTTTATGGAGAGAAGGGTATTCATGAAAAGATAAATCTTTGCCTGTCATTCTTCCACAGGGGGAAAGGTGGATTCCAGCCAAGAAAAACTCAACAGAAAAATAGGACTCTTGACAAGAATCTATCTACATGGGATAGATTAGCTTAGCTCCTCCTCCCATGTCTCATCACTAGATCCTGTGGGGATTGAGAGAAAACCAGGAAGGAAAAACTTAACATGCACTGTGGTCACCCTTAGGACTTGGGAAAGTGAAACATTCCGAATATGGGTGTGAAAAATCACCCGGCTCAGTCTTTTGCCAAGACTTAATTTTTGCAGTCAGGACCACAAATGGCCGTCCAGAGCCACTGGCCAAGTATACACTGGCCAAGTATAATGGACAAGGTATCAGTAGCCGTGCCAGGAGACTCCACTTTCCGTGTCTCACTTGTTTGCTCCAGACTAAAGTTCCAAACCAATGTATTCGTTATTTCTTGCCCAGAGGGTCAAAATACTGAAAGGGATTTGCAAGACTGTGTTCTTGTCTTTTCTCTGCTCAAAAAACTTCAATGTTTCCCCATGGCTAAGAGCACAAAGTCCAACGTTTTCCCTTCATGGCCTGACCCTACCTACCTTATAAAATTAATACCTGCCCCCCCCACCATTTAAAAAGAAATTGAATATAAAAAAGAAAAATAAACAGCTGTATGAGAACATTTTATTTACAAAGATAAAAATGATTACGAGAAAGAAGCATTTAGAGTCAAACAAGGATGCCTTTAAAGAGCAGCCTAGGGGCACGGCTAAGACAGAGCTGCTTTTCATCATAAACCTTTCTGTGCTGCTATGTAGCATAAAATATTAATATTTAATGTAAGAGCCAGGGAATGAGAGATCCAGGATTCTCATCTCACTGTGGGATGGGCCTTCCCCCCCACCCCCGTATTTCTGGATTTCTCTCATTTGTCTGCATGTGCTTACTGCTAAGAGCTTTCCTACCTGTTAGACCGTAATTTTTTTTTTTTTCAACGTTTATTTATTTTTGGGACAGAGAGAGACAGAGCATGAACAGGGGAGGGGCAGAGAGAGAGGGAGACACACAATCGGAAACAGGCTCCAGGCTCTGAACCATCAGCCCAGAGCCTGACGCGGGGCTCGAACTCACGGACCGCGAGATCGTGACCTGGCTGAAGTCGGACGCTTAACCGACTGCGCCACCCAGGCGCCCCCGTAATTTTTTTTTTAATGTATGTTTATTTTTGAGAGAGAGAGAGAGTGAGTGGGGGAGGGGCAGAGAGAGAGAGGGAGACACAGAATCCGAAGCAGGCTCCAGGCTCCGAGCTGTCAGCACAGAGCCCGATGCGGGGCTCGAATCCCTAGACTGTGAGATCATGACCTGAGCCGAAGTTGGACGCTTAACCAACTGAGTCACCCAGGTACCCCAGCTTTCCTACCTGTTAGGTATTTTATGGTGGTGTTTGCATTGTGGAGAAAAATCTGTGCACTTTAAACAGAGTATTTGTTTGGTTATATCTGAAAGAAAATACATATTTAATCATAAAAATAAACGTGCAGCAGAACCAAACAAAGTGTTTGCTGATGGGAGCTGCAACTTCCAATATTTGATGTAGCTTAATTCTGAGGAAACGAGTGAAAGCTGAGGTTGGCAGGACCTTCGGAGCACGCCGTTCCCAGCACCAAGGGTGTCCGTGCTGCACATGTGCCACCTCGAAAGGCGCAAAGCACGGATACTGACGGTAGCATACCACTTCCCTGGAGACCAAAAGCATGCAAAGCTGCCCCTTTTTTTTAAATAAGGAAGATAGGAGAAGTATGTCAGACTATGTGATTAGTGAGTCACAGTGAGCTGTCACAAACACGTCCACTCGGCTGTTTTTTGTTGATGTTATTCAGAGCAGCTCCTGACACACCCTGTGCGGTTGATGTGTTTGGGGTGTTGATAGTCACGGCTATCGTGTGTGCTCCCGCTCTCATTATAAAAACATGCCAAAACCTGGCTTGTTTCTTGAATAAAAACAAGTGAAGGAACAACAGCCCAAGTTCTCAGGTGTCTATGATTTCCGTGGAACTCCCTTCTGTTGTCCAAAAGTTGGATTAGGAGGCAAGAACTCGTACGCTGCGGTTTCGAAGCAAAACCTGAGCTGCCACGCATATGCCGTCAAGGGTCAGCACCACATGCCGATACCAGTTGGCTACAGCGCGGGGCAATGATGGACGGGGAGCAGGGGTAAAGGGAGGCCAGCCCTAAACAAACACCTTACGTGCAGACCTCATTCGACAACGCCTGCCAGAGAACCAATGCGGCAAGGAATGGGCATTGAAATACAAAGTTCCTTCTACTGAGCTGGGGAAAAGATATATGAACCGGAACCCGCTGCTTCCACAAACGCGTGCAGATTTAACCAGCCCTGCCGGGTGCCTGGAGCCAAAACGAGAGACGGACTCAAATCACCCACAAACCTGAAGGAAATCTTCCACCTGCTGACAAAGTTCACCATCCCGCTGAATGTTTTCCCTCAGAGATCTCGTCCTGATAAAGAGCGAGCGCAGTTCTGCCTCCGTGTTATCCAGAGATAATCTGAAAGAAGAAAGCGGAGAGAGTGGGCAGTTGGCACAGGGAAGCCATGTGTCATGCAGGCACGTCAAACGAGACTAGCCATTGGTCAAACCTAGAAACAGAAGGGCAGAATTACCGCGATGACATTTACCACCCCTGTACTTAGACTCGGATACTTAGACTTCCCTCTGGAACCAATGCAAAAGCTCTAACTCACGGAAAGCAAGGCAGTGTAGACATTAAGGGCAATAAGGAGATACTAAGCAGACTTCACGCGGCCACAGACAGCCAGAGTAAGCACTCGGTATTTCAGAGAGAACTAACCATGCAGCTAACAATTCTGCAAAGAAATGACAGAACTGATCACAAGGCCTTTGTTACATACATCACATCAAGATTGGTAGTGCACTGAGTGATGTTTTTGTCACCAGGTAAAGTGAATAGGTGATACCTAAAACCCAGTGCAATTCACTTAGCAAATTCATAAACTAGAATGCTTTCCTGCTTTTATCGCAAATTCTAACTTTTCGTCGTGCAATCACGTTTTCCACCTTCACTGGTCGTCAGCATCCATTTATGATCTGTCTGTACTTCACCAGGATACCTCATCTTCTATTTCAAATTTTTTTTTTTCAACGTTTTTTATTTATTTTTGGGACAGAGAGAGACAGAGCATGAACGGGGGAGGGGCAGAGAGAGAGGGAGACACACAATCGGAAACAGGCTCCAGGCTCCGAGCCATCAGCCCAGAGCCTGACGCGGGGCTCGAACTCCCGGACCGCGAGATCGTGACCTGGCTGAAGTCGGACGCTTAACCGACTGCGCCACCCAGGCGCCCCCTTCATCTTCTATTTCAAAGAAACAAACTTTACTGACTAGGTTTTTTTCTAAGACAGCATCTAGCTAAACTTTCCCATCTAACCAGAAATGTCAGAACAAAAATGTAATGATTATTTCTACGTACACCTCTTAGTAACATTTCTATACTAGTCAGAGGAAAAAATATTCTCACACAAGTTTATTTCAGAAATTCAAAACCGAAACAGTTTATATCTTATAAGATGCTCGTTCTTTGGGGGAATAATCTGAAAATCTATAAACATGAACTATGAACTATTCACAACTTTGGACCAATAATTTCCCCTTAGGAAAGACATGTAATCTGTGGTTAGATGTTCACAGTTAATAATACTGAGCCACTGGCCAATGACAGGGCTTAGCTTGAAAAGCTACGGCTTGTGTATTTATGCATATGGTTCATGGCTCCCCTAACTAGAAACAGTCACACAGATAACAAGCAGGTAACACGAAGGGTGCCGGAGCCAGCCTGCAAGAGGCCACTGTGGGTGTTGGCATCCCCTCCCAGCTCCTCCCTCAGTAAGGCCACACGGATAGCTTGAAATCTGCCACCGTAGCAGTATTTACACTATGGAAATCAGCAGGTGCTACAAATTAGGACTTCTGGGAAAGCTGGTTATTGAACATTTACCACTGGATACATACATATGTGCTGTAAATTTAAAAACACGGAACTCTGGGGATCCTGGGTGGCTCAGCTGGCTGAGGGTCCGACTCTTGATTTTGGGTCAGGTTGTGATCTCACAGTTCATGAGTTCGAGCCCCACATCAGGCTCTGCACTGACATGACAATGCGGAGCCTGCCTGGGATTCCCTCTCTCCCTCTCTCTCCACCCCTCCCGTGCTCTCTCTCAAAATAAATAAACTTATAAAAAATAAAAACACGGAACTCAACATAGTACTTATACACAGATTATAGCTACATTAAAACACACATTTACACTGGGATAAGAAGTAAATTAAAGTGATGTAAACACAGCTTTATGTTCGGTAGCTACTTTCTCTGTTGAGTGACGAATTTAAATACAATCCTTTCACAACCCTTGGTATGGTTCCAACTTCTTCTAATGCAATAGAAAATCAATGTACCATGTTAGATTCTACAGGGAAACAGCCCTGGACGTTTGACTGATATATGCCAACTCCCGAGGTAATAGGCTGTGTTGTTTGAGCTCTACCTGTTGGGTGTGGAGGGATTTGAAGTTCTCAATCCATACTGTTTTTACACTGATGATATTCATTAGAAAAGACTGAAATGGGGTTTTTAGCTTAAAAATAAAGATTAAGTTTTCAAAACCCCCAATTTCCAAAGATGCACACACACCTCTGTAAGCAAATAAAAGGAAGGTCTGAAAATTCAACAAGACAAAACTTTTTAAAGTTATAATACCTTCACCAGTTTTCATTAAAAAATAGCTTCAAAAAATGTGAATCTTACTATTCACTTTCAGTCTTCCTTGCTTACCTAGCAGCCTCCTGAACGTGATGCAATTTTTCAGAAAAGTTTAGAAGAATGGCATCTTTCTTTTGGGCTTCCTAGAATAAAAACAGAATTTTCTCTCACTGTATGTGTAAAACTGGAAGGAAACAATTTTCCCAAGGCTTAAAGGAACCTTAAAGTTCTTGTTTTTACGCTTGGTATATTCAAAGCAATTCACTGAAACATGAACTCTGATATTCTTAACAAGATTTACCAGAACTCCCCTACTCTCAAGATATATGTAACTTCCCAGAGCAACCGATCCTGATGTGAAATACAATTCATGTGCATGCAGTGTCAATGGAAGTGGGTGGTAGCTTAGCAGGGCCCATTGTTTCTAAGAGAATCCAATAAATCCTGCTTAAATACCACCCATACCTATGAGTGTGCCTGTATATGACCAAGATACCTTCAGCTGTTAAACCAGTTTGCAAAATGACTTTAATCAGAAGGTGCACAAGCCATGGAGGTATTTGCATTCTTCATCTGCTCAGAGGATACAAGGAAGGTAGGTATGAAGGAAGCAATCACCAACTCCGGAAACATCCCCACATGGGTAGGGACCAAGTTACAGAGAGCACTTGGATACGTGGATCTAAAAGGACTGCCAGGGGAGCACCGGGTGGCTCATTTCGTTAAGCGTCTGACTCTTCATTTTGGCCTAGGTCAGGATCTTACAGTTCGTGAGACCGAGCCCCATGCTGGGCTCTGAGCTGACAGCACACAGCCTGCTTGGAATTCTCTCCCTCTCTTTGCCCCTCCCCCCACTCACATGCTTTTCTCTCAAAAAACCAAAACCAAAACCAAACCAAAACAACAACAAAAACCTTTTAAATAAATAAATAAAAGAACTGCCAGAAGGCTACCTTCAAGGCACATAGGGTAAGGAAGACATTTTCTGGTTTTAATGCCCTGAAAATTAACTTATAAATTAGCCCTGAGTTCAACATGTCCTTTGTCTTCTGAAGAATGTCATAGTAATTGTGTGTATTATTTACGGAGCGCTTACTCTGTGCCAAACGCGAGTCTGGCACTTTATGGAATGATCTCCTCCAACCCTGTTGGTTACCTGTTTTGCAGTATCACTAGCCCCATGATTAGATGAAGAAATTGAAGGTCTTAATGTTTCAGTACCTTGTCTGAGGAAGTACAGCTAATAAAGGACAACTCAAAATCCTAATTCCATCCTGTTCTGAAGCTCACACTAGAAACAAGCCCAGCTTCCTCCCCAGCTTAAACCTACATCTGTGTGATTGCTGTCAAAACAACAAAGGTGATCCAGTGAAGGAAAAACAAATCGATATAATTCGTAATTTGAGATGATTTAACAACAAAGAGGCAACTGTCTTTGGCTGACTTTCCACTTTGTAATTGGTTGTTTCGGTATCACAAAGACCCAGTCAGAAATGGAGGTGATGGACAGGGGGAAGACACCAAACCCTGTGCTTGTAGCAAGGTGAGCTAACCTATAGTTCACAGAGGGAAACCGGTGGAGGTGATCTTTTTCATTGCTCTGACCCCTTCACTCTACACTTACAAATCTAGTCAACCCAACATTGGGAATGTCTCACACCCAGGCCTCTGCTCTCCATCCGCGTGGCTAGGACTCTGATTCTCAGCTCTTGCCAAGCGATCAGAGCCAATTTCTGCCAAGGGGTGCCCTATTTCTAGTTCTCTCTCCACTGCAGCCCATTCTCCATGTTGCCTTATTTTCCTAAAAACAAAGCCAACCTGCTCATGCCATTATGCCGTGCATGAACTTCTGTTGGCTCCAAAACGCTACAGCATGAATCCAAATTCCCCAGCATTTAGGATGTGAACCCTTCATAATCGGCTTTTGCCAATCCTGTCCCCTGCCTCCCCCACCCCCTCCTCTTTCCTACTGTCCTACAACCCTAGGCACAGTTCAGCTCAGGAATCTGCAGAGTGCTTCTGCAAACAGAACCTTCTTAGAACCCACCACACCCTTTCCTATTTCCGTGTGATGCCCCCTTACACCTGGGAAAAACCTCCCCACCTCCGGGGACGATTCACACTCATTCTCTCTCTGGAGTCACCATTTCCACATACCTGTGCAACAAAGTGCAGAAGATTCATCCCAGGCTTGTTTGCTTTTGTGTCTGCCAATTTGAGCAAAGAAGACAGTTTAAATCCTACTGCATTGCCAGCATACCCTCCCTAAAGAAGACAAATCAAAAGAAAAAATATATACATATACCTCTGCACAGACAAATAAAGTGAGAAACGCAACATTTTAACGCTTTTGAATTTTACTTACTGCATTCATGATGTTCCCCGCCTGCAGCACCAAGTGTAATATTGAATGTAGCTCCTCACACAGCATCAGCTCTGTCAAAAAAGAACACACCACAGTCCCTTCAGCTTAAATGCACACGACAGCGACCACATCCAAGTTCAGGAGAGTCTGAAGCAAACTCTGACCCTACACTGCATGCAAAAACTGGAGGAAACAAATAAAGCAGCACATGCTGTGGTAGATCTAACGCACCATTTGCTACCGGTAATCCACAGTCCTAGTGTTTACCTGGGAATCGAATAGGTATGATAGTTAAGTTTCACAAAATACTTCCATAATGAAAAGTTTCAAGTAGTGGAAAATGCAAAGGCCTTATGAAAAGCAGCATACTGTTACAGGAATAACCTTTTTCTCGGCAATTGTTTATTTTTTCCCTTTATATCCATTAGCCTTTGAGACTACATTTATAGAACCTGCAAACAGAGAGCAACATTCTGCTTAGTCGAGGAGCTACAAGGAGATAAAAAATAAACAGGTTGGGATGGCATGTAAATAACTTGCAAAGCACTAACCCTCAGGGGCCAAGCACCCAGAGAATCTGTTTATTTTATTCAAAACTATACATTTCATTTGGATTGGCTTAAAGGTTAAAAAGGAGCTTCTCACTGTAATATATTTTTAAATTAGCTCTTTATTTTTATTTATTTTTTTAATGTTCATTTTAGAGAGAGAGAGAGAGATAGGGGAAAGTGAGCAGGGGAGGGGCAAAGAGAGAGGGGGCAGAGAATCTGAAATGGGCTTCAAGGTGTCAGCACAGAGCCCAGTGTAGGGCTCGAACCCTTGAACCATGAGATCATGACCTGGGCCAAAGTCAGACACTTAACCGACTGAGTCACTCAAGTGCCCATTTAAATTAGTTCTTTAACAAACACAGAGGCTTTTGTACACACATCTGTGCAAATAAACAGTATTAAAAATTGTTAATGTATTTAAGAAGCTAAAAAAAAGCTTATTAAAATTACACAATATATAGAAAATAAAATGTCACCTATGATTTTTTTAAGTTCATATTCTCCAATAAGTGTGGTATTACTTACAAAAACTTACATTTGGACCATTGCCTGTATTATGTTATCTAAGAAGGCCAGTATTTCAAGGTTAACCAGATAAGAAACGTTTCCACCGTGCCCACAAATTTGCCTTGCTCATTATGAAAACTATTCCTCCAACTCGATTTGAAGAGGAAGAACAACTCTTCCAACATTGCTGCGATAGCCTTGGTGTACAGGAAAAAATTAAAAAAAAATTTTTTTAATGTTTATTTATTTTTGAAGGAGAGAGAGAGAGAGAGGCAGAGTGCAAGTGGGGGAAGGGCAAAGAGAGAGGGAAATACAGAGTATGATATGTGCTCCAGGCTCTGATCTGTCAGCACAGAGTCCAAAGCAGGGCTCAAACCCACGAACGGCAAAGATCATGACCTGAACCGAGTTGGATGCTTAACTGACTGAGCTACCCCAGGCGCCTCCAGGAAAAAATTCTAAAAGGCCTCTCTACTGAAAGAAGAAAAATCGTCCTTAATTCTTAGTCTCCTCTCTAAAATGAATACGATGGACTGAAGAGAAACATTTTATCTCAACACAGACCAGAGCAACTAAACAGGAAAATCAAATAGGAATCAACAGTTCTACTCTTAACTGATAACTAGAAATCTAGAAAACAACCAAGAGGAAATCAGGCTGGCCCTGAAAACCCTGGAAAATGTGAGGGGTAGGGAGCATCAGGGATTCCGCCTTGGAGATGAGGAGTGCCCACACACATGCGAGGCCTGCCTGCTCAGCGCCAGAAATGCCAGAAGGCCAAACCTCATCACTGTGGAGTGAGACAGCAGAGCAACTCTCAGGAGTCTATCCAAGCTTCGTAAGCAAGCTATCAAAGAAACAGACATAACCCATTGGCTGCTCTCAAATGTAAATAGCCCACCAGGTGTTAGAGTCTTGAGGGGAAGCAGGTGGGAGAGGAAACGGGGCAGGACTATCAGGAACCTGCAGAAGAGTCCTGCTGGAGATGCCCAGGAGGAGTCAGGAGGCCAGGAGGTATGCTTCCGGCAAAGCAGGTCCTGGACACCGGGGGCCAGAGGGTGGGAGGAAAAATGCAGCTGGCCTAGGCGCCCAGGCTTTGAGCAGGAGCCAGCACCCACATGCAGACACTACACACTGCATAGTCACAGAGAGCTGACCTGGGAGAGGAACAAGAGCAAGCTGCAAGCAGCAAGGCTTACTCTGAAGCTTGGGATGAAAGAAACCTTCTTCTACAGGAGGATAATATGCTCACTGATGGATTAATTGGCTAATTAATTGACTAATTAATCAATTAATCACTTAGGGAGGAAAGTAAATGGAAATAAACCTTAATTGTCATCCCAGGTAATATCTCATTTCCCTTTTTAGGGTGTAGCAGATCTAGGCGCTTGCACTTCTAATTTCAATTGAATAGTTTTTATTTATTTTTTTTTAATTTTTATTTATTTATTTTTTACCGTTTTATTTATTTTTGAGACAGAGAGAGACAGAGCATGAACGGGGGAGGGTCACAGAGAGAGGGAGACACAGAATCGGAAGCAGGCTCCAGGCTCTGAGCCATCAGCCCAGAGCCCCACGCGGGGCTCGAACTCACGGACCGCGAGATCGTGACCTGAGCTGAAGTCGGACGCTTAACCGACTGAGCCACCCAGGCGCCCCAGCAATTGAATAGTTTTTAAAAATAAGCTTATACCGGGGCTCCTGGGTGGGTCAGTCGGTTAAGCGTCCGACTTGCACTCAGGTCACGATCCTGCACTTCATGGGTTCAAGCCCTGTGTCAGTCTCTGTGCTGACAGCTCAGAGCCTGGGGCCTGCTTCAGATTCTGTGACTCCCTCTCTCTCTGCCTCCCCCCTCCGCCCCACCCCGCTTGCACTCTGTCTCCCAAAAAGAAATAAACATTAAAAAAAAAAAAATTTAAAGAATTATTAAAAAAAAAAAAAAAAAAAAAAAGCTAATACCAAGCTGGTGCAGCCACTGTGGGAAACAGTACAAGGTTCCTCAAAAACTCAAAAATAGAATTACTATATGATCTGGTAATTCCACTACTGGGTATTTACCCCAAATATATGAAAACACTAATTCAAAGGGATACATGCACCCCTATGTTTACAGCAGCATTATTTACGATAGCCAAAATATGCAAGCAACCCAAGTGTCCACTGACTGATGAATGGATAAAGAAAACATAGTGTATACATACATATATATATATATATATATATATATATATATATACAACGGAACATTAATCAACTATAAAAAACAATGAAATCTTGTCATTGGCAACAATATGCATGGATCTAGAGGATATAATGCTAAGTGAAATAAGTCAGAGAAAGACAAATACCACATGATTTCACTCATATGTGGAATGGAAGAAACAAAAACAGAGAAAAAGAGACAAACAAGAAAACAGACTTAATTATAGAGAACAAACTGGTGTTTACCAGAGGGGAGGTAGGTGGGGGGATGGGAGGAAGAGGTGATAGGGATTACGGAGTGCACTTGTCATGATGAACACCGAGTGATGAATAGAATTGTTGAACACTACATTGCACACCTGAAACTAAGATAATACTGTACATTAAGCACACTGGAATTAAAAAAGTAAATGAATTTGGAAAAATTAAGAGAAGAATGCTTACTAAAAAGAATAAATATTTGGGGTGCCTGGGTGGCTCAATCGGTTAAGCATCCGACTTCAGCTCAGGTCATGATCTCACGGTTCGTGAGTTCGAGCCCCGCATTGGACTCTGTGCTGGCAGCTCAGAGCCTGGAGCCTGCTTCGATTCTGTCTCCCTCTATCTCTGCCCCTCCCCCACTTGCACTCTGTCCTCCTCGGTCTCTCAAAAACGAGTAAGAAAAGAATAAGTATTAAAATAAAATAAACTGCTACCAAAATTAATAAAAACAAATTACACGAAGCATCACGTATTCACTTACCTTTTGTAGCAGTTCTTAGAATTGTTATGTCTGTGTATAGAGAAGAACAAGAAGGTAAAAATTCCTTCTTTAGCACCATGGCTTCAATCCGAAGTGAATAGCTGAAAAATAAAAAGTAAAACTGTAGAATCTTATGTCATTAATTTTAAAACCTTACTCTGAAAAGAAGAGTGATGGATTATCCTTACTTTGGCACCTGAATCAAGTAGTGCAGAAAGGAATCTGCCAGCGACAGCTTGGACACATCTCCACTAAATGTTTTTAATTTCTTTATCTAAAAGACAAATGGAAAAGAAGGCAGACAAAAAAATAACTTACGATTAAAAGGTAACATTATTTTAAATTTCATCTTAAAATTCCTTTAAGAAAATGAGACTTCAGTGCTCAATTCAAATCAAAAATGTAGGCCCAAGAAAAGACAGAAAAGGAAATCACCACATCTACTGTGTTGTTTTTTGAAAGAAGATAAACCAAACAAATCAGAAAGAGAAGAGTTGTGTCACGTTTGTGGGTATAAACAATCCCAATCAAACCACAGAACCGGAGCCACAGGAATCCTCAGGGAGGTTACTAAAGGGTCAGATCTAAGGATGAAAATTTTCTGTAAAGTTATAATCTGGAAGGGAGATCACTGGGAGAAGACAGAAAAGACTGGGTTATCATTATAACATGGTCCTCTAAGTTCTTAATGAAAAAATCTTAATATTTTGGGTATTCTGGATATAAAATATTCTGACTGGGTAAGTGCTAACCGACCTTGCTGTGGCCCAAGTCCCTCTCCACAAGAATAACTTTATAGGAAGGGGATACTGTGTGCTGAGGCCACTACACGCTGGCCCTCCAGAAGGAAGGTAAAAAGGAAAATGGCTTAAGCAGCTGAGGTCAAGGTCAAGACTTCCCCCTATGAAAAAAATCAAGTAATAAAACAATATATACAGTCAGATCCCATTTCTATAAATTTTTTAAAAAGCGTCCACTATGCCCCCCCCTACCTTCCATGTACACACCTTATACACAGGCAAAAGACTAAAAAGGGCCACTTACACGGGTGATAGGATTAAGGCGACTATTGTTTTCTTCTGCTGCTCATTTTTATTTTCTCACATCTACAATGAACATGCATTACTCTTGTAAAACATTAAACTCAACTAAAAGTTATTCCTTCAACCATAGCAAAGAAAAACAAAAGAGTTCTGACATGGGAACATAGCCAAACAGCTAGCAGGTGGGGATGGAAGCAAAGAGAGAGTTCTCAAACTGCATCAGAGCAAGTCAATGCCTTCCTCACATAGAAAACGGGACCCACCCAGTGGAAGAAACTCTTTTACGTCCCCTGTAGTAGTATAGCATCTTCCAACAAAAATACTTTACGGTAAGTAGAACCTTGGGGCTACTTTTAAGTAGACGGCCTATCTCTGCAGCTAACTGTTGCCAATAAACACCTACCATCTTTCAGGACTCTTTATAAAGCTTACTACTCTCTTCCATCCCCTGGGTTATGGGGGGTCCCATAAAAATAACATGATGTCTCTGTCTCTTGGAAAATAGGAAACGACAATTCCAAAACACAGGGGAGGGAAAATCTGCAAAGATCCACAAGCTGAAGTAGCTACATCAACTACCTGAAAATTCAAAACGTAATAGTGCAGACTCACTGGTGGTTAAGACTGCGATTTTTTTGGTTTTTGGTTTTTTTTCCCCAACGGGCAGAAAATAGCCATTTATCAAACTGCATTCTTTCCCCTACCTTTAGGGCCCCAAAGTGAATTTACCATTTTTAGCCATAGTCAGTTTAAGGGCAGACGGAATCTCTGGTTTAGCTAAACCCAAACCAGTGCCGGGCTGAACTGAGAAAGCCACAGGATGAATCCTGATCCCTTGTGAACTAGAGTTTGGCGGTTCACTATATATGGGCAGGGGCAGATTGAGGTTGTACCTTTTGTAAGACCATCTACGCAGCATGTGCAAAGCTTCTGAAAACAGCACAATTTTCTGTCTAAAACATAGGAATAGGTCATGCTAAATCAACTTGGTAGATATTTCTATTAAACATGTGCTCAACTCTAACTGAACAATGATTAATCTCCTTCACTTGTATAAAGAGCTAAAAAAATGTTTACGGATTTCAAGAGAATGGTGATGGAAAGATAGTCCTGAATTTAAGTGCCATGTATACAGTTCTTAGGTCCATTTCAAAATGAGCCTCATGTTCATTAAGAGGGATTATCGTACCTTCGCAGTGGTAGGGAGGTAAAAGAGAGGTGAACAAACCCTATAATTATTGTGCATTCTCGTCATCGTCAAACAGCATTTATCAAACATTGTTAGGCATAATTTTGTTGGCTGAGCCAAGTGACTCTCATTATGACCTGGCTGTGCCCGGTTTCTGTCCTAATAGCAAACAGCATGCTCCTTAAGACTCACACATTCCAAAGGGCAGACCTCCTTCATCCCATCTAATTCCACTCACATGGCCTTGAAATAGCAACATTTCCCACCAACAAACTCACCCAACAGAAGACCTTGGGGCTTCCCCCCTGTCATTCATTCCCCTCCCAGGGGCAGAGTCAGCAAAGAAGGTAGGGATGAAGTGATGAAAATGTCAAAGGACGCAACCAACCTGATGCCAGAGAGAACAGAAAATCTCTACCACCTTCCCGCCCTTTTTCCTTGACAGTGATGCAGGGATGGGGCACCAGCCCTGACACAGGGAAGGGCTTGCAGGCTGGGTCAGGGCTCCCTTCCACCGTCCTCCCTGCTCCTACACAAGCCTCTTCCCTGTCCCCTCTCTGGGCACAGGAATACTTTTCAGGACAAAGAACCCACTCCCACTGCTTTTATTTCTGGGTCTACCCTCTTCCTCTGCAAGTTTCAACTACGAGTTTAAGGCGAGATGAACAAACAACGCCAGATAAAAGATTTGTGGTGAAGGGCAGAGAGATCCTGAAAACAAATTAACCTTCTGCTGGCTTGTCAGCTGAGAATGCGGGACAGAAAAGGGCTGTTTCCGCTCGTATTTTCAACATGCTGATAAGATTACGGTATCATTGAAGTGACACTCACGCTGGTCCTCTGTGAAAGTAGGGGCGATGAAAAGGCTGGGAAGCCAGTGCGGTGCAAGGCGGGGTCTTGAGAACCTTTGCCCTTCCTTCCTCAAAGGGAGGCAGTGGAGCGCAGCAGAAGGAACTGTTGTGGGCTCAAATCGCGCGCAAATCCACCTTCCTCAACGGCTTATCAACTATGTGCCACTAGACGGGCTCTGGCTAACTTGTGTGAGCCTCAGTTTCCCCTCTGTAAAATGAGGAGTATCTTACAATGTTGCCAGGAGAATTAAATGAAAGAGACACACTAAATAATCCCAGCTATGGTTTAGTGACTTTCTATGTGCGAGGCACTGGGCTACGTACGCACTTGAGCACATTATCTCGCTCGACTGGATTTTGCCCTGCCCAGTGCCTGGAACATGGGGACACTCAATAAATGTTTAGTCCCTTCTTGTGCAAAAAACGAGCACAGAACGTTACACCACAGACTTAGCAACATGCAGTTACGCAGACACTTGTGCATTTATTAACATATTTCTGCCACATTCCTAAACCTCTCTCATTTGGCACTGACTCCCTCTTGGCCTCATCCCCATCCTCCACCCTCCACCAAGACTCTGGGGTCGGCCCTGGTCCGGGTGGTGCCAGAGGCCATGCAGCACTCACAACAAGGCCTTGCAGGGGGCACTGGTCATGAGGTGGCTTCAGCTTTCCCCAAGACTCCCCTGGCCAGGCCAGTGCAGAGCCCCAGAGTGGGTTAGGGAGGGGCGCCAAGATGCCCCGGGGGACTGTCAGGGTGTTCCTGCTGAAGGAAGCTCCCAGTTGAGTGTGGAGGGTGTGGTGAACTGAAGCCAAGAGTCAGTAATGTAAACAAGAAGGAGTGTGACCAAGCTTGTCGGATATTCAGACTGAGGATGACCCTGCAGAGGAGGGAGAAGCAGCTGCAGCCTGGCTCAGTGGCTGGGACGCCTGTCGGGATCCCAGGGCGGTGTTTCATCCCAGCAGGACACTGTCTCCGGGGTCAGCTAATTGTCTGGGGGTGAGTGAAAGCCTCAGGACTCAGGGCAGCGCCTGGGTGGGTTTTAGTCATCTTGCCCTTAACATCCCCCCCACCACACATTTGAATTATATCCCACACACAACTCAAAAAGCAGGGTTCTTTTAAACACGAGAGGTTTGACAGCTACGCTGCTCCTCTGAAAAATCCCAGAGTCTTCCACAGCCTTTGCATTCTCTAATCACCTCTGAATTTAAAATTAGAAATGAAGACATTAAGAAAACTGTACTTAATCTGCCAGCTCTTCATGGCACAAAGCTGGCAGTCTCCCCCATGCCTAACCTCCATTTAGTTGGAAACTCAGAGCTTTTTAGAGCATATTCACATGTACTATCAAATCTGATCCTCACTTAAATAAACGATGAGGTCAGTTAGGAGTGGGAACCAGAACAGCCCTAAGGAGGAGGCATGAAAAAAGCCCAAGCAGGAGTAAGATTTTGAGACCAACGCAATCCTTTTAAAATTCAAATTAATTAAATCCTATCCATCCTCATTAAAGGTTTTTGGGACTCTCATTCTTTACATTAAAAAAAAAAGAAAAAGAAAAAGACTAAGGACTGTTTAGCAGATAAGATCCAGGGTAAATTATGATTTAATGTACCTTCCCTTCAGGACTTTAAGACCCTCCACTAACATTAATAAATGCTGTTAATTAATCTTAGCTTAGGGGCACCTGGGTGGCTCAGTCGGTTAAGTGTCCGACTTCGGCTCAGGTCATGATCTCACAGTTTGTGGGTTCGAGCCCCGCATGGGGCTCTGTGCTACCAGCTCAGAGCCTGGAGCCTGCTTCGGATTCTATGTCTCCCTCTCTCTCTGCCCCCTCCCCTGCTCATTCCCTCTCTTTCTCTCTCTCTCTCTCTCTCAAAAATAAATAATAAAGATTAAAAAAAATTTAAAAAAAATTAATCTTAGCTTAGATAAATTACACTTAATTTACAAACAGAAAACCTGACATAGAAAGAGAGGTTCAGGTTACCAAATACACCTAGAATATCCAGTTACCTCGTAAGACCCTCAAGCTGGCATTGTGAGTTTATCACTGATCGATATAAAAGAAAAAGCACAGATATATACTTCTCTTGTTATCAATGGCACTAAAGTCGAATTCCATAAATTATGTCTGGGAAGAAGAGAGGGATGCGGGAGGAGGAAGCAGTGGTATGTGTAGAAAGGATCACTTACACTTTTTACTTTAAGATTCTGTATTATTCAAATGTTTACAAGCACATGTATTCATGTGATTTCTTACTGAAGTTTTTCAGGGTCCCCTTCTTCAAAAATAATCGGCGACATGACAATGTTATAAACTGTTTTTTTCTATCAAGCTCCTAACCATTCAACAGTTCAGTTAATTCAGTCCAAAAAAAAGATCAATAACTTTATATGGTAGTACCATATTGCTATCACAGCAATTTTCACCTTTTAGTCAATTAGACATTTATTAACAGTTTACCTACCTCTCCAAAATTTTAGAGCATATCCATCCCAAAGCGGTTTTGTTTTACTTTTTTGTTTAAAAAGTGTATGCATTTATAAAATAACCTGGGTACAGCCTAGGCAAAAACCATCACTGGAAGATGGAAAAGGAAACCATAGTTCATATTCAGGTCCCACGTGCCGAGTACCACATCCAGCGCATAGCTAGGCTTTCAGCATCCTGACAATCCAGCGAGGCAAGCACCATCATCCTCTCTGCATAGGTGTGGAAACTGAGTTCACTGCAGTTAGGAAACTTGCAAGGGTACAGCTCCAGTTTAAACCTAGATTCCCGGGGCGCCTGGGTGGCGCAGTCGGTTAAGCGTCCGACTTCAGCCAGGTCACGATCTCGCGGTCCGGGAGTTCGAGCCCCGCGTCGGGCTCTGGGCTGATGGCTCGGAGCCTGGAGCCTGTTTCCGATTCTGTGTCTCCCTCTCTCTCTGCCCCTCCCCCGTTCATGCTCTGTCTCTCTCTGTCCCAAAAATAAATAAACGTTGAAAAAAAAAAATAAAAAAAAAAAATAAAAAAATAAACCTAGATTCCCTAACTCCACAACTTACACTCCCTCTCTTAGGTGACTTTTTACTTTTAGGTGAGAAAACTCTGGCTCTGAGTAGCAGAGTCCCCTTCCCATGTGAGTTTTGACACTCTGAAAAATGTTAAGGTTTTATCATCACTCCTAACATCTAAAATTCATGTGCCAAATTCCTTACCTCCTCTGACTCTGGCAAAAGCTTAAGAAATTCTCGCAGCGTCTCTGATCCATAATGTTCACTCTTTCCTTGATGAATATCTTCTACGATGGACTGAGGAGACCTTGAAAAGACAATTAATCAGATTCCATTTCACATTTGCTGAAGTGCCAAAGAAACACAAGCCAGTGGAAATTAAAACAAATCACCTCCACCCTCCTGCCATCCCGCCTTCTTCCCAGTCTGAGGGACATGCTGCGTCAGTGATCACAAGAGCCCCACTGCCAGGGAAAGCAGGGATGTTGACACGCTCTTCACCCAGAAGCCCATCCTTGGGCATCCCAGAAAGGCAGCAACCACTGGGGGTCTTCTCTGGGTGAAGAAAAGCAATCCCCTTTGGTCACATGGAAACCTGGCGAGCCTTTCCTTTCCACTTTAGAACACTGGCATTTAACCACTGTTGACTCACCAGTCCAACTTCCACTCGAGGGGCAACACTACAGATGAATTTATAAATTCCCTGACATGACAGGCTTGAACAGACACCCCTAGGCAACTCTCCCTGTACTTCAAGCCACTAGGTTCTGTTTTCATGCAAGAAAACAGCAGAGAATGACAGACACTCGGGTACTCATCACACCATGTATCTAACAAGGATATACAAGTATGAGGAATGACTTTTGCTTTTATTAGAAGCTGAATTTCAGCTCAGCCACACCCAGACTGATGCTGACAGTGTGGATGAGACTAAAGTTGCAAATATGTGCAAAAACCTTACTTCTTAAATTGCTTAAGAAATATCCCAATGTTCATGCTCCGTTTTGCATCCAAGATAGTAATCTGGAAAAAAATAGACACACGTAAGACTAGTAAAGTACAAATAAAAAGAGTTGGAGGAAAGGAGAGAATTAAAACCTATCAAAATACAACACTAATTTATAAGAGAATAACTTCCAATATGTAAACCTGGTGATTAATCGATATACCTAATGCAGTTTTGCAAACATTAAAATATTATCATCTCTCCAAATTTTCTGCAATGATATATTTCCTTGACTATAATAACTATACATACCTATTTTATTTTTAATTTTTTTAATGTTTATTTATTTTTGATAGAACACAAGGTGGGGAGAAGAGAGAGAGGGAGACACAGAATCTGAAGCAGGCTCCAGGCTCTGAGCTGTCAGCACAGAGCCTGACATGGGGCTCCAACCCAAAGACCATGAGATCATGACCTGAGCTGAAGTCGGTCGCCCAACAAACTGAGCCACCCCAGGCACCCTGTACATATCTATTTTAATCTTATATAACTTTTTTTAAAGTTTTAAAATGTTTACTTATTTTTGAGAGAGAGAGAGAGAGAGAGAGAGAGAGAGAGAGAGAGAGAGAGAGAGAGATGGGGAGAAAGGGAGATACAGAATATGAAGCAGGCTCCAGGCTCCGAGCTGTCAGCCCAGAGCCCAACACGGGGCTCGAACCCACAAGCAGTGATATCATGATCTGAGCTGAATTCAGATGCTCAATCGACTAAACCACCCAGGTGCCCCTCTTACATGACTTTTAATGAATAATGTATATTAAAATTTGTTTAATTTAGCAATTTCCTCTTAGAATAACTAACAGCCTGCATTTAAAAGCCCAAATTTGACAAGAGCACACTGTATACATTGTATGTTAGCTAACTTGACAATAAATTATATTTAAAAAAAAAGAAAGAAAGAAAAAAGAAAGAGAAAAAAAATAATAAAAGCCCAAATTTGAAAAACAGGTGTCTTAGCATAGCAAGATCATATGAAATTTAAACTAAGAAAGTAA
Organism: Lynx canadensis; assembly: GCF_007474595.2. Taxonomy (NCBI): domain Eukaryota; kingdom Metazoa; phylum Chordata; class Mammalia; order Carnivora; family Felidae; genus Lynx; species Lynx canadensis. Next base: position 74,686,113 of record NC_044306.2, read on the forward strand.
AAAAATAACTGAAGATATTGCAGAGTCCCAACCCTGATTTAGGGATATAGAAGGACCAATACTGTTATTTTCAGAAATGTAATAAAATTAATTTTTTTCAAAAAGAAAAATTTCTTTTCATTGAAAAAGAATATATATGTCCAATAGCCCTTTCAGGAGGAGGTAAGAAAGTCTTCTAAATTTTATTTACTCAAAATTTATCAAGGAAAATTCTTGTGCTGTCTTTCACCAAGTCTAAGATGCATGTTAACATCTCTGAAATCAGGAGGTATCTTACAGTGTATGGCGCCTTTGAGTTAATGAAATGCGGTGCTATTCTAATGTACTGTCAAAACCCAGATTTTGGCTGCAATAGGTTTTAGCTGTCCAAAATCAGTAATTGGGCAGGGTTTTATCAGACTAGAAATTAGAACCCTTTTTGGACAGTGGGGTGGATGTTGTTATTATAAACAGAAGTTTTTCTTTCTCTGGCAGCAAATATACAAGAGGCGTGGAGGCAAGATAGCCTTAAAACTGCTGCAATTTTTTTCATCTGGTTTTTGGTAAAGGGAGACTAGCTAAAACAGGAATGTTGTTATAATTCTCTTCCTTTCCAAATGTATGTGATTCATTGTGAACAAAAGAGAATCAGGTTTCAGATTAAATTCCTGGTCTCTGGGCCTGCTTCTAAGTTTATAAGCAGCAGCAAGAACTGTTAACCCAATTTAATGGCACTTCCTGGCTATAAGGTTAAATTTTTACAAGAGTATGGCTGCCTCCTTTTGAAGACTAATCTTAAACAATCACATTATTTACTATCCTAGGGGTTTACTTTATGTTCACGCAATCACCTGCCAGCCATAAAATAAACTCCCAAGCAATCAGGACAGGCTCCTTATTGGACTACTACCCAAGGACTACAGTTCAAGTTCAGTGTGAAGGTAGGGAAGAAGAGGGGGGAAGAGAGGGAGAGAATAAAACCTGTCAAACTTAACACCCTTTAATGAGGAAAGCCCACACCAGACAGAGGAATCTAAATTCAGTAAGACAGAAAACTATGTCTTATTATAATTCATAAATTAAAAAGCCCCAAGTAAGAACACGTATACTGACACAGTGACAGACATTTCCAAAGAACTTCCTCAGCACACACTTCTTGCTCCCAACTCCAATCTCCACCCTTAACCCTCTGATGTTCTGTGCCCTTGACGGATTCACAGCTACTGCTGCTGGAAGTGACAGAGAAATTACTCTTATTGTTCCTATCTGACAAATAAGGAAACCGAGCCTCAGAGATGTCATTTTTTATACTTTCCCCAAAGCAACACAAGAACTGAAATGCTAGCCTGGGTCTCTCTGGTTCCTTTTCTCTCTAGTTCCTGTGAGTTTTAACACTGCTGAGGATACAGGAATATTAGAGAAGTGGCAATGTTCCCCCACAGCCTCGGGCGGGTATCCACATTGGGATGTTCCTCCAGGAATGGGGGCAGATCTACAGAAAGCCATCCACAGGGCCTGGCCAGGTTCCCTGGAGACTCCAGAGCTGTCTGTGGGGGATGATGGAGAGAAATCGTGTTCTCACAGCTGACACAGCCTCCAGGAGCTGCTGTCATACTTGACACAGAGCAGCCACAGCCTGGGGCAGCGACTGTCTCCACCGCTTGAAGCAAACCTTCTGAAACTGGTCGCTAATTTAAGACAATTCAGCAACAGTCCTAAGAAAAACCTGGGCTGGCCATCACAGAGCACCTTCCAGGGAACACAACAGGAAAATGAGACAACTGGCTGCCTTCCAGGGACAGTCCCATTCTCTCCTGGCATCCTCAGATTTGCCTAGTGCACAATCTGGCTCTCTCTCACAGGTTATCATATCCGATCCTTCTAAAGGAGTGTTATAAAAGTGTCTGTTAAAGTGCTTTAAAGTGCTTTAAAGCAGGTTATCATTTCACCTGTAAATTAGCTTATCTTACTTCCCAAAGGTTTGCCACCTCAGAGCTGGGCAATTCAGGAACCCCATGCGTGTGGGACTGGGTGGTGTTTTGGAAGCATCCAGAGCAGTGGACTTGCTGGCTGCACAGGCTGAGACAGACAGCCTCAGGAACAAGGATTCCCTCCCTGCCTACCAGTTCCAGTTGAAGGTAATCTACTTTTCTGAACACTGCAGGACACGGAGGCAGGACCCGGACAGAAGTCAGGGCCTGTCTTAGCAGGTGCAGCCAGTGTACTGTAGAGCTCAGGGGCTTTCCCATGAAAGGCGCACTCAAGAGTTAAGCCAGCCCTGGTGAACAAGGGGCTCACCTCGTGCCACCCCGAGGACTTCCCACCAGGATGTGAGGTGGCCCTGCTAGGGGAACAGGCTCCCCACAGACTGCCAGGGTGGCCCGGGGGGCTCCGCCACCCTGAGGCACTGAGACTGCATGCAGCACTCAGTAAAGGGTGTGATTGGCTGTACCGCTCCTCTCGTGCAAACCTCCAGATAAGTGCTCCTACCTCCTCCCACAATTCTTGTTTTGTTTATTTAGAGGGGGAGAGAGAGAGAGAGAGAGAGAGAGAGAGAGAGAGAGAGAGAGAGAGAGATCCCATGCACAGGGGAGGGGCAAAGACGGAGGGAGACAAAGAGAATCCCAAGCAGGCTCAGTGCTGTCCGCGCAGAGCCCAACATGGGGCTCGAACTTACGAACCGTGAGATCATGACCTGAGGCCAAATCAAGTGTCAGGATGCTTAATCAAGGCGCCCCCCACCCCTCTACAATTCTTGCACTTTTATCTACTACCAACTACTACAAAATCTGCCTCCCCTGTTCTTTAAAGAGAAGAAATAGCTTTTCGTTTTTAGTTGTGGTAAAATACACGTAACATTTACCATCTTAACCATTTTTCTTTTCAAGTAATCTCTATACCCAACATGGGACTCAAACTCACAACCCCGAGATTAAGAGTTGCAGGCTCTACTGAATGAACCAGCCTGGAGGCCCCCATCTTAACCATTTTTAAACGGTCAGTATCATCAACTGCCTTCACACTGTTGTGCACCCATCACCACCACATCCACAGAACTCTTCCCATCTTGCAAAATTGCAACTCTGTACCCATTAAATCGTAACTCCCCATTTCCTCCTTCCTTCAGCCTCTGGCAATCACCTTTCTACTTGCTGTCTCTATAAATTGGACCATTCTGGGTACTTTACATTAAGTAGAATCATACAGCATTTGTCCTTTTGTGAATGGTTTATTTCACTTAACATAATATCTTCAAGGTGGAAGAAGAAATTTTTAAGCCACTTTTGTTTCAATATGTCCAAGAGGGCTTCCTTGACTACTTTAAGTACCACTAAATGGTGTTTATTTCAATGCCATGTCAAATTCTGAAAAGCAAAATTTTAAAAATCTTCCTGTATCCTCTACAGATGTAGCTTTTGGTTTCTGAGGTTTTTTATGTGTACTTTTCCAGCCCAGGTTTGGGGAAAAATATAAAAACCTAAGTTTTTTTTTTTTTTTCTTCTTTCAAATGTATTTCAAATACTCATCTAGTTCTGTAGTTCTGGATTGAGCATGTCCCAGAATTCTAGAACTTACTGGGATCATAACAAAAATTGAGAAATAACTGATAACCTGAATGAGTGTGAGAGAATAAGATATTTCTTCTCAGAAACTTAGAAAAAGCAATCTTCCTTCCATCCTCTCTTCCTCTTTCTCTTTTTCTAGTGAGTGATTTCATTTATTTCTTACATAGTATTATTAATTACTGTTAATTGTAAAGATTAATTCAGGGGCACCTGGGTGAATCGGTCAGGTTAAGCGTCTGACTTCAGCTCAAGTCATGATCTCAAGGTTCATGAGTTCAAGCCCCGCATAGGGCTCTGTGCTGACAGCTCAGAGCCTGAAGCATGCTTTGGATTCTGTGTCTCCCTCTTTCTCTGTCCCTCCCTGCCTCCCTCTCTCTCTCTTAAAAATAAACATTAAAAAAATTTTTTAATGTAAATATTACTACAGACATCATATTGTGTTCCAACATTTGTATCTTCTTTTCTTTTTTTTATTTCACTTTATTGACGTATACTTGACAAATAAAATTGTAAGATATTTAAAGTGTGCATCATGCTTATAATGATATATGTAAACATGGTAGAAGGACTCCCCCATCTATCACCTCCCATATTTATCTCTTTTTTCTCTTCTTTGGAGAAAGGCATTTAAGTTCCACTCTCTTAGCAAATTTCAGTTATACAACACAATGTTATCAACTGTAGTCACTGTATTACATCCTCGGGCCTCATTCATCTTGTGTTTTCTTTGTCAGTCCCAATTCTGATGTATCATATGGACAAAGACTCCCTTTGGATCCTTGGTTCAGTTCTGCCAGCTCAGTTACCTTTAATTTCCTTTGGAAGATACCACTTGGCCAAGACGGTCCCTTCCCTTAAGAGCATTTCATATTCTAGAGGGAGGCAGGTACAGACCCAACTAACCAGTGTGAGTGAGACTCTGAGGGGGCTGGGGAGCCACAGTAACAGATGGACAGGGAACACCTCAGGGAAGAGGTCAGTGAACTCCAAAAAGAAGGTGGAGCTTGAGCTGACTCTTGTTATTATTATCTCCAGTAATATATTTTTGTTATTTCTAATTACTTTATTATAGTTTAATTATTACCCTAACATTTGTAGCTTCCTGAAGTTAATTTATAGGTAACAGAGATACAAGGATAGCAATATTTCATAACCTCCTCCTCCACGTACTAAATGTTTTCATTTACTATTTTGAGTGTTGTTCTTCCTAAATTCAGCCATTCCTGAACCCAGCTCTTCCTTATCTTCTAGCAACTTCTTTCTTTGGAGTATAATGGAACTTATTTGTAATGCTTTATGCGCCCTTTGAAGTAGCAGTCAACCACATAATGGCAGGCCATTTCTGTAGGAGGTTATTTCACATATTTCAAGGGGACATTATCTGATCTCTGGCATGTCTGAACCTCCAGAATTATGGCCTGTGTAGTGGCGGGTTGGGATGCCATGTTTCCAGGCTCAGGATGGGTCCCTCTGCCAAGCCTGCTGTTCAGGGTATTGTCCATTCCACACAGACAGGTGGTGACAACTATTACGTTTAACCCTGGGCTCCACTTACTACCAAGTAAATCGGAAGACTTATTATCGGGCCTTGTAGAAACTATAACTCTGCTGAGTTGTAATTTCTTTAGAAGAAAATCTAATGGGGGAAGAAAATAGCATGTACTGTAGTCTTTTACTGAAAATTTTAAAAAGTATATATACTTCTAGCCATGTTGGAGATAGCATGAAAAATTGAAAATAATTCTGGATAACCCTCTGTTATATGACAGTATTACCTAATACACTTAAATCCTTCTACCTAACTACTTATCCTATCTGAGTACTAAAGAGTTGGAGAGTTATATTATCTTATGACTACACAGTCATGGTGATTTAATTTTTCTTTCTAGCGACTCTCAGCTTAGGACCTACAAGTATTAAAAGTAAAAATACTTGCACACCCGTGTTCATAGCAGCACATTCACAAGAGCCAAAAGGTGGAGCAACCCAAATAGCCATCGATGGATGACCAGATAAACAAAACGTGGTATCTACGTACAATGGAATATCATTCAGCCTTAAAATTCTGACATATACTGGAACATGGAGAAGCCTTAAGGACATTATGCAAAGTAAACTGTTACCAAAAGACAAATACCACATGATTCCATTTAAAAACGGTTAAGATGGGGGCGCCTGGGTGGCTCAGTCGGTTAAGCATCCGACTTCAGCTCAGGTCATCATCTCACGGTTCATGGGTTCAAGACCCGCGTCGGGCTCTGTGCTGACAGCTCAGAGCCTGGAGCCTGCTTCGGATTCTGTGTCTGCCTTTCTCTCTGCCCCTCCCCTGCTTGTACTCTCTCTCTCTCTCAAAAATAAATAAAACACTAAAAAAATTTTTTAAATGGTTAAGATGGTAAATGTAATATGTATTTTATCACAATTAAAAATAATTTTAACAATAATCATTATTATTTAATTTTAGTTACTTTCTAAGTGAAAGCAAAAAAAAAAAAAAAAGTAAAAATGTATCTAGGGTGAGGGGGTGGAGGGGGATGAGGGGAAAGACTTTTTATTCCTGAATTTTAGATGCGGCCTAGAGATTGACATTTCTGCTCCTGCTGTAGTTCAGAAAAGATGCCATACTCCCTGCTGTTTCCCTCCCTAAGTGGTTCTTAACCCCTCTTGAGTTTGCAGACATAAAGCTGCAAGTTCCTTGAAGCCCCTCAAACCATCATTTGGCAAAATAAAGGTCTCCAATTTATAAAGGATGTCACCCATTCCAACCTGGGAGGTGCCTTCCCAGGAACCTGGTGAGCTAGACCCCCTTCCGTCTGTTAGAGGTGGTATCCTGAGACATGTGCTCCACTTCCACATGTGCCCACCCGCTCCCTCCTTCACAGTCACTGGCATTCAGTAAAGAGAACTAGGAAACAATGGTGAGAAATGCCCCACTGTACAATAAGAAGTCTCTGCTGGAAGCTGGGGCAAAGGCCAGGGTACTAAGGAAGTGACTTCTTGCTCTTTCCAATACTGAAAGGATACGCTAAGAAATAAAAGGGCTTCACATAAAGGGAAGAAGCAGGGAAAGTCTATGCTCAGCAGGGGAGGGCGCTAGGGACAGTCCTGAAGACTTCCTGTCAAATTTACTTTACACACTTAATTCCAATCCCAGCATTTCCACATTTTATAATTAATCGACTCTTGGCTATTTCAACAGAGGACCATACCACCAAGTTCAAGGACCCCCAAGTGAATTCGTGGAGAGAAGAAATTCATACGCTCCTGAGACACACAGAGAAAAGAGGTCAAGACTGTCAACTCAGGAATTCAATCATGCAGAGAGATGTGACTCCATCCCAGAGCCCTGCCTACTCTCTTACCTGATCCACTCCATCTTTGACCTATTTCTTCTGTTCCTGTAGAACAGATTTTAAAAATCATACATTTGGGGGCACCTGGGGGGCTCAGTCAGTTAAGCGTCCGACTTCGGCTCGGGTCATGATCTCATGGCTGGCTTATGGATTCAAACCCCACATCGGGCTTTGTGCTGACAGCTCAGGTCCTAGGTCTGGAGCCTGCTTCCGAATCCGTGTCTCCCTCCTTCTCTGTCCCTCCCCTTCTCACACTCTGTCTCTCTCAAAAGTAGACAAACATTAAATAAATAAATAAATAAATAAATAAATAAATAAATAAATAAATAAAACAAATAGAAATAATACATTTGTTGCCCCTCCCCCCCCCTTTTTCTTTTCGGTGGGCAACATTCTTTCCTTTCAATCTCTGGTTTCCTCATGACTCCTGCTAGCAAGTGGAGGAGGTTTCTCAATTTACTTTGTTTCTAAACAATACTTTCAAATGCAATTTTTAATTCAGTTTCTATAATGTATATGTATGGTAATCAATAGTTCTGAAGCCATGCTTTTGGTGAACTTCTTATAACCTGTTAGCTTTATTCTCAGTATAAGACATTTATTGTTCACTGGAAATATGCTTCCTAGAAAATCCATCTAAAAACTAGCTTTATGCACTGAGCTTTCTGGAAATTTCTATTCCACAGTGGCCATAGTTGAATTCAGAGCCATAGTTTAATTCAAGACTAACTCACAACACTTAGGGAAGGAAAACTAGAGGCATAGTTTTTATTGCAATAGGGGTAAAATCTTAAGGATGTAGAGTAGTTAACGGTGTATTTAACAAAAGGCATTTTGTCTCAGAAAGTTCCTGTTAATCTTAGTTAACTGAGTTCGGGAACTCCGGTTTTTGTTCCGACAGAGACTACTAATATGGACTTGAGCAGAACTGCCCCACCAGGGGAAACCACAGCAGATGTGTTGGAGACAGGGCAGTGCTGAGAGGCCAAAGGACGATGGCCCCAGATAGCATGTTCTCAGCGTGAGGTCATACTCCACCGGGATGTCTGGGAGGATGTGGCATGCATGCTTCTTACACTTTTTTGCTAGTCAGCTCAAGCTCATCGCATAAAGCCCTTTCTACATTTCCAGAGCACATTCGCTTGCATTATTGTATTTGCGAGTGATTCAGCAAGTTCTGAAATGTACACAGCGTTCCAAACACAAAACAATGCAGCATGCGGAGGATCATCCCTCCCGGATCCGTTCTTACCTCTTCCTTAGGGTCTCTGAAGGATGAGTTTAAAGTTCCTCCTCTCCTAGAAAGGGAAGGTTTGGTGGTGTCTTCTTGCTGCCCAAAGAGCTCCTCGATGGTCTTTGTATCGATCTGGTAGTGATGCTGCTGCCTGGCCGCCAAAGTCCAGATGTTGGTTTTGCCACGAACTTGCTCCTCCGGAATGGTTTTCCAAAAAAAGTTTCTCATCCGCTTTTTCTTACCCAGGTGGCTGTAGCCGTTCACGTGAGAAGCCGGGGGTAGTCCTGGAGGGGGAGGTGGGACTGGAGGCACCCCGGGGAGTGGAGGAGGGGGTGGAGGAGGGGGAGAGGGCAGAAAACCCTCCCCTGAGTATGGACATGGTGGAGGTGGAGGGGGTGGAGGTGGTGGGGGTGGGGGGGTTTGCCCGATCATGAATCCAGCTGCCGAGGCGACATTCCCATTTTCTTTATCGCTGACCAAGGAGACACAATTCATAACATGCATAGTACTGTTGCCTTCTAAGGAGATAATTTCTTGACCTTGGGGAAGCAGACACAAACATCAAACTTGTGTCATACTTTTTCACCCGCTAGTCTGCTGCCAGAGAAAAAGGCAACTGTGTTGTGTGTCATCTTCCAAACCTACAAAGATAAAACAACTTTAAATCAGTACAGGAAAACCTGTGAATACCAGCTCTTCCCTCCAGAGCCTAGTGCCAGTCCTCGTCGAGTGGCTGGGTATTACAATCATCCAAAAGAGCATTAAAAGAGACTAATACTTTTCTAAATGTGAACCAAACAAATTTTACCTCCTGGAAATGCTGCCAAAGCAGAAGCAACAAATCAACTTGGAAACCTTCCGCTCATCAATCAAAGACATACATATTTATTGGGAACCTGCTCACTATAGGTTCAGCAAGTACTGGTCACTTTATGAATAAACTACTTGTTCACTAACTGGCTCATTTTCTTTGGGCAATGGATACCCAACCCCTAGGGAAATTACCCAAATGGCTGAAGCATTAGGTATTAGTGTATGATCCTGCCTTTCACCAGTATGGACATGTCCCCTACCAATCACTTGGTCAAAGGGCATACTCTGCCTTGCATGTAATAGGCAGGGCATCTGGAGATGATAAAATAGTGACCAAACTCATTCCCCCGGAGTCAGGGGCCACCAAGTCCCTGCTCCACTTGGTGATGGGGCTTCCCCACAAATAGAGGAAAAAAACACTAAATGTAAAGATTAAAGGTTGTGGCTCTAATCAAGCAGCACTGCTTACATTTTAGACAAATCACTTCGCCTCACTAGACTTCAGTTTTGTCATTTGTAAAATTAGGAGGTTGGGATCCATTACATGACCTCTCCCATTGCTTCCAATGTTCTCATTTCAGATTCTAATTAAGCCACTCTTAGGAAACAATCAGAACTTCTTGCCAACCTCTTCTGCTTCTTCTGTGACATTATTAGCAAAGAAGACATATACACACGAGGATATGCTGTCCGTATCATACCTGCCATGTCGACCCCTTATCCACAGTCACTGACTAATTTTAGTAGCTTGTGTTTTTATTGACCTTTAAATGTTTGTTTTTGGTATTGAGTTGTTATGGACCTGATATGAAAACAGAGGTCAAAACAACTACATTTCTTCAGAGATGAGGACTGGTTCACTGAGGATGTAGGGACCCTTATGAAGTGAGCACCCCAACTATGTGGGCATGTAAAAAGGACCGTTTCCTCCAGGTCATAAAGGGCCACAGGGAAAGGCTTTTTTAGACTGGCCTTCTGAGTGTAATTATCCTTTTACAACATCATTGTCAGAGCTCACACTTACAGACACACATTGGTCAAACAACACTGGATTACGTAGGAGTGATCTGTCTGATAGCACTAATTCAAATATTTCAGATACTTTACACAGAACCATGTACAAGAGGCAGCATTGCCTTGGGAATAAGAGTGGAGAGTTCAGAATAGATTTTTCCCCCTCAGATCTCAGTTCTGCTATTTGTTTGAGCAACCCAAGGTTATTTGATCTACATCTCAGTATCCTCGTCTATAATATAAAGATATACTGTTTCATCGGTTTGCATAAGAATAAATGAGCTACTACATGTACCAAGATGCCTGGGTACCATAGTTAGCTAGTATTAACAATAACCAGTATCATATGTCCATATGATTTCTCTTCACTTTCACACATTTTCTTCAAAATATGTATTGGGTTTAATAGATAAAATGCTAAGTTACTTCTGGCTGCTAGAAAAATACCTTTAGTAGTCCCATTCTTTGCTTTCTAAGTTACTGGGTTTGTCCTTTTTCAATACTCAGTGAGTATATATCATCTCTAAATTACAAGAACAAATGTTTTTATAAAACATTTGAATACTTAACTTTTTAAAACTGTGTATGGGTAAAAGATGGCACCGCCAGCTACTAATTGGATTTTTTAAATGCCGTTTTAACCATTTATAAGTGTACATCAGTGACATTAAGCACTTTCAAAGCGTTGTGTAGCCATCATCACTAGATAATTTTTTAGAAAGTAAAACTGAAATTATTTACCCAAGCCAACTTACAGCTCACTTGAGATGCAACTGGCTTTTAAAAGGAGTTTTCATAATTATCATTAGGGGCATAACTAGGCTGTTTTCATAGTTGGCACCCCTTAAGCAAATGACTCATTGTCAATTACAGTTTATAGTTATATTTGAACTCTTCTGTTTTCAAGACTGTACAGGTAATCTTGGCAGTTTATCCTTACATATTTTCAAATACTTCTGTACATAAAATATCTCATGTATTGAAGAGCTGCTAATCCTCCAATTCACCTCCAACTGCAGATATGCTGACTCGATTATAGATTACTCAAGAATAGGTGATCACCTTAAAAAGTCTCCATCCTAGAAAGCAATAACTCACTCAGTGCTGCGTAAGTATATATACAGATATACCGTTAAACCTCACACAGCAAATACAGAGATACTAAGAGTAAGAAAGACCATACACTTGGTCCTGCACCAGCACTGCTTGCTAACACTAAAGCTCTGAAGGATGCAAGTCTTTCTGAGTCTTGCGCATTGCACAGAAGTACCAGATAAAAGCTTATCAAAGTAAAAAGTGACAGGTGTTAGTCATGCATTGGCATAATTCTAACCACTGCCCCATCTTGAGAAAGAATGTTATTTTCAAAAGTTAAAGGAACAAAATAAAATTTACAACACTGTTGCTGGTATGCTGTCTGGCTAATTTTTTCCCAGGGTAACAAATAAGGATCCTAGGCCCCCAACAGCTTCTAATGAATAAATTCTCCAGCAATGATTAGCTTAGATGCTAATGCTTTTACTACTGGCTTCAATAGGGCTTTGATAGGGCCTTCCCTTTGGCTGGGATTTCCAATGTCAAAGAGACATTGGAAAAAGAGTACAGACAGACATTCTAACCCTTTCCACAGTCTCATCAGGCAGTAAAACAGAGGATACACAAAGAACATTTGATTTACTAGGGTACTGTCCAGAGTAAAGATGCAAACACATGCTCTCCAAATATGCTAGAACACAGGTATTGCGGGAGCCTTAAACCCACTGCTGTTTCTCACAGCTGCCAATTGCCAACAGGGACAATGGAATTAGCCTTGGCTCTGTCTGGAAAGTGTCAAGTGTCCCATCGATCTCTCCAGGGCAGATAGAGACAGGTTTGTATTTAACATGTCACCTACAGGTTGGGGACCTCAGCAGCAGGGAGGGCAGCTGCTAAGGCTGACAAATGCCCAGCCCTGAGTAAAATGTAGGGCTGTCACTGTAAGGCTCTGAAGATAACTCTTCAAGTCCCCTGAGTGCTAATCATGACCCATCAGGGGTGTGCCTGAGTGATGGACCCTCAAGGGAGGCGGTAGCTCCGTGGAGCATCTTTTAACCATGTGAATTTTCAATAGGGGGATTCTGGGACCATGTCTTTAGCTGCTCAGAAAGCAAAACGTCTTAGAATGTGAATGTTCATAAGGGTCTTCAACAAAGCCCTCTGGCCCAACAGCAAGCATTGCTTTGCTCTTGGTGTTCTCTTAAAGGGAGTGAGTGGGAGGGAAGAAGAGAGAAAATGTACATTTCATTTCACAGCATATTTAGGAGGAAAACATGTTCCTGAAAGTCAGTTCAGAGCTCAGGGTTTTCCTCAAAGAGGGTTAGTGGGGCCCTATTGCTCAGCACCTCACTCACCCTCTAGGTCAACAATAATCAAAAGTAAACCAGCCAAGGAAAACCCTCCAGGAAACCTTTCCCCTTCATTCCTGATTTGTGTCACAGATGAGGTGGGAGCAGGAAGGGCTGGCCCACACCCTTCTGATGACAAACGGGGCAGAGTAGGCCAGGTTTGGAGAGAAGACGAACACTCAGCCCTATTTAATCTGGGGAAGAAGAAAGAGTAGGGAGAGTACGAGCGATTCTAAAATACGGAATTTTTGCTCTCACTCCACTAATTCATTGGGAAAGGCTCCTCCCCGACCACCTATCTCTCAAAACCTTTCTTGATTATTAAACACAGAATGTCAACCACGCAGTCAAATCAGAGCTGGCAACATCCAACCCTTCACCTCGGCACTCCAGCCTGCAGTGAAAGAACCCAAGACTGTTTGCAGTCAGCGTGTTTAATCTGCAGCACAACATAAACACTTCACAGATGCCCCTGAGCGCAACACCCGGAGAGCAGAGAAAGAACGCTTGTTGTTCGAATGTGCTTTTTCAATTTCTCTCAACGTCCCAAAACCAAGAAAAAAAGCAAACGAGCGCCAAAGATGCTCATGAGAGAGGGAGGGGAGGAAGCGCTCGCCACTCATTCCAGGAAGACAACTATGGGTCAGTAGAGGGGGGTCACAGACGGCCGAACAGTAGGGCAATTTCTGTGCAAACAGATGTTTGAACACTGCCGGGTCCTGAAGAAATTCGGCGTGGGGGACACCGGCGGCACGATTTCTTTCGCGAGGTCTAGACACACAGTAGCTTTCCAGGTCTCTGCACCGCCGAGCGGTCCACCGAGTCCTTCCGCCCCCAGCCCCGAGTCCTGCGTCCCGCCCCAGCCACTCACCAAAACGGCCCCGGCTCGGCCGCACAGAAGGCTCGGGGGCGCCGCGTCCGCCGAATCCCTGGGGAGCGCGTTGAGGCGCCAGCGGCCGCAGGAGGGACGCGGGAGGGAGGTCCCGCGGCCGCGCACGAGCCCCGGGCGGCGTCTTTATCTGGACCGCTGCAGGAGCGGCGGTGGGGGAGCGGGCGGCGGTGGGGGAGCGGGCGCCGGTGCGCCGCGGAGATAGACTGCCACACGGCCGCGCAAGCTCGCCGGCGACCTCTGCGGCGGGGCGAGGGCGCGCTCCAGGGAGACGCAAGTGCCGGGCGTGTGGGAACCAGCGGGGCCGAAAGGGCCGACGCCGGGGAAGGGCTGGACCCTCCTCCCGGGAGCGCCGAGCGTTCGCCGGTCTTCGGGCAGAAGCGACTGGAGGGGCCGCCGCACCAGCTCGCCGCTCCCGCGGCCCCAGAGGCCGGCTGGCCGGGGCGTGCAAGGGGGAGGTGGGGGGGGGGGGTCTCTCGGCCCCGCCCCCTCGCCTGGAGGGCCCGGGCTTTAGGGTCCGCCCCCCGGCCCCGCGCCGATCCCAGGGTACCCGCCCCTCCACCCAGCAGCTGCACAAAGCTCCAGAAAGCCGGGAGGGGTGGGGAGGCTAACTAGGGGAGGTGTCTCAGTGTTTGAAGCAAAGCCGGCGGCGGGGGTCGGGGGGGGGGGTCTCCTGGTTCGCAAACGCGAGCTCCACCCAGTCCTCGAACCTTTGCGGTGACACCTCCCCCACGTCCGGGGTCCGGATCCCGGGCGCAGGGTAGAAAGCCCTGGCGGCCGCACTGCAAATCACCAGATGGGAGCCGGGAAGAGACGACGGAAAAAATGTAGAGGAGAGACTCCTGGTGTTTGGTCAGAGGATTAAACCGAGAGCCCGCGGTCCTCGAGCTAGGGGCATCGCAGCGGCTGGAGCTGACTCACCAGCCCACCCGCTTCCTCCCCAAACTTCAAAGCTCAGGGCGCAATTTGTAACCTGAACTTCGCACGGCCAGGACAAGTGTGCAAGTGCAAGAGCCGTCTTGTCCTCAGTCCGCATCACCCGGACGCGGTCCTCGCCACCCCGCACCCACTGTCCGGAGGGCCAAGTCGTGGCTCCCCGCTGGCCGGTTGCGCGCTCTAGGACCGGGCGGGGATCAAGCGGGGGGCACAGTTTATCCAAAAGTCTTAGCAGCTAAAACTAAATTAGCCAGGTCCAACCCGGAGGCGGCCCGTGACCTAGCTCGTTCTCTAGACGCGGGTCCAGGCCAGCCCGTCTTATCCTCAAAGAGGCCGATCGCTGTCCTCTAGCGCAAGCACCAAAGTCACTCGGGTGGGTGTGGAGGGAGCGCAAACCTCCCCAGCCTTCCCACTGAGGCTCGAAGGCAGCCGAGACTTGGCGCCGCAGCCCCGGGTCCTGGCTGATCCTCCACCTTGGCCCTACAGAATCGGGAAGTGTCTGGGACCCGATGCCCCCGAGCAGCGGTCACCCCTGCCTCAGCCGTCCGGCTCCCACTCACCGGCGGCCGGTTCTCCGCGCGCGCGCTCCTCGCTCCCCGCCGCTGTCTCCAGCACCAACGCTTCTTCCCGGGTCTCTGCAGCCGGGGCGGCCCGGGACCGCGAGGGGGCAGGGCGGCGCGGGGCGGGGCTCAGGCGCTGCCTCAGGTAACAATGCCGCAGTCCGGGCTGCTCCCAGCGCCAGCCGCAAAGCGCAACACGCCCTTTCCTGCTCGGCCCCTTCCCTCCTCCCACCCTCCGAGCGCCACCGTCGGCGCTGCGGTGCTCACCTTCACCTACGCGGGGCCCTGGGGGCCTGGAAGCCGCCACCCCGCACGCTGCTCCCCGCACCCGAAAGCCCCCGAGGGAAGTAGGGGCGGCGAGAAACCGACAAGTACGGAGTGTAAAGAAGTGTCGGGTGTCCTGGAGTAACCAGCAAGGGGAGGTGCCAAGCCGCTTCTGAGCCCGCAAGTGCTTTCCACAAAGCAGCCTCTGCCGCAACCTCCCCGGCACCCTCTGCGCACACGCACTCTCCTGCACGCACACACTCCACGCGCGCGCGCACACACACACAGACACGCGCGCGCGCGCGCCAGTCCACCCTCTGCCCCCGTGCTTGTTTCTCCCTGGAGCACAAGACAGCATTTGGGTGAACTGTCGCAGCCCTTAAAACCGAATCCCGGTTGAGCCGGAGCTACCCAAAGGTCAGCTCTTCCGTAGAGTCTGTAGGTTTGTTACCTTTTTATATCTATATAATCTCCTCAGTGATGATGGTAACAGGAATCTTTCAGCTATACTTAAGCAAAGCAAAGTCCAGTGCAAGCCAGATCGCCTGAACGGACGCTGTCTGGGAAAGACTCCTCACAGGAAGAAACCCGGGACAGTTTAATCGTTTTTTTTTTTTTTTTTTTTCAAAGTAACTTGTGACTCCAGCCAGTGAGAAACATAGTCAAAAGATCCTGGGCAAGTCCGGCCCATCGGAAATCAGGTGGGGAGGTGCCCTGTGTGAGGATGAAGTCATCCTTACCTCTGACTTTGTGATCCCAGATAACAGACCGCACAGCCCTGCCAGCCTCTGGTGCCTCATGACTTCTGACTCTCCACCCTGGTCTTCAACCCCTGAACTCCCACGACAGAATTCCCGACCTCCATATGGATGGAAAAAGTGAAGCTATTAGGGCAAAAACAAAGCAAAACAAAAAACAAATTCCATGCCAGGCAAGAGCCCATATATCAGTCATTGAACAGGCTTATACTACACGTGAGGGGTAGGTCCAACCAAGCCCACAGAAAATCTCAAGGAGTGGGAATGTAATAAAAGGGAAAGCCCCATGCTCAGGACGATAATATTAATCCCAAAGGAACAGCGACTGTACAGGCAAAAGCTGAATTATAGAGTATCAAAATCGAGGAGCCGAATGGTATCTTCTCCTTTTCTTTTATGTGGGCCTGGCCAGATGAGGGGTCTACACCCGCTGAACACTTCCCACTCTTCAAGCACCCCCCCCACCCCCCCAACCCCCCAACCTGGGCTTTACCCACACTGTACTAAGTGTGCACTTTAAAATCAGCCACTTTTTTGAAGGGTCAAATCCAGTGACCCATCCTTAACCTCGTGTCTTTTTGATCTCCCTGCAGCATCCTGACCTACCGGCCTTCCCTTTGCCTCTCTGGCCTCCTCTGCTGACCCTTTTTGTCCTTTGAGGACAGTAACTAGATTCTTCCAACTCTTTATCTCTCATTCCCCCACGGGTGCTACCTTCTGACTTGAACCTGGAAGGTCCAGATTTTATGGGGCCTGAAGTTCGTACAACTCTTGAGGGAGCTTTTTAAAGAGAAATGATAACAACCTACAGACACAACACTAGGTATGTGTCCTTGGTAGTGTCCGGGAAAGTAAGGGGCAGCAAAACTTGAGCTCCAAGGCAAATCCACTTCTGATTCCACCTCCGTGTCACAGACTCTTAAATCTTAAATTGTCTCTGTAATATCTCAGGTCCAAATTAAGTGTCCAAGGGTCGATTCTTCTTTCTCTTAAAACTAGGACTCTTCCTGCCTGCACCTCTTAAGACCTGATTTTTAAAATTTACAATCAAGGGGTGCCTGGGTGGTTCAGTCAGTTGAGCATCTGATTTTTGATTTCAGCTCAGGTTGTGATCTCATAGTTCCTAAGATTGAGCCCTGTGTCAGGTTGGGATTCTCTCTCTCCTCTCTCTGTCTCCCTCCCCTCCCCCCAGCCCCCCTCTCAAAATAAATAAACATTAAGAAAAAATAAAATAGGGGCACCTGGGTGGCTCATTGGGTTAAGAATCTGACTTTGGCTCAGGTCATATCTCACAGTTCATGAATTTGAGCCCCAATTTGGGCTCTGTGCTGGCAGCCAGGAGCCTTCTTGGGATTCTCTCTTTCTGTCTCTCTCTCTCTCTCTCTCTCTCTCTCTCCCCCTCCCTCCTCAAAATAAATAAACTTTAAAAAATAAAGTAAAATAAAATTCACAATCCCAGCTTTCCTCTGGTTCTTTTTCTCTTCTAAATTCCTTAGATCTAAGTATTTGCCAAATTTGCTCTTTCCACAAGTCATGTCTGTTACATCTGTATTTTGTATGCACATCCATTAACCCCAGTTAGAGGAAGGAGGAGCTGATACTTGCTGTTGACCATGTGTCAGGCATCACACTTGAGTCTCACAACAATTCTAGAACCTCTCCATTCTGCATTTTCTAGCTTAGAGAAGTTCAATTGGACTCCAGAGTCCACTCCTTGGCATCAGTACACGAAGAAAGCGGAGATCTTCAGTCTGATGCTGGCTGCTTCCTACCTCCCCCTCCTGCAGTCTGAAGTGTTCTATTGTGCCCAAACAGCATTGTGTGCTGGCCCTGAATGTGTCAGCCTTAATTTTTGGCTCTTATTTACGTTTTTTAAAGTTTATTTATTTTGAGAGAGAGAGAGAATGTGTCGCAAGTGAGTGGAGAAGGGGCAGAGAAAGAGAGAGAGCGCTCGCTCGAGCCAGTTGGGGAGGGACAGATAGAGGGGAGAGAATCCCAAGCAGGCTCAGTGCTGTCAGTGTGGAGCCCAGAGCCCAACGCAGGGCTCAATCCCAGGACGGGGAGATCACAACCTGAGCCAATATCAAGAGTCAGAATCTCAACTGACTGAGCCACCCAGCACCCAATTTTTGGCTCTTTTTATATGGTGTGCAAATGAGGTGGCCAAAAAGTAGTTGAGTAGCACAGAGCCCAAGTCTGAAATAGAGTCAGTGTCCCCACGGATTTGAATCAAAGGCTGCAAATCTGGAGGGCAGTTTGTTCTTCATCTGTTTATATGCAGATTGTTAACCAAGCCTTCATCTCACCTAAGTTTGTGCTTGGGAGTTAGGGTCTGCTGTTTGTCTTCTGTACCCCAGAAACGCCAGCAGCCCTCTCTGGGAGGAAGGCTGGAAAGACTCCTGAAGCCAAGTGTGCTCCAAGTCAGCCCAGGCCCTGGAATTTGTGGCTTGGAGGAAGCTGCTGTTTGACCGCAGGGACATGTGAGCAGCAGGGAGTGTGGCCGGCACGCACTCTTCCAAGCAAGCTGACCTCTCTGGAGCGTGTTCTAGCTTAGTGTGGCCCAGGCCACGAGCCTCACAGGTGCCAGCTCCGACCCTGCAGAAGAACTTCTCTGTCTGCGGTTTGCTTTTCCCTCTCCCCAGACTTTCCTTTCCAGATGGCAGATGGCTCCTTTTCCTTTGCCCAGTTCATTTTTTCTCTTCTGGCTTCACTTCTTCAGCCTGAGAAGCTTTCGGTTTCTCCTACATCAAGCATTTTGTATTTGAATCTGTCATTAGGAGCCACTAAACAAAACCTTCAAACCAAAATGAATCAAATTTCAGAATCCATCCTTTTAAAAAGAAAACAAAACAAAACTTTCAGTTCTAAAACAGGCGTGTTTGCTTAAGGAGTTAAGTCTAATGCATGAGCTGACTTACTGGGCCCTCTAAGGAACCACAATGGACACAATGAAATAAGTCCCCTCTGGCATAGGATTGAGGCATCAAACTGATTTTTTAAAATCTCTTTCTCTGATGCAGACTGAGATTTACTTAATCTTTGTTCTTAAAATATAGCTGATGAGATCAGTTGTTCAGTATTCAGATTATAGGCTCTTAAAATTGGACACTGCAGAAGAAACTAACTCTACCAACTCTAGATTTAAACAGACTTGCAGACAAATGCAAAGACTCACCAACCCTTCTAGTAAGAGCCATGTCTAAGAGAAATCACTAGGCCTTGTTCCATTCAAAGGTTGAAAAGTGTAAAATAAATAAATTCAACAGAATTGTTGCTGTCACCATGAATGTGAATTTGCATCGCATACCTTACTGGCAAAATGCAGACACTGGGTTGCTATAGTTTTCTAGACAACTTTGAACTGAGAAGATGATGTTTTCTTGTTGCAGGCTAAGAAATGTAGACAGTAAAAGTTGCTTTTAAGTGTAGTAAATAATGACTGGGCTCTGGTTATGAAGAGGGAGAAAACTTTTTTTCTGGGTGCTAACAAGTGATTTCTGAAAAGTTTTAAATAGAAAATGCTTTCACATGTGATGTTGATATCCATGGTAACATCAACAGGCATTTCTCTTGCCAGAAGTAAACACAGGTACTTGGTCAACAACAATGCCTGATTTGTTTGAGGATAAGAGAGATTACAGACAATCCCTACCAACATGTAAGAATGAGGTAATTAGGCATCTGATGACCTTTTTCTCCTGCTGTCTATGTTTCCTTAGAGCACATTGTTCATTTGCTTTTTAAGGTGTATGTGCGTGTGCGTGTGTGTGCATTTTGGAGACCAGGATGGAAGCGGAGACTAAGGTAAGAGAAATGGGATACACATTACTGAGGTTCTCCCTCATCCAGAAAACCCTCAGCTAGGCCTTTTCTTAGCTTACAGTTGATACAGTGCTTAGAAAACCGCTCAGTATTGTTTGAAAATGTAGGTACTGGCTGTTAAAACATTCAAATTTTCAGGAGAAAAATACCTTTAAAATACAACATGGAAGTGTATTACTTCTTTCCACTCACCATCATCAAAAAACAAGTATGTGAGTCTCAGTGAGAGGAATTAAGTTAACGAGGATGTCAGATGCCAATTTCTTTTGCTACTGGTTTTAACTGTTTCAAATTGTTTATCCTTTGAAGAAGTTAGAAGAACAGAGAGTAATTTGAAACCGTAACACTCACAGTTACAGGCAGTCAGCAAACAGAAACTCAATGAATCAACGATATTGGTATGTGGTGGTGGTGATGGTGTGTGTGTGTGTGTGTGTGTGTGTGTGTGTGTGTGTGCGCTTCCCTGGGGAAATAATATGTGCAATCTTGTACAAGATGTATGGCATATAAAGGTGGGCAAAAGGACATGTTGGTGACGTAGCAATTTTGTAAAGCCCTTTTTATTTCCCTTGCAAATTGAGTTTGTACTTAGTTTAGGGACCAATTATGCACAATACTTTGGTGCTAAGCTTCTATTTCTAATAAGATGGTAAATATTTGGGTATGATAGGAAATAATAAAACCAGCCCATAACAATTAGCATCTTAGTATTACTTAAGCCAGATACCTAGAAAGAATTCAAATGGACCCTTTTTTGAGAACGACAGTAAGCCTTTTGGTGGCAATACCATTCATTATTCACGTTTTGACAGGCCTTGGCAGCAAGGAAGATCCCCACCAAAACATGCAGCATCACAATTAGCTCATATTTGCATCTCTTTGTGGGCCTGACCAGGCCAAACCTGAACAGGGCTGTGTTGGGGTTAAACCCTGGACTTCTCTGTTCATCTTCACTCCTAACTCCTGGCCCCCTCCTGAAGAAGGAGGCTCTTATATTTAATCTAACTCAGAGAGGTGATATTAAACATCCAGCCATTTGTAGTTTACAATAAATGAAAGATATTCCCCTCACATTTCTAAGTTTCTTTTATCTGGTGTTTTTTGTGCACATGATCAACTTTTCTGTGTTAAATTGTATATTGAGCTTTAAAATGGTGGTGATTTCTCAGGACGAGGCTACAGAAAAGAGCAAATAATTTTACTTTTAATTTTTCTCGAAATGTTGCTGATATCTGAAATTAAACCTAGGCTCTTTCTCCACTGCACCTCTTTGCTGAAGGCACGGGTACGTGAATTTCTGAATATTTGCATTTTGAGTTGTGTCGTGTTTCCTGTGGGGTGATTACTAGGCACTGGCTCTCCAGGTGTCCTTTTTACACAGGGGCAGAGGGGATGTGGGCAAACACACAACTGAACACAGGACTTTAGCTTACACTATGCAATGGAATCATCTTTATGTTGGAAATTGTGCCCCCACCCATCCCCAAAAAGGACAATTTCTCTTCCCAGGGAAATTGAATACCATCTCACTGTAGATTCTTATTCTCCCCAAGTTTGGGGTCACAAAGACACATCACATTTGTAATTTCAAGAGGAATATAAATAAGGGAAAGCAGAGAAAATGCTAGCTGTTCATACATCTTCATTTCCCCTCTACCTTCCAGCCTCCTTATCAAAGATTTGAACATATTTTCTAGCTTTGCATTCTTTCCGTTATAAGCATGCCCTTTTCAGACTTGGTCTCAATAAGGAGACTAATTTCCGAAGGCGCCTATTTGCCTGCTGGGCACAATCAAGTTAAACCTTGTCTACTGGAGGGGAGGGCAGAGGAAGGAATTCTGCCCTGGCAGCGTCCTGCACAGGAGCTCATAAAAAAGGGGGCCCCTTGTGATCCTCAGGCTCATGGTACAGAGTCTACAGAAATCAAGTTGATGGCTCAGAGACCTTTGTCCTATGTGACAGGCTAGGTAGAGCCACCATAAAGAAATCAGAGGGGCTAATTCAGAAGGCTGAAGCAGGGATGGGGGATATAGGGGGCAACGGGGAACAATGAAGATTATGACTCACTCCCAAATTTTTATTGGCATCTAGATTAAAAAAATGTTTTTCTAATGTTTATTTTTGAAAGAGAGAGAGAGAAAAAGAGAGAGCACGAGCAGGGGAGGGGCAGAGAGAGGGAGACACAGAATCTGAAGCAGGCTCCAGTCTTTGAGCTGTCAGCACAGAGCTTGAACTCTGGGCTTGAACTCACGAAATGCGAGATCACGACCTGAGCTGAAGTTGGCGCTTAACCGACTGAGCCACCAGGGCCCCTGGCACCCAGATTTTTAATAGTTGATAAAAATTAATCAATTTTTTAAGTAATCTCTACACGTAATGTGGGGCTCGAACTCACAACCCCAAGATCAATAGGTGCATGCTTCACCAACTGAGCCAGCCAGGTGCCATGGCATCCAGGTTTCATATTCTGCTTTAGCCAAAGCTCTAACGAGATTACCACCAAAGACATCTTCTGCATGCATTTGTCTTCCATGTCAAAATAAGCTGATTTCTTCTTCATCAGGCTGCAATGATCAAAACTGCAATAAAGGACTTTACCAGGATTGTGTTCAAATTCTCATGACCATGAAACACTCATGCACCCCACTGCTTGGGTGCCTACTTATAACCCACACATTTGAGTGCTAGGTAAATGGTTATTAATTTATTAGTTCTTTTCTTTCTCAAAAATGGGAGCACTCAGGTTGGCCTCCAGATGTTCATATCTCCTTAAGGTCATATACTAAACTGCTAAACCTTCTGACCAACAATTTTCTCCCGAGAATTGCATAACCTAGAAGCTATAGACAAATTCTGTCTCTTTGTCCAAATTCACACTAGTCCTAGTTGGTAAAAAGGAATCGAGCATTCTGTTGAATGACCGGTAGGGGAAAGGAGTGTTAAGATTCAGAGCCTACAAGGAAATAATACTGTATTCATATTTAAGATGTGATTTATGTGAGGTTTAGTTTGACAACATGGATTTGGCCATTTCCACTGACCTGGCTGTGGTGGCAGGGTGGTAAAATATACTCTTCCGTACCCAACACACATAGACACATGCACAAGACATTCCAATTTGGAGCTGAAGGCTGGCCCCTTGCACACTCAACTGCAATAGCATATTCGGCATACTGGTCCCTCTTCTTGTCCCACACCATTCAGTCCCAGGATTTGCATAGACTTTCTCCCCATTAAATCAAAAAGTTTGAGGGGCACCTGGGTGGCTCAGTCGGTTAAGTGTCCGGCTTTGGCTCAGGTCATGATCTCACCGTTCATGAGTTCAAGCCCCTCATCGGGCTCTGTGCTGACAGCTTGGAGCCTAGAGCCTGCTTCAGATTCTGTGTCTCCTTCTCTCTCTGCCCCTCCCCCTCTTGTGCTCTGTCTCTCTTTCTGTCAAAAATAAATAAACATAAAAATTTTTTTTTAAAAATGTTTGAGAGCAGGGCTGTTTTATTAATCTTTATATCTCATGGCACATACTGTCAAAACTCTGACAATGGTTGGTCGCAGTGTCTGTCAACTACACTTGGGCCTCATCACCAGTAAATGACACGAGTGGGCCTCATCCTTCAAAGTGAGAGGCTCCACCAACGATAATCGCCATTACTGACAAAACTGAATGCTTTTTGTACACAAGGCACAGGGAGAGCCACACAAACATTCTGTCCTCAAGAGGCTTCCCTAATCCAGAAAGGAATCCACCAGATCAAGTTCTTTGAAGCAGGATGTAAGAGCACACAGAGAGAACGGCCAGCTATGGTAACATTTTATGGGGAACCAAAGACATGGAGGCACGCATGGGCCAGTCACGCGAAACCTCTCCGAAGACATGTTGATGATCCACAGAAAGCCATGTGGCTGGTGCCCGACTGAAAAACACTTCCAGCTCTGACATGGTTTGTGGAGAAGACTGATTGGGATTGAGTTCTGGCTTCTGAAATCAGATACAGAGGACTGGGAATCAAAGCATGAAGCTTGGATCCTCTCCTTCTCTCAGGGCTTCACCACTGAGCTGTGGATTCCGGATTTCAAAAGAGAAGAGACTAAGCATGCCCAGGTAAGCCAGCTGTCTGGCTCTGTCACTGCCTGGGTAAACTGCTTCCCTAGGCTGTGTGTACAGGATTTCAAAGAGGCTACTGTAAGGAAAAGAGATACTCAAACAATGAAAAGTCAGCACACTAGTAATTTAATTAATCATGAAGTTTTTCTTAATTAATTGGGTGATCTCAGCTCACTATGAGTGAACAGAAATTCACATAAAAATGAGCTAAAAGGACTAAACAGAAAGAGTTCTTCCTAGAATAAGTAAGTCAAGGTCAGTGTTAAGGTCACTGGCAAGGAAGTCTGGAGTGGCTTGAACTGAGGCTACTTGTGTCTTGGGGAAAAAAAGACTCGTTTTCATTGCTGTAGTCATGAGCACAAATAGTGACTCCAAAAGCTTGAAAAGCAAAGACAGCACAATGACTCTTATTATGTCACTGTAATTTTTTAAAAGGACAAAGAGGCAAGTTAAGACTAGAGTCTGCTATGAAGCTTTTATACTTTCTCTTCCATTGGCAGTTCAGGCAAGTTATCAATCTCTCTCTCTAAACATATATATGTGTGTATATGTGTATATGTATGTGGGTATATTTATGATATGTGTGTATCTATCTATCTATCATCTATAGTTGGACTTGTAGCTATTCATTTGCAATTTCTAACCAATTTCTCTTAGTTTTTGGCTGGCTTAATTGAAGGAAAATGTTAGCCAAACTTTACAAAGAAAATATAGGGAGGCTTTTAGATAAATAAATTTTAGAGAATATAAAAATATATTTTTTAAAAATCTATACAAAATCTAAATGATAAACTAAAGGTCTGGCCTTGTCTGATGGTCAACATCAGTGCAAGAAGAAATTGTTAGACCCACTTCAGGGACCATCTGGACCTCTGGAGGGTATTAGTGGAATCAGGTGAGGAAAAGTCAACATGGGTAAGCAGACTGGTCCTTCAGCAAATACTCATGACCATTTAAACTTACACTTAAACTTACTTAAACTTTTTTTCGACTCACTTGATTGTACCAGTGATTATTATAGTAACCATTGCCATGGTAAAACTCAGTTCTCAAAACATCATCTGGGCTTTTTGCTGCTCCTATTATTGAGGTAAACTAGTTAGAAAATTTCAATCCGCAACATTTTCTGCGTTTTGACCTAAGGGAGGGGAGGGGTGAGGGAACAGGAAACGGAGGATTTGAGAACAATGTAAACATCCATTATTTATTTGGGGAATTCTTTAAAGATTTAAGCTATTTTATTAATTTAAGAGGTGTGCATTAGGAAAAAGTTGGCAGCTCATAAAATAGCTTTATAGATTGAAAATAACTTATTAGAAATTATCAATGTACAAGTATAATTTATTTTAAGCAGTCTAAGTTGTTACAATAAATGAACTATATCATCAGCTACGTTTTAAGAAATCCAGAGTAGCAGTATGGAATAGTAGTATATACTTATTTATGAGAAGGGGGGGCGGGGAAATTGAGACAGTAGAAACCATTGGTTTTAAGCTAAAATAAAAGTGTTTTGTTTGGGGGTACCTGGGTGGCTTAAGTCGGTCGAGCCATCCAACTCTTGATCTCAGCCCAGGTCTTGATCTCAGCCCCAGGTCTTGAGTTTAAGCCCCACACTGGGCTCCACATTGGGCATGAAGCCTACTTAAAAAAAAAAAAAAAAAAAAAAAAGTGTTTTATTTTGGGGCTTCACTTCTCTCAGTTTCAAATAGCTATTTAGAAAGCTGAGAAAAAGGAGAGAAAAGAACCTAGTTTAGTGAAATGCAGATTTTCCTACATGATTTTTCTAACTAGCCTCATATCCTAAACTAGTTATGCCTCTTCAGTTGCCCTTTTTCTGTAATTCTTACTAAAAGAAACTTGTTCGACTTTACACTTTCTTGCATTTCTGTGTTTCCATATACAAACCAGTTTCTTTCACATGCTAGGGAAGGGATTTGGTTATTTGCAGGAGTGAAGCCAGTGTTATCATAAGCTTTACCAAAATAAGCCCTTGATTGCCACCCTGGTGCAAGAGGGAAAACTTGGCAGAATCCTACCTGCATTTCTAGACAAAATATCCTAATAATTTTTTTTTTATTATGAAAAATTCGTAACGGGAAGAGTTAAAAGACTGGTACAACAACCCCCCCCCCCCACATCCACCCATTTCAATTGCTAACATACTGGCATATTTACTTTAAAACATCTTTCTCTTCTTCCTTTTCTCTTTCTCTCCAGCTTTCTTTCCACATACATAAGTACATATGAATGTATATATTTTTCCTGAGCCATTTAAAAGTAAATTGTAAGCATCATGCCACTTCTCCTTAAATGCTTTAGGCATGGATCTCCTGTAAGGCTATTCACCTACAGATATAATAACATACCTAAAAAAAAACTAACAGAAAGTCCCTACTAGCATCAAACATGCATTCGAATTGTTCTTGTTCCCCAAACGTCTTCTGTAGTTATTTTCTGAACTGTGATCTAAAGTATTTTATTTAAAACTTTTTTTTAATGTTTATTTATTTTTGAGAGAGTGAGAGCAGGGGAGGTGCAGAGAGAGAGGGAGACACAGAATCCGAAGCAGGCTCCAGGCTTTCAGCTGTCAGCAGAGCCCAATGAGGGGCTCAAACTCATGAATTGCGAGATCATGACCAGAGCAGAAGTCGGATGCTTAACGGACTGAGCCACCCAGGTGCCCCATAAAGTCTTTTATTTTATAACAGTATTTCTAAAATATTTTTTCTTTTGTGGCTCACGTTTTGGAGACACCAAGTTAATTATCTTGTAGAATGTTCCAGATTCTGGATTTGTCCAATTGATTCCTCATGGTGTAATTTAAACTTGTATTTTAATCCCCTCTATTTTCTATACACTGGAAGTAAGGGCAAAGGCTTGAGTAGGCTTAGGTTAAACACTTTCAACAGGAATATCTCATGAGTGATGTTGCATAATTATATTGCCTTATATCTGGAAGCACATGATTATCAGGTTATTAGTGATGCTAACTTGATCACTTGAGTTGGATGGTAAGCACAAATCTTTTATTTTTTAAGAGATTTTATTTTTAAGTAACCTCTACACCCAATGTGGGGCTCGAATTTACAACCTCGAGATCAAGGATCACATGGTCTACTGACCTGAGGTAGCCAGCTGCCCCAACACAAATCTCGTAATAATGGTACTTTTTCCTTTGCAAATTGAGTAGTATGTAAGGTCATACTTTAGTATTATGACATAATCTGTTTTCCTTCAATCTGATGGTTTTAGCATCAATTGGTGATCGCTGTGTGAATCAGTATTAAGTGGGGGCGGCAAAATGGTGATTTTTCTAATTCTGCCAATCTTTCTACATTTAAAAAAGATTATACTTGAGAGACAGCACACACGCATGTGCAAGTGGGGGAGGGGCAGAGAAAGGGGGAGACAGGATCCAAAGCAAAGCAGGCTCTGCACTGATAGAGAGCCTGATGCAGGCTCGAACTCATGAACCATGAGATCACGACCTGAGCCAAAAGTCAGATGCTTAACTGACTGAGCCACCCAGGTGCCCCTCTTTCTACATTTTTTAACAGGCCATTCTTCTGTAAACATCCTAGTATCTGATGTAACATCCTAACAATTTAGAGTAAGTTATACATATACTGCCTTTGTTAACTCCTACCAATGAAATGGCAGTGCAACCACCAAATGCTTTCCTGCATTGAATTCTGTATCAAAAAAACTGAACAAATTTTTATTACATGGCTCCTTAGAAAGAATTATGCATGGAGTTGGGAACACAGGGTAAATAAGAAAACATACACCGTGTCTTCCTTAAGAGCTTAGAGTCTAGCCATAATAAGTATATGCTCCTCAAAGGAAAGAACTGTAATTATCTGCCTAAAACTTTAGCTAGGTTTTCATAAAGAGCTTCCTAATATAGAATTAGAAATCATTTAGGGGGAAGACAAAAATAAAGTTACATTATATAAATAATTTGGGTATGTTGTTATTCTAAAAATTTCATCATTTCGAAATTTTTTTAAATGTTTATTTTGAGAGAGAGAGTGTGTACATCCAGGGGAGAAGCAGAGGGAGAGACAGAATCCCAAGCAGGCTCCACGCTATTAGCTTGGAGGGATGGGGGGACTCGATCTCATCAACTATGAGATTATGACCTGAGCTGAAACCAAGAGTTGGACGCTTAACCAACTGAGTCACCCAGGTGCCCCTCATCCCTAAAGTATTTATATAAACACATACACCTTTGCTTTACAAAAGCAAAGCGATATGGAAGTCTAAGTCATGGAAAGTTACTTTTGTCTGAGATCAACAAAATGGCATCTTGTCCCTTTCATCGTCCTTATGAATCAACAATTAATGATCAACCATGGTTGCAGAAAGCTCACATTCCTTTACAGAGGATATTCATGACAAACCCTAGATTTGGTCCAAACAAACAAACAAACAAAAAAGTGTTTGGCTTTTTTTATGTTTAAGTTTTTTTTAAAGTTTATTTATTTTGACAGAGACAGAGACTGCGTGATCAGGGGAGGTGCAGAGAGATTGGGCAAGACAGAATCCCAAGCAGCCTCCTCACTGTCAGCACAGAGCCCGAAGTGGGCCTGAGAGTCAGATGCTTAACTGACTAGCTGCCCAGGGGCCCCAGTGGTTTTGTTTTTTTATGGAAGTTTCATTTGTAAAAATGTCACTGAAATTCCTAGCTCTGATATTAATCCAATTAACTGCACAGATATAGAGTCCCAGTTCTTGGACTGGGTCTAATTTCCCTTCCTTGTATCCATAGTCTTCTCTTCCCATATCAGAGTTACCACCAGAATACCAAATAGTTCTCACTTCATTTATATAAACTACTAAGAGTTAACTTTCATTTCGCAAAACAAAGCTGAACTGCACAGTTTCCCATACATTTAGGAAAACCACTTGGCAATTTATTATAAAGGCCCATTTCTGCCAGAAACCTGTTGAGCAGGAAGCCTTCAATGGGAACATGGAGTATGAATTCATCTTTTTTCCTAAGTTTGTTTATTTATTTGGGGGGGGGGGAAGAACACACGTGCACAGAAGTGGGGGAGGAGCAGAGAGAGAGGGAGAGAATCCCAAGCAGGTTCTGTGCTGTCAGTGCAGAGCCCATTGTGGGGCTCTATCCCATGAACTGTGAGATCATGACCTGAGCCAAAACCAAGAGTTGGCTGCATAACTGAGCCACCCAGGCGCCCCTTTGGAATAGAATTTAATAAATCTTCAAAAAGAAGGAAGTTGTTTGTGTTGTCTACTTTCATGTCTTGCTATATTGTAACAATAGTAAAGAACCTGTGGCCCTTGGAAAAGCTTTGAGCCAATGCAAAATATAACTGGCCTTTTGATTAGAAAGTAGCTTATTCACAACTGGGTAGTCTGAGCCAATATAAAAATTTGCAGTCTTACAGGTGGAAGATGTTTTAAATGGCTAAATATGGTTAGAATTGAGTGGTGAAGGATCTTACATGGTCTCAAGTCTCCTAGGCAACTGGAAGTTTCAAGGAAAGAGCTACCTGGCAAAAGATATTTAGGAATATTATTACAAAATACAGGCATTCTTAATACTTCACAAAAATTAGTACAAATTATATACAAATGTTACACTGAACTATTAGATCATTTGCTTTTATTTTTCACATCTACAGTCATCTCCAGTGAAGGAATAAGGAGACTGGGCACATTTTGAGGTAGATACATTATTCTTCAAATTAACAATTCCATGATTGAAAGACACTTACATGTAGCCTTTCCAATATGCTAATTTTACTTTATATAGCACTTATCAGGTTCACATGATTTCTTTTTCAGAACAGTTTTAAGATCAGTAGATTGGAATATATTGTAGATATATGAAATACACCTAATATGAATCTATTTTAGGGTGGATTATTTTTTGAACCAAAAAGACCTTTAATACACATTGTACTTGAGGAGAAGAAATGCCATTTTTGACACATTGATTTCATTACGTAGTTGAAATGGCAGGATTTAAAGGGAAATTCATGTATTTAGTTGCAAATAACTTACCTGGCCTTACACTTGGAAATGGGGGTTGTCTAAGCCAGTTTAATGTATCTTTGGGCCTTCATATCTTCACCTGTAAAAATAAAGACCTTAAACAGATCATCTCTAAGGAAGCATCTAGTTTCACACTCTGATGGGACAAGCTTGGCTAACATTATTAGTGCAGTGCATTTTGAATATGGAAAAGATGGTTCTTAAAGTCTAGCAGATTTCAGATAAATTGCTTCTACAAGCCCTGGTCCTTCCTGGGCCCTACGATTTGGAAGCTTTGGGGCTATTTAATTAAACAAGGAGGCCATTAGATTGAGGTGGCTTTAAAGACTTAGTAGCCTACATAAGCAACCCAAAACCTAAGCCTGAAACACCTCAAGGTTAAATCAAAATCTAAGGATAATGACAAATAGTCAACAAGTCCTTCCTAAATAAGGCAACGCTTCAGCTATAGCCAATCAAATCATTTCCTTGCTTTGCTTCCACTCTTCTAAAATGTCTTTTCCCTAGTTCCTGTTGGTGGAGGGATCCTAACCATTTCTAATTTGATCTTGCCTGATTTGAGTCCATTTTTATTCAAGTAAACTCTTAATTTTTTCTTTTTAGTACACTCCACACCCAATGTGGAGCTTGAACTCATACCCTGAGATCAAGAGTCTCATGCTCTACTGACTGAGCCAGCCAGGCGCTCCTGGTAAAATCTTCCTTGAAAGCCACCAGCACTACTTAAAAGTCTTAAAAGTGAATTTATACTTTGAGGGCTCATCTTCACTTCTAAGAATTGAACTCAAGGAAATAACTACGTAAGAGGACAAAGATGGATGCATGCAGGTTAAAGAATATTCAAACTAGACCTTATAATATAAATAACTGGGAACTAAAGAATCTCTAACTTCAGGGGAGTTAGGTGGTCCCATGCAGTACTTACGGACTTGGGAAGTTATTTTATCTTCAATTTTTTGAAGTTATCTTCTAATTTTTTCTACAATGAATATAAATTACTTTCCTGACCAAGTTAATATACCACTGGCTAATATGTTAACTCTTTCTTTTGCACATTTACTCACTGCTCAGAATCACTGACATTTTTAGTTTAGTCTAAAAAATCATCAGTCCCTGAAACTGCTTAATTCCGGAGCTACTAAAATTGTTTCCAAAATGTGTTAAGACTGGACATGTTCTGCCCCCCAGAGGGGCTCCAATTGAGGAAAAAGAATAACTTACTGAGAAAAAAGCAATTGTAAGTGACAGATCAACCAATTATTTGTTGTTTTTTCTTTTTTTTTTTTATTTAAAAAAAAAAATTTTTTTTTTAACGTTTATTTATTTTTGAGACAGAGAGAGACAGAGCATGAATGGGGGAGGGTCAGAGAGAGGGAGACACAGAATCTGAAACAGGCTCCAGGCTCCGAGCTGTCAGCACAGAGCCCGACGCGGGGCTCGAACTCACGGACCGCAAGATCATGACCTGAGCCGAAGTCGGCCGCCCAACCGACTGAGCCACCCAGGCACCCCTGTTGTTTTTTCTTAAAGCCAGGAAAAGACAAAACATATGTCCTCAGAATTTCCAAAGAGTTGCTTCTTAAATCATGAAGAGCCAGAGAAACAAGGTACTGCAGCAAACACTTTTAATAAGAATACAAAATTCACACCAGAGGCACATTCTGGGGAATGTAAAGGAACTATCACAAGTATTAATTCTGCTGGAAGAATAAAATAAGGCTCTCTCAGAGTACAAATATACAGGAAGGAATGATTTAAAATAGGCTTATGATTTACAATCACATTACATTGTACATATTAAGCACTGAAAACAGGCATATTAATTAAAAAGCCAGCTAAAAGGCATTTGAACATATATAACAAATCTTACAGTCCACAAAGTTCATGTATAACAGTAATTTTAAGTACTTCATTTCAACACAAAAGAAATGAAGATATATTAATTTATGTTTATGACAAAAATCAAGGGAACTTATATTTAAAAGGCTTACATTACTGATAGAACCACACGGCAGACAGGTCAACCACATGACATGAAACCAACCAACAGTGCTGAGCAACTAAAACAGTACTGGCCTTTCCAATCCCCTTTCTTGTTACCACTGCACTGTCCTGTATTACCTTTTCATTGCTCAAATGAAAAATATTTCTCCATCTTCTCATTCCACTAAAGGAATGAAGAAACACCAAACAGCAAATTCAAAACTTGATTTTACCATAAACCTTAAACACGGTTTAACGAATACAAAGAAACCCAACACTGATACACGGTGTTCCTTTCCAAGGAAGGAATAGACACGTCAAACATTATCTGAAAGGGGTTTCTTTATAGATTATGTACATTGGTTGAATGAGAATTACTGTATCTGAGAAGGCACATATCTGTGATTTAAGGCTTAACCGGTATTGTTACATATGGAAGTCCATGAAAGCTGTCTAGGAATTCACTTCTGTCAAAATGGAATTTACCCCAAAACTAGCATTCTAAGCACAGATTTCTACTCTAGAAACCATCAAGAGTTTCTATTCCAAGTCCACCTGCCAAAAAAAAAAAAAAAAAATTCTCTTAAGCAGGTTTCATTGTGAATCAAAAGAAATTGCTAACATAACTGCCCAATGACTTTGGGTGATGCAAACTCTTAAGCTCTAAAGCCTCACAGAAATGACAGTGTGATGCCTGCGTCTTAAAAAAAAAAACCAAAAAAAAAAAAAAAAAAAAACCAAAAACAAAAACCAAAACCAAAAAAAAAAAAAAAAACCTCTAAACAAAAATACAATAGTACAGATTCATTTTTAAAAAGGTATTTGCCACAACTCCACAAGCCAATCAGTCATTCATCAGAGCTGCTGCCTCTGTGTGGATGCTGCAGGAACACCATATAATTTTACTCTGCAAAATAGTTTCTTTTTTCTTTAAGACAATACATGAAAATGAATCTCTCAAAGATGTTGAATATATTCATATATAAAATATCTGATGTTGATACAAATCATGTAAACCTCCCTTTGGAAAAGTTACAACTGGCCCTCATTGCCAGGACCAAAAACCTTGAATTTTTATCTTGTCAGTGCAAATCTATATTAGATGTTTTCAAACTACAGAAATAGCCATCAACCCTCACAATACAAAAGGATTTCTCAAAAAGGAAAATTACTGTGTTCAGATTATAGAAATTATGTTTACATTAAAATCACCCACCTTCCCATCAAATTTAACAGTTCAATTGTTAAAGTATGAAAAAGGGAAAAATTAAAGCTGTTTGTGCAAGAATCACTACAATGGTTGTGGTCACCCCTTCCCTAATCTTAACCTAACTCTGCTTAATTCTTATTAGGTTTGTTTAGAAATAGAACAACATGACTTTTTTTTTTTTTTTCCAGGTATGCTTTTACTGTTCTTCAAGCCAAGATGGGGCATCCACTCCAGGGGTTTTCAATTTGATATGGAACTGTTTAAGCGTCTGTTCAAGCTGCTTCTGATTCCCAGCAAAGTAAGCGGCAATGGCATTGTGGAAAAGGACCAGCTGATTGTGCAATACCTTAACCTGTGAACAGGGCAGAGTTACAAGACCAAGCATTAACACCAATGGCAATGAAATTTAAGGTGACTTATTACATGTCCTAACTAAATAGTGTATCTCTCATCAGGAAAAGCTGCTTTAATAGCGACAAAGTATTTCACACACACACCAACTGTATGTTGCTTTGCAGGGTCACTGAGGCTTTGATGACTTCTTAATTTCTCTAAAGGGAATAGGTCATTTTAAGAAGCTGAACCATACTCAGACATTATTGAGGGCATTAATTAAAAATATTATTAAATATTATTAAATCCCCCCTCAAAATAAGTATATTCAAAATTAACTACTGAAGAGGGAAAATTACACAGTTACTCTATAGTATATGTTATATACCAAGTACGGACATCATTAAGGCTAAATCTTCTATAAAACTGAGTAGGTCAGATACTTTGAAATACTGCAGTTCCCTGCAAAGAATCAAGCCAAGTGGCAGCAAGTGTTGCCCAAAAGCCAATTTACTTGAAGTTCGTATGACTCTCCAATGTTTTCAAATACTTAGCGTTTCTAACGATAACAAGAGTATGTTTTAACCAAGTAATGCTACTTGTGTAAATCTTTATTAAAGAAATCAGTAAAGGATTGCAAAGATTTATGAATAAAGGTGTTTCTTTAGCTCTCATTTATAACTGTAAGTGCTTGACAATAAAGTATAAAATACACTCTGACTTACCCAGCTAATGCAATATTTATTAAGATTGAACTTTAATAGTTTTAATGATGTAAAAACATCTGATATAAATGCTAAGAAGAAATAGGATATGGCATTTTATATGTGGTATGACATTTACATTCACTTTATTATACACACACGCATGGTCTCTCTAGCTATTTCTTCATCCATTTACCTCTAATAAAGGACACAATGCAAACATTTACATTGGATATTTTTGATTTGTAAAGCCTTGATTTAAAAATTAAAATATTATAAAAACAACACACTCAAGATTATAAAGTAAAACCTTCTGATCCATACTTTTGGCACTTATCCCCTCCCCTGCCACTCAAAAATCACTATTAACATTTTATTGTGTTTCCTTTGAGAATTTTTCTAGGCATATACATAATATTTAAAAACACAAAGAGACTGCACTATGCACACTTTCAGTACTGCTGTTTACTCAAAATATCTTAGTTTTTTTTATTCTAGTCATATATTTATTCACCTAATATTAAAAAAAATTTTTTTAATGTTTATTTATTTTTCAGAGAGGAGAGACAGAGCCCAAGTGGGGGAGGGGCAGAGAAAGAGGGAGACACAGAATCCAAGGCAGGCTGTAGGTTCCAAGCTGCCAGCACAGAGCCTGAGGCAGGGCTTGAACTCATGAGCCGAAGTCTGATGCTTAATGGACTAAGCCACCCAGATGCGTCTCAACTATTATTAATTAACTACCTTCTATGTACCACACACTGTTTTAGGTGTTAGGGAAATAGGAAAAAATCCCCTCCCTTATGAGCTTATAACCTTAGCGGGTGGGGAAAGAGAGGAGGGAAGTAAGAAACAAAAATAAGGATTGACATCCCAGGAAATTAGTATCTATCTCAAGCCTTGAGAAGAGGTTGGGCTAACTCTCAGACCCGGAGGGCATCTGGCATTGCTGATTTATCTAAAAGTTATTTAAAACAAAAGAAATTTCTTCTTTCCTTCTGATAAAGATTAGAAAAATTTCTAGCAAGGATATAGTTTAAGAGAACCAGATAGCATGAAACAATGAAAACTAAAAAATGTCTGTACAAACTAAAAGAGGTACATCTTGCATTTACCTGGTCAGACCTTTAAGGCCTGCAACCTTTGTAAATAAAAACCTTTGGTATCGGGTACAACAAGGACAACAATGAAACATTTAACACCATGTGTCAGGCACTGTACTAGGGATACAAGAATACAAGAATAGTAAGACACGGGCAGTAGAAAATGCCAGTATGATAAATGAGCAGTACAAGTACCCTGGGTTAATTTTTTTTTTTTTTTTTAAAGGGCACTCCTGGGAGAATAGGGTTTTTTCCAGAAAGGCTGGAGGAGAACCCTGGAACAGAACACTAATTCCTCTGCCCTCTGCTTTTGAGATATGAGGGCTATTTCAAAAGATGATGAGCCTCAACCTAAGAGCAATTACTAAGGAAACAGGATAATCATACGGAAAGCAGGTTTCTAAAAGGCAATTTAGTAAGCAAGCAAAGTATTTGATTATATTGGATTGTTACCATGATGGCCCCAAAAAATTACTCCTCTCCGCATCCACACCCTTGGGGAGCCTTCTGCAGTGAAAATGAGCCTGGCCATGTAATACTAGAAAATGAGGCCTGATAAGCAAGTGCTTGCCCTCCTGGACTGCCTCCACCTCGAGAGGAAGCGCAGTCTAGCCTTTCTCCGTGAAGCTCACAAGGAGGACCTGTCATTTCTGCTATGCCCAGTGCCCCAGCAGGCCTACCAGCTGAAAGTGAAGCCAGAAGAACCCATCTACCCAGCCCACATAATTGTGGTAAATAATAAATCATCGCCGTTCTAGTCTACTAAGTTTTGGGTATTTTGTTATGCAATAAGAGATAAGTGGTACATCTATGAAAAAGGTTAAGAATGCAGCTTCCTCACAATGAATAAGGGGGAGAACAGGCTTAGAAAGAGGAAAGGCTAAGCTGGGTGATAAATAAAGGAACTGAAGAAAGGCCTGTACTTGGGGAGGTTAGGAGTTGGGAGACGAGAGAAATGGAGACAAAGCAGCTAGGAAACAGATTCAAACAAGAGAGGCATAACTGCTACTAACCAGTCCCAAGATCTAATTGCACTTTTGGGGTAAATGTAATACAGGTATCTTTGAAAACTTTTACTTCCAATTTTCTAGGAAGACCTAACAATTGCATTAGGCATAGTTTGATACTGGTCACAGCTTCCCCAAATTTGTATTTGTTATTCATAAATTTTTTTTAATGTTTATTTATTTTTGAGACAGAGAGAGAGCAGGGAGGGGCAGAGAGGGGGGAGACACAGAATCTGAAACAGGCTCTAGGCTCTGAGCTGTCAGCACAGAGCCTGTCGCAGGGCTCAAACTCATGGAATGTGAGATCATGACCTGAGCTGAAGCTGGATGCTTAACTGATTGAGCCACCCAGGCGCCCCTATTTATTCTTTATTTGAGAGAGAGCAAGTGAGCAAGTGGGGGAGAGGGGCAGAGGGATGGAGAGAGAGAGAGAGAGAGAGAGAGAGAGAGAGAGAGAGAGAGAATCTTCAGCAGGCTCCATGCTCAGTGAGAAGCCTGATTTGGGGCTCCATCCAATGACCCTGGGATCATGACCTGAGCCAAAATCAGGAGTCGGACACTCAACCAACTGAACCACCCTGGTGCCCTTGTTACTCATTTAGATTATTAAGTACAACATCCCCATTATTGGTATTGTTCCTTTACAGGAATTACCCTAAAGAGCTTTGGAATCAGAAAGCATATATGGCGATCTTAGTTGTACTACTTTCCAGTTTTCTTTGTGATACCAGGTACAGGTCACTTCCAATTTCACTGCCCAAGGTCTTTATCCGTTTATCAGGGATGCCATTACCAAAGTGAATTTGCAGGGCTATTGTAAAGGGTTAAGTGAAATGAGATACTACCTAGCACAGTGTCTGACACAGAGTAAGTACTCATCCAATTTCAGTGGAATCTAAGTCTACCTAGTGGACAGTCAAATCCTCAAACGACATGGACTTTTCCTGGTAAAATTTCACTTATTTAGAACCCACTGATTTGGAACTTGCAAGAAGTAAGACTGTAATATTGTGATTTAACATTAAGAAACATATACTTGGTCTTAGTCCTCACTTCTGGCACAAAGCTCCTAAAACCCTTGTAATTTCCAAAGTGATAAGAGTGAAGGGAGCAACTTTTGTTCTAATATTTAGTGTGTGTCCTGTTCCTGAAATAGCCCCAGAGCTATACAGGTGGGAGGAATGACTTTTGTTTGGAACAATCACTTTCTAATCATACCTGACTCTGTGTTAATGAGATTTCTGGAAAGCCCCTAGAAAACCAGAGGTAAGAGCTGGTTGTCAGGGGAACTAAATTGTGATTACAGGGTGGGAATTTCAGCTCCACTCCCTAACCTGTGGGGAGGAGATAGAGGTTACAGGTTGAATAATTCACCAATGGCCAATGATTTCATCAGTGATTCCTATGTAATGAAGAGTCCTTAAAAATCTCTGAAGTATGAGGTTTGGAGAGGTTCTGGGTTGGTGAATATAGCCACATGTTAAGAAAGTGGGGCACCCCCAACTCTATGGGCGCATAGGCTCTTGTGCTCAGGAACTTTACAGACCTTGACCCCTATGTACTTCTTTATCTGGCTCTTCATATGTAGCCTTCAATATTTCCTTGTAATAAACTGGTAATCTAGTAAGTAAACTGTTTTCCTGAGTTCTGTGAGATACTCTAGCACATGACCCAAATTGAGAGATTGTGGAAACCTTCAACGTACGGTCAGAAGCACAGGTGGCAACCTGACTTGCAACCGGTGTCTGAGGGTGGAGGGGATGGGGGCAGTGTCAGAACCGAACCAAACTGGAGGATACCCAGCTGGTGTCCAGGATTGAGCATCAGTTGGTGTAGGAGAAACCCCACACATCTGGTGTCAGGAGTGTTTGAAAAGTGCTATGAGTGTAAAAGAAGACAGAGTTTTCTCCTTTCCAAAGGAAGAAACGGATGTGAAGTTTACCCTAGCATGATGAAAAAAAAAAAAAAAGGTGTGTGCTAAGCAAATAAATTTTGTTAAAAAGGTGCAGGGGCACAGCTGGCTTATCAACACTGATTGCCTTGACATGGCCTTTCATCCAAGGGCAGAAAACAGCCAGGGATGCTGCAGAAGGAATTCCTCTGCTTGACAGATCACTCAGAAGAACTATTTTTTTTTATATGTTTATTTATTCATTTTTGAGCGAGAGAACAAGCAGGAGAGGGACAGAGAGAGAGGGAGACACAGAATCTGAAATGGGCTCCAGACCCTGAGTTGTCGGCGCAGAGCCTGATGCGGGGCTTTAGCTCACAAAGTATGAGACCATGACCTGAGCCAAAGTCGGATATTTAACCGACTGAGCCACCCAGGTGCCCAAGAACTTTTTTTTTTTTAAAGATTTTATTTTTAAGTAATCTCTACAAACATGGGGCCCCAACTTACAACCCCAAGATCAAGAGTTGCATGCTCTACTGACTGAGTGAGCAAGGCACCACAACTCAGAAGTTTAAAGGGTCAATTTACAACCCCACAATTCTGTGCTTCTAACATGAACATATTTTTCAAGCACCACAGAGGCACTTCTTCCAAATTATTCATCAGTAAGCACCATTCGAGTTAATAGTATTACATATAAAATTTGTTTAAAACATTCTTAATACAGACTTCTACTAAATTCATATTGACCTTTCTCCATGTCTAGACATAAAAGTTTTACATTGCAATCGCTTTTAAAACAAGCTTTAAAATGATACACTGATTTGCATAAGTACTAAGAAAAAGTCAGATTATTCTAATTAAAGTTATAACCAGGGTTCACCTTACATGGGTAGAGTTTAATTTCAGGACCAAATCTCTTTCTTTTTTTTTTTTTTTTTAAGTTTTATTTATTTAAGTAATCTCTACACTCAACATGAAGCTTGAACTTACAACCCCGAGATCAAGACTCACATGGTCTTCTGACTAAGCTAGCCAGGCGCCCCCCAAATCTCTTTCTTGTAAGACATTGGTCAATTAAAATTATAACTAGCAAAAAATAAGCAAAATAAGACACTGCAGCTTAGCTCTCATTTGATTCCTATTTACATAAAAATGTTTTTAAAAACTGAGCTCTTCTCAGTCACCTGTTCTTCTGGAGAACAGGTTATGAGGGAGTGGTCAAAAGAGGGCTCCAAAAGCAGTATGTTTTAACGGAGGGTGGAAGAGTCCCCACATGACCTTAGATAGGGAAGAACTTTTTTGTTTTTAATGTTTTTTTTTTTAAAAAAATTATTTTGAGAAAGACACACACATACAGAGAGAGAGAGAGAGAGAGAGAGAGAGAGAGACAGAGAGAGAGAGAGAGAGAGAGAGACACGTTTACAGTGCAAGTGGGACAGGGGCAGAGAGAGAGAGGAAGAAAGAGAATCCCAAGTAGGCTCCATGCTTTTGGCACAGAGCCCTATGTGGAGCTCAAACTCACTAACTGTGAGATCAGATCATGACCTGAGCCAAGATCAAGAGTCTGATGCTTAACCTGAGCCACCCAGGCGCCCCGGAAGGAACTTTTCAAAACTAAAAACTCATAAAGAAAGGATTGAGAAATTAAATTCATTAAAATTTAGAGTTTCTATTCATCCAAAGACAGTGAAAAGACAAGTTACAAACTGAGAAAATATATCTGCATTACATGTACTGACAAAGGTTATGTATCTAGAAAATGTAAAGAACTCGACAAACCAAAAGCAACCCAAACCAAAAGAACAAATAACGTGGATGGGTATTTCACTGAGGAGGAAACAGCGACAGCCAATTAAATCTGAAAATATATCCAGCCTCAGTAGAAAACAGGAAAGTTCAAATTAAAACTAACTTGATGAAAGAGGACTTCAACTATCTCCATTTTGACCTCAAAATCTCTAATTGACGAAGTTCTTTCCAGCTTATCTCTTAAGTCAGGCACAATACCCTGCGGGCAAGGCATCCAGTGAGGATCAGGAACTATCGCCTCAAGCAACAAGGACTGCCGAGAGCCCACAAGACCCCACGAGCCTCATCCCGAGACAGTGATTGACTTGACCTTTACTGCCTACCTGTACAAACCCATCGCCCTTTGTCCCACATTTTCCTTACAGAAACGGAGAAGTATTTCTAGCACTTTGGAGGATGGTCTTTGAGACATTGTCTTCCCAGTACTAGCCTCACTGAAATAAATTCTTTTTCTGTTTCACCACCGTTGGTCTCTCTTGCCTTTGGGTTCTGTCAGCAGTGAGTGGCCAAACCTGGTCTGTTTGGGACCCTCGGAACCAGGCTCTCTGGCACCCCTGCGCCCAGCGACACTGGGATGCCATTTTATAGCCTCTACATTAAGAAAACTTAAAACAGTTAAAACTCTTGCCCACTGTTGATTGTTGTATAAATTCGTACAACTACATTTGAAAACGACTTGGCATTAATCCATAACATGAAGGATGCATATACCCCACCGAACAGCGTTTTAACTTGTAAGAATACACCCTAGAGAAATCTGCACCTGTGTTTTATGAGACAGGGACAATTATGTTCACAGTAGCACTGTTTTTAGCATTAAAGAACAAGGAAACAAACTAAAGCTTGTATTTACAGGAGAATGGATAAACAAACTGCAGTCTCTTCACGCAGTGGGGATACTATATAGGAGTGAAAATAAATGCACTGCAGCCACGTGCATCCATGTGGATGAATCTTGGGAACATCAGACAGAGCAAAACAACGAGCTGCAGAAGAACACCCATAGGAGGATTCCATTGATACGGAGTTCAGAAATACACGTGTGACTGAATGACACATTCACAGGTGGCAAAACTGTAAAGAAAACCAACAGGAAGAAAAAAATAGGGGTTCAGAATAGGGGTTCTGGAGGGAGGAGAAGGAGAAGGATGAAGTAAGAGAAAGCATGGAGGAGGCTTCATTTCTTAACCTGGGTGGTGGGTGGATGGCTGTTTTGTTGCTGTTATTCTTCATATTTTGCCTATATGTTAAACATTCTTTTGAATGTACTTAACATCTTTACATTATTAAAAAAGGGAAAGGTTATGAAAGATAACGTCTGTCTATATATCATAACTTTGCTGAGCATCTGCACTATTCAGTGCTCTAATGAACTAGTCATCCCCCTTTTATATTCAGAGAGAAAAAACACCACACCTAAAATGTTACTTACGCTCATTCATTCAATAAATATTACTAAGGGTCTGTTGTTGTCAGGCACTGGTCTAGGGTCTGGAATGCAAGCAATCAACAAAAAGACAATTCTGCTCTCAAGAAGCTTATATTCTATTGAGAAGAAAGAGAAACAAGGTAAGTAAAATATACAGTATGTTAGATGATGGCATGTGTTACGCAGAAAAATTAAGCAATGGGGAATATGAGATACATATATGGCAGAGTGCAGCAATGTAAACAGAACGCTAGAAAAGGTCTGAGGTGACATTTGAATAAAGACCTAAAGGAAGTGAGAGAGTGAGCTTTAAGATACTTTAAGTTTTCTTGTTTTCTTTTTTTTTTGAGAGAGGGCGCGAGTGAGGGGCAAGGGAGAGAGAGAGTTCACAAGGTGGGGGAGGGGGGAGGGAGGGGGGAGGAGAGAGAAGCGGGGCTCACCCAAAGTGGGGCTCATGCTCACTTGAAGCAGGACTCGAATTCATCATGACCTGAGCTGAAGTCAGATGCTTAACCGAATGAGCCACCCAGGCACCCCGATACTTTATGTTTTCTAATGAGGCTAGAAGAATAAATAGCACTCTGGATAGAGGAAATAACAAGTACTCTAGTCCTAAGGTGGATGGTGTGTTTGGTATGTTTGAGAAACAGCAAGGAGGCTAGTGTGGCTGGTCATTGTATTAAGGGTGTGGTAGGAGATGTGGTCAGGTAAGTAATGGGGGGGCTAGATAATGTGGGACCTTAGATGTCATCATAGAGACTGTGGCTACTTTTCTGAGTGAGATGAGAAGGCACTGGAAGATTCTGAGCAGAGACATGACAATATCTGATTTACTTTAATAAACATGCAAAGGTAGAAGTAGAGACCTGTTAGAATACTACAGCAATAACCCAGGTGAGATAATGGTGGCCTGGACAAAGGTGGTAACAGAGGAAGCAGTGAGAAGAGGTGGGATTCTCAATATACTGTGAATGTGAAGATAAAGCCAACAGATGAGGCTGTGGGAGAGATCAAGGACAAAGAAGGTGCCAAGAGTTTTGCCCTGAACAACCAACTGAAAGCATAAAGCTACCGCACACTGATATATGGCAAAGGCTATGAGAAGGGCAAGTGTGGAGGAGGGGGAAATGTGGCTATCAAGAACTCAGTTTGGGACAAGTGAGAGATGGTTTTTCAGGCAGACACATGGCAATGCTGATTAAGTAACTATTTTTTGAGAGTGGATAGAGTTCAGGATAGCAGTACAGTGAAGAAACAGATTAAGATAATTGTTACGGTTCCTTTCTACTAAAATTTTGAGAAAACTGCTTTCTAAATAGAGGTGTGTGTGTGTGTGTGTGTGTGTGTGTGTGTGTGTGTGTGTTTGGAATAAAATATATATATTTGGAAACTCAAATGGCTCCCCCAAAGCCTTTCAGTTGAAAAGCTCTCTCTTTCAACAGAAAAACATTATTTTAAGGACAAAAACTAGCTTTTCTTTCAGAGATTTTTAAAATTCAATTGAAAGTTTATGAACCAGCCCATTAATTAAACACTCTTCCCTATTTAAAGGTATTTTTAGCTTTTACACTAGTAAGTAACCTACCTGGGTCACAAAATAATTTTACAACTTGCCTTACTAGTATGATCTGGCCTTTCTTGTTTTTTTGTTTTCTTTGGATGATCCTTGGCTCCTGGAGTTATAGAGCAACTGAGGGGTTTCTGTATTTTTAGTGTGAGATTCTAACTTTTAGAAATAGATTCTAGACAATTACTTTATGGCTTTTTGGGTCATGAAAATTTTTGACTTGAATGTTAATTCCCAGTGTTTTAGAATGAAAGGAGACAGTAAGCATGGAGTGCGGGATTTGATTCATGTGGTGTACCTGGAGAGAGCTGTTACAACAGTCGAAAGTTACTGTCAGAAAGCGGGAAGGGCGTCAGACAATTTTGTAGCTAACTCTACGAGTGTCAATCAACACAGATGTCCACTGAGAAGTCAGTTTCTGTACCCCCTTGAGGTGGCTGACAAACCCAACACAAAGACACAGCAACAAAGCCTCAAACCAGGTGTATTACCTGTATGCAAAATGTTCCCCAACTCCACTGAAACTTAACCCGTGGGAAATCAAGGAAAGAGGGTGCTTTTTGAGACTGACTTCTAGTTTTCACAACAAAATGACACAATACCCATTTGCACCAAAACATTCTCCCAGTAATTGTGAGAAGGTTGATGTGTAAGCCCCTTAAAGTATATCCACACTTCAGAACAGTTCCCTGGTATAGAGACAGCCGGTAGGGATTCACAGCTCTTCAACTGTAATCATGGAAATAAAGCATAAAACTTCATTGTTACTTTAATCTCAGAAGCCTTTTTATACCAAAACAGGTTAACTTACCTCATTTTTCCATTAGCACCGATTATGTAAGTGTTATCCTAGTACACTATTTAGTTTTGGTAGTATGTCTTAAAAATCAGATGGACATTTAAATAGGAATGGTAAACTGACTCTTAACCACTCAAACCATTACTAGCCCAAATATAAATGGGAACTAAAATAAATTAATAAATCAATTATCAATATGAATATACTTACTTTCTACATAAACAAACTAAAAGCTTTGGGCTTTTCTGCCTATTTTTGCTTCATTTTCTCTAAATTTTTGATAAACTAATTTTCACTATAGTATGTATTCATATGATGTCCTCATATAATGACTGTATTATTTATAGAATATCAATGCAGCTCTGACCGATGCCACAAAGAATCCTCAGGACGTTTAAGAATAATTAACTAATACAGAAAAAGAGCTGCAAATACAGTTTTAAAGAGAACTAATTTTTGCAATCTTCATAATGACTGTGCAGTTGTCACTATGTATAAGTAGTTTTAACGAGACTTAAAAGTGTTAGTCTAAGTTACTTGGCTTGTTTATCAGGTTTACTTTAGTAGACTATTTGGCCTTGTGAAAGTCAGTGTAGGATAGATACCAGTTTCTCAAACAGAACTGGGAGGAAGATAGATGAAGAAAGTAAGGTGGAGGAAAGGTCAGAATGTACTTTTAGGAGAAGGTGCAAAAAGCCAAAAATGCTTGAGGAAGTATTTTAGGGTCATTACACTTTTGCAATTTACGTTTATATTTATATTATTGGATCATGAGAAGTGATGAGCACACAGAATAAAAAAAATGCCAAGTATTTTTGTCAGACTATTTGATATGGTGGGTGACA
Organism: Lynx canadensis; assembly: GCF_007474595.2. Taxonomy (NCBI): domain Eukaryota; kingdom Metazoa; phylum Chordata; class Mammalia; order Carnivora; family Felidae; genus Lynx; species Lynx canadensis. The sequence goes on from NC_044306.2 coordinate 74,730,494, forward strand.
CTCACTTTTGTGAAGCACTTTCTATGTGACAGGTAATATGTTACCCTTACATCTACTCTGTACAGGCTTCTCTTCTCTCCATGTTACAGTTAAAAAAACACTCAGAAAGTTAAGTAACTTGCTTAAGGTTAGATAGTTAGCAGATGAGCTGGGAGTGGAAGGTCTTATCCCACGACAGGTCCATGTTTTTTTTACCTATGCTAACCTGACTCTATTCATAAGGCAACAGACATTTTGGAAAGCTTTTAAACAAAGCTTGAAACAAATAAACAAAAGGTATGGCAGGGCACTTAAAGGAAAGGTAGCAATGTACAGAAGGTATGTTTTAACCTCCTTCTTCATTTTGTCACTGGCTCTGATGTGGCATTTAAACATCCTCAAGACAGGATCTAACACAAGGTTTGGAGCAGATGAAAGAAATAAAAGTTAATTCTTTTTAAATTATGAAGAGTAATGCAATATTAAACTTTTGTACACTCTTTCCATACTTACACAGCAGGAACTATTTATTTATGTGTGTCCTAACTTAGAAAAGATTTAAAGAGGCTATAAGGACGAGTGAAATACAAGAGAGAAGCAGAGACTTAAAAAAGGAGCAAAAGAAGATAGAGGTAACAGTTCCAGGCAGAAATGGGATGATGACAAATTTGACAAATTTTCAAAACCTAACAGCAGAAACAATTACAGTAATTTCGAAATACACTAAATCATTGTGAACTCAATTACAAAGAACTTTCATAAAGATCTGCCAAACAATGAGCAACCCAGATCAGACATAAGCAAAACCACGATAGCAACATCTGGTGAATGACCTAAAATATGCCATACAATACTTTGATTGTTAAAGGGCAAAATAAACTTCAACACTGACTACTAAGGCAGAGACAAGCTGAGGTTTTAAATAGAAACTGGGTAAGAGAAATTTAAGAGCAGGCCTGAGAGCTGATGCCAAGTGGATTATACCGAAAACTTTCTCCTGCTTACACAGCATATATCAATAGAAGATAAATACCATTTACAAAGTTTACCAACCGAAAAATTTAAAGTATTACTGCACAGGCATCAAAACCATAAAAAGGTACTTTATTTCTACCAAATGAACTTTTTTTCCAAATCAAATTTAGATTAGTTACCTACTTTCTTATCAGAGAGACTTTAAAAAAGAGGCACTTTAAAAAAAAATTTTTTTAATGTTTATTTTTTGAGAGACAGAGAGACAGAGCATGAGCAGGGGAGGGGCAGAGAGAGAGGGAGACACAGAATCTGAAGCAGGCTCCAGGCTCTGAGTTGTCAGCACAGAGCCCAACGCAGGGCTCAAACCCATGAACTGTGAGATCATGACCTGAGTTGAAGTCAGATGCTTAACCTACTGAGCCACCCAGGCGCCCCAAAAAGAGGCAACTTCTAATTCAAATAAAAGTAACTTGTTTTAATATATTCATAATTGTTCAAAGCATTGACTCTCCCAATAACTCTATAAAATAAGGGTTTATATGAAGTGAACAACAATACCGAGGTTAGGTTAAACATGTGAGGAAAAGTTGAAATAAAATCATTTTTTTTTAAGATTTTATTTTTAAGTATCTCTACACAACGGGGGGCCTGAACTTACTACCCCGAGTTCAAGTCACATGCTCCACCAACTGAGCCAGCCAGGCACCCCTAAAATTATTCTTTAGTAAGAAGTCTCTAAACCACTAACATGTAAAGAATTAACTCCTTTCTTTACCTCTAATTATTTAAACAGGGAAGTATACCTGTCTTGGCCTTTTATTAGGTTTGTGAAGTGTAATTTTATTACTTTGTAATAGCTTTGGAAATGCCTGTCATGTCAAAGCAACAGCTGAGAAAAAAGTACGATAAAAAATATGGGTGTGGACACTGGGAAGGGAGTTAAGAGAAGGAAAGACAAATATGAACCACAAGTGGAGGTGGAAGAATAGATTTTATTTTTTGACTCATTGGGATAGGTTTCAACAAATCTTGGACAAGTATGTTTCAAAAAAAAAAAAAAAAAGCATCCTAGGAGGGAAAAAAAAGGGCAGTCCTATTTCGAAAAGCAGATAACCGATGACACACAATTCCAGTAATGATAGGTCACAGAATGTGCTGAGGCCTCATAATTCTTTATCCAATGGTAGGTTAAAATTCTCAATGCACAGGTTTTCTCCCCCTTTAACAAAAATGTCTATCGCCCTTTCGTTCTATGGTTTACAGTGTTAGCTCCCTCCCCTTCTCCCTTCCTTCTAAGAGCTCCAGTTTTGGATATGACCCACATGGCTTCTGTTTTTCAAGGTTATCTCCCATCTTCTTCCTCTGCTATGTTAAGAACCCTACTTGGAGCAGCATTATAGCACATTAATTAAAAGCAGGGTTGTGGAGTCAAACAGATCTAGATCTGAATCCTGGTCTGGTTGTGAGACTTTGGGCAAATTATTTAACCTCTGAACCTCATTATCATCATCTGTAGGCTGGTATATGATCATCTAGATTACAGTAGATAGATACACACATAGATATTAAACAAAATACTTATAGAGCATTTCCTCCATATACAGATTACTCAAAGATCAGTGTGCACCAATTCACTTGCTGGAGAAGGGGAATGCTCTATAGATGCAGCCATGGAGCTTACCTCTAAGGAAAGAAACAGACTAACAGACATTCACAGCACAGTACGGTATGTGCTTTAATTGGAGAAAGCCCTGGGTAGCAGGGTAGTACACAGGGGAAGAAAGAAACTTTCAAGTTGCTAGAGGAAATATTAAGTACCAAAAATCATTCAAGATAGCATCTGAGCTCCTAGATAAATACGAATTTAGGTACAGAAGAGTAGTTAAGGAGCTGAGTATTTCCTTCAACCAATTAGGTGACCTTGTTCTCACTGGCCTTTGGACATTGGGCAACAAGAACTTCCAGCTAAACCAATGGCCCATTCACACCCATCGTTATATTCATAAAATAGTTTTCCATTGTAAGTGTGGTTCTGTATTATATCTCGGAAAACTTTTTTTTTTTTTAAAGATTAAGAACCCAATCTCTTATACAACTTACAAAAATTCTGATCGTATGTACCTAACAACTGTTTATAAGCTTAATAAAAAAGCTTTACCAAAATTTGTTATGATAAAACCACTATTTTTCTTTAAAAAAAAAATCCACAAGCAGTTATACTACACTCTACTTTAAGAACAGAAAATTTAACAAAAGTTTACAGATAACTTAAAACATATGCTCCAGAGTTTCTTCAAGAATTTTTTTTTCTAACCTTTTCCACTAATGTTCATGTTACTCATTCTTGTGTGGTTCTGTTCAAGTCATGCCACCTAGCCTAGCAGGTACTTCTAAGAGCCCACACTGTCCACACTAATATTCTTCATCAAATTCTGTAGTTCTTCTTTCTCCTGCATAAATCAACATTTTGTATATAGTAGGTTTTACTAAATGTCCTCCATTAGACTGTATATTGCTTGTCAGCAAGAAGTCTGTCATAATACCTTTATACAATACTTCCTTAGGATAAGACATAATAGCCCCAAACAAGCACCTTAAAAATTTTACTGAAAGTCTGTGAAAAGTGCATTTTTTGAAAATTTAATGGAAGAAATACAGATAGAAAACCAGAATATTGTAAGGTGTAACATTATAGGTGGAAGGCATATGGTCAAAACCAAAGTGTTGAGTCATTACTGAGAGGACTTCAAGTAAAGGTTAAAAAGAACAATGCTAAGTCAAATTATTTATTTTTTTAAAAGTTTATTTATTTTGAGAGAGAGAGAGAGAGAGAGAGAGAGAGAGAGAGAGAATGAGAGAATATCCCAAGCAGGCTCCCCGCTGTCAGTGCAGAGCCCTCCATGTAGGTCTTGATCATGTCCTGAGCTGAAATCGACAGTTGGACACTTAACCAACTGGGCCACCCAGGTGCTCCTCAAATTCTTAAACACTGCCAGTGTCTTCTGCAATTTTACTCAGAGATGCCAATTAAAGGTTTTATTTTGAAGTAAATCAAAAGACTGTAACTAAGGAGAAAAGTACAGTACTGCCACTGCCACCAAAACTAATGCAGATTACTAGTGATCTGTTCAAATCTTAAATTGATCACTTGAAAACTCACCTTAATCACAAAACCTGGCAATCTGACTTGGGTGATACATAAGGTTGGCAAAGTAAGTGAAATGTGGATCTGAGCAGTACACAGGTATCAACCATTTTATAGAACAGATAACACTACAGAAGGAATAATTAAGAAGTAAATTTTTTAAAATGTTTTTTTTTGAGAGAGAGAGGGAGAGAGAGAGCGCAAGGAGGGGAGGGGCAGAGAGAGGGAGACACAGAATCTGAGCTGTCTGCACAGAGCATGACTCGGGGCTCGACCTGAGATCATGACCTGAGCCAAAGTCAGACACTTAACTGACTGAGCTGAGCCACCCAGGTGCCCCAAGAAGTAAATTTTTATAACTGCACACTATTCACACAAAGTGAAAGCAAGCAATCCATTCCCCTCTAACATATACAAAAGGAAAATGAAACTCAAACTCTATCCTCCAAATGAACTGATCACTTCTGACCAAAAAGGGTCAGAAAACATAAGTACCTTATAATTGCCAGAGAGAGAGAGAGAGAGAGAGAGAGAGAGAGAAGACTAAGTCAAATCTATAAAAGTCAGAGAAGACCAAGTCAAATCTATAAAAACAACAGTTGATGACTATGAAGCTATCCCTTCTGGGAGGCTTTTAAGTCTTGTGTATAAAATACTTCTTCATGGGGCGCCTGGTGGCTCAGTCGGTTGAGCGCCTGACTTCGGCTCCGGTCATGATCTCAAGGTCCATGAGTTCGAGCCCCGCGTCAGCTCTGTGCTGACAGCTCAGAGCCTGGAGCCTGCTTCGGATTCTGTGTCTCCCTCTCTCTCTCTGACCCTTCCCCGTTCATGCCCTGTCTCTCTCTGTCTCAAAAATAAATGAACATTAAAAAAAAATTTTAAACACTTCTTCACAAAAATCTGGAAATCTCAGCACAACTGACGAATTGGTTAGCTAGTTGTACTCTCTCTCTCATTCACCAGTTGATGATTACAAATTTCATACTGATTCCAGACAGGTATGCCTTAGATGATACTAATTTCAAAAGCAACCCTCAACTCCCAATTCTTTTTGGCTGCATGGTTTATATAAAGATAGTTAATTTCTGCCTCTTTTCCGAAGAAAGAGAGGAGGCAGTGCAAACCCCAGACAACTTTTTCCTCCTTCACGTGGGTCTAGCAAAATGTTTAAAGAGGCATGGAAGCCAAACCACTAGCAATAGCAAACATGGTACTATACATGAAAACATTTTCTTTTCTTTTCAAATTTGTATTTAGGAAATATTTTCTGATATAAATAAAAGGTACTATATCACACCATTTCTACATTTCTAATCTGTCACTTAAGAATAATGCAGGGAACTCATGTCCTGGCAAGTTAACTGTTTTTCTATTCTCTCCAATACAAAATTGATCATCTGATTTTAAGCCTAAAGAAAAATTATAGGCTATATAAATACATGTATTAGATCATGTCTGAAAAATAGAAATCTAGTTGGGTCTCATTTTGAAAAAAAGATAAGGTGTACACTACTTAAAAAACAAATATTTTCTAGCTATACTTACTTTCATTTCTTTTAAAAATTTAGTCTTATCATTTCAATAAGTAGGATCAAAACTGAAAGAATATAAAAAGTATATAATGAGAAGTCTCACTTTCACTCCTGTCTCTGACCAGTGTCCCCTTATAGGTAACTGATTTTAGTGAATTCTTCCAGGTTTTCTTATGCAAGCACAAATCTTTATGTAAAATTATACATTTTTATTTCCTTCCTTTCTTACACAAAAGATATTCTCCCATATACACTGCTTTGCACCTCACTCTTCAATTAACAGTATGTCCTAAGGATCCTTCTATCAATAGCATACTTACTCTTTTTTTCTTTAATAGCTACAAAATATTCCATTCTGTAAATGAACCACAGTTTATTTAACTTGTCCTCTACTGGTGAACTGCTGCGTTGTTTCTCTTCCTTTGATATTACAAGCGATGCCGTAATGAATAACCCTGTATCTATGTCACTGCATCCTTATGTAGGCCCTATATACCTGTCTGGTTTCATCCAGAGCTATTCTTCCCCCATCTTCATTATGCTCTGGCCTCACTGACCTTCAATTGGCTTTTGCATATTCTATTCCTTTTATTTAAAATCCCTTTCCTCCACACACCTTAAGTCAGCTCCTTTGTAGCCCTCTGGAATTCAGCCTCAATGTCACTTTCTCTAGCCTTCCACAATACCCCACACCAAGCCAAGTCCCCTTTGTATACTCACATGACTCCTCTATTTTCCCTTTACAACACTTATCATAGTTTGTATTTATATAATTATTTGGTTAATGCCGATTTCTCTTATTTGACCATAAGCTCTACAAGGGCAAGCCCATTTATATTTCTACTATTTATCCCTGGCTCATAAAAAAGCAACCAATAAATATTTGATGAATAAAAGAATAAAATGTTAAAGGTGCCAATTACGTATCGATCTGCTCTTAGTATTTTATATGTTTTTTTGTCTTACCTTTTAAGTATCTCTTGACATCCTCAGTTCATTCCATATCCACTACCACCACCCTAAACAAGTTCTCACCATCTCTTGTCTAAACTACTATATTCACTCTCAGGTTCTAACTAAGATCTATGCTCCATATTTTAGACTTCTCATTGGCCAAGAATTCTTTCAATGGCTCCCCACAGATATTAAAACAAACTTTTCCTTAATGTAGTCTATAAGACCTGCATGGATGGTCTGGCCTTTGCTTGCCTCCCGGTCAGTCCTATACTCTAGTCACATTGGCTCCAATCATATTTACTCTTTGAACATACCACACCCTCTCCTGCCACAGGGCTGTTACATATGTGGTTCTTTCTACTTGGAATACTCTTTGCTTCTCACTTTACCTAGTTAATGCTCAACATCACTTTCTCATGGAAGCCTGCCCTGACCACTTAATGAACTATGTACCTCTCCTCGAGACCACCGCTACAGCAAAAATTTTATATACATGTTTCGGTGTGATTTGATCAGTGTTGTTTCTTTTATTAGGCGATAAGCTCTTTGAGGGTAGAATTTGTTTTTGTTTGCTCACTGGGTATCAACAATATCCAGAACACTTCCTGGCACACAGTATGTATCTAATAATTGTTTGTTAAATGAATGAAAAAAAGAACAATAACAACACGGTATTATGATACCAAATTATATGATGAAATATACTCAGGAATTAAGTCTGGAAGTAAAGTTGCATGAGTAAGGGAATGTTCCATAGAATCCAAATGTAGGTAATCATATTTGGCACAGTGTTGAGGTTGCTTATTATACATACTTACATATTTCAATCTATAAATGCTTATTTTTTTATTTAGAACCAGTAGGGTTCTTTTACTGTGGAACTTAATTTCATTTGACCTATGAGCAAATACCAAGAGGTAATCCCATTTATACCTCCAGTTGTAGAAATAAAGATGATGGTAAGTCATTGGCATGAATATTTAAAAATTATCAAGAGTAAGAAGTTAGGGTCCTTTTCTTTTGACAGTGAAGAATAAGATTTCAAGAATATCTACTTGTACATATTAAGTAATGATTAACATGCTTCTTAATATTTGGCAAGAAATAGCCAGTTTTAAAATTTAGACATTTATTTTTTTTTCCTGTCAAAGACAAGTTTTAGTAAATAAGAATACCTTTGCCTTCCAAGCTTTTCCAAACATTTATAGCCTATTTTTACAAAGATGTACTAGGTTTTAAATATCTCCTATTACCGTATGTATTTGCATAGTCACCGAAGCATCACAACTACATATATAGCTGGATATTACATGAATATGTTTACTTTGTTCTAGGTGTTTTATTCTCTGTGTATTCTCTCTTTCTCCTGCATCCCATTTTAGTTCATGGATTTTCTGAAAAGCCAAATTCATAATAAGATACATATGAAATAAATCTGTAATATATTAGAAAAAATAGTGTATTAAATAATAGAAAAGAAATCCTAATATTCAAGAATATTATTGTATTATGATTATATATGAAACATGGCATCAAGCGAAAACAACAGTTTTTTCATCAATCTAAGATTCAGAATGACTATGATTTTTTTAAAAAAGGTTTTTAAATTAAGTAAGTGTATTAATCAAATATGTGTCCAGGATACATCCCCAAGTCTGGTTCATCTTTTTTAGTCCCCCTTGTCATCCTCAAGTCACTGAAATATAACAGAGGGAAAAACCCTGCATTTAATGGGTATTGCTAATTAATTGACATTACCTTAAAGTAGGAGTATATTTCATCTTTCTTAAAATAATAACATAATAAAATCAATAAGATCCTTACTTGTTATTTATACTCTAAGCTGCTTTGTTGACTCTTTTGATATATTCAAGTTTTCCTCCCCTAATACATTAGGAGCCCTGTAAAGAGATTTACCACTCCCAAATTAAATTATGTTCTGTTAAAGGAAATATTAATCTTAAATGACTTTTCATGTTTTATGTGATTCCAAGCCATGAAAAAAGTTGTTTTAAAATAATAAACATGAGGGGTGCCTGGGTGGCTCAGTCGGTTGAGCGCCTGACTTCGGCTCAGGTCATGATCTCAGTCTGTGGGTTCAAGCCCTGTGTCGGGCTCTGTGCTGACAGCTCAGAGCCTGGAGCCTGCTTTGGATTCTGTGTCTCCCTCTCTCTCTGCCTCTTCCCTGATCACACTTTGTCTTGCTCTCTCCCAAAAATAAATAAAAACATTAAAAATTTTTTTAAAAAAACCATGGATTGCTCACTACGATGTGTGTATTTTTTCTGTAAATTTTTTTGCCTTCTCTTCACAAGCAACAGTACACACTGCAGACGATAGAGGCATTTTTGAGAGTATGCTTTGCCCTCACTAAAGCAAAGAATGAAGTAATCAGGATTTGCCCTTTT